>NC_135235.1:316830153-318127653 GCF_051348905.1 Ranitomeya variabilis
AGGTCATAGGGCTGTGGTAACTGGGTTGACCAAATAGCTACTCCTAACGCCAACACTAGAAGTAGCCGGGGATCATGCCTACGGTGATCGCTAGATGACTCGCGCCAGCCGGAGAATCTAACTACCCCTAGGAGAAGAAAACAAAGACCTCTCTTGCCTCCAGAGAAAGGGACCCCAAAGCAAGATACAAGCCCCCCACAAATAATAACGGTGAGGTAAGAGGAAATGACAAACACAGAAATGAACCAGGTTCAGCAAAGAGAGGCCAGCTTACTAATAGCAGAATATAGCAAGATAACTTATCTGGTCAACAAAAACCCTATAAAAATCAACGCTGGAGATTCAAGAACCCCCGAACCGTCTAACGGTCCGGGGGGAGAACACCAGCCCCCTAGAGCTTCCAGCAAAGGTCAGGATACAGATAGGAACAAGCTGGACAAAAATACCAAACAAAACAAAAGCAAAAAGCAAAGAAGCAGACTTAGCTTGAAAAACAGGAACCAGGATCAGAAGACAAGAGCACAACAGATTAGCTCTGATTTCAACGATGCCAGGCATTGAACTGAAGGTCCAGGGAGCTTATATAGCAACGCCCCTGAACTAACGGCCCAGGTGAGGATATAGGAAAAGACAGACGCTCCAGAGTCAAATCACTAATGACCACTAGAGGGAGCAAAAAGCAAAATCACAACAGACAGCAGGAGGAGAAGGCTAGAGCTATTGCCGCAACACAGCAGGGGAGCAGCTGGCGTTACTGAACCCCAATAACACGGCAGCAAGTGTTGACTGTGCAGACAGCACTTCCGGGCAGCAACTGGCGGTGTTAAAGCCCAGGGACAGCAGGAGGAGCAGGCTGGAGCTATTGCCGCAACACAGCAGGGGAGCAGCTGGCGTTACTGAACCCCAATAACACAGCAGCAAGTGTTGACTGTGCAGACAGCACTTCTGGGCAGCAACTGGCGGTGTTGAAGCCCAGGGACAGCAGTAGGAGCAGGCTGGAGGTATTGCCACAACACAGCAGGGGAACAGCTGGCGTTACTGAACCCCAATAACACAGCAGCAAGTGTTGACTGTGCAGACAGCACTTCCGGGCAGCAACTGGCAGTGTTGAAGCCCAGGGACAGCAGGAGGAGCAGGCTGGAGGTATTGCCGCATCACAGCAGGGGAACAGCTGGCGTTACAGAACCCCAATAACAGAGGAGCGACTGTTGACTCTGCAGACAGCACTTCCGGGCAGCAACTGGCAGTGTTGAAGCCCAGGGACAGCAGGAGGAGCAGGCTAGAGCTATTGCCGCAACACAGCAGGGGAGCAGCTGGCGTTACTGAACCCCAATAACATGGCAGCAAGTGTTGACTCTGCAGACAGCATTTCCTGGCAGCAACTGGCGGTGTTGAAGCCCAGGGACAGCAGGAGGAGCAGGCTGGAGGTATTGCCGCAACACAGCAGGGGAGCAGCTGGCGTTACTGAACCCCAATAACAGAGGAGCGAATGTTGACTGTGCAGACAGCACTTCCGTGCAACAACTGGCGGTGTTGAAGCCCAGGGACAGCAGGAGGAGCAGGCTAGAGCTATTGCCGCAACACAGCAGGGGAGCAGCTGGCATAACTGATCCCCAATAACTCGGTAGCAAGTGTTGACTGTGCCGACAGCACTTCCGGGCAGCAACTGGCGGTGTTGAAGCCCAGGGACAGCAGGAGGAGCAGGCAGGAGGTATTGCCGCAACACAGCAGGGGAACAGCTGGCGTTACTGAACCCCAATAACAGTGGAGCGACTGTTGACTGTGCAGACAGCTCTTCCGGGCAGCTACTGGCGGTTTTGAAGCCCAGGGACAGCAGGAAGAGCAGGCTGGAAGTATTGCCACAACACAGCAGGGGAACAGCTGGCATTACTGAACCCCAATAACAGAGGAGCGAATGTTGACTGTGCAAACAGCACTTCCGGGCAGCAACTGGCGGTGTTGAAGCCCAGGGACAGCAGGAGGAGCAGGCTGGAGGTATTGCCGCAACACAGAAGGGGAGCAGTTGGCGTTACTGAACCCCAATAACAGAGGAGCGACTGTTGACTGTGCAGACAGCACTTTCGGGCAGCAACTGGCGGTGTTGAAGCCCAGGGACAGAAGGAGAAGCAGGCTAGAGCTATTGCCGCAACACAGCAGGGGAGCAGCTGGCATTACTGAACCCCAATAACACAGCAGCAAGTGTTGACTGTGCAGACAGCACTTCCAGGCAGCAACTGGCGGTGTAGAAGCCCAGGACAGCAGGAGGAGCAGGCTGGAGGTATTGCCGCAACACAGCAGGGGAACAGCTGGCGTTACTGAACCCCAATAACAGAGGAGCGACTGTTGACTGTGCAGACAGCACTAGCGCTCAGCAACTGGCCGTGTTGAAGCCCAGGGACAGCAGGAGGAGCAGGCTGGAGGTATTGCCGCAACACAGCAAGGGAGCAGCTGGCGTTACTGAACCCCAATAACAGAGGAGCAACTATTGACTGTGCAGACAGCACTCCCGGGCAGCAACTGGCGGTGTTGAAGCCCAGGGACAGCAGGAGGAGCAGGCTAGAGCTATTGCCGCAACACAGCAGGGGAGCAGCTGGCATTACTGATCCCCAATAACTCGGTAGCAAGTGTTGACTGAGCCGACAGCACTTCCGGGCAGCAACTGGCGGTGTTGAAGCCCAGGGACAGCAGGAGGAGCAGGCAGGAGGTATTGCCGCAACACAGCAGGGGAACAGCTGGCGTTACTGAACCCCAATAACAGAGGAGCGACTGTTGACTGTGCAGACAGCTCTTCCGGGCAGCTACTGGCGGTTTTGAAGCCCAGGGACAGCAGGAAGAGCAGGCTGGAAGTATTGCCACAACACAGCAGGGGAACAGCTGGCATTACTGAACCCCAATAACAGAGGAGCGAATGTTGACTGTGCAAACAGCACTTCCAGGCAGCAACTGGCGGTGTTGAAGCCCAGGGACAGCAGGAGGAGCAGGCTGGAGGTATTGCCGCAACACAGAAGGGGAGCAGTTGGCGATACTGAACCCCAATAACAGAGGAGCGACTGTTGACTGTGCAGACAGCACTTTCGGGCAGCAACTGGCGGTGTTGAAGCCCAGGGACAGAAGGAGAAGGAGGCTAAAGCTATTGCCGCAACACAGCAGGGGAGCAGCTGGCATTACTGAACCCCAATAACACAGCAGCAAGTGTTGACTGTGCAGACAGCACTTCCAGGCAGCAACTGGCAGTGTAGAAGCCCAGGGACAGCAGGAGGAGCAGGCTGGAGGTATTGCCGCAACACAGCAGGGGAACAGCTGGCGTTACTGAACCCCAATAACAGAGGAGCGACTGTTGACTGTGCAGACAGCACTAGCGCTCAGCAGCTGGCGGTGTTGAAGCCCAGTGACAGCAGGAGGAGCAGGCTGGAGGTATTGCCGCAACACAGCAGGGGAGCAGCTGGCGTTACTGAACCCCAATAACAGAGGAGCAACTGTTGACTGTGCAGACAGCACTCCCGGGCAGCAACTGGCGGTGTTGAAGCCCAGGGACAGCAGGAGGAGCAGGCTAGAGCTATTGCCGCAACACAGCAGGGGAACAGCTGGCATTACTTAACCTCAATAACACGGCAGCAAGTGTTGACTGTGCAGACAGCACTTCCGGGCAGCAACTGGCAGTGTTGAAGCCCAGGGACAGTAGGAGGAGCAGGCTAGAGCTATTGCCGCAACACAGCCGGGGAGCAGCTGGCGTTACTGAACCCCAATAACAGAGGAGTGACTGTTGACTGTGCAGACAGCACTTCCGGGCAGCAACTGGCGGTATTGAAGCCCAGGGACAGCAGGAGGTGCAGCGCCCCAGAGTCTGGTCGTTGCAGTAACTTCGCTCTTCCTCCAGGGGGAGTGGTGGTACTTCTGATTTCACTAAAAGAGTTCTCCTTGCCAGGTATCACAGTCACACATTACACTTCACACTCCGGCCACCGGGGGGTGCAAAAGTTCCTATTTACTAGGCCACTCCTCACAGATGGGTAAAATTGGGGGTTGGATAGGAAGTTAGGGAGAAAGCAGTTGGGAAGAGTTGGAGAGAGGACCTGTCAGGGGTGGGATCCTGACAGCGGCCTAACACAGACAGATCGTTACAGAGCCGTGACTGTACCATATAGCGGCAGACTCCTAAGAAAGGACACAAAGTGAGGTATATTGTGGAGAAGTGAGAAACGGGATCACAGCACAAAGGTGATAGAACCAGAATGAGTCGTGCTTCAAGATCAGCAACATCCTTCTGAGGCGCGTAGCCGGGGGCGGAACGCTGAGGAAGTAATAGACTCTACGCATTACTTTGAACTACGGTAGGGCAGTTAACTTTAGGTTGGCTGTCTCACCTTTACACCTAATGAAGACAAGAGAGGCAATTGTGGAAGAAGGGTGTCTCTAGGGTCCCTATAAAATAACTCCAGGCCTACCCCGTCATAGGGGTGTGTCCTAGCCATATCATCTGGGGGACGGAGAGAAAGAATAGAAACATACACGACAGTTGTGAGGACTATCCTGTGGTCCTCAGCAGGGAGGTACTACAACACACAGGCGCTAGCAGGAAGGCTACTGATTTCCACCTGCAAAGGGAACTCTGGATGTGCCTTCGGAGGGGCCGGTCTCAGCCAGCCCTGTTAGCAGTGCTCTGGATTGCAGATGCCGAAGCCTTCAGTAAAGAGGTAAAGAGACTGCAACCCTGTGTCCTCGTTATTTACTGCGACCTACTCCATCACCTACATCTTTAATTGGATGCCCCTTAGCAGGGCCATGGACCGGGTCAGGCCACCGTGACATCCACAGAACCAAGAGACCGGTACCGAGTACCCCGGTGCCCTGCGTTTGGGGGCCGCTCCAGAGGAGCAGGCTAGAGCTATTTCCGCAACACAGCAGGGGAGCAGCTGGCATTACTGAACCCCAATAACACAGCAGCAAGTGTTGACTGTGCAGACAGCACTTCCCGGCAGCAACTGGTGGTGTTGAAGCCCAGGGACAGCAGGAGGAGCAGGCTGGAGGTATCGCCGCAACACAGCAGGGGAGCAGCTGGCATTACTGAACCCCAATAACAGAGGAGCGACTGTTGACTGTGCAGATAGCACTTCCGGGCAGCAACTGGCAGTGTTGAAGCCCAGGGACAGCAGGATGAGCAGGCTAGAGCTATTGCCGCAACACAGCAGAGCAGAGGGGAAGCTGGCATTACTGAACCCCAATAACACGGCAGCAAGTGCTGACTGTGCAGACAGCATTTCCGGGCAGCAACTGGTGGTGTTGAAGCCCAGGGACAGCAGGAGGAGCAGGCTTGAGGTATTGCCGCAACACAGCAGGGGAACAGCTGGCATTACTGAACCCCAATAAGAGAGGAGCGACTGTTGACTGTGCAGACAGCACTTCCGGGCAGCAACTGGCGGTGTTGAAACCCATGGACAGCAGGAGGAGCAGGCTGGAGGTATTGCCGCAACACAGCAGGGGAACAGCTGGCATTACTGAACCCCAATAACAGAGGAGCGACTGTTGACTGTGCAGACAGCACTTCCGGGCAGCAACTGGCGGTGTTGAAGCCCAGGGACAGCAGGAGAAGCAGGCTAGAGCTATTGCCGCAACACAGCAGGGGAGCAGCTGGCGTTACTGAACCCCAGTAACACGGCAGCAAGTGTTGACTGTGCAGACAGCACTCCTGGGCAGCAACTGGTGGTGCTGAAGCCCAGGGACAGCAGGAAGAGCGGGCTGGAGGTACTGCCGCTACACAGCAGGGGAACAGCTGGCGTTACTGAACCCCAATAACAGAAGAGCGACTGTTGACTGTGCAGACAGCACTTCCGGGCAGCAACTGGCGGTGTTGAAGCTCAGGGACAGCAGGAAGAGCAGGCTGGAGGTATTGCCGCAACACAGCAGGGGAGCAGCTGACGTTACTGAACCCCAATAACAGAGGAGCGACTGTTGACTGTGCAGACAGCACTTTCGGGGAGCAACTGGCGGTGTTGAAGCCCAGGGACAGCAGGAAGAGCATGCTGGAGGTATTGCCGCAACACAGCAGGGGAGCAGCTGGCGTTACTGAACCCCAATAACATAGCAGCAAGTGTTGACTGTGCAGACAGCACTTCCAGGCAGCAACTGGCGGTGTTGAAGCCCAGGGACAGCAGGAGGAGCGGGCTGGAGGTATTGCCCCAACACAGCAGGGGAAGAGCTGGTGTTACTGAACCCCAATAAAAGAGGAATGACTGTTGACTGTGCAGACAGCACTTCCGAGCAGCAACTGGCGGTGTTGAAGCCCAGGGACAGCAGGAGGAGTGGGCTGGAGGTATTGCCCCAACACAGCAGGGGAACAGCTGGCGTTACTGAACCCCAGTAACACGGCAGCAAGTGTTGAGTGTGCAGACAGCACTCCTGGGCAGCAACTGGTGGTGCTGAAGCCCAGGGACAGCAGGAAGAGCGGGCTGGAGGTATTGCCGCTACACAGCAGGGGAACAGCTGGCGTTACTGAACCCCAATAACAGAAGAGCGACTGTTGACTGTGGAGACAGCACTTCCGGGCAGCAACTGGCGGTGTTGAAGCCCAGGGACAGCAGGAAGAGCAGGCTGGAGGTATTGCCGCAACACAGCGGGGGAACAGCTGGCGTTACTGAACCCCAATAAGAGAGGAGCGACTGTTGACTGTGCAGACAGCACTTCCGGGCAGCAACTGGCGGTGTTGAAACCCATGGACAGCAGGAGGAGCAGGCTGGAGGTATTGCCCCAACACAGCAGGGGAAGAGCTGTGTTACTGAACCCCAATAAAAGAGGAATGACTGTTGACTGTGCAGACAGCACTTCCGGGCAGCAACTGGCGGTGTTGAAGCCCAGGGAAAGCAGGAGGAGCAGCGTGTAGGCTGATGCCTAATTGGAGCAAGTTTGTAGCTGAAAGAGCCACCTTGTGCAGCACCAATGATGCAAAAGGTAAAGGTGGCTCTTTTAATTATGCTCCTTGCAAACGCAGAACTAAACACTTACAAAATGTGTCCTGTTATGATCTGGTGGCCTAAGAGCAGCATGAGACATACTCTGGAGAAGGTGGTACCTGTACTTACCGCAGACCCTGAACTTAACACCGCAACTAGAAGTAGCCGTGGAATGTACCTTTCACTCCCTAGACATCTCGACACAGCCGGAGGCCACTTCTAGCTAAATAGAAAGGATAGGACAGAGTACTATGCGGTCCATATTAAAACACTAGAAAATATCCACCACAGAAAATACAAAATCTCCACATCTAACTAACGATAAGGAGGGTATATCTGCATCTCCAGAGATACCAGCTTGGCTAAACAAATCCTTATACAGACCAAGCTGGACAAGACAAAAACATGGAAAAGAACTGAACAATAAAGCCCACAGCATGTGGACAGCAAAAATCAAGGCCAGAACTTATCTTTGTTGGAATGAACAGCAAAGCAGGAGAGACCAGGCAGGGATGTGAATCCTCCGGGAACAATGGACAACTGGCACTGACTAAAGGGTCAAGCAAGACTAAATAGCCCAGTCAGAAATGCAAAAAGTGGAAACACCTGATAAATGCTGTGATCCAGAGACAGCAGCGCTACCACTGATAACCACCGGAGGGAGCCCAAGAGCAGAATTCACAACAGTACCCCCCCCCCTTGAGGAGGAGTCACCGAACCCTCACCAGAGCCCCCAGTCCGATCCGGACGAGCCAAATGAAAGGCACGAACCAAATCCTCAGCATGAACATCGGAGGCAACAACCCAATAATTATCCTCCTGGCCATAACCCTTCCATTTGACAAGATACTGATGCTTCCGCCTCGAAAAACGAGAATCCAAAATCTTCTCAACCACATACTCCAACTCCCCATCAATCAACACCGGGGCAGGAGGATCAACAGAGGGAACAACGGGCACCACATATTTCCGCAACAAAGATCTATGAAAAACATTATGGATGGAAAAAGAGGCTGGAAGTGCCAAATGAAAAGACACTGGATTGATAATCTCAGAAATCCTATAAGGGCCAATAAACTGAGGCTTAAACTTAGGGGAAGAAACCTTCATAGGAACATGACGGGAAGACAACCAGACCAAATCCCCAACCCGAAGTCGGGAACCAACACACCGACGACGGTTAGCAAAACGCTGAGCCCCTTCCTGAGACAACACCAAATTGTCAACAACATGAGCCCAAATTTGCTGCAACCTGTCAACCACAGAGTCCACCCCAGGACAATCAGAAGGCTCAACCTGCCCTGAAGAAAAACGAGGATGAAAACCAGAGTTACAAAAGAAGGGTGAAACCAAGGGAGCAGAACTAGCCCGATTATTAAGGGCAAACTCGGCCAATGGCAAGAAAGCCACCCAATCATCCTGATCAGCAGACACAAAGCATCTCAAATAAGTTTCCAAAGTCTGATTAGTTCGCTCGGTTTGACCATTTGTCTGAGGATGAAATGCGGAAGAAAAAGACAAATCAATGCCCAGCCTAGCACAAAAGGACCGCCAAAACCTAGAAACAAACTGGGAACCTCTATCGGACACAATATTCTCCGGAATGCCATGCAAACAAACCACATGCTGAAAAAACAACGGAACCAAATCAGAAGAGGAAGGCAACTTAGGCAAAGGTACCAAATGAACCATCTTAGAAAACCGGTCACAAACCACCCAGATAACAGACATCCTCTGGGAAACCGGAAGATCCAAAATAAAATCCATAGAAATATGCGTCCAAGGCCTCTCAGGGACCGGCAAAGGCAAAAGCAACCCACTAGCGCGGGAACAGCAAGGCTTGGCCCGTGCACAAGTCCCACAGGACTGCACAAAAGAACGCACATCCCGTGACAAAGAAGGCCACCAAAAGGACCTACCAACCAAATCTCTGGTACCAAAAATCCCAGGATGGCCAGCCAACACAGAACAATGAACCTCAGAAATCGCTTTACTAGTCCATCTGTCAGGAACAAACAGTTTCCCCACTGGACAGCGGTCAGGTTTATCGGCCTGAAATTCCTGAAGAACCCCTCGTAAATCAGGGGAGATGGCAGAAAGAATCACCCCTTCCTTCAGAATGCCGACCAGCTCAAGGACCCCAGGAGAATCAGGCAAAAAGCTCCTAGAGAGGGCATCAGCCTTAACATTCTTAGAACCCGGAAGATACGAGACCACAAAATCAAAACGGGAGAAAAACAGGGACCATCGGGCCTGTCTGGGATTCAGCCGTTTGGCAGACTCGAGGTAAATCAGATTCTTATGATCGGTCAAGACCACAATACGGTGCTTGGCCCCCTCAAGCCAATGTCGCCACTCCTCAAATGCCCACTTCATAGCCAACAACTCACGATTGCCGACATCATAATTGCGTTCCGCAGGTGAAAATTTTCGAGAAAAGAAGGCACACGGTTTCATCAAGGAACCATCAGAATTCCTCTGAGACAAAACAGCACCTGCCCCAATTTCAGAAGCGTCAACCTCAACCTGAAAAGGAAGAGAAACATCCGGCTGACGCAACACAGGGGCAGAAGTAAATCAGCGTTTAAGCTCCTGAAAGGCAGAAACAGCCGCAGAGGACCAATTTGTCACATCAGCGTCTTTCTTCGTCAAATCGGTCAGGGGTTTAACCACACTGGAGAAGTTGGCAAAGAAACGGCGATAAAAATTAGCAAAGCCCAAAAATTTCTGAAGGCTCTTCACGGATGTGTGCTGGATCCAATCATGCATGGCCTGAACCTTAACCGGATCCAATTCTATAGATGAGGGAGAAAAAAATGAAGCCCAAAAAAGAAATCTTCTGTACTCCAAAGAGGCACTTAGACCCCTTCACAAACAAGGCATTATCGCGAAGGATCTGAAATACCATCCTGATTTGTTTCACATGAGACTTCCAATCATCTGAAAAAATCAAAATATCATCAAAATATACAATCATGAATTTATCAAGATAATTCCGAAATATATCATGCATGAAGGACTGAAACACAGATGGAGCATTAGTGAGTCCGAATGGCATCACAAGGTATTCAAAATGGCCTTCGGGCGTATTAAACGCAGTTTTCCATTCGTCACCCTGCTTAATACGAACAAGATTATATGCCCCTCAAAGGTCAATCTTAGTAAACCAACTAGCCCCCTTAATCCTAGCAAACAGATCAGAAAGCAAAGGCAAAGGGTATTGGAATTTGACCGTGATCTTATTCAAGAGGCGATAATCAATACAGGGTCTCAAGGAGCCATCCTTCTTGGCAACAAAAAAAAACCTGCTCCCAATGGTGAAGAAGATGGCCGAATATGCCCCTTCTCCAAAGATTCCTTTACATAGCTCCGCATGGCGGTATGTTCTGGCACAGACAGGTTGAAAAGTCAGCCTTTAGGGAACTTACAGCCTGGAATCAAGTCAATAGCACAATCACAGTCCCTATGCGGTGGAAGGGAACTGGACTTGGGCTCATTGAATACATCCTGGAAATTTGACAAAAACTCAGGAATTTCAGAAGAGGGGGAGGAGGCAATTGACATCAAAGGAATGTCACCATGAACCCCCTGACAACCCCAACTAGTCACAGACATAGATTTCCAACCTAATACCGGATTATGCACCTGTAACCATGGGAAACCCAGCACCACCAGTTGCTGCCCAGGAGTGCTGTCTGCACACTCAACACTTGCTGCCGTGTTACTGGGGTTCAGTAACGCCAGCTGTTCCCCTGCTGTGTTGGGGCAATACCTCCAGCCCACTCCTCCTGCTGTCCCTGGGCTTCAACACCGCCAGTTGCTGCTCGGAAGTGCTGTCTGCACAGTCAACAGTCATTCCTCTTTTATTGGGGTTCAGTAACACCAGCTCTTCCCCTGCTGTGTTGGGGCAATACCTCCAGCCCGCTCCTCCTGCTGTCCCTGGGCTTCAACACCGCCAGTTGCTGCCTGGAAGTGCTGTCTGCACAGTCAACACTTGCTGCTATGTTATTGGGGTTCAGTAACGCCAGCTGCTCCCCTGCTGTGTTGCGGCAATACCTCCAGCATGCTCTTCCTGCTGTCCCTGGGCTTCAACACCGCCAGTTGCTCCCCGAAAGTGCTGTCTGCACAGTCAACAGTCGCTCCTCTGTTATTGGGGTTCAGTAACGTCAGCTGCTCCCCTGCTGTGTTGCGGCAATACCTCCAGCCTGCTCTTCCTGCTGTCCCTGAGCTTCAACACCGCCAGTTGCTGCCCGGAAGTGCTGTCTGCACAGTCAACAGTCGCTCTTCTGTTATTGGGGTTCAGTAACGCCAGCTGTTCCCCTGCTGTGTAGCGGCAGTACCTCCAGCCCGCTCTTCCTGCTGTCCCTGGGCTTCAGCACCACCAGTTGCTGCCCAGGAGTGCTGTCTGCACAGTCAACACTTGCTGCCGTGTTACTGGGGTTCAGTAACGCCAGCTGCTCCCCTGCTGTGTTGCGGCAATAGCTCTAGCCTGCTTCTCCTGCTGTCCCTGGGCTTCAACACCGCCAGTTGCTGCCCGGAAGTGCTGTCTGCACAGTCAACAGTCGCTCCTCTGTTATTGGGGTTCAGTAATGCCAGCTGTTCCCCTGCTGTGTTGCGGCAATACCTCCAGCCTGCTCCTCCTGCTGTCCATGGGTTTCAACACCGCCAGTTGCTGCCCGGAAGTGCTGTCTGCACAGTCAACAGTCGCTCCTCTCTTATTGGGGTTCAGTAATGCCAGCTGTTCCCCTGCTGTGTTGCGGCAATACCTCAAGCCTGCTCCTCCTGCTGTCCCTGGGCTTCAACACCACCAGTTGCTGCCCGGAAATGCTGTCTGCACAGTCAGCACTTGCTGCCGTGTTATTGGGGTTCAGTAATGCCAGCTTCCCCTCTGCTCTGCTGTGTTGCGGCAATAGCTCTAGCCTGCTCATCCTGCTGTCCCTGGGCTTCAACACTGCCAGTTGCTGCCCGGAAGTGCTATCTGCACAGTCAACAGTCGCTCCTCTGTTATTGGGGTTCAGTAATGCCAGCTGCTCCCCTGCTGTGTTGCGGCGATACCTCCAGCCTGCTCCTCCTGCTGTCCCTGGGCTTCAACACCACCAGTTGCTGCCGGGAAGTGCTGTCTGCACAGTCAACACTTGCTGCTGTGTTATTGGGGTTCAGTAATGCCAGCTGCTCCCCTGCTGTGTTGCGGAAATAGCTCTAGCCTGCTCCTCTGGAGCGGCCCCCAAACGCAGGGCACCGGGGTACTCGGTACCGGTCTCTTGGTTCTGTGGATGTCACGGTGGCCTGACCCGGTCCATGGCCCTGCTAAGGGGCATCCAATTAAAGATGTAGGTGATGGAGTAGGTCGCAGTAAATAACGAGGACACAGGGTTGCAGTCTCTTTACCTCTTTACTGAAGGCTTCGGCATCTGCAATCCAGAGCACTGCTAACAGGGCTGGCTGAGACCGGCCCCTCCGAAGGCACATCCAGAGTTCCCTTTGCAGGTGGAAATCAGTAGCCTTCCTGCTAGCGCCTGTGTGTTGTAGTACCTCCCTGCTGAGGACCACAGGATAGTCCTCACAACTGTCGTGTATGTTTCTATTCTTTCTCTCCGTCCCCCAGATGATATGGCTAGGACACACCCCTATGACGGGGTAGGCCTGGAGTTATTTTATAGGGACCCTAGAGACACCCTTCTTCCACAATTGCCTCTCTTGTCTTCATTAGGTGTAAAGGTGAGACAGCCAACCTAAAGTTAACTGCCCTACCGTAGTTCAAAGTAATGCGTAGAGTCTATTACTTCCTCAGCGTTCCGCCCCCGGCTACGCGCCTCAGAAGGATGTTGCTGATCTTGAAGCACGACTCATTCTGGTTCTATCACCTTTGTGCTGTGATCCCGTTTCTCACTTCTCCACAATATACCTCACTTTGTGTCCTTTCTTAGGAGTCTGCCGCTATATGGTACAGTCACGGCTCTGTAACGATCTGTCTGTGTTAGGCCGCTGTCAGGATCCCACCCCTGACAGGTCCTCTCTCCAACTCTTCCCAACTGCTTTCTCCCTAACTTCCTATCCAACCCCCAATTTTACCCATCTGTGAGGAGTGGCCTAGTAAATAGGAACTTTTGCACCCCCCGGTGGCCGGAGTGTGAAGTGTAATGTGTGACTGTGATACCTGGCAAGGAGAACTCTTTTAGTGAAATCAGAAGTACCACCACTCCCCCTGGAGGAAGAGCGAAGTTACTGCAACGACCAGACTCTGGGGCGCTGCACCTCCTGCTGTCCCTGGGCTTCAATACCGCCAGTTGCTGCCCGGAAGTGCTGTCTGCACAGTCAACAGTCACTCCTCTGTTATTGGGGTTCAGTAACGCCAGCTGCTCCCCGGCTGTGTTGCGGCAATAGCTCTAGCCTGCTCCTCCTACTGTCCCTGGGCTTCAACACTGCCAGTTGCTGCCCGGAAGTGCTGTCTGCACAGTCAACACTTGCTGCCGTGTTATTGAGGTTAAGTAATGCCAGCTGTTCCCCTGCTGTGTTGTGGCAATAGCTCTAGCCTGCTCCTCCTGCTGTCCCTGGGCTTCAACACCGCCAGTTGCTGCCCGGGAGTGCTGTCTGCACAGTCAACAGTTGCTCCTCTGTTATTGGGGTTCAGTAACGCCAGCTGCTCCCCTGCTGTGTTGCGGCAATACCTCCAGCCTGCTCCTCCTGCTGTCACTGGGCTTCAACACCGCCAGCTGCTGAGCGCTAGTGCTGTCTGCACAGTCAACAGTCGCTCCTCTGTTATTGGGGTTCAGTAACGCCAGCTGTTCCCCTGCTGTGTTGCGGCAATACCTCCAGCCTGCTCCTCCTGCTGTCCCTGGGCTTCTACACTGCCAGTTGCTGCCTGGAAGTGCTGTCTGCACAGTCAACACTTGCTGCTGTGTTATTGGGGTTCAGTAATGCCAGCTGCTCCCCTGCTGTGTTGCGGCAATAGCTTTAGCCTCCTTCTCCTTCTGTCCCTGGGCTTCAACACCGCCAGTTGCTGCCCGAAAGTGCTGTCTGCACAGTCAACAGTCGCTCCTCTGTTATTGGGGTTCAGTATCGCCAACTGCTCCCCTTCTGTGTTGCGGCAATACCTCCAGCCTGCTCCTCCTGCTGTCCCTGGGCTTCAACACCGCCAGTTGCTGCCTGGAAGTGCTGTTTGCACAGTCAACATTCGCTCCTCTGTTATTGGGGTTCAGTAATGCCAGCTGTTCCCCTGCTGTGTTGTGGCAATACTTCCAGCCTGCTCTTCCTGCTGTCCCTGGGCTTCAAAACCGCCAGTAGCTGCCCGGAAGAGCTGTCTGCACAGTCAACAGTCGCTCCTCTGTTATTGGGGTTCAGTAACGCCAGCTGTTCCCCTGCTGTGTTGCGGCAATACCTCCTGCCTGCTCCTCCTGCTGTCCCTGGGCTTCAACACCGCCAGTTGCTGCCCGGAAGTGCTGTCGGCTCAGTCAACACTTGCTACCGAGTTATTGGGGATCAGTAATGCCAGCTGCTCCCCTGCTGTGTTGCGGCAATAGCTCTAGCCTGCTCCTCCTGCTGTCCCTGGGCTTCAACACCGCCAGTTGCTGCCCGGGAGTGCTGTCTGCACAGTCAATAGTTGCTCCTCTGTTATTGGGGTTCAGTAACGCCAGCTGCTCCCTTGCTGTGTTGCGGCAATACCTCCAGCCTGCTCCTCCTGCTGTCCCTGGGCTTCAACACGGCCAGTTGCTGAGCGCTAGTGCTGTCTGCACAGTCAACAGTCGCTCCTCTGTTATTGGGGTTCAGTAACGCCAGCTGTTCCCCTGCTGTGTTGCGGCAATACCTCCAGCCTGCTCCTCCTGCTGTCCTGGGCTTCTACACCGCCAGTTGCTGCCTGGAAGTGCTGTCTGCACAGTCAACACTTGCTGCTGTGTTATTGGGGTTCAGTAATGCCAGCTGCTCCCCTGCTGTGTTGCGGCAATAGCTCTAGCCTGCTTCTCCTTCTGTCCCTGGGCTTCAACACCGCCAGTTGCTGCCCGAAAGTGCTGTCTGCACAGTCAACAGTCGCTCCTCTGTTATTGGGGTTCAGTAACGCCAACTGCTCCCCTTCTGTGTTGCGGCAATACCTCCAGCCTGCTCCTCCTGCTGTCCCTGGGCTTCAACACCGCCAGTTGCTGCCCGGAAGTGCTGTTTGCACAGTCAACATTCGCTCCTCTGTTATTGGGGTTCAGTAATGCCAGCTGTTCCCCTGCTGTGTTGTGGCAATACTTCCAGCCTGCTCTTCCTGCTGTCCCTGGGCTTCAAAACCGCCAGTAGCTGCCCGGAAGAGCTGTCTGCACAGTCAACAGTCGCTCCACTGTTATTGGGGTTCAGTAACGCCAGCTGTTCCCCTGCTGTGTTGCGGCAATACCTCCTGCCTGCTCCTCCTGCTGTCCCTGGGCTTCAACACCGCCAGTTGCTGCCCGGAAGTGCTGTCGGCACAGTCAACACTTGCTACCGAGTTATTGGGGATCAGTTATGCCAGCTGCTCCCCTGCTGTGTTGCGGCAATAGCTCTAGCCTGCTCCTCCTGCTGTCCCTGGGCTTCAACACCGCCAGTTGTTGCACGGAAGTGCTGTCTGCACAGTCAACATTCGCTCCTCTGTTATTGGGGTTCAGTAACGCCAGCTGCTCCCCTGCTGTGTTGCGGCAATACCTCCAGCCTGCTCCTCCTGCTGTCCCTGGGCTTCAACACCGCCAGTTGCTGCCAGGAAATGCTGTCTGCAGAGTCAACACTTGCTGCCATGTTATTGGGGTTCAGTAACGCCAGCTGCTCCCCTGCTGTGTTGCGGCAATAGCTCTAGCCTGCTCCTCCTGCTGTCCCTGGGCTTCAACACTGCCAGTTGCTGCCCGGAAGTGCTGTCTGCAGAGTCAACAGTCGCTCCTCTGTTATTGGGGTTCTGTAACGCCAGCTGTTCCCCTGCTGTGATGCGGCAATACCTCCAGCCTGCTCCTCCTGCTGTCCCTGGGCTTCAACACTGCCAGTTGCTGCCCGGAAGTGCTGTCTGCACAGTCAACACTTGCTGCTGTGTTATTGGGGTTCAGTAACGCCAGCTGTTCCCCTGCTGTGTTGTGGCAATACCTCCAGCCTGCTCCTACTGCTGTCCCTGGGCTTCAACACCGCCAGTTGCTGCCCAGAAGTGCTGTCTGCACAGTCAACACTTGCTGCTGTGTTATTGGGGTTCAGTAACGCCAGCTGCTCCCCTGCTGTGTTGCGGCAATAGCTCCAGCCTGCTCCTCCTGCTGTCCCTGGGCTTTAACACCGCCAGTTGCTGCCCGGAAGTGCTGTCTGCACAGTCAACACTTGCTGCCGTGTTATTGGGGTTCAGTAACGCCAGCTGCTCCCCTGCTGTGTTGCGGCAATAGCTCTAGCCTTCTCCTCCTGCTGTCTGTTGTGATTTTGCTTTTTGCTCCCTCTAGTGGTCATTAGTGATTTGACTCTGGAGCGTCTGTCTTTTCCTATATCCTCACCTGGGCCGTTAGTTCAGGGGCGTTGCTATATAAGCTCCCTGGACCTTCAGTTCAATGCCTGGCATCGTTGAAATCAGAGCTAATCTGTTGTGCTCTTGTCTTCTGATCCTGGTTCCTGTTTTTCAAGCTAAGTCTGCTTCTTTGCTTTTTGCTTTTGTTTTGTTTGGTATTTTTGTCCAGCTTGTTCCTATCTGTATCCTGACCTTTGCTGGAAGCTCTAGGGGGCTGGTGTTCTCCCCCCGGACCGTTAGACGGTTCGGGGGTTCTTGAATCTCCAGCGTTGATTTTTATAGGGTTTTTGTTGACCAGATAAGTTATCTTGCTATATTCTGCTATTAGTAAGCTGGCCTCTCTTTGCTGAACCTGGTTCATTTCTGTGTTTGTCATTTCCTCTTACCTCACCGTTATTATTTGTGGGGGGCTTGTATCTTGCTTTGGGGTCCCTTTCTCTGGAGGCAAGAGAGGTCTTTGTTTTCTTCTCCTAGGGGTAGTTAGATTCTCCGGCTGGCGCGAGTCATCTAGCGATCACCGTAGGCATGATCCCCGGCTACTTCTAGTGTTGGCGTTAGGAGTAGCTATTTGGTCAACCCAGTTACCACAGCCCTATGACCTGGATTTTTGTATCTTGCAGACTTACACGTTCCTCTGAGACCCTGTCCACTGGGGTCATAACAGTATGCCAGGCCTCCTCATAGGGAATGTGACTGTGCAATAGATTTGATTCCAGGCAGTAAATTTCCTAAGGGAAGACTGTTTAATCTGTCGATACCTGAACATACCGCTATGCGTTCATATATCAAGGAGTCTCTGGAGAAAGGACACATCCGTCCGTCTTCTTCCCCTCTTGGTGCGGGATTCTTTTTTGTGGCTAAAAAGGACGGATCTTTGAGGCCTTGTATTGACTATCGGCTTTTAAATAAGATCACTGTCAAATTTCAGTATCCTTTGCCGCTGTTGTCTGACTTGTTTGCCCGGATTAAAGGTGCCAAGTGGTTTACCAAGATAGACCTTCGTGGTGCGTACAACCTTGTGCGCATTAAGCAAGGGGATGAATGGAAAACCGCATTCAATACGCCCGAAGGTCATTTTGAGTACTTGGTGATGCCTTTTGGGCTCTCTAATGCCCCTTCAGTTTTTCAGTCCTTTATGCATGACATTTTCCGGAACTATCTGGATAAATCTCTGATCGTTTATCTGGATGATATTCTGGTTTTTTCTGATAATTGGGACTCGCATGTGGAGCAGGTCAGGATGGTCTTTAAAATTTTGCGTGAAAATTCTTTGTTTGTCAAGGGCTCAAAGTGTCTTTTTGGTGTACAGAAGGTTCCCTTTTTGGGGTTCATTTTTTCCCCTTCTGCTGTGGAGATGGACCCAGTCAAGGTCCGAGCTATTCTTGATTGGACTCAGCCCTCGTCAGTTAAGAGTCTTCAGAAGTTCTTGGGTTTCGCTAACTTCTACCGTCGTTTTATCGCTAACTTTTCTAGCATTGTGATACCTTTGACGGATATGACCAAGAAGGGCTCCGATGTGGTTAATTGGGCTCCTGCTGCCGTGGAGGCTTTCCAGGAGTTGAAACGTCGGTTTACTTCGGCGCCTGTTTTGTGCCAGCCTGATGTCTCGCTTCCCTTTCAAGTTGAGGTGGATGCTTCAGAGATTGGAGCAGGGGCCGTTTTGTCGCAGAGAGGCCCTGGTTGCTCTGTTATGAGACCTTGCGCCTTTTTCTCTAGGAAGTTTTCGCCTGCGGAGCGAAATTATGATGTGGGCAATCGGGAGTTGTTGGCCATGAAATGGGCATTTGAGGAGTGGCGTCATTGGCTCGAGGGTGCTAAGCATCGTGTGGTGGTCTTGACTGATCACAAAAATCTGATGTATCTCGAGTCTGCTAAACGCCTGAATCCTAGACAGGCCCGCTGGTCATTGTTTTTCTCCCGATTTGACTTTGTTGTCTCGTATTTACCAGGTTCAAAGAATGTGAAGGCCGATGCTCTTTCCAGGAGCTTTGTGCCTGATGCTCCTGGAGTCGCTGAACCTGTTGGTATTCTTAAGGATGGTATTATCTTGTCAGCTATTTCTCCTGATCTGCGACGTGTGTTGCAGAGATTTCAGGCTGATAGGCCTGATTCTTGTCCACCTGACAGACTGTTTGTGCCTGATAAGTGGACCAGCAGAGTCATTTCCGAGGTTCATTCCTCGGTGTTGGCAGGTCACCCAGGAATTTTTGGCACCAGAGATCTGGTGGCCAGATCCTTTTGGTGGCCTTCCTTGTCTAGGGATGTGCGGTCATTTGTACAGTCCTGTGGGACTTGTGCTCGAGCTAAGCCTTGCTGTTCTCGTGCCAGCGGGTTGCTCTTGCCCTTGCCTGTCCCTAAGAGACCTTGGACACATATCTCCATGGATTTCATTTCTGATCTTCCGGTGTCTCAGGGCATGTCTGTTATCTGGGTGATATGTGATCACTTCTCCAAGATGGTCCATTTGGTTCCTTTGCCTAAACTGCCTTCCTCTTCCGATCTGGTTCCTGTGTTTTTCCAGAACGTGGTTCGTTTGCACGGCATCCCTGAGAATATTGTGTCAGACAGAGGATCCCAGTTCGTTTCCAGATTCTGGCGATCCTTTTGTAGTAGGATGGGCATTGACTTGTCATTTTCGTCTGCTTTCCATCCTCAGACTAATGGACAGACGGAGCGAACTAATCAGACTTTGGAGGCTTATTTGAGGTGTTTTGTCTCTGCGGATCAGGACGATTGGGTGACCTTCTTGCCGTTAGCTGAGTTTGCCCTTAATAATCGGGCTAGTTCCGCCACCTTGGTTTCGCCGTTTTTCTGCAACTCTGGTTTCCACCCTCGTTTTTCTTCGGGTCATGTGGAACCTTCTGACTGCCCTGGGGTGGATTCTGTGGTGGATAGGTTGCAGCGGATCTGGAATATTGTGGTGGACAAGTTGTCACAGGAGAGGGCTCAGCGCTTTGCCAACCGCCGCCGCGGTGTGGGTCCCTGACTACGTGTTGGGGATTTGGTGTGGCTTTCTTCCCGCTTTGTTCCTATGAAGGTTTCCTCTCCCAAATTTAAACCTCGTTTTATTGGTCCTTACAAGATATTGGAAATTCTTAATCCTGTATCCTTTCGCCTGGATCTACCTGTGTCGTTTGCTATCCACAACGTGTTTCATAGGTCCTTGTTGCGGCGGTACGTGGTGCCTGTGGTTCCTTCTGCTGAGCCTCCTGCTCCGGTGTTGGTTGAGGGCGAGTTGGAGTACGTGGTGGAGAAGATCTTGGATTCTCGTCTCTCCAGGCGGAGGCTTCAGTACCTGGTCAAGTGGAAGGGCTATGGTCAGGAAGATAATTCCTGGGTGGTCGCCTCTGATGTTCATGCAGCCGATTTAGTTCGTGCCTTTCACGCCGCTCATCCTGATCGCCCTGGTGGTCGTGGTGAGGGTTCGGTAACCCCTCACTAAGGGGGGGGTACTGTTGTGATTTTGCTTTTTGCTCCCTCTAGTGGTCATTAGTGATTTGACTCTGGAGCGTCTGTCTTTTCCTATATCCTCACCTGGGCCGTTAGTTCAGGGGCGTTGCTATATAAGCTCCCTGGACCTTCAGTTCAATGCCTGGCATCGTTGAAATCAGAGCTAATCTGTTGTGCTCTTGTCCTCTGATCCTGGTTCCTGTTTTTCAAGCTAAGTCTGCTTCTTTGCTTTTTGCTTTTGTTTTGTTTGGTATTTTTGTCCAGCTTGTTCCTATCTGTATCCTGACCTTTGCTGGAAGCTCTAGGGGGCTGGTGTTCTCCCCCCGGACCGTTAGACGGTTCGGGGGTTCTTGAATCTCCAGCGTGGATTTTTATAGGGTTTTTGTTGACCAGATAAGTTATCTTGCTATATTCTGCTATTAGTAAGCTGGCCTCTCTTTGCTGAACCTGGTTCATTTCTGTGTTTGTCATTTCCTCTTACCTCACCGTTATTATTTGTGGGGGGCTTGTATCTTGCTTTGGGGTCCCTTTCTCTGGAGGCAAGAGAGGTCTTTGTTTTCTTCTCCTAGGGGTAGTTAGATTCTCCGGCTGGCGCGAGTCATCTAGCGATCACCGTAGGCATGATCCCCGGCTACTTCTAGTGTTGGCGTTAGGAGTAGCTATTTGGTCAACCCAGTTACCACAGCCCTATGAGCTGGATTTTTGTATCTTGCAGACTTACACGTTCCTCTGAGACCCTGTCCACTGGGGTCATAACAGCTGTCCCTGGGCTTCAACAGCGACAGTTGCTGCCCGGAAGTGCTGTCTGCACAGTTAACAGTCACTCCTCTGTTATTCTGGTTCAGTAACGCCAGCTGCTCCCCTGCTGTGTTGCGGCAATACCTCTAGCCTGCTCCTCCTGCTGTCCCTGGGCTTCAACACCGCCAGTTGCTGCCCGGAAGTGCTGTCTGCACAGTCAACAGTCGCTCCTCTGTTATTGGGGGTTCAGCAATGCCAGCTGCTCCCCTGCTGTGTTGTGGCAATACCTCCAGCTTGTTCCTCCTGCTGTCCCTGTGCTTCAACACCGCCAGTTGCTGCCCGGAAGTGCTGTCTGCACAGTCAACAGTCGCTCCTCTGTTATTGGGGTTCAGTAACGCCAGCTGTTCCCCTGCTGTGTTGCAGCAATGTGTCCTGCGACCGCCACGCTGACACAACTACTGAAATTTAAGGGAACCTGTCCCCCCCGCCAGGCGTTTGTTACTGAAAGAGACATCTTATGCAGCAGTAATGCTGCAAAAGGAAGAGGTGGCTCTTTTAATTATGCTACTTGCAAACGCTGAACTAGACACTTATGAAATGTGTCCCCTCACACCGTTAAACCGTCCCGTAGGTGGGACTTTCCTTTGTAATGTGACGCAGCACAGCCGTCATTCCTACCCCCTTGGCGCCGTGCGCCGCCTCCTCAGCGTTGTTTGATTCTGTCACGGAGCCTGCGCTGTTATGTTATCCCTTGGCCATGCACACTTTGCACAGCCCGTCTTCTAACATCATTTGGTGTCAGGCTGGCTGCGGCTGTGCGGCCGCGTTGCCCGAGATCCCGCTTCGCAGTGTCTTCTGATTTAATCACACTGCGGGCCTGGGATCCATGGGCATGCGCAGTGCATATCTTCACCTCAGCCTCTCACTCATCTCCCTCTGCCCTCTTCAGACTGTGCGCCGTCAGCTGATCCCTAATAGCATGCCACGGCCGTGACGCCGCACAGTGTGAAGAAGCCAGAAGGAGGGGAGTGATAGGCGAGGATATGCACTGCGCATGCCCATGGATCCCAGGCCCGCAGTGGGATTACATTAGACGACACTGCAAGGCGGGATCTCGGTCAGCATGGCCGCACAGGCGCAGCCAGCCGGACACCAAATGATGTCAGAAGATGGGCATTCATGGAAATGCGCTGTGCATATCTTCGCCTCTCACTCATCTCCTTCCGCCTTCTTCACACTGTGCGGCTTCACGGCTGTGGCATGCGATAAGGGATCAGCTGACGCCGCACAGCCTGAAGCAAGAGTAAGAACATGAGTGACAGGCGCCGATATTTACTGCGCAAGGCCATGAATCCCAGCCCCGCAGTATAAATAAATCAGAAGACACTGCGGGGCTGGGATTCATGGAAACGCGCAGTTACAGCGCATGGCCAAGGGATAACACAACAGCGCAGACTCCGGAACACAAAAAAGCAACACTCAGGAGGCAGCACCCAGCACCAAGGGGGTATGTTTGACAGCTGTGCTTCGTCTCATTAAGAAGGAAAGTCCAGCCTCCGAGATGGTTTCACGGTATGAGGGGTTAAAATTTTATAAGTGTTTCATTCAGCGTGTGCAAGGATCATAATTAAAAGCAGAAAAAAAGGGGAAACACCAGCACTGCTTATGGTCAGAACGCAACAATTCTCAAGTCTCATATTTGAAATACAGTTAGAATTTAGTTTGTGCATGTGCACTTTAATTGTTGCGTTCTGACCATAAGCAGTGCTGGCTTCTCCCCTTTTTTTTCTGCTGTTGCATTGGTAAGTGGCTGACCACCACTGTTGCCGCGCAAGCTGGGTTATGTACGCTATTCTTTCTGTGTTCACTGTGATTGATAGGCTGCTGTGCACACACACAGCAGCCCTGCCCTGCCTCAGGCTTTAGTTAATTGTGCACCTGTGTCTCAGTCTGTCTCACCCTTTAACTTTGGTGCTGGTTTGGGAGTGTGAAAGCCAGATCTGAAATGTCTGCATAGGACCTGATCGGCCTTTACCCGCGCTTGCCTTTCCAGCCACCAAGGGAGTGATTCTGAAATGCTCCAGGTACAGTTTGCATGTAATGTGGTCTTTCTTTTTATACTCTTAATACACTTAGAAGGCCGTAATGGCACAACGCAAATAAAATACGTAGAGTAGGACTGCCCCATTATGAGAATGCCGTGAAGTGGCGGGGTAGCTCAAAGAATTGATCAATTGTTTGCTAAATGTCTCATATTTGAAATACAGTTAGAATTTAGTTTGTGCATGTGCACTTTAATTGTTGCGTTCTGACCATAAGCAGTGCTGGCTTCTCCCCTTTTTTTTTCTGCTGTAACATAATTAAAAGAGCCACCTTTTCCTTGTGCATTCCTGCTGCACAAGGTGGCTCTTCTAGTTACTAACGCCTGAGGGGGTTTAAGGGTTCCCTTTCAATTTGCTCCAATTAGGCTTTGGCCTACACTCTGCTCCTCCTGCTGACCCTGGGCTCTAACACCGCCAGTTGGTGCCCGGGAGTGCTAGCTGCACAGAGGAAAACACCCGCCACTGTGTCAGTGGGGTTCAGTAACGCCACCTGTTCCCCTGCTGTATAGCCGGCAACGTATCCTGCAAGCGCCACGCAGGCACAACAGACAATAAACTGCCTCCCTCCAGTGCAGGCTTCGGCCTACACTCAGGTCCTCTGCTCCTTCATAATTCCCTGGGCTCTAACACCACCAGTTGGTGCTCGGAAGTGCTGGCTGCACAGAGAAAAACACCCGCCAATGTGTCAGTGGAGTTCAGTAACGTCAGCAGTGCCACTGCTGTGTAGCTGGCAACGTGTCCTGCAAACGCCACGCAGAAACAAAGCTGCCTCCAGTGCAGGCATCGGCCTACACTCTGCTCCTCTGCTCCTCCTTGGTTCCCTGGGCTCTAACACCGCCAGTTGGTGCTCGGAAGTGCTGGCTGCACAGAGAAAAACACCCACCAATGTGTCAGTGGGGTTCAGCAACGCCAGCCGTTCCCCTGCTGTTTAGCCGGCAACGTGTCCTGCAAACGTCACACAGACACAACAGACACTAAGCTGCCTCCGGTGCAGGCTTCGGCCTACACTCAGCTCCTCTGCTCCTCCTTGATTCCCTGGGCTCTAACACCGCCAGTTGGTGCTCGGAAGTGCTGGCTGCACAGAGAAAAACACTCGCCAATGTGTCAGTGGGGTTCAATAATGCCAGCTGTTCCCCTCCTTTGTAGCTGGCAACGTGTCCTGCAAACGCCAAGCAGACACAAAGCTGCCTCCAGTGCAAGCTTCGGCCTACACTCTGCTCCTCTGCTCCTCCTTGATTCCCTGGGCTCTAACACTGCCAGTTGGTGCTCGGAAGTGCTGGCTGCACAGAGAAAAACACCCGCCAATGTGTCAGTGGGGTTCAGCAATGCCAGCCGTTCCCCTGCTGTGCAGTCGGCAACGTGTCCTGCAAACGCCACGCAGACACAACAGACACTAAGCTGCCTCCAGTGCAGGCTTCGGCCTACACTCTGCTCCTCTGCTCCTCCTTGATTCCCTGGGCTCTATGTTGTGAATTCTGTTCTCGAACTCCCTCCTGTGGTTATGAATGGTACTTCGGCGAGTTCTGTTCATGGACTCCCTCTGGTGGCTGAGAGTGGAGCTGCTGGGTCTGAGGTTCCTTCTCCAGCTGATCTCGTTTAGGCCTTGGCTGGCTTCTCTATTTAACTCCACTCAGATCTTTACTTGATGCCAGCTGTCAATGTCCTAGTACTGGTTCAGTTCTCTTGGATCTTTCAGAAGACCTGTCTACTTCAGCAAAAGCTAAGTCTCTGCTAGCTTATTTGTTATCATTGTTTTTTGTCCAGCTTTCTATCATGATTTTGTTCTGTTAGCTGGAAGCTCTGGGATGCAGAGTGGCACCACCACACCGTGAGTCAGTGCGGTGGTTTCTTTTGCACACTCTGCGTGGTTTTTTGTTAGTGTTTTATGCTGACCGCAAAGATACCTTTTCTATCCTCAGTCTGTTTAGTTAAGTCTGGCCTCCTATGCTGAAACCTGTTTCATTTCTGTGTTTGTGACTTCCATCTTAACTCACAGTCAATATATGTGGGGGCTGCCTATTTCTTTGGGGAATTTCTCTGAGGCAAGGTAGGCTGTATTTTCTATGTTTAGGGGTAGTTAGCTCTTAGGCTGTGAAGAGGCGTCTAGGCAGAGTCAGGAACGCTCCACGGCTATTTCTAGTTGTTGTGATAGGATTAGGGCTTGCGGTCAGCAGAGCTCCCACTTCCCAGAGCTCGTCCTGTATTACTAGTTTGCTCATCTGGTCATTTCTAGTGCTCCTAACCACCAGTTCAATCATAACAGCTCTAACACCGCCAGTTGGTGCTCGGAAGTGCTGGCTGCACAGAGAAAAACACTCGCCAATGTGTCAGTGGGGTTCAGTAATGCCAGCTGTACCCCTCCTGTGTAGCTGGCAACGTGTCCTGCAATCGCCACGCGGACACAAAGCTGCCTCCAGTGCAGGCTTCGGCCTACACTCTGCTCCTCTGCTCCTCCTTGATTCCCTGGGCTCTAACACCACCAGTTGGTGCTCGGAAGTGCTGGCTGCACAGAGAAAAACACCCACCAATGTGTCAGTGGGGTTCAGTAACGCCAGCTGTTCCCCTGCTGTGTAGCTGGCAACGTGTCCTGCAAACGCCACACAGACACAAAGCTGCCTGCAGTTCAGACTTTGGCCTACACTCTGCTCCTCTGCTCCTCCTTGATTCCCTGGGTTGTAACACCGCCAGTTGGTGCTCGGAAGTGCTGGCTGCACAGAGAAAAACGCCCGCCAATGTGTCAGTGGGGTTCAGCAACGCCAGCCGTTCCCCTGCTGTGTAGCCAGCAACAAGTCCTGCAAATGCCATGCAGACACAACAGACACTAAGCTGCCTCCAGTGCAGGCTTCGGCCTACACTCTGCTCCTCTGCTCCTCCTTGAATCCCTGGGCTCTAACACCACCAGTTGGTGCTCGGAAGTGCTGGCTGCACAGAGAAAAACACCCACCAATGTGTCAGTGGGGTTCAGTAACGCCAGCTGTTCCTGTGCTGTGCAGCTGGCAACGTGTCGTGCAAATGCCATGCAGACAGTAAGCTGCCTCCAGTGCAGGCTTCGGCCTACACTCTGCTCCTCTGCTCCTCCTTGATTCCCTGGGCTCTAACACCACCAATTGGTGCTCGGAAGTGCTGGCTGCACAGAGAAAAACACCCGCCACTGTGTCAGTGGGGTTCAGCAACGCCAGCTGTTCCCCTGCTGTGTAGCCGGCAACATGTCCTGCAAACACCACGCAGACACAACAGACAATAAGCTGCCTCCAGTGCAGGCTTCAGCCTACACTCTGCTCCCCCTGCTGACCCTTGGCTCCAACACTGCTAGTTGGGGCTCTAGGAAGACAATCTTGAATAGGTCCCCCTGGTTCCAGTACCGTCAGCTGGTTCCGGGCAGAGCCTTTGGCTTAGGTGCCTCCTTCTGGATATCCGAGTTCCACCAATGTCAGGTGGTCCTTGGTAGTGCTTTCTGGCACGGGTACCTCCTGCTTAGTAACCGGGTTCCAGTAACGTCAGCTGGTCCTCGGTAGTTCCATTGGCTCTAGTACCTTCGGCTACCCATCTGGGTTCCAGTACCGTCAGCTGGTTCTCGGCAGTGTCTTTTGCTCTTGTACCTTCTGCTCCCCATCCTGGTTCCAGTACCGTCAGCTGGTTCCTGGCAGAGCCTTTGGCTTAGGTGCCTCCTTCTGGGTATCTGAGTTCCACCAACGTCAGGTGGTCCTTGATAGTGCTTTCTGCCACGGGTACCTCCTGCTTAGTAACCGAGTTCCAGTAACGTCAGCTGGTCCTCGGTAGTTCCATTGGCTCTTGGACCTTCGGGTAGCCAGCCGAGTTCCAGTTCCATCATCTGCTTATCTGCATTTTCTCAGCCTTCTTGTACCTTCTGCTACATTTCCAAGTTCAAGACCCTAAAGACGACGACCCGGAAGACCGAGAAGCAGAAGAACAAGAGGCTGCAGAACAAAGAGCAGAAGAACATTAAGCACAAGACTAAACATCAGAGCAAAAGATATTATCTAAATTATAAGCAGAAGAAGACTAAGCAGTGTATGGGGGTGAGTCCGTTCCTCCTCGTGGTGCCCCTGGAAAAAGCCTGCTGCTGCAGTCCTAACTGAACGCGGACAAATCCTGTTGTAACTCTTTTGTGACAGGCAGAATGGAAGGTGTAATCTTCAAACTGTTATAGGTAACAACTACAGGAATTCCTGTCACAAATAAGAATATGATGAAGAAGTAGAATATGAAGAAGAATACTAGTTTAATAAAAAGAATATGAGAAATGTAACAAAAAAAAATAATAGGTAGAAGATGAAGAAGAAGATGAATAAGATGAAGAAGAAGTTGATGTCAAAGATGCCGCTGCTGAGGATGATGAAGAAGAAAGTGTCGGAGAAGTAAAAAAAAAGGTGAAGGGCATGGAAGTAGTGAAACATCAATATCTGACAAAATAAAAAAAATCTTAACATAGTCAATATCTTTGTAACTCCGAACGTCTTAAAAAAAAATTAAAATTCCTGCTATTCTATTTGATTGGGCTAAACCTCTATGCCTTTAATGTCTCCGCCACCTCCCCCAATACATCCTACATTATTCTTCGTTGTTTTCCATCATGTAGAATGAACCTACAAGGAAAGAAAGGGTTTATTTTAATTCCGATATTTTGGTCCCATTGACTTGCATTGGTATTGGGAATCGGTATCGGCAATATCCGATATTTTTTGAATATCGGCCGATCCAATCCAATACCGATACTTTCCGATATCGGAAGGTATCGCTCAACACTAGTCATACAAAAAGGTGTTATGCATGGTGGCAAAAAAACACAGCATTCCAAGAAAAACACTTGCTACCCACAGTAAAATTTGGTGGAGGTTCCATCATGCTTTGGGGCTGTGTGGCCAATGCTGGCACTGAGAATCTTGTTAAAGTTGAGGGACGCATGGATTCCTCTCAGTATCAGCAGATTCTTGACAATAATGTTCATGAATCAGTGACAAAGTTGAAGTTACGCAGGGGATGGATCTTTCAGCAAGACAATGATCCAAAACACCGCTCCAAATCTACTCAGGCATTCATGCAGAGGAACAATTACACTCTTTTGGAATGGCCATCCCAGTCCCCAGACCTGAATATCATTGAACATCTTTGGGATCATTTGAAGAGGGCTGTCCATGCTCGGCGACCATCAAACTTAACTGAACTGGAATTGTTTTGTAAAGAGGAATGGTCAAAAATACCTTCATCCAGGATCCAGGAACTCATTAAAAGCTATAGGAAGCGACTAGAGGCTGTTATTTTTGCAAAAGGAGGATCTACTAAATATTAATGTCACTTTTCTGGTGAGGTGCCCATACTGCACCTGTCAAATTTTGTTTGAATGCAGATTGCACATTTTCTGTTAGTACAATAAACCTCATTTCAAGGCAGAAACATTACTGTGTCCAACAGTCCAACATTTATTAGATATATGAAACTGAAATAGCTGTTGCAAAAAAAACTATTTTTATAAAACATTAAGCTTAAGATTAATAGGGGTGCCCAAACCTTTTCATATAACTGTAGCCTCCCTTGCCTCTCTAAGCAGGCCACACGGCTGCTGTGTTCTGTCTGTTGAAGCCTACACTAGGCCCTGACATGTGAACAAAACCGGAACAAACTCACCATGATGGTGGGGACTCAGATCCAGTCCCGAGGGCCACCAACAGTCTAGTACGGTGGTGCACATGGCTCTTTGCCAGCTCCGTGGAACATGGTCTTCTCCTTGCTTCTGGGTCCGGAGGTGCTTCTGGAAATTGTAAATCCCTTTCTCGGAATCTTTGTGGCTTCTCAAACTATCACAGGACAGCCACCCTTGCTGCACCTTAACAGTCTGTCCAATTTCACGAGTCCACTCTGTCCCAGGCTGTGGGTCCTCTTTCACAGCTACAAGCACAGACGTTCTCTGAAGCAGCTTTTTCTCACACACTCTAAAGGCTCAACCCCTCCTCTCAGCACAGGGCACTTAATTCATACAGTCTATTGCAGGGGGAAGCAGAACATTTCATCACACCAGACAAGTGGGTGCTGTTTCTTAAAGTGGCAGCATGTTCCTTACTGTCCATAATAGCAC
Organism: Ranitomeya variabilis; assembly: GCF_051348905.1. NCBI lineage: Eukaryota > Metazoa > Chordata > Amphibia > Anura > Dendrobatidae > Ranitomeya > Ranitomeya variabilis. Next base: position 316,858,966 of record NC_135235.1, read on the forward strand.
ATCCTCCTACATGCCTCCCTACTTAATGATGGTCGTCCTCGGCCATCAGAGCATCAAGGTACAGTGTAACGAAGGAACATGCAATGTGGAAACAGCACCTATAGAGGAGGCAACAAAGTAGGAAAAACAGAGTACACTGTTCTACGTATCGGACTGGTGGAACCCCTGCAGTAGACCTCTGGGATCTCTGGAGCTCTTGGCTGTCAGGCAAGGCTTGACTATCTTCCAGAGGAACACTTGCTGCAAGAGTCAGAGTGGGCTCTTGTCGGGTCTCATCCTCATGTGGCGGTAGTGGTACATCCATGGGATTAGCATCTCTGTACGGCTGAGGACCCCTTACTGTGTCAGGGACGGTCCACCACTCATCATCGATTTCACCATCAGGCATGACAGATTCAAGAAGTGGAGTCGCGCCTTCAGGTGGCAATGGAGCAGAACAGACCTCAGACCGGCAGTGCTGCAGCATATTTCTGTGAAGTACTCTAGAGGCAGACTCCCCACTCTCAATCTGTACCTTGTTGATCAGGCTGTCAGCCTACACTTGTTCGATTACTCGGTATGGCTATACTTCCATTCTCTCACTTAGTTTTCCCTTGGGGTTTTTCACTCTGACCAATACTCGGTCTCCGGGTTGGAGTGGTATCTCTTGAGTCAGTTTACGGCCCGTATGTTCTTTTTCCAGCAGCTGCTGACCCGCCAACCGCCGTATTGTTTGTAACCGTTGCCGATGCTCTTTCACCCATGAAGTGACAGTTTGCTCCATTAGCTCCTCTGGCTGTACCAAATTCAGCTCAATGATCTCTCTTCCAGCTTTTCCAAACAGCAGTAGATAAGGGGTATAACCCGTGGTGGAGTGGACCCGATTATTGTAGGTCCAGACCAACTCTGGCAGGTAGTCTGGCCAGCATACCTTCTTATCCTCCTCCAATGTTCTCAGCAATTGAAGTAGCGTTCGGTTGAAGTGTTCACATGCTCCGTTGCCTTGAAGATGGTAAGGAGTGGTCCAGGACCACTCAATGCTATACATACGATACAATTCTTCCATCACCTTGCCTTGGAAACATGCACCTTGGTCGGAGTGGATGCGCTTTGGGCACCCATACACTCGAATGAAGTCTTGACAGATGGCTCGCGCCGCCGACCCTGCAGTCTGATCTCTAGTAGGGGTGACTGCTGCGAACTTGGAGAAATGATCGGTCATCACTAAACAGTACTGTAGCCCCCGGGTCGAGTGTCCCACAAGGAGATAGTCAATCATCACAACTTCTAGCAGTTCCTTAGTTTGTATGGTCTTGACGGGTGCCCTCTGTTCGGTACTCTTAATGAGATCACATACTCGACATTGCCGGCAAACCTCTTCCAACACAGACTCCAGCCGGGGGCAATACACGTACTGCTGTAACCATTGGAAGGTCTTTGTGGGTCCGATGTGAGCTCCAAATTCGTGGGTTGACCACCTGCCACCTTACTTCCATATCTTTTCGATGTTGTCTCTTACGATATAACACTGATTCTCGCACTTCCAGTCTATCCCACTGGTGTAAGACACTCTTCATTTTAGCATCCAGATCATCTCTTTCTTGTTTGTCAGGCTTCTGCTTCTGAGTTACCCACCATTTCATCTGCCTCAGCCCTTCATCTTCATCCTGAACATGTCCCCATTCCTTATTGGTTCTCCCGAGGGACCGGGGTAGTGCGCAGGCATCCCTTCTTGACAGGGCTGCAACCACTGGGGGCTTAAATTTACGAAAGTCTGGGGCTTCCTCCTCTTCGAGATCCCCCACTGGAGTTTCCACAGTCACTCTTGACAGCCTGTCAGCATTTGTGCTTTTGGTACCAGGGCGATAACGGATGGTAAAGTCAAACTTGACTAGGTGAGCCACCCACCGATGTTCTAATGCCTCCAATTTAGCATTCTCAATGTGGGCCAGGGGATTATTATCTGTTCAAACTTAAATCTTGGTCCCTGTCAGGAAGCCCGCAAACTTCTCTGTCATGGCCCTCACCAGGGCCAGGAGCTCTAACTGGAAGGAGCTTTAATTGTGGGGGTTTCTTTTGCTGTCTCGCAGGGACCTGCTGGCATACCCGATGACTCTCTCATGTCCATCCTGTATCTGAGAAAGCACTGCACCGAGTCCATGAAGGCTACCATCTGTGTTCAACAGGAATGGTTGATTGAAATCTGCGTAGGCCAAAATCGGGGCTGAAGTAAGTTCATTATTTATAGCCTGGAAGGCCTTATCTTGTCTCTGGGCACAAGGGATGCAGATGCAGGGTTCAGAACTCCGGCTTTCCTCCTCAGAAGCGCATTCAGAGGACCCACCACTTTCGTGAAGTCTTTGAGAAACCGGCGGTAGTATCCGGCGAGCCCCAGAAAGGCCTGGAGTCCTCTCACTGTTCGAGGGGCTGGCCACTTCTGAATAGCAGCCACTTTTTCTGGTGAGGGTAGAACTCCATCTTGTGACACTATGTGGCCCAGTTACTTGATCTCTCTCTTGAAGAGGTGGCACTTCTTTGGCTTCACCTTCAAGTTATGAGCCCGCAGTCTTCCGAGTGCTTGTCCAAGCTGGGCGAGGTGTTCTTCAAATGAGGCCGAAAACACAATGATGTCATCCAGATAGATCAGGGTATCCTCAAAATTTAAGTCTCCCATACACTTTTCCATCAGCCGTTGAAACGTGCCCGGAGCATTGGAGAGCCCGAAGGGCATTCGGTTAAACTCGAACAGTCCCATAGGGAGGATGAAGGCATTTTTTCTTTGTCTTTCTCTACAACAGCTACTTGCCAGTGTCTGCTTGCTACGTCCAAGGTGCAGAAGTACTTGGCTTTCCCCAACACTGTCAAGGATTCCTCGATGCGGGGTAACGGATACGAGTTTCGAACAGTGCAGGCATTGATTTTCCTGTAATCTACACAGGACCGGATGGTTCCATCCTTTTTCTTGACAAACACCACCGGGGCTGCCCAAGCGCTCTGACTACTCTGCACAAGTCCTGAATTCAGCATCTGCCTCAGTAATGTCTTCACCTCTTGGTACATCTTGGGCTGGATCTGCCAGTATCCTTCTCGAATTGGATGAGCTTCCCCGGTTGGTATCTCATGCATGATGGCTTCAGTGCAGCCAAAATCCTCGGCATGACTGGCGAATGCGGCCTGTGTCAGTATCAGTCTTGGAATCTGTTTCTCTTGCCCTTAGACTTGCCCTCAGTTAACATGGATCTTGATGTTTTACATCGGCCATCTTGCTTCCTGCCAAAGCTGTATATACAGTTATATGAAAAAGTTTGGGCACCCCTATTAATCTTAAGCTTAATGTTTTATAAAAATTGTTTTTTTTTGCAACAGCTATATCAGTTTCATATATCTAATAACTGTTGGACACAGTAATGTTTCTGCCTTGAAATGAGGTTTATTGTACTAACAGAAAATGTGCAATCTGCATTCAAACAAAATTTGACAGGTGCAGTATGGGCACCTCACCAGAAAAGTGACATTAATATTTAGTAGATCCTCCTTTTGCAAAAATAACAGTCTCTAGTCTCTTCCTGTAGCTTTTAATGAGTTCCTGGATCCTGAATGAAGGTATTTTTGACCATTTCTCTTTACAAAACAATTCCAGTTCAGTTTAGTTTGATGGTCGCTGAGCATGGACAGCCCTCTTCAAATGATCCCACAGATGTTCAATGATATTCAGGTCTGGGGACTGGGATGGCCATTCCAAAAGAGTGTAATTGTTCCTCTGCATGAATGCCTGAGTAGATTTGGAGCGGTGTTTTGGATCATTGTCTTGCTGAAAGATCCATCCCCTGCGTAACTTCAACTTTGTCACTGATTCATGAACATTATTGTCAAGAATCTGCTGATACTGAGAGGAATCCATGCGTCCCTCAACTTTAACAAGATTCCCAGTGCCAGAATTGGCCACACAGCCCCAAAGCATGAGATGCTAATCCCATGGATGTACTACTACCGCCACACGAGGATGAGACCCGACAAGAGCCCACTATGACTCTTGCAGCAAGTGTTCCTCTGGAAGATAGTCAAGCCTTGCCTGACAGCCAAGAGCTCCAGAGATCCCAGAGGTCTACTGCAGGGGTTCCACCAGTCCGATACGTGGAACAGTGTACTCTGCTTCTCCTACTTTGTTTCCTCCTCTATAGGTGCTGTTTCCACATTGCATGTTCCTTCGTTACACTGTACCTTGATGCTGTGGTGGCCGAGGATGACCATCATTAAGTAGGGAGGCATGTAGGAGGATGTGCTATTATGGACAGTAAGGAACATGCTGCCACTTTAAGAAACAGCACCCTCTTGTCTGGTGTTTTGGAATGTTCTGCTTCCCCCTGCAATAAACTGTATGAATTAAGTGCCCTGTGCTGAGAGGAGGGGTTGAGCCTTTAGAGTGTGTGAGAAAAAGCTGCTTCAGAGAACGTCTGTGCTTGTAGCTGTGAAAGAGGACCCACAGCCTGGGACGGAGTGGACTCGTGAAATTGGGCAGACTGTTAAGGTGCAGCAAGGGTGGCTGTCTTGTGCTAGTTTGCGAAGCCACAAAGATTCCGAGAAAGGGATTTACAATTTCCAGAAGCACCTCCGGACCCAGAAGCAAGGAGAAGACCATGTTCCATGGAGCTGGCAAACAGCCGTGCGCACCACCGTACTAGACTGTTGGGGGCCCTCGGGACTGGATCTGAGTCCCCACCATCACCGTGAGTTTGTTCCTGTTTTGTGCACATGTCAGGGCCTAGTGTAGGCTTCAACAGACAGAACACAGCAGCCGTGTGGCCTGCTTAGAGAGGCAAGGGAGGCTACAGTTATATGAAAAAGTTTGGGCACCCCTATTAATCTTAAGCTTAATGTTTTATAAAAATAGTTTTTTTTGCAACAGCTATTTCAGTTTCATATATCTAATAACTGTTGGACACAGTAATGTTTCTGCCTTGAAATGAGGTTTATTGTACTAACAGAAAATGTGCAATCTGCATTCAAACAAAATTTGACAGGTGCAGTATGGGCACCTCACCAGAAAAGTGACATTAATATTTAGTAGATCCTCCTTTTGCAAAAATAACAGCCTCTAGTCGCTTCCTATAGCTTTTAATGAGTTCCTGGATCCTGGATGAAGGTATTTTTGACCATTCCTCTTTACAAAACAATTCCAGTTCAGTTAAGTTTGATGGTCGCCGAGCATGGACAGCCCTCTTCAAATGGTCCCACAGATGTTCAATGATATTCAGTTCTGGGGACTGGGATGGCCATTCCAAAAGAGTGTAATTGTTCCTCAGCATGAATGCCTGAGTAGATTTGGAGCGGTGTTTTGGATCATTGTCTTGCTGAAAGATCCATCCCCTGCGTAACTTCAACTTTGTCACTGATTCATGAACATTATTGTCAAGAATCTGCTGATACTGAGAGGAATCCATGCGTCCCTCAACTTTAACAAGATTCTCAGTGCCAGCATTGGCCACACAGCCCCAAAGCATGATGGAACCTCCACCAAATTTTACTGTGGGTAGCAAGTGTTTTTCTTGGAATGCTGTGTTTTTTTGCCACCATGCATAACGCCTTTTTGTATGACCAAACAACTCAATCTTGGTTTCATCAGTCCACAGGACCTTCTTCCAAAAAGAAATTGGCTTCTCCAAATGTGCTTTTGCATACCTCAGCCGACTCTATTTGTGGCGTGCTTGCAGAAACGGCTTCTTTCGCATCACTCTCCTATACAGCTTCTGCTTGTGCACAGTGCGTTGTATAGTTGACCGATGCACAGTGACACCATCTGCAGCAAGTTGATGCTGCAGCTCTCTGGAGGTGGTCTGAGGATTGTCCTTGACTGATCTCACCATTCTTCTTCTCTGCCTTTCTGATGTTTTTCTTGGCCTGCCACTTCTGGCCTTAACAAGAACTGTACCTGTGTTCTTCCATTTTCTTACTATGTTCCTCACAGTGGAAATGGACAGGTTGAATCTCTGAGACAGCTTTTTGTATCCTTCCCCTGAACAACTATGTTGAATAATCTTTGTTTTCAGATCATTTGACAGTTGTTTTGAGGAGCCCATGATGCCATTCTTCAGAGGAGATTCAAACAGGAGAACAACTTGCAAGTGGCCACTTTAAGTAGCTTTTCTCATGATTGCATACACCTGGCTATGAAGTTCAAAGCTCAATGAGGTTACAAAACCAAAACAAGTGCTTTAGTAAGTCAGTAAAAAGTAGGTAGGAGTATTTAAAACAAGAAAATGATAAGAGTGCCCATACTTATGCACCTGTCAAATTTTGTTTGAATGCAGATTGCACATTTTCTGTTGGTACAATAAACCTCATTTCAAGGCAGAAACATTACTGTGTCCAACAGTTATTAGATATGTGAAACTGAAATAGCTGTTGCAAAAAAAAACAATTTTTATAAAACATTAAGCTTAAGATTAATAGGGGTGCCCAAACTTATTCATATAACTGTAAAGTCAGCACCTGTTCTGTTTCATTGCTTGTGTATTATGTTTTGGACCTTGTTCCTCTGCAGTCTCAAGCCTGTTGGTCCTTTCCTAATGGCGGAGTCCTCTGCCAACCTACACGTCTGGAACCCTGCCTGCTGACCGAGTGATTGCTGAACACCTGACTTCAGAAACTTCTGCCTGACCACACCTGTGGTGAAGTAAGAACTCCAGCCAGTTTGTGTGTTCCTCGGCTCTGCAAGAGACTGTGTCAGTGCTGGACATTCTTGTGCACTCATTGCTCAGTGACTTCGCGGTCTTGTGATTGGTCTTGTGATTGGTCGCGTGACCGCTCACGTGACTGCTCACATGACCGCTCACGTGACCGCGACGTCATCAAAGGTCCTTCACTCGCTCATTCTTAGGAACGGAGGCTGCCGGTTGCAGCGGTTACAACCAGGACCCGTCCGAGGGTGAGTATATCCCTATTTTTTATTTGTATTCTTTATTTTACACATGAATATGGATCCCAGGGCCTGAAGGAGAGTTTCCTCTCCTTCAGACCCTGGGAACCATCCAGGATCACTTCCGATATTTGTGTCCCATTGACTTGTATTGGTATCGGGTATCGGTGATATCCGATATTTTTCGGATATCGGCCGATACAATCCGATACCGATACTTTCAAATATCGGAAGGTATCGCTCAACACTAATCGTGACAGGATACACAAGCCACAAAGATGGATGCCGCTGGGACAGAAACTTTAGAGGTGCGTGTTAAGAAGCTAAATAATATCACTGCTGCTGTACACGCTGAAATGCAGACATGGAAGAGCAGAATAGAAAGCCTAGAGGGGAAGAATAAATATGATGTGCAAATGCTCAGTCAGACCCTTCAGGAATTGCGTGGCCGAATTGCGGTCCTAGAGGCACAACCTCAGGCTTCTGTCCCTGCCATCCCCAAACTACTGCCATTTAGGTTTGGTGGTGACCGAGACAAGTACCGTGGATTTCTGAACCAGTGTCATTTATACTTTGCTGCACATGTCACACAGTTTCCTACGGACTGATCCAAGGTATTGACTATCATCATGTTGCTGACTAACAAGGTTCTTGCCTGAGCAAACCCCTTAATAGAATCGCAGGATGCATGTCTGAACGACTTCAATATGTTTATCACTGCCATGGGGCAGATGTTTGACGATCCGAACCGTAGCCTTACAGCGGAGACGGCCCTGCTGAATTTGTGTCAAGGTAAACGCCCAGTGACTGAGTAAGCTATGGATTTTAGAAGGTGGGCTCAGGATACCACCTGGAATAGTGCAGCAAAGTACTCAATATTTAAGAAGGGGTTGTCCAGTTGTATCAAGGACGAGTTTGCACGTGCTGATAGGTGATTTCATCAATCACTGTATTCGCCTTGACGCTCGCATCTCCGAACGAAGACTAGAGAGGTGTCTGAGGTGAATCGCAGCAGTAAATCGCTTCTTCCTTTCCCTCTCAAGGAGATTCCAGACCCAAGTCCACAGGAGTCTGCACCCGAACCGATGCAGGCAAATTCCCTACGAAGTCGAGTAAGTGACGAACGGAAGGAATTTTGTTTCAAGGAGAATTTATGCTTTTACTGTGTGAAGTCAGGACATTTTATTATCAACTGCCCCAGTCGTTCTCGCAGGACAACTGCAGCCATGGTAGAACGCGACTTCTCAGACTCCTACTCTGTGACTTCTGAACCAGGGTCACCCGAAATTGCAGCAGCTGTTCCGGATTATGACTTTTCAGATATGAACTCTGTTACATCCGAAACGGTACTACCCATTAATGCTGGCATTCTAGCTTCTGCAGTTTCATACCCTTTCATTAAGAAAAAAGACTCACATTGCTATCTCCTTATCAAGATCTGGATTAACTCCCATTGGGTGAACAGTTCCGCCATGATAGACTCCGGGGCCAGCGGTAACTTCATGGACACCTCGTTTGCTAAGGAATATGGAATCCGATCACAGAGAAGAATATCTTCAATTCTGATGAAGACTGTGGATAGATTCTCCTTTGACCTTGGGGCCAGGGGACCAGCAGACTGAGCCTCTGAAGGTCCTCATGGGAGATGATCACCAGGAAAAATTGCCCTTCCTTCTGATTTCCTCCCGACATTTCCCTATTATCTTGGGTTTACCCTGGTTGCAAGCTCAAAATCCCATCATTGACTGGGAGACAAAGAGATTCCCAGCTAGGGAGGTAACTTCTGGGAATTTGATTGATCCATCTCCGGGCGACCCATCATTGGACCTAAGGTTACCGGCAGTTTATAAAGAATTTTTGGATGTGTACGATAAAAAGAATGTAGACAAATTGTCACCACACCTCCCTTATGACTGCCCAGTTGAGCTTCTGCCTGCTGCTACCATTCCCTTTGGAAATATTTATCCATTGTCCGGTCCTGAGCTCAAGACTCTCAAAGAATATATCGATGAGAACCTGTCTAAGGGGTTCATATGCCCTTCGTCCTCTCCATCCGGTGCACCCATCTTTTTTGTTAAAAAGAAGGATGGATCCCTCAGACCCTGTGTTGATTACCGGGAAATTTACAAGGTAACCATCAAGAACCGCTACCCCCTGCCATAAATTCTGGAGCTTCTCGAGGGAGTTCATCAGGCCAAGGTCTTTTCAAAATTGGACTTACGCGGTGCATACAATCTAGTCCATATAAGACCTGGAGACGAATGGAAAACAGCATTTAGATCTTGATACGGACACTTTGAGTATTTGCTCATGCCATTTGGACTTTGCAATGCCCCAGCAACTTTCCAAAACCTAGTAAATGATATTTTTAGAGACATTCATGATCTTTTTGTCGTAATCTATCTGGATGACATTCTGATTTTTTTCTAGCTCCATGGAGTAACATCAGCAACATGTCAAGAATGTCTTGCAGCGTTTGAGGGAACATCATCTGTACATCAAGCTGGGGAAATGCGAATTTCACAAGACAGAGATCCAATTCTTAGGATATGTAATTTCTCCACGGGGTCTGAGTATGGATAACAGCAAGATCAAGGCGATTCAGGAGTGGCCAATCTCCAAGAACGTCAACGAGGTCCAACGTTTCATCGGATTTGCTAACTTCTACAGACGTTTCGTCAAGAACTTCTCTGACATCGTCTCGCCCAACACCCGGTTGACACAGAAGAAGACACCATTTATTTGGTCCCTTCAAGCCCAAGAAGCATTCTCTTGGCTCAAGACCAAGTTCATGTCAGCACCAGTACTGATCCACCCTGACCTGGAACTCGCCTTCTTTATTGAAGTAGATTGTCACGGGAGACCTAGGTAGGCAAAAGCTAACAACCTGGGCCCCTTCGATTTCCCTTAGACTAGGAAAACCCTGACTGACCCTTTCCCAGAGTTTACACTGATGGTGTGCATGTCTGGGCCTCCACCCTCACCCTGTCTCCTGTTTCAACCCTAAGCTGAAACCACCACCCACCACCCAGTGAGGAGACCACACCAATACCCACAGTTAGCACAGACAAGGATAATGGAAAATATACACCACGCTGCAGTCACACAGGAATACACTATAAATGCTCAGGGCAAAACAAATACAAATATAGGAAGGAGAAAAAATGACAAAGGGAAATACACCACCAGATACGAAACTCTTTCTCCTAGACCACCAGACCGAGATAACCAAGCACAAGACAGAAGCTATAATCGGCGACGCCCAATGTTCAGCAGAACTATTTAAAGGCAGTGGGCGTGACCCAGCTTCCAATCCGAGTACCAGCTAAATTAACCCCGGACCAGCTAGATAGAATCTAGCCGACGCCACTGAGCGCATAGCGAACAAAAGCGGAATTACCGCTGTCTGTCGGATGCCCTAGTGTGAACAGCGTCTGACATGACAGTACCCCGCCTTCGACGAGGGACCCCAGGGCCCTCACGACTTATAGGACCCGGGTTGTCTGGATGGCGGTGGTGAAACATACTGACCAGCCAATCCGCATGAATGTCCGAGGCTGGTACCCAAGACCTCTCCTCAGGCCCATAACCACGCCAGTGTACCAAGTACTGTAAAGTGCGGCGCACTGCAGGAGAGTCAACCACCTTGGAGACTTCAAATTCCAAATTACCATCCACCAAGACTGGAGAAGGCATCGACTTTTTAGCAACGATCTGTGGAACACGTTGTGTATCTTATACACCGTAGGAAGCTCCAAATGGTAAGCTACTTGGTTAATGACGGCGGCGACCCTAAATCGACCAATAAACCTTGGACCCAATTTAAGGGATGGTATTTTGAGTCTTATGTTTTTTGTGGATAACCACACCCAGTCATCCACACTCAGGTCCGGACCTGGCACACGCCTACTGTCAGCCACACGTTTGTACCTAGCACCCACGCTCAACAGGCGCTGTTTCACTCTCCTCCAGACTGATGACAGTTGTGCTCCTAACTGGTCTTCCTTCGGGACGCCGGAAGAGCCCCACCTGACTCAAAGTACAGAACTGAGGATGGAGCCCGTAAACACAAAAAAAGGAGACTCCCCAGAAGACTCCTGGTGATGATTATTGATGGCAAACTCAGCCAAAGGAAGGAACGTCGACCACTCCTCCTGGTTATCAGAAACAAAGCAGCGTAAGTACTGCTCCAGATTTTGGTTCATATGCTCGGTCTGACCATTTGACTGAGGATGAAATGCCGAAGAATGAGACAACTTGATCCCCAGCCGTGAGCAAAATGCCTTCCAAAATTTTGCCACAAACTGAGACCCCCTATCAGAATTGATGTCAGATGGAACCTCATGAAGTCTGACCACCTCCTGCACAAATACGTGAGCCAGATTCTTAGCGTTAGGCAACGAAGGCAAAGACACAAAGTGCGAAATTTTAGAAAACCGATCAACAATCACCAAGATGACCGTGTTCCCAGCTGAGGAGGGCAAGTCCGTGATAAAATCCATGAAGATCCCTGTCCATGGCTTACTAGGTACCTCGAGAGGAAGTAGAGTGCCAACAGGACGGGAGAGGGGCGTCTTAGCCCTAGCGCACGTGGTACAAGCTGACACGTATGAGACCACGTCCTGTCAGATTTTGGGCCACCAAAACCGACATGACACCAACTCCAAAGTGCCCCTAACCCCTGGATGGCCAGCCAGGACAGCATCATGATGCTCCGCCAAAACCTTTAAGCGGAGATGAAGCGTACAAACGATTTGTTGATGGGAAGCTCAGATTTTACCTCCTCCTGGGCCTCGGCAATCTCAGCCTCAACCTCGGTTGTGAGAGCCGAAACCACAACACCCTTTTGGAGGATGGGTACCGGATCTTCCCGAGGTTCTCCCCCCCGGAAAACACCTGGACAGAGCATCTGCCTTAGTGTTTTTAGACCCAGGTCTGTAAGTAACAACAAAGTTGAACCACGTGAAAAACAATGCCCAGCGAGCCTGCCTGGGAGATAGACGCTTGGCAGACTCCAAATAAAGCAAATTCTTATGGTCGGTAATAACAGTAACCTGATGAACTGACCCCTCCAAGAAGTGTCGCCATTCCTCAAAGGCCAACTTGATTGCCAACAACTCCCTGTTGCCGATATCGTAGTTACGTTCGGCGGATGACAGTTTCTTGGAGAAATAGGTGCATGGAAAAAATCACTCAAGGATGAGCCTTGTGACAGCACCGCCCCCACACCAACCTCAGACGCATCGACTTCCACGACAAAAGGTTTCGATATGTCTGGCTGCACAAGAATGGGAGCCGAAACAAAACTGTTCTTAAGAAATTCAAATGCGTGCACAGCAACCTCAGGCCAAACGGAGAAATTGGTACCCTTTTTAGTCATGTCAGTTAGCGGTTTAGCAATGATAGAAAAATCTTTGATAAACTTCCTATAGTAGTTAGAAAACCCAAGGAACCGCTGAAGTGCCTTTAGGTTATCAGGACGTTCCCAACGCAACACCGCTTGCACCTTAGAGGCGTCCATTTTAAACCCAGAAGCAGACACAATATAACCCAAGAAAGGCAACTCCTGAACCGAAAATACACATTTCTCAAGTTTTGCATAGAGCTTATTCTCTCTGAGAAGCTGTAACACCTGCCTGACATGATCTAAATGAGTATCACGGTTGCAAGAATATATGGGAATGTCATCTAGGTACACAATGACGAATTTCCCCAAAACATGCGAAAACACATCATTTATGAAATGTTGAAACACTGCAGGTGCGTTTGTCAACCCAAATGGCATCACCAAATTTTCAAAATGACCCTCAGGGGTATTAAAAGCCGTCTTCCACTCATAACTTTGACAGACTCTTATGAGGTTGTACGCCCCCCTGAGGTCAAGCTTGGTAAACCACTTAGCACCTGCCACCTGGTTGAACAAATCTGGTATCAGTGGCATAGGGTATGGATCTCGAACCGTAATCTGGTTTAACTCCCTGAAATCCAGACACGGGCGTAGTCCGCCATCTTTCTTCTTTACAAAGAAGAACCCCGCTGCCACAGGCGAGGATGAAGGTCTGATGTACCCTTTGCTCAAACTTTCAGCAATGTAATCCTTTAACGCTTGTCTCTCCGGACCGGAGATGTTAAACATCCTCGCTTTAGGCAATTTGGCCCCTGGTTTAAACCTGATAGTACAGTCATAGGGGCGATGTGGTGGCAACTCTGAATAACCCTTCTCAGAGAAAACATCCACAAAATCCAGAAGTGACTCAGGAACGCTTGAAGTCACAGCAGACACACATGTGGCCAGGCAATTCTCCTGGCAGAATTCGCTCCACTGAATTATGTCCTGAGTTTTCCAGTCAATAACCGGGTTGTGCATAGACAACCATGGAAAACCCAAAACCACCTGTGCAGGAAGATTCCTGAGCACCTTACATGTAACCTGTTCGAAATGTAGAACCCCAATGTGAAGTTTCACCTCAGCCACAAACTCAGTAATCTCCCCCTGTGGGAGAGGAGCAGCATTGATGGTGACCACGCGGATAGGATAAGGCAGTTTTTCGACCCTAAAACCGGCTGTGCACGCAAACTCCTCATCAATGAGATTTGTGGCAGAACCACTATCCACAAAAACAGTGCTTGACTGCTCTCTTCCAGCGATAATAACTTTGGCAGGGAGCATGCATTGAGAAACCAACATGGAGGATATGCATAAGCTCAGATTGGTCTCCTCCACGCCCTCTGAGCTTAGTTTTCCGCCGTTGCGTTTTTCTTAGACAGCAGAGGACAAATGCTAACAAAATGACCAGTTTTACCACAGTAAAAACAGGCTCCCTGCTTCCTGAGCATAGGGGCTCGATGCTTAACATGTGACACCCCTGCGATCTGCATAGGCTCCGTGGGCTCACCTGCAGCAACCTCACGTGAACCCAAACTCTTTCCCATAGGGGTGTCTCATGCTACCCCTGACGTAAATGGCGATCAATGCGGACAACAAGACTCATAGCGGAATCTAGAGAAGCAGGAGTCTCGTACATCAGGAGGGCTTTTTTAACCGTTCCAGAAACCCCCATGAATAAACTGACTCCGCAGCGCGGGATCATTCCATTGTGTATTGACCGCCCAGCGGCGAAATTCAGAACAGTAATCCTCTGCAACACGCTCCCCCTGGCGAATAGCAAGTATCTTAGATTCTGCTAGAGCCATTCTGTCAGGATCATCGTAAATGTGTCCCAAAGCAGAAAAAAACTCTCCACTGAGTTAAATGCAGCAGAATCAGATGACAAAGAAAACGCCCATGCTTTGGGGTCCCCGTTTAGTAATGACAACACCAGGCCCACACGCTGAGCCTCATTACCTGAGGAGATCGGGCGCATACGAAAATATAGTTTGCAAGCTTCATGAAAAGTAACAAATTTACTGCGTTCCCCAGCAAACTTTTCAGGTAAAGGAAACTTAGGCTCAGCAACTCTACTTGTCGCTTCAGCTTGCACATTAGATACTACTAGTCCTTGTTGCTGCACTGCCCCCCTCAACTCAGTGACCTGTAGGGACAGCGCCTCCAACTGGCGGGTTATGGAAGTCATGGGATCCATGGAATTCAAATAATACTGGCCGATTATAATGTCATGGGAGAACTAGGTAGGCAAAAGCTAACAACCCGGTCCCCTGCGATTTCCCTTAGACTAGGGAAACCCTGACTGACCCTTTCCCAGAGTTTACACTGATGATGTGCATGTCTGGGCCTCCACCCTCACCCTGTCTCCTGTTTCAACCCTAAGCTGAAACCACCACCCACCACCCAGTGAGGAGACCACACCAATACCCACAGTTAGCACAGACAAGGATAACGGAAAATATACACCACGCAGCAGTTACACAGGAATACACTATAAATGCTCAGGGCAAAACAAATACAAATATAGGAAGGAGAAAATATGACAAAGGGAAATACACCACCAGATACGAAACTCTTTCTCCTAGACCACCACTCCAGACCGAGATAACCAAGCACAAGACAGAAGCTATAATCGGCGACGCCCAATGTTCAGCAGAACTATTTAAAGGCAGTGGGCGTGACCCAGCTTCCAATCCGAGTACCAGCTAAATTAACCCCGGACCAGCTAGATAGAATCTAGCCGACGCCACTGAGCGCATAGTGGACAAAAGCGGAATTACCACTGTCTGTTGGACACCCTAGTGTGAACAGCGTCCGACATGACATAGATGCCTCAAACTGTGCCATCGGGACTATACTGTCTCAAAGAACAGGTGAGAAGAATTTACTTCATCCTTGTGCTTTCCTTTCCAAGCGACTGTCTTCTGCCGAAAAGAACTACGATGTAGGAAATAAAGAATTACTGGCTATCATCGCGGCCTTCAAGGAGTGGAGACATCTTCTACAAGGAGCTTCACAGCCGATCGTTGTCCTCACGGATCACTGCAACCTTGAGTTCATCAGGTCAGCAAGATGCCTGACCCCAAGGCAGGCCCGCTGGAGTCTTTTCCTTAATCAATTCAATTTTAAAATCTCTTACAGAACAGGTTCTCGCAATGGGAAAGCAGATGCTCTATCCCAGATGTACTCCACTGACGCTGTTCCAGATGCTCCACCTAAGACCATACTTTCTGATTGCAATTTTGCAGGTGTCATTCATAACCCAGATTTGTTGCAGGTCATCAAAGAAGCTTACAACTCTGATCTTTTCCTGTCTCATCCATCTGATGAAGTAAGCCTTCTTTTTAGGAATGGAGTTTGGACCCGGGAATGGCGCCTCTACATTCCTGAAACCGTGAGGTTAAGGGTGTTGAGATTGGTTCATGACTCTAAGGTTGCAGGGCACAGAGGAATTCAGAAGACTCAAGAATTCTTAACTCACTTCTTCTGGTGGCCAGGTTTTCAGAAGGATGTTCAGAAGTAGGTTTCATCTTGTGAGGTATGTGCCAAATTCAAGATTCCACATGCCGCCCCTAGTGGTCTGTTACAGCCTTTGCAAGGTGCCGTCTCACCCGTGGGGATCCATTTCTATAGACTTTATTGTAGAACTGCCCCTTTCTGAGGGAAAGAGTATGATTTTGGTGGTGGTCGATTGCCTGACCAAGGCGGCCCATTTCATCCCTTGCTCCGGTTTACCCTCTGCGAAGGACACTGCTGACCTAATTAACCAGAACATCTTTCGTCTGCACGGGGTTCCAGATGAAGTTGTTTCGGACCATGGAGTTCAATTTACTTCAAAGTTCTGGTGAAGCTTTTGTTCGGCATTAGGCATAGAAGTTAACTTATCTTCTGCTTTCCACCCACAGTCCAACAGGCAGACAGAACGTTCCAATCAAACACTGGAGCAATACCTTCGCTGTTACGTTTGCCATTTGCAAGATGATTGGCTACTCCCATTGGCTGAATTTTCTTATAACAAATCCCAGAGTGCCTCCACCAAGCAGTCTCCATTCTATGCTAAGCTGGGATATAACCCTAGCATTCTTCCCAGATTACCAGTAGATACATCTTTACCAACAGTTGCCGACAGGATCTCTTCACTTCAACAGAGCCTTGAACTTCTGAAAGAGACTTTGGGTTCCGCACAAGATAGGTACAAGAAGGCAGCTGACAGATTTTGCAAACCAATGCCAACATTTAAGGTAGGAGATTTGGTCTGGTTATCTACAAAGAATTTAAAGATGAAGATCCCTTCTCCTAAGTTGGGACAGAAGTACATCGGTCCTTATAGGATCAGTGGTCTGGTAGGTGCTGTTGCATGTCGCTTAAAACTCCCAAGAACAATGAAGATACATCCTGTCTTTCATACTTTCCTACTACCAAATCCTGTTCCAGGACATTCATCTCCTCCTCCCGATCCCAGTCTTGTGGATGGTCAAGAGCAGTTCATCGTTGAGAGAATTTTGGATTCAAGAATCTACTGAAATCGATTGCAGTACTTGATTAAATGGCAAGGCTATTCTTCAGAGGAGAATTCCTGGGAACCCGTGGATAATATTAATGCCTCCCGACTGATTGAGCAGTTCCATCAAAGGTACCCTGGCAAACCTGATTTGGGGTCATCCGGAGGCCGTTCTTGAGGTGGGTGTAATGTCAGTATCAGTCCTGAAATCTGTTTCTTTTGCCCTTAGACTTGCCCTAAGTTAACATGGATCTTGATGTTTTACGTCAGCCATCTTGCTTCTTGCCAAAGCTGTATATAACGTCAGTACCTATTCTGTTTCATTGCTTGTGTATTATGTTTTGGACCTTGTTCCTCTGCAGTCTCAAGCCTGGAATTATGATCCCTGTTGGTTCTTTCCTAACGGCGGAGTCCTCTGCCAACCTGCACGTCTAGATCCCTGCCTGCTGACCAAGTGATTGCTGAACACTAGTGTTGAGCGATACCTTCCAATATTCAAAAGTATCGGTATCGGATTGGTTCGGCCGATATCCAAAAAATATCGGATATCGCCGATACCCGATACCAATGCAAGTCAATGGGACACAAATGTTGGAAGCTATCCTGGATGGTTCCCAGGGTCTGAAGGAAAGGAAACTCTCCTTCAGGCCCTGGGATCCATATTCATGTAAAAAATAAAGAATAAAAATAAAAAATATGGATATACTCACCCCTCCGACGGACCCTGGCACTCAGCGGTGCAACCGGCAGCCTCCATTCCTAAGAATGCAGTGAGTGTAGGACCTGCGATGACGTCGCGGTCACGCGACCGGTCAAGTGACCAGTCACAAGACCGCGACGTCATCGTGGCATATTATTGCCGTCAAACTTTGATGGCACACTAAATATGGTGCCCATAGGGAGTATCCTTGCAGGGGTTCCAATGCCCACATATCCCCATTAACATTAGCTGTCTGCTGCCTCCATCTTGGTGACAGTACCCTTCTTGCAGCGCTACTTGAAGTGATTGCCGGGGAACCACCACGGTGCAGGGAGACTACCGTACATAAGATGAGGTGCAAACAACAGAGGGTCAATTTATTGGAAGGCAAGGAATGAAGTGGAAGAGGAAGGTGCAAACAGGGGTATGCAATGGCAAAAGATAATTTACAAGAGTTGTATTCTTTGGCTGGGCTGTCAAATAGCACGGTGCTCCAACTATTACAGAATCAATATGCATACACAAGCAAATGCAAACAATAAACAAAGAATGATGCTACTCTACGTAAAGCCTCCCTTGCCTCTCTAAGCAGGCCACATGGCTGCCATGTTCTGTCTGTTGAAGCCTACACTAGGCCCTGACATGTGCACAAAACAGGAACAAACTCAAGGTGATGGTGGGGACTCAGATCCAGTCCCGGGGTGCCCCCAACAGTCTAGATGGTAGTGCACACAGTTCTTTGCCAGCTCCGTGAAACATGGTCTTCTCCTTGCTTCTGGGTCCGGGATGTGCTCCTGGAAACTGTAAATCCCTTTCTCGGTATCTTAGTGGCTTCTCAAACTAGCATAGGACAGCCACCCTTGCTGCACCCGAAGAGTCTGTCTAATTTCACAATTCCACTCTGTCCCTGGCTGTGGGTCCTTTTTCACAGCTACAAGCACAGACTTTCTCTGAAGCAGCTTTTGCTCACACACTCTAAAGGCTCAACCCCTCCTCTCAGCACAGGGCAGTTCATTCACACAGTCTATTGCAGGGGGAGCAGAACATTCCATCACACCAGACAAGGGGGTGCTGTTTCTTAAAGTGGCAGCATGTTCCTTACTGTCCATAACAGCACCACCCCCTACACTTGTGCCATCGGATCCGACCAGGCCCCTGCTACTCATAGAAACTAAACACAATTTTGCTACCTAGCTGCTAGTGGCTCTCCTATGTATCTCCTTCCCATGCTTGTTAAAATATATTAAGACCCAGGCAGGAGCTTGCCCTTTTCTGGGGATCTTGGAAATATAAGCAATGTACAGCTAGGATGTATAGTATTTCCATAATTCCTTTATGAAATCCTAGCTGGATGAACAATGCACGCAGGCCACATGGCTCAGATCTACAGGGGGTCTTCATGTAGAAGGTTGCATACCTACTAGCTAGCAGGAGTGTGAATTCGTTTGTCTGAAGCTGGCCAGGTGTCATGTTACCACATCATATGCTGCAAGATTTTTAATAATTCCATGCCCAATAGTATACAGATGATTGACATGGAATTATGCCTCCAATATTCTTCACAGATGCCCTATGAAATTATGCCACATGCGAGAAATACGTCCGAGTCTCGCATGGTAATACCCGGCATTGCCGTCGTCACTCAGGAACAGAGAGTGCGGCAGCATAGCAATACATAGCAATACATGCAGCCACAAGCTCTGCTCCAGAGAGACGGCGGCAGTGCTGGGTATGACCATGCAAGACTCGGACGTATTTCTCGCATGTGTGATCCCGGCCTAATAGCTTCCCCTGTGGGAGGGGGGAAGAGGGGGACATGGGGTCTAAATGATGTAAAAATCATGAGAGCAAACATAGCTGGCAATGATATTTCCTGTTTCAGAACCTAAAGATTGGAGGAGTTGGTGCACAACAAAATCCTTGTATTTTTTTGGTTTGTTTTATTTTTTGCATTTCTGACAAGTGTAATTTATGCAATTTGAAAAAAAATGTGTTGTGCATAATTTAACAATTGTGAATGACAGGTTTTTTTAATTTGCCATATGGTTCAAGAGATATGGACCTTTTTTGTTTAGTGCTAACTTTTGTTTCCTTTATAAAGGTGCGTGGCTCACAGGATTCTCTGTGGGCGTGTCTTCAGGCTGCTCTGCATTATTACCCTGTGAGTAACGCCCCCTTGTAAAAGAAATAAAAATTATAACTAAATAAAAATGCCCATATCTCAGGACCTGTATGGTGAATTTAGAAAAAAAAACAGTAAATTCAGGGAAGCCGTGGGAATAAAATAACTGCAAAAACTGGCCAGTTCGGTTCTGGCCAGTCTGTTCTAAATACAGTAAAAAAGCCTTCTAACAAATTGTGGCTCTTTATACCCCGACTTGTCCACTGTTGTATCACTTTCATTATGCAACTATAACTTTCTATATTACCAATAGGAAAATTATTAATCTTTAGAACTGCTGGTGATACAAAAATGTAATTTTTATTTATTGGAACTTTTCTAGGCCTCAGTTTACACTGATCAAGAACACTAGCAAAGACCAGCAGAAATATCTCAGTTGGGAGAGCGTTAGACTGAAGATCTAAAGATCCCTGGTTTGGTCCCGGGTTTCGGCATAAGAAGTGTTATTTTATAAAAAAATGTTTTTACATTTTCTTTGCATTGATTTTCTTCCAGGACTCCACGATTCGGAGATAATAAAGACACATAATATTACAATATTAAAAATAGCAACTGTGGTTTACCAAAAATGTGCATCAGATACTGACACCTAGTGGCCATTATGACAGCTGCAACATTTCATTACTAATTGTTACTTATATAATATAATGTTTAATGTACAGTATATGTGCATGGGCCATTATACAGCATGGAGGGTTGTGTGGGGGCCATCATATTGTGTGAAGGGCTGTGGGGGCCACTATACTCTATGGACGGCTAATATACTGTATACAAGGCCATCATACTGTATTGAGGGCTGTGCGAGGCAATTATATTGTGAGGCTATCGGGGCCATCATACTGTGTTTAGGGGAATGTGACTACCATAATACTGTGTTGTGGTCACTCTGGGGGTATCATACTTTGTGGGTTAATGTAGGGTCATTGTACTGTGCGTGGGACATGTGCCATGGAGGAATAAACTGTGGGGGGGTATCTTACTGTGATTGGGGTACTTTTGTTGGAATCATACTTTATGGAGGCCATGTAAGGAGTATCTTAATGAGCGAGAGCATTAAGGGGCTTCAATAGGGGCATAATTACTTTGTAAGAGCTGAAAATCTGTGAGATATGCTCTTCTGTCACCATGATGTTTTAATTTGTGGGGGGCCCAATTAGAACTTCTCCTATGGGGCCCCTCATGATTTCTCTGTACCCCCTGCTCCTAAGGCTTATTGCTGCCACAATGTCTGTGTACTGGTGTAATTCTCTGACTATTATGCACCAGAAAGTATAACAGGCAGCCCCCCGCAGCTGAGTAAAAAAGTACAAAAAAAATATCACAGCTTCCGCTGTTCTGTAATAAATAAATATAACCACATAATTAACCCTGTAACACCTTTACATTGTGATCAATAAAGGGTCTGATTTCTCTCTGCTGCTATTTCAAGACGATGAGGATTAATCCCTTTCCGACATGTGGTGTAATAGTACGCACATGTCTCACTCTCCCTGTTTGGTGTGGGCTTCTGCATTGGGTCCACACCTTCCGGGCACATGACAGCTAATCTATACAGCTGACATGTGCCTGCAACAGCCGCGGGTGGAATAGCGATCCACCCACTCTCTGACAGCGGCATATAAGTTGCGCTTACAGGAGGCGCATCACTAATCCCACCCATCGTTAACCCGTCACATGATTGCAGGTCACCTGTGGGTCGGCATGAAAACCAGAGGTCTGTAGCAGACCTCTATGGTTGTCATTGCCAATCCAAACACTAAAAGTAGAATTACTCAAGGGGTATCACTTTTGGGGATTTTCTAAAATAAAGGCCCCTCAAAGTCACTTCAAAATTGAATGGGTCTTTATAAAATAGGATTATTTGCAAATGTTCTTGAAAAAGAATGAAAATTTGCTGCAAAAGTTAACCCTTCTAACATCTAAAAAATATAAAAGGAGGTTTAAAAAATGATGCAGAAATAGACATAGCAAATAAAATAGACATATGGGAAATATTATTTATTAA
This sequence comes from Ranitomeya variabilis, assembly GCF_051348905.1. NCBI lineage: Eukaryota > Metazoa > Chordata > Amphibia > Anura > Dendrobatidae > Ranitomeya > Ranitomeya variabilis. The sequence continues at coordinate 316,880,635 of NC_135235.1, forward strand.
CTATTTTGTGTGGTATGACTATCTGCTTTAAGGATAAAAGCAATGACTGTGTTAAAATTGCTAATTTCCCCAAATTTTCACAAAACTTTAGATATTTTCAGAAAAAAAAAGCTAAAAACATATTCAACTACATTTACCACTAACATAAAAGACAATATGTCACAAATAGACACTTGCAAAATGATTGGGATATGTTGAAACATTCCAGAGTTATTGGTGCATAAAGTGACTGGCAAAATTGGGCTTGGTCATTAAGCTAAAAAGTGGCTCTGCCATTATGGGTCAATAATAAAAACAAATTATGATACATTTCTATTAATCACAAGCAGTGACCTTCTTTCTGCTGTCTGGTTTGGAAAGAGTTAAGTGAGATTAACAGCAGTGAGATTAAGGCTGGGGTACACATGGCGTAAGACAATACGCCACGTATTATACGTCCGTACTACGCGTTCAATACGCCAAAATGTCTCCGTAAGCGACTTCCGTAGTTCCTGCGTTGCTTAGGTGTGGTCGCGTATTTTGCGCATGTGCTTGTGCGTGTGTAATCCGTATGTGATCCGTATGGCGTATTTAGCACGCACCATCACAAAATGGACATTTAACGGTTTTCAGGCCTGCAAATCATTTAAACCATCATTAACCACACTATTTAAGACCTCTACAACAGGTGGAGCCCTCCCATCTGCCCTATATGTTCTCTAGCATATTTTGGCTGTGTTGCTTTGAGATTACAAACATGTCTGGCCCTGTGTATTTAAGCACAACTCAGCGGGTGTTGCTTCACTGGGTGTTGTCTCGTCGCTTTGGCCAGCCATATCCGGTCAATGTGGATCCGCGAAGGAGGAGACGAAGATTGTGGGTACATCCTCTATTGACCCAACGCCAGAGTAAAGGCCATTTCCAGAGACTATATTCAGCTTTGAGGGCACATCCAGAGAAGTTTTACCAGTATACTCGAATGTCCATCCGGACTTTTGACATGTTGTTGGAGATCTTACGTCCTGGGCTCACCTTTCAGGACACCTGGATGAGAAAAGCCATCTCTGCTGAGGAGCGTCTGCTCCTAACCTTACGGTATGTATTCCACATTTTCCAATACTGGTTTTTTTGGGGGGTTCTTTCCAAATGTGTGTTGTCCTACTAGGTTTAATTAACTTCACTTTGACATGAAGCCACAAGCACATATCAAAGATTTTTGCCAATATTCTAGTCTAGTTATTTTGTCAACTGTAAATTTGTATACTGTAAATAATTTAATAGTAAATGAAATATACACTTTGGCTTATTCCTTTGTTCGTCGTCCTCATGTTTGTTTTTTTTTCCCTTTTTGTTGTATTGCAGCTTCCTGGCGACAGGATTGTCCTATGCGGGTCTACACATGGAGTTTCTGATTGGGCGGTCGACCATTTCAGGCATTGTTAGGACAACCTGTTCCCAAATCTGGCAGAAACTACATGAAGCTGTGTTGCCGGAGCCAAAACAGGACGATTGGCTTAAAATCGCCACAGGTTTCAGAAATAATTGTGACTTCCCTAATTGCATTGGAGCTGTGGATGGGAAACATATCAGGGTGCGTAAGCCGCCGAACTCTGGTTCCCAATTCTACAATTACAAGCAGTTTTTCTCTGTAGTTCTGTTAGCAGTTGCTGACAGTAACTACAGGTTTGTAATTGTAGACATTGGGGCCTATGGGCGAACTGGAGACTCTAGGGTCTTCAATTCGTCCATAATGGGTCGGCGGCTACGTGACAACCAGTTGAACCTCCCACCACCACAACAACTCCCAGGCTCCAATGCGGAAGCAGTGCCTTTTGTTTTTGTGGGAGATGAGGCCTTCCAACTGTCGAGCCACGTCATGAGGCCTTACCCCAGGCGCAACCTTGACCACCGGCGGAGGGTGTTTAATTTGAGACTTGCCAGGGCACGGAGACTGGTTGAGTGCGCCTTTGGGATTCTTGTGGCCAAATGGCGTTTTTTTTTTCAGTCTGCCATCCAGCTGAGTGAGGCTACAATCAATGAGGTGATCAAAGCCTGTGTCATTCTCCATAATTTCACAAGAATACATGATTGTTCCTCTCCAAATTTTGAAGATAACCTCATGACCAATGTTCCTAGGCCTACCCCATATGTCCCTCCTCCGCGTCGTCCACTTTCTGGACTGAGAGTTCGTGATATCTTTACAAATTATTTTATGTCTCCTCAAGGTGCTACTCCCTGGCAAGACTATGCATTTTTGCATGTGTAATTAATTAGCTCTATAAAGTATGTGTTAATCAAGTTTCCAACTGTGTGTGTTTTATTTTCTTATTTCACATATGGTTATCAGCATATCATGTGTGTGTGATGGAAGAATGAATCCAGCGCATACAGACGGTGACTGGTAGTAAGAAAACGTTTTTTGCTGAATAACTTTTTTTACTTTCTCGGTGTTTTTTTTTTCAAAACCTTTTTTTGGCCTTCTAAAGGCCTATTTTTCTTTTTTAACAAAAATAGCGTAAACAACCACAGTAAAACATGCTCTGTAGTGACAATACAAGCCTAAATATTGTATCCAAATAATATTTAAAACAAAAAAAAAAAGGTTAAAATAACATTAAAACACAAACAAACAAAATTATAAGTCCTGGTAGGTTGGGGCAGGAGAAGTAGCTTGCTCATTGTCTGCATCAGGTGGCATTTGTACGGCCAACTGTCCAGCACCCTGTGCAGATGTTGTAGTGGCCTGAGGGACATTTGCCAAGCTATGATGCTGGGAACTTGGAAGAGTGGGGCGAGGATTTGGTAGATACCCCTGCTGGTGATAACCATATTGCCGGGAATCATAACCCAACCCAAAATGACCATATTGTCCAAACCCAGGTTGGGACCAGCCTCCAGCACTGGGTGTGGCCAAGTGGCCATATTGGGATGGTTGAAGATATCCCGCCATATGTTGCTGAGGTGGCCATTGTGTGTTTGATGGGGGTTGGGGCTGAGGTGTTGGCTGTCGTGGAGGGGGTGCTTCAGATCCTTGTTGAGCTGGCAGGCCTTGTAATCTCTGAGGCCGCAGAAGATTTTCTGGTGACATCTGCCACTGTTCAATCATATGCATGAGATTGTATGGGTTATTTGGGGGGGTGCATGCGTCAACAAGGATCTGAAAACACCCTCTCACACGAAGCCTTAACTCACGCTCTAGGGACCTTAAGTAATGGGCCATGCTCCTGGTAAATCCCTCCTCCCCATCATCGTCTCGAACACGGGCCAAGTAGCTCAGGACCCCAGCATCCACGTTTTGGCGCCTTTGGAGCAATTCTCTTCTGCGGCGTGCACGCTGTGGTCTGCCTGCAGCCTGTGGGGATGGAGCCAGGGCAACAGTTGGGCTGCTGCTATTTCCAGGGTCATCCTGGCTAGGTGGTGGTGCTGCAGAAGAGGCAAAATGTGGGTCCTCAGGGTGTGGGACGGAGGCAGATGGAGCAGCCTGACCAGATGAGGATCCAGGAGGGATGGAGCCAGAGGGAGCATCAGATGGACCAGCCACCTCTTCAACTTCACCAACTGGGTCAATGACAAGTTCCGAGTCAGACCCTGTCTCCCTGTCAGTGAGGTTAGACTGAGTTCTGAAAAAGAAAAAATGTTTTAGGGCCACAAATAAGACAAAAACCCAAAAATACACAAAAAACAATGTTACTTACGGCCTGAGGTCCATGCTGGGATTCAGAAAGTTAAGTCGGTCAAAATATATGTATTTTTTTTTTTTGGGAGGTGCCCCGGCTCCACTTCTCTCCCGCTGCTGCCTCTCCCTCCTGTACTGGTCGCGGATACTCCACCACCTTGTTGTAACATCACCCACTGAAACAACAAAAAATACACACATTCTTTAGGCCATTAATCAGTGAGCTCACAAAAGGTGGAACTGACTACAGAGATTTAAGTGTAGCATCCAAATAGGCCTTTGTGGAGAAGATTTAATCTTAAATATACCCAAAAAACAAAATTAGCAAGCAAAGCCACAAGGACAGAGTCCACTAACCTCTATCACAGAAAGGCCAAATAATGGGAAACACTGTTAGTAAGTAAAAGGGACACATATTCTAAACATTAATGAAATCCGTTTCTCTTGTACAACACCATGTATCTACTGGTGGGCTTTCTAGTTCCTTCATGACTATTTACTAAATTCGGGAAGAGAAATTCAAAGTAGTAAGGGCCTGATAATTCTCAAGAACATTACATTTAAAACATGGGTGTACTTACTTATCTGTCGCTGTGCCTGACGTGGCTGCTGGTCATAATGTGGGAAGAGGGCCACACACACACTCCTCCATGCTGCCTCTTTTTGTGCCCTGTTTGCATAATTAGGGTCTCTTTGGTCCCAGAGGACAGGCCTCTCTTGGACCAAAATGATCAGCATGTCCGCGTTGACAATGTTTGCCATGCTGAATATCACTCCGTGGAGGCGTGCAGCAGACTTCCGGGTTCACTGTCTGGCTTTTTCAGCTAATTAGCATGTCTCACCTGCCTGATTGAGGCCTTTGGACCTTTCAGGACATCTGCCAGTAAATCCGTATTTCGCGCAAGGCACACGCATGGTCCGTAAGCATTCCGTATTATACGCTCTCCCATAGACTTGCATTGGCGTATTTTTTGCGCGATACGCTGACAAACGCAGCATGCTGCGATTTTCTGCGCCCGTACAACTCCGTAAATTACGGATCCGTAATATACACCTTATAGGACTAGACCCATTGAGAAGCATTGTGCCGTATGTAATGCGAGTTTTACGTACGTAGTTTTTGCGCTCTTACGTACGTAAAACACGCATGTGTGACCCCAGCCTTACAGGATGGCCGAGTGGTCTAAGGCGCTGCGTTCAGGTCGCAGTCTCCTCTGGAGGCGTGGGTTCAAATCCCACTTCTGACATCAGTTCTTTTATGTCATGAGATTGTACAGCTTCTCTCTGTTATTGATTAGTACATGTTACATTACATAATGGAATTTATATTTGTAAGCAGCAATACCAGGAACCTTCAGCTCTTCTGTCTAACACTCATGTAACTAATTTCAGCTTACAATGATTTCTTACAGACACCTAAGGAATTGAAAGTTAAATTAATATTTATTTGTGTGACATCTTTATCCCTGCCATTTGTATGGTATTCCATAAATGAGAATATCACAAAGCCTAACCCTTTCTCTACTGCGATCATGCCCCATACCTTGTGTGGACAATCACGACCTGTCTGATCACGTTCCTTAGTTTAGAGTGCAGTTATGTGTGCGCTAACACCTGTCGCTAATGGCCGGGAATATAGATATACAGCGTTTCACTACATAAACACCATAAACCAATCCCTGTGTGGTATTAAAATAATAAAGGAATATCAGCTAAACTAAAAATATCTCTTTGTAATGAAATATTGCAGTTGTCACATTGGCCACTAGACATCACTATGGTCAGACTGAGGTGTATCTGGATGGTCCACAAGTGGAGCTACCTAAGCTTCAAGTTAGTGACCCACCTCAAAGATAGATCAGCTTTTCATCGTTAGGGAACACACAGGAATTGGCCAGTTTGTGCACTAAGTACCCAACATTTCATAAGTATAATGTATTTGGCAGTAATGTAGTCTAAAGGGAACCTAACCGACAGGGCCGTACTGGGACTAAAATTCAGCCCTGGCATTTGAAGTTACACAGGCCCACTTGTCACATGGTGACCGTATAATATCTTTGTACAGTTGTAGGCAGGGCCAGTTTTAGGCAAAATGGGGCCCTAGGCAAAGTTTAAAATGGGGCCCCAAATGCTAACATATTGCACATCACACAAAAGCATTTCGGTTGTATTTACAAGCGCTGAGTTCAGGCCACTAAATGAGTTTGATCGACAATGCTGAAGTTGTTCAACACTTGTTTCCTGGCCTCTTTCCACCAGCTGAGGAATAATGATGGGACAGAACGATCACTAATAGATCACTAACAGATTACCATACAGTATCATGTTATCAGCAGCACATCTACAGTTTACGCTGGCAATGCGCTGCTGAGAACAATGATTTTTGTTCCAGCAAAAACAATCTGAATATGCAGCATTTTACTTGTTTAGTAAAATACACCCCATAGTCCTCCATATATTATAATGTGCACCACAGTCCTCCATATAGTATAATACACTCCCTATAGTCCTCCATATATTAAAATACACTGCTCAGTGCTCCGTATAGTATAATACACTCCTCATAGTCCTCCATATAGCATAATACACTCCTCATAGTGCTCCATATAGCATAATACACTCCTCATAGTGCTCTATATAGTATAATGCACCGCCATAGTCATCCATGTAGAACAATTCACTTCCCATAGTATAATGCACCCCATAGTTCTTCATATAGTATAATGTATTCCCCATAATCCTAGATACAGTATAATGCAGCCCACATATAGTATAATGCAGCCACCCCAGAGTATAATGCAGCCACTCCATAGAATATAATACAGCCCACCTCTCCATAATATATAATGTAGCCCCCATAGAATATAATGCAGCCCCCCATAGTATAACACAGCCTCCCACATAGAATATAATATACCCCCACAATAGTATATAACAGCCACATAGTATATAACATGGCCTCCCCCATAAAATATAATATACCCCCATAGTATTATTATTATTATTATTATTATTATTTATATAGCACCATTGATTCCATGGTGCTGTACATGAGAAGGGGTTACATACAAGTTACAGATATCACTTACAGTAGACAAACTAACAATGATGGACTGATACAGAGGGGCGAGGACCCTGCCCTTGCGGGCTTACATTCTACAGGATTATGGGGAAGGAGACAGTAGGATGGGGGTTGCATGAGCTCCGGTGTTGATGAGGCGGTAGCTTCGATAGTGATGAGGCGGCAGTGGTGTCAGTGCAGGCTGTAGGCTTTCCTGAAGAGATGAGTTTTCAGGTTCCGTTTGAAGGATCCGACTGTGATAGTATAAAGTATATAGCACAACCTGCATAGCAGATAACACGGCCCACGTAGCAGTATACAGGACAGCCCATGTAGCAGTATACAGCACAGTCCACATAGTAGTATAAAGCACAGCCCACATAGTAGTAAACAGCACTGCCCACATAGTAGTATACAGCACTGCCCACATAGTAGTATACAGCAGATCCCACATAGTAGTGTATAGCACAGCCCACATAGTAGTATACAGCACAGCCCACACAGTAGTATATAGCACAGCCCACGTAGTAGTATACAGCACAGCCCACACAGTAGTACACAGCAGAGCCCACACAGTAGTATACAGCACAGCCCACATAGTAGTATACAGCACAGCCCACATAGTAGCATACAGCGGAGCCCACACAGTAGTATACAGCACAGCCCACATAGTAGTATACAGCAGAGCCCACACAGTAGTATACAACACAGCCCACATAGTAGTATACAGCAGAGCCAGCACAGTAGTATACAGCACAGCCCACATAGTAGTATACAGCAGAGCCCACATAGTAGTGTATAGCACAGCCCACATAGCAGTATACAGCACAGCCCACACAGTAGTATACAGCAGATCCCACATAGTAGTATACAGCAGAGCCCACATAGTAGTATACAGCACAGCCCACATAGTAGTATACAGCACAGCCCACATAGCAGTATACAGCAGAGCCCACACAGTAGTATACAGCACAGCCCACATAGTAGTATACAGCAGAGCCCACATAGTAGTGTATAGCACAGCCCACATAGCAGTATACAGCACAGCCCACACAGTAGCATACAGCAGATCCCACATAGTAGTATACAGCAGAGCTCACACAGTAGTATACAGCACAGACCACATACTAGTATACAGCAGAGCCCACATAGTAGTGTTGTTGTGAATTCCGCTCTTTGGCTCCCTCCGGTGGTTGTAAGTGGCACTTTTGTGAGTTCTGCTCTTGGGCTCCCTCCGGTGGATTTAAGTGGAACTGCTGCTTCTTGGATTTAGCAGTCAGCAGCTGCTTCCACTGATCGTCTATTCTGGCTCGGCTATCTATCCTGGCTCTGTCCTTCAGCCTGTGCCAGTTGTCTATGGTTCCTGGTTGGATTCACATCTCTGCTTGGATTTCCCTGATATTCTGACCAGTTCAGCAAAGATAAGTCCTTGCTTTGTTCTTTTGCAGTTCACTTGTTGTGGACTTAATCGTTCAGCACATTCTATGTTTTTTCTAGTCCAGCTTGTCAGTATGGTTTTATTCAGTTAAGCTGGAAGCTCTGGAAAGCAGATTTACCCTCCGCACCTTTAGTCAGGTGTGGAGATTTTTGTAAACTCTGTGGTGGATTTTTCTAGTTTTTAATACTGACCGCACAGTATTCTGTCCTGTCTTATCTATCTAGCTAGACTGGCCTCCTTTGCTACATCCTGGTTTCATTCTGTGTATGTAATTTCCCTCTCCACTCACAGTCAATATTTGTGGGGGGCTGTCTGTCCTTTGAGAATTTTCTCTGAGGCAAGATAGATTTCCTGTTTCTATCTTTAGGGGTAGTTAGTCCTCCGGCTGTGACGAGGTGTCTAGGGAGTGACAGGAACATCCCACGGCTACTTCTAGTGTTGTGTTAAGCTCAGGAACTGCGGTCAGTACAGGTAACACCTCCTCCAGAGCACGTCCCATGTTGCTCCTAAACCACCAGTTCATAATAGTACAACTGGCCAAAAATGAATTAAATGCATCTCAAAAGAAGGAAAAAAAGTTCTGAACCATTTTTTTTTTTTTTTTTTGCAGTCTGTTTTGTCTTTTTTTTCCTCTTAATCTCTGGGTGGTTCAGGATTTTGGCGCTGGCATGGATGTTCAGGGTTTGTTTTCTCGTGTGGATCAACTTGCTGCAAGAGTAGAGAGTATCCAAGATTATGTTGTCCAGACTCCGGCTTTAGAGCCTAAAATTCCTACTCCTGATTTGTTTTTTGGGGACAGATCCAAGTTTTTGAATTTCAAAAATAACTGCAAATTGTTTTTTGCTTTGAAACCCCGTTCCTCTGGTGATCCCATTCAGCAGGTTAAGATTGTCATCTCGCTGCTGCGTGGTGACCCTCAGGACTGGGCATTCTCCCTTGAATCAGGGGATCCGGCATTGCTTAATGTAGACGCATTTTTTCAAGCGCTCGGATTATTGTATGACGAACTTAATTCAGTGGATCATGCAGAAAAAACCTTGTTGGCCCTATGTCAGGGTCAGGAAGCGGCAGAATTATACTGCCAGAAATTTAGAAAATGGTCTGTGCTCACTAAATGGAATGAGGATGCTCTGGCAGCAATTTTCAGAAAGTTGTGCACCATATGGCAGTGTCCTCTGGGCGGAGTCCTGAGCCTATGCAATGTGATAGGATTTTGACTAGAGCAGAACGGCAGGGATTCAGACTTCAGAATAGGCTGTGTTTTTACTGTGGTGATTCTGCTCATGTTATTTCTGATTGCCCTAAGCGTACTAAGAGGGTCGCTAGGTCTCTTACCATCAGTACTGTACAGCCTAAATTTCTCTTATCTGTGACCCTGATTTGCTCATTATCGTCCTTTTCTTTCATGGCATTTGTGGATTCAGGCGCTGCCCTGAACTTAATGGACTTGGAATTCGCCAGGCGCTGCGGTTTTTCCTTGCAGCCTTTGCAGAGTCCTATTCCTTTGAGGGGCATTGATCCTACACCGTTGGCCAAGAATGAACCTCAGTATTGGACTCAGCTGACCATGTGCATGGCTCCAGCACATCAGGAAGATTGCCCTTTTCTGGTGTTGCAAAACTTGCATGATGTTGTTGTACTGGGTTTTCCATGGTTACAGGAACATAATCCGGTGCTGGATTGGAAATCTATGTCTGTGACTAGTTGGGGTTGTCAAGGGGTACATTGTGACGTTCCTTTGATGTCAATTTCCTCTTCCCCCTCTTCTGAAGTCCCTGAGTTTTTGTTGGATTTCCAGGATGTATTTGATGAGCCCAAGTCCAGTTCCCTTCTTCCACATAGGGACTGTGATTGTGCTATTAACTTGATTCCTGGCTGTAAGTTCCCTAAGGGCCGACTTTTCAATCTGTCTGTGCCAGAGCATGCCGCCATGCGGAGTAATGTTAAGGAGTCTTTAGAGAAGGGGCATATTCGGCCGTCTTCATCACCATTGGGAGCAGGATTCTTTTTTGTTGCCAAGAAGGATGGCTCCTTGAGACCCTGCATTGATTATCGCCTTCTTAATAAGATCACGGTCAAATTCCAATACCCTTTACCTTTGCTTTCTGATTTGTTTGCTCGGATTAAGGGGGCTAGTTGGTTTACTAAGATTGACCTTCGAGGGGCATATAATCTTGTTCGTATTAAACAGGGTGACGAATGGAAAACTGCATTTAATACGCCCGAAGGCCATTTTGAATACCTTGTGATGCCTTTCGGGCTTTCTAATGCTCCTTCTGTATTTCAGTCCTTCATGCATGATATTTTCCGCAATTATCTTGATAAATTCATGATTGTGTATTTGGATGATATTTTGATTTTTTCCGATGATTGGGAGTCTCATGTGAAGCAGGTCAGGATGGTATTCCAGATCCTTCGTGATAATGCTTTATTTGTCAAGGGGTCTAAGTGCCTATTTGGAGTTCAGAAGGTCTCTTTTTTGGGTTTTATTTTTTCTCCCTCGTCTATAGAAATGGATCCTGTTAAGGTCCAAGCCATTCATGACTGGATTCAACCCACATCGGTGAAGAGCCTTCAGAAATTTTTGGGCTTTGCTAATTTTTATCGCCGTTTCATTGCCAACTTTTCCAGTGTGGTTAAGCCCCTGACCGATTTGACGAAGAAAGGCGCTGATGTGACGAATTGGTCCTCTGCGGCTGTTTCTGCCTTTCAGGAGCTTAAACGCTGATTTACTTCTGCCCCTGTTTTGCGTCAGCCGGATGTTTCTCTTCCTTTTCAGGTTGAGGTTGACGCTTCTGAGATTGGGGCAGGGGCTGTTTTGTCTCAGAGGAATTCTGATGGTTCTTTGATGAAACCATGTGCCTTTTTTCCAGAAAGTTTTCGCCTGCGGAGAGCAATTATGATGTTGGCAATCGGGAGTTGTTGGCTATGAAGTGGGCATTTGAGGAGTGGCGACATTGGCTTGAGGGAGCCTAGCACCGCGTTGTGGTCTTGACCGATCATAAGAATCTGATTTACCTCGAGTCGGCCAAGCGGCTGAACCCTAGGCAGGCTCGATGGTCCCTGTTTTTCTCCCGTTTTGATTTTGTGGTCTCGTATCTTCCGGGATCTAAGAATGTTAAGGCTGATGCCCTCTCTAGGAGTTTTTTGCCTGATTCTCCTGGAGTCCTTGAGCCAGTTGACATTCTTAAAGAAGGGGTGATTCTTTCTGCCATCTCCCCTGATTTGCGGCGGGTGATTCAGGAATTTCAGGCTGATAAACCTGACCGCTGTCCAGTGGGGAAGCTGTTTGTTCCTGATAGATGGACTAGTAAGGTAATTTCTGAGGTTCATTGTTCAGTGTTGGCTGGTCATCCTGGGATTTTTGGTACCAGAGATTTGGTTGCTAGGTCCTTTTGGTGGCCTTCCTTGTCGCGGGATGTGCGTTCTTTTGTGCAGTCCTGTGGGACTTGTGCCCTGGCCAAGCCTTGCTGTTCCCGCGCTAGTGGGTTGCTTTTGCCTTTGCCGGTCCCTGAGAGGCCCTGGATGCATATTTCCATGGATTTTATTTCGGATCTTCCTGTTTCCCAGAAGATGTCTGTTATCTGGGTGGTTTGTGACCGGTTCTCTAAAATGGTCCATTTGGTACCTTTGCCTAAATTGCCTTCCTCCTCTGATTTGGTTCCATTGTTTTTTCAGCATGTGGTTCGTTTGCATGGCATTCCGGAGAAAATTGTGTCTGACAGAGGTTCCCAGTTTGTTTCTAGGTTTTGGCGGGCCTTTTGTGCTAGGATGGGCATTGATTTGTCTTTTTCTTCAGCGTTCCATCCTCAGACAAATGGCCATACTGAGCGAACTAATCAGACCTTGGAAACCTATTTGCGATGCTTTGTGTCTGCTGATCAGGATGATTGGGTGGCTTTCTTGCCGTTGGCCGAGTTTGCCCTTAATAATCGGGCTAGTTCGGCTACTTTGGTTTCGCCTTTCTTTTGTAATTTTGGTTTTCATCCTTGTTTTTCTTCGGGGCAGGTGGAGCCTTCTGATTGTCCTGGTGTGGATTCTGTGGTGGACAGGTTACAGCAGATTTGGACTCATGTGGTAGACAATTTGACGTTGTCTCAGGAAAAGGCTCAACGTTTTGCTAACCGCCGTCAGTGTGTTGGTCTGTTATGGACCTGGTGGTTAGGAGCACCCGGAATGACCTGATGAGTAAACTCAAAATTGGAACTAGCTCTGGGAAGTGGGACTTCTGCTGACCGCAAACCCTACTCCTATCACACACACACTAGAAATAGCCGTGGAGCGTACCTAACTCTCCCTAGATGCCTCTTCACAGCCTAAGAGCTAACTACCCCTAAAGATAGAAATAGAAGCCTTACCTTGCCTCAGAGAAATTCCCCAAAGGTAAAGGCAGCCCCCCACATATATTGACTGTGAGTTAAGAGAAAAGTCACAAACACAGGAATGAAACAGGTTTTAGCAAAGGAGGCCAGACTTAACTAAATAGTCAGAGAGAAGAAAAGGGAACTATGCGGTCAGCACAAAAACTACAAAAAGCCACGCAGAGTAAGCAAAAAGACTCCCCACACCGACTCACGGTGTGGAGGTGCCACTCTTCACCCCAGAGCTTCCAGCTAGCAAGGGAATATCATGATAGCAAGCTGGACTAGAATTTAGCAGTACCAAGAAATATATTCAGGAAGCAGTAACAACAAATGAACTAGCAAAGACTTAGCTTCTGCTGGAGTAGACAGATCCTCAGAGAAGTCCAAGAGAGATCTGAACCAATACTGAAACATTGACAGCTGGCATGAAGTAACGATCTGAGTGGAGTTAAATAGGGAAACCAGCATAGCAATAAACGAGGGCAGCTGATAAAGCCAACCTCAGTGACCAGCAGTTCCGCTCGAAGCCACCAGAGGGACTCCAAGAGCAGAACTAACCAAAGTACCATTCATGACCACAGGAGGGAGTCCGAGAATGGAATTCACAACAGTACCCCCCCCTTGAGGAGGGGTCACCAAACCCTCACCAGGGCCCCCAGGCCGATCAGGATGAGCCAAATGAAAGGCACGAACTAAATCGGCAGCATGGACATCGGAGGCAACAACCCAGGAATTATCCTCCTGACCACAGCCCTTCCACTTAACCAGGTACTGAAGCTTCCGTCTCGAAATATGAGAATCCAAAATTTTTTCCACCACATACTCCAACTCCCCCTCAACCAACACCAGAGCCGGAGGATCAACGGAGGGAACCATAGGCGCCACGTACCTCTGCAACAACGACCTATGGAACACATTATGGATGGCAAAAGAAGCTGGAAGGACCAAACGAAATGACACAGGGTTGAGAATTTCAGAAATCTTATAAGGACCAATGAAACGAGGCTTAAGCTTAGGAGAAGAAACCTTCATAGGAACATAACGAGAAGACAACCAAACCAAATCCCCAACACGAAGTCGGGGACCAACACAACGACGGCGGTTAGCGAAACGTTGAGCCTTCTCCTGGGACAACGTCAGATTGTCCACTACGTGAGTCCAAATTTGCTGCAACCTGTCCACCACAGAATCCACACCAGGACAGTCAGAAGGCTCAACCTGCCCTGAAGAAAAACGAGGATGAAAACCAGAATTGCAAAAAAAAGGCGAAACCAAAGTAGTAGAACTAGCCCAATTATTAAGGGCGAACTCAGCCAATGGCAAGAAGGTCACCCAATCATCCTGATCAGCAGAAACATAGCATCTCAGATAGGTTTCCAAAGTCTGGTTGGTTCGTTCGGTTTGGCCATTTGTTTGAGGATGGAAAGCCGAAGAAAAAGACAAATCAATGCCCATCTTAGCACAAAAGGACCGCCAAAACCTAGAGACAAACTGGGAACCTCTGTCCGACACAATGTTCTCCGGAATGCCATGCAAATGAACCACATGTTGAAAAAATAATAGCACCAAATCAGAGGAGGAAGGCAATTTAGGCAAGGGTACCAAATGGACCATCTTAGAAAAGCGATCACAAACCACCCAGATGACAGACATCCTTTGAGAGACAGGAAGATCTGAAATAAAATCCATGGAAACATGCGTCCAAGGCCTTTTCGGGACTGGCAAGGGCAAAAGCAACCCACTGGCACGAGAACAGCAGGGCTTAGCCCGAGCACAAGTCCCACAGGACTGCACAAAAGAACGCACATCCCGTGACAAGGAAGGCCACCAAAAGGACCTAGCCACCAAATCTCTGGTACCAAAAATCCCAGGATGACCGGCCAACACCGAGCAATGAACCTCAGAAATAACTCTGCTAGTCCACCTATCAGGGACAAACAGTTTCTCCGCTGGACAACGGTCAGGTCGATCAGCCTGAAACTCCTGCAGCACCCACCGCAAATCAGGGGAGATGGCAGACAGAATTACCCCCTCTTTGAGAATACCAGCCGGCTCTGGGACTCCCGGAGAATCAGGCAAAAAACTCCTGGAAAGGGCATCCGCCTTCACATTCTTAGAACCTGGAAGGTATGAGACCACAAAATCGAAACGGGAGAAAAACAGCGACCTACGAGCCTGTCTAGGATTCGACCGCTTGGCAGACTCGAGATAAGTCAGATTTTTGTGATCCGTCAAGACCACCACGCGGTGCTTGGCTCCCTCAAGCCAATGTCGCCACTCCTCGAATGCCCACTTCATAGCTAGCAGCTCCCGATTGCCAACATCATAATTACGCTCAGCAGGCGAAAACTTTCTAGAAAAGAAGGCACATGGCTTCATCACAGAGCCATCAGAACTTCTTTGAGACAAAACAGCCCCTGCTCCAATCTCAGAAGCATCAACCTCGACCTGAAAAGGGAGCGAAACATCTTGCTGACGCAACACAGGGGCCGAAGAAAAACGACGTTTCAGCTCCTGAAAAGCCTCAACGGCCGCAGAGGACCAATTCACCACATCAGCACCTTTCTTGGTCAAATCAGTCAAAGGTTTAACCACACTAGAAAAATTAGCGATGAAGCGACGGTAAAAATTACCAAAGCCCAGGAATTTCTGGAGGCTCTTCACAGATGTAGGTTGAGTCCAATCATAAATGGCCTGAACTTTAACAGGATCCATCTCGATAGTAGAAGGGGAAAAAATGAAGCCCAAAAAGGAAACCTTCTGAACTCCGAAGAGACATTTAGACCCCTTCACAAACAAGGAATTAGCATGAAGGACCTGGAATACGATTCTGACCTGTTTCACATGAGACTCCCAATCATCCGAAAAGACCAAAATATCATCCAAATATACAATCATGAATCTATCCAGATACTTTCGGAAGATGTCATGCATAAAGGACTGAAACACAGATGGAGCATTTGAAAGCCCGAATGGCATTACCAGGTACTCAAAATGGCCCTCGGGCGTATTAAATGCTGTTTTCCATTCATCGCCCTGATTAATACGCACAAGGTTATACGCCCCTCAAAGATATATCTTGGTGAACCAACTAGCCCCCTTAATCCGAGCAAACAAATCAGACAGCAGAGGCAAAGGGTACTGAAATTTGACCGTGATTTTATTGAGAAGGCGGTAATCTATACAGGGTCTCAGAGAACCATCCTTCTTGGCCACAAAAAAGAACCCTGCTCCCAACGGTGATGAAGACGGGCGAATATGCCCTTTCTCCAAGGACTCCTTTATATAACTCCGCATAGCGGCGTGCTCTGGCACAGATAAAATGAACAGTCGGCCCTTAGGAAACTTACTACCAGGAATCAAATTTATAGCACAATCACAATCCCTATGAGGGGGTAGCACACTGGGCTCATCAAATACATCCTGGTAATCCGACAAAAACTCAGGGACTTCAGAAGGAGTGGAAGAAGAAATTGACACCAACGGAACATCGCCATGTACCCCTTGACAACCCCAACTAGACACAGACATTGATTTCCAATCCAATACTGGATTATGAACCTGTAGCCATGGCAAACCCAACACGACCACATCATGCAAATTATGCAACACCAAAAAGCGAATATCTTCCTGATGTGCAGGAGCCATGCACATGGTCAACTGAGTCCAGTAGTGAGGTTTATTCTTGGCCAACGGTGTGGCATCAATTCCTCTTAATGGAATAGGATACTGCAAAGGCTTCAAGAAAAAACCACAGCGCCTGGCAAACTCCAAGTCCATCAAATTCAGGGCAGCGCCTGAATCCATAAATGCCATAACCGAGTAGGATGACAAAGAGCAAATCAGAGTAACAGACAAAAGAAATTTAGGCTGTACAGTACCAATGGTGACAGACCTAGCGAACCGCTTAGTGCGCTTAGGACAATCAGAGATAGCATGAGCAGGGTCACCACAGTAAAAACACAGCCCATTCTGACGTCTGTGTTCTTGCCGTTCAGTTCTGGTCAAAGTTCTATCACATTGCATAAGCTCAGGCCCCTGCTCAGAGGACACCGCCAAATGGTGCACAAGCTTGCGTGCACGCAAACGCCGATCAATTTGAATGGCCAAGGACATTGATTCATTCAGACCAGCAGGCGTGGGGAACCCCACCATAACATCCTTATGGGCTTCAGAAAGACCCTTTCTAAAAATTGCTGCCAGGGCACACTCATTCCATTGAGTAAGCACAGACCATTTTCTAAACTTCTGACAATATACCTCTGCTTCATCCTGACCCTGACACAAAGTTAGCAAGATTTTCTCTGCCTGATCCACTGAATTCGGTTCGTCATAAAGCAATCCAAGCGCCAGAAAAAACGCATCTACATTAAGCAATGCAGGATCTCCTGGCGCAAGGGAGAATGCCCAGTCTTGAGGGTCGCCACGCAACAAAGAAATAATAATATTTACTTGCTGAATGGGGTCACCAGAGGAGCGGGGTTTCAAAGCAAGAAACAGTTTACAATTTTTTTTGAAATTCAGAAACTTAGATCTATCCCCAGAAAACAAATCAGGAATTGGAATTCTTGGCTCTAACATCGGATTCTGAACTACATAATCTTGAATGCTTTGTACCCTTGCAGTAAGTTGATCCATACAAGAGGACAGACCTTGAATATCCATATCTACACCTGAGTCCTGAACCACCCAGAGGTTAAGGAGAAAAGAGAGACAAAACACACTGCAAAGAAAAAAAAATGGGTTCAGAACTTCTCTTATCCCTCTTTTGAGATCCATTAACACTTTGGTGGCCAGCTGTACTGTTATGGACCTGATGGTTAGGAGCACCCGGAATGACCTGATGAGTAAACTCAAAATCGGAACTAGCTCTGGGAAGTGGGAACTCTGCTGACCGCAAACCCTACTCCTATCACACACACTAGAAATAGCCGTGGAGCGTACCTAACTCTCCCTAGACGCCTCTTCACAGCCTAAGAACTAACTACCCCTAAAGATAGAAATAGAAGCCTTACCTTGCCTCAGAGAAATTCCCCAAAGGTAAAGGCAGCCCCCCACATATATTGACTGTGAGTTAAGAGGAAAGTCACAAACACAGGAATGAAACAGGTTTTAGCAAAGGAGGCCAGACTTAACTAAATAGTCAGAGAGAAGAAAAGGGAACTATGCGGTCAGCACAAAAACTACAAAAAGCCACGCAGAGTAAGCAAAAAGACTCCCCACACCGACTCACGGTGTGGAGGTGCCACTCTGCACCCCAGAGCTTCCAGCTAGCAAGGGAATATCATGATAGCAAGCTGGACTAGAATTTAGCAGTACCAAGAAATATATTCAGGAAGCAGTAACAACAAATGAACTAGCAAAGACATAGCTTCTGCTGGAGTAGACAGGTCCTCAGAGAAGTCCAAGAGAGATCTGAACCAATACTGAAACATTGACAGCTGGCATGAAGTAACGATCTGAGTGGAGTTAAATAGGGAAACCAGCATAGCAAAAAACGAGGGCAGCTGATAAAGCCAACCTCAGTGACCAGCAGTTCCGCTCGAAGCCACCAGAGGGAGTCCAAGAGCAGAACTAACCAAAGTACCATTCATGACCACAGGAGGGAGTCCGAGAACGGAATTCACAACATTGGTCCCCGGCTTCGGGTGGGGGATTTATTCTGGTTATCTTCTCGTCATGTTCCTATGAAGGTTTCTTCCCCTAAGTTCAAGCCTCGGTTTATTGGTCCTTATAAGATTTCTGAGATTATCAATCCGGTGTCTTTTTGTTTGTCCCTTCCAGCCTCTTTTGCCATCCATAATGTTTTCCAAAGATCCTTGTTGCGGAGATATGTGGTACCCGTTGTTCCATCTGTTGATCCTCCTGCCCCGGTGTTGGTTGAGGGGGAGTTGGAATATGTGGTGGAGAAAATTTTGGATTCTCGTTTTTCGAGGCGGAGGCTTCAGTATCTTGTCAAGTGGAAGGGTTATGGCCAGGAGGATAATTCTTGGGTTGTTGCCTCCAATGTCCATGCTGCCGATTTGGTTCGTGCCTTTCACTTGGCTCGTCCTGATCGGCCTGGGGGCTCTGGTGAGGGTTCGGTGACCCCTCCTCAAGGGGGGGTACTGTTGTGAATTCCGCTCTTTGGCTCCCTCCGGTGGTTGTAAGTGGCACTTTTGTGAGTTCTGCTCTTGGGCTCCCTCCGGTGGATTTAAGTGGAACTGCTGCTTCTTGGATTTAGCAGTCAGCAGCTGCTTCCACTGATCGTCTATTCTGGCTCGGCTATTTATCCTGGCTCTGTCCTTCAGCCTGTGCCAGTTGTCTATGGTTCCTAGTTGGATTCACATCTCTGCTTGGATTTCCCTGATATTCTGACCAGTTCAGCAAAGATAAGTCCTTGCTTTGTTCTTTTGCAGTTAACTTGTTGTGGACTTAATCGTTCAGCACATTCTATGTTTTTTCTAGTCCAGCTTGTCAGTATGGTTTTATTCAGTTAAGCTGGAAGCTCTGGAAAGCAGATTTACCCTCCGCACCTTTAGTCAGGTGTGGAGATTTTTGTAAACTCTGTGGTGGATTTTTCTAGTTTTTAATACTGACCGCACAGTATTCTGTCCTGTCTTATCTATCTAGCTAGACTGGCCTCCTTTGCTACATCCTGGTTTCATTCTGTGTATGTAATTTCCCTCTCCACTCACAGTCAATATTTGTGGGGGGCTGTCTGTCCTTTGGGAATTTTCTCTGAGGCAAGATAGCTTTCCTGTTTCTATCTTTAGGGGTAGTTAGTCCTCCGGCTGTGACGAGGTGTCTAGGGAGTGACAGGAACATCCCATGGCTACTTCTAGTGTTGTGCTAAGCTCAGGAACTGCGGTCAGTACAGGTACCACCTCCTCCAGAGCACGTCCCATGTTGCTCCTAAACCACCAGTTCATAACAAGTGTATAGCACAGCCCACATAGCAGTATACAGCACAGCCCACACAGTAGTATACAGCAGATCCCACATAGTAGTATACAGCAGAGCCCACACAGTAGTATACAGCACAGCCCACATAGTAGTATACAGCACAGCCCACATAGTAGTATACAGCAGAGCCCTGTTATGAACTGGTGGTTTAGGAGCAACATGGGACGTGCTCTGGAGGAGGTGGTACCTGTACTGACTGCAGTTCCTGAGCTTAACACAACACTAGAAGTAGCCGTGGGATGTTCCTGTCACTCCCTAGACAACTCGTCACAGCCGGAGGACTAACTACCCCTAGAGATAGAAACAGGAAAGCTATCTTGCCTCAGAGAAAATTCCCAAAGGATAGGCAGCCCCTCATAAAAATTGACTGCGAGTGGAGAGGGAAATGACATACGCAGAATGAAACCAGGATGTAGCAAAGGAGGCCAGTCTAGCTAGATAGATAGGACAGGACGGAATACTGTGCGGTCAGTATTAAAAACTAGAAAAATCCACCACAGAGTTTACAAAAATCTCCACACCTGACTAAAGGTGTGGAGGGTAAATCTGCTTCCCAGAGCTTCCAGCTTAACTGAATAAATCCATACTGACAAGCTGGACAAGAAAAAACATAGAAAGTGCAGAACGATTAAGTCCACAACAAGTGAACTGAAAAAGATCAAAGCAAGGACTTATCTTTGCTGAACAGGTCAGAATATCAGGGAAATCCAAGCAGAGATGTGAATCCAAGCAGGAACCATTGACAACTGGCACAGGCTGAAGGATAGAACCAGGTTAAATAGCCGAGCCAGAAAGACAATCAGTGGAAGCAGCTGCGACTGCTAAATCCAAGGAGCAGCAGTACCACTTAAAACCACCGGAGGGAGCCCAAAAGCAGAATTCACAAAAGTGCCACTTACAACCACCGGAGGGAGCCCAAGAGCAGAATTCACAACAGAGCCCACACAGTAGTATACAGCACAGCCCACATAGTAGTATACAGCAGAGCCCACATAGTAGTGTATAGCACAGCCAACATAGCAGTATACAGCACAGCCCACACAGTAGTATACAGCAGATGCCACATAGTAGTATACAGCAGAGCCCACACAGTAGTATACAGCACAGCCTACATAGTAGTATACAGCAGAGCCCACATAGTAGTATACAGCAGAGCCCACATAGTAGTATACAGCACAGCCCACATAGCAGTATACAGCAGAGCCCACACAGTAGTATACAGCAGAGCCCACATAGTAGTATACAGCAGAGCCCACACAGTAGTATACAGCACAGCCCACATTATAGTATACAGCAGAGCTCACATAGTAGTGTATAGCACAGCCCACAAAGAAGTATACAGCACAGCCCACACAGTAGTATACAGCAGAGCCCACACAGTAGTATACAGCAGAGCCCACATAGTTTTACATAACACAGCCCACATAGTAGTGTATAGCAGAGCCCACACAGTAGTATACAGCACAGCCCATATAGTAGTATACAGCAGAGCCCACACAGTAGTATACAGCACTGCCCACATAGTAGTGTATAGCAGAGCCCACACAGTAGAATTCAGCAGAGCCCACATCTCTCCTCCCCCCTAGAATGGCCCCACAGTCCAGTAAAAAAAAAAAAACACTCCTCACCTCACCTCGTGCCTGCGGTGTTCCCTGCTCCTGTCTCGGTGGCTGCCGCTGCTCTGCCTGGGACACAGTGAGTGCATGTGCACCCGCAGTGTCCGAGGCAGAGCGGGGAATGATGGGAGAGGGAGCGTCAGGTGACGCTCTCTCCTCCATCATTGCATTCAACTGTACCCGCATCTATGATGCCAGTATAGTTGAATGCGGCAGCGGCGGCGCTGGGGGGGCAGGGTGAGTCGGCACGCAGTGGCCCACTACTGGCACCGGCCCTTCTGGCATTTGCCAGAACAGTCCGATGGCCAGTCCGGCCCTGCTGACCGACCTTTCCCACCAGTTTCCAGTACAGCTCGGTCTCTGGTGTAAAAAAAAGTCCAGGTAATGTGGTCAATCAGTCACCACTAAGCCCCAGTGGCCTAATGGATAAGGCACTGGCCTCCTAAGCCAGGGATTGTGGGTTCGAGTCCCATCTGGGGTGGTTGTTAGAAAAAAATTTTTGTCCATTATGTTAAGGGTAATGTTTGTACTAAGATTAACTTTCTTTTACTTTACCATTAATTGTAATTTATACACTATAAATTCCAGTACTGCTGATTGTATTATCGACTCTTCTACAAGAACTCAACATCTTGGTAGAAAATATAAGGCTGGACAGTCCAGTGGTTGTAAAGGTGCTGTCCACTACTGGAAAACCCCTTTTAAATGCTCCAAGTGTACAGAATAAAAGAAGAAAAAAAAACCTAAAATCGCACACGAGCGCAACTTCTCTTTGTTCGCTGTGTTACCTGTGGATCTGGTTACATTGCTTTTCAATGGAACCCTGCAGCCCATCAGCAAACTAGATTATCTTTCCTTACAAATATTTACTGAGTTCCCCATATGCAGATTACAATGGATCTTCTCCAAAACTGGGAAAAATACAAAATGATTCCTGCCAAAAAGTCTAGTTTATTGGTTTAATTACAGATTTCTAATAATGCCTCAGTGTTCCCATTTGCAACATAATAAATAATTCTGAGGGGTGAAGATTTCATCCTGTTTCCATTAGCACTCAGACTAAGACTTGTGGGTAAGACATTTGCCCCATGAGTGCTGCCATTTTTGCTTGCCATAAATTTACACACAGTAAAGTTCGGGGTCCGCAACGAACACCTACTATTTTTCTGAAAGTCCATGTTACTGTCATGTTTTGGTGTTCAAAACTTTAGATGTTTGCCATGTTGTCATGCAGAAACACCAGTGGTAAGATTACTGCTCCCATCAGCCTACACCTGCTGCCACTAATAACAGTGAGAGCAGGCACAGCTAATGGGAGTATTCATCACCTGGTGCCTGCACTATAAATACATTAATTTAAAAAAAAAATAACTTGGGATCTTTCTATTTTTGATAACCAGCATGGCAAAACTGACAGATGCGGACTGCAACATTCAGCTGTCAACTGTATCCGGGCTGGTTATCAAGCATAAATAAATAATTTAAAAATGTTGTGGGGTTCCCCCCCATTTTTGACAACCAGCAATGATAAAGCTAAAGTAAATGCTCAGCGTAGAGTGCAGGATAAACGTGATCCAAAAAGTTATGTAAAATGATCCCAATAAAAGCTTCAAATCAATCCACAAAAAAGCAAGTCCTCACTAAAGTCTGTAATCTGTTAGCGGAAATATAGGGATCTTCCATGTTACTGGTAGTATAAAGGCTCTAGAAAAGCTAAATGGCTCATTGCCCCCTCTAAAAAAGAAATTCAGCTAATTATGCACTCCCAAATTCAAATGCCCCTCCCTCCCAGTGTGCCTAAGCCATATTTAGCATCAACATGTCTTACATTTCTATAGTAATGAGAGCCCGCCTAATTTACAGGTGCATGTCTCCAGAAGCATAAGATGGACACTACAACGTATTGGGTACTATAACGTCATGGGTACTTCAAAGGCAGTTTGCAATTTTCACTTAGTAACATCCACTGCTGTTTTTTTCTGAAAAACACCCATGGAGTAAAAATTGTCAATACATATGTAGAGGGATGCAATTTCCAAAATGGTGGTCACTTGAGGGGGGATTCTGCTCTTCTAGTACTCAGGGGTTCTGTATATGGAATCCGCAAACTATTCTCTACTGAGTCTCGCCGTGTCACAAATTTTGGTGTCATTTTTACCCATTTTCCCATAGTAAAAATGTAAAATCTGGGGTTAAAACTAAATTTTTGCGGTAAAAATATAATTATTTTTTCTCCACTGCCCAATAGTATAAAATTCTGTGACACATTTGTGGTGTTAAGATGATCACTACACAGCTAGATGAATTCATTTAGGTATAGTTTGTAAAATGGGGTATCATATGTGGGGTTCTGCTTTTCTCGAACTTCAGGGTCTCTGCCAATTTCACATGGTACCCTCAAACCATTCCAGTAAAATCTGAAATCCAATATGGCGCTTCTTCCCTTCTGAGCTTTGTGCTGTGCCTCAAAAGTAGTTTTTGACTACATGTGGGACATTGGTGTACTCAGGAAAAATTGCAAAACAAATTTTGTGGTCAATATTCTCCTGCTATCTGTGTGAAAATGAAACAATTTTGGGCTAAAACGACATTTTTATGGGAAAAATATATTTTTTCCATTTTCACAGGTCAATGTTGTAAAATACTGTTAAGCACCTGTGTGTTCAAGTTGCTCACCACACGTCAAGATAAATTTCTTAAGGGGACTAGTTTCCAACATGGATTCACATGTGGGGAAGATCAGGGGCTCTCCAAACGCGACATGACACCAACAGAACATTCCATCAAAGTATCCATTCCAAAAGTGACTAATTCCTTTCTAAGCCCTGTTGTGCACCCAAACAGTACTTTTCCCCTACATATGGGGTATCTGCATACTCAGGAGCAAAATTTTGGGGTCCATTTTCTCCTGTTAGCCTTGTGAAAATAAAAAAATAGTGGCTAAAAGAACTTTTTGTGGTAAAAATATGACTTTTTATTTTCATGGCACCTGGGGGTTCAAGGTACTCACCACATCTTCATCACCATAGTGCTGGCGGCACTTGCGCTGTAGCATGATTGCATGTATAATGTACACTTATTTATTTTATTTGGTGATATAAATTTATTCAGAAAAAAAATTCTCTGTCAAAATGGTGCGGAGAGTGCCTGCACAGTAGCATCTATCGGATCGCCAACAGATGCTACTGCACAGGAGCCGCCGGTGCCATTTTGCTAGAGGGAAAAAAAAATGTCTCCTCAAAGATGCTTTCTGGTCACTAAGCTCAAAATTAGCTTAGCCTGTAAGGGATTCAAAATCAATATTAAAATAACAATAGTTCTTGATAAAGAATGAAAATTTGCTGCAAACGTTTAACCCTTCTAACATCTAAACAAAATAAAAGGAGTTTTACAAAAATGATGCAGAAATAGACAAAGAAAGTAAAATAGAAATATGGGAAATGTTATTTATTGACTATTTTGTGTGATGTGACTATCTGGTTTCAGGCTAAAAACAGTTAAAGTTTTAAAACTGCTAATTTCCCAAAATTTTAGACACAAAACTATAGATATTTTCAGAAAAAGGCTAAAAACATGTTGACCTAAATTTACCGCTAACGTAAAGGACAATGTGTCACAAACAGACACTTGCAAAATGATTGTGATATGTTGAAACATTGCAGAATTATTAACACATAAAGTGACTGGAAAAATTGGGCTTCGTCATTAAGCTCAAAAATGTCTCTCACTAAAGGGTTAATGATCAATAATAAAAAATAAATGATGATACATTTCTATACATCATAAGCAATGATCTTCTTTCTGCCATCTTCACAAACAGTTAATAAAGGGTAACCAGCACAAGTCAGGATGGCCGAGCGGTCTAAGGCGCTGCGTTCAGGTCGCAGTCTCCTCTGGAGGCGTGGGTTCGAATCCCACTTCTGACATCACTTCTTTTATGCTATGAGATTGTACAGCTTCTCTCCTGCTACTGATTAGTACATGTAACTTTACATAATAACACTGACATCTTCTATAGAATTTATATTGTAACGCAGCAATGCCAGGAACCTTCAGCTCTTCTGTCTAACACTCTTAAGTCTTAACTACTTTCAGCCTACAATGGTTTCTTACAGGCACCTAAGGAATTGAAAGATAAATAAATATTTATTTGTGTGATAACTTTAACCCTATCTCTATTGTTTATATAGTATACTGTAATGAGAATATCACAAAGCCTAACCCTTTCTATACTGCGATCCGACCCCATACCTTGTGTGGACAATCACGACCTGTCTGATCACATTCCTTATCTTAGAGTGCAGTTATGTGTGCGCTAACACCTGTAGCTAATATACGCACCTCAAAGATAGGTCTCCTTTTCATAGATAAGGAACACACAGGAATTGGATAATTTCTGCGCTAAGCACCTAACAGTTCGTAAGTATAATGTATTTGGCAGTAATGTAATCTAAAAGCAACCTGACCAAGCTTTCTCACCAGTCTCCTGTGGAGCTCGGTCCCTGGAGCATAAAAACAGTCCAGGTAATGTGTGTGGTTAAGTGCCACTGAGCCCCAGTGGCCTAATGGATAAGGCACTGGCCTCCTAAGCCAGGGATTGTGGATCCGAGTCCCATCTGTGGTGGTTCATAAAAACATTACTTCTTTTTCTTAATACATTTCTTTGTGGTCTCCATTATGTTAATGGTAATGTTTGTACTAAGAGTGAGTTTAATTTACTTTATTCAGTGATTGTCATTTATGTATCTACATATATAAAAATGTGTGTATCTGTGTATCGACGATGATGTCATAATGGTTGCCATGGCTATGATGATATCATAAAGGTTGCCATGGCGAAGATGATATAATGGTTGCCATGGAAACAATGATGTCATAATAGGTTGCGATGGTGACGGTTATGTCATAATGGTTGCCATGGTTATGATGACATAATAGATTGCCATGGCAATGATGATGTCAGAATGGTTGCCATGGCGAAGATGATGTCATAATGAGTATATGGGCATGGAACTATGGAATGGAGGATGTGTGATGGGAATATGGGCACGGGACTATGAGATGAAGGATATGTATGATGGGAATATGGGTAAGGGGCTAAGAGATGAAGGATATGTATGATGGGAATATGGGCATGGGACTATGGGATGGAGGATATGTATGATGGGTATATGGATACGAGACTATGGGATGGAGGATGTGTATGATGGGAATATGGGCACGGGGCTAAGAGATGAAGGATATGTATGATGGGAATATGGGCACTGGACTATGAGATGA
Organism: Ranitomeya variabilis; assembly: GCF_051348905.1. Lineage (NCBI taxonomy): Eukaryota > Metazoa > Chordata > Amphibia > Anura > Dendrobatidae > Ranitomeya > Ranitomeya variabilis. The sequence goes on from NC_135235.1 coordinate 316,906,994, forward strand.
AGGATATGTATGATGGGAATATGGGCACGGAACTATGAGATGAAGGATGTATATGATGGGAATGTGGGCACGGGACTATTGGATGGAGGATATATATGATGGGTATATGGGCACGGAATTATGAAATGAAGGATATGTATGATGGGAATATGGGCACGAGACTATGGGATGGAGGATAATCATTATAATTTGTTATAACTAACCACAGCTCATTTCTATGCCTGGGCCACGCAGGGCTCTTCAGCTAGTACACTATAAATTCCAGTACTGCTGATTGTATTATCGACTCTTCTACAAGAAGTTAATATCTTGGTAGAAAATCTAAGGTAGGGTTAATGTTAATGTCAGGAAAGTGACTGACCCGGTATGAAACAACCCAACCGTAGGTCGGTCACCAACAGCACAACAAACAAGGGAACACTGGGGACACAATTACAACGGTGGGCCCTGCGATAGGGAACGGGGAAACGGACACCTCCTGCACGCTCCTAAGGATGTGTCCTGATCTCACTGACATCCCTATACAGGTTCTTTCAACCTGTCGCCGAGCAGGACACTTAAGCCCTCGCTTGCTTTGCACATATCCCTAAGTTAGGAATTGGCAAGTGAGGACACTGGTCCAACCGCTGCACTAATAAAACACAAAGGGATGGTATGACAGACAAGGTAAAGGAAAACAACACTTAGCTCACTGCTGCAAAGCACAGCAGGAATGAAGCACCAGATTCACCGGACTCAGCTGAAGAACAACTGCTCCCAGCAAGCTCCTTCTCCCAGCTTCGTCACTGCAGAATGAACTAACACCGACAGTCAGCTGATGCGTCAGGTGATCTCTAGAAGGATGGTGGGAGAGGTCGCCACCCACATCAGGTGACCCAGCAGAAATTTTATCACTATCATGAAGTACAATATGTCACGAAAAACATCTCAGAATCACCGAGATCCATTGAAGCGCTCAAAAGTTATTTACTCATAAAGTGACACTGGTCAGAATTGTAAAATGTGGCCTGGTCATGAAGTTGAAAAGTTGCTTGGGGGATGAAGGGGTTAAAGATGACCTATCACCAGGTCAAAAGTTTCCAGTTTTTGCCCCTTGTTTTATTTCTGCTGCTTCTCTCATTATTTATCTTTTTAGTTAATCTGCCATGCAGTTCCAGAGATCTGGGATCTTTATGTTTAGTGCTTATTTTAATGTCCTTTACAAAGGTTGTGGCTCACAGGGTTCTCTGTCGGTGTGTTTTTAGGCTGCTCTGTATTATTACCCTGCAAGCAATGCCTCCTTGTAAAAGACATAAACATGATCACTAAATTAAAATGCCTGTATCTCAGGAACTGTGTGGTGAATTGTAAAAAAGCAAAAAAGTGGTACACTCAAGGGAACAGTGGGAATAAATTAAGTGCAAAAACTGACCTTGGGACAGGTCCTCCCGAAGGCGTTTCTCTGTACAGTAAAATTTAGTATTTTAGTCTGTTCTAAATACAATAAAAAGGTAACAAATTGTGACTATCTATACCCCGACTTGTCCACTATTGTATCACTTTCAATATGCTACTATAACTTAATCTTCAGAACTACTGATGATATAAATATAATTTTCTTTTCTGAAACTTTTCTGAACCTCAGAAAACTGTTAGCCGAAATAGCTCAGTTGGGAGAGCGTTAGACTGAAAATCTAAAGGTCCCTGGTTCGATCCCGGGTTTCGGCATAAGCGATGGTATTTTGTTAAAGAATATTTTAAAATTTTCTTTTGCCATAGATGTTTTTTCTAGGACTCCACAATTCATACATTTTAAACACATAATATCATAATCTTAAAAATTGTAATCGAGGTTTAAAAGTCTGTAACATGTGTATCTGATACTGACATCAAGTGGCCAATATGATAACTGCAACGTTTCATTACTAATTGTTATTTACAAATCAAATCTAAACTAATAAAAAATCCTAACATGTATATGATACTTTTTAACGAAAGGCTAAAATTCCTAATTTTATTTTTTGCTGATTCAGGGATGTCAAGTTTCATTGTTTTTTTTATTACTATTTTGTGTTATAAGGAATAAACATCCCAGCAAAGAAAACAAAGAAAATATGTTTTAATTCCTTTACTAATTTGAATATCATAAAAATAAGCCACCAAGGACCTGCCAGTCTGACTAGTCTGTATCGTGACTCAGTCCCTGGCAACTAGCAAAGCATGTTTTTTTTTGACATGCTGAAAACTATTTGATGTTTCCAGAGTCTATTTTGAAAGGAAAAATTCAGGACATTAAGGCAATGTGCACACGTTTAGGAATTTTTGCGTATTTTTCGTGTTTTTTCGCTATAAAAACGCGATAAAACTGCGAAAAAAAACGCATACATTAAGCATCCTATTTTTAGAATGCATTCTGCATTGTTTGTGCACATGCTACATTTTTTTCCGTGGCGGAATCGCATTCCGGAAAAAAAAGCAGCATGTTCATTAACCCCTTTACCCCCAAGGGTGGTTTGCACGCTAATGACCGGGACAATTTTTACAATTCTGACTACTGTCCCTTTATGAGGTTATAACTCTGGAACGCTTCAACGGATCCTGATGATTCTGACACGTTTTTCTCGTGACATATTGGGCTTCATGATAGTGGTAAAATGTATTTGATATTACCTGCGTTTACTTGTCAAAAAAATGGAAATTTGGCAAAAAGTTTGAAAATTTCGCAATTTTCTAACTTTGAATTTTTATGCCCTTAAATCACAGAGATATGTCACACAAAATACTTAACAAGTAACATTTCCCACATGTCTACTTTACATCAGCACAATTTTCGAACCAAAATTTTTTTTGTTGGGGAGTTATAAGTGTTAAAATTTGACCAGCAATTTCTCATTTTTACAACACCATTTTTTTTAAGGGACCACATCTCATTTGAAGTCGCTTTGTGGGGTCTATATGATAGAAAATAACCAAGTGTGAAACCATTCTAAAAACTGCACTTCTTAAGGTGCTCAAAACCACATTCAAGAAGTTTATTATTAACCCTTCAGGTGTTTCACAGGAATTTTTGGAATGTTTAAAAAAAATGGACATTTAACTTTTTGTCACAAAAAAATTATTTCAGCTCCAATTTGTTTTATTTTACCAAGGGTAACAGGAGAAAATGGACCCCAAAAGTTGTACAATTTGTCCTGAGTATGCTGATACCCCATATGTGGGGGTAAACCACTGTTTGGGCACATGGCAGAGCTCGGAATGGAAGGAGCGCCATTTGACTTTTCAATGCAAAATTGACTGGAATTGAGATGGGACGCCATGTCGCATTTGGAGAGCCCCTGATGTGCCTAAACATTGAAACCCCCCCACAGGTGGCACCATTTTGGAAAGTAGACCCCCAAAGGAACTTATCTAGATATGTGGTGAGCACTTTGACCCACCAAGTGCTTCACAGAAGTTTATAATGTAGAGCCTTAAAAATAAAAAATCATATTTTTTCACAAAAATGATCTTTTTGCCCCCATTTTTTTATTTTTCCAAGGGTAACAGAAGAAACTGGACCGGAAAGGTTGTTGTGCAATTTGTCCTGAGTACTGTGATACCCCATATGTGGGGGTAAACTATTGTTTGGGCACATGGCAAAGCTCGGAAGGGAAGGAGCGACATTTGACTTTTCAATGCAAAATTGACTTTAATTGAGATGGGACACCATGTCGCGTTTGGAGAGCCCCTTGTTGTGAATTTGGATTCTGGGCTCCCCCGGTGGCTACTGGTGGAATTGAACTGGTGTTTTCATCTTCTCTGTTCACCTGTTCCCATCAAGATGTGGGAGTCGCTATATAACCTTGCTGCTCTGTTAGTTGCTTGCCGGTCAACAATGTTATCAGAAGCCTCTCTGTGCTTGCTCCTGCTCCTAGACAACTACTAGATAAGTTGGACTCTTGTCCATGTTTGTTTTTGCATTTTTGTTCCAGTTCACAGCTGTAGTTTCGTTACTGTGTCTGGAAAGCTCTTGTGAACAGGAATTGCCACTCTGGTGTTATGAGTTAATGCCAGAGTTTTAAAGTAATTCCTGGATGGTATTTTGATAGGGTTTTCAGCTGACCATGAAAGTGTCCTTTCTGTCTTCTGCTATGTAGTAAGTGGACCTCAAATTTGCTAAACCTATTTTCATACTACGTTTGTTATTTCATCTTAATTCACCGCCAATACATGTGGGGGGCCTCTGTCTCCTTTCGGGGTATTTCTCTAGAGGTGAGCTAGGACTAATATTTTCCTCTGCTAGCATTATTTAGTCCTCCGGCTGGTGCTGGGCATCTAGAATCAACGTAGGCATGCTACCCGGCCACTGCTAGTTGTGCGTTAGGTTTAGTTCATGGTCAGCTCAGTTCCCATCTTCCAAGAGCTAGTTCCTATATATGCTGATGCTATGTTCTCTTGCCATTGAGAACATGACAGTTTGACCGGCCCACAAAGTGTTAATTGTTTGGGCTGAAGCAGGAGAAAAAGAAGTGTTTAAGGGAATTTTTTTTTTTTTTTTTTTTCCCCCTCAGAGTTTTGCTGCCTAGCCCTTAATTGCTGTCTAGCTGCTTCTTACCTCCTCTTAACCCTTGAATGGCTCTGTGTCCACCTGTTTGTAATGGATCTTCAGAGTGTAACTGCAGGTTTGAATAATCTCGCCACGAAGGTACAAAATTTGCAAGACTTTGTTTGTCATGCACCTGTATCTGAGCCGAGAATTCCTTGGCCGGAATTTTTCTCGGGGAATAGATCTGGGTTTCAGAATTTTCGAAATAATTGCAAATTATTTTTGTCCCTGAAATTTCGCTCTGCCGGAGACCCTGCACAGCAGGTCAGGATTGTGATTTCCTTGCTCCGGGGCGACCCTCAAGACTGGGCTTTTTCATTGACACCAGGGGATCCTGCGTTGCTCAATGTGGATGCGTTTTTTCTGGCCTTGGGGTTGCTTTATGACGAACCTCATTTGGAGCTTCAGGCAGAAAAAACTTTGATGTCCCTATCTCAGGGGCAAGATGAAGCGGAAATTTACTGTCAAAGATTCCGTAAATGGTCTGTGCTTACTCAGTGGAATGAGTGCGCCCTGGCGGCGACTTTCAGAGAGGGTCTCTCTGATGCCATTAAGGATGTTATGGTGGGGTTCCCTGTGCCTGCGGGTCTGAATGAGTCCATGACAATGGCTATTCAGATCGATAGGCGTTTGCGGGAGCGCAAACCAGTGCACCATCTGGCGGTGTCCACTGAGAAGTCGCCAGAGAGTATGCAGTGTGATAGAATTCTGTCCCGAAGCGAGCGGCAGAATTTTAGACGGAAAAATGGGTTGTGTTTCTATTGTGGTGATTCTACTCATGTTATATCAGCATGCTCTAAGCGCACTAAAAAGCTTGATAAATCTGTTTCCATTTGCACCTTACCGTCTAAGTTTATTCTATCTGTGACCTTGATTTGCTCTTTGTCATCTATTACCACGGACGCCTATGTCGACTCTGGCGCCGCTTTGAGTCTTATGGATTGGTCCTTTGCCAAACGCTGTGGGTATGATTTAGAGCCTTTGGAGACTCTTATTCCTCTGAAGGGGATTGACTCCACCCCATTGGCTAATAATAAACCACAATACTGGACACAAGTAACTATGCGTATTAATCCGGATCACCAGGAGATTATTCGCTTTCTGGTGCTGTATAATCTACATGATGATTTGGTGCTAGGATTGCCTTGGCTGCAATCTCACAACCCAGTCCTCGACTGGAGAGCTATGTCTGTGTTGAGCTGGGGATGTAAGGGGGCTCATGGGGATGTACCTGTGGTTTCCATTTCATCATCTATTCCCTCTGAAATTCCTGAGTTCCTGTCTGACTATCGTGACGTCTTTGAAGAATCCAAGCTTGGTTCATTACCTCCGCACCGAGAGTGCGATTGTGCCATAGATTTAATCCCGGGTAGTAAATACCCAAAGGGTCGTTTATTTAATCTGTCTGTGCCTGAACATGCTGCTATGCGAGAATATATAAAGGAGTCCTTGGAAAAGGGACATATTCGTCCATCGTCATCTCCCTTAGGAGCCGGTTTTTTCTTTGTGTCAAAAAAAGACGGCTCTTTGAGACCATGTATCGATTATCGGCTTTTGAATAAAATCACTGTAAAATATCAATACCCATTGCCGTTGCTGACTGATTTGTTTGCTCGCATAAAGGGGGCCAAGTGGTTCTCTAAGATTGACCTTCGTGGGGCGTATAATTTGGTGCGAATCAGACAGGGGGATGAGTGGAAAACCGCATTTAATACGCCCGAGGGCCACTTTGAGTATTTAGTGATGCCTTTTGGTCTTTCAAATGCTCCGTCAGTTTTCCAGTCCTTTATGCATGATATTTTTCGCGATTATTTGGATAAATTTATGATTGTGTATCTGGATGATATTCTGATTTTTTCGGATGACTGGGACTCTCATGTCCAGCAAGTCAGGAGGGTTTTCCAGGTTTTGCGGTCTAATTCTTTGTGTGTGAAGGGTTCTAAGTGTGTTTTTGGGGTACAGAGGATTTCCTTTTTGGGATATATTTTTTCTCCCTCTTCCATTGAAATGGATCCTGTCAAGGTTCAAGCTATTTGTGATTGGACGCAGCCCTCTTCTCTTAAGAGTCTTCAGAAATTTTTGGGCTTTGCTAACTTTTATCGTCGATTTATTGCTGGTTTTTCGGATATTGCTAAGCCATTGACCGATTTGACTAAGAAGGGTGCTGATGTTGCTGATTGGTCCCCTGACGCTGTGGAGGCCTTTCGGGAGCTTAAGCGCCGTTTTTCCTCTGCCCCTGTGTTGCGTCAGCCTGATGTTGCTCTACCTTTTCAGGTTGAGGTCGACGCTTCTGAGATCGGAGCTGGGGCAGTGTTGTCGCAGAAAAGTTCTGACTGCTCCGTGATGAGGCCTTGTGCCTTCTTTTCCCGTAAATTTTCGCCCGCTGAGCGGAATTATGATGTTGGGAATCGGGAGCTTTTGGCCATGAAGTGGGCTTTTGAGGAGTGGCGCCATTGGCTTGAGGGGGCCAGACATCAGGTGGTGGTATTGACTGACCACAAAAACTTGATTTATCTTGAGACCGCCAGGCGCCTGAATCCTAGACAGGCGCGCTGGTCATTATTTTTCTCTCGGTTTAATTTTGTGGTGTCATACCTACCGGGTTCTAAGAATGTTAAGGCGGATGCCCTTTCTAGGAGTTTTGAGCCTGACTCGCCTGGTAACTCTGAGCCCACAGGTATCCTTAAGGATGGAGTGGTATTGTCAGCCGTTTCTCCAGACCTGCGGCGGGCCTTGCAGGAGTTTCAGGCGGATAGACCGGATCGTTGCCCACCTGATAAACTGTTTGTTCCTGATGATTGGACCAGTAGAGTCATCTCTGAGGTTCATTCTTCTGCGTTGGCAGGTCATCCTGGCATTTTTGGTACCAGGGATTTGTTAGCAAGGTCCTTCTGGTGGCCTTCCCTGTCACGAGATGTGCGAGGCTTTGTGCAGTCTTGTGACGTTTGTGCTCGGGCCAAGCCTTGTTGCTCTCGGGCTAGTGGATTATTGTTGCCCTTGCCCATTCCTAAGAGGCCTTGGACGCACATCTCGATGGATTTTATTTCAGATCTGCCTGTTTCTCAGAAGATGTCTGTCATCTGGGTGGTGTGTGACCGTTTCTCTAAGATGGTCCATTTGGTTCCTCTGCCCAAGTTGCCTTCTTCTTCCGAGTTGGTTCCTCTGTTTTTTCAAAATGTTGTTCGTTTGCATGGTATTCCTGAGAATATCATTTCTGACAGAGGGACCCAATTCGTGTCTAGATTTTGGCGGGCATTCTGTGCTAGGATGGGCATAGATTTATCTTTTTCGTCCGCTTTCCATCCTCAGACGAATGGCCAGACCGAGCGGACTAATCAGACCCTGGAGACATATCTGAGGTGTTTTGTGTCTGCTGACCAGGATGATTGGGTTGCTTTTTTGCCATTGGCAGAGTTCGCTCTCAATAATCGGGCCAGCTCTGCCACTTTGGTGTCCCCGTTTTTCTGTAATTCGGGGTTTCATCCTCGATTTTCCTCTGGTCAGGTGGAATCTTCGGATTGTCCTGGAGTGGATGCTGTGGTGGAGAGATTGCATCAGATCTGGGGGCAGGTGGTGGACAATTTGAGGTTGTCCCAGGAGAAGACTCAGCTTTTTGCCAACCGCCACCGTCGTGTTGGTCCTCGGCTTTGTGTTGGGGATTTGGTGTGGTTGTCTTCTCGTTTTGTCCCTATGAGGGTCTCTTCTCCTAAGTTTAAGCCTCGGTTCATCGGCCCGTATAAGATATTGGAGATTCTTAACCCTGTTTCCTTCCGTTTGGACCTCCCTGCATCCTTCTCTATTCATAACGTTTTTCATCGGTCATTATTGCGCAGGTATGAGGTACCGGTTGTGCCTTCCGTTGAGCCTCCTGCTCCGGTGTTGGTTGAGGGTGAGTTGGAGTACGTTGTGGAGAAAATCTTAGACTCTCGTGTTTCCAGACGGAGACTCCAGTATCTGGTCAAGTGGAAGGGATACGGCCAGGAGGATAATTCTTGGGTGGATGCATCTGATGTTCATGCCTCTGATCTGGTTCGTGCCTTTCATAGGGCCCATCCTGATCGCCCTGGTGGTTCTGGTGAGGGTTCGGTGCCCCCTCCTTGAGGGGGGGTACTGTTGTGAATTTGGATTCTGGGCTCCCCCGGTGGCTACTGGTGGAATTGAACTGGTGTTTTCATCTTCTCTGTTCACCTGTTCCCATCAAGATGTGGGAGTCGCTATATAACCTTGCTGCTCTGTTAGTTGCTTGCCGGTCAACAATGTTATCAGAAGCCTCTCTGTGCTTGCTCCTGCTCCTAGACAACTACTAGATAAGTTGGACTCTTGTCCATGTTTGTTTTTGCATTTTTGTTCCAGTTCACAGCTGTAGTTTCGTTACTGTGTCTGGAAAGCTCTTGTGAACAGGAATTGCCACTCTGGTGTTATGAGTTAATGCCAGAGTTTTAAAGTAATTCCTGGATGGTATTTTGATAGGGTTTTCAGCTGACCATGAAAGTGTCCTTTCTGTCTTCTGCTATGTAGTAAGTGGACCTCAAATTTGCTAAACCTATTTTCATACTACGTTTGTTATTTCATCTTAATTCACCGCCAATACATGTGGGGGGCCTCTGTCTCCTTTCGGGGTATTTCTCTAGAGGTGAGCTAGGACTAATATTTTCCTCTGCTAGCATTATTTAGTCCTCCGGCTGGTGCTGGGCATCTAGAATCAACGTAGGCATGCTACCCGGCCACTGCTAGTTGTGCGTTAGGTTTAGTTCATGGTCAGCTCAGTTCCCATCTTCCAAGAGCTAGTTCCTATATATGCTGATGCTATGTTCTCTTGCCATTGAGAACATGACAGCCCCTGATGTGTCTAAACATTGAAACCCCCCACAAGTGACAACATTTTGGAAAGTAGGCCTCCTAAGGAGCTTATCTAGATGTGTTGTGAAAAGTTGAACTACGGTTTATAACACAGAGCCGTGAAAATAAAAAATCCTTTTTTTTCCACAAAAATTATTTTTTAGCCCTCGGTTTTGTATTTTCCCAAGGGTAACAGGAGAAATTGGACCCCAAAAGTTGTTGTCAAATTTGTCCTGAGTATGCGGATACCCCATATGTGGGGGGAACCACCGTTTGGGCGCATGGCAGAGCTCGGAAGGGAAGGCGCGACATTTGGAATGCAGACTTAGATGGATTGTCTGCAGGCGTCACATACAGTAACAGTAGAAACCTCCCACAAGTGACCCCATATTGGAAACTAGACCCCCCGAGGAACTTATCTAGATGTGTTGTGAGAACTTTGAAACCCCAAGTGTTACACTACAGTTTATAACGCAGCGTCGTGAAAATAAAAAATATTTTTTTCCCACAAAAATGTATTTTTCCCCAAAATTTTTATTTTCCCAAGGGTAACAAGAGAAATTGGACCCCAAAAGTTGTTGTCCAATTTGTCCTGAGTACGCTGATACCCCATATGTTGGGGGTAAACCCCTGTTTGGGTGCACGGGAGAGCTCGGAAGGGAAGGAGCACTGTTTTACTTTTTCAACGCAGAATTGGCTGGAATTGAGATCGGACGCCATGTCGCGTTTGGAGAGTCCCATATGTGCCTAAACAGTGGAAACTGTTATGACCTGGTGGTTAAGAGGCCACACTGATATGACCTCGTGGCTAAAACGCAACATGGGACGAGCTCTGAGAAGGTGGTATCTCTACTGACCGCAGTCCCTAATCCTAACAACAACACTAGTAATAGTGCTTTACTTTTTCAACGCAGAATTGGCTTGAATTGAGATCGGATGCCATGTCGCGTTTGGAGAGCCCCAGATGTGCCTAAACAGTGGAAACCCCCAATTCTAACTTAAACCCTAACCCAAACACACCTCTAACCCTAATCCCAACCATAGCCCTAACCACACCCCAACCCTAATCCCAACTGTAAATGTACTCAAAACCCTAACTCCAACCCTTACTTTAGCCCCAACCCTAACCCTAACTTTAGCCCCAACCCTAACCCTAACTTTAGCCCCAACCCTAACCCTAACTTTAGCCCCAACACTAACCCCAACCCTAACTTTAGCACCAACCCTAACCCTAATGGGAAAATGGAAATACGTTTTTTTTAAATTTATTATTTTTCTCTAACTAAGGGGGTGATGAAGGGGGGTTTGATTTACTTTTATAGCATTTTTTGGCTGATTTTTATGATTGGCAGCCGTTACACGCTAAGAGACACTTTTTATTGCAAAAAATATTTTTTGCGTCTCCACATTTTGAGAGCTATAATTTTTCCAAATTTTAGTTCACAGAGACATATGAGGTCTTGTTTTTTGCGAGACGAGTTGTCGTTTTTATTGGTACCATTTTCGGGCACGTGAAATGTTCTGATCGCTTTTTATTCCGATTTTTGTGAGGCTGAATGAACAAAAACCAGCTATTCATGAATTTCTTTTGGGCGGGCGCTTATACCATTCCACGTTTGGTAAAATTGATAAAGCAGTTTTATTCTTCGGGTCAGTATGATTTCATTGATACCTCATTTATATTTTTTTTATGTCTTGGCACTTTTATACGATAAAAACAATTTTATATAAAAAATAATTATTTTTGCATCGCGTTATTCTGAGGACTATAACTTTTTTATTTTTTTCGTTGATGACGCTGTATGTCAGCTCGTTTTTTGCGGGACAAAATGACGTTTTCAGCGGTACCATGGTTATTTATATCCGTCTTTTTGATCGCGTGATATTCCACTTTTTGTTTGGCAGTCTGATAATAAAGTGTCGTTTTTTGTCTCTTTTTTTTTACGGTGTTCACTGAAGCGGTTAACTAGTGGGACAGTTTTTGTAGGTCAGGTCGTTATGGACACGGCGATACTAAATATGTGTACTTTTATTGTTTTTTTATTTAGATAAAGAAATGTATTTATTGGAACAATATATATTTTTTCTTTATTTAGGATTTTTTTTTTTACACATGCAAATATTTTTTTACTTTTTTACTTTGCCCTGGGGGGAACATCACAGTAAAGTGACAGATCGATGATCTGACACTTTGCTGTGCACTGTGTCAGATCAGCGATCACACAGGCACAGCAGGGAGGCGAGGAGCGGGAAAGCTGTGCGGGACGCCGGAAGGTGAGAATATCATGATTTTATTTTTTTTATTATATTTAACATTAGATCTAGAGTTGAGCGACTTTTACTTTTTTCGGATCGAGTCGGGTTTTGCAAAACCCGACTGAAACACGAAACCCAATGCAAGTCAATGGGGAATCAAAGTCGGCAGTGAGTGGAGGACAGGAAAACACCTACAGTGCCCATTTTAATGGCAAAAACATCAATTCCTTATTACTTAAGGAATATTATTACTTAAGTTACTTATTACTGTAATTGATTCTTACAGATAACTTTTGACTGATCATTCGGATCTTGGTTAAAAATTGCCACACTACACTCTTCCTACTATGGAATACCTTTTCAGGCATTGCACGCTGTGCTACTTTCACCGGATGGCCACACTGTCCTAAAACTGTTTTTGTTTTTGACAAATGCTTTTGGCCTAAAACGGGCCAGCCAGATGACAGCTGTTGCGATGTAGATGGCTGCTGCGGATCATCCTCCACCACTTCTGAGCTACTGGCAGTGGCACCCTCTTCCCCCAATGGCTGCCAATCTGGGTCAACAACTGGGTCATCTATCACCTCCTCTTTAATGTCATGTGCACCTTCCTCTGTGTCACCGTGTAAGGTGTAATAGCGTTCGGGACGGGGCACCATAGTCTCATCAGGGTCAGATTCTGGCTCAGTACACTGCGAGGGCAATGTAGTGATCTGAGTCAATGGAACAGCATAATAATCTAGCTGTGGCTGTGCATCAGTGCACTCCATGTCTGATTCATCTTGTAATGGGCAGTTAACAATTTCCCTTTCTAACCCAGGCACGGTATGTGTAAAGAGCACCATGGAGTAACCTGTAGTGTCGCCTGACGCATCCTTCACTTTTGGTTTGGGTGAAGGACACAAGGAAACGTCTTCTTCCTGACCGGGAGCATCCACTGACGACTCGCTGCTTTTATATTTGGAACTTTCTGAAGAGGAAGCGAAAGAGTTAGAGGCTGAGTCAGCAAGGAAAGCCAAAACTTTTTCCTGCTGCTCCGGCTTTAAAAGCTGCTTTCCTTCTCCCAGATAAGGGAGCCTTTGAGGCCTTGTGTAGCCAGATGATGACGCTGGCTCAACACCTCCAGCCTTAGGTGCTATTGTGCTTTTGCCACTACCACCAGATGCACCACCACCACCACTACCATCAGTACCAGCTGGCAACCACCGCCCACGGACTCTTCCACCAGACTTCCTCATTTTTTGAAAAATATAACCAAAATAATAACCATTATATGGTACGATAAAACAAGGTAGAAGGTATAAATAAACTTGATGAGAATTCAAATCTCCCTTTTTTTGGGAGACTGAACCAAAACTCAGGCCCTGTGCACAAAACAACACAATGTAAGTGGCAGAAAGTGGCTGGCTGATATACGACAAACTAACAGGACTGAAGTATATCCACTTTGTGAGAATTTGAATCTCACTTTTTTTTGGGGAGACTGAACCAAAACTCAAGCCCAGTGTATATAGCAACGCAATCTAAGTGGCAGAAAGTGGCTGGCTGACATACGTCAAACTAACAGGACTGACGTATATTCACTTTATGAGAATTTGAATCTCCCTTTTTTCTTGGAGACTGAACCAAAGATCAGGTCCTGTGCATGAAACAACAAAGTAAGTGGCAGAACGTGGCTGGCTGATATACGACAAACTAACAGGACAGAAGTATATCCACTTTGTGAGAATTTGAATCTCACTTTTTTTGGGGGAGATTGAACCAAAACTCAGGCCCTGTGCATAAAACAACACAATGTAAGTGGCAGAAAGTGGCTGGCCGATATACGACAAACTAACAGGACTGAAGTGTATCCACTTTGTGAGAATTTGAATCTCACTTTTTTTTGGGAGACTGAACCAAAACTCAGGCCCAGTGTATATAACAACGCAATCTAAGTGTTAGAAAGTGGCTGGCTGACATATGACAAACTAACAGGACTGAAGTATATCCACTTTGTGAGAATTTGAATCTCACTTTTTTTTGGGAGACTGAACCAAAACTCAGGCCCTGTGCATAAAACAACACAATGTAAGTGGCAGAAAGTGGCTGGCTGATATACGACAAACTAACAGGACTGAAGTATATCCACTTTGTGAGAATTTGGATCTCACGTTTTTGGGGGGGAGACTGAACCAAAACTCAGGCGTAGTGTATATAACAACGCAATCTAAGTGGCAGAAAGTGGCTGGCTGACATACGACAAACTAACAGGACAGAAGTATATCCACTTTGTGAGAATTTGAATCTCCCTTTTTTGGGGGGAGACTGAAACAAAACTCAGGCCCTGTGCATAAAACAACACAATGTAAGTGGCAGAAAGTGGCTGGCTGATATACGACAAACTAACAGGACTGAAGTATATCCACTTTGTGAGAATTTGAATCTCACCTTTTTTTGGGGGAGACTGAAACAAAACTCAGGCCCAGTGTATATAAGAACGCAATCTAAGTGGCAGAAAGTGGCTCGCTGACATACGACAAACTAACAAGACTGAAGTACAGTATATCCACTTTGTGAGAATTTGAATCTCCCTTTTTTTTGGGAGACTGAACCAAATCTCAGGCCCTGTCCATAAAACAACACAATGTAAGTGGCAGAAAGTGGCTGGGCTGATATACGACAAACTAACAGGACTGAAGTATATCCACTTTGTGAGAATTTGGATCTCACGTTTTTGGGGGGGAGACTGAACCAAAACTCAGGCGTAGTGTATATAACAACGCAATCTAAGTGGCAGAAAGTGGCTGGCTGACATACGACAAACTAACAGGACAGAAGTATATCCACTTTGTGAGAATTTGAATCTCCCTTTTTTGGGGGGAGACTGAAACAAAACTCAGGCCCTGTGCATAAAACAACACAATGTAAGTGGCAGAAAGTGGCTGGCTGATATACGACAAACTAACAGGACTGAAGTATATCCACTTTGTGAGAATTTGAATCTCACCTTTTTTTTGGGGAGACTGAAACAAAACTCAGGCCCAGTGTATATAAGAACGCAATCTAAGTGGCAGAAAGTGGCTCGCTGACATACGACAAACTAACAAGACTGAAGTACAGTATATCCACTTTGTGAGAATTTGAATCTCACTTTTTTTTGGGAGACTGAACCATAACTTAGGCCCAGTGTATATAACAACGCAATCTAAGTGGCAGAAAGTGGCTGGCTGACATACGACAAACTAACAGGACTGAAGTATATCCACATTGTGAGAATTTGAATCTCACTTTTTTTTTGGAGACTGAACCAAAACTCAGGCCCAGTGTATAAAACAACACAATGTAAGTGACATAAAGTGGCTGGAAGATATATGAAAAAATACAAGGACTGTAGTACAATTTCAATCTCCCTACAATGATCTCAGGACAAGTATGGCAGCAATAAAAAGGACTGCTTCACACAAAAGTGTGGACAAATAAACAAGATAACTGTGCAGAAAGGAGCAACAGGATTTTTGCTTTTAAAAAAGCAGTTGGTTTGCACAGTAGCGTGCAAACAGCAATGCAGCTATCAGGGAGCCTTATAAGGCAGCCTAATAAGCTAAAGAGCTGATGCACAAAAATATAGCCTCCACTGTCCCTGCAAAAAAATGGTGGTGTTGGACAGTGGAAATCGCTACAGCACAAGCAGTTTGGGGGTTAATCTTCCCTCCCTAACTATATCCCTTCTTCTGATGAAGCTGCAGCAACCTCTCCCTATGCTAAGATCGGCAGAAGTAAGATGGCGGTCGGCGTGCACGCCCCTTTATAGCCCCTGTGACGCCGCAGAAAGCAAGCCAATCACTGTCATGCCCTTCTCTAAGATGGTGGGGACCGAGACCTATGCCATCACACTGCTCACGCTCTGTGTCCTCCTTCATTGGCTGAAAAATGGTGTTGAAAGCTTTATATGAAACGCGACTTTTGCGCGCAGATCGCTGACCTCATGGTCGATCCCACACTAGGATCGGGTCGGGTTTCATGAAACCCGACTTTGCCGAAAGTCGGTGATTTTTTAATTTGTCCGATCCGTTTCGCTCAACCCTAATAAGATCATCTTTTTACTATTGATGCTGCATAGGCAGCATCAATAGTGAAAAGTTGGTCACACTTGTCAAACACTATGTTTGACAAGTGTGACTCACCTGTCAATCAGTTTTCCAAGCGATGCTACAGATCGCTTGGAAAACGCTAGCATTCTGCAAGCTAATTACGCTTGCAAAATGCTAGTGTTTAGCGGGAATACGCATGCCAATTCCGCATGCGATATACCCGGGGAAGGAGTTGTGGAATTTCCGTGGAAATTTCCGCGGCAATTCTGCAACGTGTGCACTCAGCCTTAAGATTCACCTCAAGGACCATCAGGAATTCTGCTAAAATGCCAACTTTGGTTATTGCTTTTTCTGCTCAGATTGTCTTTGGGAGAAATAATATGCAGCTAAAATATATGTGCATCAAGCATTAGATCAAATAGTATAACAATGAATGCTGTTTAACCCCTTCATGACCCAGCCTATTTTGGCCTTAATGACCTTGCCGTTTTTTGCAATTCTGACCAGTGTCCCTTTATGAGGTAATAACTCAGGAACGCTTCAACGGATCCTAGCGATTCTGAGATTGTTTTTTCGTGACATATTGGGCTTCATGTTAGTGGTAAATTTAGGTCGATAATTTTTGAGTTTATTTGTGAAAAAAACGGAAATGTGGCAAAAAATTTGAAAATTTCGCAATTTTCACGTTTTGAATTTTTATTCTGTTAAACCAGAGAGTTATGTGACACAAAATAGTTAATAAATAACGTTTCCCACATGTCTACTTTACATCAGCACAATTTTGGAAACAATTTTTTTTTTTGCTAGGAAGTTATAAGGGTTAAAATTTGACCAGTGATTTCTCATTTTTACAACAAAATTTACAAAACCATTTTTTTTAGGGACCACCTCACATTTGAAGTCATTTTGAGGGTTCTATATGGCTGAAAATACCCAAAAGTGACACCATTCTAAAAACTGCACCCCTCAAGGTGCTCAAAACCACATTCAAGAAGTTTATTAACCCTTCAGGTGTTTCACAGCAGCAGAAGCAACATGGAAGTAAAAAATGAACATTTAACTTTTTAGTCACAAAAATGATCTTTTAGCAACAATTTTTTTATTTTCCCAAGGGTAAAAGGAGAAACTGGACCAGGGACGTTGTTGTCCAATTTGTCCTAAGTACGCTGATACCTCATATGTGGGGGTAAACCACTGTTTGGGCGCACGGCAGGGCTCGGAAGGGAAGGAGCGCCATTTGACTTTTTTAATGAAAAATTGGCTCCAATCTTTAGCGGACACCATGTCGCGTTTGGAGAGCCCCCGTGTGCCTAAACATTGGAGCTCCCCCACAAGTGACCACATTTTGGAAACTAGACCCCCCAAGGAACTTATCTAGAAGCATAGTGAGCACTTTAAACCCCCAGGTGCTTCACAAATTGATCCGTAAAAATGAAAAAGTACTTTTTTTTCACAAAAAAATTATTTTAGCCTCAATTTTTTCATTTTCACATGGGCAACAGGATAAAATGGATCCTAAATTTTGTTGGGCAATTTCTCCTGAGTACACCAATACCTCACATGTGGGGGTAAACCACTGTTTGGGCACATGGTAAGGCTCGGAAGGGAAGGAGCGCCATTTGACTTTTTGAATGGAAAATTATCTCCATCGTTAGCGGACACCATGTCGCGTTTGGAAAGCTCCTGTGTGCCTAAACATTGGAGCTCCTCCACAAGTGACCCCATTTTGGAAACTAGACCCCCCAAGGAACTCATCCAGAGGCATAGTGAGCACTTTAAACCCCCAGGTGCTTCACAAATTGATCCGCAAAAATGAAAAAGTACTTTTTTTTCACACAAAATTTCTTTTAGCCTCAATTCTTTCATTTTCACATGGGCAACAGGATAAAATGGATCCTAAAATTTGTTGGGCAATTTCTCCTGAGTATGCCGATACCTCATATGTGGGGGTAAACCACTGTTTGGGTGCACGGCAAGGCTCGGAAGGGGAGGCGTGCCATTTGACTTTTTGAATGGAAAATTAGCTCCAATCGTTAGCGGACACCATGTCGCGTTTGGAGAGCCCCTGTGTGCCTAAACATTGGAGCTCCCCTACAAGTGACCCCATTTTGGAAACTAGACCCCCCAAGAAACTTATCTAGATGCATAGTGAGCACTTATAACCCCCAGGTGCTTCACAGAAGTTTATAACGCAGAGCCGTGAAAATAAAAAAATAATTTTTCTTTCCTCAAAAATGATTTTTAGCCCAGAATTTTTTATTTTCTCAAGGGTAATAGGAGAAATTGGACCCCAAATATTTTTGTCCAGTTTGTTCTGAGTACGATGATACCCCATATGTGGGGGTAAACCACTGTTTGGGCGCACGGCAGGGCTCGGAAGGGAAGGCACGCCATTTGGCTTTTTGAATGGAAAATTAGCTCCAATCATTAGCGGACACCATGTCGCGTTTGGAGAGCCCCTGTGTGCCTAAACATTGGAGCTCCCGCACAAGTGACCCCATTTTGGAAACTAGACCTCCCAAGGAACTAATCTAGATGTGTGGTGAGCACTTTGAACCCCCAAGTGCTTCACAGAAGTTTATAACGCAGAGCCATGAAAATAAAAAATAATTTTTCTTTTCTCAAAAATGATTTTTGAGCCCACAATTTTTTATTTTCCCAAGGGTAACAGGAGAAATTTGACCCCAAACGTTGTTGTCCAGTTTCTCCTGAGTACGCTGATACCCCATATGTGGGGGTAAACCACTGTTTTGGCACACGTCAGGGTTCGGAAGGGAAGTAGTGACGTTTTGAAATGCAGACTTTGATGGAATGCTCTGCGGGCGTCAGGTTGCGTTTGCAGAGCCCCTGATGTGCCTAAACAGTAGGAACTCCCCACAATTGACTCCATTTTGGAAACTAGACCCCCAAGGGAACTTATCTAGATGTGTAGTGAGCACTTTGAACCCCCAAGTGCTTCACAGAAGTTTACAACGCAGAGCCGTGAAAATAAAAAATGTGTTTCCTTTCCTCAAAAATATTTTTTTAGCCCAGAATTTTTTTATTTTTGCAAGAGTAACAGGAGAAATTGGACCCCAAAAGTTGTTGTCCAGTTTCTCCTGAGTACGCTGATACCCCACATGTGGGGGTAAACCACTGTTTTGGCACACGTCGGGGTTCGGAAGGGAAGTAGTGACGTTTTGAAATGCAGACTTTGATGGAATGCTCTGCGGGCGTCAGGTTGCGTTTGCAGAGCCCCTGATATGCCTAAACAGTAGAAACCCCCCACAAGTGACCCCATTTTGGAAACTAGACCCCCCAAGGAACTTATCTAGATGTGTGGTGAGCACGTTCAACCCCCAAGTGCTTCACAGAAGTTTACAACGCAGAGCCGTGAAAATAAAAAATCATTTTTCTTTCCTCAAAAAAGATGTTTTAGCAAGCAATTTTTTATTTTCACAAGGGTAACAGGAGAATTTGGACCCCAATATTTGTTGCCCAGTTTGTTGTGAGTACGCTGATACCCCATATGTGGGGGTAAACCACTGTTTTGGCACACGTCGGGGTTCGGAAGGGAAGTAGTGACGTTTTGAAATGCAGACTTTGATGGAATGCTCTGCGGGCGTCAGGTTGCGTTTGCAGAGCCCCTGATATGCCTAAACAGTAGAAACCCCCCACAAGTGACCCCATTTTGGAAACTAGACCCCCCAAGGAACTTATCTAGATGTGTGGTGAGCACGTTCAACCCCCAAGTGCTTCACAGAAGTTTACAACGCAGAGCCGTGAAAATAAAAAATCATTTTTCTTTCCTCAAAAAAGATGTTTTAGCAAGCAATTTTTTATTTTCACAAGGGTAACAGGAGAATTTGGACCCCAATATTTGTTGCCCAGTTTGTTGTGAGTACGCTGATACCCCATATGTGGGGGTAAACTACTGTTTGGGCACACGTCAGGGCTCGGAAGGGAAGTAGTGACGTTTTGAAATGCAGACTTTGATGGAATGCTCTGCGGGCGTCAGGTTGCGTTTGCAGAGCCCCTGATATGCCTAAACAGTAGAAACCCCCACAAGTGACCCCATTTTGGAAACTAGACCCCCCAAGGAACTTATCTAGATGTGTGGTGAGCACGTTCAACCCCCAAGTGCTTCACAGAAGTTTACAACGCAGAGCCGTGAAAATAAAAAATCATTTTTCTTTCCTCAAAAAAGATGTTTTAGCAAGCAATTTTTTATTTTCACAAGGGTAACAGGAGAATTTGGACCCCAATATTTGTTGCCCAGTTTGTTGTGAGTACGCTGATACCCCATATGTGGGGGTAAACCACTGTTTTGGCACACGTCGGGGTTCGGAAGGGAAGTAGTGACGTTTTGAAATGCAGACTTTGATGGAATGCTCTGCGGGCGTCAGGTTGCGTTTGCAGAGCCCCTGATATGCCTAAACAGTAGAAACCCCCCACAAGTGACCCCATTTTGGAAACTAGACCCCCCAAGGAACTTATCTAGATGTGTGGTGAGCACGTTCAACCCCCAAGTGCTTCACAGAAGTTTACAACGCAGAGCCGTGAAAATAAAAAATCATTTTTCTTTCCTCAAAAAAGATGTTTTAGCAAGCAATTTTTTATTTTCACAAGGGTAACAGGAGAATTTGGACCCCAATATTTGTTGCCCAGTTTGTTGTGAGTACGCTGATACCCCATATGTGGGGGTAAAGCACTGTTTGGGCACACGTCAGGGCTCGGAAGGGAAGTAGTGACGTTTTGAAATGCAGACTTTGATGGAATGCTCTGCGGGCGTCAGGTTGCGTTTGCAGAGCCCCTGATATGCCTAAACAGTAGAAACCCCCCACAAGTGACCCCATTTTGGAAACTAGACCCCCCAAGGAACTTATCTAGATGTGTGGTGAGCACGTTCAACCCCCAAGTGCTTCACAGAAGTTTACAACGCAGAGCCGTGAAAATAAAAAATCATTTTTCTTTCCTCAAAAAAGATGTTTTAGCAAGCAATTTTTTATTTTCACAAGGGTAACAGGAGAATTTGGACCCCAATATTTGTTGCCCAGTTTGTTGTGAGTACGCTGATACCCCATATGTGGGGGTAAACCACTGTTTGGGCACACGTCAGGGCTCGGAAGGGAAGTAGTGACATTTGAAATGCAGACTTTGATGGAATGGTCTGCGGGCGTCACATTGCATTTGCAGAGCCCCTGATGTACCTAAACAGTAGAAACACCCCACAAGTGACCCCATTTTGGAAACTAGACCCCCGAAGGAACTTATCTAGATGTGTGGTGAGCACTTTCAACCCCCAAGTGCTTCACAGAAGTTTATAACGCAGAGCCGTGAAAATAAAAAATAATTGTTCTTTCCTCAAAAATTATGTTTTAGCAAGTAATTTTTTTATTTTTGCAAGGGTAACAGGAGAAATTAGACCCCAGCAGTTGTTGCCCAGTTTGTCCTGAGTACGCTGGTACCCCAAATGTGGGGGTAAACCACTGTTTGGGCGCACGTCGGGGCTTGGAAGGGCGGGAGCACCATTTGACTTTTTGAACGCAAGATTGGCTGGAATCAATGGTGGCGCCATGTTGCGTTTGGAGACCCCTGATGTGCCTAAACAGTGGAAACCCCTCAATTCTAACTTCAACACTAACCCCAACACACCCCTAATCCTAATCCCAACTGTAGCCATAACCCTAATCACAACCCTAACCCCAACACACCCCTAACCACAACCCTAACCCCAACACACCCGTAACCCTAATTCCATCCCTAACCCTAATCCCAACCGTAACCACAACTGTAACCCCAACACACCCCTAACCCTATCCGTAACCCTAACCACAAGCCTAATCTTAACCCTATTTCAAACCCTAGGCCTAATTCCAACCCTAACTCTAATTCCAACCCTAACCCTAAGGCTATGTGCCCACGTTGCGGATTCGTGTGAGATTTTTCCTCATGATTTTTGAAAAATCTGCAGGTAAAAGGCACTGCGTTTTACCTGCGGATTTACAGCAGATTTCCAGTGTTTTTTTGTGCAGATTTCACCTGCGGATTCCTATTGAGGAACAGGTGTAAAACGCTGCGGAATCCGCACAAAGAATTTACATGCTGCGGAAAATACAACGCAGCGTTTCTGCACGGAATTTTCCGCACCATGGGCACAGCGGATTTGGTTTTCCTTAGGTGTACATGGTAATGTAAACCTGATGGAAAACTGCTTCGAATTCGCAGCGGCCAATCCGCTGCGGATCCGCGGCCAATCCGCTGCCAATCCGCTGCGGATCCGCGGCCAATCCGCTGCGGATCCGCTGCGGATCCGCGGCCGATCCGCTGCGGATCCGCTGCGGATCCGCTGCCAATCCGCTGCGGATCCGCTGCCAATCCGCTGCGGATCCGCTGCGGATCCGCTGCCGATCCGCTGCCGATCCGCTGCCGATCCGCTGCGGATCCGCTGCCGATCCGCTGCGGATCCGCTGCGGATCCGCGGCCGATCCGCGGCCGATCCGCTGCGGATCCGCGGCCGATCCGCGGCGGATCCGCTGCCGATCCGCTGCCGATCCGCTGCCGATCCGCTGCCGATCCGCTGCCGATCCGCGGCCGATCCGCGGCCGATCCACTGCGGATCCGCGGCCGATCCGCTCTGTGTGCACATGCCATAACCCTACCCCTAACCCTAACCCTACCCGTAACCCTAACCCTACCCCTAACCCTACCCCTAGTTCTAACCCTAGTTCTAACCCTAACCCTAGTGGAAAAAGAAAAAAAAATATTTTCTTTATTTTATTATTGTCCCTACCTATGGGGGTGATAAAGGGGGGGTTTATTTATTATTTTTTTATTTTGATCGCTGTGATAGAACCTACCACAGCGATCAAAATGTACCTCTAATGAATCTGCCGGCCGGCGGGCGCACTGAGCATGCGCCCGCCATTTTGGAAGATGGCGGCGCCCATGATGGAAGCGGACGGGGACCGGGAGCCTCGGTAAGTATAAGGGGGGGGAGATCGGGGCACGGCGGGGGCGTCGGAGCACGGGGGGGTGACATAGGAGCAGGGGGGGAGCGGGAAGGAGGACGGGGGAGCGGACAGCAGGACGGGGGAGCCGGCAGGCGGACGGAGGGGACCGGACCCTATAACGGAGCACTGGGGGGGCGATCGGTGGGGTGGGGGGGGTCACATTAGTGTTTCCAGCCATGGCCGATGATATTGCAGCATCGGCCATGGCTGGATTGTAATATTTCACCAGTTTTTTAGGTGAAATATTACAAATCGCTCTGATTGGCAGTTTCACTTTCAACAGCCAATCAGAGCGATCGTAGCCACGGGGGGGTGAAGCCACCCCCCCTGGGCTGAAGTACCACTCCCCCTCTCCCTGCAGATCGGGTAAAATAGGAGTTAACCCCTTCACCCTATCTGCAGGGACGCGATCATTCCATGACGCCACATAGGCGTCATGGGTCGGATTGGCACGGGTTTTCATGACGCCTATGTGGCGTCATGGGTCGGGAAGGGGTTAATGTAAAATATATTTTCTTGCACAAAAACTACAAGAAAACTCAAAACCCTTATTAGGTAACTACAGTTGGTATGGAAAGTATTCAGACCCCTTTAAACTTTTCACTCTTTGTTTCATTTCAGCCATTTGGTAAATTCAAAAAAGTTCATTTTTTTCTCATTAACCCCTTTCTGACCCCGGACGGTATAGTACGTCCGAGATCAGAAGCCCCGCTTTGATGCGGGCTCCGGCGGTGAGCCCGCATCAAAGCCGAGACATGTCAGCTGTTTTGAACAGCTGACATGTGCCCGTAATAGGCGTGGGCAGAATCACGATCTGACGCGCCTATTAACTAGTTAAATGCCGCTGTCAAACACAGACAGCGGCATTTAACTACCGCTTCCGGCCGGGCGGCCGGAAATGATCGCATCGCCGACCCCCGTCACATGATCGGAGGTCGGCGATGCTTCAGAATAGTAACCATAGAGGTCCTTGAGACCTCTATGGTTACTGATCCCCGGCAGCTGTGAGCGCCACCCTGTGGACGGCACTCACAGCACACCTGCAATTCTGCTGCATAGCAGCGAACATCAGATCGCTGCTATGTAGCAGAGGCGATCGTGTTGTGCCAGCTTCTAGCCTCCTAAGGAGGCTATAGAAGCATGGCAAAAGTTAAAAAAAAGTTTAAAAAAATGTGAAAAAATAAAAAAAAAATAAAAGTTTAAATCAGCCCCCTTTCGCCCCAATCAAAATAAATCGATAAAAAAAAAATCAAATCTACACATATTGGGTATCGCCGCGTTCAGAATCGCCAGATCTATCAATTAATAAAAGCATTAACCTGATCGCTAAATGGTGTAGCGAGAAAAAAATTAGAACCCCAGAATTACGTTTTTTTGGTCGCCGTGACATTGCATTAAAATGCAATAACGGGCGATCAAAAGAACGTATCTGCACCGAAATGGCATCATTAAAAATGCCAGCTTGGAACGCAAAAAATAAGCCCACAATGGACCCCAGATCATGAAAAATGGAGACGCTACGAGTATCGGAAAATGGCGCAAATTTTTTTTTTTTTTTTTTTAACAAAGTTTGGAATTTTTTTCACCACTTAGATAAAAAATAACCTAGTCATGTTAGGTGTCTATGAACTCGTACTAAGCGGGAGAATCATAATGGCAGGTCAGTTTTAGCATTTAGTGAACCTAGCAAAAAAGCCAAACAAAAAACAAGTGTGGGACTGCACTTTTTTTGCAATTTCACTGCACTTGGAATTTTTTTCCCATTTTCTAGTACACGACATGGTAAAACCAATGATGTCGTTCAAAAGTATAACTCGTCCCGCAAAAAATAAGCCCTCACATGGCCAAATTGATGGAAAAATAAAAAAGTTATGGCTCTGGGAAGGAGGGGAGCGAAAAACGAACATGGAAAAACGGAAAATCCCAAGGTCATGAAGGGGTTAATGTACACTCTGTACCCCATCTTGGCTGAAAAAAACAGAAATGTAGAAATTTGTACAAATGTATTAAAAGATAAAAGCTGAAATATCACATAGTCATAAGTATTCAGACCTTTTGCTCAGACACTCATATTTAAGTCACATGCTGTCCATTTCCTTGTGATCCTCCTTGAGGTGGTTCTACTCCTTCATTGGAGTCCAGCTGTGTTTAATTAAACTGATAGGACTTGATTTGGAAAGGTGCACACCTGTCTATATAAAACCTCACAGCTCACAATGCATGTCAGACCAAATGAGAATCATGAGGTCAAAGGAACTGGCCAAGGAGCTCAGAGACAGAATTGTGGCAAGGCACAGATCTGGCCAAGGTTACAACAGAATTTCTGCAGTGCTCAAGATTCCTAAGAGCACAGTGGCCTCCTTAATCCTTAAGTGGAAAAAGTTTGGGACCACTAGAAGTCTTCCTAGACCTGGCCGTCCAGCCAAACTGAGCAATCGTGTGAGAAGAGCCTTGGTGAGAGAGATGGGAGAAAGTTTCACTGCAGCCCTCCACCAGTTGGGCATTTATGGCAGAGTGGCCCAATGGAAGCCTTTCCTCAGTGCAAGACATATGAAAGCCTGCATAGAGTTTGCTAAAAAAACACATGAAGGACTCCCAGGCTATGAAAGATAAGATTCTCTGGTCTGATGAGACGAAGATAGACCTTTTTGGTGATAATTTTAAGTGGTATGTGTGGAGAAAACCAGGCACTGCTCATCACCTGCCCCATACAAACCCAACAGTGAAACATGGTGGTGGCAGCATCATGGTATGGGGGTGTTTTTTAGCTGCAGGAACAGGATGACTGGTTGTCATTAGAGGAACCATGAATGCGGCCAAGTACAGAGTTATCCTGGATGAAAACCTCTTCCAGAGTGCTCTGGACCTCAGAATTGGCCAAAGGTTCACCTTCCAATAAGACAATGACCCTAAGCACACAGCTAACATAACAAAAGAGGGGCTTCAGAACAACTTTGTGACCATTATTGACTTGCCCAGCCAGAGCCCTGACCTAAACCCAATTGAGCATCTCTGGAGAGACCTGAAAATGGCTGTCCACCAATGTTCACCATCCAACCTGACGGAACTGGAGAGGATCTGCAAGGAAGAATGGCAGAGGAGATCCCCAAATCCAGGTGTGAAAAACTTGTTGCATCATTCCCAAGAAGACTCATGGCTGTACTAGCTCAAAAGGTGCTTTTACTCAATACTGAGCAAAGCGTCTGAATAGTTATGACCATGTAATATTTCAGTTTTTACTTTTTAATACATTTGCAAAAGTTTCTACATTTCTGTTTTTTTTTCAGTCAAGATGCTGTGCAGAGTGTACATTAATGAGAAAAAAAAATTAACTTTTTTGAATTTACCAAATGGCTGCAATGAAAAAAGAGTGAAAAATTTAAAGGGATATGAATATTTTCCGTACCCACTGTACATCACCATAATAGCCTGAAAAAGTAATTAATTAGAATACTTAGTGTAAGGCCAGGTTCAGATGAGCGTATGAAAATTCATCTTATTTTCATCCAGAAAACTCAAACATTCTGACCTGTATTCCATCCATGTGTCTGTTTTTTGCATTAATAATTACACATTAACAGTTTAAAAAGAAAGTAATCAAATACAGTTTCTGGTGATACAGCGGTGACCCATAAGAAGAAAGAGAGTTTGGGTATAGTTCTGGTACCGGATACAAAACTCAAAACAGATGAACCCAAAATGAAGGGTTAACACATTTACTAACAGCCATTTTACAGTTTTTCATATGGTATTAGTGATGAGCGAGTGTGCTCGTTACTTGAGTTTCTCCGGGCACACTCGGGTGATCTCAGAGTATTTTGGGCATGCTCGGAGATTTAGTTTATGTTGTCGCAGCTGCATGATATGTGGCTGCTAGACTACCTGAATACATGTGGGATTGCCTGTTTGTTAGGGAATCCCCACATGTATTCCGGTTGTCTAGCAGCCACAAATCATGCAGTTGCATGGACATAAACAAAATCTCTGAGCACGCCGAAATACTCGGAGACCACCAGAGCATGCTCGGGGAAACTCGAGTAACAAATAGATTCTCTGAACAATATATGGTATCTGTTATGGACCTGGTGGTTAGGAGCACCCGGAATGACCTGATGAGTAAACTAGTAATCGGAACAAGCTCTGGGAAAGTGGGAACTCTGCTGACCGCAAACCCTACTCCTATCACACACACACTAGAAATAGCCGTGGAGCGTACCTAACTCTCCCTAGACACCTCTTCACAGCCTAAGAGCTAACTACCCCTAAAGATAGAAATAGAAGCCTAACCTTGCCTCAGAGAAATTCCCCAAAGGTAAAGGCAGCCCCCCACATATATTGACTGTGAGTTAAGAGGAAAGTCACAAACACAGGAATGAAACAGGTTTTAGCAGAGGAGGCCAGACTTCACTAAATAGTCAGAGGATAGAAAAGGGAACTATGCGGTCAGCACAAAAGACTACAAAAAACCATGCAGAGTAAGCAAAAAGACTCCCCACACCGACTCACAGTGTGGAGGTGCCACTCTGCACCCCAGAGCTTCCAGCTAGCAAGGGAATATCATGATAGCAAGCTGGACTAGAAATTGGCAGTACTAAGAAATATATTCAGGAAGCAGTAACAACAAATGAACTAGCAAAGACTTAGCTTCGGCTGGAGTAGACAGGTCCTCAGAGAAGTCCAAGAGAGATCTGAACCAATACTGAAACATTGACAGCTGGCATGAAGTAACGATCTGAGTGGAGTTAAATAGGGAAGCCAACATAGCAATAAATGAGAGCAGCTGACAAAGCCAACCTCAGTGACCAGCAGTTCCGCTCAAAGCCACCAGAGGGAGTCCAAGAGCAGAACTAACCAAAGTACCATTCATGACCACAGGAGGGAGTCCGAGAACGGAATTCACAACAGTACCCCCCCTTGAGGAGGAGTCACCGAACCCTTACCAGGGCCCCCAGGCCGATCAGGATGAGCCAAATGAAAGGCACGAACTAAATCGACAGCGTGGACATCGGAGGCAACAACCCAGGAATTATCCTCCTGACCATAGCCCTCCCACTTAACCAGGTACTGAAGCTTCCGTCTCAAAATACAAGAATCCAAAATTTTTTCCACCACATACTCCAACTCCCCCTCAACCAACACTGGGGCAGGAGGATCAACGGAGGGAACCATAGGCGCCACGTACCTCCGCAACAACGACCTATGGAACACATTATGGATGGCAAAAGAAGCTGGAAGGACCAAACGAAATGACACAGGGTTGAGAATTTCAGAAATCTTATAAGGACCAATGAAACGAGGCTTAAACTTAGGAGAAGAAACCTTCATAGGAACATAATGAGAAGACAACCAAACCAAATCCCCGACACGAAGTCGGGGACCAACACAACGACGGCGGTTAGCGAAACGTTGAGCCTTCTCCTTGGACAACGTCAGATTGTCCACTACGTGAGTCCAAATCTCCTGCAACCTGTCCACCACAGAATCCACACCAGGACAGTCAGAAGGCTCAACCTGCCCCAAAGAAAAACGAGGATGAAAACCAAAATTGCAAAAAAAAGGCGAAACCAAAGTAGCCGAACTAGCCCGATTATTAAGGGCGAACTCAGCCAATGGCAAGAAGGTCACCCAATCATCCTGATCAGCAGAAACAAAGCATCTCAGATAGGTTTCCAAAGTCTGGTTGGTTCGTTCGGTTTGGCCATTTGTTTGAGGATGGAAAACCGAAGAAAAAGACAAATCAATGCCCATATTAGCACTAAAGGACCGCCAAAACCTAGAGACAAACTGGGAACCTCTGTCCGACACAATGTTCTCCGGAATGCCATGCAAACGAACCACATGTTGAAAAAATAATGGCACCAAATCAGAGGAGGAAGGCAATTTAGGCAAGGGTACCAAATGGACCATCTTAGAAAAGCGATCACAAACCACCCAGATGACAGACATCCTTTGAGAGATAGGAAGATCTGAAATAAAATCCATGGAAACATGCGTCCAAGGCCTTTTCAGGACTGGCAAGGGCAAAAGCAACCCACTGGCACGAGAACAGCAGGGCTTAGCCCGAGCACAAGTCCCACAGGACTGCACAAAAGAAAGCACATCCCGAGACAAGGAAGGCCACCAAAAGGACCTAGCCACCAAATCTCTGGTCCCAAAAATCCCAGGATGACCAGCCAACACTGAGCAATGAACCTCAGAAATAACTCTGCTAGTCCATCTATCAGGGACAAATAGTTTCTCCGCTGGACAACGGTCAGGTCTATCAGCCTGAAACTCCTGCAGCACCCGCCGCAAATCATGGGAGATGGCAGACAGTATTACCCCCTCTTTGAGAATACCAGCCGGCTCAGGGACACCCAGAGAATCAGGCACAAAACTCCTAGAAAGGGCATCCGCCTTCACTTTCTTAGAACCCGGAAGGAACGAGACCACAAAATCGAAACGGGAGAAAAACAGCGACCATCGAGCCTGTCTAGGATTCAACCGCTTGGCAGACTCGAGATAAGTCAGATTTTTGTGATCCGTCAAGACCACCACGCGGTGCTTGGCTCCCTCAAGCCAATGTCGCCACTCCTCGAATGCCCACTTCATAGCTAGCAGCTCCCGATTGCCAACATCATAATTACGCTCAGCAGGTGAAAATTTTCTAGAAAAGAAGGCACATGGCTTCATCACAGAGCCATCAGAACTTCTTTGAGACAAAACAGCCCCTGCTCCAATCTCAGAAGCATCAACCTCGACCTGAAAAGGGAGCGAAACATCTGGCTGACGCAACACAGGGGCCGCAGAAAAACGATCTTTCAGCTCCTGAAAAGCCTCAACGGCCGCAGAGGACCAATTCACCACATCAGCACCTTTCTTTGTCAAATCAGTCAAAGGTTTAACCACACTAGAAAAATTAGCGATGAAGCGACGGTAAAAATTAGCAAAGCCCAGGAATTTCTGGAGGCTCTTCACAGATGTAGGTTGAGTCCAATCATAAATGGCCTGAACTTTAACAGGATCCATCTCGATAGTAGAAGGGGAAAAAATGAAGCCCAAAAAGGAAACCTTCTGAACTCCGAAGAGACATTTAGACCCCTTCACAAACAAGGAATTAGCACGAAGGACCTGGAATACCATTCTGACCTGTTTCACATGAGACTCCCAATCATCCGAAAAGACCAAAATATCATCCAAATATACAATCATGAATCTATTCAGATACTTTCGGAAGATGTCATGCATAAAAGACTGAAACACAGATGGAGCATTTGAAAGCCCGAATGGCATTACCAGGTACTCAAAATGGCCCTCGGGCGTATTAAATGCTGTTTTACATTCATCGCCCTGTTTAATACGCACAAGGTTATACGCCCCTCGAAGATCTATCTTGGTGAACCAACTAGCCCCCTTAATCCGAGCAAACAAATCAGACAGCAGAGGCAAAGGGTACTGAAATTTGACCGTGATCTTATTGAGAAGGCGGTAATCTATACAGGGTCTCAGAGAACCATCCTTCTTGGCCACAAAAAAGAACCCTGCTCCCAACGGTGATGAAGACGGGCGAATATGCCCTTTCTCCAAGGACTCCTTTATATAACTCCGCATAGCGGCATGCTCTGGCACAGACAAATTGAAAAGTCAGCCCTTAGGAAACTTACTACCAGGAATCAAATTTATAGCACAATCACAATCCCTATGAGGGGGTAGGACACTGGATTTGGGCTCATCAAATACATCCTGGTAATCCGACAGAAACTCAGGGACTTCAGAAGTAGTGGAAGCAGAAATTGACACCAACGGAACATCGCCATGTACCCCTTGACAACCCCAACTAGACACAGACATTGATTTCCAATCCAATACTGGATTATGAACCTGTAGCCAAGGCAAACCCAACACGGCCACATCATGCAAATTATGCAACACCAAAAAGCGAATATCTTCCTGATGTGCAGGAGCCATGCACATGGTCAACTGAGTCCAGTACTGAGGTTTATTCTTGGCCAACGGCGTGGCATCAATTCCCCTTAATGGAATAGGATACTGCAAAGGCTCCAAGAAAAAACCACAGCGCCTGGCAAACTCCAAGTCCATCAAATTCAGGGCAGCGCCTGAATCCACAAATGCCATAAACGAGTAGGATGACAAAGAGCAAATCAGAGTAACAAACAAAAGAAATTTAGGCTGTACAGTACCAATGGTGACAGACCTAGCGAACCGCTTAGTGCGCTTAGGACAATCAGAGATAGCATGAGTGGGGTCACCACAGTAAAAACACAGCCCTTTCTGACATCTGTGTTCTTGCCGTTCAGTTCTGGTCAAAGTTCTATCACATTGCATAAGCTCAGGCCTCTGCTCAGAGGACATCGCCAAATGGTGCACAATTTTGCGCTCACGCAAACGCCGATCAATTTGGATGGCCAAGGACATTGATTCATTCAGACCAGCAGGCGTGGGGAATTCCACCATAACATCCTTAAGGGCTTCAGAAAGACCCTTTCTAAAAATTGCTGCCAGGGCACACTCATTCAATTGAGTAAGCACAGACCATTTTCTAAACTTCTGACAATATATCTCCGCTTCATCCTGACCCTGACACAAAGCTAGCAAGATTTTCTCTGCCTGATCCACTGAATTCAGTTCGTCATAAAGCAATCCAAGCGCCAGAAAAAACGCATCTACATTAAGCAATGCAGGATCTCCTGGCGCAAGGGAGAACGCCCAGTCTTGAGGGTCGCCACGCAACAAAGAAATAATAATTTTTACTTGCTGAATGGGGTCACCAGAGGAGCGGGGTTTCAAAGCAAGAAACAGTTTACAATTATTTTTGAAATTCAGAAACTTAGATCTATCCCCAGAAAACAAATCAGGAATTGGAATTCTAGGCTCTAACATCGGATTCTGAACTACATAATCTTGAATGTTTTGTACTCTTGCAGTGAGATGATCCACACAAGAGGACAGACCATGAATGTCCATATCTACACCTGAATCCTGAACCACCCAGAGATTAAGGGGAAAAGAGAGACAAAACACACTGCAAAGAAAAAAAAATGGGTTCAGAACTTCTCTTATCCCTCTTTTGAGATGCATTAACACTTTGTTGGCCAGCTGTACTGTTATGGACCTGGTGGTTAGGAGCACCCAGAATGACCTGATGAGTAAACTAGTAATCGGAACAAGCTCTGGGAAAGTGGGAACTCTGCTGACCGCAAACCCTACTCCTATCACACACACACTAGAAATAGCCGTGGAGCGTACCTAACTCACCCTAGACACCTCTTCACAGCCTAAGAGCTAACTACCCCTAAAGATAGAAATAGAAGCCTAACCTTGCCTCAGAGAAATTCCCCAAAGGTAAAGGCAGCCCCCCACATATATTGACTGTGAGTTAAGAGGAAAGTCACAAACACAGGAATGAAACAGGTTTTAGCAGAGGAGGCCAGACTTCACTAAATAGTCAGAGGATAGAAAAGGGAACTATGCGGTCAGCACAAAAGACTACAAAAAACCACGCAGAGTAAGCAAAAAGACTCCCCACACTGACTCACAGTGTGGAGGTGCCACTCTGCACCCCAGAGCTTCCAGCTAGCAAGGGAATATCATGATAGCAAGCTGGACTAGAAATTGGCAGTACTAAGAAATATATTCAGGAAGCAGTAACAACAAATGAACTAGCAAAGACTTAGCTTCTGCTGGAGTAGACAGGTCCTCAGAGAAGTCCAAGAGAGATCTGAACCAATACTGAAACATTGACAGCTGGCATGAAGTAACGATCTGAGTGGAGTTAAAAAGGGAAGCCAACATAGCAATAAACGAGAGCAGCTGACAAAGCCAACCTCAGTGACCAGCAGTTCCGCTCAAAGCTACCAGAGGGAGTCCAAGAGCAGAACTAACCAAAGTACCATTCATGACCACAGGAGGGAGTCCGAGAACGGAATTCACAACAGGTATCACTGCGGGGGGGTTTACTATAGGCCCTCACAGTCACTTCAAAACTGATTAGATCTATTTTTAGATAAAATAGGACTTGGAAATTTTCTTGAAAAGAAAATGAAATCTTGCTGCTAAATTTTGACATTTCTTAGATCCTACCAAAATAAAAGGAGGTTTGAGAAATTTTGCTGACATAAAGTACACATATGGGAAATGTTATTTATTAACTTTTTTTTGAGATGTGACAAACTGGTTTAAAGAGAACCTGTCAGCAGGATTGTGCACAGTAACCTGCAGATACTGTCAGGTCAGCGCCATTATACTGATTACAATGATACCTTGGGTAATGAAATCTGTCTTCTGGTTGTTCTTCAATCTTTTTTTGCAGCTTTCAGTTAATGATATGCCCATTCTCCGGGGTGGGGCTATGGGCGGAGCTATGGGTGGGGCTGTGGGTGGTGTATGGGTGGGGCTTTATGTGGTGCTCTGCTCATATTGGCATATGTATGGGTTAATGACAGGTCAGTGATCCTTCAGTGACCTGCCCCCTATTTTACATACTGCATAGAATATTATGTGCAAGAAAAAAATTAACATTCATCACGGAGGCGCCGGCGCTGTAGGATGATACAATGGATAATATGCATTTATTTATTTATGATTTAGTCATATATTATTGTGGGGAAAAAATGTATCTTCATCAACATAGCACTGGCGGCACTTGCGCTGCAGCATGATCGCATGTATAATGTCCATTTATTTATTTTATTTGGTGTTATAAACTTATTCAGAAAAATGATTTCTCTCAAAATGGTGCCGACGGCGCCTGCACAGTAGCATCTATTGAATCACCGGTAGATGCTACTTTGCAGGCGGTGTCATTTTGCTAGAGGAAAAAATTGTCTCCACAAAGATGGTTTGGTCACTAAGCTTAAAATTAGCTTAGTCTGTAAGGGGTTAACAATCAATAATAAAATAAATTAAATATATTTACTTTCATAGCAATTGATGAACATCTTTGTGTTGACTGGCGTAGAAAGTGTTAATGTGCAGAATCATGTAGAAGTCAGGATGGCCGAGCGGTCTAAGGCGCTGCGTTCAGGTCGCAGTCTCCACTGGAGGCGTGGGTTCGAATCCCACTTCTGACATCAATCTTTTCTTGTTACTGATTAGTTGCGGGTCGGCTCCATTGGCGGTAATCTCAAACCAAACACTAAGGGTATGTGCACACGTTCTGGATTTTTCGCGTTTCTTCGGCGGTTTTCCGCATGAAAAACGCATTCATTAAGCATCCCATCATTTTGAATGCATTCCGCAATTCTTGTGCACATGCTGCGTATTTTTCTGTGATAAAAATGCATTGTGGAAAAATACGCAGCATGTTCATTAATTTTGCAGATTTATTGCGGATTTCCCGCTATTTAATGCATTGGGAAGCTGCGTAAAAAAACACAAAAAATCCGCACTAAAAACGTGCAAAAACCGCTACAAAACCGCGAGAAAAACACGTGCAGATTTTATGCAGAAAATCTCCGGTTTTGTTCAGGAAATTTCTGCATAAAATCCTGACGTGTGCACATGCCCTAAAAGTAGAATAACTCAATGGGTATCACTTTTGGGGATTTTCCAAAGTGTACGCCCCTCAAAGTCACTTCGAAACTGAATGGGTCTTTAAAAAATAGGATTATTTGTAAATATTCTTGAATAAGAATGAAAATTTGATGCAAACGTTTAACCCTTCTAACGTCTAAACAAAATAAAAGGAGATTTTAAAAAATGATGCAGAAATAGACAGAAGATAAGATAGAAAGATGGAAAAGTTATTTATTAACTATTTTGCGTCATGTGACTATCTGGTTTAAGGATAAAAGCAGTGAAAGTGTTAAAATTGCTAATTTCCCAAAATTTTCACAAAACTTTAGATATTTTCAGAAAAAAAAATGCTAAAAACTTATTGACCTTAATTTACCGCTAACATAAAGGACAATATGTCACAATAGACACTTGCAAAATGATTGGGATATGTTGAAACATTCCAGAGTTATTAACATATAAAGTGACTGGAAAAATTGGGCGTCATCATTAAGCTCAAAAGGGTTAAAGATCAATAATAAAAGTAAATTATGATACATTTCTATAAATCACGAGCAATGCTCTTCTTTCTGCTGTCTGGTTTGGAAACAGTTAATTCAAGCTCATCAGCAGAAGTCAGGATGGCCGAGCGGTCTAAGGCACTGCGTTCAGGTTGCAGTCTCCTCTGGAGGCGTGGGTTCGAATCTCTCTTCTGATATCAGTTCTTTTATGCCATGAGATTGTTCAGCTTCTCTCCTGTTACTGATTAGTACATGTTACATTACATAATAACACTGACATCTTCTATAGAATTTATATTGTAACTCAGCAATACCAGGAAACTTCAGCTCTTCTATCTAACACTCTTAACTAATTTCAGCCTACAATGGTTTCTTACAGACACCTAAGGAATTGAAAGCTAAATGAATATTTATGTGTGACAACTTTAACCCTATCTCTGTCATTTATATAGTACACCATAATGAGAATATCACAAAGCCTAACCCTTTCTATACTGCGATCCGACCCCATACCTTGTGTGGACAATCACGACCTGTCTGATCACATTCCTTATTTTAGAGTGCAGTTATGTGTGCGCTAACACCTGTAGCTAATGGCCGGGAATATAGATATACAGCGTTTCACTACATAAACACCATAAACCAATCCCTGCGTGGTATTGAAAGAATAAAGACATATCAGTTAAAAAAAAATCAATTTGCAATGAAATATTGCAGTTGTCACAGTGGCCACCAGAGATCAGTATGGTCAGACTGAGGTGAATCTGGATGGTCCACAGCTGGAGCTGACTCTTTGAGCCACACTACAGCAATATGCAAATAACAAAGGTTGAACTTGATGGACCTACAGATGCGCCTTTTCTGGGGTGGCTGGGGGCAGATGTTTTTAGCCAGGGGGGGCAACAACCATGGTCCCTCTCTAGGCTATTAATATCTGTCCTCAGTCACTGGCTTTCCCACTCTGGCGGAGAAAATTACTCGGGAGCCCACGCCAGTTTTTTCGGTGAATTAATCCTTTAATTTAACACCTACAGCTTCAAAATTTTACACACACACTGCTAACATTATTAGTGAGGGATATATAAAAATATAACGGATATGGAATGGTTTACTGTATGTAAACCATGTCTCATCTCCTGTTGGGTTCTGTAATGATTTTACAGAACCTGACACTTAAATTATCGGCTATTCTGCTATCTAACTCTCTATGAAATATAAAGAGATATATATATATATATATATATATATATATATATATATATATATATATATGTGTGTGTCTCACTGACATATATATATACCTATTCTATGTATACACATTTATTCTACCTATTCTATTCTATTCTGTCAGTGTGATTTTACTGTACACCGCACTGAATTGCTGTCTTTTCTATAGAACACCAGTGCGTATTTCTCACAAGTCACACTGCTGGTCCGTGTGTAATCCGTATTTTTCTCGCACCCATAGACCTGCAATGGGGGATTTGGGGCATAATACGGTGACAAACGCAGCATGCTGCAATTTCACTCGCATGTAGAAGACGGCTGAGAAAACAATGGAGCTGCCCCATAGATTAACATTGGTCCAAGTGCTATGCGATGTTTTATGGCATAGCACTCCTCCGTATTATGGTCTAGTGTGACTCCAGCCTTAGACGTTATCCCCGGTATAGTGCAGCATCGACTGTATAATACCGGAGGCTCCTGCACATGTACTGTGTCCACACCATAACTAGGATGTAGAATTATGGGTTACAATAATGGGGTTCTTCAGTGAGAACAAATCATCAACTATTCACCTCTTATTGATTGATGGTTGTCCGCTCCATTCATCATCTATGGGGCTACCAGAAAAGCCAAGTGCAGCGCTCGGCAGCCACAGTAGGAATTTTTTGAGCAGCGGTCGGACATGATGCTGCAGTCTAAATTTTTTCTAACTTGCAAAGTGCAGTAAGTTGGTTGTACACACACTAGCTGCGGAGGGAGGTAGGGATGACGTAGGACATAGTCACTATCATTATGCCCACTGGGTGACTCCTTGTTTCCCGCGGGGCCAGTTGAGCCTGGAGATCAGCACCACAAACATTTTAAAGACTTGTAAATGAATATCAACATTTTATACCTTGTGATTATTTAGTGTCTTTTTGGTCTCTTGGGTTGTGGGTTTGAGCCCAATCTGGGGTAGAAGATATAAGCTTTTTCTTTGATCATTTCTTTATAGTCTCCATTATGTTAATGCTAATATTTGTACTAAGAGTAACTTTATTTCACTTTGCCAAAGATTGTAATTTATATACTTTAAATTTCAGTATTGCTGATCATATTATTGACTCTTCTACAAGGGGTTAATATCTTGGTAGAAAAAAAATGACTCCAAAGGTGGACAACCCCATTCAGACAGCAAATTATGTATAGTTTACAAACCTATGCAGGAACCTCTCCAGGGAAACCCCAGTTTGAAAGGACACATGACAGGTAAGTCCAAAAAAATGGAAACAATTTGCATGTCAAGAAACAGGAGCATGACTACCTGCAGCAATGAATAGTGGGAAAGGCATCTGTTTAATGGCAACAAGGAAGTCTGTCACCCCTAGTGTGAAGGGGTTAAATCATTTTACAGCCAGGAGCTGTGCTAATGCACTCGCTCCTGCCTGCAAAACCCCGGGTACTGAATGGAAAGCAGGGTGATCTGTAGTTACCTTGAGTTGCGGTGATGCGCCCTCTGCTGGATGTCCTCATATGAACTCGAGCGTGGGAACTTTTCCAAGGCTCCAGTTCATGAGGACATCCAGCAGAGGGCGCATCACCGCAACTCAAGGTAAGTACAGGGCAATCCCCTGCTTTCCATTTAGTACCCGGGGTTTTACAGGCACGAGCGAGTGCATTAGCACAGCTCCTGGCTGTAAAATGATTTAACCCCTTCAGATGGATTTACTTTGTGGGACATAACGACGGAAGGTATGGAATATTGTTGTTTTTTTATCTTTACTTTGTTATAGAACGAGGGTCTTCAGGTGGATTACCAGTCTAATAAAATATTACAACACCCTGTGTCTTTATTTCATTAAAGGACTTTGTAATAATGTGTGTGTGTTTTCTTAACCATTTCGTACTATTGGATAAATAATGGATAGGTGTCATAATTGACGCCTCTCCATTATTAATCTGGCTTAATGTCACCTTACAATAGCAAGGTGACATTAACCCTTCATTACCCCATATCCCACTGCTACACGGGAATGGGAAGAGAGTGGCCAAGTGCCAGAATAGGCGCATCTTCCAGATGAGCCTTTTCTGGGGTGGCTGGGGGCAGATGTTTGTAGCCAGGGGAGGCCAATAACCATGGACTCTCTCTAGGCTGTTAATATCTGCCCTCAGTCACTGGCTTTACCACTCTGGCGGAGAAAATTGCACGGGAGCCCACGCCAGTTTTTTCCGCGATTTAACCCTTTATTTTACAAGCTACAGCGCCCAAATTTTGCACATACACACTACTAACATTAGTAGTGTGGAATATGCAAAAAAAAAAGGGGATATGAGATGGTTTACTGTATGTAAACCATGTCTCATGTCCTGTCGGGTTTGAGAAGGAGAAATGAAAAGCCGGCAATTGAATTACCGGCTTTTCTATATAGAACACCGCTGCATATTTCTCGCAAGTCACACTGCTGGTCCTTGTGTAATCCATATTTTTCTCGCCCCCATAGACTTTCATTGGCGATTTTTTTGCGCAATACGGTGACAAACGCAGCATGCTGCGATTTTCTACGGCCGTACAAGACCGTATAATACGGATCAGTAAAATACGTCTGATAGGAGCTGGGCCATAGGGAATCATTGGGCCGTGTGTTATGCGTATTTTACGGATGTATTTACTGCGCTCATACGTCTGTAAAACTCGCCAGTGTGACGCCGGCCTAAAGTTCGGGGTCCGTAACGAATGCCTACTATTTTTCAGAAAGTCCGTGTTAGGGTGCGTGTCCACGGTCCGTAATCACAGTGCTTTGGACGAAGCGGAAAACCCTCTCTGCCAAAGCGCTGCCCCTTCTGTACGAGCAGAGGTTCTGGATGTGTTCATTGTATACATCCGGAATCTCCGCACCCCATACATAGGATCCTGTGATTTACCTTGCGGTGACGGAGCGTCGCAGCAATGTAAACAGACGCGCCGCATGTCCGTAAACGCAGGGACACCGGATGCGTGTTCGCACGCATAGTGGAGATGGGATTTCATAAAATCCCCTCCACTGCTGTAACATCTGAGCGCTGTGGGTTGAACGCTGCGGCTGTATGCAGCGTCCAATCTGCAGCTAATCCGGATGTAATCCTGAACATGTCATGTTTCGGTATCCAAAACACGATGTTATGCAGAAACACCAGCAGTAAGATTACTGCTCCCATCAGCCACTAATAACAGTGAGAGCAGGCACAGCTAATGGGAGTATTTATCACCTGGTGCCTGCACTATAAATAAATGAATTAAAAAAAAATAACTTTGCATCTTTCTATCTATGATAACCAGCATGGCAACACTGACAGCTGCAGGCTGCAACCCTCAGCTGTCAACTGTATCATGGCTGGTTATCAAAAATAAATAAATAATTCCTCCACGTTTTTGACAACTAGCCATGGTAAAGCTAAAGTAAATGCTCAGCGTAGAGTGCAGGATAAACGTGATCTAGAATGTTATGTAAAATGTTCCCAATAAAAGCTTCAAATCAATCTACAAGAAAAGCAAGTCCCCACTAAAATCTGTAATTTGTCAATGGAATACTAGAGGTCTTCCATGTTACTGGTAGGACAAAGGCTCTGGAAAAGCTAAATGGCTCCTCCCCCCCCAAAGAAATTTAGCTAATTGTGCGCTCCCAACTTCAAATGCCCCTCCCTCACAGTGTGCCTAAGCCACACTTAGCATCCACATGTCTGACATTTCTATAGCAATGAGAGCCCGCCTAATTTACGGGTGCATGTCTCCAGAAGCATAAGATGGGCACTACAACATTGTGAGCACTACAATGTATTGTGTACTACAACATCCTAGGCACTACAATTGCAGTTTGCAATTTTCACTTAGTAACATCCACTGCTGCTTGCTAAGATGATCACTGCACAACTAAATTAATTCATTGGGGGTGTAGTTTGTAAAATGGGGTTTCTTATGGGGGGTTCTGCTTTTCTGGCACTTCAGGGTCTCCAGCAAAATCTGAAATCCAATATGGCGCTTCTTCCCTTCTGAGCTTTGTGCTGTGCCTCAAAAGTAGTTTTTGACCATATGTGGGACATCAGTGTACTCAGGAAAAATTGCAAAACAAATTGTGTGGTCTATAATCTCCTGCTATCATTGTGAAAATGAAACCATTTTTGGCTAAAACAACATTTTTGTGGGAAAAAAATAATTTTTTCCATTTTCACAGGTCAACATTGTAAAATTCTGTTAAGCACCTCTTTGTTCAAGGTGCTCACCACACATCAAGAATATGAATTCCTTCAGGGGTCTAGTTTCCAAAATGGGGTCACCTGTGGGGAAGATCAGGGGCTCTCCAAATGCGTCATGACACAACAGAACATTTCATCAAAGTATCCGCTCCAAAATGTCACTCCTTCCTTTCTAAGCCCTGTTGTGCACCCAAACAGTAGTTTTTCCCTACATATGGGGTATCTGCATACTCAGGAGAAATTGAATAACACATTTTGGGGTCCATTTTCTCCAGTTATCCTTGTGAAAATAAAAAAATGTGGCTAAAAGAACATTTTTGTGGGAAAAATGGGACTTTTTTATTTTCATGGCTCTATGCTATAAACTTCTATGAAGCACCTGGGGGTTCAAGGTACTCACCACACATCTAGATACAATACTTGAGGGATCTAGTTTCCAAAATGGAGTCACTTGTAGGGTGTTTAAACTATTTAGGCTCATCGGGGGCTCTCCAAATGCAACATGGCATTTGCTAGTGATTCAAGACAATTTTGAACTCCTAAAGTCAAATGATACTCCTTCACTTCCGAGCCCTGTCGTGCGCCCAAACAGTAGTTTTACTGCACATATGGGGCATCAGTGTACTCAGTAAAAATTGCACAATATATTTTAGGATCCATTTTCTCCTGTTACCCTTGTGAAAATAAAACATTTAAAGGCTGAGTCACACATAACGATATCGTTAACGATATCGTTGCAACGTCACGCTTTTGGTGACGTTAGCAACAATCCCGCTAACGATCTCGTTATGTGTACCAACGATCAGGCCCCTGCTGGGAATGGGAATGATCAGGACCTTTTTTTGGTCGCTGATCACCCGCTGTCATCGCTGGATCGGCGTGTGTGACGCCGATCCAGTGATGTGTTCACTTGTAACCAGGGTAAATATCGGGTTACTAAGCGCGGCCCTGCGCTTAGTAACCCGATATTTACACTGGTTACTATTGTAAAAGTAAAAAAAACCAGTACATACTCACATTCTGATGTCTGTCACATCCCCCGGTGTCCACAGGGTTAAAACTGCTTTCGGCAAGAACGCTGCTAATATGCATGCGCTGCTGCCGAGAACTTCCCTGCACTGAATGTGTCAGCGCCGGCCGTAAAGCAGAGCACAGCGGTGACGTCACCGCTGTTACTGCCGGCGCTGACACATTCAGTGCAGGGAAGTTCTCGGCAGCAGCGCGTGCATATTAGCAGCGCTCCTGCCAAAAGCAGTTTTAACCCTGTGGACGCCGGCGGGGGAGGTGACAGACATCAGAATGTGAGTATGTAGTGTTTTTTTTTTTTACTTTTACAATGGTAACCAGGGTAAATATCGGGTTACTAAGCGCGGCCCTGCACTTTGTAACCCGATGTTTACCCTGGTTACCCGGGTGCTGCAGGGGGACTTCGGCATCGTTGAAGACAGTTTCAATGATGCCGAAGTCGTTCCCCTGATCGTTGGTCGCTGGAGAGAGCTGTCTGTGTGACAGCTCCCCAGCGACCACACAACGACTTACCAACGATCACGGCCAGGTATTATCGCTGGTCGTGATCGTTGGTAAGTCGTTTAGTGTAAAGGTACCTTTAGGCTAAAAGAACATTTTTGTGGGCTTTACGTTACAAACTTCTGTGAAGCACCTGGGGGTTCAATGTGCTCACTATACATCTAGATACATTTCTTCTTGAGGGGTCTACTTTCCAAAATGAAGTCACGTGTTGGGGATTTCCACTGTTTAAGCTTACCAGTGGCTCTCCAAATGCGACATGGTGTCCGTTCTC
The DNA here is from genome assembly GCF_051348905.1 of Ranitomeya variabilis. Taxonomy (NCBI): domain Eukaryota; kingdom Metazoa; phylum Chordata; class Amphibia; order Anura; family Dendrobatidae; genus Ranitomeya; species Ranitomeya variabilis. The sequence continues at coordinate 316,948,969 of NC_135235.1, forward strand.
TATTCTAGCTAATTTTGCTTTGAAAAAGTCAAATGGTGCTCTCTCCCTTCCGAGCCCTGCCATGCGCCCAAACAGTAGTTTTCCCCCACATATGAAGTATCAGCATACTCAGGTGAAATTTCACAACAAATTTTTGGGTCCAATTTTACTTCCTGCTACCCTTGTGAAAATTAAAAAAAATGGGTCTAAAGTACATTTTTTGTGAAAAAAAACAAAATGTTTATTTTTTCCTTCCACATTGTTGGAAAAATTAGAAATCGCTGGTCAACTTTTAACCCTTCTATCTTCATAACAAAAAAACCAAGTACTTTTCAAAGCTTGTGCTGATTTAAATTAGTTATGTAGGAACTGTTATTTGTTAACTTTTTGTATGTCATAACTCTTTGGCTTAAGGGCATAACAATTGAAAGTTTGAAAATTTCAAAATGTTCAAAATTTGTGCCTAATTTCCAATTTTATCACAAATAAGTCATATTGAACAAATGTTATCACTATCATGAAGTACAATATGTCACAAAAAAACCTCAGAATCAGTAGGATCCATTGAAGCGTTCAAGAGCATTCACCTCAGGTCGGAATCACACATAAGCGAGATACGGCTGAGTCTCGCAGGTGAAAACCCAGCTCTGGCGCTGGCACTCCGGAGCAGAGCATGCAGCCGCACAGCAAAGCATGGAGCTGCACGCTCCACTCCATAGTGCCGGTGCCAAAGCTGGGTTTTCACCTGCGAGACTCGGCCGTATCTCGCGTATGTGTGATCCCGGCCTCATAAAGTGACACTGCTCAGAATTGTAAAATGTGCCCTGGATATGAAGGTCAAAAGTGGCTTGGAGGGTGAAAGCATTAAAGCTCACCAGGTCGAAAGTTTCCAGTTTTTGCCCCTTGTTTTATTCCTGCTGCTAAGCTCGTTATTTATCTACTTTTATTAAAGTCTGCCATACAGTTCCAGAGATCTGGGATCTTTATGTTTAGTTCTTAGTTTTATGTCTTTTACAAAAGGGCGTGGCTCACAGGGTTCTCTGTTGGCATGTCTTTAGGCTACTCTGCATTATTACCCTGCAAGTAATGCCCCCTTGTAAAAGATATAAAAATTATCACTAAATAAAAATGCCCATATCTCAGGACCTGTATGGTGAATTTAAAAAAAAGCAAAAAAGTGGTAAATTCAAGGGAACAGTGGAAATAAAATAAGTGCAAAAACTGGCCAGTTCTGACCTTGGGACAGGTCCTCTTGAAGGCGTTTCTCTGTACAGTAAAATTTAGTATTTTAGTCTTTTCTAAATACAATAAAAAGGTCGTGAAACAAATTGTGACTATTTATACCTTGACTTGTCCACTATTGTATCACTTTCGATATGCTACTATAACTTACTGTTGTTCCACTAAGAATATTAATCTTTAGAACTACTGATTATATAAAAAAATTTTCTTTTACTGAAACTTTTCTACACCTCAGTTCACACTGTTCAAGTTTAACGACAACCATCAGATGACATAGCTCAGTTGGGAGAGCATTAGACTGAAGATCTAAAGGTCCCTGGTTCGATCCCGGGTTTTGGCATAAGAATTGATATGCTGAAAACTATTTGATGTTTCCAGAGTCTATTTTGAAAGGAAAAATTCAGGACATTCAGGACATTAAGGCTATGTGTACACGTTTAGGAATTTTTGCGTGTTTTTTCGCGATAAAACTGCGAAAAAAACGCATACATTAAGCATCCTATTTTTAGAATGCATTCCGCATTGTTTGTGCACATGCTACATTTTTTTCCGTGGTGGAATCGCATTCCGGAAAAAAAAGCAGCATGTTCATTAACCCCTTTACCCCCAAGGGTGGTTTGCACGTTAATGACCGGGACAATTTTTACAATTCTAGACTACTGTCCCTTTATGAGGTTATAACTCTGGAATGCTTCAACGGATCCTGATGATTCTGACACTTTTTTCTCGTGACATATTGGGCTTCATGATAGTGGTAAAATGTATTTGATATTACCTGCGTTTACTTGTCAAAAAAATGGAAATTTGGCAAAAAGTTTGAAAATTTCGCAATTTTCAAACTTTGAATTTTTATGCCCTTAAATCACAGAGATATGTCACACAAAATACTTAACAAGTAACATTTACCACATGTCTACTTTACATCAGCACAATTTTCGAACCAAAATTTTTTTTGTTGGGGAGTTATAAGTGTTAAAATTTGACCAGCAATTTCTCATTTTTACAACACCATTTTTTTTAAGGGACCACATCTCATTTGAAGTCGCTTTGAGGGGTCTATATGATAGAAAATAACCAAGTGTGAAACCATTCTAAAAACTGCACTTCTTAAGGTACTCAAAACCACATTCAAGAAGTTTATTAACCCTTCAGGTGTTTCACAGGAATTTTTGGAATGTTTAAAAAAAATGGACATTTAACTTTTTGTCACAAAAAATTATTTCAGCTGTAATTTGTTTTATTTTACCAAGGGTAACAGGAGAAAATGGACCCCAAAAGTTGTACAATTTGTCCTGAGTATGCTGATACCCCATATGTGGGGGTAAACCACTGTTTGGGCACATGGCAGAGCTCGGAATGGAAGGAGTGCCATTTGACTTTTCAATGCAAAATTGACTGGAATTGAGATGGGACGCCATGTCGCGTTTGGAGAGCCCCTGATGTGCCTAAACATTGAAACCCCCCCACAGGTGGCACCATTTTGGAAAATAGACCCCCAAAAGAACTTATCTAGATATGTGGTGAGCACTTTGACCCACCAAGTGCTTCACAGAAGTTTATAATGTAGAGCCTTAAAAATAAAAAATCATATTTTTTCACAAAAATGATCTTTTTGCCCCCATTTTTTTATTTTTCCAAGGGTAACAGAAGAAACTGGACCGGAAAGGTTGTTGTGCAATTTGTCCTGAGTACTGTGATACCCCATATGTGGGGGTAAACTATTGTTTGGGCACATGGCAAAGCTCGGAAGGGAAGGAGCGACATTTGACTTTTCAATGCAAAATTGACTGGAATTGGGATGGGACACCATGTCGCGTTTGGAGAGCCCCTGATGTGCCTAAACATTGAAACCCCCCACAAGTGACAACATTTTGGAAAGTAGGCCTCCTAAGGAGCTTATCTAGATGTGTTGTGAAAACGTTGAACCTCCAAGGGTTTCACTACGGTTTATAACACAGAGCCGTGAAAATAAAAAATCCTTTTTTTTCCACAAAAATTATTTTTTAGCCCTCGGGTTTGTATTTTCCCAAGGGTAACAGGAGAAATTGGACCCCAAAAGTTGTTGTCAAATTTGTCCTGAGTATGCGGATACCCCATATGTGGGGGGAACCACCGTTTGGGCGCATGGCAGAGCTCGGAAGGGAAGGCGCGACATTTGGAATGCAGACTTAGATGGATTGTCTGCAGGCGTCACGTACAGTAACAGTAGAAACCTCCCACAAGTGACCCCATATTGGAAACTAGACCCCCCGAGGAACTTATCTAGATGTGTTGTGAGAACTTTGAAACCCCAAGTGTTACACTACAGTTTATAACGCAGCGTCGTGAAAATAAAAAATATTTTTTTCCCACAAAAATGTATTTTTCCCCAAAATTTTTATTTTCCCAAGGGTAACAAGAGAAATTGGACCCCAAAAGTTGTTGTCCAATTTGTACTGAGTACGCTGATACCCCATATATTGGGGGTAAACCCCTGTTTGGGTGCACGGGAGAGCTCGGAAGGGAAGGAGCACTGTTTTACTTTTTCAACGCAGAATTGGCTTGAATTGAGATCGGATGCCATGTCGCATTTGGAGCGCCCCAGATGTGCCTAAACAGTGGAAACCCCCAATTCTAACTTAAACCCTAACCCAAACACACCCCTAACCCTAATCCCAACCATAGCCCTAACCACACCCCAACCCTAATCCCAACCGTAAATGTACTCAAAACCCTAACCCCAACCCTTACTTTAGCACCAACCCTAACCCTAACTTTAGCCCCAACCCTAACCCTAACTTTAGCCCCAACCCTAACCCTAACTTTAGCCCCAACACTAACCCCAACCCTAACTTTAGCCCCAACCCTAACCCTAATGGGAAAATGGAAATACATTTTTTTAAAATTTATTATTTTTCTCTAACTAAGGGGGTGATGAAAGGGGGTTTGATTTACTTTTATAGCATTTTTTGGCTGATTTTTATGATAGGCAGCCGTTACACACTAAAAGACGCTTTTTATTGCAAAAAATAGTTTTTGCGTCTCCACATTTTGAGAGCTATAATTTTTCCAAATTTTAGTTCACAGAGACATATGAGGTCTTGTTTTTTGCTGGACGAGTTGTCGTTTTTATTGGTACCATTTTCGGGCACGTGAAATGTTCTGATCGCTTTTTATTCCGATTTTTGTGAGGCAGAATGAACAAAAACCAGCTATTCATGAATTTCTTTTGGGCGGACGCTTATACCATTCCACGTTTGGTAAAATTGATAAAGCAGTTTTATTCTTCGGGTCAGTATGATTTCATTGATACCTCATTTATATTTTTTTTTATGTCTTGGCGCTTTTATACGATAAAAACAATTTTATATAAAAAATAATTATTTTTGCATCGCGTTATTCTGAGGACTATAACTTTTTTATTTTTTTCGTTGATGACGCTGTATGTCATCTCATTTTTTGCGGGACAAAATGACGTTTTCAGCAGTACAATGGTTATTTATATCCGTGTTTTTGATCGCGTGATATTCTACTTTTTGTTTGGCAGTCTGATAATAAAGTGTCGTTTTTTGTCTCTTTTTTTTTTACGGTGTTCACTGAAGGGGTTAACTAGTGGGACAGTTTTTGTAGGTCAGGTCGTTATGGACACGGCGATACTAAATATGTGTACTTTTATTGTTTTTTTATTTAGATAAAGAAATGTATTTATTGGAACAATATTTTTTTTTCTTTATTTAGGATTTTTTTTTTTACACATGCAAATATTTTTTTACTTTTTTACTTTGCCCTGGGGGGAACATCACAGTAAAGTGACAGATCGATGATCTGACACTTTGCTGTGCACTGTGTCAGATCAGCGATCACACAGGCACAGCAGGGAGTCGAGGAGCGGGAAAGCTGTGCGGGACGCCGGAAGGTGAGAATATCATGATTTTATTTTTTTTTATTATATTTAACATTAGATCTAGAGTTGAGCGACTTTTACTTTTTTCGGATCGAGTCGGGTTTTGCGAAACCCGACTTTGGCAAAAGTCGGGTCGGGTGAAATCGGCCGATTATTGTGAAACGTCGTAGGCTGACTGAAACACGAAACCCAATGCAAGTCAATGGGGAATCAAAGTCGGCAGTGAGTGGAGGACAGGAAAACACCTACAGTGCCCATTTTAATGCCAAAAACATCAATTCCTTATTACTTAAGCTTGTCAATCTTAATTTACTTTATAATAATAGTTAGGCATTGAAAACTGGGGGTCATTTGGCTAAAGTTGTGGGGGGTAGGGCTGGCTCAAGATTTTCGTGGGCCCAGGAAACACGGAATACGTCATGGCGGTGCAGCAGGGAGAGGTAAGTATTTCAACTTTGCAAGTGCTGTGATCCTGAGCAAGCAGGGGGGCCCACTCATTGGCACTGGCACAGGGCCCCTCATAGTACGGCGGTGTGTTTGACGGCGGGTGGCGCCTTCCACTGGCAGAGACACTTTTGCATACTATGAGGGGCCTTGTGCCAGTGACGTCGCCAACGAGTATGCCCCCCACCTGATGAAGGAACCTGCACTTTCATCTGCACCTTCCTCTTTGTCCCCATGTAAGGTGGTATAGTATGCGGGAAGGGGAACCTGACTTTCAGCAGGGTCAGATTCTGGCTGTGTAGAGTGCAAGGGGAATGTAGTGGTCTGGGTCAATGTACCAGCAGACTCATCTAGCAGTGGCTGGGCAATGGGCAGGATGAGGAGGAAACACAGATATAGGCCCAGATAATAAAGTAGGCTAAATGCAGTTCAAAATTGGTAACAGGACTAAACAGGCGGCATTGCTTTTTTCAGTGGAGGAAAACTAATGAGTGGCAGACACAGTTAGTAGGCCCAAATAATAAAGTAGGCTAAATGCAGTTCAAATGTGGTACCAGGACTAAACAGGCGGCATTGCTTTGTTCAGTGGAGGAAAACTGTAATGAGTGGCAGACACAGTTAGCAGGCCCAAATAATAAAGTGGGCTAAATGTCTGCCAAAAAATTGTTCATAAATAAACAGGTGGCATAGCTAGGTACAGGAGTGGGCTCCTCTGCTGAGTAGCAGACAGTGGTAGTAGGTGCAAAGTATTAACTGGTCTAAATGGAGGCCAGGGCCCCTGTATAATTTAACTATCATCTATCATTTCAACAAATTTGTATTGGCAGTGCCATTGAAGGATTTAAAAACACAGACTACACAGTGGTGGAGCAGGGAGAGGTAAGTATTGCAAGTGGTAGAGCACTGTTCGAGCTGGGGTGGAACACTCTCTCGTGGGCAGCGGTACTGGCACAGGGCCCCTCATATTACGACGGTGTGTCTGACATTGGTTGTGCACCCCTACCATCAGAGACACTTCATTGTACTATGAGGGACCCTGTGCCAGTGCCGTCGTGCAAGTGTGGGCACACCCACCTGTCCAGGCAAACGGCACTCACACGGGTCCTGGCGCCAGGTGGTGACCACGGCCCTGTGGGGGGAGTCAGCCCATTTAGGGAGGTATAAAAATGGCCTATGGTGGACATTCAGCAGTTGCAAATGAAGGAATTGGAGAAGTCAGTAAGAGGAGGCCAAAAGCAAGACATTTTTCAGGCAAGCTACGTGTCAGCGGGGGAAGGTGGGGCAAAATAATTTGAAATCCATGATTGGTTCATTTTAATGAAGGTTAGATCATCAACATTTTGGGTAGCCAGACGTGTCCTTTTTTCAGTCAGTATTGAAACAGCAGCACTGAAGACACTTTCTGATAGCGCACTAGCAGCAGGGCAAGCGAGCTCCTGTAATGCATATTCTGCCAATTCAGGCCAGGTGTCTATTTTAGATACCCAGGAATCAAAGGGGAATGACCTGTGAGGGAGAACATCGATAAGGGAGGAAAAGTAGTTCGTAACCATACTGGACAAATGCTGTCTCCTGTCACTTTGAATCGATGCAGCAGTACCTGTCATGTCAGCGGTCATTGCGAAATCACGCCACAACCTGGTCATAAAACCCCTCTGTCCAATGCCACTTTGGATTTGTGCACCTCTAACACCTCTGCCATGTTGCCCCCTACGGCTCGTGTGAGAACCATCACCGTCGCTGTGTGCTGGGAATGCCTGAAACAAACGGTCTACAAGAGTTGCTTGTTTGGTAGCCAATATTTGCTCAAGGTTCTCATGTGGCATGATATTTTGTAATTTTCCTTTATATCGTGGATCCAAGAGGCAGGCCAACCAGTAATCGTCATCGGTCATCATTTTGATAATGCGGGGGTCCCTTTTTAGGATACGCAAGGCATACTCAGCCATGTGGGCCAATGTTCCAGGTGTCAATTCACTGCTTGTGCTGGGTTGAGGAGCACTTTCTTGCAAATCAACATCAATTGTGTCCCGCAAAAACCCTGTACCTGACCTTGCAACGACACCAGTTTCTATTGCCCCGAGAAGCATCCTCCTCCCATAAATATTCATCCCCATTATCCTCCTCCTCCTCCTCTTCGTCCGCCACCTCGTCCAAGAGAGTTCCCTGAGCAGACAATGGCTGACTGTCATCAAGGCTTCGCTCCTCCTCGGCTGCAGACAACTGCTCCTTAATGTGCGTCAAACTTTGCATCAACAGACGCATTAGTGGGATGCTCATGCTTATGATGGCTTCTTCTGCACTTACCAGCCATGTGCATTTCTCAAAACACTGAAGGACTTGGCAGAGGTCTTGTAGCTTCGACCACAGCACACCAGACAACTCCATGTCTGCCATCCAAGTGCCTGCCCGTGTATGTGTGTATGTGTATCCTCCCACAAATTAATTACAGCATGCCTCTGTTCGCACAGCCTCTGAACCATGTGCAGTGTGGAGTTCCACCTTGTTGCAACGTCGATTATTAGGCGGTGCTGGAGAAGATTCAGCGATCACTGATGGTTCAGCATACGGCTGGAGTGTACGGGCAACCGGCGCATGTGCGAGCAAAGTCTTCGCACCTTCAGGAGCAGGGCTGGTAACTCCAGATAATTTTTGAGGAAGCACTGCACCACCAGGTTCAAGGTGTGAGCCAGGCAAGGTATGTGTTTCAGTTCTGAAAGGGCTATGGCAGCCATAAAATTCCTTCCGTTATCACTGACTACCTTGCCTGCCTCTAGATGTACACTGCCCAGCCATGACTGAGTTTGTTGCTGCAGGTACTCGGCCAGTACTTCCGCGGTGTCTTTGTTGTCGCCCAAACACTTCATTTGTAGCACAGCCTGCTGACGCTTACCACTAGCTATTCGATAATGGGACACCTCGTGTGCAACACTGGCAGTTGCGGATGGAGTGGTCGTGTGACTGTGCTCTGTGGACGAGCTTTCGCTTCTGGAGGAGGAGGAGGAGGGGTTGCGAACGCCTACAGCCAACTGTTTCCTAGACCGTGGGCTAGGCAGAACTGTCCCACTATGGCTGTCCCCTGTGGACCCTGCATGCACCACATTAACCCAGTGCACCGTGATGGACACGTAATGTCCTGGCCATGCCTAGTGGTCCATGCATCTGTTGTGAGGTGCACCTTTCCACTGATTGATTGCCTCAGTGCATGAACAATGCGGTCTTTGACATGCTGGTGGAGGGCTGGGATGGCTTTTCTCGCAAAGAAGTGCCGACTGGGTAGGTCATAGCGTGGTGCTGCGTAGGCCATCAGGTCTTTGAAAGCTTCGCTTTCAACCAACCGGTAGGGCATCATCTCTAACTAGATTAGTATAGCAATGTGGGCGTTCAAACCCTGTGTATGCGGATGAGAGGATGAGTACTTTCTTTTCCTAACGAGAGTCTCTTGTAGGGTGAGCTGGACTGGAGAGCTGCATATGGTGGAACTAGCGGTGGTGGTGGTGGACATGGCGGATTGAGTGAGGGTTGGTGATGGTATTCTTGATGTTGGCCTACATACAGTGTTTCCTACCAATAACCTTGTGATTCCCTGACTGCTTTGGCCTTGCGACGATACCTCCACATTTGCTGCTGGTGGTGTCCTAACCAGTGGGCTTACAGTGAGGGAAGCAATGTAGCATTGCTGACTACCTTCATTCTGAGCAGGTGCACCAACGGTATGGGACGTTTGGTAGTTAGTCCAGGCTTGCAAGAGCATACTGGTTAAATGTCTAAGCATGCACGTTGTATTTAAATTTTGAAGATTCTTCCCTCTGCTAAAGGTCTTTGAGCATTTCTTACACATAACTTTTGACTGATCATTCGGATCTTGGTTAAAAAATTGCCACACTACACTCTTCCTACTATGGAATACCTTTTTTCAGGCATTGCACGCTGTGCTACTTTCACCGGATGGCCACGCTGTCCTAAAACTGTTTTTGTTTTTGACAAACGCTTTTGGCCTAAAACGGGCCAGCCAGATGACAGCTGTTGCAATGTAGATGGCTGCTGCGGATCATCCTCCACCAGTTCTGAGCTACTGGCAGCAGCACCCTCTTCCCCCAATGGCTGCCAATCTGGGTCAACAACTGGGTCATCTATCACCTCCTCTTTAATGTCATGTGCACCTTCCTCTGTGTCACCGTGTAAGGTGCTATAGCGTTCGGGACGGGGCACCATAGTCTCATCAGGGTCAGATTCTGGCTCAGTACACTGCGAGGGCAATGTAGTGATCTGAGTCAATGGAACAGCATAATAATCTAGCTGTGGCTGTGCATCAGTGCACTCCATGTCTGATTCATCTTGTAATGGTCAGTTAACAATTTCCCTTTCTAACCCAGGCACGGTATGTGTAAAGAGCTCCATGGAGTAACCTGTAGTGTCGCCTGACGCATCCTTCACTTTTGGTTTGGGTGAAGGACACAAGGAAACGTCTTGTTCCTGACCGGGAGCATCCACTGACGACTCGCTGCTTTTATATTTGGAACTTTCTGAAGAGGAGGCGAAAGAGTTAGAGGCTGAGTCAGCAAGGAAAGCCAAAACTTTTTCCTGCTGCTCCGGCTTTAAAAGCTTTTCCTTCTCCCAGATAAGGGAGCCTTTGAGGCCTTGTGTAGCCAGACGATGACGCTGGCTCAACACCTCCAGCCTTAGGCGCTATTGTGCTTTTGCCACTACCACCAGATGCACCACCAACACCACTACCATCAGTACCAGCTGGCAACCACCGCCCACGGGCTCTTCCACCAGACTTCCTCATTTTTTGGAAAATCTAACCAAAATAATAACCGTTATATGGTACGATAAAACAAGGTAGAAGGTGTAAATAAACTTGATGAGAATTCAAATCTCCCTTTTTTTGGGAGACTGAACCAAAACTCAGGCCCTCTGCACAAAACAACACAATGTAAGTGGCAGAAAGTGGCTGGCTGATATACGACAAACTAACAGGACTGAAGTATGTCCACATTGTGAGAATTTGTATCTCACATTTTTGGGGGGGAGACTGAACCAAAACTCAGGCGTAGTGTATGTAACAACGCAATCTAAGTGGCAGAAAGTGGCTGGCTGACATACGACAAACTAACAGGACAGAAGTATATCCACTTTGTGAGAATTTGAATCTCCCTTTTTTGGGGGGAGACTGAACCAAAACTCAGGCCCTGTGCATAAAACAACACAATGTAAGTGGCAGAAAGTGGCTGGCTGATATACGACAAACTAACAGGACTGAAGTATATCCACTTTGTGAGAATTTGAATCTCACCTTTTTTGGGGGGAGACTGAACCAAAACTCAGGCCCAGTGTATATAAGAACGCAATCTAAGTGGCAGAAAGTGGCTGGCTGACATATGACAAACTAACAAGACTGAAGTACAGTATATCCACTTTGTGAGAATTTGAATCTCCCTTTTTTTGGGGAGACTGAACCAAATCTCAGGCCCTGTCCATAAAACAACGCAATCTAAGTGGCAGAAAGTGGCTGGCTGACATACGACAAACTAACAGAACTGAAGTATATCCACATTGTGAGAATTTGAATCTCACTTTTTTTTGGAGACTGAACCAAAACTCAGGCCCAGTGTATAAAACAACACAATGTAAGTGACATAAAGTGGCTGGAAGATATATGAAAAAATACAAGGACTGTAGTACAATTTCAATCTCCCTACAATGATCTCAGGACAAGTATGGCAGCAATAAAAAGGACTGCTTCACACAAAAGTGTGGACAAATAAACAAGATAACTGTGCAGAAAGGAGCAACAGGATTTTTGCTTTTAAAAAAGCAGTTGGTTTGCACAGCAGCGTGCAAACAGCAATGCAGCTATCATGGAGCCTTATAAGGCAGCCTAATAAGCTACAGAGCTGATGCACAAAAATATAGCCTCCACTGTCCCTGCAAAAAAATGGTGGTGTTGGACAGTGGAAATCGCTACAGCACAAGCAGTTTGGGGGTTAATCTTCCCTCCCTAACTATATCCCTTCTTCTGATGAAGCTGCAGCAACCTCTCCCTATGCTAAGATCGGCAGAAGTAAGATGGCGGTCGGCGTACACGCCCCTTTATAGCCCCTGTGATGCCGCAGAAAGCAAGCCAATCACTGTCATGCCCTTCTCTAAGATGGTGGGGACCGAGACCTATGCCATCACGCTGCTCACGCTCTGTGTCCTCCTTCATTGGCTGAAAAATGGCGTTGAAAGCTTTATATGAAACGCGACTTTTGCGCGCAGATCGCCGACCTCATGGTCGATCCCACACTAGGATCGGGTCGGGTTTCATGAAACCCGACTTTGACGAGAGTCGGTGATTTTTGAATTTGTCCGATCCGTTTCGCTCAACCCTAATTAGATCATCTTTTTACTATTGATGCTGCATAGGCAGCATCAATAGTGAAAAGTTGGTCACACTTGTCAAACACTATGTTTGACAAGTGTGACTCACCTGTCAATCAGTAAGCTAATTACGCTTGCAAAATGCTAGTGTTTAGCGGGAATACGCATGCCAATTCCGCATGCGATATACCCGGGGAAGGAGTTGTGGAATTTCCGTGGAAATTTCCGCGGCAATTCTGCAACGGGTACACTCAGCCTTAAGATTCACCTCAAGGACCATCAGGAATTCTGCTAAAATGCCAACTTTGGTTATTGCTTTTTCTGCTCAGATTGTCTTTGGGAGAAATAATATGCAGCTAAAATATATGTGCATCAAGCATTAGATCAAATAGTATAACAATGAATGCTGTTTAATGTAAAATATATTTTCTTGCACAAAAACTACAAGAAAACTCAAAACCCTTATTAGGTAACTACAGTTGGTATGGAAAGTATTCAGACCCCTTTAAACTTTTCACTCTTTGTTTCATTTCCCGCCCCGCCCTTCACCATGCTGTGATTTTAACTACATCCAAACACAGTTGGTTCTAACCTCCTCTATAAATACAGGCTTTACCATTTTGTTAGCCATAGGTAAGTGTTCACACTAGGCAGACAGGTTAGTTACCCATTCGATCTGAGATTACCTTGACGTTTGGTGAATGGGCTCACAATATTTGGCCAAATTTTGTGCTAAAAATCTCATGTGTTTTTTCATAAATTTCACAAGCCATTATGCTGTTCACATTTCATGTATTGCACATTTCCTTGCTTTAGCACAATAAACTTGAGTGCAGCCATTATCTATTTGCTACGTAAGACTTTTTGGTTATGCACCAGTTCAGACTAGATGGCTGTTCAGTCAGTTTTTCTATATTTACTATGTATTGCTTTTTCTGACTTGAACGCCCCGCCCTTCACCATGCTGTGATTTTAACTACATCCAAACACAGTTGGTTCTAACCTCCTCTATAAATACAGGCTTTACCATTTTGTTAGCCATAGGTAAGTGTTCACACTAGGCAGACAGGTTAGTTACCCATTCGATCTGAGATTACCTTGACGTTTGGTGAATGGGCTCACAATATTTGGCCAAATTTTGTGCTAAAAATCTCATGTGTTTTTTCATAAATTTCACAAGCCATTATGCTGTTCACATTTCATGTATTGCACATTTCCTTGCTTTAGCACAATAAACTTGAGTGCAGCCATTATCTATTTGCTACGTAAGACTTTTTGGTTATGCACCAGTTCAGACTAGATGGCTGTTCAGTCAGTTTTTCTATATTTACTATGTATTGCTTTTTCTGACTTGAACGCCCCGCCCTTCACCATGCTGTGATTTTAACTACATCCAAACACAGTTGGTTCTAACCTCCTCTATAAATACAGGCTTTACCATTTTGTTAGCCATAGGTAAGTGTTCACACTAGGCAGACAGGTTAGTTACCCATTCGATCTGAGATTACCTTGACGTTTGGTGAATGGGCTCACAATATTTGGCCAAATTTTGTGCTAAAAATCTCATGTGTTTTTTCATAAATTTCACAAGCCATTATGCTGTTCACATTTCATGTATTGCACATTTCCTTGCTTTAGCACAATAAACTTGAGTGCAGCCATTATCTATTTGCTACGTAAGACTTTTTGGTTATGCACCAGTTCAGACTAGATGGCTGTTCAGTCAGTTTTTCTATATTTACTATGTATTGCTTTTTCTGACTTGAACGCCCCGCCCTTCACCATGCTGTGATTTTAACTACATCCAAACACAGTTGGTTCTAACCTCCTCTATAAATACAGGCTTTACCATTTTGTTAGCCATAGGTAAGTGTTCACACTAGGCAGACAGGTTAGTTACCCATTCGATCTGAGATTACCTTGACGTTTGGTGAATGGGCTCACAATATTTGGCCAAATTTTGTGCTAAAAATCTCATGTGTTTTTTCATAAATTTCACAAGCCATTATGCTGTTCACATTTCATGTATTGCACATTTCCTTGCTTTAGCACAATAAACTTGAGTGCAGCCATTATCTATTTGCTACGTAAGACTTTTTGGTTATGCACCAGTTCAGACTAGATGGCTGTTCAGTCAGTTTTTCTATATTTACTATGTATTGCTTTTTCTGACTTGAACGCCCCGCCCTTCACCATGCTGTGATTTTAACTACATCCAAACACAGTTGGTTCTAACCTCCTCTATAAATACAGGCTTTACCATTTTGTTAGCCATAGGTAAGTGTTCACACTAGGCAGACAGGTTAGTTACCCATTCGATCTGAGATTACCTTGACGTTTGGTGAATGGGCTCACAATATTTGGCCAAATTTTGTGCTAAAAATCTCATGTGTTTTTTCATAAATTTCACAAGCCATTATGCTGTTCACATTTCATGTATTGCACATTTCCTTGCTTTAGCACAATAAACTTGAGTGCAGCCATTATCTATTTGCTACGTAAGACTTTTTGGTTATGCACCAGTTCAGACTAGATGGCTGTTCAGTCAGTTTTTCTATATTTACTATGTATTGCTTTTTCTGACTTGAACGCCCCGCCCTTCACCATGCTGTGATTTTAACTACATCCAAACACAGTTGGTTCTAACCTCCTCTATAAATACAGGCTTTACCATTTTGTTAGCCATAGGTAAGTGTTCACACTAGGCAGACAGGTTAGTTACCCATTCGATCTGAGATTACCTTGACGTTTGGTGAATGGGCTCACAATATTTGGCCAAATTTTGTGCTAAAAATCTCATGTGTTTTTTCATAAATTTCACAAGCCATTATGCTGTTCACATTTCATGTATTGCACATTTCCTTGCTTTAGCACAATAAACTTGAGTGCAGCCATTATCTATTTGCTACGTAAGACTTTTTGGTTATGCACCAGTTCAGACTAGATGGCTGTTCAGTCAGTTTTTCTATATTTACTATGTATTGCTTTTTCTGACTTGAACGCCCCGCCCTTCACCATGCTGTGATTTTAACTACATCCAAACACAGTTGGTTCTAACCTCCTCTATAAATACAGGCTTTACCATTTTGTTAGCCATAGGTAAGTGTTCACACTAGGCAGACAGGTTAGTTACCCATTCGATCTGAGATTACCTTGACGTTTGGTGAATGGGCTCACAATATTTGGCCAAATTTTGTGCTAAAAATCTCATGTGTTTTTTCATAAATTTCACAAGCCATTATGCTGTTCACATTTCATGTATTGCACATTTCCTTGCTTTAGCACAATAAACTTGAGTGCAGCCATTATCTATTTGCTACGTAAGACTTTTTGGTTATGCACCAGTTCAGACTAGATGGCTGTTCAGTCAGTTTTTCTATATTTACTATGTATTGCTTTTTCTGACTTGAACGCCCCGCCCTTCACCATGCTGTGATTTTAACTACATCCAAACACAGTTGGTTCTAACCTCCTCTATAAATACAGGCTTTACCATTTTGTTAGCCATAGGTAAGTGTTCACACTAGGCAGACAGGTTAGTTACCCATTCGATCTGAGATTACCTTGACGTTTGGTGAATGGGCTCACAATATTTGGCCAAATTTTGTGCTAAAAATCTCATGTGTTTTTTCATAAATTTCACAAGCCATTATGCTGTTCACATTTCATGTATTGCACATTTCCTTGCTTTAGCACAATAAACTTGAGTGCAGCCATTATCTATTTGCTACGTAAGACTTTTTGGTTATGCACCAGTTCAGACTAGATGGCTGTTCAGTCAGTTTTTCTATATTTACTATGTATTGCTTTTTCTGACTTGAACGCCCCGCCCTTCACCATGCTGTGATTTTAACTACATCCAAACACAGTTGGTTCTAACCTCCTCTATAAATACAGGCTTTACCATTTTGTTAGCCATAGGTAAGTGTTCACACTAGGCAGACAGGTTAGTTACCCATTCGATCTGAGATTACCTTGACGTTTGGTGAATGGGCTCACAATATTTGGCCAAATTTTGTGCTAAAAATCTCATGTGTTTTTTCATAAATTTCACAAGCCATTATGCTGTTCACATTTCATGTATTGCACATTTCCTTGCTTTAGCACAATAAACTTGAGTGCAGCCATTATCTATTTGCTACGTAAGACTTTTTGGTTATGCACCAGTTCAGACTAGATGGCTGTTCAGTCAGTTTTTCTATATTTACTATGTATTGCTTTTTCTGACTTGAACGCCCCGCCCTTCACCATGCTGTGATTTTAACTACATCCAAACACAGTTGGTTCTAACCT
The DNA here is from genome assembly GCF_051348905.1 of Ranitomeya variabilis. Classification (NCBI taxonomy): domain Eukaryota; kingdom Metazoa; phylum Chordata; class Amphibia; order Anura; family Dendrobatidae; genus Ranitomeya; species Ranitomeya variabilis. Next base: position 316,965,176 of record NC_135235.1, read on the forward strand.
CCTCTATAAATACAGGCTTTACCATTTTGTTAGCCATAGGTAAGTGTTCACACTAGGCAGACAGGTTAGTTACCCATTCGATCTGAGATTACCTTGACGTTTGGTGAATGGGCTCACAATATTTGGCCAAATTTTGTGCTAAAAATCTCATGTGTTTTTTCATAAATTTCACAAGCCATTATGCTGTTCACATTTCATGTATTGCACATTTCCTTGCTTTAGCACAATAAACTTGAGTGCAGCCATTATCTATTTGCTACGTAAGACTTTTTGGTTATGCACCAGTTCAGACTAGATGGCTGTTCAGTCAGTTTTTCTATATTTACTATGTATTGCTTTTTCTGACTTGAACGCCCCGCCCTTCACCATGCTGTGATTTTAACTACATCCAAACACAGTTGGTTCTAACCTCCTCTATAAATACAGGCTTTACCATTTTGTTAGCCATAGGTAAGTGTTCACACTAGGCAGACAGGTTAGTTACCCATTCGATCTGAGATTACCTTGACGTTTGGTGAATGGGCTCACAATATTTGGCCAAATTTTGTGCTAAAAATCTCATGTGTTTTTTCATAAATTTCACAAGCCATTATGCTGTTCACATTTCATGTATTGCACATTTCCTTGCTTTAGCACAATAAACTTGAGTGCAGCCATTATCTATTTGCTACGTAAGACTTTTTGGTTATGCACCAGTTCAGACTAGATGGCTGTTCAGTCAGTTTTTCTATATTTACTATGTATTGCTTTTTCTGACTTGAACGCCCCGCCCTTCACCATGCTGTGATTTTAACTACATCCAAACACAGTTGGTTCTAACCTCCTCTATAAATACAGGCTTTACCATTTTGTTAGCCATAGGTAAGTGTTCACACTAGGCAGACAGGTTAGTTACCCATTCGATCTGAGATTACCTTGACGTTTGGTGAATGGGCTCACAATATTTGGCCAAATTTTGTGCTAAAAATCTCATGTGTTTTTTCATAAATTTCACAAGCCATTATGCTGTTCACATTTCATGTATTGCACATTTCCTTGCTTTAGCACAATAAACTTGAGTGCAGCCATTATCTATTTGCTACGTAAGACTTTTTGGTTATGCACCAGTTCAGACTAGATGGCTGTTCAGTCAGTTTTTCTATATTTACTATGTATTGCTTTTTCTGACTTGAACGCCCCGCCCTTCACCATGCTGTGATTTTAACTACATCCAAACACAGTTGGTTCTAACCTCCTCTATAAATACAGGCTTTACCATTTTGTTAGCCATAGGTAAGTGTTCACACTAGGCAGACAGGTTAGTTACCCATTCGATCTGAGATTACCTTGACGTTTGGTGAATGGGCTCACAATATTTGGCCAAATTTTGTGCTAAAAATCTCATGTGTTTTTTCATAAATTTCACAAGCCATTATGCTGTTCACATTTCATGTATTGCACATTTCCTTGCTTTAGCACAATAAACTTGAGTGCAGCCATTATCTATTTGCTACGTAAGACTTTTTGGTTATGCACCAGTTCAGACTAGATGGCTGTTCAGTCAGTTTTTCTATATTTACTATGGAAAGCTTTATATGAAACGCGACTTTTGCGCGCAGATCGCCGACCTCATGGTCGATCCCACACTAGGATCGGGTCGGGTTTCATGAAACCCGACTTTGACGAGAGTCGGTGATTTTTGAATTTGTCCGATCCGTTTCGCTCAACCCTAATTAGATCATCTTTTTACTATTGATGCTGCATAGGCAGCATCAATAGTGAAAAGTTGGTCACACTTGTCAAACACTATGTTTGACAAGTGTGACTCACCTGTCAATCAGTAAGCTAATTACGCTTGCAAAATGCTAGTGTTTAGCGGGAATACGCATGCCAATTCCGCATGCGATATACCCGGGGAAGGAGTTGTGGAATTTCCGTGGAAATTTCCGCGGCAATTCTGCAACGGGTACACTCAGCCTTAAGATTCACCTCAAGGACCATCAGGAATTCTGCTAAAATGCCAACTTTGGTTATTGCTTTTTCTGCTCAGATTGTCTTTGGGAGAAATAATATGCAGCTAAAATATATGTGCATCAAGCATTAGATCAAATAGTATAACAATGAATGCTGTTTAATGTAAAATATATTTTCTTGCACAAAAACTACAAGAAAACTCAAAACCCTTATTAGGTAACTACAGTTGGTATGGAAAGTATTCAGACCCCTTTAAACTTTTCACTCTTTGTTTCATTTCAGCCATTTGGTAAATTCAAAAAAGTTCATTTTTTTCTCATTAACCCCTTTCTGACCTTGGACGGGATAGTACGTCCGAGATCAGAAGCCCCGCTTTGATGCGGGCTCCGGCGGTGAGCCCGCATCAAAGCCGAGACATGTCAGCTGTTTTGAACAGCTGATATGTGCCCGTAATAGGCGTGGGCAGAATCGCGAGCTGCCGCGCCTATTAACTAGTTAAAAACGCAGACAGCGGCATTTAACTACCGCTTCCGGCCGGGCGGCTGGAAATGATCGCATCGCCGACCCCCGTCACATGATCGGAGGTTGGCGATGCTTCAGAATAGTAACCATAGAGGTCCTTGAGACCTCTATGGTTACTGATCCCCGGCAGCTGTGAGCGCCACCCTGTGGACGGCGCTCACAGCACACCTGCAATTCTGCTACATAGCAGCGAACATCAGATCGCTGCTATGTAGCAGAAGCGATCGTGTTGTGCCAGCTTCTAGCCTCCTATGGAGGCTATAGAAGCATGGCAAAAGTTAAAAAAAAGTTAAAAAAAATGAGAAAAAATTAAAAAAAATATAAAAGTTTAAATCAGTCCCCTTTCGCCCCAATCAAAATAAATCGACAAAAAAAAATCAAATCTACACATATTGGGTATCGCCGCATTCAGAATCGCCAGATCTATCAATTAAAAAAAGCATTAACCTGATCGCTAAACGGCGTAGCGAGAAAAAAATTAGAAACGCCAGAATTATGTTTTTTTGGTCGCCGTGACATTGCATTAAAATGCAATAACGGGCGATCAAAAGAACGTATCTGCACCGAAATGGTATCATTAAAAATGCCAGCTTGGAACGCAAAAAATAAGCCCACAATGGACCCCAGATCATGAAAAATGGAGATGCTACGAGTATCGGAAAATGGCGCAAATTTTTTTTTTTTTAGCAAAGTTTGGAATTTTTTTCACCACTTAGATAAAAAATAACCTAGTCATGTTAGGTGTCTATGAACTCGTACTAAGCGGAAGAATCATAATTGCAGGTCAGTTTTAGCATTTAGTGAACCTAGCAAAAAAGCCAAACAAAAAACAAGTGTGGGACTGCACTTTTTTTGCAATTTCACTGCACTTGGAATTTTTTTCCCGTTTTCTAGTACACGACATGGTAAAACCAATGATGTCGTTCAAAAGTACAACTCGTCGCACAAAAAATAAGCCCTCACATGGCCAAATTGACAGAAAAATAAAAAAGTTATGGCTCTGGGAAGGAGGGGAGCGAAAAACGAACATGGAAAAACGGAAAATCCCAAGGTCATGAAGGGGTTAATGTACACTCTGTACCCCATCTTGGCTGAAAAAAACAGAAATGTAGAAATTTGTACAAATTTATTAAAAGATAAAAGCTGAAATATCACATAGTCATAAGTATTCAGACCTTTTGCTCAGACACTCATATTTAAGTCACATGCTGTCCATTTCCTTGTGATCCTCCTTGAGGTGGTTCTACTCCTTCATTGGAGTCCAGCTGTGTTTAATTAAACTGATAGGACTTGATTTGGAAAGGTGCACACCTGTCTATATAAAACCTCACAGCTCACAATGCATGTCAGACCAAATGAGAATCATGAGGTCAAAGGAACTGGCCAAGGAGCTCAGAGACAGAATTGTGGCAAGGCACAGATCTGGCCAAGGTTACAACAGAATTTCTGCAGTGCTCAAGATTCCTAAGAGCACAGTGGCCTCCTTAATCCTTAAGTGGAAAAAGTTTGGGACCACTAGAAGTCTTCCTAGACCTGGCCGTCCAGCCAAACTGAGCAATCGTGGGAGAAGAGCCTTGGTGAGAGAGATGAGAGAAAGTTTCACAAAGTCAACTATCACTGCAGCCCTCCACCAGTTGGGCATTTATGGCAGAGTGGCCCAATGGAAGCCTTTCCTCAGTGCAAGACATATGAAAGCCTGCATAGAGTTTGCTAAAAAAACACATGAAGGACTCCCAGGCTATGAGAGATAAGATTCTCTGGTCTGATGAGACGAAGATAGACCTTTTTGGTGATAATTCTAAGTGGTATGTGTGGAGAAAACCAGGCACTGCTCATCACCTGCCCCATACAAACCCAACAGTGAAACATGGTGGTGGCAGCATCATGGTATGGGGGTGTTTTTTAGCTGCAGGAACAGGATGACTGGTTGTCATTAGAGGAACCATGAATGCGGCCAAGTACAGAGTTATCCTGGATGAAAACCTCTTCCAGAGTGCTCTGGACCTCAGAATTGGCCAAAGGTTCACCTTCCAACAAGACAATGACCCTAAGCACACAGCTAACATAACAAAAGAGTGGCTTCAGAACAACTCTGTGACCATTATTGACTGGCCCAGCCAGAGCCCTGACCTAAACCCAATTGAGCATCTCTGGAGAGACCTGAAAATGGCTGTCCACCAACGTTCACCATCCAACCTGACGGAACTGGAGAGGATCTGCAAGGAAGAATGGCAGAGGATCTCCAAATCCAGGTGTGAAAAACTTGTTGCATCATTCCCAAGAAGACTCATGGCTGTACTAGCTCAAAAGGTGCTTTTACTCAATACTGAGCAAAGCGTCTGAATAGTTATGACCATGTAATATTTCAGTTTTTATTTTTTAATACATTTGCAAAAGTTTCTACATACTGTTTCTACATACTGTTTTTTTTTTCAGTCAAGATGCTGTGCAGAGTGTACATTAATGAGAAAAAAAAATTAACTTTTTTGAATTTACCAAATGGCTGCAATGAAACAAAGAGTGAAAAATTTAAAGGGATATAAATACTTTCCGTACCCACTGTACATCACCATAATAGCCTGAAAAAGTAATTAATTAGAATACTTAGTGTAAGGCCAGGTTCAGATGAGCGTATGAAAATTCATCTTATTTTCATCCAGAAAACTCAAACATTCTGATCTGTATTCCATCCATGTGTCTGTTTTTTGCATTAATAATTACACATTAACAGTTTAAAAAGAAAGTAATCAAATACAGTTTCTGGTGATACAGCGGTGACCTGTAAGAAGAAAGAGAGTTTGGGTATAGTTCTGGTACCGGATACAAAACTCAAAACAGATGAACCCAAAATGAAGGGTTAATACATTTACTAACAGCCATTTTACAGTTTTTCATATGGTATTAGTGATGAGCAAGTGTGCTCGTTACTTGAGTTTCTCCGGGCACACTCGGGTGATCTTCGAGTATTTTGGGCATGCTCGGAGATTTAGTTTATGTTGTCGCAGCTGCATGATTTGCGGCTGCTAGACAACCTGAATACATGTGGGATTGCCTGTTTGTTAGGGAATCCCCACATGTATTCCGGTTGTCTAGCAGCCACAAATCATGCAGTTGCATGGACATAAACAAAATCTCTGAGCACGCCGAAATACTCGGAGACCACCAGAGCATGCTCGGGGAAACTCGAGTAACAAATATACTCTCTGATCACTATATGGTATCACTGCGGGGGGGTTTTCCTATAGGCCCTCACAGTCACTTCAAAACTGATTAGATCTGTAAAAAATAGGACTTGGAAATTTTCTTGAAAAGAAAATGAAATCTTGCTGCAAAATTTTGACATTTCTTAGATCCTACCAAAATAAAAGAAGGTTTGAGAAATTTTGCTGACATAAAGTACACATATGGGAAATGTTATTTATTAACTTTTTTGTGAGATGTGACAAACTGGTTTAAAGAGAACCTGTCAGCAGGATTGTGCACAGTAACCTGCAGATACTGTCAGGTCAGCGCCGTTATACTGATTACAATGATACCTTGGGTAATGAAATCTGTCTTGTGGTTGTTCTTCAATCTTTTTTTGCAGCTTTCAGTTAATGATATGCCCATTCTCCGGGGTGGGGCTATGGGCGGAGCTATGGGTGGGGCTGTGGGTGGTGTATGGGTGGGGCTGTGGGTGGTGTATGGGTGGGGCTTTATGTGGTGCTCTGCTCATATTGGCATATGTATGGGTTAATGACAGGTCAGTGATCCTTCAGTGACCTGCCCCCTATTTTACATACTGCATAGAATATTATGTGCAAGAAAAAAATTAACATTCATCACGGAGGCGCCGGCGCTGTAGGATGATACAATGGATAATATGCATTTATTTATTTATGATTTAGTCATATATTATTGTGGGGAAAAAATGTATCTTCATCAACATAGCACTGGCGGCACTTGCGCTGCAGCATGATCGCATGTATAATGTCCATTTATTTATTTTATTTGGTGTTATAAACTTATTCAGAAAAATTATTTCTCTCAAAATGGTGCCGACGGCGCCTGCACAGTAGCATCTATTGAATCACCGGTAGATGCTACTTTGCAGGCGGTGTCATTTTGCTAGAGGAAAAAATTGTCTCCACAAAGATGGTTTGGTCACTAAGCTTAAAATTAGCTTAGTCTGTAAGGGGTTAACAATCAATAATAAAATAAATTAAATATATTTACTTTCATAGCAATTGATGAACATCTTTGTGTTGACTGGCGTAGAAAGTGTTAATGTGCAGAATCATGTAGAAGTCAGGATGGCCGAGCGGTCTAAGGCGCTGCGTTCAGGTCGCAGTCTCCCCTGGAGGCGTGGGTTCGAATCCCACTTCTGACATCAATCTTTTCTTGTTACTGATTAGTTGCGGGTCGGCTCCATTGGCGGTAATCTCAAACCAAACACTAAGGGTATGTGCACACGTTCTGGATTTTTCGCGTTTCTTCGGCGGTTTTCCGCATGAAAAACGCATTCATTAAGCATCCCATCATTTTGAATGCATTCCGCAATTCTTGTGCACATGCTGCGTATTTTTCTGTGATAAAAATGCATTGTGGAAAAATACGCAGCATGTTCATTAATTTTGCAGATTTATTGCGGATTTCCCGCTATTTAATGCATTGGGAAGCTGCGTAAAAAAACACAAAAAATCCGCACTAAAAACGTGCAAAAACCGCTACAAAACCGCGAGAAAAACACGTGCAGATTTTATGCAGAAAATCTCCGGTTTTGTTCAGGAAATTTCTGCATAAAATCCTGACGTGTGCACATGCCCTAAAAGTAGAATAACTCAATGGGTATCACTTTTGGGGATTTTCCAAAGTGTACGCCCCTCAAAGTCACTTCGAAACTGAATGGGTCTTTAAAAAATAGGATTATTTGTAAATATTCTTGAATAAGAATGAAAATTTGATGCAAACGTTTAACCCGTCTAACGTCTAAACAAAATAAAAGGAGATTTTAAAAAATGATGCAGAAATAGACAGAAGATAAGATAGAAAGATGGAAAAGTTATTTATTAACTATTTTGCGTCATGTGACTATCTGGTTTAAGGATAAAAGCAGTGAAAGTGTTAAAATTGCTAATTTCCCAAAATTTTCACAAAACTTTAGATATTTTCAGAAAAAAAAATGCTAAAAACTTATTGACCTTAATTTACCGCTAACATAAAGGACAATATGTCACAATAGACACTTGCAAAATGATTGGGATATGTTGAAACATTCCAGAGTTATTAACACATAAAGTGACTGGAAAAATTGGGCGTCATCATTAAGCTCAAAAGGGTTAAAGATCAATAATAAAAGTAAATTATGATACATTTCCATAAATCACGAGCAATGCTCTTCTTTCTGCTGTCTGGTTTGGAAACAGTTAATGCAAGCTCATCAGCAGAAGTCAGGATGGCCGAGCGGTCTAAGGCGCTGCGTTCAGGTCGCAGTCTCCTCTGGAGGCGTGGGTTCGAATCCCACTTCTGACATCACTTCTTTTATGCCATGAGATTGTTCAGCTTCTCTCCTGTTACTGATTAGTACATGTTACATTACATAATAACACTGACATCTTCTATAGAATTTATATTGTAACTCAGCAATACCAGGAACCTTCAGCTCTTCTAACACTCTTAACTAATTTCAGCCTACAATGGTTTCTTACAGACACCTAAGGAATTGAAAGCTAAATGAATATTTATGTGTGACAACTTTAACCCTATCTCTGTCATTTATATAGTACACCATAATGAGAATATCACAAAGTCTAACCCTTTCTATACTGCGCTCCGACCCCATACCTTGTGTGGACAATCACGACCTGCCTGATCACATTCCTTATTTTAGAGTGCAGTTATGTGTGCGCTAACACCTGTAGCTAATGGCCGGGAATATAGATATACAGCGTTTCACTACATAAACACCATAAACCAATCCCTGCGTGGTATTGAAAGAATAAAGACATATCAGTTAAAAAAAAATCAATTTGCAATGAAATATTGCAGTTGTCACAGTGGCCACCAGAGATCAGTATGGTCAGACTGAGGTGAATCTGGATGGTCCACAGCTGGAGCTGACTCTTTGAGCCACACTACAGCAATATGCAAATAACAAAGGTTGAACTTGATGGACCTACAGATGCGCCTTTTCTGGGGTGGCTGGGGGCAGATGTTTTTAGCCAGGGGGGGCAACAACCATGGTCCCTCTCTAGGCTATTAATATCTGTCCTCAGTCACTGGCTTTCCCACTCTGGCGGAGAAAATTACTCGGGAGCCCACGCCAGTTTTTTCGGTGAATTAATCCTTTAATTTAACACCTACAGCTTCAAAATTTTACACACACACTGCTAACATTATTAGTGAGGGATATATAAAAATATAACGGATATGGAATAAACGGTTTACTGTATGTAAACCATGTCTCATCTCCTGTTGGGTTCTGTAATGATTTTACAGAACCTGACAATTAAATTATCGGCTATTCTGCTATCTAACTCTCTATGAAATATAAAGATATATATATATATATATATATATATATATGTGTGTCTCACTGACATATATATATACCTATTCTATGTATACACATTTATTCTACCTATTCTATTCTATTCTGTCAGTGTGATTTTACTGTACACCGCACTGAATTGCTGGCTTTTCTATAGAACACCAGTGCGTATTTCTCACAAGTCACATTGCTGGTCCGTGTGTAATCCGTACTTTTCTCGCACCCATAGACCTGCAATGGGGGATTTGGGGCGTAATACGGTGACAAACGCAGCATGCTGCAATTTCACTCGCATGTAGAAGACGGCTGAGAAAACAATGGAGCTGCCCCATAGATTAACATTGGTCCAAGTGCTATGCGATGTTTTATGGCATAGCACTCCTCCGTATTATGGTCTAGTGTGACTCCAGCCTTAGACGTTATCCCCGGTATAGTGGAGCATCGACTGTATAATACCGGAGGCTCCTGCACATGTACTGTGTCCACACCATAACTAGGATGTAGAATTATGGGTTACAATAATGGGGTTCTTCAGTGAGAACAAATCATCAACTATTCACCTCTTATTGATTGATGGTTGTCCGCTCCATTCATCATCTATGGGGCTACCAGAAAAGCCAAGTGCAGCGCTCGGCAGCCACAGTAGGAATCTTTTGAGCAGCGGTCGGACATGATGCTGCAGTCTAAATTTTTTCTAACTTGCAAAGTGCAGTAAGTTGGTTGTACACACACTAGCTGCGGAGGGAGGTAGGGATGACGTAGGACATAGTCACTATCATTATGCCCACTGGGTGACTCCTTGTTCCCCGCGGGGCCAGTTGAGCCTGGAGATCAGCACCACAAACATTTTAAAGACTTGTAAATGAATATCAACATTTTATACCTTGTGATTATTTAGTGTCTTTTTGGTCTCTTGGGTTGTGGGTTTGAGCCCAATCTGGGGTAGAAGATATAAGCTTTTTCTTTGATCATTTCTTTATAGTCTCCATTATGTTAATGCTAATATTTGTACTAAGAGTAACTTTATTTCACTTTGCCAAAGATTGTAATTTATATACTTTAAATTTCAGTATTGCTGATCATATTATTGACTCTTCTACAAGGGGTTAATATCTTGGTAGAAAAAAAATGACTCCAAAGGTGGACAACCCCATTCAGACAGCAAATTATGTATAGTTTACAAACCTATGCAGGAACCTCTCCAGGGAAACCCCAGTTTGAAAGGACACATGACAGGTAAGTCCAAAAAAATGGAAACAATTTGCATGTCAAGAAACAGGAGCATGACTACCTGCAGCAATGAATAGTGGGAAAGGCATCTGTTTAATGGCAACAAGGAAGTCTGTCACCCCTAGTGTGAAGGGGTTAAATCATTTTACAGCCAGGAGCTGTGCTAATGCACTCGCTCCTGTCTGCAAAACCCCGGGTACTGAATGGAAAGCAGGGTGATCTGTAGTTACCTTGAGTTGCGGTGATGCGCCCTCTGCTGGATGTCCTCATATGAACTCGAGCGTGGGAACTTTTCCAAGGCTCCAGTTCATGAGGACATCCAGCAGAGGGCGCATCACCGCAACTCAAGGTAAGTACAGGGCAATCCCCTGCTTTCCATTTAGTACCCGGGGTTTTACAGGCACGAGCGAGTGCATTAGCACAGCTCCTGGCTGTAAAATGATTTAACCCCTTCAGATGGATTTACTTTGTGGGACATAACGACGGAAGGTGTGGAATATTGTTGTTTTTTTATCTTTACTTTGTTATAGAACGAGGGTCTTCAGGTGGATTACCAGTCTAATAAAATATTACAACACCCTGTGTCTTTATTTCATTAAAGGACTTTGTAATAATGTGTGTGTGTTTTCTTAACCATTTCGTACTATTGGATAAATAATGGATAGGTGTCATAATTGACGCCTCTCCATTATTAATCTGGCTTAATGTCACCTTACAATAGCAAGGTGACATTAACCCTTCATTACCCCATATCCCACTGCTACACGGGAATGGGAAGAGAGTGGCCAAGTGCCAGAATAGGCGCATCTTCCAGATGAGCCTTTTCTGGGGTGGCTGGGGGCAGATGTTTGTAGCCAGGGGAGGCCAATAACCATGGACTCTCTCTAGGCTGTTAATATCTGCCCTCAGTCACTGGCTTTACCACTCTGGCGGAGAAAATTGCACGGGAGCCCACGCCAGTTTTTTCCGCGATTTAACCCTTTATTTTACAAGCTACAGCACCCAAATTTTGCACATACACACTACTAACATTAGTAGTGTGGAATATGCAAAAATAAAGGGGATATGAGATGGTTTACTGTATGTAAACCATGTCTCATGTCCTGTCGGGTTTGAGAAGGAGAAATGAAAAGCCGGCAATTGAATTACCGGCTTTTCTATATAGAACACCGCTGCATATTTCTCGCAAGTCACACTGCTGGTCCTTGTGTAATCCGTATTTTTCTCGCCCCCCCATAGACTTTCATTGGCGATTTTTTTGCGCAATACGGTGACAAACGCAGCATGCTGCGATTTTCTACGGCCGTACAAGACCGTATAATACGGATCAGTAAAATACGTCTGATAGGAGCTGGGCCATAGAGAATCATTGGGCCGTGTGTTATGCGTATTTTACGGATGTATTTACTGCGCTCATACGTCTGTAAAACTCGCCAGTGTGACGCCGGCCTAAAGTTCGGGGTCCGTAACGAATGCCTACTATTTTTCAGAAAGTCCGTGTTAGGGTGCGTGTCCACGGTCCGTAATCACAGTGCTTTGGACGAAGCGGAAAACCCTCTCTGCCAAAGCGCTGCCCCTTCTGTACGAGCAGAGGTTCTGGATGTGTTCATTGTATACATCCGGAATCTCCGCACCCCATACATAGGATCCTGTGATTTACCTTGCGGTGACGGAGCGTCGCAGCAATGTAAACAGACGCGCCGCATGTCCGTAAACGCAGGGACACCGGATGCGTGTTCGCACGCATAGTGGAGATGGGATTTCATAAAATCCCCTCCACTGCTGTAACATCTGAGCGCTGTGGGTTGAACGCTGCGGCTGTATGCAGCGTCCAATCTGCAGCTAATCCGGATGTAATCCTGAACATGTCATGTTTCGGTATCCAAAACACGATGTTATGCAGAAACACCAGCAGTAAGATTACTGCTCCCATCAGCCACTAATAACAGTGAGAGCAGGCACAGCTAATGGGAGTATTTATCACCTGGTTCCTGCACTATAAATAAATGAATTAAAAAAAAAATAACTTTGCATCTTTCTATCTATGATAACCAGCATGGCAACACTGACAGCTGCAGGCTGCAACCCTCAGCTGTCAACTGTATCATGGCTGGTTATCAAAAATAAATAAATAATTCCTCCACGTTTTTGACAACTAGCCATGGTAAAGCTAAAGTAAATGCTCAGCGTAGAGTGCAGGATAAACGTGATCTAGAATGTTATGTAAAATGTTCCCAATAAAAGCTTCAAATCAATCTACAAGAAAAGCAAGTCCCCACTAAAATCTGTAATTTGTCAATGGAATACTAGAGGTCTTCCATGTTACTGGTAGGACAAAGGCTCTGGAAAAGCTAAATGGCTCCTCCCCCCCCAAAGAAATTTAGCTAATTGTGCGCTCCCAACTTCAAATGCCCCTCCCTCACAGTGTGCCTAAGCCACACTTAGCATCCACATGTCTGACATTTCTATAGCAATGAGAGCCCGCCTAATTTACGGGTGCATGTCTCCAGAAGCATAAGATGGGCACTACAACATTGTGAGCACTACAATGTATTGTGTACTACAACATCCTAGGCACTACAATTGCAGTTTGCAATTTTCACTTAGTAACATCCACTGCTGCTTGCTAAGATGATCACTGCACAACTAAATTAATTCATTGGGGGTGTAGTTTGTAAAATGGGGTTTCTTATGGGGGGTTCTGCTTTTCTGGCACTTCAGGGTCTCCAGCAAAATCTGAAATCCAATATGGCGCTTCTTCCCTTCTGAGCTTTGTGCTGTGCCTCAAAAGTAGTTTTTGACCATATGTGGGACATCAGTGTACTCAGGAAAAATTGCAAAACAAATTGTGTGGTCTATAATCTCCTGCTATCATTGTGAAAATGAAACCATTTTTGGCTAAAACATTTTTGTGGGAAAAAAATAATTTTTTCCATTTTCACAGGTCAACATTGTAAAATTCTGTTAAGCACCTCTTTGTTCAAGGTGCTCACCACACATCAAGAATATGAATTCCTTCAGGGGTCTAGTTTCCAAAATGGGGTCACCTGTGGGGAAGATCAGGGGCTCTCCAAATGCGTCATGACACAACAGAACATTTCATCAAAGTATCCGCTCCAAAATGTCACTCCTTCCTTTCTAAGCCCTGTTGTGCACCCAAACAGTAGTTTTTCCCTACATATGGGGTATCTGCATACTCAGGAGAAATTGAACAACACATTTTGGGGTCCATTTTCTCCAGTTAGTCTTGTGAAAATAAAAAAATGTGGCTAAAAGAACATTTTTGTGGGAAAAATGGGACTTTTTTATTTTCATGGCTCTATGCTATAAACTTCTATGAAGCACCTGGGGGTTCAATGTACTCACTACACATCTAGATACAATACTTGAGGGATCTAGTTTCCAAAATGGAGTCACTTGTAGGGTGTTTAAACTGTTTAGGCACATCGGGGGCTCTCCAAACGCAACATGGCATTTGCTAGTGATTCAAGACAATTTTGAACTCCTAAAGTCAAATGATACTCCTTCACTTCCGAGCCCTGTCGCGCGCCCAAACAGTAGTTTTACTGCACATATGGGGCATCAGTGTACTCAGTAAAAATTGCACAATATATTTTAGCATCCATTTTCTCCTGTTACCCTTGTGAAAATAAAACATTTAAAGGCTGAGTCACACATAACGATATCGTTAACGATATCGTTGCAACGTCACGCTTTTGGTGACGTTAGCAACAATCCCGCTAACGATCTCGTTATGTGTACCAACGATCAGGCCCCTGCTGGGAATGGGAATGATCAGGACCTTTTTTTGGTCGCTGATCACCCGCTGTCATCGCTGGATCGGCGTGTGTGACGCCGATCCAGTGATGTGTTCACTTGTAACCAGGGTAAATATCGGGTTACTAAGCGCGGCCCTTGAAGGCGTTTCTCTGTACAGTAAAATTTAGTATTTTAGTCTTTTCTAAATACAATAAAAAGGTCGTGAAACAAATTGTGACTATTTATACCTTGACTTGTCCACTATTGTATCACTTTCGATATGCTACTATAACTTACTGTTGTTCCACTAAGAATATTAATCTTTAGAACTACTGATGATATAAAAAAATTTTCTTTTACTGAAACTTTTCTACACCTCAGTTCACACTGTTCAAGTTTAACGACAACCATCAGCCGACATATCTCAGTTGGGAGAGCATTAGACTGAAGATCTAAAGGTCCCTGGTTTGATCCCGGGTTTTGGCATAAGAATTGATATGCTGAAAACTATTTGATGTTTCCAGAGTCTATTTTGAAAGGAAAAATTCAGGACATTAAGGCTATGTGTACACGTTTAGGAATTTTTGCGTGTTTTTTCGCGATAAAACTGCGAAAAAAACGCATACATTAAGCATCCTATTTTTAGAATGCATTCCGCATTGTTTGTGCACATGCTACATTTTTTTCCGTGGCGGAATCGCATTCCGGAAAAAAAAGCAGCATGTTCATTAACCCCTTTACCCCCAAGGGTGGTTTGCACGTTAATGACCGGGACAATTTTTACAATTCTAGACTACTGTCCCTTTATGAGGTTATAACTCTGGAATGCTTCAACGGATCCTGATGATTCTGACACTTTTTTCTCGTGACATATTGGGCTTCATGATAGTGGTAAAATGTATTTGATATTACCTGCGTTTACTTGTCAAAAAAATGGAAATTTGGCAAAAAGTTTGAAAATTTCGCAATTTTCAAACTTTGAATTTTTATGCCCTTAAATCACAGAGATATGTCACACAAAATACTTAACAAGTAACATTTCCCACATGTCTACTTTACATCAGCACAATTTTCGAACCAAAATTTTTTTTGTTGGGGAGTTATAAGTGTTAAAATTTGACCAGCAATTTCTCATTTTTACAACACCATTTTTTTTAAGGGACCACATCTCATTTGAAGTCGCTTTGAGGGGTCTATATGATAGAAAATAACCAAGTGTGAAACCATTCTAAAAACTGCACTTCTTAAGGTACTCAAAACCACATTCAAGAAGTTTATTAACCCTTCAGGTGTTTCACAGGAATTTTTGGAATGTTTAAAAAAAATGGACATTTAACTTTTTGTCACAAAAAATTATTTCAGCTGTAATTTGTTTTATTTTACCAAGGGTAACAGGAGAAAATGGACCCCAAAAGTTGTACAATTTGTCCTGAGTATGCTGATACCCCATATGTGGGGGTAAACCACTGTTTGGGCACATGGCAGAGCTCGGAATGGAAGGAGCGCCATTTGACTTTTCAATGCAAAATTGACTGGAATTGAGATGGGACGCCATGTCGCGTTTGGAGAGCCCCTGATGTGCCTAAACATTGAAACCCCCCCACAGGTGGCACCATTTTGGAAAATAGACCCCCAAAAGAACTTATCTAGATATGTGGTGAGCACTTTGACCCACCAAGTGCTTCACAGACGTTTATAATGTAGAGCCTTAAAAATAAAAAATCATATTTTTTCACAAAAATGATCTTTTTGCCCCCATTTTTTTATTTTTCCAAGGGTAACAGAAGAAACTGGACCAGAAAGGTTGTTGTGCAATTTGTCCTGAGTACTGTGATACCCCATATGTGGGGGTAAACTATTGTTTGGGCACATGGCAAAGCTCGGAAGGGAAGGAGCGACATTTGACTTTTCAATGCAAAATTGACTGGAATTGGGATGGGACACCATGTCGCGTTTGGAGAGCCCCTGATGTGCCTAAACATTGAAACCCCCCACAAGTGACAACATTTTGGAAAGTAGGCCTCCTAAGGAGCTTATCTAGATGTGTTGTGAAAACGTTGAACCTCCAAGGGTTTCACTACAGTTTATAACACAGAGCCGTGAAAATAAAAAATCCTTTTTTTTCCACAAAAATTATTTTTTAGCCCTCGGGTTTGTATTTTCCCAAGGGTAACAGGAGAAATTGGACCCCAAAAGTTGTTGTCAAATTTGTCCTGAGTATGCGGATACCCCATATGTGGGGGGAACCACCGTTTGGGCACATGGCAGAGCTCGGAAGGGAAGGCGCGACATTTGGAATGCAGACTTAGATGGATTGTCTGCAGGCGTCACGTACAGTAACAGTAGAAACCTCCCACAAGTGACCCCATATTGGAAACTAGACCCCCCGAGGAACTTATCTAGATGTGTTGTGAGAACTTTGAAACCCCAAGTGTTACACTACAGTTTATAACGCAGCGTCGTGAAAATAAAAAATATTTTTTTCCCACAAAAATGTATTTTTCCCCAAAATTTTTATTTTCCCAAGGGTAACAAGAGAAATTGGACCCCAAAAGTTGTTGTCCAATTTGTACTGAGTACGCTGATACCCCATATATTGGGGGTAAACCCCTGTTTGGGTGCACGGGAGAGCTCGGAAGGGAAGGAGCACTGTTTTACTTTTTCAACGCAGAATTGGCTTGAATTGAGATCGGATGCCATGTCGCATTTGGAGCGCCCCAGATGTGCCTAAACAGTGGAAACCCCCAATTCTAACTTAAACCCTAACCCAAACACACCCCTAACCCTAATCCCAACCATAGCCCTAACCACACCCCAACCCTAATCCCAACCGTAAATGTACTCAAAACCCTAACCCCAACCCTTACTTTAGCACCAACCCTAACCCTAACTTTAGCCCCAACCCTAACCCTAACTTTAGCCCCAACCCTAACCCTAACTTTAGCCCCAACACTAACCCCAACCCTAACTTTAGCCCCAACCCTAACCCTAATGGGAAAATGGAAATACATGTTTTTTAAATTTATTATTTTTCTCTAACTAAGGGGGTGATGAAAGGGGGTTTGATTTACTTTTATAGCATTTTTTGGCTGATTTTTATGATAGGCAGCCGTTACACACTAAAAGACGCTTTTTATTGCAAAAAATAGTTTTTGCGTCTCCACATTTTGAGAGCTATAATTTTTCCAAATTTTAGTTCACAGAGACATATGAGGTCTTGTTTTTTGCTGGACGAGTTGTCGTTTTTATTGGTACCATTTTCGGGCACGTGAAATGTTCTGATCGCTTTTTATTCCGATTTTTGTGAGGCAGAATGAACAAAAACCAGCTATTCATGAATTTCTTTTGGGCGGACGCTTATACCATTCCACGTTTGGTAAAATTGATAAAGCAGTTTTATTCTTCGGGTCAGTATGATTTCATTGATACCTCATTTATATTTTTTTTTTATGTCTTGGCGCTTTTATACGATAAAAACAATTTTATATAAAAAATAATTATTTTTGCATCGCGTTATTCTGAGGACTATAACTTTTTTATTTTTTTCGTTGATGACGCTGTATGTCATCTCATTTTTTGCGGGACAAAATGACGTTTTCAGCGGTACAATGGTTATTTATATCCGTCTTTTTGATCGCGTGATATTCTACTTTTTGTTTGGCAGTCTGATAATAAAGTGTCGTTTTTTGTCTCTTTTTTTTTTACGGTGTTCACTGAAGGGGTTAACTAGTGGGACAGTTTTTGTAGGTCAGGTCGTTATGGACATGGCGATACTAAATATGTGTACTTTTATTGTTTTTTTATTTAGATAAAGAAATGTATTTATTGGAACAATATTTTTTTTTCTTTATTTAGGATTTTTTTTTTTACACATGCAAATATTTTTTTACTTTTTTACTTTGCCCTGGGGGGAACATCACAGTAAAGTGACAGATCGATGATCTGACACTTTGCTGTGCACTGTGTCAGATCAGCGATCACACAGGCACAGCAGGGAGTCGAGGAGCGGGAAAGCTGTGCGGGACGCCGGAAGGTGAGAATATCATGATTTTATTTTTTTTAATTATATTTAACATTAGATCTAGAGTTGAGCGACTATTACTTTTTTCGGATCGAGTCGGGTTTTGCGAAACCCGACTTTGTCAAAAGTCGGGTCGGGTGAAATCGGCCGATTATTGCGAAACGTCGGGGGCTGAATGAAACACGAAACCCAATGCAAGTCAATGGGGAATCAAAGTCGGCAGTGAGTGGAGGACAGGAAAACACCTACAGTGCCCATTTTAATGCCAAAAACATCAATTCCTTATTACTTAAGCTTGTCAATCTTAATTTACTTTATAATAATAGTTAGGCATTGAAAACTGGGGGTCATTTGGCTAAAGTTGTGGGGGGTAGGGCTGGCTCAAGATTTTCGTGGGCCCAGGAAACACGGAATACGTCATGGCGGTGCAGCAGGGAGAGGTAAGTATTTCAACTTTGCAAGTGCTGTGATCCTGAGCAAGCAGGGGGGCCCACTCATTGGCACTGGCACAGGGCCCCTCATAGTACGGCGGTGTGTTTGACGGCGGGTGGCGCCTCCCACTGGCAGAGACACTTTTGCGTACTATGAGGGGCCTTGTGCCAGTGACGTCGCCAATGAGTATGCCCCCCACCTGATGAAGGAACCTGCACTTTCATCTGCACCTTCCTCTTTGTCCCCATGTAAGGTGGTATAGTATGCGGGAAGGGGAACCTGACTTTCAGCAGGGTCAGATTCTGGCTATGTAGAGTGCAAGGGGAATGTAGTGGTCTGGGTCAATGTACCAGCAGACTCATCTAGCAGTGGCTGGGCAATGGGCAGGATGAGGAGGAAACACAGATATAGGCCCAGATAATAAAGTAGGCTAAATGCAGTTCAAAATTGGTAACAGGACTAAACAGGCGGCATTGCTTTTTTCAGTGGAGGAAAACTAATGAGTGGCAGACACAGTTAGTAGGCCCAAATAATAAAGTAGGCTAAATGCAGTTCAAAATTGGTAACAGGACTAAACAGGCGGCATTGCTTTTTTCAGTGGAGGAAAACTAATGAGTGGCAGACACAGTTAGTAGGCCCAAATAATAAAGTAGGCTAAATGCAGTTCAAAATTGGTAACAGGACTAAACAGGCGGCATTGCTTTTTTCAGTGGAGGAAAACTAATGAGTGGCAGACACAGTTAGTAGGCCCAAATAATAAAGTAGGCTAAATGCAGTTCAAATGTGGTACCAGGACTAAACAGGCGGCATTGCTTTGTTCAGTGGAGGAAAACTGTAATGAGTGGCAGACACAGTTAGCAGGCCCAAATAATAAAGTGGGCTAAATGTCTGCCAAAAAATTGTTCATAAATAAACAGGTGGCATAGCTAGGTACAGGAGTGGGCTCCTCTGCTGAGTAGCAGACAGTGGTAGTAGGTGCAAAGTATTAACTGGTCTAAATGGAGGCCAGGGCCCCTGTATAATTTAACTATCATCTATCATTTCAACAAATTTGTATTGGCAGTGCCATTGAAGAATTTAACAACACAGACTACACAGTGGTGGAGCAGGGAGAGGTAAGTATTGCAAGTGGTAGAGCACTGTTCGAGCTGGGGTGGAACACTCTCTCGTGGGCAGCGGTACTGGCACAGGGCCCCTCATATTACGACGGTGTGTCTGACATTGGTTGTGCACCCCTACCATCAGAGACACTTCATTGTACTATGAGGGACCCTGTGCCAGTGCCGTCGCCCAAGTGTGGGCACACCCACCTGTCCAGGCAAACGGCACTCACACGGGTCCTGGCGCCAGGTGGTGACCACGGCCCTGTGGGGGGAGTCAGCCCATTTAGGGAGGTATAAAAATGGCCTATGGTGGACATTCAGCAGTTGCAAATGGAGGAATTGGAGAAGTCAGTAAGAGGAGGCCAAAAGCAAGACATTTTTCAGGCAAGCTACGTGTCAGCGGGGGAAGGTGGGGCAAAATAATTTGAAATCCATGATTGGTTCATTTTAATGAAGGTTAGATCATCAACATTTTGGGTAGCCACACGTGTCCTTTTTTCAGTCAGTATTGAAACAGCAGCACTGAAGACACTTTCTGATAGCGCACTAGCAGCAGGGCAAGCGAGCTCCTGTAATGCATATTCTGCCAATTCAGGCCAGGTGTCTATTTTAGATACCCAGTAATCAAAGGGGAATGACCTGTGAGGGAGAACATCGATAAGGGAGGAAAAGTAGTTCGTAACCATACTGGACAAATGCTGTCTCCTGTCACTTTGAATCGATGCAGCAGTACCTGTCATGTCAGCGGTCATTGCGAAATCACGCCACAACCTGGTCATAAAACCCCTCTGTCCAATGCCACTTTGGATTTGTGCACCTCTAACACCTCTGCCATGTTGCCCCCTACGGCTCGTGTGAGAACCATCACCGTCGCTGTGTGCTGGGAATGCCTGAAACAAACGGTCTACAAGAGTTGCTTGTTTGGTAGCCAATATTTGCTCAAGGTTCTCATGTGGCATGATATTTTGTAATTTTCCTTTATATCGTGGATCCAAGAAGCAGGCCAACCAGTAATCGTCATCGGTCATCATTTTGATAATGCGGGGGTCCCTTTTTAGGATACGCAAGGCATACTCAGCCATGTGGGCCAATGTTCCAGGTGTCAATTCACTGCTTGTGCTGGGTTGAGGAGCACTTTCTTGCAAATCAACATCAATTGTGTCCCGCAAAAACCCTGTACCTGACCTTGCAACGACACCAGTTTCTATTGCCCCGAGAAGCATCCTCCTCCCATAAATATTCATCCCCATTATCCTCCTCCTCCTCCTCTTCGTCCGCCACCTCGTCCAAGAGAGTTCCCTGAGCAGACAATGGCTGACTGTCATCAAGGCTTCGCTCCTCCTCGGCTGCAGACAACTGCTCCTTAATGTGCGTCAAACTTTGCATCAACAGACGCATTAGTGGGATGCTCATGCTTATGATGGCTTCTTCTGCACTTACCAGCCATGTGCATTTCTCAAAACACTGAAGGACTTGGCAGAGGTCTTGTAGCTTCGACCACAGCACACCAGACAACTCCATGTCTGCCATCCAAGTGCCTGCCCGTGTATGTGTGTATGTGTATCCTCCCACAAATTAATTACAGCATGCCTCTGTTCGCACAGCCTCTGAACCATGTGCAGTGTGGAGTTCCACCTTGTTGCAACGTCGATTATTAGGCGGTGCTGGAGAAGATTCAGCGATCACTGATGGTTCAGCATACGGCTGGAGTGTACGGGCAACCGGCGCATGTGCGAGCAAAGTCTTCGCACCTTCAGGAGCAGGGCTGGTAACTCCAGATAATTTTTGAGGAAGCACTGCACCACCAGGTTCAAGGTGTGAGCCAGGCAAGGTATGTGTTTCAGTTCTGAAAGGGCTATGGCAGCCATAAAATTCCTTCCGTTATCACTGACTACCTTGCCTGCCTCTAGATGTACACTGCCCAGCCATGACTGAGTTTGTTGCTGCAGGTACTCGGCCAGTACTTCCGCGGTGTCTTTGTTGTCGCCCAAACACTTCATTTGTAGCACAGCCTGCTGACGCTTACCACTAGCTATTCGATAATGGGACACCTCGTGTGCAACACTGCCAGTTGCGGATGGAGTGGTCGTGTGACTGTGCTCTGTGGACGAGCTTTCGCTTCTGGAGGAGGAGGAGGAGGGGTTGCGAACGCCTACAGCCAACTGTTTCCTAGACCTTGGCTAGGCAGAACTGTCCCACTATGGCTGTCCCCTGTGGACCCTGCATCCACCACATTAACCCAGTGCACCGTGATGGACACGTAATGTCCTGGCCATGCCTAGTGGTCCATGCATCTGTTGTGAGGTGCACCTTTCCACTGATTGATTGCCTCAGTGCATGAACAATGCGGTCTTTGACATGCTGGTGGAGGGCTGGGATGGCTTTTCTCGCAAAGAAGTGCTGACTGGGTAGGTCATAGCGTGGTGCTGCGTAGGCCATCAGGTCTTTGAAAGCTTCGCTTTCAACCAACCGGTAGGGCATCATCTCTAACTAGATTAGTATAGCAATGTGGGCATTCAAACCCTGTGTATGCGGATGAGAGGATGAGTACTTTCTTTTCCTAACGAGAGTCTCTTGTAGGGTGAGCTGGACTGGAGAGCTGCATATGGTGGAACTAGCGGTGGTGGTGGTGGACATGGCGGATTGAGTGAGGGTTGGTGATGGTATTCTTGATGTTGGCCTACATACAGTGTTTCCTACCAATAACCTTGTGATTCCCTGACTGCTTTGGCCTTGCGACGATACCTCCACATTTGCTGCTGGTGGTGTCCTAACCAGTGGGCTTACAGTGAGGGAAGCAATGTAGCATTGCTGACTACCTTCATTCTGAGCAGGTGCACCAACGGTACGGGACGTTTGGTAGTTAGTCCAGGCTTGCAAGAGCATACTGGTTAAATGTCTAAGCATGCACGTTGTATTTAAATTTTGAAGATTCTTCCCTCTGCTAAAGGTCTTTGAGCATTTCTTACACATAACTTTTGACTGATCATTCGGATCTTGGTTAAAAAATTGCCACACTACACTCTTCCTACTATGGAATACCTTTTTTCAGGCATTGCACGCTGTGCTACTTTCACCGGATGGCCACGCTGTCCTAAAACTGTTTTTGTTTTTGACAAACGCTTTTGGCCTAAAACGGGCCAGCCAGATGACAGCTGTTGCAATGTAGATGGCTGCTGTGGATCATCCTCCACCAATTCTGAGCTACTGGCAGCAGCACCCTCTTCCCCCAATGGCTGCCAATCTGGGTCAACAACTGGGTCATCTATCACCTCCTCTTTAATGTCATGTGCACCTTCCTCTGTGTCACCGTGTAAGGTGCTATAGCGTTCGGGACGGGGCACCATAGTCTCATCAGGGTCAGATTCTGGCTCAGTACACTGCGAGGGCAATGTAGTGATCTGAGTCAATGGAACAGCATAATAATCTAGCTGTGGCTGTGCATCAGTGCACTCCATGTCTGATTCATCTTGTAATGGTCAGTTAACAATTTCCCTTTCTAACCCAGGCACGGTATGTGTAAAGAGCTCCATGGAGTAACCTGTAGTGTCGCCTGACGCATCCTTCACTTTTGGTTTGGGTGAAGGACACAAGGAAACGTCTTGTTCCTGACCGGGAGCATCCACTGACGACTCGCTGCTTTTATATTTGGAACTTTCTGAAGAGGAGGCGAAAGAGTTAGAGGCTGAGTCAGCAAGGAAAGCCAAAACTTTTTCCTGCTGCTCCGGCTTTAAAAGCTTTTCCTTCTCCCAGATAAGGGAGCCTTTGAGGCCTTGTGTAGCCAGACGATGACGCTGGCTCAACACCTCCAGCCTTAGGTGCTATTGTGCTTTTGCCACTACCACCAGATGCACCACCAACACCACTACCATCAGTACCAGCTGGCAACCACCGCCCACGGGCTCTTCCACCAGACTTCCTCATTTTTTGGAAAATCTAACCAAAATAATAACCGTTATATGGTACGATAAAACAAGGTAGAAGGTGTAAATAAACTTGATGAGAATTCAAATCTCCCTTTTTTTGGGAGACTGAACCAAAACTCAGGCCCTCTGCACAAAACAACACAATGTAAGTGGCAGAAAGTGGCTGGCTGATATACGACAAACTAACAGGACTGAAGTATATCCACATTGTGAGAATTTGGATCTCACGTTTTTGGGGGGGAGACTGAACCAAAACTCAGGCGTAGTGTATGTAACAACGCAATCTAAGTGGCAGAAAGTGGCTGGCTGACATACGACAAACTAACAGGACAGAAGTATATCCACTTTGTGAGAATTTGAATCTCCCTTTTTTGGGGGGAGACTGAACCAAAACTCAGGCCCTGTGCATAAAACAACACAATGTAAGTGGCAGAAAGTGGCTGGCTGATATACGACAAACTAACAGGACTGAAGTATATCCACTTTGTGAGGATTTGAATCTCACCTTTTTTTGGGGGAGACTGAACCAAAACTCAGGCCCAGTGTATATAACAACGCAATCTAAGTGGCAGAAAGTGGCTGGCTGACATATGACAAACTAACAAGACTGAAGTACAGTATATCCACTTTGTGAGAATTTGAATCTCCCTTTTTTTGGGGAGACTGAACCAAATCTCAGGCCCTGTCCATAAAACAACGCAATCTAAGTGGCAGAAAGTGGCTGGCTGACATGCGACAAACTAACAGAACTGAAGTATATCCACATTGTGAGAATTTGAATCTCACTTTTTTTTGGAGACTGAACCAAAACTCAGGCCCAGTGTATAAAACAACACAATGTAAGTGACATAAAGTGGCTGGAAGATATATGAAAAAATACAAGGACTGTAGTACAATTTCAATCTCCCTACAATGATCTCAGGACAAGTATGGCAGCAATAAAAAGGACTGCTTCACACAAAAGTGTGGACAAATAAACAAGATAACTGTGCAGAAAGGAGCAACAGGATTTTTGCTTTTAAAAAAGCAGTTGGTTTGCACAGCAGCGTGCAAACAGCAATGCAGCTATCATGGAGCCTTATAAGGCAGCCTAATAAGCTACAGAGCTGATGCACAAAAATATAGCCTCCACTGTCCCTGCAAAAAAATGGTGGTGTTGGACAGTGGAAATCGCTACAGCACAAGCAGTTTGGGGGTTAATCTTCCCTCCCTAACTATATCCCTTCTTCTGATGAAGCTGCAGCAACCTCTCCCTATGCTAAGATCGGCAGAAGTAAGATGGCGGTCGGCGTGCACGCCCCTTTATAGCCCCTGTGATGCCGCAGAAAGCAAGCCAATCACTGTCATGCCCTTCTCTAAGATGGTGGGGACCGAGACCTATGCCATCACGCTGCTCACGCTCTGTGTCCTCCTTCATTGGCTGAAAAATGGCGTTGAAAGCTTTATATGAAACGCGACTTTTGCGCGCAGATCGCCGACCTCATGGTCGATCCCACACTAGGATCGGGTCGGGTTTCATGAAACCCGACTTTGACGAGAGTCGGTGATTTTTGAATTTGTCCGATCCGTTTCGCTCAACCCTAATTAGATCATCTTTTTACTATTGATGCTGCATAGGCAGCATCAATAGTGAAAAGTTGGTCACACTTGTCAAACACTATGTTTGACAAGTGTGACTCACCTGTCAATCAGTAAGCTAATTACGCTTGCAAAATGCTAGTGTTTAGCGGGAATACGCATGCCAATTCCGCATGCGATATACCCGGGGAAGGAGTTGTGGAATTTCCGTGGAAATTTCCGCGGCAATTCTGCAACGGGTACACTCAGCCTTAAGATTCACCTCAAGGACCATCAGGAATTCTGCTAAAATGCCAACTTTGGTTATTGCTTTTTCTGCTCAGATTGTCTTTGGGAGAAATAATATGCAGCTAAAATATATGTGCATCAAGCATTAGATCAAATAGTATAACAATGAATGCTGTTTAATGTAAAATATATTTTCTTGCACAAAAACTACAAGAAAACTCAAAACCCTTATTAGGTAACTACAGTTGGTATGGAAAGTATTCAGACCCCTTTAAACTTTTCACTCTTTGTTTCATTTCAGCCATTTGGTAAATTCAAAAAAGTTCATTTTTTTCTCATTAACCCCTTTCTGACCTCGGACGGGATAGTACGTCCGAGATCAGAAGCCCCGCTTTGATGCGGGCTCCGGCGGTGAGCCCGCATCAAAGCCGAGACATGTCAGCTGTTTTGAACAGCTGATATGTGCCCGTAATAGGCGTGGGCAGAATCGCGAGCTGCCGCGCCTATTAACTAGTTAAAAACGCAGACAGCGGCATTTAACTACCGCTTCCGGCCGGGCGGCTGGAAATGATCGCATCGCCGACCCCCGTCACATGATCGGAGGTCGGCGATGCTTCAGAATAGTAACCATAGAGGTCCTTGAGACCTCTATGGTTACTGATCCCCGGCAGCTGTGAGCGCCACCCTGTGGACGGCGCTCACAGCACACCTGCAATTCTGCTACATAGCAGCGAACATCAGATCGCTGCTATGTAGCAGAGGCGATCGTGTTGTGCCAGCTTCTAGCCTCCTATGGAGGCTATAGAAGCATGGCAAAAGTTAAAAAAAAGTTAAAAAAAATGAGAAAAAATTAAAATAAATATAAAAGTTTAAATCAGTCCCCTTTCGCCCCAATCAAAATAAATCGACAAAAAAAAATCAAATCTACACATATTGGGTATCGCCGCATTCAGAATCGCCAGATCTATCAATTAAAAAAAGCATTAACCTGATCGCTAAACGGCGTAGCGAGAAAAAAATTAGAAACGCCAGAATTATGTTTTTTTAGTCGCCGTGACATTGCATTAAAATGCAATAACGGGCGATCAAAAGAACGTATCTGCACCGAAATGGTATCATTAAAAATGCCAGCTTGGAACGCAAAAAATAAGCCCACAATGGACCCCAGATCATGAAAAATGGAGATGCTACGAGTATCGGAAAATGGCGCAAATTTTTTTTTTTTTTAGCAAAGTTTGGAATTTTTTTCACCACTTAGATAAAAAATAACCTAGTCATGTTAGGTGTCTATGAACTCGTACTAAGCGGAAGAATCATAATTGCAGGTCAGTTTTAGCATTTAGTGAACCTAGCAAAAAAGCCAAACAAAAAACAAGTGTGGGACTGCACTTTTTTTGCAATTTCACTGCACTTGGAATTTTTTTCCCGTTTTCTAGTACACGACATGGTAAAACCAATGATGTCGTTCAAAAGTACAACTCGTCGCGCAAAAAATAAGCCCTCACATGGCCAAATTGACAGAAAAATAAAAAAGTTATGGCTCTGGGAAGGAGGGGAGCGAAAAACGAACATGGAAAAACGGAAAATCCCAAGGTCATGAAGGGGTTAATGTACACTCTGTACCCCATCTTGGCTGAAAAAAAAAGAAATGTAGAAATTTGTACAAATTTATTAAAAGATAAAAGCTGAAATATCACATAGTCATAAGTATTCAGACCTTTTGCTCAGACACTCATATTTAAGTCACATGCTGTCCATTTCCTTGTGATCCTCCTTGAGGTGGTTCTACTCCTTCATTGGAGTCCAGCTGTGTTTAATTAAACTGATAGGACTTGATTTGGAAAGGTGCACACCTGTCTATATAAAACCTCACAGCTCACAATGCATGTCAGACCAAATGAGAATCATGAGGTCAAAGGAACTGGCCAAGGAGCTCAGAGACAGAATTGTGGCAAGGCACAGATCTGGCCAAGGTTACAACAGAATTTCTGCAGTGCTCAAGATTCCTAAGAGCACAGTGGCCTCCTTAATCCTTAAGTGGAAAAAGTTTGGGACCACTAGAAGTCTTCCTAGACCTGGCCGTCCAGCCAAACTGAGCAATCGTGGGAGAAGAGCCTTGGTGAGAGAGATGAGAGAAAGTTTCACAAAGTCAACTATCACTGCAGCCCTCCACCAGTTGGGCATTTATGGCAGAGTGGCCCAATGGAAGCCTTTCCTCAGTGCAAGACATATGAAAGCCTGCATAGAGTTTGCTAAAAAAAACACATGAAGGACTCCCAGGCTATGAGAGATAAGATTCTCTGGTCTGATGAGACGAAGATAGACCTTTTTGGTGATAATTCTAAGTGGTATGTGTGGAGAAAACCAGGCACTGCTCATCACCTGCCCCATACAAACCCAACAGTGAAACATGGTGGTGGCAGCATCATGGTATGGGGGTGTTTTTTAGCTGCAGGAACAGGATGACTGGTTGTCATTAGAGGAACCATGAATGCGGCCAAGTACAGAGTTATCCTGGATGAAAACCTCTTCCAGAGTGCTCTGGACCTCAGAATTGGCCAAAGGTTCACCTTCCAACAAGACAATGACCCTAAGCACACAGCTAACATAACAAAAGAGTGGCTTCAGAACAACTCTGTGACCATTATTGACTGGCCCAGCCAGAGCCCTGACCTAAACCCAATTGAGCATCTCTGGAGAGACCTGAAAATGGCTGTCCACCAACGTTCACCATCCAACCTGACGGAACTGGAGAGGATCTGCAAGGAAGAATGGCAGAGGATCTCCAAATCCAGGTGTGAAAAACTTGTTGCATCATTCCCAAGAAGACTCATGGCTGTACTAGCTCAAAAGGTGCTTCTACTCAATACTGAGCAAAGCGTCTGAATAGTTATGACCATGTAATATTTCAGTTTTTATTTTTTAATACATTTGCAAAAGTTTCTACATACTGTTTCTACATACTGTTTTTTTTTTTCAGTCAAGATGCTGTGCAGAGTGTACATTAATGAGAAAAAAAAATTAACTTTTTTGAATTTACCAAATGGCTGCAATGAAACAAAGAGTGAAAAATTTAAAGGGATATAAATACTTTCCGTACCCACTGTACATCACCATAATAGCCTGAAAAAGTAATTAATTAGAATACTTAGTGTAAGGCCAGGTTCAGATGAGCGTATGAAAATTCATCTTATTTTCATCCAGAAAACTCAAACATTCTGATCTGTATTCCATCCATGTGTCTGTTTTTTGCATTAATAATTACACATTAACAGTTTAAAAAGAAAGTAATCAAATACAGTTTCTGGTGATACAGCGGTGACCTGTAAGAAGAAAGAGAGTTTGGGTATAGTTCTGGTACCGGATACAAAACTCAAAACAGATGAACCCAAAATGAAGGGTTAATACATTTACTAACAGCCATTTTACAGTTTTTCATATGGTATTAGTGATGAGCAAGTGTGCTCGTTACTTGAGTTTCTCCGGGCACACTCGGGTGATCTTCGAGTATTTTGGGCATGCTCGGAGATTTAGTTTATGTTGTCGCAGCTGCATGATTTGCGGCTGCTAGACAACCTGAATACATGTGGGATTGCCTGTTTGTTAGGGAATCCCCACATGTATTCCGGTTGTCTAGCAGCCACAAATCATGCAGTTGCATGGACATAAACAAAATCTCTGAGCACGCCGAAATACTCGGAGACCACCAGAGCATGCTCGGGGAAACTCGAGTAACAAATATACTCTCTGATCACTATATGGTATCACTGCGGAGGGGTTTTCCTATAGGCCCTCACAGTCACTTCAAAACTGATTAGATCTGTAAAAAATAGGACTTGGAAATTTTCTTGAAAAGAAAATGAAATCTTGCTGCAAAATTTTGACATTTCTTAGATCCTACCAAAATAAAATAAGGTTTGAGAAATTTTGCTGACATAAAGTACACATATGGGAAATGTTATTTATTAACTTTTTTGTGAGATGTGACAAACTGGTTTAAAGAGAACCTGTCAGCAGGATTGTGCACAGTAACCTGCAGATACTGTCAGGTCAGCGCCGTTATACTGATTACAATGATACCTTGGGTAATGAAATCTGTCTTGTGGTTGTTCTTCAATCTTTTTTTGCAGCTTTCAGTTAATGATATGCCCATTCTCCGGGGTGGGGCTATGGGCGGAGCTATGGGTGGGGCTGTGGGTGGTGTATGGGTGGGGCTGTGGGTGGTGTATGGGTGGGGCTTTATGTGGTGCTCTGCTCATATTGGCATATGTATGGGTTAATGACAGGTCAGTGATCCTTCAGTGACCTGCCCCCTATTTTACATACTGCATAGAATATTATGTGCAAGAAAAAAATTAACATTCATCACGGAGGCGCCGGCGCTGTAGGATGATACAATGGATAATATGCATTTATTTATTTATGATTTAGTCATATATTATTGTGGGGAAAAAATGTATCTTCATCAACATAGCACTGGCGGCACTTGCGCTGCAGCATGATCGCATGTATAATGTCCATTTATTTATTTTATTTGGTGTTATAAACTTATTCAGAAAAATTATTTCTCTCAAAATGGTGCCGACGGCGCCTGCACAGTAGCATCTATTGAATCACCGGTAGATGCTACTTTGCAGGCGGTGTCATTTTGCTAGAGGAAAAAATTGTCTCCACAAAGATGGTTTGGTCACTAAGCTTAAAATTAGCTTAGTCTGTAAGGGGTTGTCACGATTTGGTATGAAATATCATAAGTTAGTTTTCTTGCTAGCATGCGGGGGCTAAACCCCCCCTCTCTCTGGTTCTCTTTCCTTCCCTGTGGTTCTAACTGTCTGTGTAGCAGAGCTTGCCTTGTGGGGGAGTTTTATTGACGGAAGGTATTTACGACGGTCATAGCTGCAAGGGAAATTTGTGTTAGCAGGAACTGTTAGAGAAACTTCTAGAATCATGAAAGTCTTTTGTTCCATTTTTGTAAGATATTACGCAAACCGTTTACGTTAAAAACACGAAAATAGATGTTCTTATTCTCTCTCGGTGGATCTATCAATGACTCTAATCACAGGCTTGTAGCTCCCTCTGGTGAAGAAGTAGGGATTGCTCTGTAAATAATAGGACATATTTGATCTCATAAGAAAGCTCATGTTAATACAAGCTGAATGCTGGGTGTGCTATGATTCTGATATGTACTGGAACGGAGTTATAAGCATTAGACCAATTTGTATTCAAAGTACTCAGACTGAAAGGTAGGAGGATGTGGAAAAGCCAGCCCTTTCTGTGATGTCACTAGCTGTAGGTCTTAAGTTTGTGGCCAGATCCCCAGCTCTTGATTCTTGTCTTTTCCTGTGAGGCCTGAGCAGCACGACAAATGAGCTGGGATGTCTGGTTGCCTGCAATGCAATGATCTGAGAATATGTGAGTGTTATCTTTTCTTCATTTAATCCTTTTATTTTCATAATTACCTTGTACATATTTGCAATTGTCTCATTTGTAACATCTTTGTAAAATATTTTATAAACACTGCCTAAAAATCATTTATGGGGTATACTCTTTAATACTAGTTCGTTCTTCCTGCCCTAAACCGTACCCTGTCTCTGAAGGGAATTACGCTACTGTTTTGGGTTAGCAGCCGAACCCGTTTAATCGGCGCTGGTGGCAGCTTACCGTGTGCCGGCTGTTGGGGGGTCACTGTAGCGACTGCGGCTTGATAATTATTGTTCCTGCCTGAGTGGGAGTAGTTATCGCGTTGCTGTAGTGCGCCCAATAGCCAGTACATAGCAGGCAGCCTTTCTGGCGACTAATTACCCCAGGTGCAGTACCTAATCTGACCTGAGAGTAAGGGGGGCGCCAGAGAGCTGCAAGTGTTAAGTGGAACTGTAAGCGGGATAGACACAAATCCCTGCAGTTCATGGTATATTGAAGAGCAGTGGGATACCTAAAATAAGCCCCTGCTGTAAACAAGAGGTCAATAGCCTCGTGTGTGTTCTTTTTTCATCACATTGTGGCAGTGGAGGGATAACTAGGATAAGCCCCCCTGCACATGTGATAGCCGTCTGCTGGTCTAAAGTCACCCCAATCCGTGACATATTGTAGGCAGCGGCTGAGGGATCTTGACAGTCACGGTGTGAATCGTGACAAATTGGTGGCAAGGCGGTGGGATATTAGAGCAGTAGTGATTTGGTTTGAGCAATCATTCCTCTCACTAAAAACTTGCAGAAAGTTCTTGCGAGAACTCTGCGCAAATAAGTTTGGAGAACGAACTCAGTGTTTATTAGTTGTGAGACAATTGTGTACTGGTAATTATCCCTTCCCTTTTTCTTCGTTTTTCTATCCTATCTTTTATTTGGCAACCATGGTTGTGCTGGGAGAAACCTTTTATGAGCAGCAGACCAAAGACACCCTTGTGGCCTTGTGCAAGTCACAGCACATTGACTATGCAAACAAAAACAAAAGCCAACTGGTCGCAGTCCTGATGCAATGGGAAGCCGCTCTAGACCACTCACAGAGCCCAGAAGCCGCAGATGCCAGCACCAGCGAACATGGTGCTGCAGCAGAGGTCCAACCACTGAATGCTCGCCCCGTTAGCAATCCGGGCGAATTGGACCCCCACCTGCAGGCAGCCTTGAAAGAATTCCCCACTGACGACCATGAGGGACGTCGGCAGCTGATTCAGCAATACCGGCAGGAGGCTGAGGCCCGAGCTGAGCGAGAGGCCCAGCGAGCCGAGCGAGAGGCCCAAGCGGAGCGGGAGTACCAGCTGCAGATGGCCCAACTGCAAATGCAGGGGTCGTCCCAGTCCAGCCGTGAGCCCAGCAGCGCTCAGACGCCAAAGCCCCGGCCCGACCACTTTCCTGTTATGGAAAAGGATGGGGACTTGGACACTTTTCTGCGGGCCTTTGAGAAAGCCTGCAGGCAGTACCAGCTGCCTACACAAGAATGGGCACGGTACCTGACACCAGGGCTGAGAGGAAAAGCTCTGGAAGCGTTTGCTGCACTCCCTCAAGAACAAGATGGTGACTATGAGGCCATCAAGCAGGCTCTGATAGCCAAGTACCAGCTTACACCCGAGGTGTACCGTAAAAAGTTCCGGACCCTCCAACGTGGCCCACACGACAGTTACAGTGATGTGGTGCATGGACTGGGGACCCACTTTGACCAGTGGACCCAAGGACTGTCAGTGACCACCTTTGTACAGCTGCGAGACCTGATGATCAAAGACCAGTTCTTCCGTCTTTGCCCAACTGAGGTGCGACAGTTTGTGATGGACAGAGAACCCAAAGACGTGACGAAAGCAGCGCAGATTGCCGATGCCTATGAGGCCAACCGTAGATCGGAAGTGCGGAAGCCAGTCACCACCAGCTGGAGAGGGGGTAAGCCTGCAGCCAACGCCAGTACCCCTGCCAGCCAACACACCAGAGGTCCTGTCCCCGTGGCCAACAGCACCAGACCTACCACCGAACTTCGCCAGTGTTACCACTGCAGGCAGACTGGACACCTCAGTCACCAATGTCCAGCCAAGCAGAAGAACCCCTCATCCCAGGCCCCAGGGCCTAATGCAGCAGTTCTTTTGGTGGGTGGTGTGGTTGGGAGGGTGTGTGATAACGTACAGCAGGTCATTGTGGGAGGTCATGTTGCTACAGGCCTCAAGGACACTGGGGCTGAACGAACCCTCATCCGACCCGAACTGGCGGCCCCTGAAGAAATCATTCCGGGGAAAACCCTAACTGTCACTGGGATTGGGGGCATCAGCTGTCCCTTGCCAATGGCCCGGGTTTTTATTAATTGGGGTGCCGGGAGCGGGGTGAAGGAAGTGGGGCTGTCTGATAATTTGCCCACTGATGTTTTGTTGGGGACTGATTTGGGGAGGTTGGTTGCATACTTCGTGGATGACCCTCCTCCCCAATCTACTAATGAGGGTAAAGTTAACCCTGGTGATGATGATGATGATGATGGGAAATCGCATGTGTTACCTGACCATGCTTTATCTTGTAGTGATGCATCTGCTAACCATTTTTTCCCTAGGATTGATGGTGAAAATGCTGTACCTGTGCCAACTGTATCTGATAATGATGTTTCTGTGAAAGTTGATGTGTCCATAGGTACAGGAGTGCTCAGCCACGTCGCTCTGCGGAGTGAGACGGCTGAGGAACCCCTAGCAGGGGCAAGTGTCGGTGCTACAAGAAATGGGGAGATACATGGGAACCGTGAGGAAGGTGATGCCATGCAATTGACCAGTGCCACCGAGGAAGGTAACTGGCCCATAAGTAGCAATGCTCCTGAGGTAATGGGGGTGGATGGGGAGGTAGAGCCCATAGCAGCGTCGGCTGTTGGGTCTGTAGAAATCCCTGGGGAGACAGCCTACGTAGCTGCTGTCACCCGCAGTCAGAGTGCCCGGAACGCAGATACCTGTCTGCCTTCCGGACCCTCCTCAGTCATCAGTGTGACTGAACCAGAGGTGGACCCAGTGCAGGTCCCAGAGGGCTCCCGTGGGGAAGGGACCCTGACATCGCTTTTGGCTTCCCCTAGCCAGGAGTTTCAGGCCGCTCTGCACACAGATGCGAGCCTAGAGAGTTTGAGACAACTCGCCGGGACGCGCTTCTCCGAGACTGATAAGGAGAAGGTGTTCTGGGAAGGAGGAAGGTTGTACCGGGAGACAGTACCCGGAGAATCACAAAAGGAGTGGTTGAGGGAAAGACAGCTGGTCGTCCCACAGCAATTCCGGGGTGAGTTGTTGCGGATTGCCCATGAGATCCCGCTAGCTGGACACTTGGGTATCAGCAAAACTAAGGCCCGGCTGTCTCAACACTTCTATTGGCCTAAGATGGGGACAGATGTGTCAAACTACTGCCGCTCCTGTGTCACCTGTCAAAGAGTGGGGAAGGCGGGGCCTGCTCTTAAGGCTCCCCTGATCCCTTTGCCAGTGATAGAGGAGCCTTTCCAGAGGATTGCGGTGGACATTGTGGGCCCGCTGGCCGTCTCCAGCAGCTCTGGAAAGCGATTTATTCTTACTGTGGTAGACTACGCTACCCGGTACCCAGAGGCAGTAGCTCTGTCGTCAACTAGGGCAGATAAGGTGGCGGATGCCCTGTTGGCCATCTTTTCACGTGTAGGATTTCCCAGGGAAATGCTTACTGATCGAGGGACCCAATTTATGTCTCACCTAATGGAGGCTCTCTGTAAGAAAATGCAGGTGAAGCACCTGGTATCGAGTGCGTATCACCCACAGACCAATGGCTTGTGTGAACGTTTCAATGGTACCCTCAAACAGATGCTACGCATGCTGGTTGAGACACAAGGGCGCGACTGGGAGCGGTACCTCCCACACCTGCTATTCGCTTACCGAGAGGTTCCGCAGGCCTCGACGGGGTTCTCCCCCTTCGAGCTCCTATACGGCAGGCGAGTCCGGGGACCCCTTGGGTTGGTAAGAGAATCCTGGGAAGAGGAGCCGAACCCTTCTGAAGTGTCCATAGTGGAGTATGTCATGCGCTTCCGTGACAAGATGCAGACCTTGACGCAGTTGGTGCATGACAACATGACGCAGGCTCAGGCTGATCAGAAGCACTGGTACGACCAGAACACCCGGGAGCGGACCTACCACGTGGGTCAAAAGGTGTGGGTGCTGGTTCCTGTACCAATGGATAAGCTTCAGGCAGCCTGGGAGGGCCCGTATGTCATCCACCAACAGCTCAACCCGGTCACCTACGTGGTCACGCTTGACCACGCTCGGGGTAGGCGAAAGGCCTTTCACGTCAACATGATGAAGGCTCATCACGAACGTGAACCTTTCGTCCTACCGGTCTGCAGCTTACCCGAAGACGGGGAGGAAGACACCCTCCTGGACATGCTGGCCCAAGCCAAGGCCCGTGGGTCCATTGAGGACGTGGAGGTAAGCGCCTCGCTAGATGAACCACAGCGGTTGCAGTTGCAAACCACACTGGAACCCTTCCGGGTCGTGTTCTCCAACCGGCCTGGAAGGACTGAGTTAGCCGTTCACGAGGTGGACACCGGGAAACACGCCC
Source organism: Ranitomeya variabilis (assembly GCF_051348905.1). NCBI lineage: Eukaryota > Metazoa > Chordata > Amphibia > Anura > Dendrobatidae > Ranitomeya > Ranitomeya variabilis. The sequence goes on from NC_135235.1 coordinate 317,000,470, forward strand.
CACTACGGCGAACACCCTATCGAATCTCTGACCAGGTGCAGCAGATTATGCGCCAGGAGATCGATGAGATGTTACAGCTGGGGGTGATTCGACGGTCAAAGAGCGCGTGGGCCTCACCTGTAGTTCTCGTGCCAAAGAAGGACCGGACCACCCGGTTCTGCGTGGACTACAGGGGGCTCAACGCCATTACAGCCTCTGACGCGCACCCAATGCCGCGCATCGAGGAGCTGCTTGAGAATTTAGCTTGCGCAGAATACCTGACAATAATGGATCTGAGTCGCGGATACTGGCAGATTCCCCTGAGCCCCGAGGCGCAGGAGAAGTCCGCCTTTATCACACCCTTTGGACTGTACGAGTCCACGGTCATGCCCTTCGGCATGAAGAATGCCCCTGCCACTTTCCAGCGGATGGTCAATCTCCTGCTTCAGGGACTGGAGAAGTACGCTGTGGCGTACTTAGATGACATTGCCATCTTCAGTCCCTCCTGGGATGAACACCTGCAGCATCTCGAGGAGGTGCTCGGGTGAGTTCACCGAGCAGGACTGACCATCAAGCCGGGAAAGTGCCAGATGGGCATGAGGGAGGTTCACTACCTGGGGCACCGGGTAGGCGGAGGCACCCTGAAACCGGAGCCTGACAAAGTGGGCGTGATCGTGAACTGGCCCACTCCCAGGAACAAGAAACAGGTGATGTCCTTCCTGGGCACTGCAGGGTACTATAGGCGCTTCGTGCAGCACTATAGTAGCCTGGCAAAACCTTTGACGGACCTCACCAGGAAGAAGCTACCCCACATCGTCAACTGGACAGATGGCTGTGAGGGGGCCTTCCAGGCGTTGAAAACCGCACTGTGCAACGCCCCTGTGTTGAAAGCAGTCGACAGCAGTCGACCATTCTTGGTACAGACTGACGCCAGCGAGTTTGGCCTTGGTGCTGTGCTCAGCCAGGTGGACTCGGAGGACCAAGAGCACCCCGTGTTATACCTGAGCCGGAAACATTTGCCGAGGGAAGTGGCCTACTCCACCATTGAGAAGGAGTGCCTGGCCATAGTCTGGGCCCTGCAGCGCTTGCAGCCCTACTTGTACGGTCGCACCTTCACGGTGGTGACCGCCCACAACCCTCTGCGCTGGCTAAGCACCATGTGTGGAACCAATGGCAGGTTGCTACGCTGGAGCCTTGCCCTTCAGCAATTTGACTTCACCATTAAACACAAAGCGGGCAAAGAGCATGGTAATGCAGATGGACTCTCCCGCCAGGGTGAACCCACGGAGGTGCGCATGGAGGCATACCGAGAGGTCCTGCCGCCGTAGCGCACGCCAAAAGGGGGAGGTGTCACGATATGGTATGAAATATCATAAGTTAGTTTTCTTGCTAGCATGCGGGGGCTAAACCCCCCCTCTCTCTGGTTCTCTTTCCTTCCCTGTGGTTCTAACTGTCTGTGTAGCAGAGCTTGCCTTGTGGGGGAGTTTTATTGACGGAAGGTATTTACGACGGTCATAGCTGCAAGGGAAATTTGTGTTAGCAGGAACTGTTAGAGAAACTTCTAGAATCATGAAAGTCTTTTGTTCCATTTTTGTAAGATATTACGCAAACCGTTTACGTTAAAAACACGAAAATAGATGTTCTTATTCTCTCTCGGTGGATCTATCAATGACTCTAATCACAGGCTTGTAGCTCCCTCTGGTGAAGAAGTAGGGATTGCTCTGTAAATAATAGGACATATTTGATCTCATAAGAAAGCTCATGTTAATACAAGCTGAATGCTGGGTGTGCTATGATTCTGATATGTACTGGAACGGAGTTATAAGCATTAGACCAATTTGTATTCAAAGTACTCAGACTGAAAGGTAGGAGGATCTGGAAAAGCCAGCCCTTTCTGTGATGTCACTAGCTGTAGGTCTTAAGTTTGTGGCCAGATCCCCAGCTCTTGATTCTTGTCTTTTCCTGTGAGGCCTGAGCAGCACGACAAATGAGCTGGGATGTCTGGTTGCCTGCAATGCAATGATCTGAGAATATGTGAGTGTTATCTTTTCTTCATTTAATCCTTTTATTTTCATAATTACCTTGTACATATTTGCAATTGTCTCATTTGTAACATCTTTGTAAAATATTTTATAAACACTGCCTAAAAATCATTTATGGGGTATACTCTTTAATACTAGTTCGTTCTTCCTGCCCTAAACCGTACCCTGTCTCTGAAGGGAATTACGCTACTGTTTTGGGTTAGCAGCCGAACCCGTTTAATCGGCGCTGGTGGCAGCTTACCGTGTGCCGGCTGTTGGGGGGTCACTGTAGTGACTGCGGCTTGATAATTATTGTTCCTGCCTGAGTGGGAGTAGTTATCGCGTTGCTGTAGTGCGCCCAATAGCCAGTACATAGCAGGCAGCCTTTCTGGCGACTAATTACCCCAGGTGCAGTACCTAATCTGACCTGAGAGTAAGGGGGGGCGCCAGAGAGCTGCAAGTGTTAAGTGGAACTGTAAGCGGGATAGACACAAATCCCTGCAGTTCATGGTATATTGAAGAGCAGTGGGATACCTAAAATAAGCCCCTGCTGTAAACAAGAGGTCAATAGCCTCGTGTGTGTTCTTTTTTCATCACATTGTGGCAGTGGAGGGATAACTAGGATAAGCCCCCCTGCACATGTGATAGCCGTCTGCTGGTCTAAAGTCACCCCAATCCGTGACATATTGTAGGCAGCGGCTGAGGGATCTTGACAGTCACGGTGTGAATCGTGACAGGGGTTAACAATCAATAATAAAATAAATTAAATATATTTACTTTCATAGCAATTGATGAACATCTTTGTGTTGACTGGCGTAGAAAGAGTTAATGTGCAGAATCATGTAGAAGTCAGGATGGCCGAGCGGTCTAAGGCGCTGCGTTCAGGTCGCAGTCTCCCCTGGAGGCGTGGGTTCGAATCCCACTTCTGACATCAATCTTTTCTTGTTACTGATTAGTTGCGGGTCGGCTCCATTGGCGGTAATCTCAAACCAAACACTAAGGGTATGTGCACACGTTCTGGTTTCTTCGGCGGTTTTCCGCATGAAAAACGCATTCATTAAGCATCCCATCATTTTGAATGCATTCCGCAATTCTTGTGCACATGCTGCGTATTTTTCTGTGATAAAAATGCATTGTGGAAAAATACGCAGCATGTTCATTAATTTTGCAGATTTATTGCGGATTTCCCGCTATTTAATGCATTGGGAAGCTGCGTAAAAAAACACAAAAAATCCGCACTAAAAACGTGCAAAAACCGCTACAAAACCGCGAGAAAAACACGTGCAGATTTTATGCAGAAAATCTCCGGTTTTGTTCAGGAAATTTCTGCATAAAATCCTGACGTGTGCACATGCCCTAAAAGTAGAATAACTCAATGGGTATCACTTTTGGGGATTTTCCAAAGTGTACGCCCCTCAAAGTCACTTCGAAACTGAATGGGTCTTTAAAAAATAGGATTATTTGTAAATATTCTTGAATAAGAATGAAAATTTGATGCAAACGTTTAACCCTTCTAACGTCTAAACAAAATAAAAGGAGATTTTAAAAAATGATGCAGAAATAGACAGAAGATAAGATAGAAAGATGGAAAAGTTATTTATTAACTATTTTGCGTCATGTGACTATCTGGTTTAAGGATAAAAGCAGTGAAAGTGTTAAAATTGCTAATTTCCCAAAATTTTCACAAAACTTTAGATATTTTCAGAAAAAAAAATGCTAAAAACTTATTGACCTAAATTTACCGCTAACATAAAGGACAATATGTCACAATAGACACTTGCAAAATGATTGGGATATGTTGAAACATTCCAGAGTTATGAACACATAAAGTGACTGGAAAAATTGGGCGTCATCATTAAGCTCAAAAGGGTTAAGGATCAATAATAAAAGTAAATTATGATACATTTCTATAAATCATGCGCAATGCTCTTCTTTCTGCTGTCTGGTTTGGAAACAGTTAATTCAAGCTCATCAGCAGAAGTCAGGATGGCCGAGCGGTCTAAGGCGCTGCGTTCAGGTCGCAGTCTCCTCTGGAGGCGTGGGTTCGAATCCCACTTCTGACATCACTTCTTTTATGCCATGAGATTGTTCAGCTTCTCTCCTGTTACTGATTAGTACATGTTACATTACATAATAACACTGACATCTTCTATAGAATTTATATTGTAACTCAGCAATACCAGGAACCTTCAGCTCTTCTATCTAACACTCTTAACTAATTTCAGCCTACAATGGTTTCTTACAGACACCTAAGGAATTGAAAGCTAAATGAATATTTATGTGTGACAACTTTAACCCTATCTCTGTCATTTATATAGTACACCATAATGAGAATATCACAAAGTCTAACCCTTTCTATACTGCGCTCCGACCCCATACCTTGTGTGGACAATCACGACCTGTCTGATCACATTCCTTATTTTAGAGTGCAGTTATGTGTGCGCTAACACCTGTAGCTAATGGCCGGGAATATAGATATACAGCGTTTCACTACATAAACACCATAAACCAATCCCTGCGTGGTATTGAAAGAATAAAGACATATCAGTTAAAAAAATGGGTGCTGTTAGTTGCCATTGGGCCCTAATGGCCTAATAGATAAGGCACTGGCCTCCTAAGCCAGGAGGGGTTGTGGGCTTGAGCCCAATCTGGGGTAGAAGATATAAGCTTTTTCTTTGATCATTTCTTTATAGTCTCCATTATGTTAATGCTAATATTTGTACTAAGAGTAACTTTATTTCACTTTGCCAAAGATTGTAATTTATATACTTTAAATTTCAGTATTGCTGATCATATTATTGACTCTTCTACAAGGGGTTAATATCTTGGTAGAAAAAAAATGACTCCAAAGGTGGACAACCCCATTCAGACAGCAAACTATGTATAGTTTACAAACCTATGCAGGAACCTCTCCAGGGAAACCCCAGTTTGAAAGGACACATAACAGGTAAGTCCAAAAAAATGGAAACCATTTGCATGTCAAGAAACAGGAGCATGACTACCTGCAGCAATGAATAGTGGGAAAGGCATCTGTTTAATGGCAACAAGGAAGTCTGTGTGGTACATGCTAGTGATAGGCGAACCTGAACAGTAAGGCCGGCGTCACACTAGGCGTAAGACAATACGGTCCTTTTTTTACGGCCATAATACGCAGAAAAGTCCCCAAAATAGTGATCTGTATGTCATCCGTAGGCAGGGTATGTCAGCGTATTTTGCGCATGGCATCCTCCGTATGTAATCCGTATGGCATCCGTACTGCGATATTTTCTCGCAGGCTTGCAAAACCAACATCGAATGGATTTATGTGCTCAAATGTTATTTAAAACATATATGAAGTATCTATCTATATATATATATATATATATATATATATATATATATATATATATATATATATATATATATATATATATATGTCATTGAGACACACATATATATATACTGTATTTATATTTAATTCAGCGCGAGATATGTGAAAAGCCGGTAATTCAATTGCCGGCTTTTCATTTCTCCTTCCCAAACCCGACATGATATGAGACACGGTTTACATACAGTAAACCATCTCATATCCCTTTTTTTTTGCATATTCCACACTACTAATGTTAGTAGTTAATCCATTTTCTCCTGTTACCCTTGTGAAAATAAAACATTTAAAGGCTGAGTCACACATAACGATATCGTTAACGATATCGTTGCAACGTCACGCTTTTGGTGACGTTAGCAACAATCCCGCTAACGATCTCGTTATGTGTACCAATGATCAGGTCCCTGCTGGGAGATCGTTGGTCGATGGGAATGATCAGGACCTTTTTTTGGTCGCTGATCACCCGCTGTCATCGCTGGATCGGCGTGTGTGACGCCGATCCAGCGATGTGTTCACTTGTAACCAGGGTAAATATCGGGTTACTAAGCGCGGCCCTGCACTTAGTAACCCAATATTTACACTGGTTACCATTGTAAAAGTTAAAAAAAAACAGTACATACTCACATTCTGATGTCTGTCACGTCCCCCGGCGTCCACCGGGTTAAAACTGCTTTCGGCAAGAGCGCTGCTAATATGCATGCGCTGCTGCCGAGAACTTCCCTGCACTGTGTCAGCGCCGGCCGTAAAGCAGAGCACAGCGGTGACGTCACCGCTGTTACTGCCGGTGCTGACACATTCAGTGCAGGGAAGTTCTCGGCAGCAGCGCGTGCATATTAGCAGCGCTCCTGCCAAAAGCAGTTTTAACCCTGTGGACGCCGGTGGGGGACGTGACAGACATCAGAATGTGAGTATGTAGTGGTTTTTTTTTTTACTTTTACAGTGGTAACCAGGGTAAATATCGGGTTACTAAGCGCGGCCCTGCACTTAGTAACCCGATGTTTACCCAGGTTATCCGGGTGCTGCAGGGGGACTTCGGCATCGTTGAAGACAGTTTCAATGATGCCGAAGTCGTTCCCCTGATAGTTGGTCCCTGGAGAGAGCTGTCTGTGTGACAGCTCCCCAGCGACCACACAACGACTTACCAACGATCACGGCCAGGTATTATCGCTGGTCGTGATCGTTGGTAAGTCGTTTAGTGTAAAGGTACCTTTAGGCTAAAAGAACATTTTTGTGGGCTTTACGTTACAAACTTCTGTGAAGCACCTGGGGGTTCAATGTGCTCACCATACATCTAGATACATTTCTTCTTGAGGGGTCTACTTTCCAAAATGAAGTCACGTGTTGGGGATTTCCACTGTTTAAGCTTACCAGTGGCTCTCCAAATGCGACCTGGTGTCCGTTCTCTATTCTAGCTAATTTTGCATTGAAAAAGTCAAATGGTGCTCTCTCCCTTCCGAGCCCTGCCATGGGCCCAAACAGTAGTTTTCCCCCACATATGAAGTATCAGCATACTCAGGTGAAATTTCACAACAAATTTTTGGGTCCAATTTTTTTCCTGCTACCCTTGTGAAAATAAAAAAAAATGGGTCTAAAGTACATTTTTTGTGAAAAAAACTAAAATGTTTATTTTTTCCTTCCACATTGTTGGAAAAATTAGAAATCGCTGGTCAACTTTTAACCCTTCTATCTTCATAAGAAAAAAAACCAACTATTTTTCAAAGCTTGTGCTGATTTAAATTAGTTATGTAGGAACTGTTATTTGTTAACTTTTTGTATGTCATAACTCTTTGGCTTAAGGGCATAACAATTGAAAGTTTGAAAATTTCAAAATGTTCAAAATTTGTGCCTAATTTCCAATTTTATCACAAATAAGTCATATTGAACAAACGTTATCACTATCATGAAGTACAATATGTCACAAAAAAACCTCAGAATCAGTAGGATCCATTGAAGCGTTCAAGAGCATTCACCTCAGGTCGGAATCACACATAAGCGAGATACGGCCGAGTATCGCAGGTGAAATCCCAGCTCTGGCGCTGGCACTCCGGAGCAGAGCATGCAGCTGCACAGCAAAGCATGGAGCTGCACGCTCCACTCCATAGTGCCGGTGCCAAAGCTGGGTTTTCACCTGCGAGACTCGGCCGTATCTTGCATATGTGTGATCCCGGCCTCATAAAGTGACACTGCTCAGAATTGTAAAATGTGCCCTGGATATGAAGGTCAAAAGTGGCTTGGAGGGTGAAAGCATTAAAGCTCACCAGGTCGAAAGTTTCCAGTTTTTGCCCCTTGTTTTATTCCTGCTGCTAAGCTCGTTATTTATCTACTTTTTTTAAAGTCTGCCATACAGTTCCAGAGATCTGGGATCTTTATGTTTAGTTCTTAGTTTTATGTCTTTTACAAAAGGGCGTGGCTCATAGGGTTCTTTGTCGGCATGTCTTTAGGCTACTCTGTATTATTACCCTACAAGTAATGCCCCCTTATAAAAGATATAAAAATTATCACTAAATAAAAATGCCCATATCTCAGGACCTGTATGGTGAATTTAAAAAAAAGCAAAAAAGTGGTAAATTCAAGGGACCAGTGGAAATAAAATAAGTGCAAAAACTGGCCAGTTCTGACCTTGGGACAGGTCCTCTTGAAGGCGTTTCTCTGTACAGTAAAATTTAGTATTTTAGTCTGTTCTAAATACAATAAAAAGGTCTTAAAACAAATTGTGACTATTTATACCTTGACTTGTCCACTATTGTATCACTTTCGATATGCTACTATAACTTACTGTTGTTCCACTAAGAATATTAATCTTTAGAACTACTGATGATATAAAAATAATTTTCTTTTACTGAAACTTTTCTACACCTCAGTTCACACTGTTCAAGTTTAACGACAACCATCAGCCGAAATAGCTCAGTTGGGAGAGCGTTAGACTGAAGATCTAAAGGTCCCTGGTTCGATCCCGGGTTTCGGCATAAGAATTAACATTTTGTTAATGAATATTTTTAAATTTTCTTTTGCATAGATATTTTTTCTAGGGCTCAACAATTCATAGATTTTAAACACATAATATCATAATCTTAAAAATTGCAATCGTGGTTTAAAAGTTTGTAACATGTGTATTTGATACTGACATCTAGTGGCCAATATGATAACTGCAACGTTTCATTACCAATTGTTATTTACAAATCAAATCTATACTAATAAAAATTCCTAACATGTATATGATACTTTGTAATGAAAAGCTAAAATTCCTCATTTTATTTTTTGCTGATACAGGGATGACTAGTTTTGTTGCTTTTTTATTAGTATTTTGTGTTATAAGGAATAAATATTGCAGCAAACATATTTTTAATTCCTTTACTAGTTTGAATATCATAAAAATAAAGTTTAAGGTTATGTTCACATGATGCATTCCCAAAGCATTTTATTGTTGAAAATTTTAATAAAGCTATAGTGAAAACCGAGGAGTTTTACTGCATTTTCAGTTGGGAATGCATTGTGTGAGCAAGTCCTTAGAGTGAATTCAGTGGTGTACCAGTAATAGTGGCAAACTACGTGTCTGCTATCAGGCCTGTGAGTCGGGAGTCCCCTGCCAGTGCCAGAGTCATGGATGCAGACACAGTTGAATTCAATGATGGAATAAGGATCCATTCTCCCAGTGCATCTGAGCTCTGATCTCTGAAGCACAGCAGGGGCTGCAGAGACTGGAGTAGCAAGGGAACAAGGAGAGGTATGTTTTTTTAAAATCAATAAGTACATTGTTTGGTCCATAATACTGTTTGGAGTGATATATTGAGTGATATATTTATGCTATTTGGAGGGCTATGTGGGGGCCATCATACTATTTGGAGGTCTATGTGGGGCCATTATACTATTTGGAGGGCTATGTGGGGGCTATTATACTGTATGCGTGCCATTATACAGGGTGGAAAATTGTATGGGGTCTATCATATAGTGTGGAGGTTGTGTGGTTGCCATAATTCTGTTTGGAGGCCTAGTGGGGCCATTTTATTGTGTGAGGGCCATTATACAGTCTGGACAGCTGTGTGTGGGCTATTATATTCATATACTGTAAGCTTGAGAGCAGGGCCCAAACTGTTCTTGGTATACATTTAACTATACATTTAAATATGTTGGCGCTATATAAATAAAGAAATTATTATTATTAAAGGGAATCTGTCACCCCTTTTTTCAATTTGAGATAAAAATATGGTTCAATTGTGCCTGAGCTCTGCCTTACAGCAGTACCTTTCATATCCCCCGATTCCCCACCTTTACTGAGAAAATACCTTTGTAATCTCTCCGTTTTCTTATGTAAATTACTCCAGTCCGATGGGCGGGCCTATTCGCCGTTTCTCCCCACCTCCTTCCTTGCTCTACACATTAATGTATCTTCTGTCCTGCGTTGCCTTTTTTTTTGCGCCTGCGCATTGAAGTGGCCTCTCGCGCATGCACAATATGTTTTTCCCAACAGTGGGCAAAGCATACAACTCCCTATTGCGCATGCGCCAGCATTTTCCATGACGTTCTGTGCCCTGGAAGTCTTGCCATGCAAGGGGGCATAGAACGTAATGAAAAATACGGGCGCATGTGCAATAGTGATTTTATGCCTTGACCACAGTTGGATAAAGCATACTGCACAGGTGCTAGAGGCCAATTCAATGCGCACGCGCAGAAACTGTATGGGAACTGTGCTATACACAGATCTCGTTACTTCAAGCATGCCGAGGAGCAGGGGGAGAGATGGCGAATAGGCCCCGTCCATCGGACCGGACCAATTTACATACGAAAACGGAGAGATTACAAAGGTATTTTCTCAGAAAAGGTGGGGAATCCGGGGATATGAAAGGTACTGCTGTAAAGCAGAGCTCAGGCACACTTGAACCATATTTTTATCTCAAATCAAAAAAAAGGGTTGACAGATTGCATTTAAACTGTTCGGGGGGGCTAGTGAGAGCCATCATACTGTGTGGGGCCCATCATACTGTTTGGAGGCTTATCATTGGGCCATCATACTGTGAGGAGGGTTGGGAGGGGTCCATGATACTGTGGGTAGGGGTGCCGGGATCATTATACTGTATGGAGGATTATTGTACTATGTACAGGATTGTGTGGGGTCCATCATACTGTGCGGAGTGTTGTGTAGAGACATTATACTGTTTAGATGGCTAGTGGGGGCCATCATACTGTATGATGGGCCATGGTACTGTATCGAGGGCTATTACATTGTATGGAGAGCCGTTAAACAGTGTGGAGGGTTATGTGGGGTCCAATATAATGTGTGAAGGGTTGAGTTGGTCCATTATGCTGTTTGGATGGCTATGTGGGGTAGCTTTATACTATTTGCAGGGATAGTAGGGGCAAGTATACTGTGTCTTGGCAGTTATACAGTACTAGATGGTGGCCCGATTCTAACGCATCGGGTATTCTAGAATATGTATGTAGTTTATTTATGAAGATTTAAGAATAATGCAATGAATACACAGGATTTTCCAGGTAAAATATATATATTATCAGGGAAGCGGTGTTTAAATCCCACACCAATATCACTGATTGGTCGCGCCCGGCCGGCCGCGACCAATCAGTGAAGCGGTGTTTAAATCCCATGCCAATATCGCTGATTGGTCGCGGCCGGCCGGGCGCAACCAATCATCGAAGTGTGGATAAAATCCCATGCCAATTCGCGGCTGGCCGCGACCAATCAGTGAAGCGGTGTTTAAATCCCGCGATAATATCATTGATTGGTCGTGTCCGGCCGGGCGCGACCAATCAGCGCAGCGGGGTTCAAATCCCGAGCCAATATCGCTGATTGGTCTCGGGCAGCTGGTGAGACCAATCAGCGACGCGGGATTTCCGTTACAGACAAACAGACAGAATTAGACAATTATATAGTAGATATCCGATGCGTTAGAATCGGGCCACCATCTAGTATTCATATAAACATTGGTGCTTACATTTATGTTTTAACCCATTGGACACACTGCCATTGTTTTTCTCCTGTCTTTATTTTAAGAGTCAAAACTTTATTAGTCATCTATCGCTGTATGACAGCTTGTTTTCTACAGGATGATTTATAGTTTTCAAAGACACCATTTATTTTACCATATGATAAACTTAAAAACGGGGAAAATTTGTATTCTCTCCCTCACACACTGTCCTCCATGTTATTCTCTCCCTCACAGACTGTCCTCCATGTTGTTCTCTCCTTCACAGACTGTCCTCCATGTTATTCTCTCCCTCACACACTGTCCTCCATGTTATTCTCTCCCTCACAGACTGTCCTCCATGTTATTCTCTCCCTCACAGACTGTCCTCCATGTTATTCTCTCCTTCACAGACTGTCTTCCATGTTATTCTCTCCCACACAGACTGTCCTCCATGATATTCTCTCCCTCACAGACTGTCCTCCATGTTATTTTCTCCCTCACAGACTGTCCTCCATATTATTCTCTCCCTCACAGACTGTCCTCCATGCTATCCTCTCCCTCACAGACTGTCCTTCATGTTACTCTCCCTCACAGACTGTCCTCCATGTTATTCTCTCCCTCGCACACTGTCCTCCATGTTATTCTCCCCCTCACAGACTGTCCTTCATGTTATTCTCTCCCTCACAGACTGTCCTCCATGTTATTCTCTCCCTCACAGACTGTCCTCCATGTTATTCTCTCCCTCACAGACTGTTCTCCATGTTATTCTCTCCCTCACAGACTGTCCTCCATGTTATTCTCTCCCTCACAGACTGTCCTTCATGTTATTCTTGTTCTAGTATATGTATGTAGTTTATTTATGAACGCTGATTGGTCGAGGCCGGCTGGGCGCGACCAATCAGCGATGCAGGATTTTGGTTACAAACAAACCCTTAGACAATTATATATATATATATATATAGATGAAGGGTTGTGTGGGGTCCATCATACAGTCTGGCGGGTTGTGTTGGGGGTCATTATACTGTGTGGAGGTTTGTGTGAGGGCAATTATACTGTATGGAGGGACATTATACTGTATGAATTGTCAACATACTGTATGGAGGGCTCTGTGTAGGACATCTGATAGATTTTAGCTAGTTAGCTAGGCAGTTGTTTCTAAGTCAGATAGTTTAGATAGCTAGTGTCCTGTGTGGCTGTGAAATCAACCTTCCAGCATTTTTTTTTTTCCTTGTGCCATTAGTGTGCTCCATGCACGAGTAGACCTTTCAAAATCAGTTTTTTTCAGTTGCTAGGCATGAATCAGCAAGGCATATGTCACCTTGTCATTTAGTGTCGCTGAAATTCATCTTTGTGCAGAGCTGTTTCACAGAAAAAAAACCTATATTTTTCTTTTGCTAAATGTGATACAGCACACCATATCCCACCTTATCATTTAGTGGCAGTGAAATTCATCTGTGTGCAGAGCTGTTGTAGAGTAAAAAAACATTTTTTTTTCAGTTGCTAACATGGTTCGGCATGCCATATCTCACTTTGTCATTTAGTGGCAGTGAAATTCATCATTGTGCCGAGCTATTGCAGAGCAAAAAACATTTTTTTCTGCTACAAACATGATATAGTGGCTAAATTTGAGTTTCAAATTGCTTGAAGCACATATTCCATTGTATACAGGCTTCATCTAGACTAAAAAAATACTTTGCTCTGTTAATAATGTGACACAGTAGGGGAGATCTCAGTTTTAAATTGTTTGGAGCATATCTTCTATGTTATACAGTCCTCATACACACAAAAAATACTTTCTTCTGTTACTAATGTTATACAGTAGGGGAGATCTCACTTTGAAATTGTTTGGAGCACATCTTCTATGTTATACAGGCCCCATCCACACAAAAAATACTTTCTTCTGTTACTAAAGTGATACAGTAGGGGAGATCTTATTTTGAAATTGTTTGGAGCACATCTTCTATGTTATACAGAATTCATCCACACACAAAAAACACTTTCTTCTGTTGAGAACGTGATATAGTAGAAAAGATCTCAGTTTGAAATTGTTTGGAGCATATCTTCTATGTTATACAGGCCTCATCCACACAAAAAATACTTTCTTCTGTTTCTAACATGATACAGTAGGTGAGATCTGTTTGAAATTGTTTGGGGCATATATTCTATGTTATACAGGCCTCATCCACACAAAAAATACTTTCTTCTGTTACTAAAGTGATACAGTACAGTAGGGGAGATCTTATTTTGAAATTGTTTGGAGCACATCTTCTATGTTATACAGAATTCATCCACACACAAAAAACACTTTCTTCTGTTGAGAACGTGATATAGTAGGAAAGATCTCAGTTTGAAATTGTTTGGAGCATATATTCTATGTTATACAGGCCTCATCCACACTGAAACAATACTTTCTTCTGTTTCTAACATGATACAATTTGGGAGATCTCAGTTTGAAATTGTTTGTAGCATATCTTCTATGTTTTACAAGCCTCATCCACAATAAAAAAAAATACTTTCTTCTGTTACTAACGTGATACAGTAGCGGAGATCTCACTTTTAAATTGTTTGGAGCATAGATTCTTTGTTATACATACCTCATCCAGACTGAAACAATTCTTTCTTCTGCTACTAACGTGATACAGTAGGGGAGATCTCACTTTGAAATAGTTTGGAGCATATTTTCTATGTTATAGACAGGGCTGCCAATAAGAATTTTGGGGCCCCATACTGGCACAATTTTGGAGGCCCCCTTGAGACTCTGCCCAGGCTCCACCCCTCAAACCATCCACAGTCCCACCACCCTCTCTTGGAAAAACTTAACTTCTGCACCACATCCTCACCAATCACACATTAACGGTTCATAGCACCTGATCACATACATAGCCAGCTGCTTTTGCTCTGGCCAAAAGATTTATTAATCCGCCACCACAACATGGTAGACTCTTTTGGCTGGGCCCTAATCTACTGTAACTTATTAAACATTTTTTTAAATATAAAAAACTCGACCCGAGGCTCTAAGACTCTAGTTACGCCCCACGCTGCAGACTTATAGGATGAGCATAAAGAGTGGAGAGTGGATGATGGACAGGCAGTGGGCAGGTTGTGCTCCGGATCTTCATGGAATATGGAGAAGTAGTGTCTATAATCATCACAAGCAATTATGTAATCCAATAATCCCAGAGCAGAACGATACAAGAACAGGTTGTGGTTACATTGTATTTATTACCAAAAATAAGAATTATAATATCCTGAAATATTAAAATAAAATGTATAAAAGATGTCCCGAATAATATATGTCCATTACTAGGACAACCCCTTCTTGATCAAAATGTTTTGCCCCCATAAAATTCTAAAGCCTATACTCCTCTTCCATGCTGGTGCCGTTCCTGCTGTGTTGGCACTTGCTTTCCCCAGGGCTCTTGTATTGTGTTGTGACATGTGACTCCAACACCCAGAGTTGGCGTCACTGTCTCCGCCTTTGAACAAAACGAACATGAAGAAGTAGTCCAGGCTGCAGCTGATCTTGGACTTCCTCTTCATGATCAATTTGTACAAAGGCAGAGACAGTGACGCCAAGTCTGATTGAGTGCAGGAGCACAACACCATACAAGAGCCCCGGGGAAAGCGAGTGCCGACACCGAGGGAATGGCACAGGAATGGGAGGTGAATATAGGCTTTATTATTTTATGGGGGCCAAACGAGGATTATGACAAAAAGTTGTCCAAGTAGTGGACAACTTCTTTAATAAACTACTTGCAATAAATAATAATTCACTGTGTTACAAAGGTTTTGTCCCTTGGACAATTTTGAGTGTTCGTGATAGATTTTTTCATGCTGATTTCAGAAATGACTTCAGATTTTTCTGATCACATAAGGTTTTTGAGAAATGATATGAAACATTATAATATTCTGTTATAATTGTAAAAACTCATATATGAACTTTTTCTGAAACAGTATATTCTATATTATATATTGCGGTTTTCGCATTATTGTTTAACAAGGATATGGCAGGTTTTCTATCTGTTGGTCTTAATACAGACACTTGGCTATCAGAAGTTAAAGAGGTTTTTTCAGAACAGGCTTTTACACAAAAAAAGTATCTTCCATCCTTTAACACGGCCTTCAAGGAGCTCCAGCAGGTATATAGGGACCAGATCACCTCATGGTGGGAGGTCCAGAGCTTGGAGAGCTACTTGAAGGCTAAAATTGTTCCACGTGGTTTAAGGATCAATTTGTCAGCCGGCAGTAGACATAAAAACTCCACATTCACACATAAGTGGGAAAGAGAGGCCACTGAGAGCTCGTTGCGTTTCATGCAACTGCTTTTAGAGGAGGAAAAGGATACACTAGCTGCCTTAAACGACAAATTAAAAGAACATATAGAGACAACAATTTTTTTTCCACAGAAACGGACTTTGTTATCAAAGAAACAGAACTTCAGACACACATTGAACGCTTCCAATATCATCTTAAAGAGAGGAAGCATCGTCGTCAATACTTGAGGGACATCCAGGACTTCAAGGATAACAAAGCATACTTAGTTCTAGCTCCCCGAGCCCCTCTTCCAGACTGGGAGACTGAATTATCCTCCACTGACACTGATTTCTCGGAGTCTGAAAATAGAGTAAGGCCTTTCAGAGGCAGAAATCGAGGGAGGGGTAGAGGCTGTGGGGCACGGGGTTCCTCGGACAGAGCAGAGAGTACACAAAGTGGGGTTTTTTTAGATCAGGTTTATTCCCTGCGAAACCGACAACCTCAAGTGAGGAAGCAATGAGCTCTTCCCCATCAGACTCTCCTTTATTTGGTAACCATACTCCTACTCAGTCTGATTCTTCTATTCAGATCATTAATTTATCTGATAAACAATTCGATGATTTGGAAATGTCAATCCTACGCAAGGGTCTTTCATTTGTCCCTAGCACAGATTTTGATTTGTTTAGAGCAGTCAAAGACCTTAACCTCTTCTTACGTAAGTTGAGATGGAATAAATTCTTCCATAAACAGGAATCTCACATATGCTCTGATCTAGGCATCCCAGTTGATATGTTACCAGACGTGAGACTGCTACACAGTATTGGCGAAATTGAGCCTAATTCTTGTGGGCCTGGGTCCCTTCACCCAGTTGAGAGACAAAAGCACGAGGATGCCACCAAACACAGGTGACCTTTCAGCTATTGATATCTTCTCAAATCTGGTCACGTCTGAGCTAAGGGAGTTATCTCATAGCCATATACAGTGCAATTTTAATTGCTCAAGACAAGAAATGGAGGCAATTAAACGGCTGGAGAAAGATGCCAGTATAGTTGTCAAGCCCTCCGATAAGGGGGGCAACATTGTTACTCTTGGGACAGAGCAATATCAAAGCATGTGCGAATCTATCCTGGCGGATCGTGAGACGTATGAGATCCTCTCACATAATCCCACTAGTGAATATCGTGATGAACTGCAGGCAATCTTACAGGAAGACCTTAATGATGGGGTCATCAGCAAAACTGAATTTGATTTCATCTTTCTGAAATGTCCAGTCACTGCCACGTTTTACAGCCTGCCCAAGATACATAAGGGCCTGCACCCCCTCAAGGGCAGGCCCATTGTATCGGGGGTAGGCAGTCTTTGTCAAAATGCAGGCATATATCTGGACCGCATTTTGGCACCCTTTGTTTCAGCACTGCAGTCCTTTGTAAAAGATACTCCGGATCTCCTTCGACGATTAGAAGGCCTGACCATTAGCCCTGAATCATTGCTCGCAAGTATTGATGTTGAGGCACTCTATTCTTCCATTCCCCATGATAGGGGCATGGAGGTGGTAAGTTATTTTCTCAACACAAGGGGACAGCAATTTAAACAACATAATTGCTTTGTACTTAAACTTCTCCACTTTTGTCTGACACGTAACTACTGTACTTTGTCTTCATCTTCAACTGCAGGACCTACCACCAGCTGAGGGGGACTGCAATGGGCAGTCCCTGTGCCCCAGCCTATGCGAACCTCTTCCTCGGCTGGTGGGAGGAGACAGTGGTTCCTGGTGAAGACTGCGAGGAGAGTGATTCGACTATATACCGTGTCTCAGAAATTTGGACACGGTATATAGACGACATTCTCATTGTCTGGCGGGGTACCAGTGATGAGTTTGCTGCATTTGTGGACTCTTTGAATCACAATGACATTGGTCTCTACTTTACTTCAGTTATTGATACCTGCACCTTACCATTTTTGGACATTTTGATCACCAAGGGTGAAAATGGCGAATTAATAACATCTACATTTAGAAAGCCAACGGCAACCAACTCTCTCGTACATTGGAATAGTCATCACCCGATACATCTTAAGAGGGGGATCCCGAAAGGGCAATACCTTCGGGTATGGAGGAATTGCTCAGATAACTGTACCTTCGAGACACAGTCTCGGGAGTTGAGAGAGAGGTTTTTGGCTAGAGGTTATCCCCGCAGTGTCCTCAGTAAGGCGTATCATGAAGCTAAGGGTAGGGACCGCAGTGAATTGTTGAATCCCGTACCCAGGAGACAGGATGATACTGTTGCCCGTTACATCACTACCTATGACAATGGTGCAACTTGTGTCAGAGACATCCTTAGGAGACACTGGTCAGTCCTGCAAATGGATCCGGATATAGCAGAACGTATAGGTGATGCTCCCACCATCACATACAGTGGGGAAAAAAAGTATTTAGTCAGTCAGCAATAGTGCAAGTTCCACCACTTAAAAAGATGAGAGGCGTCTGTAATTTACATCATAGGTAGACCTCAACTATGGGAGACAAACTGAGAAAAAAAATCCAGAAAATCACATTGTCTGTTTTTTTTAACATTTAATTTGCATATTATGGTGGAAAATAAGTATTTGGTCAGAAACAAACAATCAAGATTTCTGGCTCTCACAGACCTGTAACTTCTTCTTTAAGAGTCTCCTCTGTCCTCCACTCATTACCTGTAGTAATGGCACCTGTTTAAACTTGTTATCAGTATAAAAAGACACCTGTGCATACCCTCAAACAGTCTGATTCCAAACTCCACTATGGTGAAGACCAAAGAGCTGTCAAAGGACATCAGAAACAAAATTGTAGCCCTGCACCAGGCTGGGAAGACTGAATCTGCAATAGCCAACCAGCTTGGAGTGAAGAAATCAACAGTGGGAGCAATAATTAGAAAATGGAAGACATACAAGACCACTGATAATCTCCCTCGATCTGGGACTCCACGCAAAATCCCACCCCGTGGGGTCAGAATGATCACAAGAACGGTGAGCAAAAATCCCAGAACCACGCGGGGGACCTAGTGAATGAACTGCAGAGAGCTGGGACCAATGTAACAAGGCCTACCATAAGTAACACACTACGCCACCATGGACTCAGATCCTGCAGTGCCAGACGTGTCCCACTGCTTAAGCCAGTACATGTCCGGGCCCGTCTGAAGTTTGCTAGAGAGCATTTGGATGATCCAGAGGAGTTTGGGGAGAATGTCGTATGGTCTGATGAAACCAAACTGGAACTGTTTGGTAGAAACACAACTTGTCGTGTTTGGAGGAAAAAGAATACTGAGTTGCATCCATCAAACACCATACCTACTGTAAAGCATGGTGGTGGAAACATCATGCTTTGGGGCTGTTTCTCTGCAAAGGGGCCAGGACGACTGATCCGGGTACATGAAAGAATGAATAAGGCCATGTATCGTGAGATTTTGAGTGCAAACCTCCTTCCATCAGCAAGGGCATTGAAGATGAAACGTGGCTGGGTCTTTCAACATGACAATGATCCAAAGCACACCGCCAGGGCAACGAAGGAGTGGCTTCGTAAGAAGCATTTCAAGGTCCTGGAGTGGCCTAGCCAGTCTCCAGATCTCAACCCTATAGAAAACCTTTGGAGGGAGTTGAAAGTCCATGTTGCCCAATGTCAGGCCCAAAACATCACTGCTCTAGAGGAGATCTGCATGGAGGAATGGGCCAACATACCAACAACAGTGTGTGGCAACCTTGTGAAGACTTACAGAAAACGTTTGACCTCTGTCATTGCCAACAAAGGATATATTACAAAGTATTGAGATGAAATTTTGTTTCTGACCAAATACTTATTTTCCACCATCATATGCAAATAAAATGATAAAAAAACAGACAATGTGATTTTCTGGATTTTTTTTTTTCTCAGTTTGTCTCCCATAGTTGAGGTCTACCTATGATGTAAATTACAGACGCCTCATCTTTTTAAGTGGTGGAACTTGCACTATTGCTGACTGACTAAATACTTTTTTGCCCCACTGTATAGAAATGCTCGCTCGCTACAAGACAGAATTGTCCATAGCCAATTCACCACTCCCCAAACGAGCATGTGGCTTAAAAGTAATGTTACGGGGTGCCACAGATGTGGTCATTGCACGGCTTGCCAGTTTGTGGATCCGAGTAAATTCTTTGTGAGCAATGTGACAGGGAAGAGGTATGAAATCAAGCAGTTTATTAACTGCAGCACAAAGGGGGTCATTTATAGAGCCTCATGTACCTGCGGCATGGAATACATTGGTAAGACCATCAGAGAATTTAAAAAAAGAATTGGCGAGCATGTTGGTGATGTCGAACACAAGAGGGACACATCTGTGCCTCGACACATCAACCATATGCATAATGGACAAGTTAAAAATCTGCGCTTCGTGGCTATAGAAAAGGTCTCTGCACCTATGTGAGGGGGCAACTGGGATCAGTTGCTGTTACAGAAAGAGGCGAAGTGGATATTTTATTTGAACACTGTTTCACCTTATGGTCTTAATGACCAAATTAACTATGGATGTTTTATCTGATTCCTCTGTCTGTACTTTATTGTTGCTAGCCAAGTGCTGTTTTACACATGAAAGTGTACCTTCCCACAAATCCTTTCCTATTTGTCACCTTTTTGGGTTTTTGCATTATTGTTAACTGATATCTATATGGCCTCAATCATATATTCTATGTGGGGCACTTTTTTTCAACAAATTTTGGAGCAGATATATGTATGTGCTGATCTTCTAATCAGAGCATTCCTATATAACACTGTGCATTTTATTTGACTCAGCTTTTTATGGGCTGTTTCAGTTACAGTTATTTGTGTGCATGAGCAGTAGTTGCAAGCAGTTACCCCATAACATTGGGCAATTGTAACTATCAGTAGGGCTGTTTTATTAGCTTATAAGCCTAACCGTCATTGATGAACGCTGACATCCCTGTGTGCGACTAAGCGCATATGACATATTTCTAACGTAGACATATAGGCATTTTTTGTCCACTGTATGCTCTTATGCATCAATGACATCTGTTCTGCTGTATATAACACTGTGCATTTAATTTGACTCGGAACATTCCCACATAACACTGTGCATTTAATTTGACTCGGAACATTCCCACATAACACTGTGCATTTAATTTGACTCAGCTTTTTATGGGCTATTGCAGGTACAGCTATTATCTGTGTGTATGAGCAGTAGTCGTAAGCAGTTACCCCATAACATTGGGCAATTGTAACTATCAGTGGGGCTGTTTCATTAGCTTATAAGTCTAACCGTCATTGATGAACGCTGATATCCTTGTGTGCGACTAAGCGCATAGGACATATTTTTAACGTAGACATATAGGCATTTCTGTCCACTATACGCCCTCATGCATTAATGACATCTGTTCTGCTCTATATAACACTGTGCATCTCATTTGACTCGGAGCATTCCCATATAACACTGTGCATTTGATTTGACTCAGCTTTTTATGGGCTGTTGCAGGTACAGCTATTATTTGTGTGTATGAGCAGTAGTTGCAGTTACCCCATAACATTGGACAATTGTACCAATCAGTGGGGCTGTTTTTATTAGCTTATAAGTCTAACCGTCATTGATGAACGCTGATATCCTTGTGTGCGACCAAGCGCATAGGACATATCCCTAACATAGACATATAGGCATCTCTTGTCCATTATATGCCCTCATGCATTAATGACATCTGTTCTGCTCTATATAACACCGTGCATCTAATTTGACTCAGAGCATTCCCATATAACACTATGCATTTAATTTGACTCAGCTTTTTATGGGCTGTTGCAGGTACAGCTATTATTTGTGTGTATGAGCAGTAGTTGCAGTTACCCCATAACATTGGGCAATTGCAACTATCAGTGGGGCTGTCTAATTAGCTTATTGGTCATTGGTGAACGCTGACATCCTTGTGTGCGACTAAGCACATAGGACATATTCCTAGTGTAGACATATAGGCATTTTGTGTCCACTGTATGCCCTCATGCATCAATGACATCTGTTCTGCTGTACACCGCCATCCCATGACATTATGGCATCCATCTACATGGATGTGGGCTCCCTCTGTGACTTATGACGCAGTATCTAACCATACAAACTTAATAGACACTTTGGTACCATCCAATTTCTGTCGCCCATTAGCATAGTTATGTGCTCATGAATCCATTCTATGTGTTTACACTTCATTTTATGCGCAGTGTTGGAGGCCCCCGGTTGCTGTGGCAACGTCAACATCCGGTGTTTACTGGGGATTGTTTTTTCTCGGCCGCATTTGTTAATTGTGACGTCTCGTATGAACACATATTGGGATCTAATAACCATTCCTTACCACTACGTCTTGGCAACTACTGTCCATTGGCGTAGCCTGCCTGAATGAGCGGTTACTTTGCCCCTTTTTTAGGCTAGATTGGCGTACTGTAGTCATGGCAGCGCTAACATCCGGCCCTCACCGGAAGTCATTGATTGCGGGTTCCCACCATGAACTGGTGGCGCATTTTAGTAAGTAAAGCTGCACAGCGAAGGCGTCTGCGGTGTCTATCTGATAGTTTTCAGCAGCTATTGCCCACTGGCAAAGCCTCCCATAGACTGTGGATTCCTCTTTTTTTTTTTTTTTTCTTTTAGGTATTGTCTGTACCTGAGTCTCGTTGCTATGGCGACATCAACTTCCTGTTGTTACAGGAAGTTACTAGCCTCGTGGATTCACGTAGGTTTTTGGCGTCTTTAAACATGTGAAAAGGCACCGGACAGGTAATTTGAGCATACTATGGGGCATGGTGTTTGATTGTTTTCTTGAAGGAAGTACTTTGGCGTATTTTAAGCCCCGCACATATTGTCTGGCTGATTAGACCTGTCACATGATTTGGGTCTGACAGGTGATAGGCTATTATTGCCTTGTAGCACACTATTTAAGTGCAAACCAATGGTTCCTCCCACCCTCTGCAGTTTAGTATAGAGGGTGGTAACTCTATTTGTAGCACTGAAGCACCTTATCTCCCATGCAAGCAAGTCCCCTGATGATCCTGCTTGCAAAGAAACGCGTTGGGACCTGGAAATAGGGAGAGTGCAGGGCATGTTGTACCTTAGGGGTAGATGTGGACTGTCCTTGTAGGGGCAGGAGCTCGGGGATTGAGATTTATTGATAGCCCCCCAGGGACTGACAGGGAATTGTCTCCTGATGTTGTGGCTTGAAGGATTTCTCCACCTAAGCGAATTGGGGCTCCACCTTACCTATCCTCAGCAACTGGTGAGATTGTTCCAATATTACATTTGTGTACATGTCTTTTCCAATTGATCTTACCCCTCCCTTTATTTTGTGATAGCTGCTAATACTAATGCAACCAAGGTTATCTGTTTATCTGTATTGGCACTTGATAAATGCTTCCTCTATAGGCAATATCTCCATTTAATCAGGTACCTTGGGTTGAGTGATAGGACACTGGACCACTGCCAGCGTCTGCACAAAAATCCTTTATAAGTACTAAATTTTGTATGGCACATCCCCTGACAGGGTATACCCAGTAGTACTTTTTTATTGATACACCTTTTTTTTTTTGGGGGGGGGGTGACAGTTTATTTAATATATTCCTTTATTTGGTTATACATTAAAAGTTATGTTTTAATTCCTGCTTATGCTATGTTCTCTAAAAACTCATATATGAACTTTTTCTGAATTTTCCACTGAAATAAAATAAATCGCTGATCTACACATATGCAAGCACTTATTATGCGAATTCCGCGCAGGCGCAGTGAATCATTCGGCTGACTGTGTACGGAACATAACACATCTCCTGGGCAGGGGAGGAATCAAAAGACAATACTGACATTACAGCAGGGGATCACCGAGGATTTCTTTTGTCAGGTATTCACTGACCATTTTTAACCCCTTTACCCCATGTCCTTGGCAACAGCAGGGCACCGAACTTTGAACAACTCGTGGACAACATGCTCTCAGCATATCATTTGATGAAATGCAATATGTCACTAAAAATGTATTTTCTACATTCTCACTTGGATATTTTTCCAGCCAATCTTGGTGCCGTTAGCGATGAACATGGTGAAAGATTTCACCAAGACATTGCGCTGATGGAGAAAAGGTACCAGGGAAAGTGGAGTACGTTAATGCTGGCTGACTATAGAAGCATCTGACACGGATTATAAACGAAAGTCGTCTGCAAAACACTTTTGAACAATTGCTTTTGCTACTGACATCAATGCACATGTATGTAGTGTCTCAGACGTCATAATGTAGACTATAAACGGTTGTTTCTTAACCCCTTACTGCCAGCTGATGCACTATTCCGTCAGGTGGCAGTATCCCCCGCTTTAAGATGGGCTTCGGTGGTGAGCCCACCTCAAAGCTGCGACATGTCAGCTGTTTTTAACAGCTAACATGTGCCTGCAATAGGCGCAAGCAGAATCGGGATCTGCCCAAGCCTATTAAGTAGTTAAATGCCGCTGTCAAACTCTGACAGCGGGCATTTAAATGCACTTCCGGACGCCGGTCCGGAAATACGCACAGTGATGACCAGGACCGCCATCAGGGCATTACAGCCGTGACTGGCGTATGGGGCCCGGTGGGCAGAGGGGGCCCGCATCGGGCTCACCGAGCCCCTACCGGCAGCCGCAGGCTAAACCGGGCCCTTAGCGGCGCTGCAGCTGTTTCCTATTGACATGCGGGCCCGCACGTCAATAGTTAACAGCCGCCAGCCAATCTGAGGCTGGCAGCTGACGTCAGCCGCAGCATGCATGTCGCCGGCGTCTGACGTCATTGTCAGTCGCCGGTGAGTGCGCCGCGTGCTTCAGCAGTGTGGACAGAGCAGGAGCGCAGTCAGGTGAGAAGAACTTTTTTTTTTTTTTTATTGAGAGTGGCGATCCGGGGGGCCAGGGGCAGAACGCTGGACACAGGGGCAGAACGCTGGACACTGGGTCAGAACGCTGGACACTGGGTCAGAACGCTGGACACTGGGGCAGAACGCTGATACGGGGCATGATGAAAGACATGGCGGTATGACTGGAGACATGGGGGCATGATTGGAGACGGGGCAGAATGGTGATACGGGCTTGATTGGAGACAGATGGGGCAGGATCATGGGGCAGGATGGATACGATGGAGACAGATGGGGCAGGATGGGGAGATCATATGGGGCAGAATGGATACTCATTAGGGCAGGATGCGAGAACATATGGCTGATGCCAGGAATGAGACACACGGGGGCTAGGATGGCGAATATTATTACCATAGGGGCTAATTAAGGGATATTATTACTGCAGTGATGTATTTATTTTATTTTTGGAGTATACTGTTTTAAATGGGGGGGTGGTCCTGTTACTGTGTAGAGTGATACTATGTTGCCTTCTTCATGTGGTGTAATGTAGAAGTTGGGAAAATTAAGTAATGTGTTCTGCAAGCGGAACTCGAGATAACTGTGTTATTCCCTGCAGAAATGAGTCCTGGCTGGATGAAGTGATGGCGATCTGTTCTGGATGAAAGATGAAGGACTTCACCTAGAGACGTCACTGGTGAGTCAGTGTTACCTATACACTGACACTATACACTGTACACTATATACAGAGCTCCTGTGCATAATGTCACTGGTGATCACTGTATTACCTGTACACACACTGCATACTACGTACAGATCTCCTGAGAATACTGGCACTGATGGTGATATTAGTATTGTGGGGTGTTTTTTATTACTGATCAGTATTGTAGTATTCAGTCACTATGTGGTGGTAATATGTGGTCTGGACATGGTGTTGTGGTATTTGTTCCTTGTATTTGATATTATTCGGTCAGTGTGGTGGTAATATGGTGTCTGGTCATGGTGCTGTGGTATTTGTTCCTTGTATGTGGTATTATAGGTCATTTTAAAAATTTAAAAATAAATAAAAATAAACCTAAATTGTATTGCATATTTTAACAAATATTTAATAGGTTACAGTAGAGTAGGGCCTGGCCAAAAGTGTCTACCTTGTCATTTTGGTGGCTTATAAAATCTTTTGGCCAAAACAAAAGCTGCCGGCTTTATGTGTGATCTGGTGATGGGAACTGTCAATGTGTGATAGATGAGAAGTGGAGATTTTCCAAGAGAGAGCGGTGGGACTGTGGGCAGTTTGAGGGGTGGAGCGTGGAGGCAGGGCTGGGGTGGAGCCTGGGCGGAGTCTCAAGGGGGCCCCGAAAATTTTGCCAGTATGGGGCCCCGAAATTTCTAGTGGCAGCCCTGGTGATGACCCCTGTCACATGATCGGGGGTCATCGCTGCATTGCCATCACAACCAGAGGTCTCCTCGAGACCTCTAGTGTTGTTGATGGCAGATTGCTATGAGCACCACTGTCACGATTCACACCGTGACTGTCAAGATCCCTTAGCCGCGGCCAGCAGTTTGTCACGAAATCCACAGGGATTCCTGACCACGGCCACCAATATGTCACGGATTGCGGTGACTTTAGACCAACAGACGGCTATCACATGTGCAGGGGGGCTTATCTTAGTTATCCCTCCACTGCCACAATGTGATAAAAAAACACACACAAGGTTATTGACCTCTTAGTTTACAGCATGGGCTTATTTTAGGTATCCCACTGCTCTTCAATATACCGTGAATAGTGTTGAGCATTCCGATACCGCAAGTATCGGGTATCGGCCGATACTTGCGGTATCGGAATTCCGATACCGGGATTCCGATACTTGCCGCGTATCGGATACCGGAATCGGAAGTTCTAAGATTCAAAAAGCAGAAATTCAGCCAATGAGATTGATTCCAAGTGTGGGCACATCCTGTTTAGCATGGAGGGCATGAAACTACTGGCAAGGCTGTGATTGGCTGGTGTAATGATGTCATGATGCAGTTTAAAAGTCGCTGGCGCCATTTTGCGATCACTCTGCTGTGAATTCAGTTAGTGACAGGACGCTGTTTGCTGACTGAGGGACAGTTTAGAGATAGCGATTTGCTTCTTTGTGCTTTCCAAAGGCTAATTTAGCAACCGCTGTGTTCACCTACTATTCACCTTGCTTTTGCCTTGTAGCGCTGTTTTCACAGCGATCTGCAGGGTCTGTGTGTGTGTGTGTGTGAGTGCAGCCCAGTCTCCAGTCTGAGTGCAGCCACATAGGCCATCCATAGTTGGTTGTATTCAGTTCAGGGAGGGTGGTTCATTGCCTCATACTGTTCCTTTTTTTTTTTTTTTTCCCAAGTAGTGTAGTCTGCTGCTAATTTATTCAAAAAAATCCTATTAGTGTCTTTCCACCCGTCTCCAGCTAATTTGTGGAAAAACACTACATAGGATAAAGTAGAGGAGGGTTTTTGGGCCTTGCAGCGCCGTTTACGGCTGTCTGCACGGTCTCCGTGTGACTGCAGCTCGCCCTGTAATCTGTGAGCAGCTGTAGCCTGGTTGTCTCCAGCTCAGGGTTTTTCACTGCGTCATACCGCCAAATCAATTTTCTTTTTTTTCAAAGTAGTGTAGTCTGCTGCTAATTAATTTAAAAAAATCCTATTAGTGTCTTTCCACCCGTCTCCAGCTAATTTGTGGAAAAACACTACATAGGATAAAGTAGAGGAGGGTTTTTGGGCCTTGCAGCGCCGTTTACGGCTGTCTGCACGGTCTCCGTGTGACTGCAGCTCGCCCTGTAATCTGTGAGCAGCTGTAGCCTGGTTGTCTCCAGCTCAGGGTTTTTCACTGCGTCATACCGCCAAATCAATTTTCTTTTTTTTCAAAGTAGTGTAGTCTGCTGCTAATTAATTTAAAAAAATCCTATTAGTGTCTTTCCACCCGTCTCCAGCTAATTTGTGGAAAAACACTACATAGGATAAAGTAGAGGAGGGTTTTTGGGCCTTGCAGCGCCGTTTACGG
The DNA here is from genome assembly GCF_051348905.1 of Ranitomeya variabilis. NCBI lineage: Eukaryota > Metazoa > Chordata > Amphibia > Anura > Dendrobatidae > Ranitomeya > Ranitomeya variabilis. The sequence continues at coordinate 317,027,879 of NC_135235.1, forward strand.
CTGTCTGCACGGTCTCCGTGTGACTGCAGCTCGCCCTGTAATCTGTGAGCAGCTATAGCCTGGTTGTCTCCAGCTCAGGGTTTTTCACTGCGTCATACCGCCAAATCAATTTTCTTTTTTTTCAAAGTAGTGTAGTCTGCTGCTAATTAATTTAAAAAAATCCTATTAGTGTCTTTCCACCCGTCTCCAGCTAATTTGTGGAAAAACACTACATAGGATAAAGTAGAGGAGGGTTTTTGGGCCTTGCAGCGCCGTTTACGGCTGTCTGCACGGTCTCCGTGTGACTGCAGCTCGCCCTGTAATCTGTGAGCAGCTATAGCCTGGTTGTCTCCAGCTCAGGGTTTTTCACTGCGTCATACCGCCAAATCAATTTTCTTTTTTTTCAAAATAGTGTAGTCTGCTGCTAATTTATTCAAAAAAATCCTATTAGTGTCTTTCCACCCGTCTCCAGCTAATTTGTGGAAAAACACTACATAGGATAAAGTAGAGGAGGGTTTTTGGGCCTTGTAGCGCCGTTTACGTCTGTCTGCACGGTCTCCGTGTGACTGCAGCTCTATCTGTTGTCAGTTCAGCCCCCAAAAAATAAATAAATAATAAAGTTCACCAAACACACCAGTTACACCACTTTACATTTCTGTAGGCCACATTAGCTCATATTTGTGTCTAGTCCACACTTTAGATAATTAGTGCTTCTTATACCTGTTAGGAGGAGTTGCTCAGGAATAAGCACACAAATCCGTTAGTACTTTTCTGCTTATCTTTATCAGTCAACCAAGATGAAGAAGGCAGTGAGTAAGGCACGGGGGCGTGGGAGCCGTCGCGGAGCAGGGAGGGGACGTGGGGATTCTGTGCCTGCTGCGGGCACCGGTGACTCATCAGCACCCACTTTCACCAGGCAACAGTCGTTCATGCGAAGCTTTGTGTCCGAGCGCCGTACACCGCTGCTGCGTGAAGAACAAATTGAAGCTGTTGTCGGATGGATGGCAGCTAATGCATCAACTTCCATTAGTGCCACATCCTCTCAGACACAGAGCACTGGAGAGCAGCCATCTGTCTCTTCACCACCTGCCAAATTGCCCAGGCAGACAGAGAGCCCAGGACAGGAGCCGTCTCTACTTCTGTTCTCTGAATCTCTTGGCTTGGAAACAGGGGGCCAGCCAAGCAGCATTGGAGAAATGGAAGAAGAGGCAGGGTGCAGTGATGCCCAACAGCTTTTTCTGTCTTCCTCTGAAGAGGCGGGTGGGCCAGTGGCTCCGGTCACCACATCGCAGGCCGCATCAGCTGATGATGACACTCAGGTGCCACTTACTGGTGCGTGCTCTGCTGCTGAGACTACCCAGGAGGAGCAGTTGGGGGCAGAGGGTAGTGTAGATGATGAGGTCCTCGACCCATCTTGGCGTGAGGGACAGGAAGGTGGTGGGAGCAGCTCTGAGGAAGAGATTCCCCGTACGGCCCAAAGAGGGAGAGGGAGGGGGAAGACTGCGGATCCTGCAGCCTCCGCTTTGGCACCCGTTAGGAGCATGTCTCTTCCAAAAGCCAAAAAGGGCGCTCCCAAGACTTGCAGTGCCTGGTCCTTTTTTGACACAGTTGCAGATGACATTTGCTATGTCAGATGCAACGTGTGTCATCAAAAAGTCAAAAGAGGTCGAAATGTCAGCAACCTCAATACCTCCAACATGTGGAAACATGTGCGCAACAGGCACCCGGCGGAGTTAGAAAAACACACTGAAGAGGTAGGCCAACCAACAGCGGCAGCTACCACCTCTTCAGCTCGTGTTGCCTCTTCCTCTACCTCACACGCAGCTGGTTCGGCGTCCTCCCAGGATCGCCGTGGAAGAACCTCTGCCCCTGTTGTCCAGAGACCCGCTGTAATTCCACCCGCAGCGCCACTTTCCCAGTCATCCACACACTCCCAGCCCAGTCTACAGCCATCGGTAGTACAGGCATGGGAGAAAAGGCGGCCTTTCTCGTCAAACCACCCACGAGCACAGGCTCTGACTGCAGGCATTGCCAAACTTCTGTCACTGGAAATGCTGTCATTCAGGCTGGTGGAGACTGACAGCTTCCGTGACTTCATGTCATTGGCAGTCCCACAGTACAAAGTGCCCAGCCGCTTTTACTTCAGCAGGCAAGCCGTCCCTGCCCTGCAGAAGCATGTGGAGGGACACATAAAACACGCGCTACTGAACGCCGTCAGTAGCAAGGTCCACCTCACCACCGATGCGTGGACCAGTCAACATGGACAGGGGCGATACCTTTCCCTCACTGCCCATTGGGTTAATGTCGTTGAGCCGGGTACAGACCGTGCGAGTGGCGCAGGACGTGTCCTGCCCACTCCAAGGATTGCAGGAATCCATTCTGTACGCATTGACTCCTCCTCTTACACCAGTTCCTCAGAATCATCGCTGCAGGAGCCGTCACAGTCCACCTCCACATGGACCCGTGATGAACGTGTACCTGTTACGACCGACATGAGCACAGCCGTGGCCAAACGTCAACAGGCCGTCTTGAAATTAATTTTCTTGGGGAATCGTAGCCACACAGCGCAGGAGCTCTGGAATGCCATCAAGCAGGAGAGCGATGTGTGGTTTGTGCCAGCGAATCTCCAGCCAGGCATGGTAGTGTGTGATAATGGCCGAAATCTGGTGGCAGCTCTGGGCCTCGGCAACCTCACTCACATCCCATGTCTGGCACATGTGCTCAATTTGGTCGTGCAGAGCTTTTTGAGGGACTATCCGGATCTTGATGCACTGCTGCACAAGGTCCGCCTAGAGTGTGCTCACTTGCGGCGTTCCAGCACGGCAAAAGCGCGCATTGCGGCTCTGCAGCGCCGACACCGCCTGCCGGAACATCGCATCATATGTGACCTACCTACCAGGTGGAATTCCACGTTACATATGTTGGAGCGGTTGTGTGAGCAGCAGCAAGCTGTAATGGAGTACCAGCTGCTTCAGGCGCAAAAAAGTCGCAGTCAGCGCCGTACAGACTTCACAACCACAGAGTGGGCCACTATGAATGACGTCTGCCAGGTTTTGCGTCCCTTTGATTATTCCACGCGGATGGCGAGTGCAGATGATGCACTAGTCAGCATGACTGTCCCCCTTATCTGCCTGCTTGAAAAATCACTGCAAGCGCTAAGGGATGATGTTGTGGAAGAGGTGGAGGATGAGGATTCACCATTTCCATCATCTTCTGGACAGTCAGCGCCACGTGGTTCCTCACAAACGCGTAGGCAGGGGACCGTTTGTGAGGAGGATGAGGAGGAGTCAATGGAGGAGGAAGACATCCGTCCAGAGGAGGGAGTTACACAATTGTCCAGTACTCAGTGTGTACAGCGAGGGTGGGGTGATGACGAGCGGGCAGAGATCACGCCTCCAGCAGGGGACAGCGTTTCTTGGGCAGTTGGCAGTCTGCAGCACATGGTGGATTACATGCTGCAGTGCCTGAGAAACGACCGCCGCATTGCCCACATTCTCAACATGTCTGATTATTGGGTGTTCACCCTCCTCGATCCTCGCTACCGGGACAACGTAGAAAGCCTCATCACACCGTTGAACCGGGAGCGAAAAATGCGGGAGTACCAAGACACACTGGTCAATTCCATCATCTTCTCCATTCCAACTGAGAGAAGTGCTGCTAGTGCATTCCAAAGCAGCTCAGTGCGTCCAGGCCGTGGTGGAGGCTCTGCACAAAGAGGGAGCAGAAGCAGTGCCTCTGCCCAAGGCAAGACCAGTATGGCCGAACTGTGGCACAGTTTTCTGTGCCCGCCACAAAAGTCTACACCATCACAGACGGCTCCAGTCAGCAGGAGGCAACGGTTCCGTCAGATGGTGACAGACTACATGTCTTGCCCTCTTGCTGTACTCCCAGACGGCTCTTCCCCTTTCAAGTTTTGGGTCTCAAAGCTGGATACATGGCCAGAGCTAAGCCAGTATGCATTGGAGGTGCTGTCTTGCCCTGCGGCCAGTGTATTATCGGAACGTGTCTTTAGTGCTGCAGGTGGTGTACTAACTGACCGTCGCATGCGACTATCCTCCGATAACGTTGACCGGCTTACTTTCCTGAAAATGAACAAGGCCTGGATCTCGCCGGAATTTGCCACTCCTCCTCCTGATTGAATAATTAGGTCACTGTATACGTTATCCAGGTCTCCTGTTGTGTTCATCTTTCTACCACCTGAACTTAAATTCCTGGGCTCCAACACCGCCAGTTGAGGCTCAGACGTGCCGTCTGCACAGTCAAAACATACGACCCAGTGTTATTGGGTTTCAGTAATGTCAGCTGATCCCCAGCTGTGTAGCCGGCAATGTGTCATGCGACCGCCACGCTGACACAACAACTGAAATGTAAGGGAATCTGTCCCCCCCCCCCAAGGCGTTTGTTACTGAAAGAGCCACCTTGTGCAGCAGTAATGCTGCCCAAGGAAAAGGTAGCTATTTTTGTTTAGCTCCTTGCACACGCAGAACTTAACACTTATAAAATGTGTCCACTGATACCGTAAAACCGTCCCGGAGGTGGGACTTTACTTCGTAATGTGACGCAGCCCAGCCGTCATTCCTACCCCCCCGGCGCCGCGCACCGGCTCCTCAGCGTTGTTTTATTCCGTCCTGGAGCCTGCGCTGTTATGTTATCCCGTGGCCAGGCACACTTAGCGCTGCCCGTCTTCTGGCATCATTTGGTGTCTGGATGGCTGCGCCTGTGCGGCCGCGCTGGCAGAGAGCCCGCCTCGCAGTGTCTTCTGATTTAATCCCACTGGGGGCCTGGGATCCATGGACATGCGCAGTGCATATCTGAACCTCCACCTCTCACTCATTTCCCTATGGCTTCTTCAGACTGTTCGGTGTCAGCTGGTCCCTAACAGCATGCCACGGCCGTGACACCGCACAGTCTGAAGAAGCCATAGGGAGATGAGTGAGAGGTGGAGGTTCAGATATGCACTGCGCATGTCCATGGATCCCAGGCCCCCAGTGGGATTAAATCAGAAGACACTGCGAGGCGGGCTCTCTGCCAGCGCGGCCGCACAGGCGCAGCCATCCAGACACCAAATGATGCCAGAAGACGGGCAGCGCTAAGTGTGCCTGGCCACGGGATAACATAACAGCGCAGGCTCCTTGACGGAATAAAACAACGCTGAGGAGCCGGTGCGCGGCGCCGGGGGGGTAGGAATGACGGCTGGGCTGCGTCACATTACGAAGGAAAGTCCCACCTCCGGGACGGTTTTACGGTTGCAGGGGACACATTTTATAAGTGTTTAGTTCTGTGTTTGCAAGGAGCATGATGAAAAGAGCCACCTTTTCCTTTTGCATCTTTTGTGCTGCACAAGCTGGCTCTTTCAGCTACAAACGCCTTGGGGGGGGGTTAAAGGTTCCCTTTCGACTTTCTCAGGCTTCGGCCTACATTGTGTTCCTCTGCTTTTCCACCTGTCCCTGGGCTCCAACACCGCCAGTTGCCGTCCAGAAGTGCTGTACGCACAGTCAACAGTCCCTCCTCTGTTATTGGGGTTCAGTAACGTCAGCTGTTCCCCTGCTGTGTGTGTGGCAATCCCTCCTACCTCCTCCAACCTCCTCCTCCTCCACCCGTCCCTGGGCTCCAACACCGCCAGTTGCCGTCCAGAAGTGCTGTACGCACAGTCAACAGTCCCTCCTCTGTTATTGGGGTTCAGTAACGTCAGCTGTTCCCCTGCTGTGTGTGTGGCAATCCCTCCTACCTCCTCCAACCTCCTCCTCCTCCACCCGTCCCTGGGCTCCAACACCGCCAGTTGCCGTCCAGAAGTGCTGTACGCACAGTCAACAGTCCCTCCTCTGTTATTGGGGTTCAGTAACGTCAGCTGTTCCCCTGCTGTGTGTGTGGCAATCCCTCCTACCTCCTCCAACCTCCTCCTCCTCCACCCGTCCCTGGGCTCCAACACCGCCAGTTGCCGTCCAGAAGTGCTGTACGCACAGTCAACAGTCCCTCCTCTGTTATTGGGGTTCAGTAACGTCAGCTGTTCCCCTGCTGTGTGTGTGGCAATCCCTCCTACCTCCTCCAACCTCCTCCTCCTCCACCCGTCCCTGGGCTCCAACACCGCCAGTTGCCGTCCAGAAGTGCTGTACGCACAGTCAACAGTCCCTCCTCTGTTATTGGGGTTCAGTAACGTCAGCTGTTCCCCTGCTGTGTGTGTGGCAATCCCTCCTACCTCCTCCAACCTCCTCCTCCTCCACCCGTCCCTGGGCTCCAACACCGCCAGTTGCCGTCCAGAAGTGCTGTACGCACAGTCAACAGTCCCTCCTCTGTTATTGGGGTTCAGTAACGTCAGCTGTTCCCCTGCTGTGTGTGTGGCAATCCCTCCTACCTCCTCCTACCTCCTCCAACCTCCTCCTCCTCCACCTGCCCCTGGGCTCCAACACCGCCAGTTGCCGTCCAGAAGTGCTGTACGCACAGTCAACAGTCCCTCCTCTGTTATTGGGGTTCAGTAACGTCAGCTGTTCCCCTGCTGTGTGTGTGGCAATCCCTCCTACCTCCTCCTACCTCCTCCAACCTCCTCCTCCTCCACCTGCCCCTGGGCTCCAACACCGCCAGTTGCCGTCCAGAAGTGCTGTACGCACAGTCAACAGTCCCTCCTCTGTTATTGGGGTTCAGTAACGTCAGCTGTTCCCCTGCTGTGTGTGTGGCAATCCCTCCTACCTCCTCCAACCTCCTCCTCCTCCACCCGTCCCTGGGCTCCAACACCGCCAGTTGCCGTCCAGAAGTGCTGTACGCACAGTCAACAGTCCCTCCTCTGTTATTGGGGTTCAGTAACGTCAGCTGTTCCCCTGCTGTGTGTGTGGCAATCCCTCCTACCTCCTCCAACCTCCTCCTCCTCCACCCGTCCCTGGGCTCCAACACCGCCAGTTGCCGTCCAGAAGTGCTGTACGCACAGTCAACAGTCCCTCCTCTGTTATTGGGGTTCAGTAACGTCAGCTGTTCCCCTGCTGTGTGTGTGGCAATCCCTCCTACCTCCTCCAACCTCCTCCTCCTCCACCCGTCCCTGGGCTCCAACACCGCCAGTTGCCGTCCAGAAGTGCTGTACGCACAGTCAACAGTCCCTCCTCTGTTATTGGGGTTCAGTAACGTCAGCTGTTCCCCTGCTGTGTGTGTGGCAATCCCCCTACCTCCTCCTACCTCCTCCAACCTCCTCCTCCTCCACCTGCCCCTGGGCTCCAACACCGCCAGTTGCCGTCCAGAAGTGCTGTACGCACAGTCAACAGTCCCTCCTCTGTTATTGGGGTTCAGTAACGTCAGCTGTTCCCCTGCTGTGTGTGTGGCAATCCCTCCTACCTCCTCCTACCTCCTCCAACCTCCTCCTCCTCCACCTGCCCCTGGGCTCCAACACCGCCAGTTGCCGTCCAGAAGTGCTGTACGCACAGTCAACAGTCCCTCCTCTGTTATTGGGGTTCAGTAACGTCAGCTGTTCCCCTGCTGTGTGTGTGGCAATCCCTCCTACCTCCTCCTACCTCCTCCAACCTCCTCCTCCTCCACCTGCCCCTGGGCTCCAACACCGCCAGTTGCCGTCCAGAAGTGCTGTACGCACAGTCAACAGTCCCTCCTCTGTTATTGGGGTTCAGTAACGTCAGCTGTTCCCCTGCTGTGTGTGTGGCAATCCCTCCTACCTCCTCCAACCTCCTCCTCCTCCACCCGTCCCTGGGCTCCAACACCGCCAGTTGCCGTCCAGAAGTGCTGTACGCACAGTCAACAGTCCCTCCTCTGTTATTGGGGTTCAGTAACGTCAGCTGTTCCCCTGCTGTGTGTGTGGCAATCCCTCCTACCTCCTCCAACCTCCTCCTCCTCCACCCGTCCCTGGGCTCCAACACCGCCAGTTGCCGTCCAGAAGTGCTGTACGCACAGAGCCAAACACCTCGCCAATGTGTTAGTGGGGTTCAGCACCGCCAGCTGTTCCCCTGCTGTGTATACGGCAACGTGTACTGCGACCGCCACGCAGGCACAACAAGTTAAATGTAAGGGAACCTGACCCCCCCCCCCCCCCAGGCGTTTGTTACTGAAGGAGCCACCTTGTGCAGCAGTAATGATGCAAAGGGAAAAAGTGCCTCTTTTCGTGATGCTCCTTGCACATGCTGAACCAAACACTTATGAAATGTGTCCCCACACAGCGTTAAACCGTCCGGTAGGTGGAACTTTCCTTTGTCGTGTGACGCAGCACAGCCATCATTTTTACCCCCTTGGCGCCGTGCGCCGCCTCCTCAGCGTTGTTTTAATCTGTCCCGGAGCCTGCGCTGTTAGGTTAGCCCTTGGCCATGCACACATGTTGCGCTGCCCGTCTTCTGACCTCATTTGGTGTCAGGCTGGCTGCGCCTGTGCGGGTGCGCTGGCCGAGATCCCGCCTCGCAGTGTCGTCTAATGTAATCCCACCGCGGGCCTGTGATCCGTGCCCGTGCGCAGTGCATATCCTCTCCTCTCACTCCCCTCCCTACGGCTTCTTCAGACTGTGCGATGTCAGCTGGTCCCTAATAGCATGCCACGGCCGTGACACCGCACAGTCTGAAAAAGCCGTAGGGAGGGGAGTGAGAGGAGAGGATATGCACTGCGCACGGGCACGGATCACAGGCCCGCGGTGGGATTACATTAGACGACACTGCGAGGCGGGATCTCGGCCAGCGCACCCGCACAGGCGCAGCCAGCCTGACACCAAATGATGTCAGAAGACGGGCAGCGCAAAATGTGTGCATGGCCAAGGGCTAACCTAACAGCGCAGGCTCCGGGACAGATTAAAACAACGCTGAGGAGGCGGCGCACGGCGCCAAGGGGGTAAAAATGATGGCTGTGCTGCGTCACACGACAAAGGAAAGTTCCACCTACCGGACGGTTTAACGCTGTGAGGGGACACATTTCATAACTGTTAGGTTCCGCATGTGCAAGGACCATAATTAAAAGAGCTAAGTTTACCTTTTCCAGCATTAGTGCTGTACACAATGGCTCTTTCAGCTACAAACGCCTGGGGGGGGGGGGGTTAAAGGTTTCCTTTCAACTTGCTCGAGTGCAGGCTTCGGCCTACACTCCGCTCCCCCTGCTCCTCCTGCTGACCCTGGGCTCCAACACCGCCAGTTGGGGCCCGGTACTGCTAGCTGCACAGAGAAAAACACCTCGCCAATGTGTCAGTGGGGTCCAGCACCGCCAGCTGTTCCCCTGCTGTGTAGCCGGCAACGTGTCCTGCAAAAGTCACGCAGACACAACACACCCAAAGCTGCCGCCTGTGCAGGCTTCGGCCTACACTCCCCTCCCCCTGCTCCTCCTCCTCCTGCTCCTCCTCCTGCTGTCCCTGGGCTCTAACACACCGCCAGTTTTTGCCCAGATGTGCTAGCTGCACAGAGAAAAACACCAGCCAATGTGTCAGTGGGGTCCAGCACCGCCAGCTGTTCCCCTGCTGTGCAGCCGGCAACGTGTCCTGCAAAAGCCACGCAGACACAAGAACTGAAATTGAAGGGAACCTGTCCCCCCTCCCCCAGGCGTTTTTACGTTATCCAGCCACCTTGTACAGCGGTAATGCTGCATGTGTGCAAGGTGGCTCAGAAACGTATTCTCCTCGCACATGTGGAACTGAAAACACGTCTGCAATGTGTCCTCTGTGTGACCATTTAACCGTCCCGGTGGTGTGACTTTCCTTTGTAATGACACGCTGCAACCCCCTTGGTAGCGCTGCCCGTCTTCTGGCATCATGGTTTGGCTGCCTGCGCCTCTGCGGCCGCCCTGACCCACACAACGCCCCTCGGTGTCTTATTTATTGGGACTGCGAGGGTGTGATTGATGGGCAGGATCAGTGCATCAGTTCGCCTGTCCCTCCTCTCCTTCCGCCTTCTTCGGACTGTGCGGCTTCATGGCCGTGGCATGCGATAAGGGATCAGATGACGCCGCACAGTCTGAAGCGGGTGTAAGGACCCGAGTGTGAGAGGCGAACATATGTGCTGCGCCAGGCCCTGAATCCCAGCCCCGCAGTGTTTTAACAATGTTAAGACACTGCGGGGCTGGGATTCATGGGCATCGCGAACCGCACCGGCCGACATTACATGATGCCAGAAGATGGGCAGCGCTAACGGCGCTAGGCCAGGGGATAACACGACAGCGCAGACTCCTGTACAGCAAATAACAACGCTCGGGAGGCTGCACCCAGCACCAAGGTGGGATTCTTGACACCTGTGCTGCGTCTCATTACAAAGGGAACTCTCGCCTCCATTACACAGTTTGACTGTCTAAAGGGCTGAATGTTATACGTGTTCCATTCAGCGTGTGCAAGGAGAAAAATTACAAGAGCAACCTTTGACTTGCGCAGCACTGCTGCTGCATAAGCTGTGGCTCTTCTACTTTGTAACCCCTGAGGGGGGGTTAAAGGTGACTTTTGAAATCGGTTCAATTAGGCTTCGGCCTACACTCTGCTCCACCTGCAGAGCCCGGGCTCCAACAACGCTAGTTGCTGTCCGGAAGTGCTGGCTGCACAGAGCCAAACACCTCGCCAATGTGTCAGTGGGGTCCAGCACCGCCAGCTGTTCCCCTGCTGTGTAGCCGGCAACGTGTCCTGCAAAAGTCACGCAGACACAACACACCCAAAGCTGCCGCCTGTGCAGGCTTCGGCCTACACTCCCCTCCCCCTGCTCCTCCTCCTCCTGCTCCTCCTCCTGCTGTCCCTGGGCTCTAACACACCGCCAGTTTTTGCCCAGATGTGCTAGCTGCACAGAGAAAAACACCAGCCAATGTGTCAGTGGGGTCCAGCACCGCCAGCTGTTCCCCTGCTGTGCAGCCGGCAACGTGTCCTGCAAAAGCCACGCAGACACAAGAACTGAAATTGAAGGGAACCTGTCCCCCCTCCCCCAGGCGTTTTTACGTTATCCAGCCACCTTGTACAGCGGTAATGCTGCATGTGTGCAAGGTGGCTCAGAAACGTATTCTCCTCGCACATGTGGAACTGAAAACACGTCTGCAATGTGTCCTCTGTGTGACCATTTAACCGTCCCGGTGGTGTGACTTTCCTTTGTAATGACACGCTGCAACCCCCTTGGTAGCGCTGCCCGTCTTCTGGCATCATGGTTTGGCTGCCTGCGCCTCTGCGGCCGCCCTGACCCACACAACGCCCCTCGGTGTCTTATTTATTGGGACTGCGAGGGTGTGATTGATGGGCAGGATCAGTGCATCAGTTCGCCTGTCCCTCCTCTCCTTCCGCCTTCTTCGGACTGTGCGGCTTCATGGCCGTGGCATGCGATAAGGGATCAGATGACGCCGCATAGTCTGAAGCGGGTGTAAGAACCCAAGCGAGAGGCGAACATATGTACTGCGCCAGGCCATGAATCCCAGCCCCGCAGTGTTTAAACTATGTCAATACACTGCGGGGCTGTGATTCATGGGCATCGCGAACCGCACCGGCCGACATTACATGATGCCAGAAGATGGGCAGCGCTAACGGCGCTAGGCCAGGGGATAACACGACAGCGCAGACTCCTGTACAGCAAATAACAACGCTCGGGAGGCTGCACCCAGCACCAAGGTGGGATTCTTGACACCTGTGCTGCGTCTCATTACAAAGGGAACTCTCGCCTCCATTACACAGTTTGACTGTCTAAAGGGCTGAATGTTATACGTGTTCCATTCAGCGTGTGCAAGGAGAAAAATTACAAGAGCAACCTTTGACTTGCGCAGCACTGCTGCTGCATAAGCTGTGGCTCTTCTACTTTGTAACCCCTGAGGGGGGGTTAAAGGTGACTTTTGAAATCGGTTCAATTAGGCTTCGGCCTACACTCTGCTCCACCTGCAGAGCCCGGGCTCCAACAACGCTAGTTGCTGTCCGGAAGTGCTGGCTGCACAGAGCCAAACACCTCGCCAATGTGTCAGTGGGGTCCAGCACCGCCAGCTGTTCCCCTGCTGTGTAGCCGGCAACGTGTCCTGCAAAAGTCACGCAGACACAACACACCCAAAGCTGCCGCCTGTGCAGGCTTCGGCCTACACTCCCCTCCCCCTGCTCCTCCTCCTCCTGCTCCTCCTCCTGCTGTCCCTGGGCTCTAACACACCGCCAGTTTTTGCCCAGATGTGCTAGCTGCACAGAGAAAAACACCAGCCAATGTGTCAGTGGGGTCCAGCACCGCCAGCTGTTCCCCTGCTGTGCAGCCGGCAACGTGTCCTGCAAAAGCCACGCAGACACAAGAACTGAAATTGAAGGGAACCTGTCCCCCCTCCCCCAGGCGTTTTTACGTTATCCAGCCACCTTGTACAGCGGTAATGCTGCATGTGTGCAAGGTGGCTCAGAAACGTATTCTCCTCGCACATGTGGAACTGAAAACACGTCTGCAATGTGTCCTCTGTGTGACCATTTAACCGTCCCGGTGGTGTGACTTTCCTTTGTAATGACACGCTGCAACCCCCTTGGTAGCGCTGCCCGTCTTCTGGCATCATGGTTTGGCTGCCTGCGCCTCTGCGGCCGCCCTGACCCACACAACGCCCCTCGGTGTCTTATTTATTGGGACTGCGAGGGTGTGATTGATGGGCAGGATCAGTGCATCAGTTCGCCTGTCCCTCCTCTCCTTCCGCCTTCTTCGGACTGTGCGGCTTCATGGCCGTGGCATGCGATAAGGGATCAGATGACGCCGCACAGTCTGAAGCGGGTGTAAGGACCCGAGTGTGAGAGGCGAACATATGTGCTGCGCCAGGCCCTGAATCCCAGCCCCGCAGTGTTTTAACAATGTTAAGACACTGCGGGGCTGGGATTCATGGGCATCGCGAACCGCACCGGCCGACATTACATGATGCCAGAAGATGGGCAGCGCTAACGGCGCTAGGCCAGGGGATAACACGACAGCGCAGACTCCTGTACAGCAAATAACAACGCTCGGGAGGCTGCACCCAGCACCAAGGTGGGATTCTTGACACCTGTGCTGCGTCTCATTACAAAGGGAACTCTCGCCTCCATTACACAGTTTGACTGTCTAAAGGGCTGAATGTTATACGTGTTCCATTCAGCGTGTGCAAGGAGAAAAATTACAAGAGCAACCTTTGACTTGCGCAGCACTGCTGCTGCATAAGCTGTGGCTCTTCTACTTTGTAACCCCTGAGGGGGGGTTAAAGGTGACTTTTGAAATCGGTTCAATTAGGCTTCGGCCTACACTCTGCTCCACCTGCAGAGCCCGGGCTCCAACAACGCTAGTTGCTGTCCGGAAGTGCTGGCTGCACAGAGCCAAACACCTCGCCAATGTGTCAGTGGGGTCCAGCACCGCCAGCTGTTCCCCTGCTGTGTAGCCGGCAACGTGTCCTGCAAAAGTCACGCAGACACAACACACCCAAAGCTGCCGCCTGTGCAGGCTTCGGCCTACACTCCCCTCCCCCTGCTCCTCCTCCTCCTGCTCCTCCTCCTGCTGTCCCTGGGCTCTAACACACCGCCAGTTTTTGCCCAGATGTGCTAGCTGCACAGAGAAAAACACCAGCCAATGTGTCAGTGGGGTCCAGCACCGCCAGCTGTTCCCCTGCTGTGCAGCCGGCAACGTGTCCTGCAAAAGCCACGCAGACACAAGAACTGAAATTGAAGGGAACCTGTCCCCCCTCCCCCAGGCGTTTTTACGTTATCCAGCCACCTTGTACAGCGGTAATGCTGCATGTGTGCAAGGTGGCTCAGAAACGTATTCTCCTCGCACATGTGGAACTGAAAACACGTCTGCAATGTGTCCTCTGTGTGACCATTTAACCGTCCCGGTGGTGTGACTTTCCTTTGTAATGACACGCTGCAACCCCCTTGGTAGCGCTGCCCGTCTTCTGGCATCATGGTTTGGCTGCCTGCGCCTCTGCGGCCGCCCTGACCCACACAACGCCCCTCGGTGTCTTATTTATTGGGACTGCGAGGGTGTGATTGATGGGCAGGATCAGTGCATCAGTTCGCCTGTCCCTCCTCTCCTTCCGCCTTCTTCGGACTGTGCGGCTTCATGGCCGTGGCATGCGATAAGGGATCAGATGACGCCGCATAGTCTGAAGCGGGTGTAAGAACCCAAGCGAGAGGCGAACATATGTACTGCGCCAGGCCATGAATCCAAGCCCCGCAGTGTTTAAACTATGTCAATACACTGCGGGGCTGTGATTCATGGGCATCGCGAACCGCACCGGCCAACATTAAATGAGGTCAGAAGATGGGCAGCGCTAACGGCGCTAGGCCAGGGGATAACACGACAGCGCAGACTCCTGTACAGCAAATAACAACGCTCGGGAGGCTGCACCCAGCACCAAGGTGGGATTCTTGACACCTGTGCTGCGTCTCATTACAAAGGGAACTCTCGCCTCCATTACACAGTTTGACTGTCTAAAGGGCTGAATGTTATACGTGTTCCATTCAGCGTGTGCAAGGAGAAAAATTACAAGAGCAACCTTTGACTTGCGCAGCACTGCTGCTGCATAAGCTGTGGCTCTTCTACTTTGTAACCCCTGAGGGGGGGTTAAAGGTGACTTTTGAAATCGGTTCAATTAGGCTTCGGCCTACACTCTGCTCCACCTGCAGAGCCCGGGCTCCAACAACGCTAGTTGCTGTCCGGAAGTGCTGGCTGCACAGAGCCAAACACCTCGCCAATGTGTCAGTGGGGTCCAGCACCGCCAGCTGTTCCCCTGCTGTGTAGCCGGCAACGTGTCCTGCAAAAGTCACGCAGACACAACACACCCAAAGCTGCCGCCTGTGCAGGCTTCGGCCTACACTCCCCTCCCCCTGCTCCTCCTCCTCCTGCTCCTCCTCCTGCTGTCCCTGGGCTCTAACACACCGCCAGTTTTTGCCCAGATGTGCTAGCTGCACAGAGAAAAACACCAGCCAATGTGTCAGTGGGGTCCAGCACCGCCAGCTGTTCCCCTGCTGTGCAGCCGGCAACGTGTCCTGCAAAAGCCACGCAGACACAAGAACTGAAATTGAAGGGAACCTGTCCCCCCTCCCCCAGGCGTTTTTACGTTATCCAGCCACCTTGTACAGCGGTAATGCTGCATGTGTGCAAGGTGGCTCAGAAACGTATTCTCCTCGCACATGTGGAACTGAAAACACGTCTGCAATGTGTCCTCTGTGTGACCATTTAACCGTCCCGGTGGTGTGACTTTCCTTTGTAATGACACGCTGCAACCCCCTTGGTAGCGCTGCCCGTCTTCTGGCATCATGGTTTGGCTGCCTGCGCCTCTGCGGCCGCCCTGACCCACACAACGCCCCTCGGTGTCTTATTTATTGGGACTGCGAGGGTGTGATTGATGGGCAGGATCAGTGCATCAGTTCGCCTGTCCCTCCTCTCCTTCCGCCTTCTTCGGACTGTGCGGCTTCATGGCCGTGGCATGCGATAAGGGATCAGATGACGCCGCATAGTCTGAAGCGGGTGTAAGAACCCAAGCGAGAGGCGAACATATGTACTGCGCCAGGCCATGAATCCCAGCCCCGCAGTGTTTAAACTATGTCAATACACTGCGGGGCTGTGATTCATGGGCATCGCGAACCGCACCGGCCAACATTAAATGAGGTCAGAAGATGGGCAGCGCTAACGGCGCTAGGCCAGGGGATAACACGACAGCGCAGACTCCTGTACAGCAAATAACAACGCTCAGGAGGCTGCACCCAGCACCAAGGTGGGATTCTTGACATTTGTGCTGCGTCTCATTACAAAGGGAACTCGCGCCTCCAACACAGTTTGACTGTATAAAGGGCTAAATGTTATACGTGTTTCATTCAGCGTGTGCAAGGAGCGAAATTAAAAGAGCAACCTTTGACTTGTGCAGCACTACTGCTGCATAAGCTGTGGCTCTTCTACTTTCTAACCCCTGAGGGGGGGTTAAAGGTTACCTTTGAAATTGGTTCAAGTAGGCTTCGGCCTACACTCTGCTCCCCCTGCAGAGCCCGGGCTACAACACCGCTCGTTGCTGTCCGGAAGTGCTGGCTGCACAGAGCCAAACACCTCGCCAATGTGTCAGTGGGGTCCAGCACCGCCAGCTGTTCCCCTGCTGTGCAGCCGGCAACGTGTCCTGCAAAAGCCACGCAGACACTTGCTCTTGTACCTTCTGCTCCACATCCTGGTTCCAGTACCGTCAGCTGGTTCCGGGCAGAGCCTTTGGCTTAGGTGCCTCCCTCTGGGTATCCGAGTTCCACCAACGTCAGGTGGTCCTTGGTAGTGCTTTCAGGCACGGGTACCTCCTGCTTAGTAACCGGGTTCCAGTAACGTCAGCTGGTCCTCGGTAGTTCCATTGGCTCTTGGACCTTCGGCTACCCATCCGGGTTCCAGCACCGTCAGCTGGTTCTCGGCAGTGTCTTTTGCTCTTGTACCTTCTGCTCCCCATCCTGGTTCCAGTACCGTCAGCTGGTTCCGGGCAGAGCCTTTGGCTTAGGTGCCTCCCTCTGGGTATCCGAGTTCCACCAACGTCAGGTGGTCCTTGGTAGTGCTTTCAGGCACGGGTACCTCCTGCTTAGTAACCGGGTTCCAGTAACGTCAGCTGGTCCTCGGTAGTTCCATTGGCTCTTGGACCTTCGGGTAGCCATCCGAGTTCCAGTTCCATCAGCTGGTTCTCGGCATTTTCTCAGCCTTCTTGTACCTTCTGCTACATTTCCAAGTTCAAGAGACTAAACACGATGACCCGGAAGAACACCCCTAAGATGACGACGACACCAGAGACGACAACCACCGTGATGACGACGACCCTGGAGACGATGACCCTGAAGACCACCCCGATGACGACGACCCCGGAGACCACCCCGATGACGACGACCCCGGAGACGACGACCCTGGAGACGACGACGACCTGGAAGACCGAGAAGCAGAAGAACAAGAGGCTGCAGAACAAAGAGCAGAAGGACATTAAGCATAACACAAAATATCAGAGCAAAAAAATATTATGTAAATTATAAGCAGAAGAAGACTAAGCAGTGTATGGGGGTGAGTCCGTTCCTCCTCGTGGTGCCCCTGGATAAAGCCTGATGCTGCAGGCCAAACTGAACGCGGACAAATGTAACTGGTTTGTGACAGGCAGAACGGAAGGTGTAATCTTCAAACTTTTATAGATAACAACTACGGGAATGCCTGTCACAAATAAGAATATGATGAAGAAGTTGAATATGATGAAGATAATAGTAAAATAAAAAGAATATGAACAATGTAACCCAAAAAATAATAGGTAGAAGATGAAGAAGAAGATGAATAAGGTGAAGAAGTTGATGTCAAAGAAGCTGATGATGAGGATAATTAAGAAGAAAGCGTGGGAGAAGTAAAAAAGAAGGTGAAGGGCGTGGAAGTAGTGAAACATCAATATCTGACATAAAAAAAAAAAAAAATAACATAGTCAAATTCTTTCTAACGCCGAACTTCATAAAAAAAAATTAAAAATCCTGCTATTCTATTACATTGGGCTAAACCTCTGTCCCTTTAATATCTCCGCCACGTCCCCCAATACATCCTACATTATTCTTAGTTGTTTTCCTTCATGTAGAATGAACCTACAAGTTTATAAAGGGTTTATTTTAATTCCGATATTTTCGTCCCATTGACTTGCATTGGGATCGGGTATCGGTATCGGATTGGATCCGATATTTTGACGGTATCGGCCGATACTTTCCGATACCGATACTTTCCGATATCGGAAAGTATCGCTCAACACTAACCGTGAACTGCCGGGATTTGTGTATATCCCGCTTACAGTTCCACTTGAACCTTGCAGCTCTCTGGCGCCCCCTTTACTGTCAGGTCGGATTAGGTACTGCACCTAGGGTAATTAGTCGCCAGAAAGGCTGCCTGCTTTGTACTGGCTATTGGGCACGCTGCAGCGATGCGATACTACTCCCGCTCAGGCAGGAACAATAATTATCAAGCCGCAGTCGCTACAGTGACACCCAAAGGCCTGCACAATACACGGTATTACTGCCACCAGCTTAGAACCAGAAAGAACTGGCATGAAATAATATACCCCACAAAATGTAGGCAGTGCTTTATCAAAATATTTTACAAAGATGTTACAAATGAGACAATTGCAAATATGTACAAGGTAATTATAAAAAAAACAGGGAATAACATGAGAAATAACACTTACAGTTGTTCAAAGCATTGCAGGCAACAGGCTAGGGGAACTTTCCATCTATCCCAGTGCATCAGGGCGTGCACTCTGGGCTCTTCAGGTAAAAAACTCAAATCTGACCCTCTTGGACGCCGGCCAGCACTTAAAACCTATAGCCTGTGACCTCACAGAAAGGGCTGGCTTTTCCAAACCCTCCTACCTCTTCCTTTTTACTGACAGGGCATGAAATATATCTGATGCCCGTAACTTCGCTACAAAACATGTCATAATCGTACCATACCCAGCATTCATCTCGTATTATCGCTGGCATTCTAGTGAGATCAAATATGTCCTATTTGGGATGTATATTTACAGAGAAATCCCTACTTCTTCACCTGATGGAGTTAAAAGCTCATGTTTAGAGTGATGGGTAGATCCTTCGATGGAGATTACAAATATATGTTTTCGTGGTCTTAACTTAAACGATTTGCCTAATATCTTCCAAAAACAGAACAAAAGACTTTCAAGATTCTAATCCAGTTAAAGCTGGGCACTTTCCACTACAGGAAATGCCGGTCGTAAATACCTTGGTGCGGGGGATGAGGGCTTGTGAGCTGAAAGTCAGGTATTTGCAGCCACAAGCTGCCGCAGAATCACTCCAAGAAGGGGGGCTTAGCCCACAGCAGGCAAGCAAGAGAACTAAACTTATATGATATTTCATACCATATCGTGACACCTCCCCCTTTTGGCGTGCGCTAGGGAGGTAGAACCCCACGGTATGCCTCCATGCGCACCTCAGTAGGTTCACCCTGGCGGGACAGTCCATCTGCATTCCCATGCTCCCTGACCGCTTTGTTTTCAATGGTGAAGTCAAATTGCTGAAGGGCAAGGCTCCAGCAAAGCAACCTGCCGTTGGTTCCACACATGGTGCTTAGCCAGTGCAGAGGGTTGTGGTCGGTCACCACAGTGAAGGTGCGACCGTACAAGTAGGGCTGCAAGCGCTGCAGGGCCCAGATTATGGCCAGGCACTCCTTCTCAATGGTGGAGTAGGCCACTTCCCTCGGCAAAAGTTTCCGGCTCAGTTACAACACGGGGTGCTCTTGGTCCTCCGAGTCAACCTGGCTGAGCACAGCACCGAGGCCAAACTCGCTGGCATCCGTCTGTACCAAGAACAGTCGACTGCTGTCAACTGCTTTCAACACAGGGGCGTTGCACAGTGCGGTTTTCAACGCCTGGAAGGCCCCCTCACAGCCATCTGTCCAGTTGACGATGTGGGGTAGCTTCTTCCTGGTGAGGTCCGTCAAAGGTTTTGCCAGGCTACTATAGTGCTGCACAAAGCGCCTATAGTACCCTGCAGTGCCCAGGAAGGACATCACCTGTTTCTTGGTCCCAGGAGTGGGCCAGTTCACGATCGCACCCACTTTCTCAGGCTCTGTCTTCAGGGTGCCTCCGCCTACCCGGTGCCCCAGGTAGTGGACCTCCCTCATGCCCATCTGGCACTTTCCCGGCTTGATAGTCAGTCCTGCTCTATGAATTCGCCTGAGCACATCCTCGAGATGCTGCAGGTGTTCCCCCCAGGAGGCGTACTTCTCCAGTCCCTGAAGCAGGCGGTTGACCATCCGCTGGAAAGTGGCAGGGGCATTCTTCAAGGGGAGGGCATGACCGTGGACTCGTACAGTCCAAAGGGTGTGATAAAGGCAGACTTCTCCTGTGCCTTGGGGCTCAGGGGAATCTGCCAGTATCCGCGACTGAGATCCATTATTGTCAGGTATTTTGCGCCAGCTAACTTCTCAAGCAGCTCCTCGATGCACGGCATTGGGTGCGCGTCAGAGGCTGTAATGGCATTGAGCCCCCTGTAGTCCACGCAGAACCGGGTGGTCCGGTCCTTTTTTGGCACGAGAACTACAGGTGAGGCCCACGCGCTCTTTGACTGTCGAATCACCCCCAGCTGTAACATCTCATCGATCTCCTGGCGCATAATCTGCTGCACCTGGTCAGAGATTCGATAGGGTGTTCGCCGTAGTGGGACGTGATTCCCGGTGTCCACCTCGTGGATGGCTAACTCAGTCCTCCCAGGTCGGTTGGAGAACACAACCTGGAAGGGTTCCAGTGTGGTTTGCAACTGCAACCGCTGTGGTTCATCTAGCGAGGCGCTTACCTCCACGTCCTCAATGGACCCACCGGCCTTGGCTTGGGCCAGCATGTCCAGGAGGGTGTCCTCCTCCCCGTCTTCGGGTAAGCTGCAGACCGGTAGGATGAAAGGTTCACGTTCGTGATGAGCCTTCATCATGTTGATGTGAAAGGCCTTCCGCCTACCCCGAGCGTGGTCAAGCGTGACCACGTAGGTGACCGGGTTGAGCTGTTGGTGGACGACGTACGGGCCCTCCCAGGCTGCCTGAAGCTTATCCGTTGATACGGGGACCAGCACCCACAACTTTTGACCCACGTGGTAGGTCCGCTCCCGGGCGTTCTGGTCGTACCAGTGCTTCTGATCAACCTGAGCCTGCGTCATGTTGTCATGCACCAACTGCGTCAAGTGTTGTGAATTCCGTTCTCGAACTCCCTCCTGTGGTCATGAATGGTACTTCGGTGAGTTCTCTCCGTGGACTCCCTCTGGTGGCTGTGAGTGGAGCTGCTGGTTCTGAGATTCCTTCCCCACCTGCCCTCGTTTAGGGCTAGGCTGGATTCTCTATTTAACTCCACTCAGATCGTTACTCCATGCCAGCTGTCAATGTTCTAGTACTGGTTCAGATCTCTCCTGGATCTTTCTGAGGACCTGTCTACTCCAGCAGAAGCTAAGTTCCTACTTGTTCATTTGTTACATATGGTTTTTCTTGCTAAGTTCTAGTCCAGCTTGCTATCATGAAACTGCCTGGCTAGCTGGAAGCTCTGGGGGTGCAGAGTTGCACCACCGCACCGTGAGTCGGTGCGGGGGTATTTTTTGCACACTCTGAGTGGTTTTGTAGTTTTTTGTGTTGACCGCAAAGATTCCTTTTCTATCCTCAATCTGTTTAGTTAGACTGGCCTCCCTTTGCTAAAGCCTATTTCATCCTGTGTTTGTGATTTCCTCTTAACTCACAGTCAATACTTGTGGGGGGCTGCTTTTACCTTTGGGGAAATTTCTCTGAGGCAAGTGAGGCTTTGTTTCCTTTCTTTAGGGGTAGTTAGCTCTTAGGCTGTGAAGAGGCGTCTAGGCAGAGTCAGGCACGCTCCACGGCTATTTCTAGTTGTGTTTATAGGAGTAGGGTTTGCGGTCAGCAGAGTTCCCATTTCCCCAGAGCTCGTCCCGATTCCGTGTTTAACTATCAGGTCATTCCTGGTGCACCTAACCACCAGGTCCATAACAGTCAAGGTCTGCATCTTGTCACGGAAGCGCATGACATACTCCACTATGGACACTTCAGAAGGGTTCGGCTCCTCTTCCCAGGATTCTCTTACCAACCCAAGGGGTCCCCGGACTCACCTGCCGTACAGGAGCTCGAAGGGGGAGAACCCCGTCGAGGCCTGCGGAACCTCTCGGTAAGCAAATAGCAGGTGTGGAAGGTACCGCTCCCAGTCGCGCCCTTGTGTCTCAACCAGCATGCGTAGCATCTGTTTGAGGGTACCATTGAAGCGTTCACACAAGCCATTGGTCTGTGGGTGATACGCACTCGATACCAGGTGCTTCACCTGCATTTTCTTACAGAGAGCCTCCATTAGGTGAGACATAAATTGGGTCCCTTGATCAGTGAGCATCTCCCTGGGAAATCCTACCCATGCAAAGATAGCCAACAGGGCGTCCGCCACCTTATCTGCCCTAGTTGACGACAGAGCTACTGCCTCTGGGTACCGGGTAGCGTAGTCTACCACAGTAAGAATATATCGCTTTCCAGAGCTGCTGGAGACGGCCAGCGGGCCCACAATGTCCACCGCGATCCTCTGGAAAGGCTCCTCTATCACTGGCAAAGGGATCAGGGGAGCCTTAAGAGCAGGCCCCGCCTTCCCCACTCTTTGACAGGTGACACAGGAGCGGCAGTAGTTTGACACATCTGTCCCCATCTTAGGCCAATAGAAGTGTTGAGACAGCCGGGCCTTAGTTTTGCTGATCCCCAAGTGTCCAGCTAGCGGGATCTCATGGGCAATCTGCAACAACTCACCCCGGAATTGCTGCGGGACGACCAGCTGTCTTTCCCTCAACCACTCCTTTTGTGATTCTCCGGGTACTGTCTCCCGGTACAACCTTCCTCCTTCCCAGAACACCTTCTCCTTATCAGTCTCGGAGAAGCGCGTCCCGGCGAGTTGTCTCAAACTCTCTAGGCTCGCATCTGTGTGCAGAGCAGCCTGAAACTCCTGGCTAGGGGAAGCCAGAAGCGATGTCAGGGTCCCTTCCCCACGGGAACCCTCTGGGACCTGCTCTGGGTCCACCTCTGGTTCAGTCATACTAATGACTGAGGAGGGTCCAAGAGGCAGACAGTTATCTGCGTTCCGGGCACTCTGACTGCGGGTGACAACAGCTACGTAGGCTGTCTCCCCGGGGGTTTCTACAGACCCATCGGCCGACGCTGCTATGGGCTCTACCTCCCCATCCACCCCCATTACCTCAGGAGCATTGCTACTTATGGGCCAGTTACCTTCCTCGGTGGCACTGGTCAATTGCATGGCATCACCTTCCTCACAGTTCCCATGCATCTCCCCATTTCCTGTAGCACCGACACTTGCCCCTGCTAGGGGTTCCTCAGCCATCTCACTCCGCAGAGCGACGTGGCTGAGCACTCCTGTTCCTACGGACACATCAACTTTCACAGAAACATCATTATCAGGTTCAGTTGGCACAGGTACAACATTTTCACCATCAATCCTAGGGAAAAAATGGTTATCAGATGCATCATTACAAGATAAAGCATGGTCAGGTAACACATGCGATTTCCCATCATCATCATCATCATCATCAGGGTTAACTTTACCCTCATTAGTAGATTGGGGAGGGGTGTCAACGTCGTAGTATGCAACCAACCTCCCCAAATCTGTCCCCAACAAAACATCAGTGGGCAAATTATCAGACAGCCCCACTTCCTTCACCCCGCTCCCAGCACCCCAATCAATATAAACCCGGGCCATCGGTAAGGGACAGCTGATGCCCCCAATCCCAGTGACAGTTAGGGTTTTCCCTGGAATGATTTCTTCAGGGGCCGCCAGTTTGGGTCGGATGAGGGTTCGTTCAGCCCCGGTGTCCTTGAGGCCTGTAGCAACATGGCCTCCCACAGTGACGTACTGTACGTTGTCACACACCCTCCCAACCACACCACCCACCAAAAGAACTGCTGCATTAGGCCCTGGGGCCTTGGCTGGGAGGTTCTTCTGCTTGTTTGGACAGACGGTACTGATATGACCAGGCTGCCTGCAGTGGTAACACTGGCGAAGTTCAGTGGTAGGTCTGGTGCTGTTGGCCACGGGGACAGGACCTCTGGTGTGTTGGCTGGCAGGGGTACTGGCGTTGGATGCAGGCTTACCCCCTCTCCAGCTGGTGGTCACTGGCTTCCGCACTTCTGATCTACGGTTGGCCTCATAGGCATCGGCAATCTGCGCTGCTTTCGTCACATCTTTGGGTTCTCTGTCCATCACGAACTGTCGCACCTCAGCTGGGCAAAGATGGAAGAACTGGTCTTTGATCATCAGGTCTCGCAGCTGTGCAAAGGTGGTCACTGACAGTCCTTGGGTCCACTGGTCAAAGTGGGTCGGCAGTCCATGCACCACATCACTGTAACTGTCGTGTGGGCCACGTTGGAGGGTCCGGAACTTTTTACGGTACACCTCGGGTGTAAGCTGGTACTTGGCTATGAGGGCCTGCTTGATGGCCTCATAGTCATCTTGTTCTTGAGGGAGGGCAGCAAACGCCTCCAGAGCTTTGCCTCTCAGCCCTGGTGTCAGGTATCGTGCCCATTCATCTGTAGGCAGTCGGTACTGTCTGCAGGCTTTCTCAAAGGCCCGCAGAAAAGTGTCCAAGTCCCCATCCTTTTCCATAACAGGAAAGTGGTCGGGCCGGGGCTTTGGTGTCTGAGCGCTGCTGGGCTCACGGCTCTGGGCGGTGGAAGACATCCCCCCCCTGCCGGAGCATCTCCACTTCATGTTCTCGCTGGGCTTGGCGCTCAGCTCGCTGGGCCTGGGCCTCTTGCTCGGCTCGCTGAGCCTCTCGCTCGGCTCTCTCTGCCTCTCGCTGGTATTGCTGAATCAGCTGCTGACGTCCCTCATGGTCGTCAGCGGGGAATTCTTTCAAGGCCGCCTGCAGGTGGGGGTCCAATTCACCCGGATTGCTAACGGGGCCAGCATTCAGTGGTTGGACCTCTGCTGCAGCACCATGTTCGCTGGTGCTGGCTTCTGGGCTCTGTGAGTGGTCTAGAGCGGCTTCCCATTGCATCAGGACTGCGACCAGTTGGCTTTTGTTTTTGCTTGCAAAGTCAATGTGCTGTGACTTGCATAAGGCAACCAGGGTGTCTCTGGTCTGCTGTTCATAAAAGGCTTCTCCCAGCCCAACCATGGTTGCCAAATAAAAGATAGGATAGAAAAACGAAGAAAAAGGGAAGGGATAATTACCAGTACACAATTGTCTCACAACTAATAAACACTGAGTTCGTTCTCCAAACTTATTTGCGCAGAGTCCTCGCAAGAACTTTCTGCAAGTTTTTAGTGAGAGGAATGATTGCTCAAACCAAATCACTAATGCTCTAATATCCCACTGCTGCCACCAATTGTCACAATTCACACCGTGACTGTCAAGATCCCTTAGCCGCGGCCAGCAGTTTGTCACAAAATCCACAGGGATTCCTGACCACTGCCACCAATATGTCACGGATTGGGGTGACTTTAGACCAACAGACGGCTATCACATGTGCAGGGGGGCTTATCTTAGTTATCCCTCCACTGCCACAATGTGATAAAAAAAAACACACACAAGGTTATTGACCTCTTAGTTTACAGCAGGGGCTTATTTTAGGTATCCCACTACTCTTCAATATACCATGAACTGCCGGGATTTGTGTATATCCCGCTTACAGTTCCACTTGAACCTTGCAGCTCTCTGGCGCCCCCTTTACTGTCAAGTCGAATTAGGTACTGCACCTAGGGTAATTAGTCGCCAGAAAGGCTGCCTGCTTTGTACTGGCTATTGGGCACGCTGCAGCGACGCGATACTACTCCCGCTCAGGCAGGAACAATAATTATCAAGCCGCAGTCGCTACAGTGACACCCAAAGGCCTGCACAGTACACGGTATTACTGCCACCAGCTTCGATTAAACAGGTCTGAAGCTAACCCAAAACAGTAGCGTAAATTCCCTTCAGAAGACTTAGGGTACGTTTTTAGAGCATGGAGAAAGAACTGGCATGAAATAATATACCCCACAAAATGTAGGCAGTGCTTTATCAAAATATTTTACAAAGATGTTACAAATGAGACAATTGCAAATATGTACAAGGTAATTATAAAAAAAACAGGGAATAACATGAGAAATAACACTTACAGTTGTTCAAAGCATTGCAGGCAACAGGCTATGGGAACTTTCCATCTATCCCAGTGCATCAGGGCGTGCACTCTGGGCTCTTCAGGTAAAAAACTCAAATCTGACCCTCTTGGACGCCGGCCAGCACTTAAAACCTATAGCCTGTGACCTCACAGAAAGGGCTGGCTTTTCCAAACCCTCCTACCTCTTCCTTTTTACTGACAGGGCATGAAATATATCTGATGCCCGTAACTTCGCTACAGAACATGCCATAATCGTACCATACCCAGCATTCATCTCGTATTATTGCTGGCATTCTAGTGAGATCAAATATGTCCTATTTGGGATGTATATTTACAGAGAAATCCCTACTTCTTCACCTGATGGAGTTAAAAGCTCATGTTTAGAGTGATGGGTAGATCCTTCGATGGAGATTACAAATATATGTTTTCGTGGTCTTAACTTAAACGATTTGCCTAATATCTTCCAAAAACAGAACAAAAGACTTTCAAGATTCTAATCCAGTTAAAGCTGGGCACTTTCCACTACAGGAAATGCCGGTCGTAAATATCTTGGTGCCGGGGATGAGCGCTTGTGAGCTGAAAGTCAGGTATTTGCAGCCACAAGCTGCCGCAGAATCACTCCAAGAAGGGGGGCTTAGCCCACAGCAGGCTAGCAAGAGAACTAAACTTATATGATATTTCATACCATATCGTGACAGCCACTCTGTGATCGGCACATATAGCAAGCCTGTAATTCTGCTGCATAGAGGTGATCTGAGCATCACCTCTATTTAGCAGAGGCGATCGCGCTATGGCAGCTACTAGCCTCCTATGGAGACTATTGAAGCAAGCCAAAAGTTAAAAAAAAGTGTTTAAAAATATAAAAAAAAATATAAGTTCAAATCACCCCCCTTTCACCCTAATCAAAATAAAACAATAAAAAGAATCAAACCTACACATATTTTGTATCGCCGAGTTCAGAAACGCCCGATCTATCAATAACAAAAAAGAATTAACATGATCGCTAAATGGCGTAACGATAAAAAAATCAAAACGCTAGAATTTTTTTTTTTGGTTGACGTGACATTGCATTCAAATGCAATAATGGGCAATCAAAAGAACATATCTGCGCAAAAGTGGTATCGTTAAAAATGTCAGCTCATTCCGCAAAAAAATAAGCCCTCACACAGCCATATTGACAGAAAAATAAAAAAGTTATGGCTCTGGAAAGAAGGGAAGTGAAAAACAAAAAGGAAAAATAGAAAAAAGCTCCGGTCATGAAGGGGTTAAAAACCTTACATGATACAGACTTTTGGAGCACATATTGTGTTCAGCATATCAAAATCTATAAGATACAATAAAATTTCTCAGGGGACAAGAACTTCCCTGAAATTTGTTGCGCAGTGTAATTATTAACTATTATTATTATTATACTTCTGGGGCACACTCCTGCTCCGAGGAGCTCACAACCTAGGAATATTGTCTTTACCCCTTAATGACTTTATGACAATATTTATAGGGAAAAATAAAGATGATATAAAACATTAATTATTATAAAATCTATATCTATAAAAGGGCTAATACTAATATCATAGATGAAAGAAGAAAATGGAAAAATAAATCAGTCTGGTCATTGAGAGGTGAAGGCTTACAGTGTAATATCACATCATTAATATATAGAGAAGATTCCTGCCGGTCACTGCTCACAATGTACTGACATGACGGGATAAACCTCGCTCCTAAGAGCTTACAATCTAAAGAATGGAATCCTCTCAATAAATATAACGATAGAAGAGACGATCTGTATAAGACGCCTAGTACAATGTAACCTGTTATATATAAGGGACATCCTGCTAAATGAGCTCAAGATATAAAGAGGCCCATTCATGTTGATCCAGAGGAAGGCAAAAACCCCATGAGGCCAAAGGCCCCATATTAGGGGAAAAATTCCTTCCCGACCCCACATGTGGCGATCAGACTAGTTCCCTGTATCAACGTCCCGTCACAGAATCAAGGATCATAATCAGTGATGAGCGAGCGTGCTCGGATAAGGTGTTATCCCCGAGCATGCTCAGGTGCTAATAGTGTCATATGCAGCATCAATAGTAAAAACATATACTGTTAATAATAATAATAATAAAAAAATCATATTCTCACCTTCCGGCATCCGCGGCAGCCTGTCCCACTCCTCGCGACGCTCCGGTCCCAAGAATGCATTGCAGCAATGACCGGAGATGACGTACCAGTCTCGCGAGACCGCTACATCATCACGTGTTACTGCCGCAAACCATCACTGGGAACGGAGCGTTCCCAGGAGCATCGCTAAACGCCTGGACTGTATCCAGGGGCTGATGGAAGGTGAGTATATCACTATTTTTTATTTTAATTGTTTTTTAACAGGGATATGGTGCCCACATTGCTATATACTATGTGGGCTGTGTTATATACTGCGTGGGCTGTGTTATATACTAAGTGGCTGTGCTATAAACTACATGGGCTGTGTTATATACTGCGTGGGCTGTCTTATATACTACATGGGCTGGGCTATATACTACGTGGCTGTGTTATATACTACATGGGCGGTGCTATATACTACGTGGGCGGTGTTATATACTACGTGGGCGGTGTTATATACTACGTGGCTGTGCCATATACTATGTGGCTGTGCCATATACTACGTGGCTGTGCCATATACTGCGTGGCTGTGCCATATACTGCGTGGAAATCTTCATAAATAAACTACATACATATCCTAGAATACCCGATGCGTTAGAATCGGGCCACCATCTAGTCTAAAATAAGGAGGCACAGGAGACACCATCTGTCAGGACTCTGAACATTTTTTACCTTTTGTGCATTACTGCCCTTTTCCAAGATGGCGTCTTTGGTCTCATGTGCACTGTGTCTCCTGCTATAAAACTCCACCCCAGCCTTCAGTCTGTACTACAGTATTCTGCCTTGCATCCAGCTCCTGACCTCTGATTACTCCCTGGCTATACACTTGCTCCTGTGATCCTGCGTGGTGATCCTGCTACTCTGCTCTGAGTTCCTGCTGCATACACAAGTTTCCAGTAATCCTCCTTCATCAGCTGTTCGTGTTTACTTCCATCTGCATTTGCTGGTCATGTAAGCTGTTGCTGCTTTGCAATAACCTGAGACTATTAACCAGGCCTCCCTGGTTGAGCTAAGATATGATTTGAACTGCCTAATAAGCATATCTATCTGTGCCTGGACTAAGACAAGGATTTATTAGTGTCAAGTATCCTCAAGAATAACTGTGCTTCATAAACCTTCTGCTTGATTGCATTTTCCTCTGAAGTTTCCTATAGACTGCTAAGCTGCGTTTATTATTTGCACCAAGTGTTGTGGACTTGAGTTTCTCTCTGCACCTGTTTGAATCACCGTATGATAATATAGACTTTACCACTTATAAAACTGTGTCCTGTAGTTGTCTTGTTCCACGCAAAGAGTCTCCTGAGTTATCCCCTATAATTATTACACCATCCTGCTCTGAGGAACTCACAGTCTAGGAACATTGTCCTTACCTCTTAATGACTTTATGACAATATTTATGGGTACAAATAAAGGTGATATCAAATATTAATTATCCGCCCAACAGAAAATCTACTCTAGAATAAGAAAATAAGGGCAGAAATATCATAGATGAAAGATGAAAATGGAGAAATAAATCAGCCTGGTCATTGAAGGGTGAAGGCTCACAGTGTAATATCACATCATTAATATCTAGAGAGGTTTCCTGCCGGTCACGGCTCACAATGTACTGACATGACGGGATAAACCTCGCTCCTAAGAGCTTACAATCTAAAGAATGGAATCCTCTCAAACATCACATATCAACAATAAGAAAAATAACCAGAACCTTTTTATGACCAACAGCTTTTAGAAAAACCCTGCAGCCATGAGTGGTGGAAGGCTTGGGATCTCCACGTACTTCACCAAAAAAGAAGGAATAAATGCTCAGGTGTGAAGCCAGGGAAGAGGCGCAAGAATTCACAGCAAAAAAGGTGCAGACTGTAAATCCGCTCATGGGAAAAGGTCAAGTGTGAGTGGTCATAAAAAGGTTTCTACATTGTCATCATACAGAAATATACAGGCACCCTGACACCAAAGAGCTTACAGTCTAAAAGAAGGAAGTCTTAGAAGATGTTCACACTGTGTCTTTTTCAACAATTTTTAAAGTGGGTCTGCTTATAAAAATGGCGGAAAAAGATCCAACAAAATGCTGAACTCTTCCTATTAATTTGAAAGCAAAATCGATATCGGATCCTTTAATCAGGGTGTTTTTGTCAGTTTTCTGGCATAAAACACCTTGAAATATGCAGAATCACTCCTGGCCAACCCCAAAAACTTTTAAACAAGTAAGTGGAGCTAGGGGAGGGCAGGACAGGACCAAGTGCGTCCATGGAATTCCTAACAATTAGCGCTATGAAGGTGGAATAAATTACACCAAAAATGTACTCCAGTCCCTGACTAGAGTAACACTTCTGGCACCAAATTCATTAAAAGACACACACCTCTTAAAGATTTAGGCGCTTCTTACTGCAGTGAAGACGTCATCAAGAATGCCATATGAAACGCCAGTCCTGATGAATCAGTCCCATAATCTACAATTTTCACACAAAGATACCCAAGGCACCAGGTGTCTTCCTCAATAAACTTCTTGATTAGTCACAGCACCGAAAAATGAAAACACAACACGTGATATCTCTATTATTTGGCTTAATAATGGCATCTGTGACTGAAATGTCACGTTTTAATTTTTGCATGCTTTAACTAATAAATAAGGTTATTCACAGAGGTAGAGGACTAGAAATCTAAGGCCGGAGTCAGAGGGCCGTATGTTCTGTCATGTGAGGGAATCAGTACTTTTATGCTAATGTTACTCTGAACAAACTTTGTCAGAGTGTGGCACCTCCTAAAAGTCAATATTGAGGTCGATATTGAGTTTTAGGATCGCTACTTCCAGTTGATGGCTGTAGAGTACTGTCCTCTTCCTCTATGAAAAAGGTATTTATATATAAGGTTTTAAAAACTCCTTGAAAAGGACCGAAAAAAGAAGCGAGTCCTGAAGCATATTTTGTGTGAAAACAGATGTTTTTGACCACTTTAAAAAGACGCAGTGTGAACATACCCCTAGACTTTCAATGTTCTCGTCTTGTGATTTCTTCATCTTGTGATGTCCTCGCTTGGTGATGTTCTCGTCTGATGATGTCTTTGGTGATACGATAATGAGACACTACTATCGGGCGTTAGAAGTAATCTTGCAACTGGTCGCTCATATAAAGCTGTAGAGGTAATTGAAAGCAGAGATTTTTTATTAGCAGGCATAAATCATGGAAAACTAGTTTTATTAGGACCATAAACAAACAGTGTGATGCCCCCACAACCTCCAGACAGTATGATCCCTTCACGGTATGATTCCCACAAGCCCTTAACACATTATGATGGCTTTGACATGGTATTTAGCTCTAATAAATCACCCACACACACAAAGCAAAGCTCCCCTATAAATAGTATGATGGCCCTCATAGCCCTTACCCACAGTGTGATGCCCCCACAACTCCCCCACATGGTATGATGGCCACTCAAGCACTCTGCACACAGTATGATGAACCCCACAACCCCCACACAGTATTACGACAAGCCACAGCCCTCATCAAACCTAATGATATTCCAAACATTATCAGGGCTCCCACAACCCCCCACACAGAATGATGGCCCCACACAGAATCTGTCCAAGTACTGAGGGTTCAATTTAAAAAATGAAAGGGTATTCACCTAGCCTCATTCCCCCAATCCACTGTCCCACTCTGAACAATGTGTGGACTGAGTCTACGTGCAGCAGACATGATGCTTCGTTGAGACTCAGAATGCTGAATGATGGAACTGGGTGACACAATTGTATTTAACTGTATCTGCATCAAGAGTTCAGATCCTTCTCCACCAGATCCTGGAGTCTCTCTATCATGGGCACATGTGAGCTCTCTATAGTAGATGATGGCTACTGTACATACCTTGTCTACTCATCTCCCTCTCTGTAGGATATGGCTCAACAAACTTAATTTTCTTTCTGCCTCTTTGTCTCTTGTAGAATAATGATCAGCTCCAGTAGTGTAGATCTTTACAAAGAGTTACATCATTGTGATGTCAAGGAATGCTGTGATATCATAGAATGCTGTGATGTCATGAAGTGCTGTGATGTCATGGAATGCTGTGATGTCATGGAATGCTGCGATGTCATAGAATGCTGCGATGACGTGTGGCTATGTGATGTCATCGACTATTGACGCGTTCTGTAATGTAATGTGATCTTTTAATTTTATTTGTTGTCACAGCCCATAACAAATGTCCCAGTTTCCTTCCAGGGACATCTCCGACATGCAAAAGTATATTCTGCAGACTGGTGGCAATCGCAGTGCATTGGAACAGTCACAGACGGTTGAGCAACATCATGTATTGTGGCACTTGTACAATAATTTTGCCCCTACTGTGTAGTCCCATAGTGTTTTCACCCACTGCAACACCCCTTTCATTGCCCCATAAATAGTATGATCCCCTCTAAAATCCTCTATACATACAGGGGATGATACTCCTACACAGTATGATGTCAGCTCCCAGAAAACACAATATGGTGCCCCCACAGTGATCCCTCCACATTATGATTACGGTATGATGTCCCAACATTCCTCCACACAGTATGTATGCTCCTACAGCCCCCTTTCAAAGTATGATGGGCCACGCGGCCCCCCACATATTATGATGGCCTCTACACAGTATGGTACCAAATAAAGTCCCCCATTCGCAGTTTGATGTTCCCCACTCTCCTTCACACAGTTTGATGGCCCATACAGCCCTCCTACAATGTATGATGTTCCCCACAGTCCATCCACCTGACCAGTACCATTGTGAATGCAGCTCTGGAGTATAATGTTGGCTGTATATTATCGGGGTTTAATGTCACAAAAGGTGTGTGAAAAGTGTCCTGTATAGAGTTACATTCGGTGTTCTCAGTCAGTAAGAAACTTCTCAAGCTTTATTCATTTATTATACATGTGCTTCTTCAAGACAAACGATACAAATATACTGTATCTAGAAGAGAATGTCTTCCTCACTATAGCAACCCATGATAGATCACTTCTGCCTGGAAAGGAGTGGAGTGTTCCTTGGACAGTCTTATCAAGAGTCTTACATGATATCAAATGTTAGTCAGGGCTGCTACTAAGAATTTTGGGGCCCCATTCTGGGAAAATTTTCGGGCCCCCTTGAGACTCCGCCCAGGCTCCACTCCAGCTCTTCCTCCACCCTTTGAACCTTCCACAGTCCCACTGCCCACTCTTGGAAAAACTCAACTTCTCCACCACATCCTCACCAATCAGATATCCAGTATAAGGACTATGGGGTGTTATGAGGACTAGGGAAGTGGACCCTCTGGGTCACGGCTTCAGAGCCCCCAAAGGGTGAGTGAACCAGATGATGCCACCCCCTGTACAGGGAGTGTTAGGGACAGGCCCAAGGAGGGTGAAGCCGCAACTACCAGAGCCAAAGGGATGACTGAAGATAGAACAAAGAGAGAACGGAATACGGAGGGAAGACTGAGCTACTGAAGTGACAAGAATGGCGGAGGCACTGGACAGAGGCAGCAAAGACAAAGTACTGACCGGTAAGATGAAAGCACACGTTAGACAGGAAACGACAGACTCAGGACTGGCAGGTACGGCAGGAACACAGGACTAGAAGGTATGGCAGGAACACAGGACTGGCAGGAACGGCAGGAACACAGGACTAGAAGGTACGGCAGGAACACTGGACTGGTAGGTATGGCAGGAACACAGGACTGGAAGGTACGACAGGAACACTGGACTGGCAGGGGCGGCAAACCGAGACAGTCAGAATCACAGCAACGGATGCACAGAACAGAGCCTAGGAACCTAAGGAGATGCTGGCAATAAGCCAGCGAATGCAATAGACACAAAGGCGTCTGAGCAGGGCAGACGCTGGGAAGAAGTACCCGATGGGCGCCGCCATGTTGGAGGCGGAGCCACCAGGTCACGACCTCCCAAAAGCCCCAGCAACGAAAGGAGCGAGTCTGCGCATGCGCGGACCGCAGAATGGACGAGCGCCGGAGAAGCTAGAAGACGGAGAGCAGGAAGAAGCATAGGGAGCGCGCCGGCCGGACAGGTAAGTATGAAATAGCGGCATAACATCCAGATAACAGTTCCCATTAAATACCATATCATATACATAGCCAGCAGCTTTTGTTCTGGCCAAAATAATTTTTAAGCCACCACGACACGGTAGACTTTGGCCGGGCCCTACTCTACTCTAACCTATTAAATATAAATATATTTTTATGCATTTTCCTTTAAGGGAATGAGTCACATACGTTTTTTTAAATGACCATTAATACCACATACAAGGGACAAATACCATCACACCATGATCAGATCACATATTGCCATCACATAGTGACCAAATAATACCACATATAACAAGGAACAAATACCGCCACACTGTGACCAGATCACATATTACAACCACATATTGACTGAACACTACAATACTGATCATTAATAAAAAAAACACAATACTAAGTGCCATTATACACAGGAGCTCTGTATATAGTATACTGTGTTTAGTGTCAGTGTACAGGTAACACAATGACTTACCAGTGATGTCTCTGGCTGAAGTCCTTCATCTTTGCTTTTCTTTTTCATCCAGAGCAGGCCACCATTACTTCTTCCAGCCAGGACTTGTCTCTGCATAAAATAACACAGTTACCTAGAGCACCACTTCCAGAGCACATTCCTTGCTTTTTCCCTTTCTTCTACACTGCACATCTGAACACAGACATGCACCCACCATTAATATGTTATTGACTATTATGCAACCCACCATTCCAAATATAAATTATAATCTGCCACTGCTCCCCCAACTATACATAGCCACTTTCCCCACCTAATATATAAATTAATTAGCGCCTGTACTCTTTCCCCTAATTCATTACCAGTCACTTCATCCTTAATGCCCCCACTATGTTCCTCCCGCTCTAACCCTAACCCTGATTCATTATATTTACATACCCCTTCCTCCCCAATTCATTGTCATGTCTCTCTCTCCCACCCTCTATTTATTATCAACTGCTCTCCCCCACATTCAATGCATCATTTTACTCCCCCACCTTCAAAATTCATCATTATTTGCTCTCCCCCAGGTCATCATTTGCTCTCTCCACCCCCACCTTCAATTCTTTATTTGCTCTCCCCACCCTTAATTCAAGTGCTGTCTCTGTCCCCTCCCCCCACTTTAATTTGCAGTCCCTCTTACTTCATCATTTGCAGTCATTTAATTCATTTTATAAATGCAGGCACATCTCTGCTTCCTGCGTCCAGTACATGTCGATGCATACGCGATGATGTCATCGCATACGCGCCATCACCTGACTGGGAATACAAAGAAGACGGAGGGAGCGGGAGATGTGCAGCTGCCAAGGTTAGACGGCCGTGCACAACTCTGAGAAAGCTCCTGGGCCGACGTTCGCGCCGCAGTGCACAGCACTTTAGTGCACGATGGGGCCCGGAGAGTAGAAGCACAAGAAAGAGGCCCCAGACCTGCTGCTCACCGGACCCCATACAGCAGTAAAGGCAGTAATGCCCTAATGGCAGCCCTGCACATGCATGACAATCATCTTATTTTTCTGGATGAAAAACAGTGGCTCAGACTAATATGTGTGTGAAACAATGTGTCCCCAAAATCCAAATGTTCATATTAAATGGATTGTCTACTATTAGATAAACCCGCTAAATCAATTCAGGGTCTCGTAGAAAATAAAAATACAAAACCTATGTACATTCACCTCCTGCAGCAGTGCCGCTCCACGGTGATATGAAAGTTTTGTGTCACGTGACCTCTGCATGTGTTACTTTTTCATCAGACCGGACATACATTCGCCCTTTAGGAATACTGTTGTGCTGCAGCCGATCACCATTCGGAATACTGAGCTATGTATACCCCCCCACACCCACACCACAGCTTTCAGCCAGGTAGTCCAGTAACGGCTGCAGAGCAGATCACATTTTAGGGCTTTGTATGAATTATAGGGCTACTGAAGAAGACGCAAATCAGGGCCAACAGGAGACCAGATATTGTTATATCACCCATCAACGAGGCTCATGGCATGCAACCAGCGACCACCCAACGCATACTGTCACAGTGGTTCCGGTTTGTGAGTTCACACGCATTAAGCGTAATTGTCGCAATATTAATAAACTTAAGGATGAGCTGCTGGACTGCGATAAGAAACTAAAAAATAGTGATTATTTTTTCTAATATCCTCAGTCCAGGTCTTTGAGTGGTGGCAAAGAAGGCTAGTACTTTAGGAAACATAATGTCGTCTAATCCAAATCCAGGATCCATCGCCACACCTGGCTTAATTCTAAAGGATTTTATAAATGTGATGGCAATCGTTGCAGAACGTGTCGACTTGCATATGTCACAAAAAATTACTCGAACATAATGGATCACAGTGAAATCAAATAGTATGTTAATTGTAAGGCTAAGTGTTTTTTTTTATGCAAATGTTCAGTTGCGTTTTACAGTACCAGCAAAGCCTATGAGATTTCAGAAATATCATGCAGACACTTTGGTTTTTTGTCAACAGGATTTTGTGCTTTGCATGGCTTTTTTGGACAATGGCGCATGTCACTTCTTTCAACATTTTTCAGCGTTTTTCACTAATTGACATGAATGGGTGGAGAAAAAAACGCTGAAAATCTGCAGAAAAAACACAGTTATCAGGTTTTTCTGTGTTATTGTGCCAAAACCTGATTTTATAGAATAGGGCTTTTTTTTCAACACTATGGTTAGAGAGATTACTCACAAGTAGGGTTGAGCGAAACGGATCGTTCATTTTCATAAGTCGCCGACTTTTGGAGAGAGAGAGAGAGAGAGAGAGAGAGAAAACAAAAACAAACAAAAAAAAAACACAAATAAAATCCCCATTGACGTGCATAGGGTTTCGTGTTCTGGCCGATCCTCGACTTTGCGCAGTAATCGGCCGATTTCGCCCGACTCGACTTTTCCAACAGTCGGGTTTCGTGAAACATGACTCGATCCTAAAAAAGTCAAGGTCGCTCAACCCTACTCACAAGTCCAAAAGGCGGAAACATCAAGAAGCGACTGAGCGGTAGTGAAGCATAATGGATGTACAGCCTGGTCACATGTAACCCAAATGGATTGAACATGCACAAGAAACTCATATTTCATTATTAAGAAAATCCATCTTACTACAAGTGCTGTCCTGATATTTTTGCTTGCATTTGTTACTTTTTTTGTCCGGTGTTTTTATTTTCTAAACTTCTTGTTTTTACGTGGTGATTGTTTGTTGTGCACCCATTGGTGCTTGCTTATTTAAATGTCCTGCAACCATTCTGTCTATATCTCTGATAAAGAACGCTGTGTGCCTTTTAAACTGTTGCTGCCCATGTAAATACCATGCATTGATTTTTTTATCCATTCCTTCAATAAATTTTGCAATTTTAAGAAGCTGGATTTTTTCTTAATTCGTTCTACAAGTGGTTCTTTGGATTTCGTGTTTCTTCACGCCTAGAGCCCGCGTGATCTGTTTTTTTTCTCTCTTCTCATTAACCCCTTTACCCCCGAAGGTGGTTTGCATGTTACTGACCAGGCCAATTTTTACAATTCTGACCACTGTCACTTTATGAGGTAATCACTC
Organism: Ranitomeya variabilis; assembly: GCF_051348905.1. Classification (NCBI taxonomy): domain Eukaryota; kingdom Metazoa; phylum Chordata; class Amphibia; order Anura; family Dendrobatidae; genus Ranitomeya; species Ranitomeya variabilis. The sequence continues at coordinate 317,065,097 of NC_135235.1, forward strand.
TGGAAAGCTTCAACGGATCCCGGTGATTCTGAGACTGTTTTTACGTGACATATTTTACTTCATGACAATGGTAAAATTTCTTATGACTTTGGTTTATGTATGAAAAATACGGAAATTTGGCAAAACTTTTGAGAAAAAATGAATTTTATCAAGGGTAACAGGAAAATATGGACCTCAAAATTTGTTGTGTAATTTCTCCCGAGTATGCCGATTCCCCATATGAGGGAGAAAACCACTGTTTGGGCACAAGTCAGGGCTCAGAAGGGAATGAGTGCCATTTTACTTTTTGAATGTAAAATTTCCTAGAATCATTAGTGGACGTAATGTCCCATTTGGAGAGCCCCTGATGTGCCTAAACAGTGGAAACCCCCCACAAGTGACCCCTTAAGGAATGTATTTAGATGTGTGGTGAGCACCTTAAACCCTCAGGTGCTTCACATAAGTTTATTAGGTTGAGCCGTGAAAATAATAAAATTACATTTTCCTCACAAAAATGTTATTTTGGTCCCAAATTTTGCAGGGGTAACAGGAGAAATTGCAGCATACAATTTGTTGTGCAGTTTCTCTTGAGTACATCGATACCCCATATGTGGGAGAATAGTACTTTTGAGGCTCAGTGCAAAGCTCAGAAGAGAAGAGGCGCCATATTGGAGTTCAGATTTTGCTGGAATTGTTTGAGGGTGCCATGTCATATTGGCAGAGCCCCTGAGGTGCCAGAACAACAGTAATCCACTATATGTGAACTCATTTTACAAACTACACTCTTTATACAACTAAGCGGTTAAGAAAGAATAAAATACATTTTTAAGATTAAAATCGTGTTTTAACCCCAAGTTTTTAATTTTTCTAAGGGCTAACGGGAATTTTTTTTACAACAAACTGAGGTACATTTTTTCCTGAGTGTGCCAATACCCTACATGTAATTGGGAAATATTTTCCAGGCACAGTGCAAAGCTCAGAAGGCAAGGAGCGCCAGATTATACTGTTATGGTTTGCAGGTGCCATGACCAACAGGGAGAGCCCATGAGGTGCCAAAACAGCAGGACACCCCATAAGTGACCCCAATTTACAAACTACACCTCTCAATGAATTCATCTAGGGGTGCAGTGATCATATTGACAAAATGGTGGGGCATAGAATTTTATACCATTGGCAAGTGAGGAAAAAATAAATACATTTTTACCATCAACATTTAGTTTTAGCCCCAGATTTTACACTTTCACACAAAGTGGGTAACAATGGCACCAAAATGTGTCCCACAATTTCTACTGAACATGGCAATACCCCATATGTGGCTGTACAGTACTACTTAGCCATATGGAGAGACTCGGGAGGAATGGAGCACTATTTGCCTCCTGGAGAGCAGATTTTACTAGAACAGTTTGAGGACTCCATGTCACGGAGTTACCGCGACAGAGCAGTACCAGAAGACCGCGGCATCTGATGGCTCCTGCTTCGCCGCTGAGAAGCACTTCTCCAGTGTATTAAAGGTGTTTGTTTTCTTTCAGCAGGACAGGGGTTAATAGGCCATGTGGACATCCCTGCTGTCGGCTGTGCTCTGTTAGCCACTCCTCTCTCCTATAAAAGCTAGGCCTTCTGGTCAGATCCTTGTCTGAGATAGCACTTGCTTGATAGACCTGGAGTAGTGAGGAGCTGGTGTTTGGAGAGCTGGAAGAATTTATTGTGCGACAGTTGTGTGGTTTGTACGCTTGGAAATTCCTCATCCTTACCTGCCTTATTTACTTCTCCCGTCCTTCACACCCTGGTGAATACTTCTGGTGATGCCTTTTGGGTTGATGAACGCGCCTGCCGTCTTCCAGCACTTTATTAATGACATCTTTAGTCACATTGTAGGCAGGTTTGTTGTTATCTACCTGGATGACATTCTTGTGTATTCACCTGACCTTGAGTCACACCAGCAACATGTCAGGCAAGTCCTACACATACTTCGTGACAATAAATTGTATGTCAAACCTGAAAAGTGTATGTTCTCGGTTGAGGAGATCCCTTACCTTGGATATGTATTATCTACCACCGGTTTTCGCATGGATCCGGCAAAAGTCCAGGCGGTACTGGAATGGGATTGTCCTGAGGATTTGAAGGCCTTACAAAAGGTTTTTAGGCTTTGCCAATTACTACCGTAAATTCATAAAAAAGTTTTCAGTAGTAGTCAAACCGCTCACTGATATGACTAAGAAGGGGACGGACTTCTCCAAGTGGTCCAGTCTTGCCAGGGAGGCATTTGGCAGCTTGAAAAGGTGTTTTGCTTCTGCGCCAATTCCTATTCAGCCTTTCATTGTGGAGGTGGATGCATCCGAGGTGGGAGTGGGGACTGTATTGTCGCAGGGTGCGTCTCCTGGTAAATGGCAACCATGAGCTTACTTTTCTAAATAAAACTGTTGCCAGCTGAGAGAAACTATGATATTGGTAATAGGGAACTCTTAGCTATCAAATGGGCATTTGAGGAGTGGCGTCATTTTTTTTTTTTTTTGGAGGGAGCGGTTCACCCTGTGATGGTGATCACTGACCATAAGAATCTGGTTTACTTGGAGTCAGCAAAACATCTTACACCTCGTCAACCAAGATGGGCTTTGTTCTTTACCAGGTTTAACTTCTTTGTTACTTTTAGACCAGGGAGCAAAAATGTTAAGGCAGATGCTTTGTCCTGTTGCTTACCTGGGGGAGGCGATAAGTGCAAACTGGTACCTATATTACAAAAAGGGGTAGTGATGGCATCTATATGCTCCAATCTTGAAAGAGAGGTTGCTGACGCTCAGGGGGACGCCCCTGCTACCTGTCCACTTGATAAACTGTTTGTACCAGTCAATCTCCGTCTTAGAATCCTCAGTGAACATCATGATACGGTGCTGGATGGACATCCAGGGATTAAGGCTCCCGCGGATCTACTTACTCGACGTTTTTGGTGGCCAGGTGCTTATAAGGATGTTCAGGAGTATGTGGCCGCCTGCAGTATGTGTGCGCGTTCTAAGACTTCACATACTTGTCCGTCAGGGGCTCTCCTACCATTGGAGATTCCCAGCAGACCTTGGACTCATTTGTCGGTCGATTTTATTACAGATCTACCTGTGTCTGCAGGGAACACTGTAATCCTGGTGGTGGTGGACAGGTTCAGTAAAATGTCTCATTTTATTGCTTAGCCAGCTTTACCTAATGCAAAAACTCTGGAGCAAATTTTCATCAGGATAATAATAAGACTGCATGGGATTCCTACGGATATTGTTTCGGATTGGGGGGTGCAGTTTATCTCCAAATTCTGGAGGGCGTTTTGCACCCGTCTGGGGATCCATTTGTCTTTTTCTTCGGCTTTTCACCCACAGTCTAATGGGCAGACTGAACGGGTTAATCAAAATTTAAAGACGTATCTTAGATGTTTTGTGTCTGAGAATCAGGAGGACTGGGTGACCTACCTACCTTTGGCTGAATTTGCAGTTAATAATGGCTGTCAGGAATCAACTGGTAAGTCCCCATTTTTCGGGGCATATGGGTTTCATCCGCAGTTTAGTTCATTCAATGATGATCACCCTTCTGGTTTACCGGAGGAGGAACGGTTCTCTTCTTCTATTTCTACAATAGGGCAGGGGGTGATTAATAATTTGTAAAAGATGGGTTCCAAATATAAGAGTGTGGCTGATCAAAGACGTTTGGTGGGTCCGGACCTGTGTGTTGGTGACTTGGTGTGGCTGTCCTCAAGGAACATTAAGCTAAAGGTTCAATCTTGGAAATTGGGTCCCAGGTTTATTGGTCTTTATAAGATCCTAGCCGTCGTCAATCCGGTAGCATTCCATCTTGCTCTGCCACCTACCTTTTAACCCTTTATCTACCAATGTCCTTTTTTTGGGACACCTAATTTTTTGCTTCTAGCAACTAAAATTTTATAATTAGGCCCAATTTTTTGTGTTGTGTTTGTAAAATGAATGTTTTCAAAACAGGAAATCATGTCATTGTCATTTTTAATTGAATATTGGGATGCCCTTTTCTGAAAAATCCGTAATTGTAAAAATTTGGCAAATTATGTTTCTGATTCTTTAGGACCCAAAATCATAAAAAATCTGTCATTTAAAAAAAAAAAAAGAAAAGAAAATTGTGGATTTTAACCCATTACTTGCCAAATTAGCAATGTTTTTCACCGTTCACTTCTCAAGAAGTACGTGGCATCTGCAGGACCTTCACCTTTGCCACCTTCTCCTGTCATTGTCGATGGTAATCTGGAGTTCCAGATAGCAAAGGACTTAGACTCTCGTCTTGTTCATCGGTCGCTTCAATACATGGTACATTGGAAGGGGTACGGTCCTGAGGAGAGGATGTGGGTTCCAGCTTCTGACATCCATGCGATCAGACTGGTTCAGGCCTTTCATGCGGCCCATCCAGATAAACCAGGTCCTGAGGTTCCGTAGGTCCCTCATAGAAGGGGGGTTACTGTCACGGAAAAACCACGACAGAGCAGTACCAGAAGACCGCGGAGTCTGATGGCTCCTGCTTCGCTGCTGAGAAGAGGCACTTCTCCAGTGTATTAAAGGTGTTTGTTTTCTTTATTCAGTCGCCATGACAGCACCACGAGAGAGGGGATCCGCCCTTCAGGGACAGGAAACCTACAGACATAAAAGAGCGGCACCTCTCTCCCGCATCAGTTGGTTTCCTGTCCCTGACAGGGAAACCTCTTCAGACAAGCCTTATGAAGGTCGAAGAAATGAAGATAACCCAATCCTGGCAGGCCGATTCAGGTAGCGGGGGTCCCCTACCTCGGTCTGTCCAGGATGCCGGAAGCACCACACGGCAGGGGAACTGCTGGTGTCGGTGTCAGCAGAGAGGGGCAGCTTTTATTTAAATGCTTGCCTCTTAAGTGGTACATCGCCGTCAGGTACCAGGTGAGTATATGGGGTCCTCTGCTGTGGCCGTGCCCGGGGGTCCTTCAGGGGTATGTCTGCGGCCTGGCGATGATGTGTGCGTCGGTCCGGGCGGCGCTGGCTTCCCCGACCGTGCATCAGCTCGCTCACCGCGGTTGTGACCGGAAGGGAAGTGTCCGGATGACACGGCGGGGCATGCGCAGTGGGACCGCGCCGGCCGATGATGTCACTATCGCGTCCGCACCTTATCCAGGTACCCGGCGATTATGCGGTGGGGCAGAATTGCGGATGGGCCTTTGGAGGGGGGGCGGAAGCCTATTTATGGTCAGTCCGAGGCGCGGCCCTGGGGGAGGCACTCCAACAGTTAAACATGGTACCGGGCAGATCTCCTGGAGCCTGCTGACCCCCATCAGGGCGGTACCTTGGGGGTATTTAATGAGGAGTCTGACGAACAGGGTGCAGGGTGCACCACTGCCTGACAAGCAGCAGCAGCAGATTCAGCCAATTGAGGAGCCTCAAATTATATCCCAGCGGCGATCTAGTGGCAGTAGTCGTGCTGGTGGAGACAAGAATATCCAAAAATCGAGGCAGAGCAAGTCCTCAAGCCGTAAAACATCGCCGGCTAGGAAGGACCCCTGTTATGGTTCTCAATGGCAAGAGAACATAGCCCAGCAAACATAAGTACTAGCTCTTGGAAGGATGGAAACTAAACTGACCATGAACTAAACCTGCCGCACAACTAACAGTAGCCGGGTAGCGTTGCCTACGTTTTTATCCCTAGACGCCCAGCGCCGGCCGGAGGACTAACTAATCCTGGCAGAGGAAAATATAGTCCTGGTTCACCTCTAGAGAAATTTCCCCGATAGGCAGACAGAGGCCCCCACATATATTGGCGGTGATTTTAGATGAAATGACAAACGTAGTATGAAAATAGGTTTAGCAAAATTGAGGTCCGCTTACTAGATAGCAGGAAGACAGAAAGGGCACTTTCATGGTCAGCTGAAAACCCTATCAAAATACCATCCTGAAATTACTTTAAGACTCTAGTATTAACTCATAACATCAGAGTGGCAATTTCAGATCACAAGAGCTTTCCAGACACAGAAACGAAACTACAGCTGTGAACTGGAACAAAATGCAAAAACAAACGAGGACTAAAGTCCAACTTAGCTGGGAGTTGTCTAGCAGCAGGAACATGCACAGAAAGGCTTCTGATTACAATGTTGACCGGCATGGAAGTGACAGAGGAGCAAGGTTAAATAGCGACTCCCACATCCTGATGGAAACAGGTGAACAGAGGGGATGATGCACACCAGTTCAATTCCACCAGTGGCCACCGGGGGAGCCCAAAATCCAATTTCACAACAGTACCCCCCCTCAAGGAGGGGGCACCGAACCCTCACCAGAACCACCAGGGCGATCAGGATGAGCCCTATGAAAGGCACGGACCAGATCGGAGGCATGAACATCAGAGGCAGTCACCCAAGAATTATCCTCCTGACCGTATCCCTTCCATTTGACCAGATACTGGAGTTTCCGTCTGGAAACACGGGAGTCCAAGATTTTTTCCACAACGTACTCCAACTCGCCCTCAACCAACACCGGAGCAGGAGGCTCAACGGAAGGCACAACCGGTACCTCATACCTGCGCAACAATGACCGATGAAAAACATTATGAATAGAAAAAGATGCAGGGAGGTCCAAACGGAAGGACACAGGGTTAAGAATCTCCAATATCTTGTATGGGCCGATGAACCGAGGCTTAAACTTAGGAGAAGAAACCCTCATAGGGACAAAACGAGAAGACAACCACACCAAGTCCCCAACACAAAGCCGAGGACCAACCCGACGCCGGCGGTTGGCAAAAAGCTGAGTCTTCTCCTGGGACAACTTCAAATTGTCCACTACCTGCCCCCAAATCTGATGCAACCTCTCCACCACAGCATCCACTCCAGGACAATCCGAAGATTCCACCTGACCAGAAGAAAATCGAGGATGAAACCCCGAATTACAGAAAAAAGGAGACACCAAGGTGGCAGAGCTGGCCCGATTATTGAGGGCAAACTCCGCTAAAGGCAAAAAAGCAACCCAATCATCCTGATCTGCAGACACAAAACACCTCAAATATGTCTCCAAGGTCTGATTCGTCCGCTCGGTCTGGCCATTAGTCTGAGGATGGAAAGCAGACGAGAAAGACAAATCTATGCCCATCCTAGCACAGAATGCTCGCCAAAATCTAGACACGAATTGGGTACCTCTGTCAGAAACGATATTCTCCGGAATACCATGCAAACGGACCACATTTTGAAAAAACAGAGGAACCAACTCGGAAGAAGAAGGCAACTTAGGCAGGGGAACCAAATGGACCATCTTAGAGAAAAGGTCACACACCACCCAGATGACAGACATCTTCTGAGAAACAGGAAGATCCGAAATAAAATCCATCGAGATGTGCGTCCAGGGCCTCTTCGGGATAGGCAAGGGCAACAACAATCCACTAGCCCGAGAACAACAAGGCTTGGCCCGAGCACAAACGTCACAAGACTGCACAAAGCCTCGCACATCTCGAGACAGGGAAGGCCACCAGAAGGACCTTGCCACCAAATCCCTGGTACCAAAGATTCCAGGATGACCTGTCAACGCAGAAGAATGAACCTCAGAAATGACTTTACTGGTCCAATCATCAGGAACAAACAGTCTACCAGGTGGGCAACGATCAGGTCTATCCGCCTGAAACTCCTGCAAGGCCCGCCGCAGGTCTGGAGAAACGGCAGACAATATCACTCCATCCTTAAGGATACCTGTAGGTTCAGAGTTACCAGGGGAGTCAGGCTCAAAACTCCTAGAAAGGGCATCCGCCTTAACATTCTTAGAACCCGGCAGGTAGGACACCACAAAATTAAACCGAGAGAAAAACAACGACCAGCGCGCCTGTCTAGGATTCAGGCGTCTGGCGGACTCAAGATAAATTAGATTTTTGTGGTCAGTCAATACCACCACCTGATGTCTAGCCCCCTCAAGCCAATGACGCCACTCCTCAAAAGCCCACTTCATGGCCAAAAGCTCCCGATTCCCAACATCATAATTCCGCTCGGCGGGCGAAAATTTACGCGAGAAAAAGGCACAAGGTCTCATCACGGAACAATCAGAACTTCTCTGCGACAAAACCGCCCCAGCTCCGATTTCAGAAGCGTCGACCTCAACCTGAAAAGGAAGAGCAACATCAGGCTGACGCAACACAGGGGCGGAAGAAAAGCGGCGCTTAAGCTCCCGAAAGGCCTCCACAGCAGCAGGGGACCAATCAGCAACATCAGCACCCTTCTTAGTCAAATCAGTCAATGGTTTAACAACATCAGAAAAACCAGCAATAAATCGACGATAAAAGTTAGCAAAGCCCAAAAATTTCTGAAGACGCTTAAGAGAAGAGGGTTGCGTCCAATCACAAATAGCCTGAACCTTGACAGGATCCATCTCGATGGAAGAGGGGGAAAAAATATATCCCAAAAAGGAAATCTTTTGAACCCAAAAAATGCACTTAGAACCCTTCACACACAAGGAATTAGACCGCAAAACCTGAAAAACCCTCCTGACCTGCTGGACATGAGAGTCCCAGTCATCCGAAAAAATCAAAATATCATCCAGATACACAATCATAAATTTATCCAAATAATCACGGAAAATGTCATGCATAAAGGACTGAAAGACTGAAGGGGCATTTGAAAGACCAAAAGGCATCACCAAATACTCAAAGTGGCCCTCGGGCGTATTAAATGCGGTCTTCCACTCATCCCCCTGCTTAATTCGCACCAAATTATACGCCCCACGGAGATCTATCTTAGAGAACCACTTGGCCCCCTTTATGCGAGCAAACAAATCAGTCAGCAGTGGCAACGGATATTGATATTTAACCGTGATTTTATTCAAAAGCCGATAATCAATACACGGTCTCAAAGAGCCATCTTTCTTAGCCACAAAGAAAAAACCGGCTCCTAAGGGAGATGACGAAGGACGAATATGTCCCTTTTCCAAGGACTCCTTTATATATTCTCGCATAGCAGCATGTTCAGGCACAGACAGATTAAATAAACGACCCTTAGGGTATTTACTACCCGGAATCAAATCTATGGCACAATCGCACTCCCGGTGCGGAGGTAATGAACCAAGCTTAGGTTTTTCAAAAACGTCACGATATTCAGTCAAGAATTCAGGAATCTCAGAGGGAATAGATGATGAAATGGAAACCACAGGTACGTCCCCATGCGTCCCCTTACATCCCCAGCTTAACACAGACATAGCTTTCCAGTCAAGGACTGGGTTATGAGATTGCAGCCATGGCAATCCAAGCACCAACACATCATGTAGGTTATACAGCACAAGAAAGCGAATAATCTCCTGATGATCCGGATTAATCCGCATAGTTACTTGTGTCCAGTATTGTGGTTTATTACTAGCCAATGGGGTGGAGTCAATCCCCTTCAGGGGTATAGGAGTTTCAAGAGGCTCCAAATCATACCCACAGCTTTTGGCAAAGGACCAATCCATAAGACTCAAAGCGGCGCCAGAGTCGACATAGGCATCCGCGGTAATAGATGATAAAGAACAAATCAGGGTCACAGATAGAATAAACTTAGACTGTAAAGTGCCAATTGAAACAGACTTATCAAGCTTCTTAGTACGCTTAGAGCATGCTGATATAACATGAGTTGAATCACCGCAATAGAAGCACAACCCATTTTTTCGTCTTAAATTCTGCCGTTCACTTCTGGACAGAATTCGATCACATTGCATATTCTCTGGCGTCTTCTCAGTAGACACCGCCAAATGGTGCACAGGTTTGCGCTCCCGCAGACGCCTATCGATCTGGATAGCCATTGTCATGGACTCATTCAGACCCGCAGGCACAGGGAACCCCACCATAACATCCTTAATGGCATCAGAGAGACCCTCTCTGAAATTCGCCGCCAGGGCGCACTCATTCCACTGAGTAAGCACAGCCCATTTACGAAATTTCTGGCAGTATATTTCAGCTTCGTCTTGCCCCTGAGATAGGGACATCAAGGCCTTTTCCGCCTGAAGCTCTAACTGAGGTTCCTCATAAAGCAACCCCAAGGCCAGAAAAAACGCATCCACATTGAGCAACGCAGGATCCCCTGGAGCCAATGCAAAAGCCCAATCCTGAGGGTCGCCCCGGAGCAAAGAAATCACAATCCTGACCTGCTGAGCAGGATCTCCAGCAGAGCGAGATTTCAGGGACAAAAACAACTTGCAATTATTTTTGAAATTTTGAAAGCAAGATCTATTCCCCGAGAAAAATTCAGGCAAAGGAATTCTAGGTTCAGATATAGGAACATGAACAACAAAATCTTGTAAATTTTGAACTTTCGTGGTGAGATTATTCAAACCTGCAGCTAAACTCTGAATATCCATTTTAAACAGGTGAACACAGAGCCATTCCAGGATTAGAAGGAGAGAGAGAGAGGAAGGCTGCAATATAGGCAGACTTGCAAGAGATTCAATACAAGCACACTCAGAACTGAAGGGAAGGGAAAAAAAAAAAAATCTTCAGCAGACTTCTCTTTTCTCTCCTTTCGCTGTCAATTAATTTAACCCTTTTTGGGCCGGTCAAACTGTTATGGTTCTCAATGGCAAGAGAACATAGCCCAGCAAACATAAGTACTAGCTCTTGGAAGGATGGAAACTAAACTGACCATGAACTAAACCTGCCGCACAACTAACAGTAGCCGGGTAGCGTTGCCTACGTTTTTATCCCTAGACGCCCAGCGCCGGCCGGAGGACTAACTAATCCTGGCAGAGGAAAATATAGTCCTGGTTCACCTCTAGAGAAATTTCCCCGATAGGCAGACAGAGGCCCCCACATATATTGGCGGTGATTTTAGATGAAATGACAAACGTAGTATGAAAATAGGTTTAGCAAAATTGAGGTCCGCTTACTAGATAGCAGGAAGACAGAAAGGGCACTTTCATGGTCAGCTGAAAACCCTATCAAAATACCATCCTGAAATTACTTTAAGACTCTAGTATTAACTCATAACATCAGAGTGGCAATTTCAGATCACAAGAGCTTTCCAGACACAGAAACGAAACTACAGCTGTGAACTGGAACAAAATGCAAAAACAAACGAGGACTAAAGTCCAACTTAGCTGGGAGTTGTCTAGCAGCAGGAACATGCACAGAAAGGCTTCTGATTACAATGAGGATGTGGGTTCCAGCTTCTGACATCCATGCGATCAGACTGGTTCAGGCCTTTCATGCGGCCCATCCAGATAAACCAGGTCCTGAGGTTCCGTAGGTCCCTCATAGAAGGGGGGTTACTGTCACGGAAAAACCACGACAGAGCAGTACCAGAAGACCGCGGAGTCTGATGGCTCCTGCTTCGCTGCTGAGAAGAGGCACTTCTCCAGTGTATTAAAGGTGTTTGTTTTCTTTATTCAGTCGCCATGACAGCACCACGAGAGAGGGGATCCGCCCTTCAGGGACAGGAAACCTACAGACATAAAAGAGCGGCACCTCTCTCCCGCATCAGTTGGTTTCCTGTCCCTGACAGGGAAACCTCTTCAGACAAGCCTTATGAAGGTCGAAGAAATGAAGATAACCCAATCCTGGCAGGCCGATTCAGGTAGCGGGGGTCCCCTACCTCGGTCTGTCCAGGATGCCGGAAGCACCACACGGCAGGGGAACTGCTGGTGTCGGTGTCAGCAGAGAGGGGCAGCTTTTATTTAAATGCTTGCCTCTTAAGTGGTACATCGCCGTCAGGTACCAGGTGAGTATATGGGGTCCTCTGCTGTGGCCGTGCCCGGGGGTCCTTCAGGGGTATGTCTGCGGCCTGGCGATGATGTGTGCGTCGGTCCGGGCGGCGCTGGCTTCCCCGACCGTGCATCAGCTCGCTCACCGCGGTTGTGACCGGAAGGGAAGTGTCCGGATGACACGGCGGGGCATGCGCAGTGGGACCGCGCCGGCCGATGATGTCACTATCGCGTCCGCACCTTATCCAGGTACCCGGCGATTATGCGGTGGGGCAGAATTGCGGATGGGCCTTTGGAGGGGGGGCGGAAGCCTATTTATGGTCAGTCCGAGGCGCGGCCCTGGGGGAGGCACTCCAACAGTTAAACATGGTACCGGGCAGATCTCCTGGAGCCTGCTGACCCCCATCAGGGCGGTACCTTGGGGGTATTTAATGAGGAGTCTGACGAACAGGGTGCAGGGTGCACCACTGCCTGACAAGCAGCAGCAGCAGATTCAGCCAATTGAGGAGCCTCAAATTATATCCCAGCGGCGATCTAGTGGCAGTAGTCGTGCTGGTGGAGACAAGAATATCCAAAAATCGAGGCAGAGCAAGTCCTCAAGCCGTAAAACATCGCCGGCTAGGAAGGACCCCTGTTATGGTTCTCAATGGCAAGAGAACATAGCCCAGCAAACATAAGTACTAGCTCTTGGAAGGATGGAAACTAAACTGACCATGAACTAAACCTGCCGCACAACTAACAGTAGCCGGGTAGCGTTGCCTACGTTTTTATCCCTAGACGCCCAGCGCCGGCCGGAGGACTAACTAATCCTGGCAGAGGAAAATATAGTCCTGGTTCACCTCTAGAGAAATTTCCCCGATAGGCAGACAGAGGCCCCCACATATATTGGCGGTGATTTTAGATGAAATGACAAACGTAGTATGAAAATAGGTTTAGCAAAATTGAGGTCCGCTTACTAGATAGCAGGAAGACAGAAAGGGCACTTTCATGGTCAGCTGAAAACCCTATCAAAATACCATCCTGAAATTACTTTAAGACTCTAGTATTAACTCATAACATCAGAGTGGCAATTTCAGATCACAAGAGCTTTCCAGACACAGAAACGAAACTACAGCTGTGAACTGGAACAAAATGCAAAAACAAACGAGGACTAAAGTCCAACTTAGCTGGGAGTTGTCTAGCAGCAGGAACATGCACAGAAAGGCTTCTGATTACAATGTTGACCGGCATGGAAGTGACAGAGGAGCAAGGTTAAATAGCGACTCCCACATCCTGATGGAAACAGGTGAACAGAGGGGATGATGCACACCAGTTCAATTCCACCAGTGGCCACCGGGGGAGCCCAAAATCCAATTTCACAACAGTACCCCCCCTCAAGGAGGGGGCACCGAACCCTCACCAGAACCACCAGGGCGATCAGGATGAGCCCTATGAAAGGCACGGACCAGATCGGAGGCATGAACATCAGAGGCAGTCACCCAAGAATTATCCTCCTGACCGTATCCCTTCCATTTGACCAGATACTGGAGTTTCCGTCTGGAAACACGGGAGTCCAAGATTTTTTCCACAACGTACTCCAACTCGCCCTCAACCAACACCGGAGCAGGAGGCTCAACGGAAGGCACAACCGGTACCTCATACCTGCGCAACAATGACCGATGAAAAACATTATGAATAGAAAAAGATGCAGGGAGGTCCAAACGGAAGGACACAGGGTTAAGAATCTCCAATATCTTGTATGGGCCGATGAACCGAGGCTTAAACTTAGGAGAAGAAACCCTCATAGGGACAAAACGAGAAGACAACCACACCAAGTCCCCAACACAAAGCCGAGGACCAACCCGACGCCGGCGGTTGGCAAAAAGCTGAGTCTTCTCCTGGGACAACTTCAAATTGTCCACTACCTGCCCCCAAATCTGATGCAACCTCTCCACCACAGCATCCACTCCAGGACAATCCGAAGATTCCACCTGACCAGAAGAAAATCGAGGATGAAACCCCGAATTACAGAAAAAAGGAGACACCAAGGTGGCAGAGCTGGCCCGATTATTGAGGGCAAACTCCGCTAAAGGCAAAAAAGCAACCCAATCATCCTGATCTGCAGACACAAAACACCTCAAATATGTCTCCAAGGTCTGATTCGTCCGCTCGGTCTGGCCATTAGTCTGAGGATGGAAAGCAGACGAGAAAGACAAATCTATGCCCATCCTAGCACAGAATGCTCGCCAAAATCTAGACACGAATTGGGTACCTCTGTCAGAAACGATATTCTCCGGAATACCATGCAAACGGACCACATTTTGAAAAAACAGAGGAACCAACTCGGAAGAAGAAGGCAACTTAGGCAGGGGAACCAAATGGACCATCTTAGAGAAAAGGTCACACACCACCCAGATGACAGACATCTTCTGAGAAACAGGAAGATCCGAAATAAAATCCATCGAGATGTGCGTCCAGGGCCTCTTCGGGATAGGCAAGGGCAACAACAATCCACTAGCCCGAGAACAACAAGGCTTGGCCCGAGCACAAACGTCACAAGACTGCACAAAGCCTCGCACATCTCGAGACAGGGAAGGCCACCAGAAGGACCTTGCCACCAAATCCCTGGTACCAAAGATTCCAGGATGACCTGTCAACGCAGAAGAATGAACCTCAGAAATGACTTTACTGGTCCAATCATCAGGAACAAACAGTCTACCAGGTGGGCAACGATCAGGTCTATCCGCCTGAAACTCCTGCAAGGCCCGCCGCAGGTCTGGAGAAACGGCAGACAATATCACTCCATCCTTAAGGATACCTGTAGGTTCAGAGTTACCAGGGGAGTCAGGCTCAAAACTCCTAGAAAGGGCATCCGCCTTAACATTCTTAGAACCCGGCAGGTAGGACACCACAAAATTAAACCGAGAGAAAAACAACGACCAGCGCGCCTGTCTAGGATTCAGGCGTCTGGCGGACTCAAGATAAATTAGATTTTTGTGGTCAGTCAATACCACCACCTGATGTCTAGCCCCCTCAAGCCAATGACGCCACTCCTCAAAAGCCCACTTCATGGCCAAAAGCTCCCGATTCCCAACATCATAATTCCGCTCGGCGGGCGAAAATTTACGCGAGAAAAAGGCACAAGGTCTCATCACGGAACAATCAGAACTTCTCTGCGACAAAACCGCCCCAGCTCCGATTTCAGAAGCGTCGACCTCAACCTGAAAAGGAAGAGCAACATCAGGCTGACGCAACACAGGGGCGGAAGAAAAGCGGCGCTTAAGCTCCCGAAAGGCCTCCACAGCAGCAGGGGACCAATCAGCAACATCAGCACCCTTCTTAGTCAAATCAGTCAATGGTTTAACAACATCAGAAAAACCAGCAATAAATCGACGATAAAAGTTAGCAAAGCCCAAAAATTTCTGAAGACGCTTAAGAGAAGAGGGTTGCGTCCAATCACAAATAGCCTGAACCTTGACAGGATCCATCTCGATGGAAGAGGGGGAAAAAATATATCCCAAAAAGGAAATCTTTTGAACCCAAAAAATGCACTTAGAACCCTTCACACACAAGGAATTAGACCGCAAAACCTGAAAAACCCTCCTGACCTGCTGGACATGAGAGTCCCAGTCATCCGAAAAAATCAAAATATCATCCAGATACACAATCATAAATTTATCCAAATAATCACGGAAAATGTCATGCATAAAGGACTGAAAGACTGAAGGGGCATTTGAAAGACCAAAAGGCATCACCAAATACTCAAAGTGGCCCTCGGGCGTATTAAATGCGGTCTTCCACTCATCCCCCTGCTTAATTCGCACCAAATTATACGCCCCACGGAGATCTATCTTAGAGAACCACTTGGCCCCCTTTATGCGAGCAAACAAATCAGTCAGCAGTGGCAACGGATATTGATATTTAACCGTGATTTTATTCAAAAGCCGATAATCAATACACGGTCTCAAAGAGCCATCTTTCTTAGCCACAAAGAAAAAACCGGCTCCTAAGGGAGATGACGAAGGACGAATATGTCCCTTTTCCAAGGACTCCTTTATATATTCTCGCATAGCAGCATGTTCAGGCACAGACAGATTAAATAAACGACCCTTAGGGTATTTACTACCCGGAATCAAATCTATGGCACAATCGCACTCCCGGTGCGGAGGTAATGAACCAAGCTTAGGTTTTTCAAAAACGTCACGATATTCAGTCAAGAATTCAGGAATCTCAGAGGGAATAGATGATGAAATGGAAACCACAGGTACGTCCCCATGCGTCCCCTTACATCCCCAGCTTAACACAGACATAGCTTTCCAGTCAAGGACTGGGTTATGAGATTGCAGCCATGGCAATCCAAGCACCAACACATCATGTAGGTTATACAGCACAAGAAAGCGAATAATCTCCTGATGATCCGGATTAATCCGCATAGTTACTTGTGTCCAGTATTGTGGTTTATTACTAGCCAATGGGGTGGAGTCAATCCCCTTCAGGGGTATAGGAGTTTCAAGAGGCTCCAAATCATACCCACAGCTTTTGGCAAAGGACCAATCCATAAGACTCAAAGCGGCGCCAGAGTCGACATAGGCATCCGCGGTAATAGATGATAAAGAACAAATCAGGGTCACAGATAGAATAAACTTAGACTGTAAAGTGCCAATTGAAACAGACTTATCAAGCTTCTTAGTACGCTTAGAGCATGCTGATATAACATGAGTTGAATCACCGCAATAGAAGCACAACCCATTTTTTCGTCTTAAATTCTGCCGTTCACTTCTGGACAGAATTCGATCACATTGCATATTCTCTGGCGTCTTCTCAGTAGACACCGCCAAATGGTGCACAGGTTTGCGCTCCCGCAGACGCCTATCGATCTGGATAGCCATTGTCATGGACTCATTCAGACCCGCAGGCACAGGGAACCCCACCATAACATCCTTAATGGCATCAGAGAGACCCTCTCTGAAATTCGCCGCCAGGGCGCACTCATTCCACTGAGTAAGCACAGCCCATTTACGAAATTTCTGGCAGTATATTTCAGCTTCGTCTTGCCCCTGAGATAGGGACATCAAGGCCTTTTCCGCCTGAAGCTCTAACTGAGGTTCCTCATAAAGCAACCCCAAGGCCAGAAAAAACGCATCCACATTGAGCAACGCAGGATCCCCTGGAGCCAATGCAAAAGCCCAATCCTGAGGGTCGCCCCGGAGCAAAGAAATCACAATCCTGACCTGCTGAGCAGGATCTCCAGCAGAGCGAGATTTCAGGGACAAAAACAACTTGCAATTATTTTTGAAATTTTGAAAGCAAGATCTATTCCCCGAGAAAAATTCAGGCAAAGGAATTCTAGGTTCAGATATAGGAACATGAACAACAAAATCTTGTAAATTTTGAACTTTCGTGGTGAGATTATTCAAACCTGCAGCTAAACTCTGAATATCCATTTTAAACAGGTGAACACAGAGCCATTCCAGGATTAGAAGGAGAGAGAGAGAGGAAGGCTGCAATATAGGCAGACTTGCAAGAGATTCAATACAAGCACACTCAGAACTGAAGGGAAGGGAAAAAAAAAAAAATCTTCAGCAGACTTCTCTTTTCTCTCCTTTCGCTGTCAATTAATTTAACCCTTTTTGGGCCGGTCAAACTGTTATGGTTCTCAATGGCAAGAGAACATAGCCCAGCAAACATAAGTACTAGCTCTTGGAAGGATGGAAACTAAACTGACCATGAACTAAACCTGCCGCACAACTAACAGTAGCCGGGTAGCGTTGCCTACGTTTTTATCCCTAGACGCCCAGCGCCGGCCGGAGGACTAACTAATCCTGGCAGAGGAAAATATAGTCCTGGTTCACCTCTAGAGAAATTTCCCCGATAGGCAGACAGAGGCCCCCACATATATTGGC
Source organism: Ranitomeya variabilis (assembly GCF_051348905.1). NCBI lineage: Eukaryota > Metazoa > Chordata > Amphibia > Anura > Dendrobatidae > Ranitomeya > Ranitomeya variabilis. The sequence goes on from NC_135235.1 coordinate 317,082,609, forward strand.
GGTGATTTTAGATGAAATGACAAACGTAGTATGAAAATAGGTTTAGCAAAATTGAGGTCCGCTTACTAGATAGCAGGAAGACAGAAAGGGCACTTTCATGGTCAGCTGAAAACCCTATCAAAATACCATCCTGAAATTACTTTAAGACTCTAGTATTAACTCATAACATCAGAGTGGCAATTTCAGATCACAAGAGCTTTCCAGACACAGAAACGAAACTACAGCTGTGAACTGGAACAAAATGCAAAAACAAACGAGGACTAAAGTCCAACTTAGCTGGGAGTTGTCTAGCAGCAGGAACATGCACAGAAAGGCTTCTGATTACAATGTTGACCGGCATGGAAGTGACAGAGGAGCAAGGTTAAATAGCGACTCCCACATCCTGATGGAAACAGGTGAACAGAGGGGATGATGCACACCAGTTCAATTCCACCAGTGGCCACCGGGGGAGCCCAAAATCCAATTTCACAACAGACCCCCCCCCACTGTTTACGGGACCAATCACTGCACGTTTGGGTAAGTGATCTACGTGAAAGTTCACTTAGTGATTTCCTGTTCCTCCTTATATTCCCTCTCTCCTTGTTAGGGGAGAAAATGTTCCGCCAAAGCCAAACATAGGGAGTGCGCCGAATGTGGGGAACCACTCCCAGATGGCCATTACAGAAAGCTATGTAAACCCTGCATACAACGCTTAATTGAGGAAGAAGCCCCTGACTTTACTTCCACTCTAAGGGATATGGTTAGACAGGAAGTTAAAGGTTCTATTAAATCCATGTCCAGAAAATGGATGTCAGGAGAAGAAAAGATATTAGGTCCCCAGTTTCGGATTTGGGTTTGGATTCGGGTGAACTGAGCTCTGATTCCTTTCATCCTCTTCATCCATAGAGACCGACTCCGGTCACTCCTGCTTGCCGCTAGACAGAGTTAACCATCTTGTTAAAGCGGTAAACACAATGGGGATCGAGGAGACAGTCGGAATGCTCCATGCAGGACATTATGTTTAAAGGCCTAGATCGAAAATCTTGAAGGTCTTTTCCGGTGGTGGATAAGATAAATACGTTGATAACAAGGGAGTGGAAAAAACCCGAAAGGAAAGGTTTGCATCCACTGGCATTTAAGAGGAGATATCCATTCGAGGAGGAAGCTTTGTTCTCATGGGACAAGGCTCTGAAACTGGACGCAGCAGTGGCCAAGGAGTGTAAAAGGACCTCTCTTCCATTTGAAGATCTAGGAAATCTAAAAGATCCGCTAGATAGGAAGGCTGACGTTTTCCTGAAAGGAGCTTGGGAAACATCAGCAGGATCCCTAAGACCAGCAATTGCAGCCACTTGCACAGCACGGTCACTGATGGTGTGGCTTGACCGCTTAGAGGATCAACTCAAAAATAAGGCTCCCAGGCATGAAATTTTATCCTCCCTACCTATAATTCAGGAGGCAGCAGCTTTTCTGTCAGACGCATCGGCAGATTCTATTAAATTAGCCGCCAGTCTATTAAATTAGCCGCCAGATCTTCAGCCCTTTCTAATGCAGCCCGTAGAGCTCTATGGGTTAAATGTTGGCCAGGAGATTTGCAAGCCAGATCAAAACTGTGTAGCATTCCATGTGAAGGGGCACATTTATTTGGACCAGTTCTTGATGAACTAATAGAAAAGGCAGGCGATAATAAGAAACGGTTCCCTTACCTAGGAAGACCCTCTTATAGACCGGAATAAAATAAAGGATAGTTTAGCTGCAGAAGGTCGAATAGAGAAAGACCCAGATATGATAGTAATAATAATATAATAATTTTATTTATATAGCACCAACATATTCCGCAGCGCTTTACAAATTATAGAGGGGACTTGTACAGACAATAGACATTACAGCATAACAGAAATCACAGTTCAAAATAGATACCAGGAGGAATGAGGGCCCTGCTCGCAAGCTTACAAACTATGAGGAAAAGGGGAGACACGAGAGGTGGATGGTAACAATTGCTTTAGTTATTTGGACCACCCATAGTGTAAGGCTCGGGTGTTCATGTAAAGCTGCATGAACCAGTTAACTGCCTAAGTATGTAACAGTACAGACACAGAGGGCTATTAACTGCATAAAGTGTATGAGAACATGATACGAGGAACCTGATTATGTTTTGTTTTTTGTTTTTTTTAATGATAGGACACACAGGGATCGTTAGGTTAATGCGTTGAGGCGGTAGGCCAATCTGAACAAATGAGTTTTTAGGGCACGCTTAAAACTGTGGGGATTGGGGATTAATCGTATTAACCTAGGTAGTGCATTCCAAAGAATCGGCGCAGCACGTGTAAAGTCTTGGAGACGGGAGTGGGAGGTTCTGATTATTGAGGATGCTAACCTGAGGTCATTAGCGGAGCGGAGGGCACGGGTAGGGTTGTAGACTGAGACCAGAGAGGAGATGTAGGGTGGTGCTGAGCCATGGCGTGCTTTGTGGATGAGGGTAGTAGTTTTGTACTGGATTCTGGAGTGGGTGGGTAGCCAGTGTAATGACTGGCACAAGGTAGAGGCATCGGTGTAATGGTTGGTGAGGAATATGATCCTGGCTGCAGCATTCAGGACAGATTGGAGCGGGGAGAGTTTGGTAAGAGGGAGGCCGATTAGTAGAGAGTTACAATAGTCCAGACGGGAATGAATAAGTGAAACAGTAAGAGTTTTTGCAGAGTCGAAAGTAAGAAAAGGGCGAATTCTAGAAATGTTTTTGAGATGCAGATAAGAAAAGTGAGCCAGTGATCGGATGTGGGGGGTGAATGAAAGCTCGGAATCAAGGATGACCCCAAGGCAGCGGGCATGTTGCTTTGGAGTAATGGTGGAACCACACACGGAGATGGCAATGTCAGGCAAAGGTTGGTTAGTAGAGGGAGAGAACACGAGGAGTTCAGTTTTTGACAGGTTCAGTTTCAGATAGAGGGAGGACATGATGTTAGAGACAGCGGTAAGACAATCACTGGGGTTTTCTAAAAAGGTCGGCGTGATTACAGGAGAAGAGGTGTATAATTGGGTGTCGTCAGCATAGAGATGGTACTGGAAACCAAATCTACTGATTGTTTGTCCAATAGGGGCAGTATACAAAGAGAAGAGGAGGGGGCCTAGGACTGATCCTTGAGGAACCCCAACAGTAAGGGGAAGGTGAGAGGAGGAGGAACCAGCAAAACATACAGTGAAGGATCGGTCAGAGAGATAGGAGGAGAACCAGGAGAGAACGGTGTCCTTGAGGCCGATGGAGCAGAGCATATTGAGGAGGAGCTGATGATCCACAGTATCGAATGCTGCGGAGAGATCCAAGAGAATTAGCATGGAGTAGTGACCATTAGATTTCGCTGTTAGTAGGTCATTAGAGACTATAGTGAGGGCAGTTTCAGTAGAGTGTAAAGAGCGGAAGCCAGATTGAAGAGGGTCGAGAAGAGAGTTATCTGAGAGATAGCGGGTAAGACGGGAGTGGACCAGGCGTTCGAGGAGTTTAGAGATGAAGGGAAGATTAGAGACAGGTCTATAATTAGCGGCACAGTTTTGGTCGAGGGATGGTTTTTTAAGTAATGGATGTATGATGGCATGTTTAAATGAGGAGGGAAAAATACCGGAAGTGAGAGAAAGGTTGAATATTTTTGTTAGGTGAGAGGTGACAGCCGGGGAAAGGGACTGGAGGAGATGTGACGGAATGGGGTCACTGGTGCAAGTGGTCGGGTGAGAAGATGCAAGGAGCCCGACTACTTCTTCTTCTGTAACTGGCTCAAAGTCAGAGCGTGAACTTGATGCAGTGGGGGAGAGAGGACAGTGCATGGTATGAAGAGATTGGGAGATGATTTCCTGTCGAATGTGGTCAATTTTTTCTTTGAAGTAATTGGCCAGATCGTCAGCGCGGAGATCCGTGGTTGGAGCCTGCTCTCTTGGGTTGAGTAGGGACTGGAAAGTGTCAAAGAGACGTTTAGGGTTATTTGACAGTGAGGTGATCAGGGGGTTGAAACAGGTTTGTTTGAAGAGGTGAAGGGCAGAGTTGTATGTTTTTAGCATTAACTTATAATGTATAATTATATTAATAGAAGGAAAGGTAGAGGATATATGTTTAATACCTCTCAGGACTATAAAAAACCTCAATGACTGCTGGACCAGGTAGGGGTAGGCTTTCAGCCTTCTATCCTGCCTGGTTACAAATTTCCAACAGTCCATGGATTCTTAGTGTTATTGAAACTGGCCTAAAGTTTGAGTTCCAACGGATTCCTCATGATAAATTTACTTTAACACCCATTCGTTCTTCTTCTGCAGAACAATTGGCACTAGAGTCGGAAGTTCAGGAACTTCAGAAAAAAGGGATTCTGATTAAAGTGCCCACAGTACAAAGAGGTAAAGGGTTCTACTCCCCTCTCTTTCTGGTCAAAAAACCTGACGCATCTTTTCGTACCATCATTAATTTGAAAGGCCTGAATAAATTTTTGCTGGTCCCGTCTTTTAAAATGGAATCTGTAAAGACTGCAATAAAACTTCTCTTTAACAATTGCTTCATGGTTGTCCTAGATCTGAAAGACGCCTATTATCATGTCCCGATACACGTAGATCACCAACAGTTCCTTAGGGTGGCGGTTTCACTAAACGGCTCAGTACAGCACTTACAATATCGTGCACTACCCTTCGGAGTCGCAGTTGCACCCCGGGTTATTACTAAAGTCATGGTAGAAGTTATGGCACACCTTCACGAACAGGACATATTAATAGTTCCCTACCTAGATGACTTATTGATTGTGGGACATTCAGAGTCACATTGCAAAATTCAATTGGAGAAGGTGACATCCGTGTTACACAAATTGGGGTGGATTATAAATTTAAAAAATCTCGTTTACAGCCTTTAAAAGTTCAGGAGTTTCTGGGTCTTACCATAGACTCCAGTCGGCAGGAGTGTCGTCTGCCGGATTCAAAAGTGGATGGTATCCAGCAACTAGCAACCAGAATGATTAATAATCCATCAGTCTCTGTAAGAGGGGCGATGTCACTATTGGGTTCACTCACATCGTGTATTCCGGCGGTTCTCTAGGCTCAATATCATACTAGAACACTACAGTGGGACATTTTACAGAATTCCCGTCGCCTAAAAGCTCATCTTGATAGTAAATTTTCATTGTCTGTTGAATCCATTCAATCACTACATTGGTGGACGCACGTACCAAATTTACGTAGGGTGGTTCCCTGGACAAATCATATAACTCGGATAATAACTACACATGCTAGCCCCAGGGGATGGGGGGCACACTTGGAAAGTAGTTGGGTCCAGGGGCTGTGGTCTCAGTCTGAACAGAGTTTGTCATCCAATCTAAAGGAGTTATTAGCAGTAGAACGTATATATACATCAGACTTTTCTCCGACAACCAGGTAACCGTAGCCTACATTAACCATCAAGGAGGTACTCGGTCCGGTTCATTAATGGAGGTCGCGGATCGTATTTTTCAGATGGCCGAAAATCATCTATCACCCACGGCTCTTCACATAAAAGGAAAGTACAATATCATGGCCGACTATCTAAGCCGCAACCAACTCAGACAGGGAGATTGGATACTAAACTCATCCATCTTCAATCAGATCATACAATTATGGGGATGTCCAGACATAGATCTCTTTGCCAACCAAGAAAACAGAAAGCTACATCGATTCTGCTCCTTAAACCCCAGAGACAGTCCGTATGCGGTAGACGCTCTTCTAATTCCATGGCACTTCAGTCTCACCTATGCGTTTCCCCCTCTGAACTTAATCCCAATAGTTCTGAGGAAAATATAGGAAGACGGGGCCCGAATAATCCTGATAGCCCCGTTCTGGCCCAGAAGATCATGGTTTCCTTGGCTGAGGAAGATGTCCATTTCCCAGCCATGGATTCTTCCAGAAATACCAAATCTCCTCTCCCAGGGCCAATCCTCCATCCACGAGTGGCCAATTTACATCTAGCGGCGTGGAATTTGAAAGGTCGTTACTAAGGGGGAGGGTTTTTTCGTGAGACCTGGTAAATACATTACTTAAAAGTAGAAAAGACTCTACAACAAACATTTACGTCAGGATTTGGAAGAAATTCTTATCAGTTTCAAAAACATGGATTGGTCAGGAACCCTGTATTAACCAAATTTTAGAATTCCTGCAAAAAGGATTAGATATGGGCCTAGCCACAAGTACGCTTAGGGTTCAAGTATCGGCTCTAGGGGCACTATTCAATAAAAATTTAGCCAGCAATCATTGGATAGTCAGGTTCTTCAAGGCGGTTACGAGATCTAGACCAATCATTAAACCAAAAGTAGTTCCATGGGACCTAAATCTTGTTCTCTCAGCTTTAACGCAAGCTCCATTTGAGCCTATTGATGATGCCCCGATCAAAATCCTATCCTTGAAAACAGCTCTCTTGGTTGCACTGAATGTACATCCGCAAGAAGGATTAGTGATATACAAGCTTTGTCCAGACAGCCTCCTTACATGCAGTTTAGGGAAGATAGAGTTATGAGACCTGATCTTTTTTTATCTTCCAAAGGTAGCTTCAGAATTTCATAGGTTACAAGAGGTTGTTCTTCCCTCATTTTGTCCTAATCCCACTAATGATAAGGAACATACATTTCATACTTTGGATGTTAAAAGATGTCTTCTTAAATATATTTCAGCTACAAACGCTTGGAAAAAAGATAATTCCCTATTTATGTCCTTCCAGGGTGTTAGAAAGGGATTTAAAGTATCTAAAAACACACTAGCTAGATGGATCAGGGAGGCAATATCTCTGGCTTACACAGCAGGTGGCATGGAGATCCCAGAAGGTGCTAAAGCTCATTCCACTCGAGCCGTGGCAACATCCTGGGCGGAGAGATCTGAAGTGTCGATTGAAGACATTTGTAAGGCGGCCACATGGTCTTCTCCATCTACTTTTTTTAGACACTATAGACTAGATCTCGGTAGCTCCTCTGATCTCACCTTTGGGAGAAGGGTGCTTGAAGCAGTTATCCCTCCCTAGTCCTTTTTTACTTCTCCGAAAGTCTCTCGTGGTGCTGTCATGGCGACTGAATAAATACGTAAGCTACTTACCGGTAGCGGTGTTTTTCAGGAGCCCATGACGGCACCCTTATATTCCCTTCCCTATTTCTCGTATGGGTCAACACTTTCTTTTCCTTTTAAGTGCTAAGTTTATTCACACAGTGAATTGTACCATATTTTAAATTGATTATGTGCTACTAACCAGGGAGGTCCTCTCATGCTCTGTAAACCAACTGATGAGGGAGAGGTGCCGCCCTTTTATGTCTGTAGGTTTCCTGTCCCTGAAGGGTGGATCCCCTCTCTCGTGGTGCTGTTATGGGCTCCTGAAGAACACCGCTACTGGTAAGTAGCTTAGGTATTACAGCAGGACAGGGGTTAATAGGCCATGTGGAAATCCCTGCTGTCGGCTGTGCTCAGTTAGCCACTCCTCTCTCCTATAAAAGCTAGGCCTTCTGGTCAGATCCTTGTCTGAGATAGCACTTGCTTGATAGACCTGGAGTAGTGAGGAGCTGGTGTTTGGAGAGCTGGAGGAATTTGTTGTGCGTCAGTTGTGTGGTGTGTACGCTTGGAAATTCCTCATCCTTACCTGCCTTATTTGCTTCTCCCGTCCTTCACACCCTGGTGAATACCTCTGTTATTTGTGAGAGCATATTTTGTGTGAGTGGAGTTTACTTTTACCCTTGTCTTTGTTCCCGTTTGTCGGGTTGGTGTACTGCGGTACACGGTAGCGCCTCTCTTCACTGGGTGGGGAAGGTGACAGACGCAGGGCTGCAGTTAGGAGACAGGGCAAGGGAGGAGGCCCCGGCATCCTCGCCATGTGAGGTATCTACAGGTGTAGTGAAGGTTTTGACTCCATGGGTATTTTCCAGAAAAAAGCAGCAATGAATGTTGCTGAGTGAAAATTACAAACTGCCATTGTAGTGACCAGTACGCTGTAGTGACCAGTATGTTGTAGTGACCAGTACGTTGCAGTCACCAGTACGTTATGCCCAGCCCGTGCTTCTGGAGACATGCACCCGTAAGTTAGGTGGGCTTTCATCACTTCAGAAATGCCAAACGTGGATGCAATATGTGGTTTAGGTACACTGTGGTGCTCAGAAAGAAAGGGGCATTTGGATTTGGGAGTGCAGCATTTGCTGAATTTCTTTTTGCGGGTGAGGAGCCATTTCACTTTTCCAGAGCCTTTGTACTTCCAGTAACGTGGAATCCCCCTATATTTCTGATTACAGATGACAGAGCTGAGTGAGGGCTTGCCTTTTTTGTGGATTGAGTTGAAGCTTTTACTGGGAACTGTCATGATACAGGACTGGGTTCTATTCCTATTCCGTCCTGGTCAGGTTGGGGTTAATTGTTTCTGCCTCTTTCTGATGTGGGGGTGGCTATTTAATGTTGATATGATCTGGGACCGGTGTCAGCAATAGTTCCGGTCCATTGGCTACAGCAGCTGACCTAGGTTACTCTGTTGGTAATCATTGTTTCTGTGTACTTGATCTCTATTGTGTATGACCCGGCCCATTTCCTGACCTGCGTTTCTGTCCTCCGTTTTTGTACCGTTCCGTCCTCTCTGGTTTTCCTGACCTCCTGGCTTGTTACTGACTATGCTTCTGTTTGTCCCTGGACACCGCGTTCCCATCTGGCTTCTGACCCTCTGATTCATCCCTGACTACGCTTTTGACTTACCCTCCATTTCTGCATTCTGACTGGCCCCCGACTCACTGGCTTGGTGCTGACGCTGCTCCTCAGTCTTTTCAGACATCGCGCTGCTGGCAGATTCTTCCCTTCGTGCCCGCACGACACTTTGCGACACCTGTACTGCTTTCCTGCGGATCTCCACTCAGGGAGCTGCTGCCTCCAGCTTTGCAGCGCTCCTTAGGGAATACATCTGCATTACGTTATCACCGACCACAAATTATTTCCTGGGGCACCGTTCACCATCTCAGCTATAGAAACACTCATTACTCTGGAGCATGTGACCAGCCTTACCCAGATGATGCAGACCTTATCTGTGGAACAGAGGGCCTTGGTTGTGTCTCACCAGCAGGTACAAAAAGAGTTAACTGAAACGGTTAAGTCTGTCCAGAGTATTTCTCCATTGGCTGGCAGTAAGAATGGTAGAATGTCTGATGTTTCCCTGCCCACCTCGGAACCCTCTGTCAAGCTCCCAGACACCTTTTCTGGGGAGAAAGATAAATTTTGGGTGTTTTAGGGAGGGTTGTAAATTGTTGTTTTCTCTCCGACCTCGGTCCTCGGATGATGAGAGCCAAAGGGTGGGGATAGTTATATCTTTGCTACGGGAGGGTCCACAATCTTGGGCTTTCTCCCACTGCCCCTGAGAGAATGTCTGTCAATCTGTTCTTTGGGCTAATTTACAATGAACCAGATTGGGTTAGGTTGGCTGAGGACACGATTATGAGTCTCTCTCAGGGAAAGCTCTCTGCCGAGTGGTTCTGTTCTGAATTTAGGCGATGGTCTCCGGAGGTGTCTTGGAATGACTCGGCACTCAGGTGTCTATTCCAAAGGGGACTATCTGAGCATTTAAAGGATGCTTTGGCCCTTCATCCACTACCCGACTCTCTGGAGGCTATGACACAGGCCGTCTGCATGGATCGTAGACTGCGGGAGAGAGGAGTGGTGCAATGGGAGGCACCCTTGTTTCCAGTTAAACCTGAGCTATTGCCTCCTGTGGAGCCCATGGAGGTGGGGGCCACCTCCGTTAAAGAAAGAGAGAGATGTCGCCAGGAGAACAAGCTCTGCTTTTATTGTAGTGCCCCTAGTCATTGGAAGAAGGACTGTCCCTCCTGCCCACTGGACTCCAAGGTGTCAGGAAATGCTTAGGTCTGGGTAACTGTCAAAGAGGTTGCCCAGACTCCCAGGTATATTTTTCCTCAATTTTCAGATTATTGCTGAAGGTGGAAATTGGTGTTAAAAGCTGTTTCTTGCCCATTTCAGCTTGTGTGGACTGCGGGTCCTCTGTGAATTTGATTGACTCAAGATTGGTGGCCCACTGTGAGATAGGGACAGTTAGGGTGATGACTCTATGAAGGTTGTGGCCATAGACTCTACACTTCTCACCAAGGACGGGATTCATTTTGTTTCTGAGGAGTTTATCCTCAAGGTGGGGCCCATATGTAGCGCCCCCACTGCCGCAGGGCCGAGGGGTACCCGGTACCGGGTCTCTGAGTCTCTGTTCTGGAGTTGTCACGGTGGCTAGACCCGGTCCGTGACCCTGCTGAGGGGCGTACAATGAAGGTGGTGGTATGGGATGTCGTTATGGTGTGGTGAAGTGCCGGTCGCGGTAAATAACGAGGACACCAGGTTGCAGTCTCTTTACCTCTTTACTGAAGGCTTCATGGTCCTCAGTCCGGAATACGGTTAACCAGGCTGCGCAAGTCCGGCCGGTCCGATGGCACCTCCAGAGTTCCCTTTGCAGGTGGAAATCTGTGCCTACCTTCTAGCGCTTGTGTGTTGTGGTCCTCCCCTGCTGTGCTTACGGGGTAGTCCCCACAACTGTTGTGTCTGTTTCTCATGTTCCCTCACAACTCGATTCTGATGTTCTTCCACGTCCCCCAGATCTTATGGTTAGGACGCACCCGTATGACGGGGAGGCTCGGAGCTCTTCCGGGACTCTAGCATCGTCCCACTCCTGTTGTTACCCCCCTGTGTCTTCCTAGGTCAATTGGGTGACACAGCCCGCCTATAACTGACTGTCCTGCCGTAGGTTTGAAGTTTGGCCTGGAGCTCTATACTTCCTCGGCGTTCCGGCCACCGGTTATGCGCATCAGTAGGATGTTGCCTCGTCTTACAGCACGACTCCTACTGGTATTCTCCTTGTTGCGTTGATCTCGTTTCTCACTCAGCACAATAAACCTCGCTTCTTGTCCTTTCTTGGGGTACCACCGCTATATCGTGCAGGCGCGGTCCCGTAACGTTCTCTCTGGTTGCTAGGCCTCTGTCAGGATCCCACCCCTGACAGGGACCCCTCCGAATCTTCCCCTACAACACCCTCTGCCACAAGGTGTTGCCTGGTTCCAACCCAGTCAGCTTTCTCTCCTAACTTCCTGCCTAACCCCCAGTTTTACCAGATTGTGAGGAGTGGCCTAATACATAGAACCCTTAGCTCCCCCTGGAGGCCAGACTGTGAAGTGTATTGGTGTCTGTGATACCTGGTCAGATGAACTCCTTCAGTGCCATCAGACGTACCATAGCCCCCCTTAGCGGCGGAGCAACAGTACTGCAACGACCAGGACTCTGGGGCGCTGCACATACATCAGAAGCATAGTCAGTAGCAAGGAGGTCAGGAAAACCAGAGAAGATGGAACGGTACAAAAACGGAGGACGGAAAAGCAGGTTAGGAAATGGTCCAGATCATACACAACAGAGATCAAGCACATAGAGAAACAATGTGTGCTGAGCCTTACTTCGATCTTTGGGAGGCAGACTGAAAAAATCAACAGCAGATGAAGAATTGGTTTTATTTATTTTTATGCCGTTCCTCGTGCAGTATAAGTGATTAGTCGACTTTATTCTTCGGGTCGGTGCAATTATAACAACCTTATGTCGAGGTTTTATGTTTGGCTGCTGTCACAAACTAAAAGACGCTTTTTATTGCAAAACTTGTTTTTGCATCACCATATTTTGAAAACTGTAATTTTTCCATATTTTGGCCCACAGAGTCATGTGGAGGCTTGTTTTTTGCAGGATTAACTGACGTTTCTATTGGTACCACTGATAAGGCAGTTCTATTCTTCCGGTCAGTACGTTTACAGCGATATTTATATATTTTTTTGTTTTGGTGCTTTTACACAATAAAAACTATTTTATAGAAAAAATTATTGTTTTTGCATCGCTTTATTCTGAGAGCTATAGCTTTTTTTTTTTTCCGCTGATAGAGCTGTATGGTGGCTTTCTTTTTGCAAGACAAGATGACATTTTCAGTGGTACCATGCTTATTTGTATCCGTCTTTTTTCACGATTTATTCCACTTTTTGTTCGGCGGTATGATAATAAAGCATTGTTTTTTTATTTATTTTTTTGTTGTTCACTAAAGGAGTTAACTAGTGGGACAGTTTTATAAGTGGGGTAGTTGCAAATGCGGCAATACTAAATATGTGTACTTTTATTCTTGATATATATTTTTTCAGACAAATATTTATTTATAGATACAATATCTTTTGATTTTTGTTATTTTTAATTTATTTTTTATAATATTTTTACAACTACTTAAACATTTTTTTACTTTTTTTTTAAATCTTTTTTACTTTGTCCTACTATGGGACTATCATTTTTTGCAGGCTGATCGCTTGTATAGTATGGGGAAGCAGCAGTAACCCCATGCTGTAGAAACTGTCAGCTCTGCACTGACAGGGAAAGTTACTGATCATGCACTGCGCATGATCAAGCAACTTTTCTAGCTCTGGTGACCCAGATGTCATCATAACGACATCGGTTCACCATGGCAACAATCAGGACCTCGCGTCATGCCGCTGGGTCTCTGATCCAAAGGCAGAGGGGCTGCGGCTGTCAGAATGCTGCGATCACATTTGATCGCAGCATTCAGGGGGTTAAAGTGCAGGGAGCAGTGTGCTACTGCTTCTGGCACTTAATGCCGGGTGTCAGCTAACACCCGGAGGTGATCGCCCACACACCAACTGTGCGCTTGGACGATCGCGATGACGTAATAATCCATCCCTGGTCAAATAGGCCCAGGTCACAGGGATGGAATATTGTGTCAGATGTGAGAAAGGGATTAAGCAAAATGACCCGAAGTAGACAACTAAAAGAAAACCCTTCACCAGGTTTTTTGCTACTCCATCTAGAGAAGCATCATGTAGGGACAGTTACCAGTACTCTGAATGCTGAGCTCTGTATAACCCCGCCCACACCACTGATTGGCCATTTCTGCTCTTGCACAGTGTACACAGAAAGCTGCCAATCAGAGGTGGGGGCGGGGTTATACAGAGCTCATGAATATGGAGGACTGCATGGCAGCAAGTTTACTAGTCCTCTAGTGAAAATCTCCTGATGATAAAACTGTGATTTAAAAACAAACAAACAAATAGTTATAATGAAGAAGGCTAAGGCTGGTTGATATACACTCACCGGCCACTTTATTAGGTACACCTGTCCAACTTCTTGTTAACACTTAATTTCTAATCAGCCATTCACATGGCGGCAACTCAGTGCATTTAGGCATGTAGACATGGTCAAGACAATCTCCTGCAGTTCAAACCGAGCATCAGTATGGGGAAGAAAGGTGATTTGAGTGCCTTTGAACGTGGCATGGTTGTTGGTGCCAGAAGGGCTAGTCTGAGTATTTCAGAAACTGCTGATCTACTGGGATTTTCACGCACAACCATCTCTAGGGTTTACAGAGAATGGTCCGAAAAAGAAAAAAAATCCAGTGAGCGGCAGTTCTGTGGGCGGAAATGCCTTGTTGATGCCAGAGGTCAGAGGAGAATGGGCAGACTGGTTCGAGCTGATAGAAAGGCAACAGTGACTCAAATCGCCACCCGTTACAACCAAGGTAGGCCTAAGAGCATCTCTGAACGCACAGTGCGTCGAACTTTGAGGCAGATGGGCTACAGCAGCAGAAGACCACACCGGGTACCACTCCTTTCAGCTAAGAACAGGAAACTGAGGCTACAATTTGTACAAAGCTCATCGAAATTGGACAGTAGAAGATTGGAAAAACGTTGCTTGGTCTGATGAGTCTCGATTTCTGCTGCGACATTCGGATGGTAGGGTCAGAATTTGGCGTAAACAACATGAAAGCATGGATCCATCCTGCCTTGTATGGAGCATCTTTGGGATGTGCAGCCGACAAATCTGCGGCAACTGTGTGATGCCATCATGTCAATATGGACCAAAATCTCTGAGGAATGCTTCCAGCACCTTGTTGAATCTATGCCACGAAGAATTGAGGCAGTTCTGAAGGCAAAAGGGGGTCCAACCCGTTACTAGCATGGTGTACCTAATAAAGTGGCCGGTGAGTGTATATATTCATGCTTCGTGGTCCTAGTGTGCACAGACCAGCTGAGGGTCTCCTGATTAGAACTGAAAAGCTTCATCAATGGCTATGGAGCTGTCATGCTAAGGTCAGACCCATGGATGGTCCACGTATCATGTGCTTGGACAGCAAATCACAGATGTGTGAATATGGTCTACGGCCTACAGAAACTTCTGACCTCAACTGTGTGTGAATAAGCCCTATCTGAGATAAAGATGACACATACGTTGCTATTTCTGTTCATTTCAACATTGAGAAGGCAGCATACTTAAAGTTCAGTTCATTTCTACAGAAAAGTGAATGGCAATGAAAGTTAATTTAGGAAACATTACTGCTATAAGTGGTAAATGGCCCCTGTGGACGGCAAGCAGAATATTCCGAAAATCTGTGTCAACTCAAGTAATGAGGACGCTGCCATGACAGATTTGCAGCTACACAGAGCCCAGAGAGCAACAATGTTCTGTATTACCATATCATGGTATTTAAAAAGCATCCATCACCTTCTGTGCAAAAATGAAGTAATTTACAATATGTACTATTATTTTCTAGGGTGCATACTGGGAGGCTCCATTAACCGCCCTTGACTAGAGAGGGGCCATATAGTTCACCTTTACCAGGAGCTGCACCTATAAATATTTATTTAAATGTAATTAATTAACTTTTGCCTTTAATGTCTAAGTTGGTTTGTTATTCATCTTGTTATTTTATGAATTTGTCCATATGGAAATATCTGCATTTGATGACTTGGAGCAGAGACTTCCTGATCATCTTTGCCAGGAGAACGCAGTTATACGAAAAGCTATCTGTCCTGTTGAGCGGCTGCTCATTACTGTGGGAATTTTTCTTTTCTTTTTGTAAAATTATCTAGTACCTTCTGAACACTTTTGTGAATTGTTGTAAATTTTTGCCATTGTAAAGTGTATTATTATTTAGCTTTTTTTGTCCCTATAGACTTAACATTTACATTTTTTTTTTTTTTTACTGTATTGTGATATTTTATGCTTCTCATTCACAGATTTGTGGCCACTTGCCAGAGTTTTTGGCCCCTGTATCTGCAATTGTGTTGGAAAATCAACTATTCCAGAAATTGTGAAGAGCACATGCCATGGGATCTGGCAGTATTTGAAACCAATTGTGATGCCCAATCCGACCTCTGGAGATTTGGTTGCAGGTGACAGCCGACTTTCAATCTATTTTCCCTACCTTGTTCAATAGACTAGACGTTCAATCTGTCTCCAGTTTCCCCAAACTGTAGATGCTATCAGAGGAAAGCACCTACGAGTGCAGGCCCATAGGGGAACAGGGTAATCCCCCGTTGGGCCCCCAACCCCACTGTATGGGCAGTACTTGGCATAATTTACTTGGTTTACTCTGTACAGAAAAACATAACGTTACTCATTAACCAAATTACCCAGTTTACTATTATATGGAAGCACAGGCAAATATGTGATCGAGGGAAGTGTAATATTTGCATGCAGGTAAAAAGTGGGCCCCTTGACACCAACACTTTATGTGTGGAGCCAACCTCATGATCAGGATCACATTTTTTGAACTCTAAAAGTATTTTTTAGTGGTTCTGATGGCAGTGGTTGATGCAACATACCAGTTTGTAGCTATCGGAGCTGGTGACCATGGTAGTATTGGGGACTTTTGTGCTCTATAAACCTCAAAATTTGTTTGCAGGGTATAGTTGGCTCAGGTGACTATCCCTCTTCCCGAACCATTTCCAAGGTTCCAAGGTTTCATTACATTCTGCCACTAATGTAATGATATCAAATAAAGCTTTTTCCACAGTTGCTCAAACTGTTGTGCTCACCTATGGGATTGCATGCCCAGAGAAGAGTATTCAACCAGAGGCTCAGTCACTTTGTGGAGTGAACCACTGGAATCATGATGAGAAACAGCAGGGTCTTCACCAATGCATCGCAGTTGGATGAGGCCACAGTTAATTTGGTAATGAAAGCTGCCTGTGTTCTCCACAACTATATTCGCGGTTATGAAAACCTGACCATGTAAGTGGTGACACAAGCGGGTTTTGGAGACTAACAAGTTAATAGGGACATGGAGAGGCCATCCAACTGTGCTGAATAAGTAAGAGATACCTTCACAGACTTCTTCATGTCACCTGAAGGTGTCGTGCCTGGAAAATCTCATAGCAGCAATGTTGAGCAGCCACCCCAGGAGTCAGGCATGATTTTGTCCTCCCTGTCATCTACTCTAATTTAGGTTTTCTGCTTGAGGGCATAATTTTTTTTTTATTATGTTTGCTTTACAATGTGTGCAGAATTATTAGTCAATTTGTATTGAAGAGTAATTTTATTAATGAACAATTATGATGCTGTCAGTCAATCCAAAAGTTGGATTGGTTGTGAGTCCATCTTCAAAACAAAGAGGTGGAACTAGCTCATCTTTAAGAATACGAGCCCAAGCAGTACCCTCCTCCTATATTACTGATCTAGCCACGGGCCCATCCATCTAGTCCGTCAAGTCACTCTCATCTCATTAGTCCATAAAACCTTTTAAAAATCTGTCTTCAGATATTTAGTGGCCGGGTCTTGACGTTTTTCACTTCTGTATCTTATTCCATGGTGGTTGGGTTTCTGCCTCACTTTCGTTGGCCATGTCTCTGAGCACTGAACACCTTGTACTTCTGGGCCTCCAGGGAGGTTGCAGTTTTGGAATATGACAGCACTGGAGGATAATGGCTTCCTGGTCACTTCACGTTTGATTCTTGACAATTAATGTGAATCTTTTTTTCCTCAATACAGTTTTTGTGACCCTGTTGACTATTTGCTACAAAATGTTTCATGGTTCTGTAATCCTGATCCATTCTGCAAATTCAGCGCGCCGATCTGGCATCAGTCGAACATCCGTACGGCGGAAATTAGCTACTCACAAATGGCACCCTTACAAAATCCAGCTGCTGCAGCATCTCAACAAGGATTACTCAGATCGGCTTGCTGAATTTGCAGAATGGGCAAAACAAAAATTGGAACAGGAACCTCAATTTACACAGAACATTATGTTCAGTGATGAGGCAAACTTTTTTGGGTGGGCCATTTAGATCGATACACCTAGATAACATGAGAATGGTGACAGTTTTCTTCTGTAGGATGTGTTGCATTGAAATATACTGCAATGACCTGGGTACTGCGTTCACCAGACATCAATACAATTTCTATCTGCTCCTCACGTGTTAACCTCTGCGACATGTCAATGGCTATAAACAAAGAGAAACTTGTAAATAACTCATGAAAGAATAAAGTTACGTTAAAACCAAGCACACCATTGTTTTTCTTGTGAAATTCTCAATAAGTTTGATGTGTCACATGACCCTCTTCCCATTGGAAAAAATAAAGTTGGATCCAAAATGTCTGACTTCAAAATGGCCGCCATGGTCACCACCCATCTTGAAAAGTTTTCCCCCTCCCACATACTAATGTGCCACAAACAGGAAGTTGATATCACCAAGCATTCCCATTTTATTTAGGTGTAGCCATATACATGGCCCACCCTCTGTGTGTATGTGTATATGTGTGTACACTTTTTTTTTTCTTTTTTCATCTTTTACATTTTAAAAATTACAAAAAGGAAAATGGGTTGATGCAAAAGTATTGAAATTATGTGCCCTTTTTTCTCCACACATACCTTTGATTGTGGCTAAAGAGTTCTATTTTAACCTCAACTGTTCATAGGACTCTTTTCCAGAATGCATCAGGCTTGTTTAGATGTTCTTTTGCATACTTCTGACACTAAATTTTATGGTGAGGATGCAGGAGAGGTTTTCTACTCTTCCATGAAGGCCATAATTGTGCAGGTGTCTAACAGTGTCTAACAGTAGAACAATGTACCACAACTTTAAAGTCAACTAAATCTTTCTGAAGGTCTTTTGCAGTTAAGTGGGTGTTCTGATTTGTTTTTCTAGCAATCCTATGAACAGCTCTCACTGACATTTTGCTTGGTCTTGATGACCTTATCTTGACCTCCACTGTTCTTGTTAACTGCCATTTCTTAATTACATTGCGAACTGAGAAAAGGGCAACTGGAAAACGCTTTGCTATCTTCTTATAGCCTGCTCCTGCTTTGTGGGCTTCTAGCATTTCCATTTTCAGAGTGTTAGACAGCTGCTTAGAGGAACCTATAGCTGCAGTTTTTTAGCACAAGGTTAGAGGAGGCTGGGTTTCTATTTAGCTGGGAAATTTGCATCACCTGGCCTTTCCTAATGTTGATTGTGAACAAGCCATAGCCCTAAAAGGCTAATTAAAGTATGAAGCCTTGGTCAAAGTTATGTGAGTGCACAAATATCCAAGGGTGCCCAAACTTTTTCATTGTCCCATTTTACTTTTAGGAATTTTTAAAGTGTAAAAAATGTCACTATATATATTTTTTTTTTGCCTAAAATACAAAGGAAATGTGTCATCTTTAACTTTAGGCTTTTTAGAGATCACTAGCTGAAGAGCCCGGTGTTGCCTGGGCATAGTAAATATATGTGGTTAGTTATAGCACCTCACTTTTCTTATTTTTCCATCACGCCTCTCATTTTCCCTTCACATCTCATTTTCTCCCTCACTCCTCTTATTTTCCCCCTCACTCCTCTCATTCCCCCCTCACTCCTCTCATTCCCTCCTAAAACTTGTCATTTCGACCTCACATCTGTCATTTTCCGATCACTCCACTATTTTCCCTCACTTCTCTCATTTTGCACTCACACCTTTTTCATTTTCACCTCACACCCCTCATTTTCACCTTAGTATATACATGTTTGTCATCTCCCTTATATATAGTATACACCTGTATGTCATCTCCTGTATATTGTATATACCTGTATGTCATCTCCCCTGTAAATAGTATATACCTGCTGTATGTCATCTCCTCCTGTATATTGTATATACCTATGTGTCATCTCCTCCTGTCTATAGTATATACCTGTGTCATCTCTTCTGTATATACTATATACCTGTATGTCATCTCCTCCTATATATAGTATATACCTGTATGTCATCTCTTGTATATAGTATATACCTGTATGTCATCTCCCCTGTATATAGTATATACCTGCTGTTTGTCATCTCCTCCTCTGTATACCTATGTGTCATCTCCTCTTTTATATAGTATATACCTGTATGTCATCTCCTCCTGTATATAGTATATACGTGTGTCATCTCCTCCTGTATATAGTATATACCTGTAAGTCATCTCCTCCAGTATATACCTGTGTGTCATCTGCTCCTGTATATAGTATATACCTTTGTGTCATCTCCTCCTGTATACAGCATGTACCTGTATTTCATCTCCTCCTGTACATAGTATATACCTGTGTGTCATCTGCTCCTGTATATAGTATATATCTGTGTGTCGTCTCCTCCTGTATATAGTATATACCTGTGTGTCATCTCCTCCTGTATATAGTATATATCTGTGTGTCGTCTCCTCCTGTATATAGTATATACCTGTGTCATCTCCCCTGTATATAGTATATATGTGTGTGTCATCTCCCCTGTATATAGTATATACCTGTGTGTCATCTCCTCCTGTATATAGTATATATCTGTGTGTCATCTCCTCCTGTATTAGACCTCGTTCACACGTTATTTGCTCAGTATTTTTACCTCAGTATTTGTAAGCTAAATTGGCAGCCTGATAAATCCCCAGCCAACAGGAAGCCCTCCCCCCTGGCAGTATATATTAGCTCACACATACACATAATAGACAGGTCATGTGACTGACAGCTGCCGTATTTCCTATATGGTACAGTTGTTGCTCTTGTAGTTTGTCTGCTTATTAATCAGATTTTTATTTTTTGAAGGATAATACCAGACTTGTGTGTGTTTTAGGGCGAGTTTCATGTGTCAAGTTGTGTGTGTTGAGTTGCTTGTGGCGACATGCATGTAGCGACTTTTGTGAGATGAGTTTTGTGTGGCGACATGCGTGCAGCAACTTTTTGTGTCGAGTTGCATGTGACAAGTTAGTGCAGCAAGTTGTGTGCAGCAAGTTTTGCGCGTGGCGAGTTTTATGTGTGGTGCGTTTTCAGTATGTGCAAGTTTTGTGTGAGGCAACTTTTGCATGTGTTGCAACGTTTGTGCATGTGGCAATTTTTCCGCGTGTGCAAGTTTTGTATGTGGCGAGTTTTCCATGAAGTGAGTTTTGCATGTGTGGCGAGTTTTGCGTGAGCCTAGTTTTGCATGTGGCAAGTTTTGCGCGTGGCGAGTTTTGAGCGGCGACTTTTGTGTTTCGACTTTTATGTGGCGAGGTTGGTGTATGTGTGGTGAAATGTGTGCTGAGGGTGATATGTGTTCAAGCACGTGGTAGTGTGTGGCGCATTTTGTGTGTGTGTTCATATCCCCGTGTGAGGTGAGTATCCCATGTCGGGGCCCCACCTTAGCAACTGTACGGTATGTACTCTTTGGCGCCATCGCTCTCACTCTTTAAGTCCCCCTTGTTCACATCTGGCAGCTGTCAATTTGCCTCCAACACTTTTCCTTTCACTTTTTCGGCATTATGTAGATAGGGGCAAAATTGTTTAGTGAATTGGAACGCGCGGGGTTAAAATTTCGCCTCACAACATAGCCTATGACGCTCTCAGGGTCCAGACGTGTGACTGTACAAAATTTTGTGGCTGTAGCTGCGAAGGTGCAGATGCCAATCCCAGACATACACACATACACACACACATTCAGCTTTATATATTAGATATACCTGTAAGTCATCTCCCCTGTATATAGTATATACCTGTATGTCATCTCCTCCTGTATATAATATATAGCCGCATGTCATCTCCTCCTGTATATAGTATATATGTGTATGTCATCTCCCCTGTATATAGTATATACCTGTATGTCATCTCCTCCTGTATATAATATATAGCTGTATATCATCTCCCCTGTATATAGTATATACCTGTATGCCATCTCCTCCTGGCTGTCAATTTGCCTCCAACACTTTTCCTTTCACTTTTTCCCCATTATGTAGATAGGGGCAAAATTGTTTGGTGAATTGGAAAGCGCGGGGTTAAAATTTTGCCTCACAACATAGCCTATGATGCTCTCGGGGTCCAGAGGTGTGACTGTGCAAAATTTTGTGGCTGTAGCTGCGACGGTGCAGATGCCAATCCCGGACATACACACACACATACATGCATACATACACACATACACACACACACATTCAGCTTTATATATTAGATTTCATCTTCAACTTGCTTAGCTGTTCACAGTAACAGTAATTTTGAACAGGGGTTCCCAAACTTTTACATGCCACTGTAAATTATGATGCGGACAAAGTATTTACTTGTGCATAATCCAAGTTTGATTGTTTTAAGTTTGCATTGTGCAATAAAGTTTTTCGAGGCAAAAATGAATGACGAGTTTTTGATAAAGTCATAATTTTCACACAAGTCAATATTTATGTACATTGGGGTAATGTATGTTTCAAAATCGATTCTTCTACATTCCCATAAATGATGACACCAACTTTTCAGAAAAAAAAAATATATTTATCCAAGTTTTTTAGTCAAAATAAGTCATTGAAATCACATGAATAAAGGAATAAATGAAAAATGTATGGAAACGTGAAACTAAACATAAACAAAGACAAACGTGAACGGCACTGCCCGAAAACTTATTGATTACATTAAAGCCGGTGTTTATAAGTAATTTTTGTCCAAAAAACAGCCACATTATAGGGATCCTGGGTGCAATTCCATAGAAGATCAGATTTGTTCCATAGTGTGAAGAAAAGAAGAAAAAAAAGAAAAGCGGAATGCACTCACCGATCTCAAAAGACAGCTTTTATTGAATCTTCATGAATAAAACTTCAGGGCCGGGGGAAGAGGAGTGGAGCTCAGGCGAGCAGGAGGAGATGACGGCCGTTTCGCACAGTGCTTGCGCTTCAACGGGTCCTGCTCGCCTGAGCTCCACTCCTCTTCCCCCGGCCCTGAAGTTTTATTCATGAAGATTCAATACAAGCTGTCTTTTGAGATCGGTGAGTGCATTCCGCTTTTCTTTTTTTTTTTTCTTTTCTTCACACTGTGAAACTAAACATACTGACCAAAAGAATCTCAGAGACAAACACTGTAAATTAGCCAGCTCAAGACCGGAACATTTCCCACCTGTTCCTGACCAGGCACATTTTCGGATTTTTTCGTTCATGTGGTTTAAAGAGCTGTGAAAACTTTTCTCTTTCAGATATTCAAGTAATTTTGGCACCTTTTTTGTGATACACGGGGTTTCATTTTTTGTTACTGTTTTTTTGTGGATAGCATAGAATCATAGAATGTTAGAGTTGGAAGGGACCTCCAATATCATCGTATCCAACTCCCTGCTCAATGCTGGATTCACTAAACCATCTCAGACAGATGACTGTCCAGCCTCTGTTAGAAGACTTTCATTGAAGGAGAACTCACCACCTCTCATGGTCACCTGTTCCACTCATTGATCACCCTCACTGTCAAAAAGTTGTTTTCTAATATCTAATCTGCATCTTCTCCCTTTCAGTTTCATTCCATTGCTTCTCGTGTTTCCATGTGCAAACGATGATCCCTCTACACTATGGGTATGTGCACACGTTGCGGATTTCTTGCAGAAATTTCCTGAAGAAAACCGGATATTTTCTGCAAGAAATCCGCATTTTTTTTTTGCGTTTTTTTTCCGTTTTTTTCTCGTTTTTTAGCATTCTGCAAGCGTAATTAGCTTGCAGAATGCTAAAGTTTTCCAAGCGATCTGTAGCATCGCTTGGAAAACTGACTGACAGGTTGGTCACACTTGTCAAACATAGCGTTTGACAAGTGTGACCAACTTTTTACTATAGATGCAGCCTATGCAGCATCTATAGTAAAAGATAGAATGTTTAAAAAAAATAAAAAAAATAAAAAAATGCTTATACTCACCCAGACATCTCCTCAGCGGCGTCCGTTCCACTTCCTATAGCTGGTCTGTGCGCACAGGACCTTCCATGACGTCACGGTCACGTGAGCGGTCACATGACCGCTCACGACCAATCACAGGACAGTGACGTCATCGGCAGGTCTTTCACCGCACACCAGCTACAGGAACCGAAGCGACAGCGTGCAGTGGAGGCGGGAAGACATCGAGGGTGAGTATAGGACTGTTTTTTATTTTAATTCTTATTTTTTGACCACTTATATGGTGCCCAGTGCGTGGAGCAGAGTCTCCTCTCCTCCACCCTGGGTACCAACCGCACATAATCTGCTTACTTCCCACATCGTGGGCACAGCCCCGTGCGGGAAGTAAGCAGATCAATGGACCCCTAGGTGTGCGGAATCCCCTGCAATTCCGCATTTTAATGAACATGTTGCTTTTTTTTCCGCGATGCGATTTTTTCGCGGAAAAAAGGGCTACATTTGCACAAAAAATGCGGAATACACTTAAAATAATAGGAGGCATATCTAAGCATTTTTTTCGCATTTTTATCACGTTTTTATAGCGAAAAAACGCGAAAAAAACGCGAAAAATACTTAACGTGTGCACATGGCCTTAGACATCCCTTCAGATATTTGTAGACAGCTATTAAGTCTCCTCATAGCCTTCTTTTTTTCAAGCTAAACATTCCTAGATCCTTCAACTGTTCCTCATAGGATATAGTTTGCAGTCCGCTCACCATCCTGGTAGGTCTTCTCTGAACTTGCTCCAGTTTTCCGATGTCTTTTTTTTAATGTGGTGCCCAGAACTGGACAAAGTGTTCCAGATGAGGCCTGAGAAAGGAGTAGAGAGTGTGATGCAGTGACCCCTGTTACAGGTAGGGGGCGCTGCATGGTCTCCTTAGAATACGCATGGAGGCGTATTGAGGCCATAGGAATGCATGGCAATCGCAGGCATAACTGTGGTGATAAGACAAAGTCCGACATTATTGTTAATGGCCGTTATGTGTCGCAGAGGAAGATACTTTGCGATGTAAGCCTGAAGTAAGGTTGTTCTGGGACCCGTAGTCCCACAAGTATTTGTGTTTCTTTATTTAGGTTTAGTCGGAGGACTGGGTGGATCTGGCTAACCACACACACCTCCCACCTATGGGAGTGGTTACAGCTTTATAATGTGACCTGGGTGTGGGTCAAATGGTTCCTGTGTATTAACTTGAATGGTTCTTGGCTGTAAGGTCCTGTGAGAGAAAAGGCCTGGGTGTTGGGAGGTCCAGAGTGGGGACCGGATCCCTGAAGAGCACCTGGTGAGGCCTGTTGTGAATTTACCTTTTGGCTCCCTCTAGTGGCTACTAGTGTTTTTACTCTGGGTATGTCTATCATTCCTTGTATTCTCACCTGGGTCGTTAGGTCAGGGGTGTTGCTATATAAGCTCCCTGGACCTTCAGTTCAATGCCTGGCAACGTTGATATCAGAGCTAATCTGTAGTGCTCTTGTCTACTGATCCTGGTTCCTGCTTGATTAAGCTAAGTCTGCTTTCTTGCTTTTTGCTATTGTTTTTGTTTGCATTTTTGTCCAGCTTGTACATAATCTGTATCCTATCCTTGCTGGAAGCTCTAGGGAGGCTGGAGTTCTCCCCCCGGGCCGTTAGACGGTTCGGGGGTTCTTGAATCTCCAGTGTGGATTTTTGTAGGGTTTTTGTTGACCATATAAGTTATCTTACTACATTCTGCTATTAGTGAGTGGGCCTCTCTTTGCTAAACCTAGTTTGTTGTGAATTTGCTTTTTGCTCCCTCTAGTGGTTACTAGTTTTTTGACTCTGGTTTTTCTGTCTTTCCTTTTATCCGCACCTGGGTCGTTAGTTAGGGGTGTTGCTATATAAGCTCCCTGGACCTTCAGTTCAATGCCTGGCAACGTAGTTAACAGAGCTAGTCTGCTGTGCTCTTGTCTACTGATCCTGGTTCCAGTTATATCAGCTAAGTCTGCCTTTTGCTTTTTGCTATTTGTTTTGGTTTTGTATTTTTGTCCAGCTTGTTCCAAATCTATATCCTGACCTTTGCTGGAAGCTCTAGGGGGCTGGTGTTCTCCCCCCGGACCGTTAGACGGTTCGGGGGTTCTTGAATTTCCAGTGTGGATTTTGATAGGGTTTTTGTTGACCATATAAGTTACCTTTCTTTATTCTGCTATCAGTAAGCGGGCCTCTCTGTGCTAAACCTGGTTCATTTCTGTGTTTGTCATTTCCTCTTACCTCACCGTCATTATTTGTGGGGGGCTTCTATCCAGCTTTGGGGTCCCCTTCTCTGGAGGCAAGAAAGGTCTTTGTTTTCCTCTACTAGGGGTAGCTAGATTCTCCGGCTGGCGCGTGTCATCTAGAATCAACGTAGGAATGATCCCCGGCTACTTCTAGTGTTGGCGTTAGGAGTAGATATATGGTCAACCCAGTTACCACTGCCCTATGAGCTGGATTTTTGTATTCTGCAGACTTCCACGTTCCTCTGAGACCCTCGCCATTGGGGTCATAACAGTTTGCCAGGCCAGTATTAAATGTTTAATGCATTGCAGAAGAGGGATTATAAGAAAGAAGATTCTGAGTTTTTTGTTTTCTCTTTCCCCTTTACCTCAGAGTGGCTATGCTTGCTGCAGACATGAATGTCCAGACCTTGATTACAAGTGTGGACCAGCTGGCTACTCGTGTGCAGGGCATACAAGACTATGTTATCAGAAATCCTAGGTCAGAACCTAAAATACCGATTCCTGAACTGTTTTCCGGAGACAGGTTTAAGTTTAGGAATTTCGTGAATAATTGTAAATTGTTTTTGTCCCTGAGACCCTGTTCATCAGGAGATTCTGCTCAGCAAGTAAAGATTGTTATTTCGTTCTTACGGGGCGACCCTCAGGATTGGGCTTTTTCGCTGGCGCCAGGAGATCCGGCATTGGCTGATCTTGATGCGTTTTTTCTGGCGCTCGGTTTACTTTATGAGGAACCCAATCTTGAGATTCAGGCAGAAAAGGCCTTGCTGTCTATGTCTCAGGGGCAGGACGAGGCTGAAGTGTATTGCCAAAAATTTCGGAAATGGTCCGTGCTGACACATTGGAACGAGTGTGCACTGGCCGCTAATTTTAGAAATGGCCTTTCTGAAGCCATTAAGAATGTTATGGTGGGTTTTCCCATTCCCACAGGTCTGAATGATACTATGGCACTGGCTATTCAAATTGACCGGCGGTTGCGGGAGCGCAAAACCGCAAATTCCCTCATGGTGTTGTCTGAACAGACACCTAATTCGGTGCAATGTGATAGAAAAACCGCAAATTCCCTCATGGTGTTGTCTGAACAGACACCTGATTTAATGCAATGTGATAGAATCCTGACTAGAAATGAGCGGAAAATTCATAGACGCCGGAATGGCTTGTGCTACTACTGTGGTGATTCTACACGTTATCTCAGCATGCTCTAAACGTATAGCTAAGGTTGTTAGTCCTGTCACCGTTGGTAATTTGCAACCTAAATTTATTCTGTCTGTAACTTTGATTTGCTCACTGTCATCTTATCCTGTCATGGCGTTTGTAGATTCAGGTGCTGCCCTGAGTCTCATGGATCTCTCATTTGCTAAGCGCTGTGGATTTACTCTTGAACCATTAGAAAATCCTATTCCTCTTAGGGGTATTGATGCTACACCATTGGCAGCAAATAAACCGCAGTATTGGACACAGGTTACCATGTGCATGACTCCTGAACACCGCGAGGTGATACGTTTCCTGGTTTTACATAAAATGCATGATTTGGTCGTTTTAGGGCTGCCATGGTTACAGACCCATAATCCAGTCCTGGACTGGAAGGCTATGTCAGTCTCAAGTTGGGGCTGTCGTGGTATTCATGAGGATTCCCTGCCTGTGTCTATTGCTTCTTCTACGCCTTCGGAAGTTCCGGAGTATTTGTCTGATTATCAGGATGTCTTCAGTGAGTCTGAGTCCAGTGCACTGCCTCCTCATAGGGACTGTGACTGTGCTATAGATTTGATCCCAGGCAGTAAATTTCCTAAAGGAAGACTGTTTAATCTGTCGGTACCTGAACATACCGCTATGCGTTCATATATCAAGGAGTCTCTGGAAAAAGGACATATTCGTCCGTCTTCTTCCCCTCTTGGTGCGGGATTCTTTTTTGTGGCAAAAAAGGACGGATCTTTGAGACCTTGTATTGATTATCGGCTTTTAAATAAGATCACTGTCAAATTTCAGTATCCTTTACCGCTGTTGTCTGACTTGTTTGCCCGGATTAAGGGTGCCAAGTGGTTCACCAAGATAGACCTTCGTGGTGCGTACAACCTTGTGCGCATTAAGCAAGGTGATGAATGGAAAACCGCATTCAATACGCCCGAAGGTCATTTTGAGTACTTGGTGATGCCTTTTGGGCTCTCCAATGCGCCTTCAGTTTTTCAGTCCTTTATGCATGACATTTTCCGGAAGTATCTGGATAAATTTTTGATTGTTTATCTGGATGATATTTTGGTTTTTTCTGATAATTGGGAATCGCATGTGGAGCAGGTCAGGTTGGTCTTTAAAATTTTGTGTGAAAATTCTTTGTTTGTCAAGGGCTCAAAGTGTCTCTTTGGTGTACAGAAGGTTCCCTTTTTGGGGTTCATTTTTTCCCCTTCTGCTGTGGAGATGGACCCAGTCAAGGTCCGAGCTATTCTTGATTGGACTCAGCCCTCGTCAGTTAAGAGTCTTCAGAAGTTCTTGGGCTTCGCTAACTTCTACCGTCGTTTTATCGCTAATTTTTCTAGCATTGTGAAACCTTTGACGGATATGACCAAGAAGGGCTCCGATGTAGCTAACTGGGCTCCTGCTGCCGTGGAGGCTTTCCAGGAGTTGAAACGCCGGTTTACTTCGGCGCCTGTTTTGTGCCAGCCTGACGTCTCACTTCCCTTTCAGGTTGAGGTGGATGCTTCGGAGATTGGGGCAGGGGCCGTTTTGTCGCAGAGAGGCCCTGGTTGCTCTGTTATGAAACCTTGTGCCTTTTTCTCTAGGAAGTTTTCGCCTGCCGAGCGAAATTATGATGTGGGCAATCGGGAGTTGTTGGCCATGAAATGGGCATTTGAGGAGTGGCGTCATTGGCTCGAGGGTGCTAAGCATCGTGTGGTGGTCTTGACTGATCACAAAAATCTGATGTATCTCGAGTCTGCTAAACGCCTTAATCCGAGACAGGCCCGCTGGTCATTGTTTTTCTCCCGCTTTGATTTTGTTGTCTCGTATTTACCAGGTTCAAAGAATGTGAAGGCCGATGCTCTTTCTAGGAGCTTTGTGCCTGATGCTCCTGGAGTCGCTGATCCTGTTGGTATTCTTAAAGATGGAGTTATCTTGTCAGCTATTTCTCCGGATCTGCGACGTGTGTTGCAGAGATTTCAGGCTGATAGGCCTGAGTCTTGTCCACCTGACAGACTGTTTGTTCCGGATAAGTGGACCAGCAGAGTCATTTCCGAGGTTCATTCCTCGGTGTTGGCAGGTCACCCGGGAATTTTTGGCACCAGAGATCTGGTGGCCAGGTCCTTTTGGTGGCCTTCCTTGTCAAGAGATGTGCGGTCATTTGTGCAGTCCTGTGGGACTTGTGCTCGAGCTAAGCCTTGCTGTTCTCGTGCCAGCGGTTTGCTCTTGCCCTTGCCTGTCCCGAAGAGACCTTGGACACATATCTCCATGGATTTCATTTCTGATCTTCCGCTATCTGGGTGATATGTGATCGCTTCTCCAAGATGGTCCATTTGGTTCCTTTGCCTAAGCTGCCTTCCTCTTCCGATCTGGTTCCTGTGTTTTTCCAGAACGTGGTTCGTTTGCACGGCATCCCTGAGAATATTGTGTCAGACAGAGGATCCCAGTTCGTTTCCAGGTTCTGGCGATCCTTTTGTAGTAGGATGGGCATTGATTTGTCGTTTTCGTCTGCTTTCCATCCTCAGACTAATGGACAGACGGAGCGAACCAATCAGACTTTGGAGGCTTATTTGAGGTGTTTTGTCTCTGCTGATCAGGACGATTGGGTGACATTCTTGCCGTTGGCTGAGTTTGCCCTTAATAATCGGGCTAGTTCCGCCACCTTGGTTTCGCCTTTTTTCTGCAACTCTGGTTTCCATCCTCGCTTTTCTTCGGGTCATGTGGAGCCTTCTGACTGTCCTGGGGTGGATTCTGTGGTGGATAGGTTGCAGCAGATCTGGAATCATGTGGTGGACAACTTGAAGTTGTCACAGGAGAAGGCTCAGCGCTTTGCCAACCGCCGCCGCGGTGTGGGTCCCCGACTACGCGTTGGGGATTTGGTGTGGCTTTCTTCCCGCTTTGTTCCTATGAAGGTCTCCTCTCCCAAATTTAAACCTCGTTTTATTGGGCCTTACAAGATATTGGAAATCCTTAATCCTGTATCTTTTCGTCTGGATCTTCCTGTGTCGTTTGCTATTCACAATGTATTTCATAGGTCCTTGTTGCGGCGGTACATTGTGCCTGTAGTTCCTTCTGCTGAGCCTCCTGCTCCGGTGTTGGTTGAGGGCGAGTTGGAGTACGTGGTGGAGAAGATCTTGGATTCTCGCCTCTCCAGGCGGAGGCTTCAGTACCTGGTCAAGTGGAAGGGCTATGGTCAGGAGGATAATTCCTGGGTGGTCGCCTCTGATGTTCATGCGGCCGATTTAGTTCGTGCCTTTCATGCCGCTCATCCTGATCGCCCTGGTGGTCGTGGTGAGGGTTCGGTGACCCCTCACTAAGGGGGGGGTACTGTTGTGAATTTGCTTTTTGCTCCCTCTAGTGGTTACTAGTTTTTTGACTCTGGTTTTTCTGTCTTTCCTTTTATCCGCACCTGGGTCGTTAGTTAGGGGTGTTGCTATATAAGCTCCCTGGACCTTCAGTTCAATGCCTGGCAACGTAGTTAACAGAGCTAGTCTGCTGTGCTCTTGTCTACTGATCCTGGTTCCAGTTATATCAGCTAAGTCTGCCTTTTGCTTTTTGCTATTTGTTTTGGTTTTGTATTTTTGTCCAGCTTGTTCCAAATCTATATCCTGACCTTTGCTGGAAGCTCTAGGGGGCTGGTGTTCTCCCCCCGGACCGTTAGACGGTTCGGGGGTTCTTGAATTTCCAGTGTGGATTTTGATAGGGTTTTCGTATCCAACTCCCTGCTCAATGCTGGATTCACTAAACCATCTCAGACAGATGACTGTCCAGCCTCTGTTAGAAGACTTTCATTGAAGGAGAACTCACCACCTCTCATGGTCACCTGTTCCACTCATTGATCACCCTCACTGTCAAAAAGTTGTTTTCTAATATCTAATCTGCATCTTCTCCCTTTCAGTTTCATTCCATTGCTTCTCGTGTTTCCATGTGCAAACGATGATCCCTCTACACTATGGGTATGTGCACACGTTGCGGATTTCTTGCAGAAATTTCCTGAAGAAAACCGGATATTTTCTGCAAGAAATCCGCATTTTTTTTTTGCGTTTTTTTTCCGTTTTTTTCTCGTTTTTTAGCATTCTGCAAGCGTAATTAGCTTGCAGAATGCTAAAGTTTTCCAAGCGATCTGTAGCATCGCTTGGAAAACTGACTGACAGGTTGGTCACACTTGTCAAACATAGCGTTTGACAAGTGTGACCAACTTTTTACTATAGATGCAGCCTATGCAGCATCTATAGTAAAAGATAGAATGTTTAAAAAAAATAAAAAAAATAAAAAAATGCTTATACTCACCCAGACATCTCCTCAGCGGCGTCCGTTCCACTTCCTATAGCTGGTCTGTGCGCACAGGACCTTCCATGACGTCACGGTCACGTGAGCGGTCACATGACCGCTCACGACCAATCACA
This sequence comes from Ranitomeya variabilis, assembly GCF_051348905.1. NCBI lineage: Eukaryota > Metazoa > Chordata > Amphibia > Anura > Dendrobatidae > Ranitomeya > Ranitomeya variabilis. The sequence goes on from NC_135235.1 coordinate 317,113,315, forward strand.
GGACAGTGACGTCATCGGCAGGTCTTTCACCGCACACCAGCTACAGGAACCGAAGCGACAGCGTGCAGTGGAGGCGGGAAGACATCGAGGGTGAGTATAGGACTGTTTTTTATTTTAATTCTTATTTTTTGACCACTTATATGGTGCCCAGTGCGTGGAGGAGAGTCTCCTCTCCTCCACCCTGGGTACCAACCGCACATAATCTGCTTACTTCCCACATCGTGGGCACAGCCCCGTGCGGGAAGTAAGCAGATCAATGGACCCCTAGGTGTGCGGAATCCCCTGCAATTCCGCATTTTAATGAACATGTTGCTTTTTTTTCCGCGATGCGATTTTTTCGCGGAAAAAAGGGCTACATTTGCACAAAAAATGCGGAATACACTTAAAATAATAGGAGGCATATCTAAGCATTTTTTTCGCATTTTTATCACGTTTTTATAGCGAAAAAACGCGAAAAAAACGCGAAAAATACTTAACGTGTGCACATGGCCTTAGACATCCCTTCAGATATTTGTAGACAGCTATTAAGTCTCCTCATAGCCTTCTTTTTTTCAAGCTAAACATTCCTAGATCCATAAACTGTTCCTCATAGGATATAGTTTGCAGTCCGCTCACCATCCTGGTAGGTCTTCTCTGAACTTGCTCCAGTTTTCCGATGTCTTTTTTTTAATGTGGTGCCCAGAACTGGACAAAGTGTTCCAGATGAGGCCTGAGAAAGGAGTAGAGAGTGTGATGCAGTGACCCCTGTTACAGGTAGGGGGCGCTGCATGGTCTCCTTAGAATACGCATGGAGGCGTATTGAGGCCATAGGAATGCATGGCAATCGCAGGCATAACTGTGGTGATAAGACAAAGTCCGACATTATTGTTAATGGCCGTTATGTGTCGCAGAGGAAGATACTTTGCGATGTAAGCCTGAAGTAAGGTTGTTCTGGGACCCGTAGTCCCACAAGTATTTGTGTTTCTTTATTTAGGTTTAGTCGGAGGACTGGGTGGATCTGGCTAACCACACACACCTCCCACCTATGGGAGTGGTTACAGCTTTATAATGTGACCTGGGTGTGGGTCAAATGGTTCCTGTGTATTAACTTGAATGGTTCTTGGCTGTAAGGTCCTGTGAGAGAAAAGGCCTGGGTGTTGGGAGGTCCAGAGTGGGGACCGGATCCCTGAAGAGCACCTGGTGAGGCCTGTTGTGAATTTACCTTTTGGCTCCCTCTAGTGGCTACTAGTGTTTTTACTCTGGGTATGTCTATCATTCCTTGTATTCTCACCTGGGTCGTTAGGTCAGGGGTGTTGCTATATAAGCTCCCTGGACCTTCAGTTCAATGCCTGGCAACGTTGATATCAGAGCTAATCTGTAGTGCTCTTGTCTACTGATCCTGGTTCCTGCTTGATTAAGCTAAGTCTGCTTTCTTGCTTTTTGCTATTGTTTTTGTTTGCATTTTTGTCCAGCTTGTACATAATCTGTATCCTATCCTTGCTGGAAGCTCTAGGGAGGCTGGAGTTCTCCCCCCGGGCCGTTAGACGGTTCGGGGGTTCTTGAATCTCCAGTGTGGATTTTTGTAGGGTTTTTGTTGACCATATAAGTTATCTTACTACATTCTGCTATTAGTGAGTGGGCCTCTCTTTGCTAAACCTAGTTTGTTGTGAATTTGCTTTTTGCTCCCTCTAGTGGTTACTAGTTTTTTGACTCTGGTTTTTCTGTCTTTCCTTTTATCCGCACCTGGGTCGTTAGTTAGGGGTGTTGCTATATAAGCTCCCTGGACCTTCAGTTCAATGCCTGGCAACGTAGTTAACAGAGCTAGTCTGCTGTGCTCTTGTCTACTGATCCTGGTTCCAGTTATATCAGCTAAGTCTGCCTTTTGCTTTTTGCTATTTGTTTTGGTTTTGTATTTTTGTCCAGCTTGTTCCAAATCTATATCCTGACCTTTGCTGGAAGCTCTAGGGGGCTGGTGTTCTCCCCCCGGACCGTTAGACGGTTCGGGGGTTCTTGAATTTCCAGTGTGGATTTTGATAGGGTTTTTGTTGACCATATAAGTTACCTTTCTTTATTCTGCTATCAGTAAGCGGGCCTCTCTGTGCTAAACCTGGTTCATTTCTGTGTTTGTCATTTCCTCTTACCTCACCGTCATTATTTGTGGGGGGCTTCTATCCAGCTTTGGGGTCCCCTTCTCTGGAGGCAAGAAAGGTCTTTGTTTTCCTCTACTAGGGGTAGCTAGATTCTCCGGCTGGCGCGTGTCATCTAGAATCAACGTAGGAATGATCCCCGGCTACTTCTAGTGTTGGCGTTAGGAGTAGATATATGGTCAACCCAGTTACCACTGCCCTATGAGCTGGATTTTTGTATTCTGCAGACTTCCACGTTCCTCTGAGACCCTCGCCATTGGGGTCATAACAGTTTGCCAGGCCAGTATTAAATGTTTAATGCATTGCAGAAGAGGGATTATAAGAAAGAAGATTCTGAGTTTTTTTTTTTCTCTTTCCCCTTTACCTCAGAGTGGCTATGCTTGCTGCAGACATGAATGTCCAGACCTTGATTACAAGTGTGGACCAGCTGGCTACTCGTGTGCAGGGCATACAAGACTATGTTATCAGAAATCCTAGGTCAGAACCTAAAATACCGATTCCTGAACTGTTTTCCGGAGACAGGTTTAAGTTTAGGAATTTCGTGAATAATTGTAAATTGTTTTTGTCCCTGAGACCCTGTTCATCAGGAGATTCTGCTCAGCAAGTAAAGATTGTTATTTCGTTCTTACGGGGCGACCCTCAGGATTGGGCTTTTTCGCTGGCGCCAGGAGATCCGGCATTGGCTGATCTTGATGCGTTTTTTCTGGCGCTCGGTTTACTTTATGAGGAACCCAATCTTGAGATTCAGGCAGAAAAGGCCTTGCTGTCTATGTCTCAGGGGCAGGACGAGGCTGAAGTGTATTGCCAAAAATTTCGGAAATGGTCCGTGCTGACACATTGGAACGAGTGTGCACTGGCCGCTAATTTTAGAAATGGCCTTTCTGAAGCCATTAAGAATGTTATGGTGGGTTTTCCCATTCCCACAGGTCTGAATGATACTATGGCACTGGCTATTCAAATTGACCGGCGGTTGCGGGAGCGCAAAACCGCAAATTCCCTCATGGTGTTGTCTGAACAGACACCTAATTCGGTGCAATGTGATAGAAAAACCGCAAATTCCCTCATGGTGTTGTCTGAACAGACACCTGATTTAATGCAATGTGATAGAATCCTGACTAGAAATGAGCGGAAAATTCATAGACGCCGGAATGGCTTGTGCTACTACTGTGGTGATTCTACACGTTATCTCAGCATGCTCTAAACGTATAGCTAAGGTTGTTAGTCCTGTCACCGTTGGTAATTTGCAACCTAAATTTATTCTGTCTGTAACTTTGATTTGCTCACTGTCATCTTATCCTGTCATGGCGTTTGTAGATTCAGGTGCTGCCCTGAGTCTCATGGATCTCTCATTTGCTAAGCGCTGTGGATTTACTCTTGAACCATTAGAAAATCCTATTCCTCTTAGGGGTATTGATGCTACACCATTGGCAGCAAATAAACCGCAGTATTGGACACAGGTTACCATGTGCATGACTCCTGAACACCGCGAGGTGATACGTTTCCTGGTTTTACATAAAATGCATGATTTGGTCGTTTTAGGGCTGCCATGGTTACAGACCCATAATCCAGTCCTGGACTGGAAGGCTATGTCAGTCTCAAGTTGGGGCTGTCGTGGTATTCATGAGGATTCCCTGCCTGTGTCTATTGCTTCTTCTACGCCTTCGGAAGTTCCGGAGTATTTGTCTGATTATCAGGATGTCTTCAGTGAGTCTGAGTCCAGTGCACTGCCTCCTCATAGGGACTGTGACTGTGCTATAGATTTGATCCCAGGCAGTAAATTTCCTAAAGGAAGACTGTTTAATCTGTCGGTACCTGAACATACCGCTATGCGTTCATATATCAAGGAGTCTCTGGAAAAAGGACATATTCGTCCGTCTTCTTCCCCTCTTGGTGCGGGATTCTTTTTTGTGGCAAAAAAGGACGGATCTTTGAGACCTTGTATTGATTATCGGCTTTTAAATAAGATCACTGTCAAATTTCAGTATCCTTTACCGCTGTTGTCTGACTTGTTTGCCCGGATTAAGGGTGCCAAGTGGTTCACCAAGATAGACCTTCGTGGTGCGTACAACCTTGTGCGCATTAAGCAAGGTGATGAATGGAAAACCGCATTCAATACGCCCGAAGGTCATTTTGAGTACTTGGTGATGCCTTTTGGGCTCTCCAATGCGCCTTCAGTTTTTCAGTCCTTTATGCATGACATTTTCCGGAAGTATCTGGATAAATTTTTGATTGTTTATCTGGATGATATTTTGGTTTTTTCTGATAATTGGGAATCGCATGTGGAGCAGGTCAGGTTGGTCTTTAAAATTTTGTGTGAAAATTCTTTGTTTGTCAAGGGCTCAAAGTGTCTCTTTGGTGTACAGAAGGTTCCCTTTTTGGGGTTCATTTTTTCCCCTTCTGCTGTGGAGATGGACCCAGTCAAGGTCCGAGCTATTCTTGATTGGACTCAGCCCTCGTCAGTTAAGAGTCTTCAGAAGTTCTTGGGCTTCGCTAACTTCTACCGTCGTTTTATCGCTAATTTTTCTAGCATTGTGAAACCTTTGACGGATATGACCAAGAAGGGCTCCGATGTAGCTAACTGGGCTCCTGCTGCCGTGGAGGCTTTCCAGGAGTTGAAACGCCGGTTTACTTCGGCGCCTGTTTTGTGCCAGCCTGACGTCTCACTTCCCTTTCAGGTTGAGGTGGATGCTTCGGAGATTGGGGCAGGGGCCGTTTTGTCGCAGAGAGGCCCTGGTTGCTCTGTTATGAAACCTTGTGCCTTTTTCTCTAGGAAGTTTTCGCCTGCCGAGCGAAATTATGATGTGGGCAATCGGGAGTTGTTGGCCATGAAATGGGCATTTGAGGAGTGGCGTCATTGGCTCGAGGGTGCTAAGCATCGTGTGGTGGTCTTGACTGATCACAAAAATCTGATGTATCTCGAGTCTGCTAAACGCCTTAATCCGAGACAGGCCCGCTGGTCATTGTTTTTCTCCCGCTTTGATTTTGTTGTCTCGTATTTACCAGGTTCAAAGAATGTGAAGGCCGATGCTCTTTCTAGGAGCTTTGTGCCTGATGCTCCTGGAGTCGCTGATCCTGTTGGTATTCTTAAAGATGGAGTTATCTTGTCAGCTATTTCTCCGGATCTGCGACGTGTGTTGCAGAGATTTCAGGCTGATAGGCCTGAGTCTTGTCCACCTGACAGACTGTTTGTTCCGGATAAGTGGACCAGCAGAGTCATTTCCGAGGTTCATTCCTCGGTGTTGGCAGGTCACCCGGGAATTTTTGGCACCAGAGATCTGGTGGCCAGGTCCTTTTGGTGGCCTTCCTTGTCAAGAGATGTGCGGTCATTTGTGCAGTCCTGTGGGACTTGTGCTCGAGCTAAGCCTTGCTGTTCTCGTGCCAGCGGTTTGCTCTTGCCCTTGCCTGTCCCGAAGAGACCTTGGACACATATCTCCATGGATTTCATTTCTGATCTTCCGCTATCTGGGTGATATGTGATCGCTTCTCCAAGATGGTCCATTTGGTTCCTTTGCCTAAGCTGCCTTCCTCTTCCGATCTGGTTCCTGTGTTTTTCCAGAACGTGGTTCGTTTGCACGGCATCCCTGAGAATATTGTGTCAGACAGAGGATCCCAGTTCGTTTCCAGGTTCTGGCGATCCTTTTGTAGTAGGATGGGCATTGATTTGTCGTTTTCGTCTGCTTTCCATCCTCAGACTAATGGACAGACGGAGCGAACCAATCAGACTTTGGAGGCTTATTTGAGGTGTTTTGTCTCTGCTGATCAGGACGATTGGGTGACATTCTTGCCGTTGGCTGAGTTTGCCCTTAATAATCGGGCTAGTTCCGCCACCTTGGTTTCGCCTTTTTTCTGCAACTCTGGTTTCCATCCTCGCTTTTCTTCGGGTCATGTGGAGCCTTCTGACTGTCCTGGGGTGGATTCTGTGGTGGATAGGTTGCAGCAGATCTGGAATCATGTGGTGGACAACTTGAAGTTGTCACAGGAGAAGGCTCAGCGCTTTGCCAACCGCCGCCGCGGTGTGGGTCCCCGACTACGCGTTGGGGATTTGGTGTGGCTTTCTTCCCGCTTTGTTCCTATGAAGGTCTCCTCTCCCAAATTTAAACCTCGTTTTATTGGGCCTTACAAGATATTGGAAATCCTTAATCCTGTATCTTTTCGTCTGGATCTTCCTGTGTCGTTTGCTATTCACAATGTATTTCATAGGTCCTTGTTGCGGCGGTACATTGTGCCTGTAGTTCCTTCTGCTGAGCCTCCTGCTCCGGTGTTGGTTGAGGGCGAGTTGGAGTACGTGGTGGAGAAGATCTTGGATTCTCGCCTCTCCAGGCGGAGGCTTCAGTACCTGGTCAAGTGGAAGGGCTATGGTCAGGAGGATAATTCCTGGGTGGTCGCCTCTGATGTTCATGCGGCCGATTTAGTTCGTGCCTTTCATGCCGCTCATCCTGATCGCCCTGGTGGTCGTGGTGAGGGTTCGGTGACCCCTCACTAAGGGGGGGGTACTGTTGTGAATTTGCTTTTTGCTCCCTCTAGTGGTTACTAGTTTTTTGACTCTGGTTTTTCTGTCTTTCCTTTTATCCGCACCTGGGTCGTTAGTTAGGGGTGTTGCTATATAAGCTCCCTGGACCTTCAGTTCAATGCCTGGCAACGTAGTTAACAGAGCTAGTCTGCTGTGCTCTTGTCTACTGATCCTGGTTCCAGTTATATCAGCTAAGTCTGCCTTTTGCTTTTTGCTATTTGTTTTGGTTTTGTATTTTTGTCCAGCTTGTTCCAAATCTATATCCTGACCTTTGCTGGAAGCTCTAGGGGGCTGGTGTTCTCCCCCCGGACCGTTAGACGGTTCGGGGGTTCTTGAATTTCCAGTGTGGATTTTGATAGGGTTTTCGTATCCAACTCCCTGCTCAATGCTGGATTCACTAAACCATCTCAGACAGATGACTGTCCAGCCTCTGTTAGAAGACTTTCATTGAAGGAGAACTCACCACCTCTCATGGTCACCTGTTCCACTCATTGATCACCCTCACTGTCAAAAAGTTGTTTTCTAATATCTAATCTGCATCTTCTCCCTTTCAGTTTCATTCCATTGCTTCTCGTGTTTCCATGTGCAAACGATGATCCCTCTACACTATGGGTATGTGCACACGTTGCGGATTTCTTGCAGAAATTTCCTGAAGAAAACCGGATATTTTCTGCAAGAAATCCGCATTTTTTTTTTGCGTTTTTTTTCCGTTTTTTTCTCGTTTTTTAGCATTCTGCAAGCGTAATTAGCTTGCAGAATGCTAAAGTTTTCCAAGCGATCTGTAGCATCGCTTGGAAAACTGACTGACAGGTTGGTCACACTTGTCAAACATAGCGTTTGACAAGTGTGACCAACTTTTTACTATAGATGCAGCCTATGCAGCATCTATAGTAAAAGATAGAATGTTTAAAAAAAATAAAAAAAATAAAAAAATGCTTATACTCACCCAGACATCTCCTCAGCGGCGTCCGTTCCACTTCCTATAGCTGGTCTGTGCGCACAGGACCTTCCATGACGTCACGGTCACGTGAGCGGTCACATGACCGCTCACGACCAATCACAGGACAGTGACGTCATCGGCAGGTCTTTCACCGCACACCAGCTACAGGAACCGAAGCGACAGCGTGCAGTGGAGGCGGGAAGACATCGAGGGTGAGTATAGGACTGTTTTTTATTTTAATTCTTATTTTTTGACCACTTATATGGTGCCCAGTGCGTGGAGGAGAGTCTCCTCTCCTCCACCCTGGGTACCAACCGCACATAATCTGCTTACTTCCCACATCGTGGGCACAGCCCCGTGCGGGAAGTAAGCAGATCAATGGACCCCTAGGTGTGCGGAATCCCCTGCAATTCCGCATTTTAATGAACATGTTGCTTTTTTTTCCGCGATGCGATTTTTTCGCGGAAAAAAGGGCTACATTTGCACAAAAAATGCGGAATACACTTAAAATAATAGGAGGCATATCTAAGCATTTTTTTCGCATTTTTATCACGTTTTTATAGCGAAAAAACGCGAAAAAAACGCGAAAAATACTTAACGTGTGCACATGGCCTTAGACATCCCTTCAGATATTTGTAGACAGCTATTAAGTCTCCTCATAGCCTTCTTTTTTTCAAGCTAAACATTCCTAGATCCATAAACTGTTCCTCATAGGATATAGTTTGCAGTCCGCTCACCATCCTGGTAGGTCTTCTCTGAACTTGCTCCAGTTTTCCGATGTCTTTTTTTTAATGTGGTGCCCAGAACTGGACAAAGTGTTCCAGATGAGGCCTGAGAAAGGAGTAGAGAGTGTGATGCAGTGACCCCTGTTACAGGTAGGGGGCGCTGCATGGTCTCCTTAGAATACGCATGGAGGCGTATTGAGGCCATAGGAATGCATGGCAATCGCAGGCATAACTGTGGTGATAAGACAAAGTCCGACATTATTGTTAATGGCCGTTATGTGTCGCAGAGGAAGATACTTTGCGATGTAAGCCTGAAGTAAGGTTGTTCTGGGACCCGTAGTCCCACAAGTATTTGTGTTTCTTTATTTAGGTTTAGTCGGAGGACTGGGTGGATCTGGCTAACCACACACACCTCCCACCTATGGGAGTGGTTACAGCTTTATAATGTGACCTGGGTGTGGGTCAAATGGTTCCTGTGTATTAACTTGAATGGTTCTTGGCTGTAAGGTCCTGTGAGAGAAAAGGCCTGGGTGTTGGGAGGTCCAGAGTGGGGACCGGATCCCTGAAGAGCACCTGGTGAGGCCTGTTGTGAATTTACCTTTTGGCTCCCTCTAGTGGCTACTAGTGTTTTTACTCTGGGTATGTCTATCATTCCTTGTATTCTCACCTGGGTCGTTAGGTCAGGGGTGTTGCTATATAAGCTCCCTGGACCTTCAGTTCAATGCCTGGCAACGTTGATATCAGAGCTAATCTGTAGTGCTCTTGTCTACTGATCCTGGTTCCTGCTTGATTAAGCTAAGTCTGCTTTCTTGCTTTTTGCTATTGTTTTTGTTTGCATTTTTGTCCAGCTTGTACATAATCTGTATCCTATCCTTGCTGGAAGCTCTAGGGAGGCTGGAGTTCTCCCCCCGGGCCGTTAGACGGTTCGGGGGTTCTTGAATCTCCAGTGTGGATTTTTGTAGGGTTTTTGTTGACCATATAAGTTATCTTACTACATTCTGCTATTAGTGAGTGGGCCTCTCTTTGCTAAACCTAGTTTGTTGTGAATTTGCTTTTTGCTCCCTCTAGTGGTTACTAGTTTTTTGACTCTGGTTTTTCTGTCTTTCCTTTTATCCGCACCTGGGTCGTTAGTTAGGGGTGTTGCTATATAAGCTCCCTGGACCTTCAGTTCAATGCCTGGCAACGTAGTTAACAGAGCTAGTCTGCTGTGCTCTTGTCTACTGATCCTGGTTCCAGTTATATCAGCTAAGTCTGCCTTTTGCTTTTTGCTATTTGTTTTGGTTTTGTATTTTTGTCCAGCTTGTTCCAAATCTATATCCTGACCTTTGCTGGAAGCTCTAGGGGGCTGGTGTTCTCCCCCCGGACCGTTAGACGGTTCGGGGGTTCTTGAATTTCCAGTGTGGATTTTGATAGGGTTTTTGTTGACCATATAAGTTACCTTTCTTTATTCTGCTATCAGTAAGCGGGCCTCTCTGTGCTAAACCTGGTTCATTTCTGTGTTTGTCATTTCCTCTTACCTCACCGTCATTATTTGTGGGGGGCTTCTATCCAGCTTTGGGGTCCCCTTCTCTGGAGGCAAGAAAGGTCTTTGTTTTCCTCTACTAGGGGTAGCTAGATTCTCCGGCTGGCGCGTGTCATCTAGAATCAACGTAGGAATGATCCCCGGCTACTTCTAGTGTTGGCGTTAGGAGTAGATATATGGTCAACCCAGTTACCACTGCCCTATGAGCTGGATTTTTGTATTCTGCAGACTTCCACGTTCCTCTGAGACCCTCGCCATTGGGGTCATAACAGTTTGCCAGGCCAGTATTAAATGTTTAATGCATTGCAGAAGAGGGATTATAAGAAAGAAGATTCTGAGTTTTTTGTTTTCTCTTTCCCCTTTACCTCAGAGTGGCTATGCTTGCTGCAGACATGAATGTCCAGACCTTGATTACAAGTGTGGACCAGCTGGCTACTCGTGTGCAGGGCATACAAGACTATGTTATCAGAAATCCTAGGTCAGAACCTAAAATACCGATTCCTGAACTGTTTTCCGGAGACAGGTTTAAGTTTAGGAATTTCGTGAATAATTGTAAATTGTTTTTGTCCCTGAGACCCTGTTCATCAGGAGATTCTGCTCAGCAAGTAAAGATTGTTATTTCGTTCTTACGGGGCGACCCTCAGGATTGGGCTTTTTCGCTGGCGCCAGGAGATCCGGCATTGGCTGATCTTGATGCGTTTTTTCTGGCGCTCGGTTTACTTTATGAGGAACCCAATCTTGAGATTCAGGCAGAAAAGGCCTTGCTGTCTATGTCTCAGGGGCAGGACGAGGCTGAAGTGTATTGCCAAAAATTTCGGAAATGGTCCGTGCTGACACATTGGAACGAGTGTGCACTGGCCGCTAATTTTAGAAATGGCCTTTCTGAAGCCATTAAGAATGTTATGGTGGGTTTTCCCATTCCCACAGGTCTGAATGATACTATGGCACTGGCTATTCAAATTGACCGGCGGTTGCGGGAGCGCAAAACCGCAAATTCCCTCATGGTGTTGTCTGAACAGACACCTAATTCGGTGCAATGTGATAGAAAAACCGCAAATTCCCTCATGGTGTTGTCTGAACAGACACCTGATTTAATGCAATGTGATAGAATCCTGACTAGAAATGAGCGGAAAATTCATAGACGCCGGAATGGCTTGTGCTACTACTGTGGTGATTCTACACGTTATCTCAGCATGCTCTAAACGTATAGCTAAGGTTGTTAGTCCTGTCACCGTTGGTAATTTGCAACCTAAATTTATTCTGTCTGTAACTTTGATTTGCTCACTGTCATCTTATCCTGTCATGGCGTTTGTAGATTCAGGTGCTGCCCTGAGTCTCATGGATCTCTCATTTGCTAAGCGCTGTGGATTTACTCTTGAACCATTAGAAAATCCTATTCCTCTTAGGGGTATTGATGCTACACCATTGGCAGCAAATAAACCGCAGTATTGGACACAGGTTACCATGTGCATGACTCCTGAACACCGCGAGGTGATACGTTTCCTGGTTTTACATAAAATGCATGATTTGGTCGTTTTAGGGCTGCCATGGTTACAAACCCATAATCCAGTCCTGGACTGGAAGGCTATGTCAGTCTCAAGTTGGGGCTGTCGTGGTATTCATGAGGATTCCCTGCCTGTGTCTATTGCTTCTTCTACGCCTTCGGAAGTTCCGGAGTATTTGTCTGATTATCAGGATGTCTTCAGTGAGTCTGAGTCCAGTGCACTGCCTCCTCATAGGGACTGTGACTGTGCTATAGATTTGATCCCAGGCAGTAAATTTCCTAAAGGAAGACTGTTTAATCTGTCGGTACCTGAACATACCGCTATGCGTTCATATATCAAGGAGTCTCTGGAAAAAGGACATATTCGTCCGTCTTCTTCCCCTCTTGGTGCGGGATTCTTTTTTGTGGCAAAAAAGGACGGATCTTTGAGACCTTGTATTGATTATCGGCTTTTAAATAAGATCACTGTCAAATTTCAGTATCCTTTACCGCTGTTGTCTGACTTGTTTGCCCGGATTAAGGGTGCCAAGTGGTTCACCAAGATAGACCTTCGTGGTGCGTACAACCTTGTGCGCATTAAGCAAGGTGATGAATGGAAAACCGCATTCAATACGCCCGAAGGTCATTTTGAGTACTTGGTGATGCCTTTTGGGCTCTCCAATGCGCCTTCAGTTTTTCAGTCCTTTATGCATGACATTTTCCGGAAGTATCTGGATAAATTTTTGATTGTTTATCTGGATGATATTTTGGTTTTTTCTGATAATTGGGAATCGCATGTGGAGCAGGTCAGGTTGGTCTTTAAAATTTTGTGTGAAAATTCTTTGTTTGTCAAGGGCTCAAAGTGTCTCTTTGGTGTACAGAAGGTTCCCTTTTTGGGGTTCATTTTTTCCCCTTCTGCTGTGGAGATGGACCCAGTCAAGGTCCGAGCTATTCTTGATTGGACTCAGCCCTCGTCAGTTAAGAGTCTTCAGAAGTTCTTGGGCTTCGCTAACTTCTACCGTCGTTTTATCGCTAATTTTTCTAGCATTGTGAAACCTTTGACGGATATGACCAAGAAGGGCTCCGATGTAGCTAACTGGGCTCCTGCTGCCGTGGAGGCTTTCCAGGAGTTGAAACGCCGGTTTACTTCGGCGCCTGTTTTGTGCCAGCCTGACGTCTCACTTCCCTTTCAGGTTGAGGTGGATGCTTCGGAGATTGGGGCAGGGGCCGTTTTGTCGCAGAGAGGCCCTGGTTGCTCTGTTATGAAACCTTGTGCCTTTTTCTCTAGGAAGTTTTCGCCTGCCGAGCGAAATTATGATGTGGGCAATCGGGAGTTGTTGGCCATGAAATGGGCATTTGAGGAGTGGCGTCATTGGCTCGAGGGTGCTAAGCATCGTGTGGTGGTCTTGACTGATCACAAAAATCTGATGTATCTCGAGTCTGCTAAACGCCTTAATCCGAGACAGGCCCGCTGGTCATTGTTTTTCTCCCGCTTTGATTTTGTTGTCTCGTATTTACCAGGTTCAAAGAATGTGAAGGCCGATGCTCTTTCTAGGAGCTTTGTGCCTGATGCTCCTGGAGTCGCTGATCCTGTTGGTATTCTTAAAGATGGAGTTATCTTGTCAGCTATTTCTCCGGATCTGCGACGTGTGTTGCAGAGATTTCAGGCTGATAGGCCTGAGTCTTGTCCACCTGACAGACTGTTTGTTCCGGATAAGTGGACCAGCAGAGTCATTTCCGAGGTTCATTCCTCGGTGTTGGCAGGTCACCCGGGAATTTTTGGCACCAGAGATCTGGTGGCCAGGTCCTTTTGGTGGCCTTCCTTGTCAAGAGATGTGCGGTCATTTGTGCAGTCCTGTGGGACTTGTGCTCGAGCTAAGCCTTGCTGTTCTCGTGCCAGCGGTTTGCTCTTGCCCTTGCCTGTCCCGAAGAGACCTTGGACACATATCTCCATGGATTTCATTTCTGATCTTCCGCTATCTCGGGGCATGTCCGTTATCTGGGTGATATGTGATCGCTTCTCCAAGATGGTCCATTTGGTTCCTTTGCCTAAGCTGCCTTCCTCTTCCGATCTGGTTCCTGTGTTTTTCCAGAACGTGGTTCGTTTGCACGGCATCCCTGAGAATATTGTGTCAGACAGAGGATCCCAGTTCGTTTCCAGGTTCTGGCGATCCTTTTGTAGTAGGATGGGCATTGATTTGTCGTTTTCGTCTGCTTTCCATCCTCAGACTAATGGACAGACGGAGCGAACCAATCAGACTTTGGAGGCTTATTTGAGGTGTTTTGTCTCTGCTGATCAGGACGATTGGGTGACATTCTTGCCGTTGGCTGAGTTTGCCCTTAATAATCGGGCTAGTTCCGCCACCTTGGTTTCGCCTTTTTTCTGCAACTCTGGTTTCCATCCTCGCTTTTCTTCGGGTCATGTGGAGCCTTCTGACTGTCCTGGGGTGGATTCTGTGGTGGATAGGTTGCAGCAGATCTGGAATCATGTGGTGGACAACTTGAAGTTGTCACAGGAGAAGGCTCAGCGCTTTGCCAACCGCCGCCGCGGTGTGGGTCCCCGACTACGCGTTGGGGATTTGGTGTGGCTTTCTTCCCGCTTTGTTCCTATGAAGGTCTCCTCTCCCAAATTTAAACCTCGTTTTATTGGGCCTTACAAGATATTGGAAATCCTTAATCCTGTATCTTTTCGTCTGGATCTTCCTGTGTCGTTTGCTATTCACAATGTATTTCATAGGTCCTTGTTGCGGCGGTACATTGTGCCTGTAGTTCCTTCTGCTGAGCCTCCTGCTCCGGTGTTGGTTGAGGGCGAGTTGGAGTACGTGGTGGAGAAGATCTTGGATTCTCGCCTCTCCAGGCGGAGGCTTCAGTACCTGGTCAAGTGGAAGGGCTATGGTCAGGAGGATAATTCCTGGGTGGTCGCCTCTGATGTTCATGCGGCCGATTTAGTTCGTGCCTTTCATGCCGCTCATCCTGATCGCCCTGGTGGTCGTGGTGAGGGTTCGGTGACCCCTCACTAAGGGGGGGGTACTGTTGTGAATTTGCTTTTTGCTCCCTCTAGTGGTTACTAGTTTTTTGACTCTGGTTTTTCTGTCTTTCCTTTTATCCGCACCTGGGTCGTTAGTTAGGGGTGTTGCTATATAAGCTCCCTGGACCTTCAGTTCAATGCCTGGCAACGTAGTTAACAGAGCTAGTCTGCTGTGCTCTTGTCTACTGATCCTGGTTCCAGTTATATCAGCTAAGTCTGCCTTTTGCTTTTTGCTATTTGTTTTGGTTTTGTATTTTTGTCCAGCTTGTTCCAAATCTATATCCTGACCTTTGCTGGAAGCTCTAGGGGGCTGGTGTTCTCCCCCCGGACCGTTAGACGGTTCGGGGGTTCTTGAATTTCCAGTGTGGATTTTGATAGGGTTTTCGTATCCAACTCCCTGCTCAATGCTGGATTCACTAAACCATCTCAGACAGATGACTGTCCAGCCTCTGTTAGAAGACTTTCATTGAAGGAGAACTCACCACCTCTCATGGTCACCTGTTCCACTCATTGATCACCCTCACTGTCAAAAAGTTGTTTTCTAATATCTAATCTGCATCTTCTCCCTTTCAGTTTCATTCCATTGCTTCTCGTGTTTCCATGTGCAAACGATGATCCCTCTACACTATGGGTATGTGCACACGTTGCGGATTTCTTGCAGAAATTTCCTGAAGAAAACCGGATATTTTCTGCAAGAAATCCGCATTTTTTTTTTGCGTTTTTTTTCCGTTTTTTTCTCGTTTTTTAGCATTCTGCAAGCGTAATTAGCTTGCAGAATGCTAAAGTTTTCCAAGCGATCTGTAGCATCGCTTGGAAAACTGACTGACAGGTTGGTCACACTTGTCAAACATAGCGTTTGACAAGTGTGACCAACTTTTTACTATAGATGCAGCCTATGCAGCATCTATAGTAAAAGATAGAATGTTTAAAAAAAATAAAAAAAATAAA
Organism: Ranitomeya variabilis; assembly: GCF_051348905.1. Taxonomy (NCBI): domain Eukaryota; kingdom Metazoa; phylum Chordata; class Amphibia; order Anura; family Dendrobatidae; genus Ranitomeya; species Ranitomeya variabilis. The sequence continues at coordinate 317,128,597 of NC_135235.1, forward strand.
AAAATGCTTATACTCACCCAGACATCTCCTCAGCGGCGTCCGTTCCACTTCCTATAGCTGGTCTGTGCGCACAGGACCTTCCATGACGTCACGGTCACGTGAGCGGTCACATGACCGCTCACGACCAATCACAGGACAGTGACGTCATCGGCAGGTCTTTCACCGCACACCAGCTACAGGAACCGAAGCGACAGCGTGCAGTGGAGGCGGGAAGACATCGAGGGTGAGTATAGGACTGTTTTTTATTTTAATTCTTATTTTTTGACCACTTATATGGTGCCCAGTGCGTGGAGGAGAGTCTCCTCTCCTCCACCCTGGGTACCAACCGCACATAATCTGCTTACTTCCCACATCGTGGGCACAGCCCCGTGCGGGAAGTAAGCAGATCAATGGACCCCTAGGTGTGCGGAATCCCCTGCAATTCCGCATTTTAATGAACATGTTGCTTTTTTTTCCGCGATGCGATTTTTTCGCGGAAAAAAGGGCTACATTTGCACAAAAAATGCGGAATACACTTAAAATAATAGGAGGCATATCTAAGCATTTTTTTCGCATTTTTATCACGTTTTTATAGCGAAAAAACGCGAAAAAAACGCGAAAAATACTTAACGTGTGCACATGGCCTTAGACATCCCTTCAGATATTTGTAGACAGCTATTAAGTCTCCTCATAGCCTTCTTTTTTTCAAGCTAAACATTCCTAGATCCTTCAACTGTTCCTCATAGGATATAGTTTGCAGTCCGCTCACCATCCTGGTAGGTCTTCTCTGAACTTGCTCCAGTTTTCCGATGTCTTTTTTTTAATGTGGTGCCCAGAACTGGACAAAGTGTTCCAGATGAGGCCTGAGAAAGGAGTAGAGAGTGTGATGCAGTGACCCCTGTTACAGGTAGAGGGCGCTGCATGGTCTCCTTAGAATACGCATGGAGGCGTATTGAGGCCATAGGAATGCATGGCAATCGCAGGCATAACTGTGGTGATAAGACAAAGTCCGACATTATTGTTAATGGCCGTTATGTGTCGCAGAGGAAGATACTTTGCGATGTAAGCCTGAAGTAAGGTTGTTCTGGGACCCGTAGTCCCACAAGTATTTGTGTTTCTTTATTTAGGTTTAGTCGGAGGACTGGGTGGATCTGGCTAACCACACACACCTCCCACCTATGGGAGTGGTTACAGCTTTATAATGTGACCTGGGTGTGGGTCAAATGGTTCCTGTGTATTAACTTGAATGGTTCTTGGCTGTAAGGTCCTGTGAGAGAAAAGGCCTGGGTGTTGGGAGGTCCAGAGTGGGGACCGGATCCCTGAAGAGCACCTGGTGAGGCCTGTTGTGAATTTACCTTTTGGCTCCCTCTAGTGGCTACTAGTGTTTTTACTCTGGGTATGTCTATCATTCCTTGTATTCTCACCTGGGTCGTTAGGTCAGGGGTGTTGCTATATAAGCTCCCTGGACCTTCAGTTCAATGCCTGGCAACGTTGATATCAGAGCTAATCTGTAGTGCTCTTGTCTACTGATCCTGGTTCCTGCTTGATTAAGCTAAGTCTGCTTTCTTGCTTTTTGCTATTGTTTTTGTTTGCATTTTTGTCCAGCTTGTACATAATCTGTATCCTATCCTTGCTGGAAGCTCTAGGGAGGCTGGAGTTCTCCCCCCGGGCCGTTAGACGGTTCGGGGGTTCTTGAATCTCCAGTGTGGATTTTTGTAGGGTTTTTGTTGACCATATAAGTTATCTTACTACATTCTGCTATTAGTGAGTGGGCCTCTCTTTGCTAAACCTAGTTTGTTGTGAATTTGCTTTTTGCTCCCTCTAGTGGTTACTAGTTTTTTGACTCTGGTTTTTCTGTCTTTCCTTTTATCCGCACCTGGGTCGTTAGTTAGGGGTGTTGCTATATAAGCTCCCTGGACCTTCAGTTCAATGCCTGGCAACGTAGTTAACAGAGCTAGTCTGCTGTGCTCTTGTCTACTGATCCTGGTTCCAGTTATATCAGCTAAGTCTGCCTTTTGCTTTTTGCTATTTGTTTTGGTTTTGTATTTTTGTCCAGCTTGTTCCAAATCTATATCCTGACCTTTGCTGGAAGCTCTAGGGGGCTGGTGTTCTCCCCCCGGACCGTTAGACGGTTCGGGGGTTCTTGAATTTCCAGTGTGGATTTTGATAGGGTTTTTGTTGACCATATAAGTTACCTTTCTTTATTCTGCTATCAGTAAGCGGGCCTCTCTGTGCTAAACCTGGTTCATTTCTGTGTTTGTCATTTCCTCTTACCTCACCGTCATTATTTGTGGGGGGCTTCTATCCAGCTTTGGGGTCCCCTTCTCTGGAGGCAAGAAAGGTCTTTGTTTTCCTCTACTAGGGGTAGCTAGATTCTCCGGCTGGCGCGTGTCATCTAGAATCAACGTAGGAATGATCCCCGGCTACTTCTAGTGTTGGCGTTAGGAGTAGATATATGGTCAACCCAGTTACCACTGCCCTATGAGCTGGATTTTTGTATTCTGCAGACTTCCACGTTCCTCTGAGACCCTCGCCATTGGGGTCATAATACTAGTTCATCTCTGTGTTTGTCATTTCCTCTTACCTCACCGTTATTATTTGTGGGGGGCTTGTATCCAACTTTTGGGGTCTATTCTCTGGAGGCAAGAGAGGTCTTTGTTTTCCTCTTCTAGGGGTAGTTAGTCCTCCGGCTGGCGCGAGACATCTAGCGACCAACGTAGGCATGTTCCCCGGCTACTTCTAGTGTTGGCGTTAGGAGTAGATATATGGTCAACCCAGTTACCACTGCCCTATGAGCTGGATTTTTGTACTTCGCAGACTTGCTGATATCTCTGAGACCCTCGCCATTGGGGTCATAACAGAGGCCATGATCCTGAGGGGTCTCTTTGTTAGGAAGTCCTGTGTGTGTGGACCGGATCCCTGAAGAGCACGAGGTGAGGCCGTGATCCTGACTGGCCTCTGTGTTGAGAGGTCCTGTGTGTGGACCAGATCCCTGAAGAGCACGAGGTGAGGCCATGGATATGCAGAGCTGGTTACGGCTACTGTGTTGGGGAAGCTACTTTCCTTCGGTGGGTCTGAAACTGACTGATGTGTGCCTGCCAGGCAAGTTGGTGATTCCCGTAAGGCAGCTTCCCCGGAGGATATAATGAACTGTTCGGCGTACGGTCACCCATGATAACTGGACAATGTGAGAGGTCCAGCATGTTTAGTGATAGCAACTTAATGACATGTTCTGATGCAGTGTGTATGGACTTTTCGTGGTACGGTTTAGGACTCTATAATAAACTGCATAGACTGTTATGTGCAAAAAGTGTTCCTGTGCCTGTGCGCATTTATTCAGTTGCCAAGCGAGTATTCCCCAACCCATTAGTGATCGCTGCATCACAAGAGGGATAATTATTTCATGTGATCTAGACTCTATGCTTCTGTTAATACATCCCAGAACTGTGTGTGCCTTTTCTGCTGCATCACACTGTAGACTCATGTGCAGTCTGTGATCTATTAGTGTACCCAAGTCTTTTTCACATGTGCTGTTGCTTAGTTCTATTCCTCCCATTCTGAAGATGTCATTTTTTTTGTTGCCCAGATGTAGAATCTTGCATTTCTCTCTGTTAAATACCATTCTACGAGTCGCTGCCCAATGTTAAAACTTATTTAGATCCTGATGTCTGATTTTTTCCAATTTTTTTCCATCCACATAAGACCACTAAAATACATTTAAAAATGTGTTCCCCATCCTGTAACAATTATTTATACATTGGACATGTGGGGCTACTAACTGCAATTTGGATTGATGGTGGCATTTTAATTTATTTTTTTATCTACATTTTTTTATTTTGTTTTTCATTTATTTTTTTATTTTTTATTTTATTATTTTATTTATTTTACACATTGTGCCCCTCATAAGGCCATAAAAGATGGGGGCAGTGGAGGCATTTCAATATTTAAATAAAAACCTCAGTCACAAGGAAAATTTCAGCCTCCTTGATATATAGCAGAGCTGTCTTGGTGTCCAATGACCCAGCAGTTCCTGCCACCTAACTATACACAGTGATCACATGACTGTTGGGTATGGAGGATGTGCCTTCAACACTTCCTATTACTGCATACACAGCGCTTGTTAACCCCTTAATCCCATATGACGCACTATCCCGTCGAGGTGACCTGGGACTTAATTCCCAGTGACGGGATAGTACGTCATATGCGATGACTATCGCAGCTGACATCCGGCACTATGTGCCAGGAGAGGTCAGGGACCGGCCCTGGCACATTAACCCCCAGCACACTGCGATCAAACATGATTGCAGTGTTTCGGCGGCATAGGGAAGCATCGCGCAGGGTGGGGGCTCCCTGCGTGCTTCCCTGAGACCCTCGGAGCAACGCGATGTGATCGCGTAGCTCCGAGGGTCTCCTACCTTCTTCTCCCTGCAAGCCCTGGATCCAAAATGGCCGCGGAGCTGCATCGGGGTCCTGCAGGAAGGTGGCTTACCATCGCCTGCTCAGAGCAAGCGCTGGTAAGCCAGCAGCCCTGCATGTCAGATCGCTGATCTGACACAGTGCTGTGCAAAGTGTCAGATCAGCGATCTGACCCTATAACATGATGCCCCCCCCCGGGGCAATGTTGTAAAGTAAATAAAAAAAATTCACATGTTTGAAAAAAATCCTAAATAAAGAAAAAAAATATATATTGTTCCCATAAATACATTTTTTTATCTAAATAATAATAAAAAAAACAATAAAAGTACACATATTTAGTATCGCTGCATCCGTGCCAACCCCACCTATAAAACTGTCTTGTTAGTTAACCTCTTCAGTGAACGCGGTAAAAAAAAAAATAAAAAAACAGGCAAAAAACAACGCTTTATTATCATACTGCCGAACAAAAAGTGGAATAACACGCAATCAAGAAGATGGATATAAATAACCATGCTACCGCTGAAAACGTCATCTTGTCCCGCAAAAACTGAGCCGCCATACATCATCAGCGAAAAAATAAAAAAGTTATAGTCCTCAGAATAAAGCGATGCAAAAATATCGGATTACGTACCGGTAATGCTCTTTTATAGAGCCCACGACAGCACCCACTGAGAGAGGGGATCCGCCCCTGGGAACAGGAAACCTACAGAGAGATAAAAGGGGCGGCCCCCCCTCGCTCCTCAGTTGTTTTACAGAGAATAAGGAGGAACCGCCGCCAGGTTTTTTAGTTTAACAGGTTTAGTTATATATACATATTTACAACATCATATCATCTTACTCTATTATATACATCTCCCTATAAGACACCACGTGTAACTAAATAAAGAAAAGGGAGGGAATCGAATGGGTGCTGTCGTGGGCTCTATAAAAGAGCATTACCGGTACGTAATCCGATATTTTCTATTCGCCACGACAGCACCCACTGAGAGATTTACAGAGATTATAGATTGGGTGGGTTAACTGAGCCGAGAACCGATACCCCAAAGGTTAGATCAGAAGCAGCAGATAGGTCTAGTCTATAGTGCTTATAGAAGGTATTAGGCGAAGACCAAGTTGCAGCCTTACATATAAGGTGTATTGGCACGTTCGCTCTTTCTGCCCAGGAAGTCGACACGGCCCTAGTGGAGTGTGCTCCGATATGCAGAGGAGGATCTCTTCCCTTAGATTTGTACGCCAAGATTATAGCATCCCGGATCCAGCGCGACAGTGTGCACTTTGTGACTCTGGATCCTTTGTTTTTCCCCTGGAAAGACACAAAGAGAGCCCTACTCTCCCTCCAGTCCCTAGTTCTTTCTATATAGGTTAGAATAGCTCTTTTAACGTCTAGGGTATGAAGCCTAGCTTCTTCTGGAGTCGAGTGGTTCTCATAAAAGGTAGGTAACAAGATCTCCTGAGACCTATGAAAACTAGTGGCTACCTTAGGGAGATAACATGGATCTGTCTTTAAAACTATTCTGTCAGAAGTCACTGACAGGAATGGAGGATCTACTGATAAGGCATGGAGATCACTCACCCTTCTGGCAGATACTAATGCCACTAGTAATATCGTCTTTAATGAGACATGCTTCAAAGAGGCTGTCTGAAGAGGCTCAAAAGGGCTTTGTGTCAATGCATCCAGGACTAACGTCAGATCCCACTGTGGAATCTGTGGTACCTTAATAGGTCTTGATCTCTCGCAAGCAGAAATAAACCTAGATATCCATCTATTGCCTGCAACATCAGAATTAAACAGAGCTCCTAGAGCCGAAATTTGGACCTTTAATGTGCTAACCGAGAGTCCCAAGTCCAGACCCTTCTGTAGAAATTCTAATATTGAGAATATAGGAACTTCCGAAGAGAGTTGTGCAGTATGGAATTCAAGAAATTTCTTCCAAATCCTAACATAAATACTGGTAGTGGAAGGCTTCCTACTCCTCATGAGGGTATTTATTAACCCCCTTGAGAACCCTCTAAGCTCTAGTAATTGCCTCTCAAATTCCAGACAGTCAAGTTCATTCCTTTTACTTGAGGATGTAGGAACGGCCCCTGAGATAGAAGGTCTTTGGTCTGAGGCAGAATCCAGGGGTCTGAAATTGACATCGCTCTGAGCCACGAAAACCATGGCCTCTTGGGCCAGAATGGGGCTATCAGAAGGACTCTTGCTCCTTCTTCCCTTATCTTTCTTATGACCACTGGCAGTAGATTCCATGGAGGGAATGCATAGGCTAGGTCGAACGCCCATGTTATATGGAGGGCATCGAATATGTCTGGATTGTCCTCTCTGCATAGAGAGGCGAACATCCTCACCTGACGGTTTGCTCGTGTGGAGAACAAGTCTATCTGGGGTACACCCCATTTGGCTGTTATCAACTTGAACACTTTCCTGTTGAGCATCCATTCCCCCTGATGCAGAGTGTGGCGGCTGAGGAAGTCTGCACGAAGATTGTCTATGCCTCTGATATGAACTGCCGACAAGGATAGTAGGTGACCTTCGGCTAGCTCCATGATGTCTGAAGCAACTCCCATAAGATTTTCTGACCGAGTACCTCCTTGACGGTTCAGATAGGCCACTGCGGTTGTGTTGTCGGAGAAGACCCTTGTGTGAGAGCCTCTCAGCTGAGGGAGAAAGTGGAGCAGGGAATAAAATATAGCCTTCAACTCTTTTACATTAGAGGAATTCTCAAGCTCTGCATAAGACCAGAGACCCTGGGCTACCTGATCCTGAAAGTGTGCTCCCCAGCCATCGGGACTAGCGTCCGTGGTAACGTTAGTGGATGAAGTGATAACCCATAAAACTCCCTTAGATAGATTGTCCCAATCTAACCACCATGCAAGGGAGTGTATTACATCTGACGTTAGAACGACTGTGTCATCCAGCTTTCCTTCCCTCCTAATGTCCTCTTGTAATACAAATTTCTGTAGCTGTCTAGTGTGGAATTGCGCCCATTGGACTGCGGGAAGACAAGAAGTCAGGGAACCTAATAAAGACATGGCATTCCTCAATGACATACTACGCTTACTGATGGCTATACTCACTTTATGTATTATGGTGGTCTTTTTCTCATCAGGAAGCCTACATATCTGGTCAACTGAGTCCAATAGGAGCCCCAGAAATTTCTGACATGTCACAGGCTGGAGCCTGGATTTTTCCCAGTTTATAATCCAGCCCAGTTTTTGCAAAGAAAATACTACTTCCCCCAACCTCCTCTCACACTGTAGGGAATCTCTACCTACAATCAACAGGTCATCTAGATACGGAATTACTAGTGTGTCCCTTACTCGTAGGAAGGACATTACCTCTGATAGTAATTTGGTAAAAACCCTTGGAGCCATGGATAAACCAAATGGCATAGCCCGGTATTGTAGGTGACAGACCTGCCCCTCTATAACCACTGCTACCCGGAGAAATTTTTGGTGTAACTGGTGTATGGGGAGATGGTAGTAAGCATCCTTAAGATCCAATACTACCATGTAACAATTTGGAAACAAATTTTTAATAGCTGAACGAATAGATTCCATTTTAAATGTTCTGGGTTTTATAAAGGAATTTAATTTTCTCAAATTGATTATGGTTCTGAAAGAGCCGTCCGGCTTAGAAATTAGAAATAAGGGGGAGTAGAAGCCCTTCCCTATCTGGGATGGTGGTACTTTTATTAATACGTGTTTGGATATGAGGGATTTAATTTCCGTTTCAAGGGCCTCCTGCTGAGGCCTAGATTTTAAGGATGTAAGAAGGAAGGAATCCGGAGGTGTTTGGATGAAATCTAAAGCGAGGCCTGAAGAAACTAAATTGATGGCCCACGGATTGACCGTTATTTCCTTCCATTGCTCTGCAAAGTGTAGAAGTCTAGCTCCCACTGGCAGAACCGGGTCAACGGAATTTATCCGCTGGCTTAAAGGGACGTTTATTGAATAGATTTCCTTTTTGTTTGAATTCTTTATTATTATTCCATCGGTCTTTAAAGCCTCCCTTCTTGCCGAATGGTGGCTTCCTGAACGCCCTTCTGTAAGAAGGAATAAAGGGATTAGGGAACCCCTTCTTCCTTTCACCCGCCTTAGTGAGTATTTCGTCTAACACTGTTCCGAAGAGGTACTCACCCTGACAGGGTATGGCACACAATTTGGACCTGGACTGGGCATCTCCTTTCCAGTTTTTTAGCCATAAGGCTCTACGAGCCGTGTTAGTAAGACTGGCCGTTCTGGCCGCTAGACGGAGTGAGTCAATAGAGGCATCAGAAATAAATGCCGCAGCCCCCTTAATTAAAGGAATAGCGGAGCGCAATTTTTCCCTGGATACTCCGGCCTTAATGTTTTGGTCCAGCTGGTCGAGCCAAACTAGCATAGACCTGCTAGTAGATGTGGCTGCAATTGCAGGTTTAAAGGCAGTTACACAGGCCTCCCATGACTTTTTAAGTATTGTGTCAGATTTCCTGTCCATAGGATCTGATAATGAACCTGCATCTTCGACTGGCAGGGAGGAACGGCGGGAGGTGGATGCCACAGCCGCATCCACTTTAGGTACTTTGGACCAAGTGGTCAAGTCCTCATCATCGAAGGGGTATCTCCTTTTACATGAGACTGGCACAAACCCTTTTTGTCCTTTATTCCATTCCCGTTTAACCAGGTCCTTGATGGCCTGATTCACTGGAAATACATGGCCTTTCTTTTGCGAAAGACCAGCAAACATAGCGTCCTGAGGTGTCTGAGGTTCTTTAGACTCTGATACCCCCATAGTACCCCTCACTGACTTAATCAGATTATTTACACTGTCTGTAGGGAAACAGACGTAATCCTCGTCATCCGAGGAGCCCGATCTTTGAGAAACGTCTGAGCTGACCTCCCCACTTTCTGCTGACGTGTCTGCTGCAGGAGAAGGCGCCTTCCTGGTTCTTTTCCCCACATTCACCGCCGGACTACTACCCAAGGACTGAAGTTCTTCCCTTATCATGAGACGAATCTCCTTCATCCTGACCGAACTCTCCTGCTGCAAGGTGTAATCTATGCAACTCTGACATAATCTTTTAATATAGGAGTCCGGCAGGGGCTCATTACACATCGCACACTGCTTGTGCCTAGATTTCTCCGTCCGCTTACCCTATAAGATAGAAGCAGGAGAAACTACCATTAGCCCCCATAAAGCCAGCTACACATTTACCCAGGAGTAAGGTTAAATACCGTCTGCCGGGTTGTACGATCAGCTTTTGGTGCAGAGCGGCCTGACTTTTTCACCGATTTCTCAGTGGAGTCACTCCTCTTTGAGTGTCCACTGCCTTTCTCTTTGGCATCACCACTAGGCAGGATTAAATCCTCCAGTGGGCGCTCGATATCCTCCTGGGACGACATGTTGCGCAACCAGGAGAGCTCTAAACTGCCTTATATAGCACCGCCTGTGCCTCACAGCTGAGAAAGCACTCCCCTTTTTTTTTTTTTTTTTTTTTTTTATACCTGATCAACAGAGGAGATCAGCGATTATCCCAGGTGTGTGGCCCGCAGTCTCCTTCTCCAGCCGCAGATGCTTGCAGTAATTACCGGCAACCTCTGCCCCCATAGACGAGCCCAGGCTGCCCCCGCGACCCCGGAAGTTGAACCAAGCATTTCCGGGACGCCGCTGCTACTGCGCATGCGCCGGCGTCTCTGCTACACGCTGGAAGACGCTCTAGCGCTGTACCTGCAGCCCTGTTAGCTTCACTCTGGAGGGACCAGGAGGGGAACAAAAAAACCCCCGGGGAGACGCCAGCCTACCGCAGCTCCACCAGGAGCATATCTTCCTACCTGCCCCGGACCCCGGGCTGGACGAGGTAGGTGCCGCTCCGCAACATCGGTGGCCTCATACAACAGTGTCCCAGCAGGGAGACTGTTGATGGCTTCAGCAGATGAGGGGTCCACAGGATCATCCCCCCGTCTCTGTTTACCCGCTCTGGAGCCCCTGCCGCTCAGCAGAGTCGTACAGGCGGCAGTCCAGGCGGGCCTTCCTCTTGATAGCAACTCCATAGAGTCTTCTCTGTGGGTTCCCGTCTAGGAACAGGAAACCAACTGAGGAGCGAGGGGGGGCCGCCCCTTTTATCTCTCTGTAGGTTTCCTGTTCCCAGGGGCGGATCCCCTCTCTCAGTGGGTGCTGTCGTGGCGAACAGAAAATAATTATTTTTTATATAAAATAGTTTTTATCGTATAAAAGCGCCAAAACATAAAAAAAATATAAATGAGGTATCGCTGTAATTGTACTGACCCGAACAATAAAACTGCTTTATCAATTTTACCAAACGTGGAAAGGTATAAACGCCCCCCCAAAAGAAACTCATGAATAGCTGGTTTTTGCTCATTCTGCCTCACAAAAATCGGAATACAAAGCGATCAAAAAATGTCACGTGCTGAAAATTTTACCAATAAAAACGTCAACTCGTCCCGCAAAAAACAAGACCTTACATGACTCTGTGGACCAAAATATGGAAAAATTATAGCTCTCAAAATGTGGAGACACAAAAACTATTTTTTTGCAATAAAAAGCGTCTTTTAGTCTGTGACGGCTGCCAATCATAAAAATCCGCTAAAAAAAAGCTATAAAAGTAAATCAAACCCCCTTCATCTCCCCCTTAGGGAAAAATAATAAAATTTAAAAAAAATGTATTTATTTCCATTTTCCCATTAGGGCTAGGGTTAGGGTTGGGCTAGGGCTAGGGTTAGGGTTGGGGCTAGGGTTAGGGTTGGGGCTAGGGTTAGGGTTGGGGCTAGGGTTGGGGCTAGGGCTAGGGATTCAGTTAGAATTGGGGGTTTCCACTGTTTAGGCACATCAGGGGCTCTCCAAGTGCGACATGGTGTCCGATCTCAATTCCAGCCAATTCTGCGTTGAAAAAGTAAAACAGTGCTCCTTCTCTTCCGAGCTCTCCCGTGCGCCCAAACAGGGGTTTACCCCAACATATGGGGTATCAGCGTACTCAGGACAAATTGGACAACAACTTTTGGGGTCCAATTTCTCTTGTTACCCTTGGGAAATACAAAACTGGGGGCTAAAAAAACATTTTTGTGGAAAAAAAATGATTTTTTATTTTCATGGCTCTGCGTTATAAACTGTAGTGAAACACTTGGGGGTTCAAAGCTCTCACAACACATCTAGATAAGTTCCTTAGGGGGTCTACTTTCCAAAATGGTGTCACTTGTGGGGGTTTCAATGTTTAGGCACATCAGTGGCTCTCCAAACGCAACATGGCGTCCCATCTCAATTCCTGTCAATTTTGCATTGAAAAGTCAAACGGCGCTCCTTCCTTTCTGAGCTTTGCCATGCGCCCAAACAGTGGTTTACCCCCACATATGGGGTATCAGCGTACTCAGGACAAATTGCACAACAACTTTTGGGGTCCAATTTCTTCTCTTACCCTTGGGGAAAAAAATTGGTGGCAAAAAGATCATTTTTGTGAAAAAAATATGATTTATTATTTTTACGGCTCTGCATTATAAACTTCTGTGAAGCATTTGGTGGGTCAAATTGCTCACCACACATCAAGGTAAGTTCCATAGGGGGTCTACTTTTCAAAATGGTGTCACTTGTGGGGGGTTTCAATGTTTAGGCACATCAGGGGCTCTCCAAACGCAACATGGCGTCCCATCTAAATTCCAGTCAATTTTGCATTGAAAAGTCAAATAGCGCTCCTTCCCTTCCGAGCTCTGCCATGCGCCCAAACATTGGTTTACCCCCACATATAGGGTATCAGCGTACTCAGGACAAATTGCACAACAACTTTTGGGGTCCATTTTCTCCTGTTACCCTTGGTAAAATAAATCAAATTGGAGCTGAATACATTTTGTGTGAAAAAAAGTTAAATGTTCATTTTTATTTAAAATTCCCAAAATTCCTGTGAAACACCTGAAGGGTTAATAAACTTCTTGAATGTGGTTTTGAGCACCTTGAGGGGTGCAGTTTTTAGAATGGTGTCACACTTGGTTATTTTCTATCATATAGACCCCTCAAAATGACTTCAAATGAGATGTGGTCCCTAAAAAAAAAATGGTGTTGTAAAAATGAGAAATTGTTGGTCAACTTTTAACCCTTATAACTCCCTAACAAAAAAAATGTTGGTTCCAAAATTGTGCTGATGTAAAGTAGACAAGAGGGAATTGTTACTTATTAAAGATTTTGTGTGGCATATCTCTGTGATTTAATGGCATAAAAATTCAAAGTTGGAAAATTGCGAAATTTTCTACATTTTCTCCAAATTTCCATTTTTTTTCACAAATAAACGCAAGTCTTATCTAATAAATTTTACCACTATCATGAAGTACAATATGTCACGAGAAACGATTGTCAGAATCATCAGGATCAGTTGAATCATTCCAGAGTTACAACCTCATAAAGGGACAGTGGTCAGAATTGTAAAAATTGGCCTGGTCATTAACGTTATTAACACCTATAATATCGCCTTTAATCAAAATTAAGCCAAGTGGTAATTATTACTAACACCAAGAATGAACACCAGGCCATAAAATATGAAAAAGTACAAACTTTATTTTGATATACTATATATATATATATATATATATATATATATATATATATATATATATATAAAAAAGGAGTAACCTTCCAATCAATCATATAGTGCGTATATACTGTACACACCCGCAGAAGAAAAAGAAAAAAAAAAAAAAATCCTGCAGTTGTCCATGAAGCTGCGGTTGTCGGTGACATTGCACTTGTTACTAAGATGTATTTATTTCTTATTAGTCTTTTAATATATTAACGATTAACATTAATACATACATATTTCTTATATTCTATTTAAATAATTTTTGTGCATTGTCATCTATGACCGCTGCATTGGGGATACTACTGGCTACACTTGCAGGATTTTTTTTTTTTTTCTTCTGCGGGTGTGTATATACGCACTATATGATTGATTGGAAGGTTACTCCTTATATATATATATATATATATATATATATATATATATATATATATATATATATATATATATATATATATATATATATATAGTTCTGTACCTGTCGGTTGTCTCTGTATTTTGGTTGCTCCATAATTCTATGTGTGGTATATGGTTTTAGATATGTTCAAAATAAAGTTTGTACTTTTTCATATTCTATTGCCTGGTGTTCATTCTTGGTGTTACTGGTGCAAACCACCCTTGGGGCTTAAGGGGTTAAAGGGAACCTATCACCGGCAAAAATGCTATTAACATGCAGAAATGTGAATAATCTGCAGGTTAATAGCATTAATAATCTGCCCAACGCCTGCACGAAGCCAAATGCTTTGGGGAGAAAATTAACTTTATTCTCTCAGGCAGCATTCGGTTTCAGTCATGGGGGCGGTGCCGGCACTGGTTCAGTCAGTGATCTGAGAATACATAGCAGTGGCCGTAACCGCACCTCCGGCCTTGACTGACAGTAGTTCTGCAGGTAACATTTCAGTGACCACCTGGTGGAGGTCAGTGAGGTCCCACAAAGCAGGCTGGGGGTTAGCAATCTCAAAGACTGCCATGGCAGACATGACGTATGCTTGAAAATCATCATGAATGATCTTTGGCATCTGTCAGAAGTGAGATGCTAAGCTCTAGCCAATGTTATCAAACTCGTCATCTCCATCGACTCTCCGGATAAAAGACAGAGCCTTACCTTGTATCTAAAGGCTGTCTAGTCCCTAGAGGGTTCTTTAAGAATGGCAATGGTGGAAATTGGCTAAGGAGTTTGTCAGTAGGATCAACTCACCTAAGTCGTTTAAAAGTTCATGTAGGTCATAGGAAGCTGAATACAATGATACTTTGATATCTGTGATCCATTTTCTTGTTTTAGAGAAATCTTCATTTTCTTATACATAAATGATCCGTTAGGATCTATGGCCCGGCCATAGTTTTCCCTGAAAATCTGCCTCCAGAGCTTATCTTAAATGAAAGAGGGCATTACCAGTGTGAGACAGGTGGATTAGGAGAGCAGACTGTCAGTCATTACATGTCTTACACTGGTAATGTCCACATTCATTTAAATCAGTGTTTCCCAAACTCCAGTCCTCACGGACCCCAACAGGTCATGTTTTCAGGATTTCCTTAGTATTGCACAGGTGATGGAAGTATCAGGAGTTCTCTCACTTGAGCAGCACTATGGATATCCTGAAAACATGACCTGTTGGGGTCCGTGGGGACTGGAGTTTGGGAAATACTGATTTAAACTAATCTCTGGAGGCAGATTCTCAGAGAGATCTATTGCTGGAAATGGCTTTCACAATGTAAGTCTATGAAGCATCAGAACGAGGCTCTATAAACTTACATTGTAAAGGAGACTTCTGGCTCACACATACAGGATCGAGTGTCCCAGATAATCTGAACAGCAGTGACATCACTGAGAAGAAAAGCAGAATGACGCTGGATATCAGAAAAGATGTATTAATAAGCTGACACTACACTACATACACACAAATTTAGTGAAAAAAAAAGTTCACGGGAGGGCTTCTTTCCATTTTAAATGAGATACACAGTGTTGTAGGGGTCTCAACCCCTAAATCAAGGGTGGAAATATTTTTTCTGCCGAGATGGATATTTATACTATCCTTTGGGGGCCATACAAATTATGTGCTAACCCTGCCCATAAAGTACGTCCTGATGGTGGCAGTGGTGTCAGGACATAATCTTTCATAGTGAACACTATGTGTGCGTGCTTACAAAGCAATAAGAAATTAATGGGCCTGTGGACTTCAAAATACAGATGTCGGGCCAATCACTAGGGTTCCTGGGAATCTCCCTGGGGGTTGGAAAAAAAAAGGTCTTCAAGGCAGCCCACGGGTCGGAGGCTCACACACCTGCCCTAAAGCAGCCATACTAGCACTTTACCTGTTGCTTCACGACTACACCCAGAACTGCAGTGAATGGTGTCAGAAGAAAGGTGCCAGAGCGGAGAGGGTGTGCACTGTTAATCAAAAGGGGAGGAAGGGCTCCAATATGCCAATGAGAAGGTATTGGCCAAGCCAATGATGCACTGAAGTCCATTTAATTGGATATGAATTAAAAGTTATTTTTTCAGGCTCTGTACAGCGCTGGTATGGTTGTTATAGGGGATAGATCACCTACAACACTGTTTAGTCCAGATAAAATGCATTTTGAGAATTACAGACTCCCTTTAAACAAAGAAAAAACTTCTTCAATGCATTTGCACAATGAAGCTCACAATTTATAGTACAAAAAATAGGTTATTTGATTAATTAAACCAAAACAGAGCCAATGGCAGGTATAGAAACATAATATCTACATACTTTATTGCAACTGGATTTTATAAAACTTGTTGTGCAGCCAAAAATGATAAAATGTGCAAAAAAGAGCCTGCAAAATTGCAACAAAACAGCAAACAATGTACAATAGCAGCCATGCACAATTAAAATGAGGCTTGCACAGTCATAAAAAAGCACATATTTTCCGTAATGCAGAATACACATGAAGACAAGTTGGTAAAAATGATTCAGTTTAACTACTGAATGCACTAAAAAATACAAACTACGATAAATGTCGTATAAAGGAATGTAATCATGGCCCAAAGAGTCTTCAGATCTGCACAAATACAAGAAATATACAAACAGCAGCAGGATAAACGACATGAAATGACACTTGGCCGTGCTATGTGTGAGGAAACTCAATATCCATTCTCCGGTCTGCCATTATGGCTGCCATGATGATCCTCACATCTTTGATATCTTGGTCCAAGATTCTACAACTTTCTTAAACACACCCCTTTTATCGGGAGGATATTAAATCTAGAAAATAGTGATTCTATTAACTAAAAAAGTAGCTGAAAGACTATTTAAAAAAGGTTGATATTTTCTGCCCAATTTTCTGAACCTACCCCACTCTTGGCTTGGCTGTTATAGCCAGCATACATTCTGTCACTAATCATTATCCAGCTATATTGATTAGTTATTGCACCCTATCCTGGAAACCATCCCATCCCAACTTATGTGAAAGATACTAACACTTCTCTAACTAAATATTCTACAGCCAATTGTGCAGTGGGAAGATTATCTGTTGGTTTCTATTGACATGGAAAATTTATATACAAGAAATCTACAATTGGGTATACACTCAATTAATTAACTACCTCAATAGAAAAAAAAGTGTAAATCTTAGTTTCAGACTCATGGCTTCGCAACTAGAATTTCTGTAGGGCCAGTGTCCCTGCACGCTGCCCCTCTCACCCTGGCAGGGACACCGACTCAATCACCGCCACAGACCCCATGCCACAATTCCTCCCCGGCTGCTGCCCGGTGTCTCGGGCACTGTGCTTAGGGCGCATGTGCGAACCTTCCTAAAGTGTCCACAGCCAATGCCTGGGAGACACTTATTTAAGACTCTTCCACCTGCATGGAGGGGTCTGTGCAACGTTGTTAGTCTGTTCCCAACACGCTTGCTAGTTCTCAGGTCCCAGTCCACTAGTACCCGGTAGTTCCGCTTGTTCCGTATATCCCTAACCTCCTTGCTAGTACCTACCTTGTCAGTCTGTATTTCAGCCGGAACTTGCTCACACCTGCCGTGCCAGTCTGTATACCAGCCAGACCTGCCTGCATGTGCCGGGCCATTCTGTACAGTACAGACCAAAAGTTTGGACACACCTTTTCATTCAAAGATTTTTCTGTATTTTCATGACTATGAAAATTGTACATTCACACTGAAGGCATCAAAACTATGAATTAACACGTGTGGAATTATATACTTAACAAAAAAGTGTGAAACAACTGAAAATATGTCTTGCATTCTAGGTTCTTCAAAGTAACCACCTTTTGCTTTGATGACTGCTTTGCACACTCTTGGCATTCTCTTGATGAGCTTCAAGAGGTAGTCACCTGAAATGGTCTTCCAACAGTCTTGAAGGAGTTCCTAGAGATACTTAGCACTTGATGGCCCTTTTGCCTTCACTCTGCAGTCCAGCTCACCCCAAACCATCTTGCTTGGGTTCAGGTCTGGTGACTGTGGAGACCAGGTCATCTGGCGTAGCACCCCATCGCTCTCCTTCTTGGTTAAATAGCCCTTACACAGCCTGGAGGTGTGTTTGGGGTCACTGTCCTGTTGAAAAATAAATGATGGTCCAACTAAACGCAAACCGGATGGAATAGCATGCCACTGCAAGATGCTGTGGTAGCCATGCTGGTTCAATATGCCTTCATTTTTTAATAAATCCCCAACAGTGTCACCAGCAAAGCACCCCCACACCATCACTCCTCATTCTCCTCCATGCTTCACGGTGGGAACCAGGCATGTAGAGTACATCCGTTCACCTTTTCTATGTCGCACAAAGACACGGTGGTTGGAAACAAAGATCTCAAATTTGGACTCACCAAAGCACAGATTTCCACTGGTCGAATGTCTATTCCTTGTGTTCTTTAGCGCAAAGAAGTCTCTTTTGCTTGTTGCCTGTCCTTAGCAGTGGTTTCCTAGCAGCTATTTTACCATGAAGGCCTGCTGCACAAAGTCTCCTCTTAACAGTTGTTGTAGAGATGTGTCTGCTGCTAGAACTCTGTGTGGCATTGATCTGGGCTCTAATCTGAGCTGCTGTTAATCTGCGATTTCTGAGGCTGGTGACTCAGATAAACTTATCCTCAGAAGCAGAGGTGACTCTTGGTCTTCCTTTCTTGGGGGGTCCTCATGTGAGCCAGTTTCTTTGTAGCGCTTGATGGTTTTTGCCACTGCACTTGGGGACACTTTCAAAGTTTTCCCAATTTTTCACACTGGCTGACCTTCATTTCTTAAAGTAATGATGGCCACTCGTTTTTCTTTACTTAGCTGCTTTTTTCTTGCCATAATACAAATTCTAACAGTCTATTCAGTAGTACTATCAGCTGTGTATCCACCAGACTTCTGCACAACACAACTGATGGTCCCCACCCCATTTTTAAGGCAAGAAATCACACTTATTAAAGGGAACCTGTCACCCCCAAAATCGATGGTGAGGTAAGCTCACCATCATCAGGGGCTTATCTACAGCATTCTGTATTGCTGTAGATAAGCCCCCGATGTTACCTGAGAGAGGAGAAAAAGAGGTTAGATTATCCTCACCAGTGGCGGTCCCGCTGCTGGTCTGGTCAAATGGGTGTCTTGGGTCCGCTCCGGCGCCTCCTATCTTCATTCCATGACGTCCTCTTCTGGTCTTCACACCGTGGCTCCGGCGCAGGCGTACTTTGTCTGCCCTGTTGAGGGCAGAGCAAAGTACTGTCGTGCGCAGGTACCGGACCTCTCTAACCTTTCCGGCGCCTGCGCACTGCAGTACTTTGCTCTGCCCTCAACAGGGCAGACAGAGTATGCCTGCGCCGGAGCCGCGGTGTGAAGACCAGAAGAGGACGTCATGGAATGAAGATAGGAGGTGCTGTACCGGACCTGAGACGCCCATCGGAGCGGGACCACCCCTGGGTGAGTATAATTTAATGTCTTTTTCTCCTCTTTCAGGTAACATTACAGAATGCTGTAGATAAGCCCCTGATGACGGTGAACTTACCTCATCATTGATTTTGGGGGTGACTGGTTCCCTTTGAACCTGACAGGGCACACCTGTGAAGTGAAAACCATTTCCTGTGACTACCTCTTGAAGCTCATCAAGAGAATGCCAAGAGTGTGCAAAGCAGTCATCAAAGCAAAAGGTGGCTACTTTGAAGAGCCTAGAATATAAGACATATTTTCAGTTGTTTCACACTTTTTTGTTAAGTATATAATTCCGCATGTGTTAATTCATAGTTTTGATGCCTTCAGTGTGAATGTACAATTTTCATAGTCATGAAAATACAGAAAAATCTTTGAATGAGGTGTGTCCAAACTTTTGGTCTGTACTGTATATCAGCCAGTCCCACCTGCACATATCGTGCCAGTCTGTATATCAGCCGGTCCCACCTGCAACTGCCATGCCAGTCTGTACATCAGCCAGTCCCACCTACAATGGCCGTGCCAGTCTGTACATCAGCTGGACCCGATTGCACCAGCCGTGCCAGTCTGTATATCAGCTTGTCCCACCTGCACCTGCCGTGCGAGTCTGTATATCAGCCGGTCCCACCTGCAACTTCTGTGCCAGTCTGTATATCAGCCGGACCCACCTGCACCAGCTGTGCCAGTCTGTATATCATTCGGACCCGCCTGCACCTGCCGTGCCCGTCTGTACATTAGCCAGTCCCACCTACAACTGCCGTGCGAGTCTGTACATCAGCTGGACCTGATTACACCAGCCGTGCCAGTCTGTATATCAGCCAAACCTACCTGTACCTGCCAAGCCAGTCTGTACATTATCCAGAACCACCTGCACCTGCTGTGCCAATCTGTATATCAGCTGGACCTGACTGCACCAGCTGTTCCAGTCTGTATATCAGCCAGTCCCACTTGCACCTGTCGTGCAAACCTGTACATTAGCTGGACCCGTCTGCACCTGCCATGCCAATTTGTATATAAGCTGGACCTGCCTGCACCTGCCATGCCAGTCTGTATATCAGCCGTACTCTCCTACTGGGCCATTCCAGCTACCTGTCTCTTGGGACTCAGCTGCCATGTGTCTGTGGTCTGTTCTGGAGTAGCACCTGGTGTTCATCAGGAGTCAAGCCTAACCCCACCATCAGGGGCTCTAGTGAGGAGTCAGATGATCACCTAGTAACCCGCCTTCAGGCTTTCCTTGGACCATGGCACAGTGGTTCCACCACTCTCGCTACAATTTCGAACAAGTAATTCTTTTTTCAATGTAATAGAAAATGATTATTAAAGAGAAATGGAACAGCGATGGGGGCTCCACATATCCTGTATATAGGCCAATATGTTTTTGGTTCTCTTTGAAGAAACCTTTATCTTTGACATAAAAATCCTCTTCTCGGAAATATAAAATCTCTTCTTAGGAAAGTGGATGATATCTTGTAGTGTAGCAAGGAACTAAAAGAGAATATACAACCTTTTTTGACTATTTGAATAATGCTAATAACATGAATATGGTAGTCACAAGCAAATGTGACAGTGTTTGCCTAGAATTTTTGTATGTACATGTAAAATTAGAGGGAGGCTGTCAAAGCTATGAAAAGCCTACTGCTACCAGTGCACTTCTGCTCTATATTACAGCAGTTTCCACCTCGACCATGCAAACAAAACCTGTCCCTTATGGCCAATTATTTTGTTTAAAGGTTTATTCAGATGAGCGTATTCTGAGGACGTGTTCAGTATAAGAATCGGACAGCACATTGAACACTGTAATTCAACTTAATGAAACCCTCAAAAAGGCAAAGAGGAAGAACAGATCTACTGTTCTAAAAAGAGAAAAAGAACGACTAAAGTATATTTTAAAAAACTGGTGTGATAAAAAATGACACAGTCCTAGAAGAAACAGCTAAAAAAACCTCATTGTGACTTTCAGACATACAAACAAAATCTTACACCTCGCGTTTCGCTCCCCCAAAAATAATTGGATTAAAGGTTTACCCCGAAGACAATTTTAAATGTGCATTATGTAACGACTGTAAATATTTGTAAAATAAAACCACTGAGGACTCTCAATTCTAAATATTTTTGTAAAATAAGACACTTCCACATAGACATTTCATTAAGGAAGTATATATTGAGCAGAATGATATTCGTAGCATACACAATAAAATGAACCTACATTATATATATATATATATATATATATATATATATATATATATATATATATATATATATTATATTATTATTAATATATATATATATATATATATATATATATATATATATATATATATATATCCATAAGGGGCATGCAGACATGCTTTGGGGTACATTTCAGATCTATTTCATCAGGGATCAGGTCCCCAATATTAATATCACATGATTTCTGGTGCTATCCATTCAATGATGTCGTACCCTTGGATACTCTATAGACCAGTTCTCATCATGCTTCCCTTTCTTCCACAGCTTCTTACACTTATTTCATGCCCATTCCCGTGTTATTTTTTATGGTGTCCATCCAACAGGGTCTTTGGTTTCCCCCATTTCCTATAGCCACTGACCATTCCAACTATCCTGTCCCTTTCTACTGAGTTAGCCCTCATCACATGTCCAAAGCAGATAAGTTTATGTCTGTGGATCTCACCTTTCAGGGACATTTCTGGTTTTTTATGATCAAGAACATCTTTGTTAGTGATTCTCGTTGTCCATGAGATTGGAAGAAGTCTCCTCCAGCACCACAGCTCAAAGGCATCAATTGTTTTTATTTTAGAAAAAAATGAATGTAATCTCAATGTTCTCACATTTGGGGGTAATGAAATAGTAGATGGTGACAGGTATGAAGCCCTCCTAAAATGCAAGGCAATAGGGATAATAAAAATGAACAGTCTAGGGGCATTTGGTCTTAATGATAAGAACGACGTTAGCGTTTGTAAAATCCTTCCATAGTAGTTGCTAATTTGCATGTTTTTCTGTATTATTTGCTTTGCATGTACTTTTTATCCCCTCCCTCTAGATATCTGTACACTTAGTGGTATTATGAAGCAGAGAATTAAGTACTGCCTTTTAATTTGCATTTTATTTATGGAAATGGCACAATTGACAGCATCAAATATTGTCATCACACATAGTTTTGTGAAAAAGTGTTTGTTCCCTTCCTGATTTCCTATTCTTCTGCATGTTTGTCACGCTTAAATGTTTCAGATCACCAACAAATTTAAATACTACACAAAGATAACACAGTAAGTAATCACAAAATGCAGTTTTTAAATTAAGGTCTTTACTATTAAGGGAAATGAAATCCAAACCTACAGGGCCCTGTGTGAAAAAGTGATTGCTCTCTAAACCTAATAACTGGTTGGGCTCTGTAGGAATTTTGGCCACTCGTCTTTGCAGGATTGTTGTAATTCAGCCTCATTGGAGGGTTTCCGAGCATGAACTGCCTTTTTAAGGTCATGCCACAGCATCTCAATCAGATTAAGGTCAGAACTTTGACTAGGCCACTCGAAAGTGTTAATTTTGTTTTTTGTAAGCCATTCAGAGGTGGATGTGCTGGTGTGTTCTGGATCATTGCCCTGCTGCATAACCCAAGTGCGCTTCAGCTTGAGGTCACAAACAGATGGCTGGACATTCTCCTGCAGGAGTTTTTTGTAGACATCAGAATTCATGGTTCCGTTTACCACAGCAAGTCTTCCAGGTCCTGAAGCAGCAAAACAGCCCCAGACCATCACACTACCACCACATTTTAGTGTTGGAATGATGTTCCTTTTA
Organism: Ranitomeya variabilis; assembly: GCF_051348905.1. Lineage (NCBI taxonomy): Eukaryota > Metazoa > Chordata > Amphibia > Anura > Dendrobatidae > Ranitomeya > Ranitomeya variabilis. Next base: position 317,151,222 of record NC_135235.1, read on the forward strand.
GAAATGTTGTGTTACATCTATGCCAGATGTAATGGGACATACACCTTCAAAAAAGTTCAACTTTTGTCTCATCAGTCAGAGAATTCTCCCAAAAGTCTTGTGAATCATCAAGATGTTTCCTGGCAAAACTAAGAAGAACCTTTATGTTCTTATTGATCAGCAGTGGTTTTCATCTTGGAACTCTGCCATGCAGGTAATTTTTCCCCAGTCTCTTTCTTATGTTGGAGCCATGAACACTGACCTTAACTGATGCAAGTAAGGCCTGTAGTTCTTTTGATGCTGTTGTGGGGTATTTTTTCACCTCTTGGATGAGTCATTGCTATACTCTGGGGGTAATTTTGGTCAGCCGGTCACTACTTGGAAGGTTCACTGTTATGACCCCAATGGCAGAGGGTCTCAAAAGTACATACCAAGTCTGCAAACACAAAAAACCAGCTCATAGGGCAGTGGTAACTGGGCTGACCATATATCTAATCCTAGCACCACAAATAGCAGCAGCCGGGGAACGTGCCTACGTTGGTTCTAGACGTCTCGCGCCAGCCGGAGAACTAACTAACCCTAGAAGGGAAAAGATAGACCTATCTTGCCTCCAGAGAAAAGACCCCAAAAGCTGGATACAAGCCCCCAACAAATAACAACGGTGAGGCAAACGTAAGAATGAACTAGATATTTAGCAAAGAGAGGCCCACTGACTAATAGCAGAATATAGTAAGATGACTTATATGGTCAGCAAAAACCCTATCAAAATTTCCACGCTGGATATTCAAGAACCCCCAAACCGTCTAACGGCCCGGGGGGAGAACACCAGCCCCCTAGAGCTTCCAGCAAAATCAGGAATCACATTTAGTACAAGCTGGACAAAAAAATAAGAGCAAGCAAATAACCAAAAAACAAGGAAGCAGGACTTAGCTTAATTTTGCAAGATCCAAGACCAGCAGACAGGAGCAAACAGAAAGGAACTGATTACAACGATGCCAGGCACTGGACTGAGAAACCAGGAAGTTTATATAGCAACACCCCTGGACTAACGACCCAGGTGGGTGCCAAACTGAGGAAAGACAATCCCAGAGTCATATCACTAGTGACCACAAGAGGGAGCCAAAAAAGTCTAATTCACAACAGTTCACCACTGTTCCAGATTTTCGCAATTTGTGGATAATGGCTTTCACTGTGGTTCGCTGGAGTCCCAAAACTTTAGAAATGGCTTTATGACCTTTTCTAGACTGATAGATCTCACCTACTTTGCTTCACATTTGTTCCAGAATTTCTTTGGATCACTTCATGATGTCTAGCTTTCGATGCACATTTAGTCTACTTAGGCTACTTTCAGACATAGCGCATTTTTGAGCGCTATTTTGCGGGCGCTTTTCAAAAATGCGCAATGTCATTTTCGTCTGCCGGCAAAGTGAATGAGAAATTCACTTTGCCGTTCAGACACACCGCAAAAAAACGCGGCGCTTTTGTCTGCAAACACGCTGGCGTAAAAATAATTGACATGTCAATTCTTTACACAGCGGCGTGTCTGCGTATCCCCCTAGGGCCCCATATTACCTTCCACACACAGCGGCTTTGTCCTGGGTGTCGGCGTCCTTGTACGGAGGGGTTGACACCCAGGACCGGACGTGACGTCGGACAGGAAGAGGGAAGTCCCCGTCCCCCAGTGAAGCAGCATGGAGTCCTTAAACGTGGGGCTGCTGATCGATTTGGTATGTGTGCGTGTGTGCGTGTGTGTGTGTGTGTGTGTGTGTGTGTGTGTGTGTCCCCATGCGACGCTAGTGCCACCATTGTGCTAAGTCGCCGCATGGGACTACTACTCCCATCCGGTATTAGGATGGGAGAGTTGTCCCTGTGTCCGGCGACTTAGCACAATTGTAAAGTTACACAAAACACCTACACACAATACACATACATGACACACAGTACATACAACACATAACATAGAGTATATACTCACCAACAGCACACTTGTAGGCGAAGCCCTCGATCCTCCAGGAAAAAATCCAAAAATAATAAACCAAATTCATACTCCCTGTCCGCAGAATCCATAAAACGAGTGTCCCACGCCGGTCCCCTGCTCTCCGGCGATACACTGCCAGGAGCGAAGCTCCTAGCAGTGTATCGCGTACTGTTCCGGAGTTCAATGACTCCGGCGTCTCGGTTAACAGCAGTACAGCTGCGTTGAACCTTCCCACGCAGCACTGCCGTTAAGCGAGAGTGCCGGGGTCAATGACCGCCGGTAAACTCGCTCGCGCATGCGCAGTGACACACCGACAGGAACTATGGCTCCTGTCAGTGTGTTGCTGCAGCCGTGGAGAGCAGACATATCTCTGGATGTGTCTGTTCTCCATGGAAAATCTTGATACGTGGCACTTAAATATGTGGCAATTAAATATGTGACACGTGGCACTTATACGTGATACGTGTCACTTAAATACGTGGCACTGAAATACGTGATACGTGGCACTGAAATACGTGGCACGTGTCACTTAAATACGTGGCACTGAAATATGTGGCACGTGGCACTTTGATACGTGGCACGTGTCACTTAAATACGTGGCACTTTGATACGTGGCACATGGCACTTTGATACGTGGCATGTGGCACTTTGATACGTGGCACTGAAATATGTGGCACGTGGCACTTTGATACATGGCACGTGGCACTGAAATATGTGGCACGTGGCACTTTGATACGTGGCACGTGGCACTTTGATACGTGGCACTGAAATATGTGGCACGTGGCACTTTGATACGTGGCACGTGGCACTTTGATACGTGGCACGTGGCACTGAAATACGTGGCACGTGGCACTGAAATACGTGATACGTGGCACTTAAATACGTGGCACGTGGCACTGAAATACGTGGCACGTGGCACTGAAATACGTGGCACTGAAATATGTGGCACTGAAATACGTGGCACTGAAATACGTGATACGTGGCAAAGAAATACGTGGCACTTAAATACGTGGCACTTAAATACGTGGCACTTAGGCTATGTTCACATTTGCGTTGTGCGCCGCATGCGTCCTTTTTTTGATTGATTTTGGACGCAGCAAAAATGCAACTTGCTGCGTCCTCTGCGGCCGGATGCGTGCGCTGCAGTGACGCATGTGGCGCAAAACGCAAGTGCGACGCATGTCCATGCGCCCCCATGTTAAATATAGGGGCGCATGACGCATGCGGCGCCCGACGCTGCGGCGCAGACCGCAAATGTGAACGTAGACTTAAATAGCTGGATAGAGCTGGATCCGCGGGCTGTGATCTGGCCTACGCTCAGCACTCTGCGGAGCGCTGTCATTCAAAACACGTCCACTCATTTTGGTGTTTAGTCCCAAAATGGAGGATGGAAGAAGAAAAGGGTTGGACAAGGAAATGACATCATTTCTTTTTTTTTTTCCCCCACTGCAGTTAAAGCTTTATTTGTGTCAAACACAGACAATCTGCAGAGAAAACTGCATAAAAAAACGCACTAAAAACCGCATCAAAAACCGCATCAAAAACGCACCTGCGTTTTCTGCCAAGAGCTGCGGTTTTTGTCCTGAAAAAAAAGGATTGAAATCAGGATCGTGTGAACATACCCTTACCGTACAGGGTTACGAGGGGGGGCGTCTGACTGACGCCTGCCCTAGTAACCTGGGGTTAGTGACAGTGGGGTTAGTAAACCCCAGCTGATGTCTGTTCCGCTTGCTGAGGCGTCTTTGGCTCAAGGCCATTGCAGCTGGCAGAATCGACATGATGTTAACTCCAGTGTGTATTGTATTCCGAGTCATAAAGACAGGAAATGACCTCAATGACTTTTTTTTTCCCCTTTTTTTTTCAAACAAACTTTATTTTCAGTACACAATGCTGAAAAAAACGCAGCTGCAAAAAACGCAGCAAAAAACGCAGTGTGTGAAAGCAGCTGCGTTTTTTGCCTGCGTAAAAAAACGCAGGTAAAGCAGCAGCAAAATACGCGCGCGTATAAATACGCAGCAAATATGCTGTGTGTGAAAGTAGCCTTACTTTGTCAGGCAGGTGCTATTTAAGTGATTTCTTGATTGACAACAAGTGTGAAAGCAATTAGGCCTGGGTTGGGCTAGGAAATTTGAACTCTGCTCCCCAAAGATGTGATAAACCACAGTTAATTTATGTTTTAAGGGGGGGAATCACTTTTCATACAGGGCCCTGTAGGTTTGGATTTATTTTTACCTTAATAATAAAGATCTTCATTTAAAAGCTGCATTATGTGTTTACCTGTGTTGTCTTTGTTTAATATTTAAATTTGTTTGGTGAGCTGAAATATTTCAGTGTGACATACTGTACATGCAAAAGAATAGGAAATCAGGAAGAGGCAAACACTTTCACACAACTGTACATGGTCCGCATATGGAGGTAATATCAGTGTTGGTCTTTGCATAGCAAGTTAATTTCAGTAACAGAGTGGTCATCTGCTGAGGTTCTCTTCTACCTACAGTTAGGGTGTGCCATCATATTTGTAATCAGCATTATGTTAGAATCTGTTTAGTTTGTGACTATCCGCCATTTTCTTGTGGAGTTCCGGCTGCTGGTCTTTTTCCTCTGGTGCTGAGTTTGTCTTGGGTCAGGTGTTTGTTTCACTCCTTATTAACCAGCACCTACCTCGCAGTCCTTGCTGGACAACAGTGTTTATCTGCTTGAGCTCTAGCTTGGTGTTTTGCTTTGTCTTCTGTGTGTGTTATTTGTGCAGTGCTGGTACCTCTGGTTCTGCTAGCCTTACTGTAGTTTCTGTTTTCTATTGGTTTCTGCAGCCTTCTCTTTGTTTTCTATTAGGAGGTGACCCATTTTTGTACCCAGTCCTTAATTCTTTTAGGGAACCCCTTCCCCTTATCTATAGGTCTTCGCTTGAGATTAACCTAGGATCGTCGGTGGGTCTATTCGCAAGGAATGGGTTGCCCACTCCATCGTAGAGTTTCAGCCTAGTCATAGAGAAGGGTCAGTTTTCCCCCTCCTACCTTAGTCCTGTGTTGCAGATCCGTAACAGTTTGTCCAGCCAGAAAGAAATATAAAAAAAAAAAAAAAAACACACCCCTCCCGGATTTCTGCAATATGAATAGGGTTCAAGATCTTGCTCAGCATCTGCAAGGCTTAACGTTGAAAGTTGCAAGCTTACAACAGCACATGAGTAATTGCCCTGGAATCCGCTCTGAAGAACCTAAGATGGGTTTGCCTGAATGCTTTTCTGGTAAACTGCAGGATTTTTTTTTCGCTTAGAAATGCATGTTTACTTTATTTTCGGCTTAGACCCAGATCTTCAGGGGCTGAATTACAGCATGTGGGGATTATTATGTCGTTATTGCGAGGTGAGCCCCAAGTTTGGGCATTTTCATTGCGTCCGGATGACCCTTGTTTGATGTCTGTAGAAGCGTTTTTTTTCTATGGGGGTGTTATATGATGATCCTGATCGAGTCACTACAGCCGAGGCAGAACTCAGGCGGCTGAAACAGGGTTCTGGCGATGCTGAGAGTTATTGTACCCAGTTCATTCAATGGTCTGCAGAGGTCAGCTGGAATGATTCAGCACTCAAGAGTCAGTTTTTAGCAGGTTTGAATGACAGGGTTAAAGATTTGTTCATTGCATATCCTGCACCTGCTACGCTTGAGGCTGCTATGCAATTAGCTATCCATGTGGATAGAAGATTGAGAGGTAAACAGAATGAGGAGAAGGTTTCAATTTTGCTGGAGAGCCCCGTTGACTGTGGGAAGCCGATGCAACTTGGGGCGATGTCCTCTCATTCCCAGGAAAGGCATAGAAGATTATCTGAGGGGCTATGCCTTTATTGTGGTAAGGCTGACCATTTTATTAAGCAATGTGAAGGACGCAAAAACAAGGAAAAGAGAAAAAAAAAGTAAATCAGAATAACCCTCCATTTCGCATTGCATTTTTAAGGTCGGCAGGAGTTTCTTTTTCTGGTAGTCCTACCTGTCGTGGTCATTCGATTGATTTTCAAGTGATGATGGACTGTGGTTCTGCACTTAATTTGATTGATCAACAATTTCTAGACAAGTATACGATTGATTCTGTACCTTTATCATGCCCTTTTCCTGTAGTGGTGATTGATAACACTCCTCTAGAGCATGGGTGCGTTTCTTGAAAGGTCACTGGGTTTCCACTCACTGTGAATATGGAACACCATGAATCTTTAGATTTGTTTGTACTTGATAAATTGCCTTTTCCAGTTGTCCTGGGCTTACTCTAGTTAAAAATGCACAATCCTGTACTGCACTGGTCAAGTACGATAAGATCCTGGGGTCAGGAGTGTTATGGGAAATGTTGTGATGTACACATTGCTGTTGTTGTGAAAAATGAGCTACCTAAAGCCATTCAGGAATTCTGGAAAGTTTTTTCAGATGTGGAGTCACAAGCTCTACCACCTCATAGACATTACGATTGCACTATTGAGTTCGTCCCAGGTGCTACTCTCCCTAAGGGTATGTGCACACGTCAGGATTTCTTGCAGAAATTTCCTGAAGAAAACCGGAAATTTTCTTCAAGAAATCCGCATTTTTTTTTGCGTTTCCCATTTTTTTCGCCTTTTTTTAGCATTTTTCAAGCGAAATTAGCTTGCAGAATGCTAAAGTTTTCCAAGCGATCTGTAGCATCGCTTGGAAAACTGACTGACAGGTTGGTCACACTTGTCAAACATAGTGTTTGACAAGTGTGACCAACTTTTTACTATAGATGCTGCCTATGCAGCATCAATAGTAAAAGATAGAATGTTTAAAAATAATAAAAAAAATTAAAAAAATGGTTATACTCACCTGCAGACAGCCGATCTCATCAGCGGCGTCCGTTCCTATAGATCAGGGGTGTCAAACTGCATTCCTCAAGGGCTGCAAACAGGTCATGTTTTCAGTATTGCACAGGTGATCATTTAATCACCTGCACAGAATGATTCCAGCACCTTGTGCAATGAGAAGGAAATCTTGAAAGCACGCATGGTTTAAGGCCCTCGAGGAATGCAGTTTGACACTCCTGCTATAGATGGTGTGTGTGTGCAGGACCTTCGATAACGTCGCAGTCACGTGAGCGGTCACATGAGCGGTCTCGCGACCAATCACAAGACCGCGACGTCATCGCAGGTCCTTCACACACGCCATCTATAGGAACGGAAGCGGCAGCATGCACCGCTGACAGGCGGGAAGACTCCGGGGCCATCGAAGGTGAGTATATCACTATTTTTTATTTTAATTCTTTTTTTTTTACCAATTATATGGTGCCCAGTCCATGGAGGAGAGTCTCCTCTCCTCCACCCTGGGTACCAACCGCACATGATCTGCTTACTTCCCGCATGGTGTGCACAGCCACATGCGGAAAGTAAGTAGATCAATGCATTCCTAGGTGTGCGGAATCCCCGCAATTCCGCAAATTTAATGAACATGTTGCTTTTTTTTCCGCGATGCGATTTTTTTGCGGAAAAAAATGCAACATTTGCACAAGAAATGCAGAATACACTGTAAATAATAGGAGGCATATGTAAGCGTTGTTTTCGCGTTTTTATCACGTTTTTATAGCGAAAAAACGCCAAAAAACGCAAAAAATACTGAACGTGTGCACATGGCCTAAAAGTAGTTTACTTAATCTGACGATTCCCGAGAGGGAGGCCTTAAAGGAATACCTGCAGACTAGTCTTGCTGCAGGTCATATAAGACCCTCTAAGTCCCCTGTGGCTGTGGGGTTCTTTTTTGTAAAAAAAAATAGATGGGGGTCTTAGGCCGTGTCTGGATTTCAAGGAGATTGATAAGATCACTGTGCGCAATCCTTACCCCTTGCCGCTAATTCCGGATTTGTTTAACCAATTAGTTGGAGCCAAGTGGTTCTCTAAGATCGATCTCCGTGGAGCATATAATTTGCTGCGGGTTAAAGAAGGCGATGAATGGAAGACAGTCTTTAATACCCCGAAAGGTCATTTTGAGTGTCTAGTTATGCCTTTCAGCCTTACAAATGCTCCAGCGTTCTTTCAAAATGTAATTAACGACATCCTGAGGCCGTTGATCGGTAGGTGTGTGATTGTTTATTTGGATGATATTTTGATCTATTCGCCCGATCTGGAGTAGCATTGGCAGAGAGTCCGTGAGGTTCTGCAGATTCTGAGAGAAAACACACTCTTTGCTAAACTGGAGAAATGCGAGTTTGCGGTACAGAAAATTATTTTTTGGGGTACTGTGTTTCCAGTGATGGTTTTGAGATGGACCCGGTGAATGTTCAGGCGGTATTGGAGTGGCCTAGACCTGAATGCTTGAAGTCAATTCAGAGTTTTTTTGGGTTTGCTAATTATTATAGAAAATTCATAAAGAATTTTTCTGTTATCGCAAAACCCCTTACTGATCTTACTAAGAAGGGTTCCAATACTGTCCAATGGTCCCCTGAGGCTGTTAAGGCTTTTGAGCATCTCAAGGAGAGGTTTAGACCTGCTCTTGTTTTGATCCAGACAGATGAGACAAAGCCCTTTCTGGTGGAGGTGGATGCCTCATCAGTAGGAGTGGGGGCTGTTCTGTCCCAGGAGGGAGAGGATGAGGTGCATCCCTGTGCTTTCTTTTCTAAGAAATTTTCAGAGGCGGAGCTCAACTATGATGTTGGGAACCGAGAATTGGTGGCTATAAACACTAGAAGTCCCAGAGAGGGGTCATTTAACATTTCTACCTTTGAAACCCAGAGACGGGTCGAATGACCTGAAGGATTTTAGCTAACATCCTCTAATCACCATCTTTTGTTCTGTAATTAAGGCCATTACTGTTGCACCACAGGAGGTTGTTTTCCATTGAGTTTAGCCATTTAGTTTCTAGTTACTTCTATTCAGTTTATTGTATTTGATAATATAAAGACTATACATACTGTATTCAGTGAAAACAATAATCCCAAATGCATATTGTGAGAAACGGGGTCTGGCGGAAAAGTTACCAACCCCCCCCCCCGAACTCACTAAGGCTGGTTTCACACTTGCGTTTTGATCTGCAGCGTTTTTAAAATAAACGCATGTGGTGAAAAAATGCATGTAAACGCGGCAAAACGCCGCGTTTTTTAGACGCATGCGTTTTTGCATGCAGAAAAAAACACGGCATTTTGCGGCGTTTACATGCGTTTTTTCCTGCGTTTGCGTTTTTTAAACGCATGCTGAGAAGTGTGTGACAGCTGCCAATCATCAAAATCAACTAGAAAACCCACTATAAACAGAAATGGTTAGGGTTAGGGTCCCTAGTAACCCTAGGGATCCTAACCCTAACCCTACCCCTACCCCTGACAAGCCACCCCCCACCATCAAGGTGATAAAGGCATCCAAACCCTAACCCTACCCCTAACCCTGACAAGCCAACCCCAACCATCAAGGTGATAAGGGCATCCAAACCATAACCCTACCCCTAACCCTAACCCTGACAAGCCAACCCCAACCATCAAGGTGATAAAGGCATCCAAACCCTAACCCTAACCCTACCCCTAACCCTGAAAAGCCACCCCCCACCATCAAGGTGCTAAAGGGATCCAAACCCTAACCCTAACCCTACCCCTAACCCTAACCCTAGGGATCCTAGGGATCCATAGGAATTGGCTATTATGTTGACCTGGTAACCAGGACATTCTTCTAATAAAAAGCTTTGTTCAATGTGGACACCCCAAGATATACGGTATTGCTATAGAGTACTAAAAATATAAACTCGTAGAGTATTGACTGTCATATAGGGTTAGGGGTAGGGTTAGGGTTTGGATCCCTTTATCACCTTGATGGTGGGGGGTGGCTTGTTAGGGTTAGGGGTAGGGTTAGGGGTAGGGTTAGGGTTTTCTTGTTTTTTCTTGTGTTTAGGGTTAGGGTTTTCTTGTTTTTTCTTGTGTTTTTCTATAAAAACACATGCGTTTTTAACGCAAGCAAACGCATGTGCTTAAAAACGCATGTGTTTACATAGACAGCAATGCATTTTTTTGCCGCGAATAAACGCATGCGTTTTTGCAAATGAACGCACGCATCAAAAAACGCATGCGTTGCCGAAAACGCGTCAAAACGCACGCTAAAAAACGCATGCGTTTTTTAATGTTAAGTATAGAAAAAAAACGCATGCGTTTTTTAGCGCTAAAACGCAGCGGACAAAAACTCAAGTGTGAAACCAGCCTAAATCAGCTCAAAACATACCATAATTTGATACAAGAGAAAAATACAGAGCATCGATGAACATATTATTAAACAAGGTTTATTCCATAAATAGTTCAAAAACGTGTAATTCAATAGCAATTAATATTGTACAGTAACTGGAGCAAAAATGAATGCCTAGCACATGCTGAAATGAACCCCCATCCCCAAAACCCCACACGTAATGCTCCCCATACGGGAAGCACACAAAAGCCCCCCCAAGATCTTACGTAATAAGGTGCAAAATGCAAAAAAAGGGCCACAGTGGGCCTAGCCTACAGAAAGCACCAATCTACCAAACAGTGTCCAAAATCGGACTACACAGTATCACCAATAGGTATGGTGGTTGGTATAGGTGCGAGACTTACCAGTCACGGGGGCAGAGTGGGGGACCAGCCGGGAGATGGACCCCGACGCGCGTTTCGCGGTAACAGACTACCGCTTCCTCAAGGGGATATCCACTTTGTGCCAGAAAGGACCTTAAAATAGCCCCTGACCCCGGTCACATGGTGCTCGGCGGCTAATCACGATGGCGCTGTCGGCGCATGCGCGCTGGGTCCGACAGGTCCTGGCAGTGGAGCTCGGCGTCAAGACAAGTGCGCACGCGCGGGGAGCAGCAGCACCCAGCGCGTGCGAACAAGGTCAATAGATGCAGATCCACACCAGGACACAGCGGACCACAGCGCGACACGCACGGCCACCGATAAAAAAAGTATGTATGTAAATCAATTCCGCGTCACTTTAGGTCGCATCATAAATGTGACGCAAAACTCCTTAAGGTGAGGGGAATTGATGCTTTACATCTGGGCATTCGGGGTGGAGACAATAAAAAGCTTTTGGCGCAAAAAGAAACAAAATGGATAGTGCATCTTGGCACCATGTCACCGAATGGCTTAAATGAGGCACTGAGCTTCGCCTCCTATTTATGAGCAATTTTACTATCTTTATGCCCCATCAGTGCTCGTGGTGTGTTTCATGTAAAATGTACCTCCTGATTCCCTCTAAATACATTATTAAAAAAAACCAAAAACCTTTTTTGGATCTCCATCCCCTTTGTCAGTTGGGATGTTGTGTGTTTTTAATTAATTTTTAATATTTTGTTTTTTGTGTTGATTTTAACGTTTCCTTCTTTCTTACATTGTTAGTGACTTGAATTGAACTGATGCCTTAAGGTTTTCCTTATGAATTTGTCTCCGGCCCCCACTAATGATTGTTATTGATGCCACCTCAATTCGGAAAAGGGGACCCGTCAAAAAATCGTCCAAGAAAGAAGTGCGACTTTCTCTGTCTACCATGATGAATATTGCTCTTTTGAACAGATGAACTTTTCCTTGCATTGTGGACTTGATCGTTTATTTATTTAACTAGATGGCAGCCCGATTCTAAAGAATCGGGAGTCTAGAATCCATATATACTTTATTTATTCAAATGTAAGAATAATACAATTAATAAATAATAGTAAGAAAGAACAAAAAATGGCTGCACTCACCAGCTCTTGACAATTCTTGACAGTACGGCACATTTCTGATTGGTCGCTCGCGGCAGGCGGCAACCAATCAGAAAAGTGCCGCGCACCACGAAGGCATATATCTTTGTCCACCCTGAGCGGGTGTAGGACGCTGGTGACGTCACTTATCTCCGGACATTATCTCCGGACAAAGCCACGGAAGTTGGCACAAATTGCCGGAAGTAGTATTCTAGGCAATTATATATTAGATTTTAATGTTATCAGTGTTTACCTTTGAACGTTTATATTGTATTGTCCTGTCACCAGCCATGTGTACGATTATCGGCCGAAAGCCTCTCTGGAACCAATAATCACCCCATGTAAAGGTATCTTTATAAGTTAAAGATTCAGAATACTATGACTTATCATATCCTGAACAGTCAAGTTTTTTATGAACCGTTAAGGTTTTCTGGTTGAAGTAAAAAAAGCTCTGAGTGTTTACAGTTTGAAACCATAAAATGTTGAAAAATTATGTCATTCTTGAGTATATCACTCAATGGTGCTCATAAACGTGTCAAATTTGATCTATAATATACTTTAATATACGTTACTTTAATCTTCAATATACTTAAGAACAGGGCCCCAGACATCACACAGGGGGTCTGAAACACCGCACAGTGGTCCAAAATATCGCTGTGCTCTGCCTGGGGCCCCATATGCTGCCTGGGGCCCCTGTGCTCTGCCTGGGGCCACTGTGCTCTGCCTGGGGCCCCATATGCTGCCTGGGGCCCCTGTGCTCTGCCTGGGGCCCCATATGCTGCCTGGGGTCCCTGTGCTCTGCCTGGGGCCCCTGTGCTCTACCTGGGACCACTGTGCTCTGCCTGGGGCCCCATATGCTGCCTGGGGCCCCTGTGCTCTGCCTGGGGCCCCATGTTCTGCCTGGGGCCACTGTGCTCTCCCTGGGGCCCCATAGGCTGCCTGGGGCCCCTGTGCTCTGCCTGGGACCACTGTGCTCTGCCTGGGGCCCCATATGCTGCCTGGGGCCCCTGTGCTCTGCCTGGGGCCCCATATGCTGCCTGGGGCCCCTGTGCTCTGCCTGGGGCCCCATGTTCTGCCTGGGGCCCCTGTGCTCTGCCTGGGGCCACTGTGCTCTGCCTTGGGCCCCATGTTCTGCCTGGGGCCCCATGTTCTGCCTGGGGCCACTGTGCTCTGCCTGGGGCCCCATAAGCTGCCTGGGGCCCCTGTGCTCTGCCTGGGGCCACTGTGCTCTGCCTGGGGCCCCATATGCTGCCTGGGGCCCCTGTGCTCTGCCTGGGGCCCCATATGCTGCCTGGGGCCCCTGTGCTCTGCCTGGGACCACTGTGCTCTGCCTGGGGCCCCATATGCTGCCTGGGGCCCCTGTGCTCTGCCTGGGGCCACTGTGCTCTGCCTGGGGCCCCAAATGCTGCCTGGGGCCCCTGTGCTCTGCCTGGGTGTAGGACACTGGTGACGTCACTTATCTCCGGACATTAGCTCCGGACATTAGCTCCGGACATTATCTCCGGACATTAGCTCCGGACAAAGCCACGGAAGTTGGCACAAATTGCAGGAAGTAGTATTCTAGGCAATTATATATTAGATGGGCATTTCCTGAAGGAAATACATGGTGCTTGAACAGCGCTACCAGCTTTACAGCAGCACTTTTCACACACGGGACTGGGGGGCGCGCTTACTTTTGCACCCGGGGCCGGGGGCGCGCTTACTTTTGCACCCGGGGGCGCACTTACTTTTGCACCCGGGGACGCACTTACTTTTGCACCCGGGGGCGCACTTACTTTTGCACCCGGGGGCGCACTTACTTTTGGGGCCGCACTTACTTTTGGTGGGCGGGGCTCCTCGGCCTCCGATTTGGTTGGTGGGGCCCCTCGTCCTCCGATTTGGTGGGTGGGGACCCTCGGCCTCCGATTTGGTGGGCGGGGACCGGCCTCCGATTTGGTGGGCGGGGACCCTCGGCCTCCGATTTGGTGGGCGGGGTCCCTCTGCCTCCGCTTTGGTGGGCGGGGTCCCTCGGCCTCCGCTTTGGTGGGCGGGGTCCCTCGGCCTCCGATTTGGTGGGCGGGGACCCTTGGCCTCCGATTTGGTGGGCGGGGACCCTTGGCCTCCGCTTTCGTTGGCGGGGCCCCACGGCCTCCGATTTGGTGGGCGGGGTCCCTCTGCCTCCGCTTTGGTGGGCGGGGCCGCTCGGCCTTCGATTTGGTGGGCGGGGCCCCTCGGCCTCCGATTTGGTTGGCGGGGCCCCTCGGCCTCCGATTTGGTTGGCGGGGCCCCTCGGCCTCCGATTTGGTGGGCGGGGACCCTCGGCCTCCGATTTGGTGGGCGGGGCCCCTCGGCCTCCGATTTGGTTGGTGTGAACCCTCGGCCTCCGATTTGGTGGGCGGGGACCCTCGGCCTCCGATTTGGTGGGCGGGGACCCTCGGCCTCCGATTTGGTGGGCGGGGACCCTCGGCCTCCGATGTGGTGGGTGGGGCCCATCGGCCTCCGATGTGGTGGGCGGGGACCCCCGGCCTCCGATTTGGTGGGCGGGGACCCCCGGCCTCCGATTTGGTGGGCGGGGACCCTCGGCCTCCGATTTGGTGGGCGGGGACCCTCGGCCTCCGATTTGGTGGGCGGGGACCCTCGGCCTCCGATTTGGTGTGTGCTCTGCCTGGGGCCACTGTGCTCTGCCTGGAACCCCATATGCTGCCTGGGGCCCCTGTGCTCTGCCTGGGGCCCCATATGCTGCCTGGGGCCCCTGTGCTCTGCCTGGGGCCCCTGTGCTCTGCCTGGGGCCCCATGTTCTGCCTGGGGCCCCTGTGCTCTGCCTGGGTGTAGGACACTGGTGACGTCACTTATCTCCGGACATTAGCTCCGGACATTAGCTACGGACATTAGCTCCGGACAATAGCTCCGGACAAAGCCACGGAAGTTGGCACAAATTGCAGGAAGTAGTATTCTAGGCAATTATATATTAGATAGTTGCCTTCTTTCATGACTGTGTAATACAGGAACACATATATTGGGTCTCTAATATGTTGCGGGGAGGTTGGCATGATGTGGAACAACTATCTGTGCCTTTTGCTTACAACATACTTTTTTATCAGTGGCCGTGCGTGTCGCGCTGCGGTCCGCTGTGTCCTGGTGTGGATCTGCATCTATTGGCCTCGTTCACACGCGCTGGGTGCTGCTGCTCCCCGCGCGTGCGCACTTGTCTTGACACCGAGCTCCACTGCCATGACCTGTCGGACGCAGCGCGCATGCGCCGACAGCGCCATCGTGATTGGCCGCCGAGCACCATGTGACTGGGGTCAGGGGCTATTTTAAGGTCCTTTCTGGCACAAAATGGATATCCCCTTGAGGAGGCGGTACTCTGTTACCGCGAAACGCGTGTCGGGGTCCATCTCCCGGCTGGTCCCCTGTTGTGAACTCTATTTTTGGGCTCCCTCTAGTGGTCACAAGCGGTATTGTGTAGTGTTGTCTTTCTGCAGGTTGCAGCATCAGCTGGTTCGTTATCCTTGGTTGGTTTCCTATTTAAGCTCACCTGGATACTCAGTTCCTTGCCTGCTATCAATGTATCAATGTATGCTCTTCAGATTCCTTGTGGCTACCTTGCTCCCAGTCTCTCCAAGACAAGCTAAGTTTTTGTTTGATCATTTTTTGATTATCAGCGTTCATTATGTTTTTAGTCCAGCTCGCTAAAATGTGATTTCCTCGCTTGCTGGTTGCTCTAGGGGACTGAGTTTCTCCCCCCACACCGTTAGTTGGTGTGGGGGTTCTTGAAATCTCAGAGTGGATATTTTGTAAGGGTTTTTTACTGACCGCATAGATTCCCTTTTCTATTTTCTGCTATCTAGTATTAGTGGGCCTCATTTGCTGAATCTGCTTTCACCCCTGTGTATGTGCCTTCCTCTTACCTCACCGTTATTATTTGTTGGGGGCTTCTATATCTTTGGGGATTATTTCTCTGGAGGCAAGAGAGGTCTTTCTTTCTCTCTAGGGGTAGTTAGTTCCTCAGGCTGGCTCGAGACGTCTAGGATTTTTAGGCACGTTCACTGGCTACTTCTAGTGTGTTTGGATAGGTTCAGATTTGCGGTCAGTCCAGTTTGCCACCTCCCTAGAGCTTGTCCTATGTTTGTTACTTAGCTGGAGTAATTTGTGATCCTCAACCACTAAGGATCATAACAGTATAGCAGGCCTTAAAGTGTTTAATGCATCGCAGAAGTGGGATAAAAAGAAGACCTGAGTACATTTTATTTTTTTCCTCCCGCTTTTCCTTTGCTGCAGTCTGTTTAGCTTCTTTCATCCCCTTGAACTCTGGGTGGTTTTGAGCTCAGCTGCAGACATGAATGTTCAGACTCTGACTTCTAGTGTGGATCATCTTACTGCACGGGTGCAAAGTATTCAGGATTTTGTTATTCGTAGCCCTACGTCAGAACCAAAGATACCCATTCCTGAGTTGTTTTCTGGAGATAGATCTAGGTTTCAAAATTTTAAGAATAATTGTAAGTTATTTCTATCTCTGAGACCTCGTTCCTCTGGTGATTCCGCTCAGCAAGTTAAAATTGTTATCTCCTTGTTGCGTCGCGACCCTCAAGATTGGGCTTTCTCTCTGGCGCCAGGAGATCCTGCATTGCTTAATGTAGATGCATTTTTTCTGGCTCTTGGACTGCTTTATGAGGAGCCTAATCTTGAGAGTCAGGCAGAAAAAGCGTTGCTGGCTATCTCTCAAGGTCAGGATGAAGCAGAGGTGTATTGTCAAAAATTTCGGAAATGGTCGGTGCTTACTCAATGGAATGAATGTGCCCTGGCTGCAAATTTCAGAGAAGGTCTTTCTGAGGCCGTTAAGAATGTTATGGTGGGGTTTCCCACCCCTACAAGTCTGAGTGATTCTATGGCTTTAGCCATTCAGGTTGATCGGCGTTTGCGGGAGCGCAAATCTGCTCATCCTTTGGCGGTATTTTCTGGACAGAGACCTGAGTCTATGCAATGTGACCGAACTCTGACCAGAATTGAGCGACAAAGTCATAGACGTCAAAATGGGTTGTGCTTTTACTGTGGTGATTCTACTCATGTTATCTCAGCGTGCTCTAAACGCTTAAAAAAAAAAAAATCGCTAAACCTGTCACCATTGGTACTATACAGCCTAAATTTATTTTGTCTGTTACTTTGATTTGTTCTTTGTCGTCCTACCCGGTTATGGCTTTTATGGATTCGGGTGCTGCCCTGAATCTGATGGATTTGTCGTTTGCCAGGCGCTGTGGTTTTGTCCTGGAGCCTTTGGAATTTCCTATTCCTCTGAGGGGAATTGATGCTACGCCATTGGCTGAGAATAAGCCTCAGTATTGGACGCAAATGACCATGTGCATGACTCCCGTACATCAGGAGGTGATTCGCTTTCTCGTTCTGCATAATTTGCATGATGTTGTCGTTTTGGGTCTGCCATGGCTGCAAGCTCATAATCCAGTTTTAGATTGGAAAGCTATGTCTGTGTCAAGTTGGGGTTGTCAGGGAATTCATGGTGATACTCCGTTGGTGTCTATTGCTTCTTCCACTCCTTCTGAGGTCCCTGAGTTTTTGTCTGACTACCAGGATGTATTTGATGAGCCCAGGTCCAGTGCCCTGCCCCCTCATAGGGATTGTGACTGTGCTATAAATTTAATTCCTGGTAGTAAATTCCCTAAGGGACGACTTTTTAATTTGTCTATACCTGAGCATGCCGCGATGCGGAGTTATATAAAGGAGTCTTTGGAGAAGGGACATATTCGCCCATCCTCTTCCCCTCTTGGTGCAGGATTTTGTTTTGTGGCCAAGAAGGACGGTTCTTTGAGACCTTGTATAGATTATCGTCTTCTGAATAAAATTATAGTCAAATTTCAATATCCTTTGCCACTATTGTCTGATTTGTTTGCTCGGTTTAAGGGTGCCAGTTGGTTCACCAAGATAGATCTCCGTGGTGCGTATAACCTTGTGCGCATTAAGCAGGGAGATGAATGGAAAACAGCATTTAATACGCCCGAAGGCCATTTTGAGTACTTAGTGATGCCTTTTGGACTCTCTAATGCTCCTTCTGTGTTTCAGTCCTTCATGCATGACATCTTCCGAGAATATCTGGATAAATTTATGATTGTTTATCTGGATGACATTTTGGTCTTTTCTGATGATTGGGAGTCCCATGTGAAGCAGGTCAGGATGGTGTTTCAGGTCCTGCGTGCTAATGCTTTATTTGTGAAGGGCTCAAAATGCCTCTTCGGAGTACAGAAGGTCTCCTTTTTGGGTTTTATTTTTTCTCCTTCTACTGTGGAGATGGACCCAGTCAAGGTCCAGGCTATTCATGACTGGACTCAGCCCACGTCTGTTAAGAGTCTTCAGAAGTTCTTGGGTTTTGCAAATTTTTACCGTCGTTTCATCGCTAATTTTTCTAGCGTGGTTAAACCTTTGACGGATTTGACCAAGAAGGGTTCTGATGTGACTAATTGGTCTCCTGCAGCCGTGGAGGCCTTTCGGGAGCTGAAGCACCGGTTTTCTTCAGCTCCAGTCTTATGTCAGCCAGATGTCTCTCTTCCCTTCCAGGTCGAGATTGATGCTTCTGAGATTGGAGCAGGGGCTGTTTTGTCGCAGAGAAGCTCTGATGGCTCTGTGATGAAGCCATGTGCTTTCTTTTCAAGAAAGTTTTCGCCTGCCAAGCGGAATTATGATGTTGGTAATCGGGAGTTGTTGGCTATGAAGTGGGCATTTGAGGAGTGGCGACATTGGCTCGAAGGAGCTAAACATCGTGTGGTGGTCTTGACTGATCACAAAAATCTGATTTACCTTGAATCTGCCAAGCGCCTGAATCCTAGACAGGCTCGTTGGTCGTTGTTTTACTCCCGTTTCAACTTCGTGGTCTCATACCTGCCTGGTCCGAAGAACGTGAAAGCTGATGCACTTTCTAGGAGTTTTGTGCCTGACTCTCCGGGAGTTTCTGAGCCGGCTGGTATTCTCAGAGAGGGAGTGATTTTGTCTGCCATTTCCCCAGATTTACGACGAGTGCTGCAGGAATTTCAGGCGGATAGACCTGACCGTTGTCCACCAGAGAGACTGTTTGTCCCGGATAGATGGACCAGCAGAGTTATTTCCGAGGTTCATTCTTCAGTGTTGGCGGGTCATCCTGGGATTTTTGGTACCAGAGATTTGGTGGCTAGGTCCTTCTGGTGGCCTTCCTTGTCGCGGGATGTGCTGTTGTGAAATTGGATTTTGGGCTCCCCCGGTGGCCACTGGTGGAATTGAACTGGTGTGCATCATCCCCTCTGTTCACCTGTTTCCATCAGGATGTGGGAGTCGCTATTTAACCTTGCTCCTCTGTCACTTCCATGCCGGTCAACATTGTAATCAGAAGCCTTTCTGTGCATGTTCCTGCTGCTAGACAACTCCCAGCTAAGTTGGACTTTAGTCCTCGTTTGTTTTTGCATTTTGTTCCAGTTCACAGCTGTAGTTTCGTTTCTGTGTCTGGAAAGCTCTTGTGATCTGAAATTGCCACTCTGATGTTATGAGTTAATACTAGAGTCTTAAAGTAATTTCAGGATGGTATTTTGATAGGGTTTTCAGCTGACCATGAAAGTGCCCTTTCTGTCTTCCTGCTATCTAGTAAGCGGACCTCAATTTTGCTAAACCTATTTTCATACTACGTTTGTCATTTCATCTAAAATCACCGCCAATATATGTGGGGGCCTCTGTCTGCCTATCGGGGAAATTTCTCTAGAGGTGAGCCAGGACTATATTTTCCTCTGCCAGGATTAGTTAGTCCTCCGGCCGGCGCTGGGCGTCTAGGGATAAAAAACGTAGGCAACGCTACCCGGCTACTGTTAGTTGTGCGGCAGGTTTAGTTCATGGTCAGTTTAGTTTCCATCCTTCCAAGAGCTAGT
Organism: Ranitomeya variabilis; assembly: GCF_051348905.1. Taxonomy (NCBI): domain Eukaryota; kingdom Metazoa; phylum Chordata; class Amphibia; order Anura; family Dendrobatidae; genus Ranitomeya; species Ranitomeya variabilis. The sequence continues at coordinate 317,170,721 of NC_135235.1, forward strand.
ACTTATGTTTGCTGGGCTATGTTCTCTTGCCATTGAGAACCATAACAATGTGCGTTCCTTTGTGCAGTCTTGTGGGATTTGTGCTCGTGCTAAGCCTTGCTATTCTCGTGCCAGCAGTTTGCTTTTGCCTTTGCCTGTTCCGAAAAGGCCTTGGACGCACATTTCCATGGATTTTATTTCGGATCTTCCAGTATCTCAGAAAATGTCTGTCATCTGGGTGGTGTGTGATCGTTTTTCCAAGATGGTCCATTTGGTGCCCTTGCCTAAGTTGCCTTCTTCCTCCGATTTGGTTCCTCTATTTTTTCAGAATGTGGTTCGCTTGCACGGCATTCCTGAGAATATTGTGTCTGATAGAGGATCCCAGTTTGTGTCCAGGTTTTGGCGGACCTTTTGTGCTAAGATGGGCATTGATTTGTCTTTTTCGTCGGCCTTCCATCCTCAGACTAATGGCCAAACCGAGCGAACTAATCAGACGTTGGAAACTTATTTGAGATGTTTTGTTTCTGCTGATCAGGATGATTGGGTGACTTTTTTGCCTTTGGCCGAGTTTGCCCTTAATAATCGGGCTAGTTCTGCTACTTTGGTTTCGCCTTTTTTCTGCAATTCTGGTTTCCATCCTCGTTTTTCCTCGGGTCAGGTTGAGTCTTCTGACTGTCCTGGGGTGGATTCTGTGGTGGATAGGTTGCAGCAGATTTGGAACCATGTGGTGGACAATTTGAGGTTGTCACAGGAGAAGGCTCAGCGCTTTGCCAACCGCCGCCGCGGTGTGGGTCCCCGACTTCGTGTTGGGGATTTGGTGTGGCTGTCTTCTCGGTATGTTCCTATGAAGGTCTCCTCTCCTAAATTCAAGCCTCGCTTCATCGGTCCTTATAAGATCTTGGAAATCCTTAACCCGGTGTCTTTTCGTTTGGATCTCCCAGCATCGTTTGCCATTCATAATGTGTTCCATAGGTCTTTGTTGCGGAGGTATGTGGTACCTGTGGTTCCCTCTGTTGAGCCTCCTGCTCCGGTGCTGGTCGAGGGCGAATTGGAGTACGTGGTGGAGAAGATTTTGGATTCTCGTATCTCTAGACGGAGGCTTCAGTATTTGGTTAAGAGGAAGGGCTATGGTCAGGAGGATAATTCCTGGGTTGTCGCCTCTGATGTTCATGCGGCCGATTTGGTTCGTGCCTTCCACGCGGCTCATCCTGATCGCCCTGGGGTTCTTGATGAGGGTTCGGTGACCCCTCCTCAAGGGGGGGGTAATGTTGTGAACTCTATTTTTGGGCTCCCTCTAGTGGTCACAAGCGGTACTGTGTAGTGTTGTCTTTCTGCAGGTTGCAGCATCAGCTGGTTCGTTATCCTTGGTTGGTTTCCTATTTAAGCTCACCTGGATACTCAGTTCCTTGCCTGCTATCAATGTATTCAGTGCTCTTCAGATTCCTTGTGGCTACCTTGCTCCCAGTCTCTCCAAGACAAGCTAAGTTTTTGTTTGATCATTTTTTGATTATCAGCGTTCATTATGTTTTTAGTCCAGCTCGCTAAAATGTGATTTCCTCGCTTGCTGGTTGCTCTAGGGGACTGAGTTTCTCCCCCCACACCGTTAGTTGGTGTGGGGGTTCTTGAAATCTCAGAGTGGATATTTTGTAAGGGTTTTTTACTGACCGCATAGATTCCCTTTTCTATTTTCTGCTATCTAGTATTAGTGGGCCTCATTTGCTGAATCTGCTTTCACCCCTGTGTATGTGCCTTCCTCTTACCTCACCATTATTATTTGTTGGAGGCTTCTATATCTTTGGGGATTATTTCTTTGGAGGCAAGAGAGGTCTTTCTTTCTCTCTAGGGGTAGTTAGTTCCTCAGGCTGGCTCGAGACGTCTAGGATTTTTAGGCACGTTCACCGGCTACTTCTAGTGTGTTTGGATAGGTTCAGATTTGCGGTCAGTCCAGTTTGCCACCTCCCTAGAGCTTGTCCTATGTTTGTTACTTAGCTGGAGTAATTTGTGATCCTCAACCACTAAGGATCATAACAGTCCCCCACTCTGACCCCGTGACTGGTAAGTCTCGCACCTATATCAACCACCATACCTATTGGTGATACTGTGTAGTCCGATTTTGGACACTGTTGTTTGGTAGATTGGTGCTTTCTGTAGGCTAGGCCCACTGTGGCCCTTTTTTTTGCATTTTGCACCTTATTACGTAAGATCTTCTTGGGGGGGCTTTTGTGCGCTTCCCGTATGGGGAGCATTACGTGTGGGGTTTTGGGGATGGGGGTTCGTTTCAGCATGTGCTAGGCATTCATTTTTGCTCCAGTTACTGTACAATATTAATTGCTATTGAATTACATGTTTTTGAACTATTTATGGAATAAACATTGTTTAATAATATGATCATCGATGCTCTTTATTTTTCTCTTGTATCATATTGTATTTACTTTAGCTTTATTTGAGCAAAAAAGCACTGAAACAATGAATCATCTTTTATATATTTTAAATAGAGAATTAGAAATTTTAGAGCAAGGTACAGCTGTGAGTAATGACCAGAAGCATTTTTGTCTAAGGCTTCAAGCACACTAGTGAAAAAAAATCAGCGAAAATCGCACAAGAGGACTGAAATTTCAGTGTGGAAAATATACAAAAGAACAAGATATTTGTTTCCATGCTTTTTATTTTTGTTATAAAAATAATAAAAAAAATTCAAGGAATAAAACAATTCCACACATATTTACAATAGGCTGCAGTGGGGGGCTGCGTGTGTGTGAGTGGCATGTCCTTCCTGTGTGACTAGCATTTCAGCACTCACTCAGCAGTCTGTCTGCACTGTCGGAACATACCTGGCACTGCCTGGGTATGTCCCTGGTACATTTGCCACGCGTGTATTTGTAGCAGTCAACACATCTCTCAGTTGCACAATTGTTCGTGCATCGATGGTTGACCTGACACTTCGCCCTTTTGCCAGGGCTGGGTGTGGAAGGTTGTTGCCGAAGGAGTTTCACCTTGCGTGCCATCTTTTCAGTCACATGAGAGCCACCTAACTCTTTTGCAAGCTCAACCAGGAAGTCCACCCGTCTCTCCTGCATCCCAGTGCATGCCTGATAAAGAACATGAGCATTCAGTGCTGCCATGTCAATCATGTTGTAGAACACGGCGACTGGCCATCTCCGTGTTCCTGCACGCACACTGTACTCCCGCACCATTTGGTCCATTACATCCACACCGCACTTTGTGTGGTTGTATTGTGTGACCGTGTTTGGCTTCCTTTTGTTGGTATCCTCAGTCTCAACCACACTGTGCATGCTGCTGAGAATGTAGACAGCCTTCTTTCGTTTAGGTGCATATACTGTCAGTGTGGCACCAGTGGTTGAAAACACCTGAGTGGTGAATTCAGTGCGGTCCATCTGTCTAGCGGATTGAGGAATTTACCAGCGACTCTTGTTGACTGTGCCGAGGATAGTGGTTTTCCGGCTAAGCAGTCATTGTGCAAGTGACAATGATGTAAAGAAATTGTCCGTGGTTACAGTTCTGCCCTTGTCCATGAATGGTTCCATCAGCCTCATCACTAGGGTTGAGCGACTTTTCATTTTTTGAGATCGAGTCGGGTTTCACGAAACCCGACTTTCTCAAAAGTCGGGTCGAGTGAAATCGTCTGATCTTATTGAAAAGTCGGGGTCGGGGATCGGCCAAAACATGAAACCCAATGCAATTCAATGGGGAAGCATACTTTTTTAATATTTGCTTCAGCGCGATAATGTTGAAAAGCCGGTAATTCAATTGCCGGCTTTTCATTTCTCCTGCCTAAACCCGACATGATATGAGACATGGTTTACATACAGTAAACCATGTCATATCCCCCCTTTTTTTTGCATATTCCACACTACTGTTAGTAGTGTATATGTGCAAAATTTCGGCGCTGTAGCTATTAAATTTAAGGGTTAAATCGCGGAAAAAATTGGCGTGGGCTCCCGCGCAATTTTCTCCGCCAGAGTGGTAAAGCCAGTGACTGAGGGCAGATATTAATAGCCAGGAGAGGGTCCATGGTTATTGGCCCCCCCGTGGCTAAAAACATCTGCCCCCAGCCACCCCAGAAAAGGCACATCTGGAAGATGCGCCTATTCTGGCACTTGGCCACTCTCTTCCCACTCCCGTGTAGCGGTGGGATATGGGGTAATGAAGGGTTAATGCCACCTTGCTATTGTAAGGTGACATTAAGCCAGAATAATAATGGAGAGGCGTCAATTCTGACACCTATCCATTATTAATCCAATTGTATGAAAGGGTTAAAAAACACACACATGATTAAAAAGTATTTTAATGAAATAAACACACAGGTTGTTTTAATATTTTATTGCTCTCTCAATCCACCTGAAGACCCTCGCTTGGAAAAATAATAAGCCAACAATATACATACCCTCTGATGAACTGTCACGTCCCACGAGGTAAATCCATCTGAAGGGGTTAAAATAGTTTACAGGCAGGAGCTCTGCTATAATGCAGCTGTGCTCGTGCCTGTAAACCCCGGCGAATAAAGGAAATGTAGGTCAATGACCTATAGTTACCTTCAGTTGCGGTGATGCGCCCCCTGGTGGATGTCTTCATATGACCTGGAGCGTGGGAAAAAGTTCCCAGGCTGCAGTTCATGAGGACATCCACCAGGGGGCGCATCACCGCAACTGAAGGTAACTATAGGTCATTGACCTACATTTCCTTCATTCGCCGGGGTTTACAGGCACGAGCACAGCTGCATTATAGCAGAGCTCCTGCCTGTAAACTATTTTAACCCCTTCAGATGGATTTACCTCGTGGGACGTGACAGTTCATCAGAGGGTATGTATATTGTTGGTTTATTATTTTTCCAAGCGAGGGTCTTCAGGTGGATTGAGAGAGCAATAAAATATTAAAACAACCTGTGTGTTTATTTCATTAAAATACTTTTTAATCATGTGTGTGTGTGTTTTTTAACCATTTCATACAATTGGATTAATAATGGATAGGTGTCAGAATTTACGCCTCTCCATTATTAATGTGGCTTAATGTCACCTTACAATAGCAAGGTGGCATTAACCCTTCATTACCCCATATCCCACGGCTACACGGGAATGGGAAGACAGTGGCCAAGTGCCAGAATAGGCGCATCTTCCAGATGTGCCTTTTCTGGGGTGGCTGGGGGCAGATGTTTTTAGCCACGGGGGGCCAATAACCATGGACCCTCTCCTGGCTATTAATATCTGCCCTCAGTCACTGGCTTTACCACTCTGGCGGAGAAAATTGCGCGGGAGCCCATGACAATTTTTTCCGTGATTTAACCCTTAAATTTAATAGCTACAGCGCCGAAATTTTGCACATACACACTACTAACATTAGTAGTGTGGAATATGCAAAAAAAGGGGGATATGACATGGTTTACTGTATGTAAACCATGTCTCATATCATGTCGGGTTTAGGCAGGAGAAATGAAAAGCCGGCAATTGAATTACCGGCTTTTCAACATTATCGCGCTGAAGTAAATATATATATATATATATATATATATATATATATATATATATATATATATATATGTAAAAAAATGGAAACAGCACAAGCTCACCAATGGGTGCCAAGCCTCCTGGGTAGGACGGTCCACTCATCCACCCAAATACCATACCAAGCGAAAAAGGAAGGCAGCACTCCAATTCTTGGAAAAGTGAAAAAGCTGTGACGTTTATTTCAGACCCACACCTCTGTACGATGTTTCGGCTCACACTGAGCCTTTCTCAAGCCTTGAGAAAGGCTCAGTGTGAGCCGAAACGTCGTACAGAGATGTGGGTCTGAAATAAACGTCGCAGCTTTTTCACTTTTCCAAGAATTGGAGTGCTGCCTTCCTTTTTCGCTTGGTATATATATATATATATATATATATATATATATATATATATATTGTAGGGATTTCACTCACTCAGGTGCGACGGCTGACACGTAGGAGGCAGGTTCCAACAAAAGTTCAAAGGTTTATTACCTCATAAACCACATGGCAAAAATAACAGCAAACAAAATAGCCTTTAGTTCAGGAAAAGAAAAACAACGTGTCCAGTCCTTCAGGCTCAGTCCTATAGCCTTAACACACTCAGGAGGGTTTCACCTCCACATATATCCCCCTGTGTTAAGCATTAGCCTGTCTTATATAAAGCTAACCACACCCAGTAACCCATCACATGATTAGCCATGTGGTCTGACATCACCACAGGTCCTGAACACACATATATACATGGTTATATACAACAAAGAAATAGTCCGGGCTACATTACAGCAACAAGGCACTTATGTGGCACATACCTCCCATCGATTACACACCCTTTAGCCTTGCTACATACCTCCCCCCTCTGCCTAAAGCCGTGGGGCTTGGCACTTTTCCCCACTAAACAAGGGATTCTTGATAGGGCATCCGCATTACCGTGCAGCTTTCCGGCCCTATGTTCCACATGGAAACTGAAGTCCTGCAGGGCTAAGAACCAACGGGTGACCCTAGCATTTCTACCCTTTGTTTCCGTCATCCATCTTAGAGGGGCATGGTCAGATATCAATCTGAATTTACGACCCAGCAGATAGTACCGTAATGTGTCCACCGCCCACTTTATGGCCAAACACTCTTTTTCCACGACTGAGTAGTTCTTCTCAGATGAGGACAGCTTTCTACTCAGATAGAGCCCAGGATGCTCCTCCCCATGTAGCTCTTGGGAAAGAACTGCTCCTACCCCAACATCTGAGGCATCTGTCTGGAGAATAAATTCTTTATTAAAGTCTGGAGCCATCAGAACGGGCTGCTTACATAGAGCCCCTTTCAACTCTTGGAAGGCTGAATCTGTCTCTTCGGACCATTTAACCATCACCGATTTTGTCCCCTTTAACAGATCAGTAAGAGGCGCAGCCACTGTGGCAAAGTTCGGGATGAACCTTCTGTAATATCCCACGATTCCCAGAAAGGCTTTAACTTGCTTCTTGGAGAGTGGTTTCAGCCATGTTTGGATTGCCTCCACTTTCCTGATTTGGGGCTTTATTTCTCCACGACCCACTATATAGCCTAGGTATTTAGCTTCTTCCTTACCCAAGGCACACTTCTTCGGGTTTATTGTAAACCCTGCCTGTTGTGAATTAGACTTTTTTGGCTCCCTCTTGTGGTCACTAGTGATATGACTCTGGGATTGTCTTTCCTCAGTTTGGCACCCACCTGGGTCGTTAGTCCAGGGGTGTTGCTATATAAACTTCCTGGTTTCTCAGTCCAGTGCCTGGCATCGTTGTAATCAGTTCCTTTCTGTTTGCTCCTGTCTGCTGGTCTGGGATCTTGCAAAATTAAGCTAAGTCCTGCTTCCTTGTTTTTTGTTTTTTTGCTTTGCTCTTATCTTTTGTCCAGCTTGTACTAAATGTGATTCCTGATTTTGCTGGAAGCTCTAAGGGGCTGGTGTTCTCCCCCCGGGCCGTTAGACGGTTCGGGGGTTCTTGAATATCCAGCGTGGAAATTTTGATAGGGTTTTTGCTGACCATATAAGTCATCTTACTATATTCTGCTATTAGTCAGTGGGCCTCTCTTTGCTATATATCTAGTTCATTCTTACGTTTGTCTTTTCTCCTTACCTCACCGTTATTATTTGTTGGGGGCTTGTATCCAACTTTTGGGGTCTTTTCTCTGGAGGCAAGAAAGGTCTATCTTTTCCCTTCTAGGGTTAGTTAGTTCTCCGGCTGGCGCGAGACGTCTAGAACCAACGTAGGCACGTTCCCTGGCTGCTGCTATTTGTGGTGCTAGGATTAGATATATGGTCAGCCCAGTTACCACTGCCCTATGAGCTGGTTTTTTGTGTTTGCAGACTTGGTATGTACTTTTGAGACCCTCTGCCATTGGGGTCATAACACCTGCCTCTCTTAGAGCATCAAACACCGCTTGGACTTTCTCCAGATGACTCTCCCAGTCCGGGCTAAAGATGACGATATCATCTAGGTACGCAGCAGCGTAGGCCTTATGGGGTGCAAGGACTCTATCCATAGCCCTCTGGAAGGTCGCCGGAGCTCCCTGTAGGCCAAACGGCATCCGGACATACTGGAAGCATCCATCAGGTGTCGAAAAGGCCGTCTTCTCCTTGGCTTCCTGTGCCATGGGGATCTGCCAATACCCCTTTGTCAAATCCAAGGTGGATATATATCTGGCGTGCCCAAGCCTTTCAATGAGCTCATCAACGTAGGGCATGGGATAAGCGTCAAACTTGGAGACCTCATTCAACTTCCGATAGTCGTTGCAAAACCTCCATTCTCCATCAGGTTTTGGGACCAGGACAATTGGGCTCGACCAACCGCTCTTGGATTCCTCGATGACTCCAAGCTTCAACATACGCTCCACTTCCTTGGAGATAACTTCTCGACGAGCCTCAGGAATACGATAGGGCTTCACGTTCACCCGCACATGTGGCTCTGTTAGGACCTCGTGCTCTATGACCTTCGTGTGTCCTGGCAACTCTGAAAACAGGTCCCTGTTTTTCTGGAGTAACTCCCGGCACTGCGGTTTCTGGGACTTCGATAGCGTCTCCGCTATAGTAACCGCTCCAACCTCACCTTCTGGGTTGCTTAACAACGATGGAGATACTGTCAGCTCCCTATCTTGCCACGGCTTGATAAGGTTGACATGGTATACTTGGAATGGTTTCCGTCTTCCTGGTTGGTGTATTTTATAATTTACTTCACCAAGTTTCTCAACAACCTCATATGGCCCTTGCCATTTGGCCAAGAACTTGCTCTCCACCGTCGGAACTAACACAAGAACTCGGTCTCCCGGATTGAACTGCCTCACTCTTGCAGACCGGTTGTAGACTCTGGCCTGAGCTTCTTGTGCCTGGAGTAGGTGTTCTTTCACAATAGGCATCACCTTTGCAATCCTCTGCTGCATCAGGGCCACATGCTCAATGACGCTTCTGTGGGGCGTGACTTCGGCTTCCCAGGTTTCCTTGGCTATATCCAGGAGTCCTCGCGGATGTCGGCCATATAGAAGCTCAAACGGTGAGAATCCTGTGGAGGCCGGTGGAACTTCACGAATGGAAAACATCAGGTAGGGTAAGAGACAATCCCAGTCTCTACCATCTTTCTCTATAGCTTTTCTCAGCATGCTCTTCAGTGTCTTGTTAAATCTCTCAACAAGGCCATCTGACTGGGGATGGTACACTGAGGTCCTCAACTGGGAGATTTTCAGGGCTTTGCACAACTCCCTCATCACTTTGCTCATGAAAGGTGTCCCCTGGTCAGCCAGGATCTCCTTCGGCAGACCTGTCCGGGAAAAGACATGGACCAACTCGCGGGCTATACTCTTCGAGGAGGAATTTCTCAGAGGAATTGCCTCAGGATAGCGTGTGGCATAGTCCAGGATGACTAATATATACTGATGGCCCCGGGCTGATTTAACTAAGGGACCGACCAAGTCCATGGCAATTCTCTCGAACGGCACCTCAATAATGGGCAGGGGCACAAGGGGGTTCCGGAAATGAGGAGTGGGAGCAGTTAGCTGACATGTAGGGCAGGACCTGCAGTAGTTCACTATTTCCCGGTGACACCCAGGCCAATAGAACCTCTGCACAACCCGTTCCTGCGTTTTTTCCACCTCTAGGTGTCCACCCAAGATGTGTGAATGGGCCATGTCCAACACCTTCCGCCTATATGGACCCGGCACTAACAACTGTTCTACCAACTCCTCCCTTATTTTCGTGACCCGGTACAACAACTCCCCCCTCATCAGAAAATGGGGAAATCTTGTGTCTGCCCCCGGCTCCTGTACCACCCCGTCAATAACTGTGACATTATTAAAGGCTTCCCTCAGAGTGGGGTCCCTATGTTGGGCAGTCCCAAAATTTTCACCGGTGACCTCTAACTCCAGAATGTCAGATGCAGGGGAAACTTCTTCCTCATCCCCAACCAGCACACAAAAAGGAAACCTGTCTGTCTCTGGGTGTGGTGACACCCTTCCAGGGTTCACTGGTTCCCTACACTTGCTAGGGAGCTCAGAACCTTTTCCCCACAAATCCCAAAACAGACAGAAATCCCGGCCAATAATTATAGGGTGCAACAAGTCCTGCATGACGCCGACTATGTGGGACTCAGTGCCACATGCCGTTTCAATGTCCACCCTGGCCAAAGGGTAGTCCTTGGCATCACCATGTATGCACCGCACGCCGACCTTCTTTCCCGGGAGCAGGTGGAGAGGGAAAGTGGCCCTCACCAGGGTCACTAAGCTCCCTGAGTCTAACAGCGCCGTTGCTGCTCGACCGTTCACCCTTACGGGACACGCTTGAGGTCCCTCGTTGGGCGGAGAGTTCACACTGCAGGCTGGATACGCATAGTATGAACAACGGCGTCCCATGCTGCAGTCCATCTGCTCAGTGGTCTGGGAACAACGGGCAGCTATTAGGGTTGAGCGACTTTCATTTTTTTAAGATCGAGTAGGGTTTTGGGAAACCCGATTTTGTCCAGAGTCGAGTCGAGTGCAGTCGGCCGATTGTCGCTAAAAGTCGGGGATCGACCGAAACACGAAACCCAATGCAAGTCAATGGGGAAGCATAGTCGGCAGTGAGTGGAGGCCAGGAAAACACCTACAGTGCCCATTTTAATGCCAAAAACATCCATTCTTGTTTCTGAAGCTTGTCAATCTTAATTAACTTTATAGTAATAGTTGGGCATAGGAAATTGGGGGTCATTTGGCAAAAGTTGTGGGGGGAGTAGGGCTGGCTCAAGTTTTTCGTGGGCCCAGGAAATGCGGACTACGTCACGGCGGTGTTGCAGGGAGAGGTAAGTATTTCAACGTTGCAAGTGCTGTGATCCTGAGCAAGCAGGGGGGGCCCACTCGTTCGCATTGGCACTGGCACAGGGCCCCTCAAAGTACGGCGGTGTGTTTGCATGGCGGGGGCGCCTCCCACCAGCAGCGACACTTTTGCGTACTCTGAGGGGCCCTGTGCCAGTGACGTCGCCAACGAGTATGCCCCCCGCACCTGATGAAGGAACCTGCACTTTCATCTGCACCTTCCTCTTTGTCCCTGTGTAAGGTGGTATAACATGCGGGAAGGGGAACCTTACTTTCAGCAGGGTCAGATTCTGGCTGTGTAGAGTACAAGGGGAATGTAGTGGTCTAGGTCAATGTACCAGCAGACTCATCTAGCAGTGGCTGGGCAATGGGCAGGATGAGGAGGAAACAGATATAGGGCCAAAGAATAAAGTAGGCTAAATGCAGATCAAAATTGGTAACAGGACTAAACAGGCGGCATTGCTTTGTTCAGTGGAGTAGCAAACCCAAGAGCAGCAGACACTGTTTCAAGGGCCTAACCACACTAGTAGGCCAAATGCAGTTTAATATCTGATAGTATAGGCCGAAAGCCAGAATGTGGAAGCTCAGCTTTGTTCAGTTGAGGACAACACCAGGCAGGGGCAGATACCTTTAGTAGGCCGGAACAGCCATTTTTTTAAAAAAACAGCAGTTAATAAGAGGCAGAAGGTAGAAGCTCAGCTTTATTCAGTTGAGGACAACACCAGGCAGGGGCAGACACCTTTAGTAGGCCGGAACAGCCAATTTCATTTTTAAAAATCGTAATTTGGAACAGAAGGTTGAAGCACAGCTTTATTCAGTTGAGGACAACACCAGGCAGGGGCAGACACCTTTAGTAGGCCGGAACAGCCAATTTTTTAAAAAAACAGCAGTTAATAAGAGGCAGAAGGTAGAAGCTCAGCTTTATTCAGTTGAGGACAACACCAGGCAGGGGCAGACACCTTTAGTAGGCCGGAACAGCCAATTTCATTTTTAAAAATCGTAATTTGGAACAGAAGGTTGAAGCACAGCTTTATTCAGTTGAGGACAACACCAGGCAGGGGCAGACACCTTTAGTAGGCTGGAACAGCCAATTTTTTTAAAAAACAGCAGTTAATAAGAGGCAGAAGGTAGAAGCTCAGCTTTATTCAGTTGAGGACAACACCAGGCAGGGGCAGACACCTTTAGTAGGCCGGAACAGCCAATTTTTAAAAAAAACAGCAGTTAATAAGAGGCAGAAGGTAGAAGCTCAGCTTTATTCAGTTGAGGACAACACCAGGCAGGGGCAGACACCTTTAGTAGGCCGGAACAGCCAATTTCATTTTTAAAAATCGTAATTTGGAACAGAAGGTTGAAGCACAGCTTTATTCAGTTGAGGACAACACCAGGCAGGGGCAGACACCTTTAGTAGGCCGGAACAGCCAATTTTTTAAAAAAAACAGCAGTTAATAAGAGGCAGAAGGTAGAAGCTCAGCTTTATTCAGTTGAGGACAACACCAGGCAGGGGCAGACACCTTTAGTAGGCCGGAACAGCCAATTTTTTAAAAAAACAGCAGTTAATAAGAGGCAGAAGGTAGAAGCTCAGCTTTATTCAGTTGAGGACAACACCAGGCAGGGGCAGACACCTTTAGTAGGCCGGAACAGCCAATTTTTTAAAAAAACAGCAGTTAATAAGAGGCAGAAGGTAGAAGCTCAGCTTTATTCAGTTGAGGACAACACCAGGCAGGGGCAGACACCTTTAGTAGGCCGGAACAGCCAATTTTTTAAAAAAACAGCAGTTAATAAGAGGCAGAAGGTAGAAGCTCAGCTTTATTCAGTTGAGGACAACACCAGGCAGGGGCAGACACCTTTAGTAGGCCGGAACAGCCAATTTCATTTTTAAAAATCGTAATTTGGAACAGAAGGTAGAAGCTCAGCTTTATTCAGTTGAGGACAACACCAGGCAGGGGCAGACACCTTTAGTAGGCCGGAACAGCCAATTTTTTAAAAAAACAGCAGTTAATAAGAGCCAGAAGGTAGAAGCTCAGCTTTATTCAGTTGCAGCTTCTTGGCAATAATATAAAGAAGACGCGACAGGACAACACTCGGTGGATGCCATATCTGTGTTTTCAATGGAAAAAAAACCTTTCAGTTAACTACTTGCAGGAGAAAGTTTTTGTAGCTGGTGGCCAATTTTTGTACTGTACCAGTTTTTTGTTGTATGTGTTTTTGTTTTTAATGTTAAAATGTCTGCATTTGATATCTCTCCAGTATTTTCTTTTTTATAAGCAAAATACTGCAGTTTTACATCAGTTAAATGGATACACAGGCAGCATTGTTGTCAGCGGGGGAGTAATTAAAGTAGGGACCGCAGACAGGCTATCAAAGGCCTAAAATAACAAACAATAGGCTCAAGGCAGTTTTACATCGGTTACATGGATACACAGGCAGCTTGGTGGTCAGTGGAGGAGTATTTAAAGTAGGGACCGCAGACAGGCTATCAAAGGCCTAAAATACCTAAAAATAGGCTCAAGGCAGTTTTACATCGGTTACATGGATACACAGGCAGCTTGGTGGTCAGTGGAGGAGTATTTAAAGTAGGGACCGCAGACAGGCTATCAAAGGCCTAAAATAACAAACAATAGGCTCATGGCAGTTTTACATCGGTTACATGGATACACAGGCAGCTTGGTGGTCAGCGGAGGAGTATTTAAAGTAGGGACCGCAGACAGGCTATCAAAGGCCTAAAATAACAAACAATAGGCTCATGGCAGTTTTACATCGGTTACATGGATAAACAGGCAGCATTGTTGTCAGTGGAGGAGTATTTAAAGTAGGGACCGCAGACAGGCTATCAAAGGCCTAAAATAACAAACAATAGGCTCATGGCAGTTTTACATCGGTTACATGGATACACAGGCAGCTTGGTGGTCAGTGGAGGAGTATTTAAAGTAGGGACCGCAGACAGGCTATCAAAGGCCTAAAATACCTAAAAATAGGCTCAAGGCAGTTTTACATCGGTTACATGGATACACAGGCAGCTTGGTGGTCAGTGGAGGAGTATTTAAAGTAGGGACCGCAGACAGGCTATCAAAGGCCCAAAATAACAAACAATAGGCTCATGGCAGTTTTACATCGGTTACATGGATAAACAGGCAGCATTGTTGTCAGTGGAGGAGTATTTAAAGTAGGGACCGCAGACAGGCTATCAAAGGCCTAAAATAACAAACAATAGGCTCATGGCAGTTTTACATCGGTTACATGGATACACGGGCAGGCAGCTTGGTGGTGAGTGGAGGAGTATTTAAAGTAGGGACCGCAGACAGGCTATCAAAGGCCTAAAATAACAAACAATAGGCTCATGGCAGTTTTACAGCGGTTACATGGATACACGGGCAGGCAGCTTGGTGGTCAGTGGAGGAGTATTTAAAGTAGGGACCGCAGACAGGCTATCAAAGGCCTAAAATAACAAACAATAGGCTTATGGCAGTTTTACAGCGGTTACATGGATACACGGGCAGGCAGCTTGGTGGTGAGTGGAGGAGTATTTAAAGTAGGGACCGCAGACAGGCTATCAAAGGCCTAAAATAACAAACAATAGGCTCATGGCAGCTTTACAGCGGTTACATGGATACACAGGCAGCTTGGTGGTGAGTGGAGGAGTATTTAAAGTAGGGACCGCAGACAGGCTATCAAAGGCCTAAAATAACAAACAATAGGCTCATGGCAGTTTTACAGCGGTTACATGGATACACGGGCAGGCAGCTTGGTGGTGAGTGGAGGAGTATTTAAAGTAGGGACCGCAGACAGGCTATCAAAGGCCTAAAATAACAAACAATAGGCTCATGGCAGTTTTACAGCGGTTACATGGATACACGGGCAGGCAGCTTGGTGGTCAGTGGAGGAGTATTTAAAGTAGGGACCGCAGACAGGCTATCAAAGGCCTAAAATAACAAACAATAGGCTTATGGCAGTTTTACAGCGGTTACATGGATACACGGGCAGGCAGCTTGGTGGTGAGTGGAGGAGTATTTAAAGTAGGGACCGCAGACAGGCTATCAAAGGCCTAAAATAACAAACAATAGGCTCATGGCAGCTTTACAGCGGTTACATGGATACACAGGCAGCTTGGTGGTCAGTGGAGGAGTATTTAAAGTAGGGACCGCAAACAGGCTATCAAAGGCCTAAAATAACAAACAATAGGCTCATGGCAGCTTTACAGCGGTTACATGGATACACAGGCAGCTTGGTGATGAGTGGAGGAGTATTTAAAGTAGGGACCGCAGACAGGCTATCAAAGGCCTAAAATAACAAACAATAGGCTCATGGCAGCTTTACAGCGGTTACATGGATACACAGGCAGCTTGGTGGTGAGTGGAGGAGTATTTAAAGTAGGGACCGCAGACAGGCTATCAAAGGCCTAAAATAACAAACAATAGGCTCATGGCAGTTTTACAGCGGTTACATGGATACACGGGCAGGCAGCTTGGTGGTGAGTGGAGGAGTATTTAAAGTAGGGACCGCAGACAGGCTATCAAAGGCCTAAAATAACAAACAATAGGCTCATGGCAGTTTTACAGCGGTTACATGGATACACGGGCAGGCAGCTTGGTAGTCAGTGGAGGAGTATTTAAAGTAGGGACCGCAGACAGGCTATCAAAGGCCTAAAATAACAAACAATAGGCTTATGGCAGTTTTACAGCGGTTACATGGATACACGGGCAGGCAGCTTGGTGGTGAGTGGAGGAGTATTTAAAGTAGGAACCGCAGACAGGCTATCAAAGGCCTAAAATAACAAACAATAGGCTTATGGCAGTTTTACAGCGGTTACATGGATACACGGGCAGGCAGCTTGGTGGTCAGTGGAGGAGTATTTAAAGTAGGGACCGCAGACAGGCTATCAAAGGCCTAAAATAACAAACAATAGGCTCATGGCAGTTTTACAGCGGTTACATGGATACACGGGCAGGCAGCTTGGTGGTCAGTGGAGGAGTATTTAAAGTAGGGACCGCAGACAGGCTATCAAAGGCCTAAAATAACAAACAATAGGCTTATGGCAGTTTTACAGCGGTTACATGGATACACGGGCAGGCAGCTTGGTGGTGAGTGGAGGAGTATTTAAAGTAGGGACCGCAGACAGGCTATCAAAGGCCTAAAATAACAAACAATAGGCTCATGGCAGCTTTACAGCGGTTACATGGATACACAGGCAGCTTGGTGGTGAGTGGAGGAGTAGTGCAAGGAGTGTCTGTCCCAGTACTCCCAAAATATAAATAGATGTTAATGTCTCGCAAAACAACCAAAACAAAAAAAAAAGGTGGCATACTTAGGTACAGGGGTGGGCTCATCTACTGAGTTTCTGACATAGTAATTTGGCAGTAACTATTTAATGGTGCCAATATAGGACACAGACACAGACTACTTTAAGTTGCATCATAGATGTCTACAAATTTGTATTGTCAGTGCCAGACATTGAATGATGTCAGCGAATAGACTAAAGATTGGTGGAGCTGTGCGACATAATTTTGCACGTGGTAGAGCACATTTTGAGCTGGGGTAGGGGGGAACTCTCTTGAGGCCGGCGGGACCGCCCCAGGGCCCCTCATGTTACAACGGTGTGTCTGACGTTGGGTGCGCACCACCACCGCCAGAGACACTACATTGTACTATGAGGGACCCAGTAGCAATGCCGTCAACCAAAAGCGAGCACACCCACCTCTTCAGACAAACAGCAGTCTCACGGGTGCTTGCGCCAAGTCGCGATACCACGGCCCCGTGTGGGGAGTTTTGCCATTTAGGGAGGTGTAAACATGTCGTATGCTGTACAATCAGCTGCAGCAAATTAGACATTAGAAAAGTAATTCACAGGCAAGAGCTTTTCATAGGAAAGCTAGGTGTCGGCCGGGCAAGGTGGGGCAAAAGATTTCGAAATCCAGTTGTGGTTCATTTTAATGAATGTTAGATCGTCAACATTTTGGGTAGCCAGACGAGTCCTTTTTTCGGTTAATATTGAACCTGCAGCACTGAATACTCTTTCTGATAGGACACTTGCTGCCGGGCAAGCAAGCTCCTGCAATGCATATTCTGCCAATTCTGGCCAGGTGTCTAATTTGGAGGCCCAGTAATCAAATGGGAATGACGGTTGAGGGAGAACATCGATAAGGGATGAAAAATAGTTAGTAACCATACTGGACAAATGTTGTCTCCTGTCACTTTCAATTGATGCAGCAGTACCTGTCCTGTCTGCGGTCATAGCAAAATCACTCCACAACCTGGTCAGAAAACCCCTCTGTCCAACGCCACTTCTGATGTGTGCACCCCTAACACTCCTAGTCTGCTGCCCCCTGGAGCTCGTGTGAGAACGATCACGTGCGCTGTGTGCTGGGAATGCCTGAAGCAAACGGTCAACAAGAGTTGATTGTTTGGTTGCTAATATTAGTTCCAAGTTCTCATGTGGCATAATATTTTGCAATTTGCCTTTATAGCGTGGATCAAGGAGGCAGGCCAACCAGTAATCGTCATCGTTCATCATTTTCGTAATGCGTGTGTCCCTTTTTAGGATACGTAAGGCATAATCCGCCATGTGGGCCAAAGTTCCAGTTGTCAAATCTCCGGTTGTGATTGGTTGAGGGGCAGTTGCAGGCAAATCTACGTCACTTGTGTCCCTCAAAAAACCAGAACCCAGCCGTGACACGCAACCAATTTCCTGTGCCCCCGGGAAAGGTTCGGCATTAAAAATATACTCATCCCCATCATCCTCCTCGTCCTCCACCTCCTCTTCGCCCGCTACCTCGTCCTGTACACTGCCCTGACCAGACAATGGCTGACTGTCATCAAGGCTTTCCTCTTCCTCTGGTGCAGACGCCTGCTCCTTTATGTGCGTCAAACTTTGCATCAGCAGACGCATTAGGGGGATGCTCATGCTTATTACGGCGTTGTCTGCACTAACCAGCCGTGTGCATTCCTCAAAACACTGAAGGACTTGACACATGTCTTGTATCTTGGACCACTGCACACCAGACAACTCCATGTCTGCCATCCTACTGCCTGCCCGTGTATGTGTATCCTCCCACAAAAACATAACAGCCCGCCTCTGTTGGCACAGTCTCTGAAGCATGTGCAGTGTTGAGTTCCACCTTGTTGCAACGTCTATGATTAGGCGATGCTGGGGAAGGTTCAAAGACCGCTGATAGGTCTGCATACGGCTGGCGTGTACAGGCGAACGTCGGATATGTGAGCAAAGTCCACGCACTTTGAGGAGCAGGTCGGAGAACCCAGGATAAGTTTTCAATAAGCACTGCACCACCAGGTTTAAGGTGTGAGCCAGGCAAGGAATGTGTTTCAGTTGGGAAAGGGAGATGGCAGCCATGAAATTCCTTCCGTTATCACTCACTACCTTGCCTGCCTCAAGATCTACTGTGCCCAGCCACGACTGCGTTTCTTGTTGCAAGAACTCGGACAGAACTTCCGCGGTGTGTCTGTTGTCGCCCAAACACTTCATAGCCAATACAGCCTGCTGACGCTTGCCAGTAGCTGGCCCATAATGGGACAACTGGTGTGCAACAGTGTCATCTGCCGATGGAGTGGTTGGCCGACTGCGGTCTGTGGAAGAGCTGTAGCTTCTGCAGGAGGACGAGGAGGAGGAGGAGGGGGTGCGAACGCCTACAGCCAACTGTTTCCTAGACCGTGGGCTAGGCACAACTGTCCCGAAATTGATGTCCCCTGTGGACCCTGCATCCACCACATTCACCCAGTGTGCCGTGATGGACACATAACGTCCCTGGCCATGCCTACTGGTCCATGCATCTGTAGTCAGGTGCACCTTTGTACTCACAGATTGCCTGAGTGCATGGACGATGCGCTGTTTAACATGCTGGTGCAGGGCTGGGATGGCTTTTCTTGAAAAAAAGTGTCGACTGGGTAGCTCGTATCGTGGTTCAGCGTACTCCATCAGGGCTTTGAAAGCTTCGCTTTCAACTAACCGGTAGGGCATCATCTCTAACGAGATTAGTCTAGCTATGTGGGCGTTAAAACCCTGTGTACGCGGATGCGAAGATAAGTACTTCCTTTTTCTAACCAGAGTCTCATGTAGTGTGAGCTGAACTGGAGAGATGGAGATCGTGGAACTTGCGGGTGTGCCGGTGGACATGGCAGACTGAGAGACGGTTGGAGACGGTATTATTTCCGCCGGTGCCCTAGATGCAATATTTCCTCCTACAAAACTGGTGATTCCCTAACCCTGACTGCTTTGGCTGTCAAAGAAACCTGCACAGATACTGCCGGTGGTGCGGAAAATGGTGGCCTTACAGTGACGGAAGGGATGTTGCGTTGCTGACTAGCTTCATTGGCCGAGGGTGCTACAACCTTAAGGGACGTTTGGTAGTTAGTCCAGGCTTGAAAATGCATGGTGGTTAAGTGTCTATGCATGCAACTAGTATTGAGACTTTTCAGATTCTGACCTCTGCTTAAGCTAGTTAAACATTTTTGACAGATGACTTTGCGCTGATCAATTGGATGTTGTTTAAAAAAATGCCAGACTGCACTCTTCCTAGCATCGGATCCCTTTTCAGGGATTGCAGACTGAGCTTTAACCGGATGGCCACGCTGTCCTCCAACAGGTTTTGGCTTTGACACGCGTTTTGGGCCAGATACGGGCCCGGCAGATGGTACCTGTTGCGATGTTGATGCCTGCTGCGGCCCCTCCTCCACCTCCGCTTCTGAACTACTGCCGCCTGCACCCTGTTCCCCCAATGGCTGCCAATCGGGGTCAACAACTGGGTCATCTATTACCTCCTCTTCGAGCTCGTGTGCAACTTCGTCTGTGTCACTGTGTCGGTCGGTGGTATAGCGTTCGTGGCAGGGCAACATAGTCTCATCAGGGTCTGATTGCGGATCAGTACCCTGAGAGGGCAATGTTGTGGTCTCAGTCAAAGGAGCAGCATAGTACTCTGGCTGTGCATCAGTGCACTCCATGTCAGAATCTACTTGTAATGGGCATGGCCTGTTAAGTGTTTCACTTTCTAAGCCAGGGACGGTATGTGTAAAGAGCTCCATGGAGTAACCCGTTGTGTCGCCTGCTGCATCCTTCTCTCTTGTTGTTGTTTTTGCTGAGGAGGACAAGGAAGCGACTTGTCCCTGACCGTGAACATCCACAAGCGACGCGCTGCTTTTACATTTACCAGTTTCAGAAGAGGAGGCAAAAGAGCTAGAGGCTGAGTCTGCAATGTAAGCCAAAACTTGCTGTTGCTGCTCCGGCTTTAAAAGCGGTTTTCCTACTCCCAGAAAAGAAAGCTTTCGAGGCCTTGTGTAGCCAGACGACGAAACAGGCTCCACAGCTCCAGACTTAGGTGGAATATTTTTATCCCCACGACCACCTGATGCTCCACTACCACTACCATCATTACCAGCTGACAATGAACGCCCATGGCCACGACCTCTTGCACCAGACTTCCTCATTGTTTGAAAAACTTAACCAAATTAACTTTATTTGTTGCTGTCAAACAACTTACATGGTGAGCTATAACTTCAGTATGATTTCAATATCCCTTAACAGGTTGGTGAGACCACAAGGAAAATCAGGCACAATGTTACACACTCTGTTTTCTGTGGCACCAAATCACAGAGATGACACACACGCAGGACTGTCACTCAAGCACAAATGTCAATATTAATCTCCCACCTATTTTTTTATTTTTTTTTTTCCTCAGGGAGACTTTAGAAACCAAATAAGATAAAATGTTTTTTTCAGGGACAATTTAGAAACCAAATAATAAAAAAAAAAAAAAAAAAAAAAAAAAGGCTTTCTATGGCCCACTGAATGAGAGATGGCACACACAGGAGTGGCACACAAGCCCTGACTGAGGCCAATATTTTTCTCCCATTGATTGATGTAGTGTTTTTTTTTTTTAAGGAAGATTTTAGAACCCAAATCAAGCAAAAAAATAAATAGGCTTTCTATGGCCCACTGAGTGAGAGATGGCACACACAGGAGTGGCACACAAGCCCTGACTGAGGCCAATATTTTTCTCCCACTGATTGATGTAGTGTTTTTTTGTTAAGGTAAATTTTAGAACCCAAATCAAGGAAAAAAATAAATAGGCTTTCTATGGCCCACTGAGTGAGAGGAGTGAGAGATGGCACACACAGGAGTGGCACACAAGCCCTGACTGAGGCCAATATTTTTCTCCCACTGATTGATGGAGTTTTTTTTTTTTAAGGTAGATTTTCGAACCCAAATCAAGGAAAAAAATAAATAGGCTTTCTATGGCCCACTCAGTGAGAGATGGCACACACAGGGATGGCACTCTAGCAGAAATGCCAATCTTAATCTCCCACAAAAAAAAAAAAAAAACAGGGACTGTCCTACAATTACTATCTCCCTGCAGTAATCTCAGCCAGGTATGGCAGGCAGCAATAGGAGTGGACTGATGCACAAATTAAATAAAAAGTGTGGACAAACAAAAAAGATAGCTGTGCAGAAAAGAAGGAACAAGAGGATATGTGCTTTGAAAAAAGCAGTTGGTTTCCACAGTGGCGTACACACAGCAATACAGCTATCAGGGAGCCTTCTAGGGCAGCCCAATGAGCTACAGCGCTGAGAGAAAAAAAAAATGTAGCTTCCACTGTCCCTGCACACCGAAGGTGGTGTTGGACAGTGGAAATCGCTACAGCACAAGCGGTTTGGTGGTTAGTGGACCCTGCCTAACGCTATCCCTGCTTCTGACGAAGCGGCAGCAACCTCTCCCTAAGCTCAGATCAGCAGCAGTGAGATGGCGGTCGGCGGGAACGCCCCTTTATAGCCCCTGTGACGCCGCAGACAGCAAGCCAATCACTGCAATGCCCTTCTCTAAGATGGTGGGGACCAGGACCTATGTCATCACGCTGCCCACACTCTGCGTTCACCTTCATTGGCTGAGAAATGGCGCTTTTCGCGTCATTGAAACGCGACTTTGGCGCGAAAGTCGCGTACCGCATGGCCGATGCAACGCTGGGATCGGCTCGGTTTCATGAGACGCCGACTTTGCCAAAAGTCGGCGACTTTTGAAAATGAACGACCCGTTTCGCTCAACCCTAGCAGCTATATGTCCTGGCCCGTGGCACCTCCAGCAAATATCACCCGTAGGGACCTTGGGCACCACCTCCCCCACCCTTTGTGATCTTGGACGCGCCACCCCTTTTTGGGACTCAGCAGCTTTCTGGGACCCCCAGTACGGCACGGGCTGCCTCCCAAAGGAGCCTTCCATCCCTTGGTATCTCTCGACCAGTCCGATCAGTTCGTCGGCATTCTGGGGATCACCCTGGGCAACCCAAGTCTGTATGGACCTCGGGAGGGAATGCACAAACCGATTCCATCATCACTCGTTCCACCATCTGTGCAGGTGTACATGACTCTGGCTGCAGCCATTTCTGGACCAGGTGCAACAGATCAAACATTTGAGAGCGAGGCGGTTTGTCCCGGTGATAGGCCCAGCTGTGAACTCGCTGTGCCCTGACAGTCAGTGTCACCCCCAAACGTGCGAGAATTTCGACTTTCAATTTGTGATACTCTTTGGCATCCTGCAAGGTCAAATCATAGTACGCCTTCTGGGGCTCTCCTGTCAGGTATGGCGCCAGTACCTCTGCCCACTGCTCTGGCGGGAGTTTTTCCCTCTCAGCGACCCTCTCAAATACCATCAGGAAGGCCTCAACATCATCCCCGGGGGTCATTTTCTGCAATGCGCGTCTTACCGTCTTCCGGACGTGGGTGTCATCAGCCAGACCTGGGGTTGGGGCACTCGTCTTGCCCTGGATGGCGGTTGCCAGAAGCTGCATCTGCTTCCGTTGGTCCTGCTGGCTCTGTTGCATCTGCTGCCATTGCTCCTGCTGGCTCTGCCATTGCTCCTGCTGGCTCTGTTGTATCTGCTGCTGGCTCTGTTGTATCTGCTGCATCAACAGCCTGTTGGTCTCTTGCTGCCGTTGCTCCTGCTGTGACTGCAACTGGACCAAGTGTTTTAGCAGGTCCTCCATTTTCCCCGGCTGGCTTACAACAGACTTGACCCAGGACATTCAACACAGACTTTCGTCTCCGCTGGGAATGCTGCCCGCACGTCTACCATCAATTGTAGGGATTTCACTCACTCAGGTGCGACGGCTGACACGTAGGAGGCAGGTTCCAACAAAAGTTCAAAGGTTTATTACCTCATAAACCACATGGCAAAAATAACAGCAAACAAAATAGCCTTTAGTTCAGGAAAAGAAAAACAACGTGTCCAGTCCTTCAGGCTCAGTCCTATAGCCTTAACACACTCAGGAGGGTTTCACCTCCACATATATCCCCCTGTGTTAAGCATTAGCCTGTCTTATATAAAGCTAACCACACCCAGTAACCCATCACATGATTAGCCATGTGGTCTGACATCACCACAGGTCCTGAACACACATATATACATGGTTATATACAACAAAGAAATAGTCCGGGCTACATTACAGCAACAAGGCACTTATGTGGCACATACCTCCCATCGATTACACACCCTTTAGCCATGCTACAATATATATATATATATATATATATAACGAAACCTGACTTTGGATTACAGATCGTGTACCGCCGACCCGATCCCAGAGTGGGATCGGGTCGGGATTCACGAAACCCGACTTTGCTAAAAGTCGGCGACTTTTGAAAAGTGCCGATCAGTTTCGCTCAACCCTACTCATCACTACAGTTTCGGACAGTCTCTCCCCGCTGGGACGACTGGGGTCCTTGCCAAGATATGGGAGGACATTACAGATGTACTTTGATTTCAAGTCGCAAGCCACCCAAAACTTGATACCAAACTTGTCTGCTTTTGTTGCAATGTATTGCAGAAAACAGCAGCGAGTCTTTGACGGGAAAAGCTGCTCATCAATAGTGATGTGTCGACCAGGGTTGTAGGATGCGATGCAGTTGGTGACAAACGATATCCACACATCGGAGATTGCAGCAAACTTATCGGTCTCCACTCGCTCACTGCGTGTGAACATGTCATCAAAGCGTAGGTGTTGCATGTCTTGGAAACGGTTTCGGGTCATAGTTGCAATGATCCTTGGGTTTGCCAGGTTTGCTGACTAGCTGTCACGTAGTGATGGAACTTTGGTCACCCACCCCATGAACCAATCCACCTGCTCCGTGTGACGTGCATGTTGAGTAGTCCATTCTTGAATGCTATGAAGCATGTCAAGAGTGATAAAACAGAGGAAGCTCTGAAGGCGACTCGGGACACTTCGTCTGGCCTTAGCACTTGGCTCTCCATCTGTAGGGTACGGTTCTATTTTGGTGAAATGGAGACGCTTCCCCACTTGTACTTCACGCCACACTGTGCCATCTTTTGCGGTCTCTGTCGGCTCACTCGCCAACCGAGCTCTCTTTTTGGTAGAGGAGTCTCCTCATCTGAAAGATAAATAATTTTAAATTAACATTTTGTTTTGGTTCTAAAGGCTAGGTTCACATTTGAGAGAATTTCAGTTCCCTGCGAATCCAGCAGGGAACTTAGAAATTTTCTCAGCCTCCGCATGTTCCCCGCATGCGGGAGAGCGGGAAACGCGGTCCCTAGCAACATGCTGTATTTACTGGATACCAGCTACACAGCGGGCTGCAGGGAGTGTGATTTGCACCCCCGCAGCCCCCCCACACAGAGAACTCCTCAAGATGCGTTCCCTGGGGAGGGGGGATGCGGGGGTGCGAATCGCACTCGCCGCAGCCCGCTGTGTAGCTGGTAACCAGTAAACACAGCAGGTTGCTAGGGACTGCGTTCCCCGCTCTCCCACATGCGGGGAACATGCGGAGGCTGAGAAAACTTCTAAGTTCCCTGCTGGATTCGCAGGGAACTGAAATTCTCTCAAATGTGAACCTAGCCTAAAAAAAGATAGTCAGGAAATAAAAATAGGTAATTTGAAAAATCTAACCTGAAGACAGCCGAGTCCGAATCTGGTTGAAGGACTATGTCTCCTCCATCTGAGTCAGAAGGGTTGGGGTTGCTCAGGATCAGTTCCAATGCCTGTTGAATGGTGTGCCTTCTCTGCATTTTGTTTCTTGTGAACAAAATAGGTGAAGCAGTCAACTATTTATCCCCCACAGCACAAAAGGCGGCATGCAAATTTGCTAAGGTGTTAGCAACCTTATGCATATCCCCTGCACAACAATGCAGCTGGGGGGTGGGCAGACAGCTTACATTCTTTTGTTTACACTCTCTTACAAGACCTTTGTCGAGGTGGATCAACACAATTGCCCCCTGCAGATTCCTCAGGCAATGACCACATTTACAAATGAAAGGATGCCAATTGGAGCCATCAGAGTTGTCAGTTTGGACTAAAGGTACTGTCACACTCAGCGCCGCTGCGGCGATATAGACAACGAGCCGACCTAAACTAGATCGCTGGAGCGTCGCTGTATAGGTCGCTGTAGAGACGTCAAACACAGCAACTCCAGAACGATGCAGGAGTGATCCAGTGACGTAACGGCGACTCACTTCTCGTTCTCGCTGGTTGTTAGCTCCATGTCAAACATTGCTGGCGTTGTTGCTTTTGATGTCAAACATGACGATACACGCCGACCTGGCGACGAAATAAAGTTCTGGACTTCTAGCTCCGACCAGCGATGGCACAGCGGGATCCAGATCGCTGCTGCGTGTCAAACACAACGAGATCGCTATCCAGGACGCTGCAACGTCACGGATTGTTGTCGTTCTCGTTGCAAAGTTGCTGAGTGTGACGGTACCTTAAGGGTCATTTGACCCTCTTTCAGGACTTCAGGGGGGAGCTCAAAATTTCTGGGACTTCTAGTGTTAAGCTTGCGTTTGAGCATTGGCAACATTTTTTGGAGGGCACTAGACATCCTATACAAGTCTTTACTGATCATAAGAACCTGATCTATCTGGATTCTGCTAAACGTTTGAATGCCCGTCAAGCTAGGTGGGCATTGTTTTTTTCCCGGTTCCATTTCTCTGTGACATATATCCCTGGGACCAAAAATGTCAAAGCTGATGCTTTGTCTCGAAGTTTCTCCCCAGCGGTTAATACTGAAAAGGAAGAATCTATTCTGCAGAGAGGGGTGGTGGTGGCAGCATTAGGTTCTGAGTTGGAAAATAGCATTCTTAAAGCCCAGGATGCGGCACCAACTAACACTCCGAAAGGGAAATTATTTGTGCCTAAAGCCCTGAGGAGAGCTTTGTTTACGGAATGTCATGAGTTTTGTTTGGCGGGTCATCCAGGGTTTGCCGAAACAAAAAAGTTGATCAGTTGGAGTTTCTGGTGGCCGGGGTGGCTAAGAGAAATTAACAAGTGGGTGCATCAGTGTACCATGTGCGCTAGGTCTAAGGCTTCTCATGCTCCGGCGGCAGGGTTGCTTTGCCCCTTAGAGGTTACTAGTTGTCCATGGATGCATCTTGCAATGGATTTTATCACCGACCTGCCAGTCTCTGAGGGTTTTTCTGTTATCTGGGTTGTTGTGGACCGGTTTAGTAAGATGTGTCATCTGGTCCCGTTCAATAAATTACCCTGCGCTAAGACACTTGCCAGGGCATTTGTGAAAGAGATTGTCAGACTCCATGGTGTTCCCATGGACATTGTCTCCGATAGGGGACCTGTTGTGAATTAGACTTTTTTGGCTCCCTCTTGTGGTCACTAGTGATATGACTCTGGGATTGTCTTTCCTCAGTTTGGCACCCACCTGGGTCGTTAGTCCAAGGGTGTTGCTATATAAACTTCCTGGTTTCTCAGTCCAGTGCCTGGCATCGTTGTAATCAGTTCCTTTCTGTTTGCTCCTGTCTGCTGGTCTTGGATCTTGCAAAATTAAGCTAAGTCCTGCTTCCTTGTTTTTTGGTTATTTGCTTTGCTCTTATCTTTTGTCCAGCTTGTACTAAATTTGATTCCTGATTTTGCTGGAAGCTCTAGGGGGCTGGTGTTCTCCCCCCGGGCCGTTAGACGGTTCGGGGGTTCTTGAATATCCAGCGTGGAAATTTTGATAGGGTTTTTGCTGACCATATAAGTCATCTTACTATATTCTGCTATTAGTCAGTGGGCCTCTCTTTGCTAAATATCTAGTTCATTCTTATGTTTATCTTTTCTCCTTACCTCACCGTTATTATTTGTTGGGGGCTTGTATCCAACTTTTGGGGTCTTTTCTCTGGAAAAACAGAAACTACAGTAAGGCTAGCAGAACCAGGGGTACCAGCACTGCACAAATAACACACACAGAAGACAAAGCAAAACACCAAGCTAGAGCTCAAGCAGATAAACACTGTTGTCCAGCAAGGACTGGGAGGTAGGTGCTGGTTAATAAGGAGTGAAACAAACACCTGACCCAAGACAAACTCAGCACCAGAGGAAAAAGACCAGCAGCCGGAACTCCACAAGAAAATGGCGGATAGTCACAAACTAAACAGATTCTAACATAATGCTGATTACAAATATGATGGCACACCCTAACTGTAGGTAGAAGAGAACCTCAGCAGATGACCACTCTGTTACTGAAATTAACTCGCTATGCAAAGACCAACACTGATATTACCTCCATATGCGGACCATGTACAGTTGTGTGAAAAAGTGTTTGCCTCTTCCTGATTTCCTATTCTTTTGCATGTACAGTATGTCACACTGAAATATTTCAGCTCACCAAACAAATTTAAATATTAAACAAAGACAACACAGGTAAACACATAATGCAGCTTTTAAATGAAGATCTTTATTATTAAGGTAAAAATAAATCCAAACCTACAGGGCCCTGTATGAAAAGTGATTCCCCCCCTTAAAACATAAATTAACTGTGGTTTATCACATCTTTGGGGAGCAGAGTTCAAATTTCCTAGCCCAACCCAGGCCTAATTGCTTTCACACTTGTTGTCAATCAAGAAATCACTTAAATAGCACCTGCCTGACAAAGTAAAGTAGACTAAATGTGCATCGAAAGCTAGACATCATGAAGTGATCCAAAGAAATTCTGGAACAAATGTGAAGCAAAGTAGGTGAGATCTATCAGTCTAGAAAAGGTCATAAAGCCATTTCTAAAGTTTTGGGACTCCAGCGAACCACAGTGAAAGCCATTATCCACAAATTGCGAAAATCTGGAACAGTGGTGAACTGTTGTGAATTAGACTTTTTTGGCTCCCTCTTGTGGTCACTAGTGATATGACTCTGGGATTGTCTTTCCTCAGTTTGGCACCCACCTGGGTCGTTAGTCCAGGGGTGTTGCTATATAAACTTCCTGGTTTCTCAGTCCAGTGCCTGGCATCGTTGTAATCAGTTCCTTTCTGTTTGCTCCTGTCTGCTGGTCTTGGATCTTGCAAAATTAAGCTAAGTCCTGCTTCCTTGTTTTTTGGTTATTTGCTTTGCTCTTATCTTTTGTCCAGCTTGTACTAAATTTGATTCCTGATTTTGCTGGAAGCTCTAGGGGGCTGGTGTTCTCCCCCCGGGCCGTTAGACGGTTCGGGGGTTCTTGAATATCCAGCGTGGAAATTTTGATAGGGTTTTTGCTGACCATATAAGTCATCTTACTATATTCTGCTATTAGTCAGTGGGCCTCTCTTTGCTAAATATCTAGTTCATTCTTACGTTTGTCTTTTCTCCTTACCTCACCGTTATTATTTGTTGGGGGCTTGTATCCAACTTTTGGGGTCTTTTCTCTGGAGGCAAGAAAGGTCTATCTTTTCCCTTCTAGGGTTAGTTAGTTCTCCGGCTGGCGCGAGACGTCTAGAACCAACCTAGGCACGTTCCCCGGCTGCTGCTATTTGTGGTGCTAGGATTAGATATATGGTCAGCCCAGTTACCACTGCCCTATGAGCTGTTTTTTTGTGTTTGCAGACTTGGTATGTACTTTTGAGACCCTCTGCCATTGGGGTCATAACAGTATGCCAGGCCAAGGTTGAATGTTTAATGCATTGCAGAAGTGGGATTACAAGAAAGGAAAGTCTGTTTTTTTTTTTTTTTTTTTTCTTTCCTCTCTTTTTTCCTCCCCTTTACCTTTGAGTGGCTTGTGCTTGCTGCAGACATGAATGTCCAGACTTTGATTACAAGTGTGGATCAGCTTGCTGCTCGTGTGCAGGGCATACAAGATTTTGTTACCAGTAGTCCAATGTCTGAACCTAAAATACCTATTCCTGAACTGTTCTCTGGAGACCGATTTAAGTTTAGGAATTTCAGGAATAATTGTAAATTGTTTCTATCTCTGAGACCCCGTTCATCTGGAGACTCAGCTCAGCAAGTTAAAATTGTTATCTCTTTCTTACGGGGCGACCCTCAGGATTGGGCCTTTTCGCTAGCGCCAGGAGATCCGGCATTGGCAAATATTGATGCGTTTTTTCTGGCGCTCGGATTGCTTTACGAGGAACCCAATCTTGAAATTCAGGCAGAAAAAGTCTTGCTGGCTATTTCTCAGGGTCAGGATGAAGCTGAAGTGTATTGCCAAAAATTTCGGAAATAGTCCGTGCTTACTCAGTGGAATGAGTGTGCTCTGGCCGCAAATTTCAGAAATGGCCTTTCTGAAGCCATTAAGAATGTGATGGTGGGTTTCTCCATTCCTACAGGTCTGAATGATTCCATGACGCTGGCTATTCAAATTGACCGGCATTTGCGGGAGCGCAAAGCCGCGAATCCTCTGGTGGTGTTGTCTGAACAAACACCTGATTTAATGCAATGTGATAGAATTCAGACTAGAAATGAACGGAAAAATCATAGACGTCAGAATGGGTTGTGTTTTTACTGTGGTGATTCTACACATGTTATATCAGCATGCTCTAAACGCCTAACTAGGGTTGTTAGTCCTGTCGCCATTGGTAATTTGCAACCTAAATTTATTTTGTCTGTGACTTTAATTTGCTCATTGTCCTCCTACCCTGTTATGGCGTTTGTGGATTCAGGTGCTGCCCTGAGTCTTATGGATCTGTCGTTTGCCAAGCGCTGTGGTTTTGTTCTTGAGCCGTTGGTAAATCCTATCCCTCTTAGAGGTATTGATGCTACGCCATTGGCGGAAAATAAACCGCAGTTTTGGACACAGGTAACCATGTGCATGACTCCTGAACATCGGGAGGTGATTCGTTTTCTTGTTCTACATAAAATGCATGATTTGGTCGTTTTGGGTCTGCCATGGTTACAGACCCATAATCCAGTCTTGGATTGGAAGGCAATGTCTGTGTCAAGTTGGGGCTGTCAGGGAATTCATGGTGATTCCCCGCCGGTGTCTATTGCTTCCTCTACTCCTTCGGAAGTTCCTGAGTATTTGTCTGATTACCAGGATGTATTCAGCGAGTCCAGGTCCAGTGCTCTTCCTCCTCATAGGGACTGTGACTGCGCTATAGATTTGATTCCAGGTAGTAAATTTCCTAAGGGAAGATTATTTAATCTGTCTGTACCTGAGCATACCGCAATGCGTTCGTATATCAAGGAATCTCTGGAGAAGGGGCATATCCATCCATCCTCTTCCCCTCTTGGTGCGGGATTCTTTTTTGTGGCCAAGAAGGACGGATCTTTGAGACCTTGTATTGACTATCGGCTTCTGAATAAAATCACTGTTAAATTTCAGTATCCTTTGCCTCTGTTGTCGGACTTGTTTGCCCGGATTAAAGGTGCCAAGTGGTTCACCAAGATAGATCTTCGTGGTGCGTACAACCTTGTGCGCATTAAGCAAGGAGATGAATGGAAAACTGCATTTAATACGCCCGAAGGTCATTTTGAGTACTTGGTGATGCCTTTCGGGCTCTCTAATGCTCCTTCAGTGTTTCAGTCCTTTATGCATGATATTTTCCGGAAGTATCTGGATAAATTTATGATTGTTTATCTGGATAATATTCTGTTTTTTTCTGATGATTGGGACTCGCATGTAGAGCAGGTCAGGATGGTGTTTCAGGTTTTGCGTGAGAATGCTTTGTTTGTTAAGGGCTCAAAGTGTCTCTTTGGAGTACAGAAGGTTCCCTTTTTGGGTTTTATTTTTTCCCCTTCTGCGGTGGAGATGGACCCAGTCAAGGTCTGAGCTATTCATGATTGGACTCAACCCTCGTCAGTTAAGAGTCTTCAGAAGTTCTTGGGTTTTGCTAACTTCTACCGTCGTTTTATCGCTAATTTTTCTAGCGTTGTTAAACCTTTGACGGATATGACCAAGAAAGGTTCTGATGTTGCTAACTGGGCTCCTGCAACCGTGGAAGCTGTTGTGAATTTGCTTTTTGCTCCCTCTAGTGGTTACTAGTTTTTTGACTCTGGTTTTTCTGTCATTCCTTTTATCCGCACCTGGGTCGTTAGTTAGGGGTGTTGCTATATAAGCTCCCTGGACCTTCAGTTCAATGCCTGGCAACGTAGTTATCAGAGCTAGTCTGCTGTGCTCTTGTCTACTGATCCTGGTTCCAGTTATATCAGCTAAGTCTGCCTTTTGCTTTTTGCTATTTGTTTTGGTTTTGTATTTCTGTCCAGCTTGTTCCAAATCTATATCCTGACCTTTGCTGGAAGCTCTAGGGGGCTGGTGTTCTCCCCCCGGACCGTTAGACGGTTCGGGGGTTCTTGAATTTCCAGTGTGGATTTTGATAGGGTTTTTGTTGACCATATAAGTTACCTTTCTTTATTCTGCTATCAGTAAGCGGGCCTCTCTGTGCTAAACCTGGTTCATTTCTGTGTTTGTCATTTCCTCTTACCTCACCATCATTATTTGTGGGGGGCTTCTATCCAGCTTTGGGGTCCCCTTCTCTGGAGGCAAGAAAGGTCTTTGTTTTCCTCTACTAGGGGTAGCTAGATTCTCCGGCTGGCGCGTGTCATCTAGAATCAACGTAGGAATGATCCCCGGCTACTTCTAGTGTTGGCGTTAGGAGTAGATATATGGTCAACCCAGTTACCACTGCCCTATGAGCTGGATTTTTGTATTCTGCAGACTTCCACGTTCCTCTGAGACCCTCGCCATTGGGGTCAAAACAGTTTGCCAGGCCAGTATTAAATGTTTAATGCATTGCAGAAGAGGGATTATAAGAAAGAAGATTCTGAGTTTTTTTTTTCTCCTTCCCCTTTACCTCAGAGTGGCTATGCTTGCTGCAGACATGAATGTCCAGACCTTGATTACAAGTGTGGACCAGCTGGCTACTCGTGTGCAGGGCATACAAGACTATGTTATCAGAAATCCTAGGTCAGAACCTAAAATACCGATTCCTGAACTGTTTTCCGGAGACAGGTTTAAGTTTAGGAATTTCGTGAATAATTGTAAATTGTTTTTGTCCCTGAGACCCTGTTCATCAGGAGATTCTGCTCAGCAAGTAAAAATTGTTATTTCGTTCTTACGGGGCGACCCTCAGGATTGGGCTTTTTCGCTGGCACCAGGAGATCCGGCATTGGCTGATCTTGATGCGTTTTTTCTGGCGCTCGGTTTACTTTATGAGGAACCCAATCTTGAGATTCAGGCAGAAAAGGCCTTGCTGTCTATGTCTCAGGGGCAGGACGAGGCTGAAGTGTATTGCCAAAAATTTCGGAAATGGTCCGTGCTGACACATTGGAACGAGTGTGCACTGGCCGCTAATTTTAGAAATGGCCTTTCTGAAGCCATTAAGAATGTTATGGTGGGTTTTCCCATTCCCACAGGTCTGAATGATACTATGGCACTGGCTATTCAAATTGACCGGCGGTTGCGGGAGCGCAAAACCGCAAATTCCCTCATGGTGTTGTCTGAACAGACACCTAATTCGGTGCAATGTGATAGAAAAACCGCAAATTCCCTCATGGTGTTGTCTGAACAGACACCTGATTTAATGCAATGTGATAGAATCCTGACTAGAAATGAGCGGAAAATTCATAGACGCCGGAATGGCTTGTGCTACTACTGTGGTGATTCTACACATGTTATCTCAGCATGCTCTAAACGTATAGCTAAGGTTGTTAGTCCTGTCACCGTTGGTAATTTACAACCTAAATTTATTCTGTCTGTAACTTTGATTTGCTCACTGTCATCTTATCCTGTCATGGCGTTTGTAGATTCAGGTGCTGCCCTGAGTCTCATGGATCTCTCATTTGCTAAGCGCTGTGGATTTACTCTTGAACCATTAGAAAATCCTATTCCTCTTAGGGGTATTGATGCTACACCATTGGCAGCAAATAAACCGCAGTATTGGACTCAGGTTACCATGTGCATGACTCCTGAACACCGCGAGGTGATACGTTTCCTGGTTTTACATAAAATGCATGATTTGGTCGTTTTAGGGCTGCCATGGTTACAGACCCATAATCCAGTCCTGGACTGGAAGGCTATGTCAGTCTCAAGTTGGGGCTGTCGTGGTATTCATGAGGATTCCCTGCCTGTGTCTATTGCTTCTTCTACGCCTTCGGAAGTTCCGGAGTATTTGTCTGATTATCAGGATGTCTTCAGTGAGTCTGAGTCCAGTGCACTGCCTCCTCATAGGGACTGTGACTGTGCTATAGATTTGATCCCAGGCAGTAAATTTCCTAAGGGAAGACTGTTTAATCTGTCGGTACCTGAACATACCGCTATGCGTTCATATATCAAGGAGTCTCTGGAAAAAGGACATATTCGTCCGTCTTCTTCCCCTCTTGGTGCGGGATTCTTTTTTGTGGCAAAAAAGGACGGATCTTTGAGACCTTGTATTGATTATCGGCTTTTAAATAAGATCACTGTCAAATTTCAGTATCCTTTACCGCTGTTGTCTGACTTGTTTGCCCGGATTAAGGGTGCCAAGTGGTTCACCAAGATAGACCTTCGTGGTGCGTACAACCTTGTGCGCATTAAGCAAGGTGATGAATGGAAAACCGCATTCAATACGCCCGAAGGTCATTTTGAGTACTTGGTGATGCCTTTTGGGCTCTCCAATGCGCCTTCAGTTTTTCAGTCCTTTATGCATGACATTTTCCGGAAGTATCTGGATAAATTTTTGATTGTTTATCTGGATGATATTTTGGTTTTTTCTGATAATTGGGATTCGCATGTGGAGCAGGTCAGGTTGGTCTTTAAAATTTTGCGTGAAAATTCTTTGTTTGTCAAGGGCTCAAAGTGTCTCTTTGGTGTACAGAAGGTTCCCTTTTTGGGGTTTATTTTTTCCCCTTCTGCTGTGGAGATGGACCCAGTCAAGGTCCGAGCTATTCTTGATTGGACTCAGCCCTCGTCAGTTAAGAGTCTTCAGAAGTTCTTGGGCTTCGCTAACTTCTACCGTCGTTTTATCGCTAATTTTTCTAGCATTGTGAAACCTTTGACGGATATGACCAAGAAGGGCTCCGATGTAGCTAACTGGGCTCCTGCTGCCGTGGAGGCTTTCCAGGAGTTGAAACGCCGGTCTACTTCGGCGCCTGTTTTGTGCCAGCCTGACGTCTCACTTCCCTTTCAGGTTGAGGTGGATGCTTCGGAGATTGGGGCAGGGGCCGTTTTGTCGCAGAGAGGCCCTGGTTGCTCTGTTATGAAACCTTGTGCCTTTTTCTCTAGGAAGTTTTCGCCTGCCGAGCGAAATTATGATGTGGGCAATCGGGAGTTGTTGGCCATGAAATGGGCATTTGAGGAGTGGCGTCATTGGCTCGAGGGTGCTAAGCATCGTGTGGTGGTCTTGACTGATCACAAAAATCTGATGTATCTCGAGTCTGCTAAACGCCTTAATCCGAGACAGGCCCGCTGGTCATTGTTTTTCTCCCGCTTTGATTTTGTTGTCTCGTATTTACCAGGTTCAAAGAATGTGAAGGCCGATGCTCTTTCTAGGAGCTTTGTGCCTGATGCTCCTGGAGTCGCTGATCCTGTTGGTATTCTTAAAGATGGAGTTATCTTGTCAGCTATTTCTCCGGATCTGCGACGTGTGTTGCAGAGATTTCAGGCTGATAGGCCTGAGTCTTGTCCACCTGACAGACTGTTTGTCCCAGATAAGTGGACCAGCAGAGTCATTTCTGAGGTTCATTCCTCGGTGTTGGCAGGTCACCCGGGAATTTTTGGCACCAGAGATCTGGTGGCCAGGTCCTTTTGGTGGCCTTCCTTGTCAAGGGATGTGCGGTCATTTGTGCAGTCCTGTGGGACTTGTGCTCGAGCTAAGCCTTGCTGTTCTCGTGCCAGCGGTTTGCTCTTGCCCTTGCCTGTCCCGAAGAGACCTTGGACACATATCTCCATGGATTTCATTTCTGATCTTCCGCTATCTCAGGGCATGTCCGTTATCTGGGTGATATGTGATCGCTTCTCCAAGATGGTCCATTTGGTTCCTTTGCCTAAGCTGCCTTCCTCTTCCGATCTGGTTCCTGTGTTTTTCCAGAACGTGGTTCGTTTGCACGGCATCCCTGAGAATATTGTGTCAGACAGAGGATCCCAGTTCGTTTCCAGGTTCTGGCGATCCTTTTGTAGTAGGATGGGCATTGATTTGTCGTTTTCGTCTGCTTTCCATCCTCAGACTAATGGACAGACGGAGCGAACCAATCAGACTTTGGAGGCTTATTTGAGGTGTTTTGTCTCTGCTGATCAGGACGATTGGGTGACATTCTTGCCGTTGGCTGAGTTTGCCCTTAATAATCGGGCTAGTTCCGCCACCTTGGTTTCGCCTTTTTTCTGCAACTCTGGTTTCCATCCTCGCTTTTCTTCGGGTCATGTGGAGCCTTCTGACTGTCCTGGGGTGGATTCTGTGGTGGATAGGTTGCAGCAGATCTGGAATCATGTGGTGGACAACTTGAAGTTGTCACAGGAGAAGGCTCAGCGCTTTGCCAACCGCCGCCGCGGTGTGGGTCCCCGACTACGCGTTGGGGATTTGGTGTGGCTTTCTTCCCGCTTTGTTCCTATGAAGGTCTCCTCTCCCAAATTTAAACCTCGTTTTATTGGGCCTTACAAGATATTGGAAATCCTTAATCCTGTATCTTTTCGTCTGGATCTTCCTGTGTCGTTTGCTATTCACAATGTATTTCATAGGTCCTTGTTGCGGCGGTACATTGTGCCTGTAGTTCCTTCTGCTGAGCCTCCTGCTCCGGTGTTGGTTGAGGGCGAGTTGGAGTACGTGGTGGAGAAGATCTTGGATTCTCGCCTCTCCAGGCGGAGGCTTCAGTACCTGGTCAAGTGGAAGGGCTATGGTCAGGAGGATAATTCCTGGGTGGTCGCCTCTGATGTTCATGCGGCCGATTTAGTTCGTGCCTTTCATGCCGCTCATCCTGATCGCCCTGGTGGTCGTGGTGAGGGTTCGGTGACCCCTCACTAAGGGGGGGGTACTGTTGTGAATTTGCTTTTTGCTCCCTCTAGTGGTTACTAGTTTTTTGACTCTGGTTTTTCTGTCATTCCTTTTATCCACACCTGGGTCGTTAGTTAGGGGTGTTGCTATATAAGCTCCCTGGACCTTCAGTTCAATGCCTGGCAACGTAGTTATCAGAGCTAGTCTGCTGTGCTCTTGTCTACTGATCCTGGTTCCAGTTATATCAGCTAAGTCTGCCTTTTGCTTTTTGCTATTTGTTTTGGTTTTGTATTTCTGTCCAGCTTGTTCCAAATCTATATCCTGACCTTTGCTGGAAGCTCTAGGGGGCTGGTGTTCTCCCCCCGGACCGTTAGACGGTTCGGGGGTTCTTGAATTTCCAGTGTGGATTTTGATAGGGTTTTTGTTGACCATATAAGTTACCTTTCTTTATTCTGCTATCAGTAAGCGGGCCTCTCTGTGCTAAACCTGGTTCATTTCTGTGTTTGTCATTTCCTCTTACCTCACCGTCATTATTTGTGGGGGCTTCTATCCAGCTTTGGGGTCCCCTTCTCTGGAGGCAAGAAAGGTCTTTGTTTTCCTCTACTAGGGGTAGCTAGATTATCCGGCTGGCGCGTGTCATCTAGAATCAACGTAGGAATGATCCCCGGCTACTTCTAGTGTTGGCGTTAGGAGTAGATATATGGTCAACCCAGTTACCACTGCCCTATGAGCTGGATTTTTGTATTCTGCAGACTTCCACGTTCCTCTGAGACCCTCGCCATTGGGGTCATAACAGGAAGCCTTTCAAGAGTTGAAGCGCCGGTTTACTTCGGCGCCTGTTTTGTGCCAGCCTGATGTCTCACTTCCCTTTCAGGTTGAAGTGGATGCTTCTGAGATTGGGGCAGGGGCCGTTTTGTCGCAGAGAGGCCCTGGTTGCTCTGTAATGAGACCATGTGCTTTTTTCTCTAGGAAGTTTTCGCCTGCTGAGCGGAATTATGATGTTGGCAATCGGGAGTTGTTAGCCATGAAGTGGGCATTTGAGGAGTGGCGTCATTGGCTCGAGGGTGCTAAGCATCGTGTGGTGGTCTTGACTGATCACAAAAATCTGATGTATCTCGAGTCTGCTAAACGCCTGAATCCTAGACAGGCCCGCTGGTCATTGTTTTTCTCCCGTTTTGACTTTGTGGTCTCGTATTTACCAGGTTCAAAGAATGTGAAGGCTGATGCTCTTTCAAGGAGCTTTGTGCCTGACTCTCCTGGAGTCGCAGAATCAGTTGGTATTCTCAAAGAGGGAGTTATCCTGTCAGCCATTTCTCCGGATTTGCGACGTGTGTTGCAGAGATTTCAGGCTGGTAGACCTGACTCTTGTCCACCTGACAGACTGTTTGTTCCTGATAAGTGGACCAGCAGAGTCATTTCCGAGGTTCATTCCTCGGTGTTGGCAGGGCATCCGGGAATTTTTGGCACCAGAGATCTGGTGGCTAGGTCCTTTTGGTGGCCTTCCTTGTCACGGGATGTGCGGTCATTTGTGCAGTCCTGTGGGACTTGTGCTCGAGCTAAGCCTTGCTGTTCTCGTGCCAGCGGGTTGCTCTTGCCCTTGCCTGTCCCGAAGAGGCCTTGGACACACATTTCCATGGATTTCATTTCAGATCTTCCGGTGTCTCAGGGCATGTCTGTCATCTGGGTGGTATGTGATCACTTTTCCAAGATGGTCCATTTGGTATCTTTGCCTAAGCTGCCTTCCTCTTCCGATCTGGTTCCTTTGTTCTTTCAGAATGTGGTTCGTTTACACGGCATTCCTGAGAATATTGTGTCTGACAGAGGATCCCAGTTTGTTTCCAGGTTCTGGCGATCCTTTTGTGCTAAGATGGGCATTGATTTGTCGTTTTCGTCTGCCTTTCATCCTCAGACTAATGGACAAACGGAGCGAACTAATCAGACTCTGGAGGCTTATTTGAGGTGTTTTGTTTCTGCAGATCAGGATGATTGGGTGACCTTCTTGCCGTTGGCTGAGTTTGCCCTTAATAATCGGGCTAGTTCCGCTACTTTGGTTTCGCCATTTTTTTGCAACTCTGGTTTCCATCCTCGTTTTTCCTCGGGACATGTGGAGCCTTCTGACTGTCCTGGGGTAGATTCCGTGGTAGATAGGTTGCAGCGGATCTGGAATCATGTGGTGGACAACTTGAAGTTGTCACAGGAGAAGGCTCAGCGTTTTGCCAACCGCCGCCGCGGTGTGGGTCCCTGACTTCGTGTCGGGGATTTGGTATGGCTGTCTTCTCGATTTGTTCCTATGAAGGTCTCCTCTCCTAAATTTAAGCCTCGCTTCATCGGTCCTTACAAGATATTGGAAATCCTTAATCCTGTGTCCTTTCGCTTGGATCTTCCGGTGTCGTTTGCCATTCACAACGTGTTCCATAGATCTTTGTTGCGGCGGTACGTTGTACCTGTGGTTCCTTCTGTTGAGCCTCCTGCTCCGGTGTTGGTTGAGGGCGAGTTGGAGTACGTGGTGCAGAAGATCTTGGATTCTCGTCTCTCCAGGCGGAGGCTTCAGTATCTGGTCAAGTGGAAGGGCT
This sequence comes from Ranitomeya variabilis, assembly GCF_051348905.1. Lineage (NCBI taxonomy): Eukaryota > Metazoa > Chordata > Amphibia > Anura > Dendrobatidae > Ranitomeya > Ranitomeya variabilis. The sequence goes on from NC_135235.1 coordinate 317,209,162, forward strand.
ATGGTCAGGAGGATAATTCCTGGGTGGTTGCCTCTGATGTGCATGCGGCCGATTTAGTTCGTGCCTTTCACGCTGCTCATCCTGATCGCCCTGGTGGTCTTGGTGAGGGTTCAGTGACCCCTCCTTAAGGGGGGGGGTACTGTTGTGAATTAGACTTTTTTGGCTCCCTCTTGTGGTCACTAGTGATATGACTCTGGGATTGTCTTTCCTCAGTTTGGCACCCACCTGGGTCGTTAGTCCAGGGGTGTTGCTATATAAACTTCCTGGTTTCTCAGTCCAGTGCCTGGCATCGTTGTAATCAGTTCCTTTCTGTTTGCTCCTGTCTGCTGGTCTTGGATCTTGCAAAATTAAGCTAAGTCCTGCTTCCTTGTTTTTTGGTTATTTGCTTTGCTCTTATCTTTTGTCCAGCTTGTACTAAATTTGATTCCTGATTTTGCTGGAAGCTCTAGGGGGCTGGTGTTCTCCCCCCGGGCCGTTAGACAGTTCGGGGGTTCTTGAATATCCAGCGTGGAAATTTTGATAGGGTTTTTGCTGACCATATAAGTCATCTTACTATATTCTGCTATTAGTCAGTGGGCCTCTCTTTGCTAAATATCTAGTTCATTCTTACGTTTGTCTTTTCTCCTTACCTCACCGTTATTATTTGTTGGGGGCTTGTATCCAACTTTTGGGGTCTTTTCTCTGGAGGCAAGAAAGGTCTATCTTTTCCCTTCTAAGGTTAGTTGTCATGTTCCCAATGGCAGGGAATTAAACACATAACACGGGCAAAAACAGGACGAGCTCTAGGGTGATGGAACCTGAGCTGACCGCGATCCTGAACCTCAACACTCAACTAACAGCAGCCGGGGAACGTTCCTGGGGGGACTCTAGACGTCTCGCGCCGGCCGGAGATCTAGCTACCCCTATCAGAAGAATCACAGACCTATCTTGCCTCCAGAGAAATATTCCCACAGAAATAGCAGCCCCCCACATATAATGACGGTGAAATGAGAGGAAGGCACAAACGTAGTTATGAAAACAGATTCAGCAAAATGAGGCCCGCTTAAGCTAGATAGCAGAGGATACAAAAGGTGAACTGCGCGGTCAGGTTAAAACCCTTCAAAATACCATCCTGAAATTACTTGAACTCATGTGCCAACTCATGGTACATGAGTGGTAATTTCAGCCCACTAGAGCAACCAGCAGCAGAGAATTACATATCTGCAAGCTGGACTAAAAACATGAAAGCAAACATGAAACAGGGAAATCCAGACTTAGCTTGTCTTGAAGGCCTAGGAGCAGGTAGCAAAGGTAACAGAGACACACTGATACATTGATAGCCGGCAAGGGAATGACAGGAAAGCCAGGTTAAATAGGAAACACCCAGCCTCTGATGGACAGGTGGAAACCAGAGACCGCAACCCACCAAAGTCACCCAGTACCAGTTGTAACCACCAGAGGGAGCCCAAAAACAGAATCCACAACAGTACCCCCCCCTTGAGGAGGGGTCACCGAACCCTCACGAGAACCCCCAGGGCGATCAGGATGAGCTCTATGGAAGGCGCGGACCAAATCAGTCGCATGAACATCAGAGGCGACCACCCAGGAATTATCCTCCTGACCATAACCCTTCCACTTAACCAAATACTGGAGTTTACGTCTGGAAACACGAGAATCCAAGATCTTCTCAACAACATACTCCAATTCTCCCTCCACCAGCACCGGAGCAGGAGGCTCAACCGAAGGAACAACGGGCACCTCATACCTCCGCAATAACGACCGATGGAACACATTATGAATAGCAAACGATGCTGGGAGATCCAAACGAAAAGATACAGGGTTAAGAATCTCCAAGATCTTATAAGGACCGATGAACCGAGGCTTGAACTTAGGAGAAGAGACCTTCATAGGGACAAAACGAGAAGACAACCACACCAAGTCCCCAACAAGAAGTCGGGGACCCACGCGGCGACGTCGATTAGCAAACTGCTGAGTCTTCTCCTGAGACAACTTCAAATTGTCCACCACCTGATTCCAAATCTGATGTAGCCTGTCCACCACCACGTCCACTCCAGGACAATCCGAAGGCTCCACCTGACCAGAGGAAAAACGAGGATGAAACCCCGAATTACAAAAGAAAGGAGAAACCAAAGTAGCAGAACTAGCCCGATTATTAAGGGCAAATTCGGCCAGTGGCAAAAAGGCAACCCAGTCATCTTGATTAGCAGAAACAAAACACCTTAAATAAGTTTCCAAGGTCTGATTAGTTCGCTCCGTCTGGCCATTCGTCTGAGGATGGAATGCAGACGAGAAAGACAAATTAATGCCCATCTTAGCACAAAACGTCCGCCAAAATCTAGACACAAACTGGGATCCCCTGTCAGAAACGATATTCTCCGGAATCCCATGCAAACGAACCACGTTCTGAAAAAATAAAGGGACCAACTCAGAGGAGGAAGGCAACTTAGGCAAGGGTACCAAATGAACCATCTTAGAAAAGCGGTCACACACAACCCAGATAACGGACATTTTCTGTGAGACAGGGAGATCTGAAATAAAATCCATGGAAATGTGCGTCCAAGGCCTCTTCGGGATAGGCAAGGATAACAACAACCCACTGGCCCGAGAACAGCAAGGCTTAGCCCGAGCACACACTTCACAAGACTGCACAAAGGTGCGCACATCCCTTGACAAGGAAGGCCACCAAAAAGACCTGGCCACCAAGTCTCTAGTACCAAATATTCCAGGATGACCAGCCAACACAGAAGAATGGACCTCGGAGATGACTCTACTGGTCCAATCATCCGGAACAAACAGTCTTTCTGGTGGACAACGATCAGGTTTATCCGCCTGAAACTCCTGCAATGCACGTCGCAAGTCTGGGGAGACGGCAGACAATATTACCCCATCCCTAAGGATACCAGTAGGCCCAGAGTCTCCAGGAGAGTCAGGCACAAAACTCCTGGAAAGAGCATCTGCCTTCACATTCTTTGAACCTGGCAGGTATGAAACCACAAAATTGAAACGAGAAAAAAACAACGACCAACGAGCCTGTCTAGGATTCAGACGCCTGGCAGACTCAAGGTAAATCAGATTTTTGTGATCAGTCAAGACCACCACACGATGTCTAGCACCCTCAAGCCAATGACGCCACTCCTCAAATGCCCACTTCATGGCCAAAAGCTCCCGATTACCCACATCATAATTGCGCTCGGCGGGCGAGAATTTTCTAGAAAAGAACGCACATGGCTTCATCACCGAGCCATCGGAACTTCTCTGTGACAAAACCGCCCCCGCTCCAATCTCGGAAGCATCAACCTCAACCTGAAAAGGAAGTGAAACATCTGGTTGACATAACACAGGAGCAGAAGAAAACCGGCGCTTAAGTTCCTGAAAGGCCTCCACAGCCGTAGGAGACCAATTAGCAACATCAGCACCCTTTTTAGTCAAATCAGTCAAAGGTTTAACAACACTGGAAAAATTAGTAATGAACCGACGATAAAAATTAGCAAAACCCAAGAACTTCTGAAGACTCTTAACAGATGTAGGTTGTGTCCAGTCACAAATCGCCTGAACCTTGACGGGATCCATCTCAATAGTAGAAGGAGAAAAAATGTACCCCAAAAAAGAAATCTTCTGGACTCCGAAGAGACATTTCGAGCCCTTCACAAACAGAGAATTGGCCCGCAGGACTTGAAACACCTTCCTGACCTGTAGAACATGAGACTCCCAGTCATCAGAAAACACCAAAATATCATCCAAATACACAATCATAAACTTATCCAGATATTCACGGAAAATATTGTGCATAAAGGACTGAAAGACTGAAGGAGCATTAGAAAGTCCAAAAGGCATTACCAAATACTCAAAATGGCCCTCAGGCGTATTAAATGCGGTTTTCCACTCATCACCCTGCTTTATCCGCACAAGATTATACGCACCGCGAAGATCTATCTTAGTGAACCACCTAGCCCCCTTAATGCGAGCAAACAAATCAGTCAATAATGGCAATGGATACTGATATTTGACTGTAATCTTATTCAGAAGGCGATAATCTATACAAGGCCTCAGGGAACCATCTTTTTTTGCCACGAAAAAAAAAACCTGCTCCCAGAGGGGACGAAGATGGACGAATATGTCCCTTTTCCAAGGACTCCTTAATATAATTCCGCATAGCAGTATGCTCTGGCACTGACAGATTAAATAAACGACCCTTAGGGAACTTACTGCCAGGAATTAATTCTATAGCACAGTCACAATCCCTATGAGGAGGGAGCGAATTGAGCTTAGGCTCCTCAAAAACATCCCGATAGTCAGACAAAAACGCAGGGACCTCAGAAGGAGTAGATGAAGCGATTGAAATCAGAGGTGCATCATAATGAACCCCCTGACATCCCCAGCTTAACACAGACATTGTTTTCCAATCCAGGACTGGATTATGAGTTTGTAACCATGGCAGACCAAGCACTAGTACATCATGTAAATTATACAGTACAAGGAAGCGAATCACCTCCTGATGAACGGGAGTCGTGCGCATGGTCACTTGTGTCCAGTACTGCGGTTTATTCATAGCCAATGGTGTAGAGTCAATTCCCTTTAAAGGAATAGGAACTTCCAGAGGCTCCAGACTAAAACCGCAGCGTTTGGCAAATGACCAATCCATAAGACTCAGGGCAGCGCCCGAATCCACATAGGCATCGACGGAAATGGATGACAGTGAACAAATCAGAGTTACAGACAAAATGAACTTAGACTGCAGAGTACTAATGGCAAAAGATTTATCAACCTTTTTTGTTTTTGTGCGTTTAGAGCATGCTGATATAACATGAGCTGAATCACCACAATAAAAACACAATCCATTTTTCCGCTTATAATTTTGCCGTTCACTTCTGGACTGAATTCTATCACATTGCATAGTCTCAGGTGCCTGTTCAGAAGACACCGCCAACTGGTGCACAGGTTTGCGCTCCCGTAAACGCCGATCAATCTGAATGGCCATAGCCATAGACTCATTCAGACCTGTAGGCGCAGGGAACCCCACCATAATATCCTTAATGGCCTCAGAAAGACCATCTCTGAAGTTTGCAGCCAGGGCGCACTCATTCCACTGAGTAAGCACCGACCATTTCCGAAATTTTTGACAATATACTTCCGCTTCATCATGCCCCTGAGAGAGGGCTAATAAAGCCTTTTCAGCCTGAATCTCCAGGTTAGGTTCCTCATAGAGCAATCCCAGTGCCAGAAAAAACGCATCCACACTGAGCAATGCAGGATCCCCTGGTGCCAATGCAAATGCCCAATTCTGAGGGTCGCCCCGCAGGAAAGATATTACAATCTTGACCTGCTGAACAGGGTCTCCAGAGGAGCGAGATTTCAAAGAAAGAAACAATTTGCAATTGTTCCTGAAATTCAGGAAGGTAGATCTATCTCCAGAAAAAAACTCTGGAATAGGAATTCTAGGTTCAGACATAGGAGTGTGAACAACAAAATCCTGTATGTTTTGAACTTTTGCAGCAAGATTATTCAGGCTGGAAGCCAAACTCTGGACATCCATGTTAAACAGCTAAGGTCAGAGCCATTCAAGGGTTAAGAGGAGGTAAGAAGCAGCTAGACAGCAATTAAGGGCTAGGCAGCAAAACTCTGAGGGAAAAAAAAAAAAAAATTCCCTTCAACACTTCTTTTTCTCCTGCTTCAGCCCAAACAATTAACACTTTGTGGGCCGGCTATACTGTCATGTTCCCAATGGCAGGGAATTAAACACATAACACGGGCAAAAACAGGACGAGCTCTAGGGTGATGGAACCTGAGCTGACCGCGATCCTGAACCTCAACACTCAACTAACAGCAGCCGGGGAACGTTCCTGGGGGGACTCTAGACGTCTCGCGCCAGCCGGAGATCTAGCTACCCCTATCAGAAGAATCACAGACCTATCTTGCCTCCAGAGAAATATTCCCACAGAAATAGCAGCCCCCCACATATAATGACGGTGAAATGAGAGGAAGGCACAAACGTAGTTATGAAAACAGATTCAGCAAAATGAGGCCCGCTTAAGCTAGATAGCAGAGGATACAAAAGGTGAACTGCGCGGTCAGCTTAAAACCCTTCAAAATACCATCCTGAAATTACTTGAACTCATGTGCCAACTCATGGTACATGAGTGGTAATTTCAGCCCACTAGAGCAACCAGCAGCAGAGAATTACATATCTGCAAGCTGGACTAAAAACATGAAAGCAAACATGAAACAGGGAAATCCAGACTTAGCTTGTCTTGAAGGCCTAGGAGCAGGTAGCAAAGGTAACAGAGACACACTGATACATTGATAGCCGGCAAGGGAATGACAGGAAAGCCAGGTTAAATAGGAAACACCCAGCCTCTGATGGACAGGTGGAAACCAGAGACCGCAACCCACCAAAGTCACCCAGTACCAGTTGTAACCACCAGAGGGAGCCCAAAAACAGAATCCACAACAGTTAGTTAGTTCTCCGGCTGGCGCGAGACGTCTAGAACCAACGTAGGCACGTTCCCCGGCTGCTGCTATTTGTGGTGCTAGGATTAGATATATGGTCAGCCCAGTTACCACTGCCCTATGAGCTGGTTTTTTGTGTTTGCAGACTTGGTATGTACTTTTGAGACCCTCTGCCATTGGGGTCATAACAGGGACCACAGTTTGTGGCTCGCTTTTGGCATGCCTATTGTGACAGACTTAAGGTTCATTTGTCATTTTCATCGGGCTATCATCCGCAGTCCAATGGACAGACCGAGAGGAAGAACCAGGACGTTCAGCAGTTTTTGAGATGTTTTGTAGCGGACAATCAGGAGATGTGGTCGGAATATCTACCATTAGCTGAGTTTGCTATCAATAATCATACGTCTTCTTCAGCTGGGTGTTCTCCTTTCTTTTGTTGTACTGGGAAGAATCCATCTTTTGGTCCTTTTTCTAGGATTGCGGTGGCGGTGCCGCCGGAGGAGAGTTTTTCTGGAAATTTGGAAAGGGTTTGAACCAGTGTGCGCCATAATCTTAAACAGGCTAATAGGAGGTCTAAGAAATATTTTGACAAGAGAAGAAGGGAGGTGAGGTTTGTTGTTGGGGACATGGTTTGGTTGTCCTCTAGGAATCTGCATTTGAAGATCCCTTCTAAAAAGTTGGGGCCGAAGTTTGTAGGACCTTTCAAAGTGGTTCACATTGTCAACTCAGCAGCGTTGAGATTAAACATTCCTTCATCCTGGAAAATGAATTCAGTTTTTCATGTATCTTTGCTGAAGAAGGTTGACACGCCAGATAAGGTGGCTATGCCGTCTGCTCCTCCAATTGATGAGGACTGCGAGTTTGAGATTTCACACATTCTTGATTCCAGGTGGCATAGAGGAGGGTTACAGTATCTTGTGTCCTGGAAGGGTTTCGGTCCCGAGGACAATTCCTGGGTGAAAGCTGTGGATGTCTCACCCTCAAGGTTAATTAAGGCTTTTCACAGATTTCCGAATAAGGCCCGGCCTAGAGGATCCGGAGGATCCTCGTTAAAGGGGAGGTACTGTTAGAATCTGTTTAGTTTGTGACTATCCGCCATTTTCTTGTGGAGTTCTGGCTGCTGGTCTTTTTCCTCCGGTGCTGGGTTTGTCTTGGGTCAGGTGTTTGTTTCACTCTTTATTAAACAGCACCTGCCTCCCAGTCCTCGCTGGACAACAGTGTTTATCTGCTTGAGCTCTAGCTTGGTGTTTTGCTTTGTCTTCTGTGCAGGGCTGGACTAGTCATCTGGCAAATGCCAGAAGGGCCTGTCTGGTCATGGGCTGCCTTGTCTGCTATGTTGTTAACAGAATCGGTGTTCTCAAGATACCCATACTGTTAAGAGTTGTGATTGAACACAAAGTTGCTGACTCTGTCACTTATCCCAGCAGGCCACAAGTATCACTGAAACATTGGTCTTGTAGAAAATCTTCCTTTCCTCCATCCAGGGTAATATTAGTAATATATCCCATCTGGTTCATGGGGATGGGCACGACATGGGCCTGTGTGATTTCAAATGCCAGGACTGGATTTCAGTCCCAGTCCGTACCTGCTTCTGTGTGTGTTATTTGTGCAGTGCTGGTACCTCTGGTTCTGCTAGCCTTAGTTTCTGTTTTCTATTGGTTTCTGCAGCCTTCTCCTTGTCTTCTATTAGGAGGTGACCCGTTTTTGTACCCAGTCCTTAGTTCTTTTAGGGAACCCCTTCCCCTTATCTATAGGTCTTCGCTTGAGATTAACCTAGGATCGTTGGTGGGTCTATTTGCAAGGAATGGGTTGCCCACTCCATCGTAGGGTTTCACGCCTACTCATAGTGCAGGGTCAGGTTTCCCCCTTCTACCTTAGTCCTGTGTTGCAGATCCGTAACACATTATCGGTTAGAGACCACTAAGATTTTTTGCGATAAATCCCCCAGCTTATCCCCTAGCTACATCTTTAAAACCCATTGTCAGGACTCTGAACATTTTTATTACCTTTTGTGCATTACTGCCCTTTTCCAAGATGGCGTCTTTGGTCTCATGTGCAGTGTCTTCCTGCTATAAAACTCCACCCCAGCCTTCAGTCTGTGCTAGAGTACTCTGCCTTGCATCCAGCTCTTGACTCTGATGACTCCCTGGCTATATATCTGCTCCTGTGAACCTGTGTGGTTATCCTGCTACTCTGCTCTGAGTTCCTGCTGCATACACCAGTTTCCAGTAATCCTCCTTCATCTGCTGCTCGTGTTTACTCCCATCTGCATTTGCTGGACATGTAAGCTGTTGCTGCTCTGCTTAAACCTGAGATTATCACCCAGGCCTTCCTGGTTGAGATAAGACATTGCTTGAACTGCCTTATAAGCATATCTATCTATGTTTGGACTAAAACAAGGACTTATTCGTGTCAAGTATCCTCAAGAATAACTGTGCTTCATAGACTTTCAGCGTAATTGCATTTTCCTCTGAAGTTCCCTATAGACTGTTTAAGCTGCGTTTAATATTTACACCAAGTGTTGTGGACTTGAGTTTCTCTCTGCACCTGTTTGAATCACCGTGTGATAATATAGACTTTACCACTTATAAAAACTGTGTCCTGTAGTTGTCTTGTTCCACGCAAAGAGTCTCCTGAGTTATCCCCTATAATTATCACACACATAATGAAACTAAAGACACATGTATACAGAACTTTGTACAGAGGATTTCATGCTGATTGCATCCTTGCCATGATTACAGAAATCCGTTTTGCCATTTCTGTAAAATCCAGCAATGAAATTATTTTCAAACGAGCCACAAGTGCTTAGTGGTGGGACACTGCACTCCTGTCTGCCCGCCATCCATATTGCCTACCTGCAGCCTGCCTCCTGACTGCTAGGTCATGTAGGTCACTGAAACAAATAACCTAACAAGTTCCCTTTAATGAAGAGGGAACAAACCAACATTTTTTTTAGAACATGTGGTGAGTGCCATCTCTACTTCCTATACACTTGTTTTAAGTTTTTGGTATTTTTGGAAACCTGAAGTGATTAAAAGATGCTCAAAAGCCTGAATACATGAACAGTGGGGGCTTTCTACATAGATGTAAACAGGAAGGTTCTTTTTTTAGTGTTTTCTAAGTTATTTTTCAGAAGGTTGTCAGAGCACACCCTCTAAAAAAAACATCTGGAAAAATGTTGTGTTAACATACCAGAAAGGTGCAAGAGTGCTGACTCATTCTCAAGATGGGGGTTCATAGGTCAGACAGTCTCAGTGCTGCAGCCCCTTCATTCTCTGGATGGGGGTGTTCTGGAGGCCGGACCCCAGATTCAGTATTGCAGCCCCTTCATTCTCTGTATGGGGGGCTCCGGAGGTCAGACCCCACAGACTCAGTGCTGCAGGCCCTTAATTCTCTAGATGGGCGGCTCCGGAGTTCGGACTCCACAGACTCAGTGCTGCAGCAACTTCAGTCTCTGGATGGGCGGCTCCGGAGTTCGGACTCCACAGACCCAGTGCTGCAGCCCCTTCACTCTCTGGATGGGGAGCTCCGGAGGCCACACCTCACAGACCCAGTGCTGCAGCCCCTTCACTCTCTGGATGGGGGGCTCCAGAGGCCACACCTCACAGACCCAGTGCTGCAGCCCCTTCACTCTCTGGATGGGGGGCTCCAGAGGCCACACCTCACAGACCCAGTGCTGCAGCCCCTTCATTCTCTGAATGGGGAGCTCCGGAGGCCACACCTCACAGACCCAGTGCTGCAGCCCCTTCATTCTCTGGATGGGCGGCTCCGGAGTTCGGACTCCACAGACCCAGTGCTGCAGCCCCTTCACTCTCTGGATGGGGAGCTCCGGAGGCCACACCTCACAGACCCAGTGCTGCAGCCCCTTCACTCTCTGGATGGGGGGCTCCAGAGGCCACACCTCACAGACCCAGTGCTGCAGCCCCTTCATTCTCTGAATGGGGAGCTCCGGAGGCCACACCTCACAGACCCAGTGCTGCAGCCCCTTCATTCTCTGGATGGGGGGCTCCGGAGGCCACACCTCACAGACTCAGTGCTGCAGCCCCTTCAGTCACTGGATGGGCGGCTCCGGAGTTCGGACTCCACAGACCCAGTGCTTCAGCCCCTTCACTCTCTGGATGGGGGGCTCCGGAGGCCACACCTCACAGACCCAGTGCTGCAGCCCCTTCACTCTCTGGATGAGGGGCTCCGGAGGCCACCACTCACAGACTCAGTGCTGCAGCCCCTTCACTCTCTGGATGGGGGACTCCAGAGGCCGGACCTCACAGACCCAGTGCTGCAGCCCCTTCACTCACTGGATGGGGGGCTCCAGAGGCCACACCTCACAGACCCAGTGCTGCAGCCCCTTCATTCTCTGGATGGGGGGCTCCGGAGGCCACACCTCACAGACCCAGTGCTGCAGCCCCTTCATTCTCTGGATGGGGGGCTCCGGAGGCCACACCTCACAGACTCAGTGCTGCAGCCCCTTCAGTCTCTGGATGGGGGGCTCCGGAGGCCACACCTCACAGACTCAGTGCTGCAGCCCCTTCACTCTCTGGATGGGGAGCTCTGGAGGCCGGACCCCACAGACTCAGTGCTGCAGCCCCTTCAGTCTCTGGATGGTGGGCTCCGGAGGCCACCCCTCACAGACCAAGAGCTGCAGCCCCTTCACTCTCTGGATGGGGGGCTCCGGAGGCCACTCCTCACAGACTCAGTGCTGCAGCCCCTTCACTCTCTGGATGGGGGGCTCCGGAGGCCACACCTCACAGACTCAGTGCTGCAGCCCCTTCACTCTCTGGATGCGGGGCTCAGGAGGCCACCTGTTATGATCTGGTGGCCTAAGAGCCGCATGAGACGTACTCTGGAGAATGTGGTAACTGTACTGACCGCAGACCCTGGACTTAACACCGCAACTAGAAGTAGCCGTGGGATGTACCTACCAATCCTAGACACCTCGTCACAGCCGGAGGACTAATTAACCCTATAGATAGAAAAGGGAAAACTATCTTGCCTCAGAGAAAATTCCCAAAGGATAGGCAGCCCCCCACAAATATTGACTGTGAGAGGAGAAGAAGGAACATACACAGGCTGAAAACAGAATTTAGCAAAGGAGGCCAATCTAGCTAGATAGAAAAGATAGGACAGAGAACTATGCGGTCAGTATTAAAAATACTAAGAAATGTCCACCACAGATAATACAAAAAAACCTCCAAATCTAACTAAAGACTTGGAGGGTAAATATCTGCCTCTCCAGAGATTACAGCTCGGCTGCATAAATCCTTACACAGATTAAGCTGGACAAGAAAAAACATGCAATGCACTGAACAATGAGGCCCACAACATGTGGGCAGAAAAACAAGCAGAACTTATCTTGAAGAAATGAACTGCAAGCAGGGGCGACCAGGAAGGAATGTGAATCCTCCAGAAACAATGAACAACTGGCACTCAGTGAGGCCAGACTAAATAGCCCCGTCCGAAGTGGACGCACCTGATGACTGCTGTGAAGGACAAACAGCAGCACTACCACTTATAACCACCGGAGGGAGCCCAAGAGCAGAACCCACAACAGAATTCACAACAGTACCCCCCCCTTGAGGAGGGGTCACCGAACCCTCACCAGAGCCCCCAGGCCGATCAGGACGAGCCAAATGGAAGGCACGAACCAAATCGCCAGCATGAACATCGGAGGCAACAACCCAAGAATTATCCTCCTGGCCATAACCCTTCCACTTGACAAGATACTGAAGCCTCCGTCTTGAAAAACGAGAATCCAAGATCTTCTCCACCACATACTCCAACTCCCCATCAATCAACACCGGGGCAGGAGGATCAACAGAGGGAACCACGGGCACCACATATTTCCGCAACAAAGATCTATGAAAAACATTATGGATGGAAAAAGAGGCTGGAAGGGCCAAACGAAAAGACACTGGATTGATAATCTCAGAAATCCTATGAGGACCAATAAACCGAGGCTTGAACTTCGGGGAAGAAACCTTCATAGGAACATGACGGGAAGACAACCAGACCAAATCCCCAACCCGAAGCCGGGAACCCACACGCCGACGACGGTTGGCAAAACGCTGAGCCTCCTCCTGAGACAACACCAAATTGTCCACAACATGAGCCCAAATTTGCTGCAACCTGTCAACCACAGAGTCCACCCCAGGACAATCAGAAGACTCAACCTGCCCTGAAGAAAAACGAGGATGAAACCCAGAATTACAAAAGAAGGGTGAAACCAAGGTAGCAGAACTAGCCCGAATATTAAGGGCAAACTCAGCCAATGGCAAGAAAGCCACCCAATCATCCTGATCGGCAGACACAAAGCATCTCAAATAAGTCTCCAAAGTCTGGTTAGTTCGCTCGGTTTGACCGTTTGTCTGAGGATGAAATGCGGAAGAAAAAGACAAATCAATGCCCAGCTTAGCACAAAAGGACCGCCAAAACCTAGAAACAAACTGGGAACCTCTATCGGACACAATATTCTCCGGAATGCCATGCAAACGAACCACATGCTGAAAAAACAACGGAACCAACTCAGAAGAGGAAGGCAATTTAGGCAAAGGTACCAAATGAATCATCTTAGAAAACCTGTCACAGACCACCCAGATAATAGACATCCTCTGGGAAACAGGAAGATCCAAAATAAAATCCATAGAAATATGCGTCCAAGGCCTCTCAGGGACCGGCAAAGGCAAAAGCAACCCACTGTCGCGGGAGCAGCAAGGTTTGGCCCCCGCACAAGTCCCACAGGACTGCACAAAAGAACGCACATCCTGTGACAAAGAAGGCCACTAAAAGGACCTACTAACCAAATCTCTGGTACCAAAAATCCCAGGATGGCCAGCCAACACAGAACAGTGAACCTCAGAAATCACTTTACTAGTCCATCTGTCAGGAACAAACAGTTTCCCCGCTGGACAGCGATCAGGTTTATCAGCCTGAAACTCCTGAAGAGCCCGTCGCAAATCAGGGGAGATAGCGGAAAGAATCACCCCCTCCTTCAGAATACCAATCGGCTCAAGAACCCCAGGGGAATCAGGCAAAAAACTCCTAGAGAGGGCATCAGCCTTAACATTCTTAGAACGCGGAAGATACGAGACAACAAAATCAAAACGAGAGAAAAACAGGGACCATCGAGCCTGTCTAGGATTCAGCCGTTTGGCAGACTCGAGGTAAATCAGATTCTTATGATCGGTCAAGACCACAATACGGTGCTTGGCCCCCTCAAGCCAATGTCGCCACTCCTCAAATGCCCACTTCATAGCCAACAACTCACGATTGCCGACATCATAATTGCGTTCCGCAGGCGAAAACTTTCGAGAAAAAAAGGCACACGGTTTCATCGAGGAACCATCAGAATTCCTCTGAGACAAAACGGCCCCTGCCCCAATCTCAGAAGCGTCAACCTCAACCTGAAAAGGAAGATAAACATCCGGCTGACGCAACACAGGGGCAGAAGTAAATCGGCGCTTAAGCTCCTGAAAGGCAGAAACAGCCTCAGAGGACCAATTCGTTACATCAGCGCCCTTCCTCGTCAAATCGGTCAGGGGTTTAACCACACTGGAGAAGTTGGCAATGAAACGGCGATAAAAATTAGCAAAGCCAAAAAATTTCTGAAGGCTCTTCACGGATGTGGGCTGGATCCAATCATGAATGGCCTGAACCTTAACCGGATCCATTTCTATAGATGATGGAGAAAAAATGAAGCCCAAAAAAGAAACCTTCTGTACTCCAAAGAGGCACTTAGACCCCTTCACAAACAAGGCATTATCACGAAGGACCTGAAATACCATCCTGACTTGTTTCACATGAGACTCCCAATCATCTGAAAAAATCAAAATATCATCCAAATATACAATCATGAATTTATCAAGATAATTCTGAAAAATATCATGCATGAAGGACTGAAACACAGATGGGGCATTAGAGAGTCCAAATGGCATCACAAGATATTCAAAATGGCCCTCAGGCGTATTAAACGCAGTTTTCCATTCGTCACCCTGCTTAATACGAACAAGATAATATGCCCCTCGAAGGTCAATCTTAGTAAACCAACTAGCCCCCTTAATCCTGGCAAACAAATCAGAAAGCAAAGGCAAAGGGTATTGGAATTTGACCATGATCTTATTCAAGAGGCGATAATCAATACAGGGTCTCAAGGAGCCATCCTTCTTGGCAACAAAAAAAAAAATTGCTCCCAATGGAGAAGAAGATGGCCGAATATTCCCCTTCTCCAAAGACTCCTTAACATAACTCCGCATGGCGGCATGTTCAGGCACAGACAGGTTGAAAAGTCGGCCCTTAGGGAACTTACAGCCTGGAATCAAGTCAATAGCACAATCACAGTCCCTGTGCGGTGGAAGGGAACTGGACTTGGGCTCATCGAAAACATCCTGGAAATCTGACAGAAACTCAGGAATTTCAGAAGAGGGGGAGGAGGAAATTGACATCAGAGGAACGTCATCATGAACCCCCTGACAACCCCAACTAGTCACAGACATAGATTTCCAATCCAACACCGGATTATGTACCTGGAACCATGGAAACCCCAGCACAATAGCATCATGCAAATTATGCAACACCAGGAAACGACAATCTTCCTGATGGGCTGGCGCCATGCACATGGTTAACTGTGTCCAAAACTGAGGTTTATTTTTAGCCAATGGTGTAGCATCAATGCCCCTCAAAGGGATAGGACTCTGCAAAGGCTGTAAGGGAAAACCACAACGTCTGGCAAATTCTAAGTCCATTAAATTTAAAGTGGTGCCTGAATCCACAAATGCCATGACAGAAAATGATGACAATGAGCAGATCAGGGTCACAGATAACAGAAATTTAGGTGTACAGTACTGATGGTAACGGAATTAGCGATTCTCTTGGCACGCTTAGGGCAATCAGAAATAACATGAGCAGAATCGCCGCAGTAAAAGCACAACCTATTCTGACGTCTGAATCCTTGGCGTTCAGCTCTAGACACAATCCTATTACACTGCATTGGCTCAGGACTCCGCTCGGAAGACAACGCCATAGTGTGCACAACTCTGCGCTCACGCAAGCGCCGATCAATTTGAATGGCCAGAGACATAGAATCACTCAGACCTGCAGGCGTGGGGAACCCCACCATAACATCTTTAACAGATTCAGAAAGACCCTTTCTGAAAATTGCCGCTAAAGCATCCTCATTCCATTTAGTAAGCACAGACCATTTTCTAAATTTCTGGCAATACGATTCTGCCGCTTCTTGACCCTGACACAGGGCCAACAAGGTTTTCTCAGCATGATCCACAGAATTAGGTTCATCATACAATAACCCAAGCGCCTGAAAAAAGGTGTCTACATTAAGCAAGGCCGGATTCCCAGATTCCAGGGAAAATGCCCAATCCTGAGGGTCGCCACGCAACAGAGATATGACAATTTTTACCTGCTGGATGGGATCACCAGAGGAACGGGGCTTCAGAGCAAAAAACAGTTTACAATTATTTTTAAAGCTCAGAAATTTGGACCTGTCCCCAAAAACAGATCAGGGGTAGGAATTCTAGGCTCCAAAACAGGAGTCTGCACGATATAATCAGAAATACCCTGTACTCTAGCAGCAAGTTGATCCACACGAGAAGCAAGTCCCTGAACATCCATATCAGCGCCTAACTCTTGAGCCACCCAGAGGTAAAGAGGGAAAAAAAACACCACAGAGTACAGAAAAAAAAATGGCTCAGCACTTTCTTTCCCTTCTTTTGAGATGCGGTTAACTCATTGTCGGCCAGTTGTACTGTTATGATCTGGTGGCCTAAGAGCCGCATGAGACGTACGCTGGAGAATGTGGTAACTGTACTGACCGCAGACCCTGGACTTAACACTGCAACTAGAAGTAGCCGTGGGATGTACCTACCAATCCTAGACACCTCGTCACAGCCGGAGGACTAATTAACCCTATAGATAGAAAAGGGAAAACTATCTTGCCTCAGAGAAAATTCCCAAAGGATAGGCAGCCCCCCACAAATATTGACTGTGAGAGGAGAGGAAGGAACATACACAGGCTGAAAACAGAATTTAGCAAAGGAGGCCAATCTAGCTAGATAGAAAAGATAGGACAGAGAACTATGCGGTCAGTATTAAAAATACTAAGAAATGTCTACCACATATAATACAAAAAAAACTCCAAATCTAACTAAAGACTTGGAGGGTAAATCTGCCTCTCGAGAGATTCCAGCTCGGCTGCATAAATCCTTACACAGATTAAGCTGGACAAGAAAAAACATGCAATGCACTGAACAATGAGGCCCACAACATGTGGGCAGAAAAACAAGCAGAACTTATCTTGAAGAAATGAACTGCAAGCAGGGGCGACCAGGAAGGAATGTGAATCCTCCAGAAACAATGAACAACTGGCACTCAGTGAGGCCAGACTAAATAGCCCCGTCCGAAGTGGACGCACCTGATGACTGCTGTGAAGGACAAACAGCAGCACTACCACTTATAACCACCGGAGGGAGCCCAAGAGCAGAACCCACAACAGAATTCACAACAGCCACCCCTCACAGACCCAGTGCTACAGCCCCTTCACTCTCTGGATGGGGGCTCCGGAGGCCACCCCTCACAGACCCAGTGCTGCAGCCCCTTCATTCTCTGGATGGGGGGCTCTGGAGGCCACACCTCACAGACCCAGTGCTGCAGCCCCTTCACTCTCTGGATGGGGGGCTCTGGAGGCCACACCTCACAGACTCAGTGCTGCAGCCCCTTCATTCTCTGGATGGGGGGCTCCGGAGGCCACCCCTCACAGACCCAGTGCTGCAGCCCCTTTACTCTCTGGATGGGGGGCTCTGGAGGCCACATCTCACAGACTCAGTGCTGCAGCCCCTTCATTCTCTGGATGGGGGGCTCCGGAGGCCACCCCTCACAGACCCAGTGCTGCAGCCCCTTCACTCTCTGGATGGGGGGCTCCGGAAGCCACACCTCACAGACTCAGTGCTGCAGCCCCTTCATTTTCTGGATGGGGGGCTCCGGAGGCCACCCCTCACAGACCCAGTGCTGCAGCCCCTTCACTCTCTGGATGGGGGGCTCCGGAGGCCACCCCTCACAGACCCAGTGCTGTAGCCCCTTCACTCTCTGGATGGGGGGCTCCGGAGGCCACCCCTCACAGACCCAGTGCTGCAGCCCCTTCATTCTCTGGATGGGGGGCTCTGGAGGCCACCCCTCACAGACTCAGTGCTGCAGCCCCTTCACTCTCTGGATGGGGGGCTCCGGAGGCCACCCCTCACAGACTCAGTGCTGCAGCCCCTTCATTCTCTGGATGGGGGGCTCTGGAAGCCACACCTCACAGACTCAGTGCTGCAGCCCCTTCACTCTCTGGATGGGGGGCTCCGGAGGCCACCCCTCACAGACCCAGTGCTGCAGCCCCTTCACTCTCTGGATGGGGGGCTCCGGAAGCCACACCTCACAGACTCAGTGCTGCAGCCCCTTCATTTTCTGGATGGGGGGCTCCGGAGGCCACCCCTCACAGACCCAGTGCTGCAGCCCCTTCACTCTCTGGATGGGGGGCTCTGGAGGCCACCCCTCACAGACTCAGTGCTGCAGCCCCTTCATTCTCTGGATGGAGGGCTCTGGAGGCCACCCCTCACAGACTCAGTGCTGCAGCCCCTTCATTCTCTGGATGGGGGGCTCCGGAGGCCACCCCTCACAGACCCAGTGCTGCAGCCCCTTCACTCTCTGGATGGGGGGGCTCTGGAGGCCACCCCTCACAGACCCAGTGCTGCAGCCCCTTCACTCTCTGGATGGGGGGCTCTGGAGGCCACCCCTCACAGACTCAGTGCTGCAGCCCCTTCACTCTCTGGATGGGGGGCTCCGGAGGCCACCCCTCACAGACTCAGTGCTGCAGCCCCTTCATTCTCTGGATGGGGGGCTCCAGAGGCCACCCCTCACAGACTCAGTGCTGCAGCCCCTTCACTCTCTGGATGGGGGGCTCTGGAAGCCACCCCTCACAGACCCAGTGCTGCAGCCCCTTCATTCTCTGGATGGGGGGCTCCGGAGGCCACCCCTCACAGACCCAGTGCTGCAGCCCCCTCACTCTCTGGATGGGGGGCTCTGGAGGCCACCCCTCACAGACTCAGTGCTGCAGCCCCTTCACTCTCTGGATGGGGGGCTCTGGAGGCCACCCCTCACAGACCCAGTGCTGCAGCCCCTTCATTCTCTGGATGGGGGGCTCTGGAAGCCACCCCTCACAGACTCAGTGCTGCAGCCCCTTCACTCTCTGGATGGGGGGCTCCGGAGGCCACCCCTCACAGACCCAGTGCTGCAGCCCCTTCACTCTCTGGATGGGGGGCTCCGGAAGCCACACCTCACAGACTCAGTGCTGCAGCCCCTTCATTTTCTGGATGGGGGGCTCCGGAGGCCACCCCTCACAGACTCAGTGCTGCAGCCCCTTCATTCTCTGGATGGGGGGCTCCGGAGGCCACCCCTCACAGACCCAGTGCTGCAGCCCCTTCACTCTCTGGATGGGGGGCTCTGGAGGCCACCCCTCACAGACTCAGTGCTGCAGCCCCTTCATTCTCTGGATGGGGGGCTCTGGAGGCCACCCCTCACAGACTCAGTGCTGCAGCCCCTTCATTCTCTGGATGGGGGGCTCCGGAGGCCACCCCTCACAGACCCAGTGCTGCAGCCCCTTCACTCTCTGGATGGGGGGCTCTGGAGGCCACCCCTCACAGACCCAGTGCTGCAGCCCCTTCACTCTCTGGATGGGGGGCTCTGGAGGCCACCCCTCACAGACTCAGTGCTGCAGCCCCTTCACTCTCTGGATGGGGGGCTCCGGAGGCCACCCCTCACAGACTCAGTGCTGCAGCCCCTTCATTCTCTGGATGGGGGGCTCCAGAGGCCAGCCCTCACAGACTCAGTGCTGCAGCCCCTTCACTCTCTGGATGGGGGGCTCTGGAAGCCACCCCTCACAGACCCAGTGCTGCAGCCCCTTCATTCTCTGGATGGGGGGCTCCGGAGGCCACCCCTCACAGACCCAGTGCTGCAGCCCCTTCACTCTCTGGATGGGGGGCTCTGGAGGCCACCCCTCACAGACTCAGTGCTGCAGCCCCTTCACTCTCTGGATGGGGGGCTCTGGAGGCCACCCCTCACAGACCCAGTGCTGCAGCCCCTTCATTCTCTGGATGGGGGGCTCTGGAAGCCACCCCTCACAGACTCAGTGCTGCAGCCCCTTCACTCTCTGGATGGGGGGCTCCGGAGGCCACCCCTCACAGACCCAGTGCTGCAGCCCCTTCACTCTCTGGATGGGGGGCTCCGGAAGCCACACCTCACAGACTCAGTGCTGCAGCCCCTTCATTTTCTGGATGGGGGGCTCCGGAGGCCACCCCTCACAGACTCAGTGCTGCAGCCCCTTCATTCTCTGGATGGGGGGCTCCGGAGGCCACCCCTCACAGACCCAGTGCTGCAGCCCCTTCACTCTCTGGATGGGGGGCTCTGGAGGCCACCCCTCACAGACTCAGTGCTGCAGCCCCTTCATTCTCTGGATGGGGGGCTCTGGAGGCCACCCCTCACAGACTCAGTGCTGCAGCCCCTTCATTCTCTGGATGGGGGGCTCCGGAGGCCACCCCTCACAGACCCAGTGCTGCAGCCCCTTCACTCTCTGGATGGGGGGCTCTGGAGGCCACCCCTCACAGACCCAGTGCTGCAGCCCCTTCACTCTCTGGATGGGGGGCTCTGGAGGCCACCCCTCACAGACTCAGTGCTGCAGCCCCTTCACTCTCTGGATGGGGGGCTCCGGAGGCCACCCCTCACAGACTCAGTGCTGCAGCCCCTTCACTCTCTGGATGGGGGGCTCTGGAGGCCACCCCTCACAGACTCAGTGCTGCAGCCCCTTCATTCTCTGGATGGGGGGCTCCGGAGGCCACCCCTCACAGACCCAGTGCTGCAGCCCCTTCACTCTCTGGATGGGGGGCTCTGGAGGCCACCCCTCACAGACCCAGTGCTGCAGCCCCTTCACTCTCTGGATGGGGGGCTCCGGAGGCCACCCCTCACAGACTCAGTGCTGCAGCCCCTTCATTCTCTGGATGGGGGGCTCCAGAGGCCACCCCTCACAGACCCAGTGCTGCAGCCCCTTCATTCTCTGGATGGGGGGCTCCGGAGGCCACCCCTCACAGACCCAGTGCTGCAGCCCCTTCACTCTCTGGATGGGGGGCTCTGGAGGCCACCCCTCACAGACTCAGTGCTGCAGCCCCTTCATTCTCTGGATGGGGGGCTCTGGAAGCCACACCTCACAGACTCAGTGCTGCAGCCCCTTCACTCTCTGGATGGGGGGCTCCGGAGGCCACCCCTCACAGACCCAGTGCTGCAGCCCCTTCACTCTCTGGATGGGGGGCTCCGGAAGCCACACCTCACAGACTCAGTGCTGCAGCCCCTTCATTTTCTGGATGGGGGGCTCCGGAGGCCACCCCTCACAGACTCAGTGCTGCAGCCCCTTCATTCTCTGGATGGGGGGCTCCGGAGGCCACCCCTCACAGACCCAGTGCTGCAGCCCCTTCACTCTCTGGATGGGGGGCTCTGGAGGCCACCCCTCACAGACTCAGTGCTGCAGCCCCTTCATTCTCTGGATGGGGGGCTCTGGAAGCCACCCCTCACAGACTCAGTGCTGCAGCCCCTTCACTCTCTGGATGGGGGGCTCCGGAGGCCACCCCTCACAGACCCAGTGCTGCAGCCCCTTCACTCTCTGGATGGGGGGCTCCGGAAGCCACACCTCACAGACTCAGTGCTGCAGCCCCTTCATTTTCTGGATGGGGGGCTCCGGAGGCCACCCCTCACAGACTCAGTGCTGCAGCCCCTTCATTCTCTGGATGGGGGGCTCCGGAGGCCACCCCTCACAGACCCAGTGCTGCAGCCCCTTCACTCTCTGGATGGGGGGCTCTGGAGGCCACCCCTCACAGACTCAGTGCTGCAGCCCCTTCATTCTCTGGATGGGGGGCTCTGGAGGCCACCCCTCACAGACTCAGTGCTGCAGCCCCTTCATTCTCTGGATGGGGGGCTCCGGAGGCCACCCCTCACAGACCCAGTGCTGCAGCCCCTTCACTCTCTGGATGGGGGGCTCTGGAGGCCACCCCTCACAGACCCAGTGCTGCAGCCCCTTCACTCTCTGGATGGGGGGCTCTGGAGGCCACCCCTCACAGACTCAGTGCTGCAGCCCCTTCACTCTCTGGATGGGGGGCTCCGGAGGCCACCCCTCACAGACTCAGTGCTGCAGCCCCTTCACTCTCTGGATGGGGGGCTCTGGAGGCCACCCCTCACAGACTCAGTGCTGCAGCCCCTTCATTCTCTGGATGGGGGGCTCCGGAGGCCACCCCTCACAGACCCAGTGCTGCAGCCCCTTCACTCTCTGGATGGGGGGCTCTGGAGGCCACCCCTCACAGACCCAGTGCTGCAGCCCCTTCACTCTCTGGATGGGGGGCTCCGGAGGCCACCCCTCACAGACTCAGTGCTGCAGCCCCTTCATTCTCTGGATGGGGGGCTCCAGAGGCCACCCCTCACAGACCCAGTGCTGCAGCCCCTTCATTCTCTGGATGGGGGGCTCCGGAGGCCACCCCTCACAGACCCAGTGCTGCAGCCCCTTCACTCTCTGGATGGGGGGCTCTGGAGGCCACCCCTCACAGACTCAGTGCTGCAGCCCCTTCATTCTCTGGATGGGGGGCTCTGGAAGCCACACCTCACAGACTCAGTGCTGCAGCCCCTTCACTCTCTGGATGGGGGGCTCCGGAGGCCACCCCTCACAGACCCAGTGCTGCAGCCCCTTCACTCTCTGGATGGGGGGCTCCGGAAGCCACACCTCACAGACTCAGTGCTGCAGCCCCTTCATTTTCTGGATGGGGGGCTCCGGAGGCCACCCCTCACAGACTCAGTGCTGCAGCCCCTTCATTCTCTGGATGGGGGGCTCCGGAGGCCACCCCTCACAGACCCAGTGCTGCAGCCCCTTCACTCTCTGGATGGGGGGCTCTGGAGGCCACCCCTCACAGACTCAGTGCTGCAGCCCCTTCATTCTCTGGATGGGGGGCTCTGGAGGCCACCCCTCACAGACTCAGTGCTGCAGCCCCTTCATTCTCTGGATGGGGGGCTCCGGAGGCCACCCCTCACAGACCCAGTGCTGCAGCCCCTTCACTCTCTGGATGGGGGGCTCTGGAGGCCACCCCTCACAGACCCAGTGCTGCAGCCCCTTCACTCTCTGGATGGGGGGCTCTGGAGGCCACCCCTCACAGACTCAGTGCTGCAGCCCCTTCACTCTCTGGATGGGGGGCTCCGGAGGCCACCCCTCACAGACTCAGTGCTGCAGCCCCTTCATTCTCTGGATGGGGGGCTCCAGAGGCCACCCCTCACAGACTCAGTGCTGCAGCCCCTTCACTCTCTGGATGGGGGGCTCTGGAAGCCACCCCTCACAGACCCAGTGCTGCAGCCCCTTCATTCTCTGGATGGGGGGCTCCGGAGGCCACCCCTCACAGACCCAGTGCTGCAGCCCCTTCACTCTCTGGATGGGGGGCTCTGGAGGCCACCCCTCACAGACCCAGTGCTGCAGCCCCTTCACTCTCTGGATGGGGGGCTCTGGAGGCCACCCCTCACAGACTCAGTGCTGCAGCCCCTTCACTCTCTGGATGGGGGGCTCCGGAGGCCACCCCTCACAGACTCAGTGCTGCAGCCCCTTCACTCTCTGGATGGGGGGCTCTGGAGGCCACCCCTCACAGACTCAGTGCTGCAGCCCCTTCATTCTCTGGATGGGGGGCTCCGGAGGCCACCCCTCACAGACCCAGTGCTGCAGCCCCTTCACTCTCTGGATGGGGGGCTCTGGAGGCCACCCCTCACAGACCCAGTGCTGCAGCCCCTTCACTCTCTGGATGGGGGGCTCTGGAGGCCACCCCTCACAGACTCAGTGCTGCAGCCCCTTCACTCTCTGGATGGGGGGCTCCGGAGGCCACCCCTCACAGACTCAGTGCTGCAGCCCCTTCATTCTCTGGATGGGGGGCTCCAGAGGCCACCCCTCACAGACCCAGTGCTGCAGCCCCTTCATTCTCTGGATGGGGGGCTCCGGAGGCCACCCCTCACAGACCCAGTGCTGCAGCCCCTTCACTCTCTGGATGGGGGGCTCTGGAGGCCACCCCTCACAGACTCAGTGCTGCAGCCCCTTCATTCTCTGGATGGGGGGCTCTGGAAGCCACACCTCACAGACTCAGTGCTGCAGCCCCTTCACTCTCTGGATGGGGGGCTCTGGAGGTCACCCCTCACAGACCCAGTGCTGCAGCCCCTTCACTCTCTGGATGGGGGGCTCCGGAAGCCACACCTCACAGACTCAGTGCTGCAGCCCCTTCATTTTCTGGATGGGGGGCTCCGGAGGCCACCCCTCACAGACTCAGTGCTGCAGCCCCTTCATTCTCTGGATGGGGGGCTCCGGAGGCCACCCCTCACAGACCCAGTGCTGCAGCCCCTTCACTCTCTGGATGGGGGGCTCTGGAGGCCACCCCTCACAGACTCAGTGCTGCAGCCCCTTCATTCTCTGGATGGGGGGCTCTGGAGGCCACCCCTCACAGACTCAGTGCTGCAGCCCCTTCATTCTCTGGATGGGGGGCTCCGGAGGCCACCCCTCACAGACCCAGTGCTGCAGCCCCTTCACTCTCTGGATGGGGGGCTCTGGAGGCCACCCCTCACAGACCCAGTGCTGCAGCCCCTTCACTCTCTGGATGGGGGGCTCTGGAGGCCACCCCTCACAGACTCAGTGCTGCAGCCCCTTCACTCTCTGGATGGGGGGCTCCGGAGGCCACCCCTCACAGACTCAGTGCTGCAGCCCCTTCATTCTCTGGATGGGGGGCTCCAGAGGCCACCCCTCACAGACTCAGTGCTGCAGCCCCTTCACTCTCTGGATGGGGGGCTCTGGAAGCCACCCCTCACAGACCCAGTGCTGCAGCCCCTTCATTCTCTGGATGGGGGGCTCCGGAGGCCACCCCTCACAGACCCAGTGCTGCAGCCCCTTCACTCTCTGGATGGGGGGCTCTGGAGGCCACCCCTCACAGACTCAGTGCTGCAGCCCCTTCACTCTCTGGATGGGGGGCTCTGGAAGCCACCCCTCACAGACTCAGTGCTGCAGCCCCTTCACTCTCTGGATGGGGGGCTCCGGAGGCCACCCCTCACAGACCCAGTGCTGCAGCCCCTTCACTCTCTGGATGGGGGGCTCCGGAAGCCACACCTCACAGACTCAGTGCTGCAGCCCCTTCATTTTCTGGATGGGGGGCTCCGGAGGCCACCCCTCACAGACTCAGTGCTGCAGCCCCTTCATTCTCTGGATGGGGGGCTCCGGAGGCCACCCCTCACAGACCCAGTGCTGCAGCCCCTTCACTCTCTGGATGGGGGGCTCTGGAGGCCACCCCTCACAGACTCAGTGCTGCAGCCCCTTCATTCTCTGGATGGGGGGCTCTGGAGGCCACCCCTCACAGACTCAGTGCTGCAGCCCCTTCATTCTCTGGATGGGGGGCTCCGGAGGCCACCCCTCACAGACCCAGTGCTGCAGCCCCTTCACTCTCTGGATGGGGGGCTCTGGAGGCCACCCCTCACAGACCCAGTGCTGCAGCCCCTTCACTCTCTGGATGGGGGGCTCTGGAGGCCACCCCTCACAGACTCAGTGCTGCAGCCCCTTCACTCTCTGGATGGGGGGCTCCGGAGGCCACCCCTCACAGACTCAGTGCTGCAGCCCCTTCACTCTCTGGATGGGGGGCTCTGGAGGCCACCCCTCACAGACTCAGTGCTGCAGCCCCTTCATTCTCTGGATGGGGGGCTCCGGAGGCCACCCCTCACAGACCCAGTGCTGCAGCCCCTTCACTCTCTGGATGGGGGGCTCTGGAGGCCACCCCTCACAGACCCAGTGCTGCAGCCCCTTCACTCTCTGGATGGGGGGCTCTGGAGGCCACCCCTCACAGACTCAGTGCTGCAGCCCCTTCACTCTCTGGATGGGGGGCTCCGGAGGCCACCCCTCACAGACTCAGTGCTGCAGCCCCTTCATTCTCTGGATGGGGGGCTCCAGAGGCCACCCCTCACAGACCCAGTGCTGCAGCCCCTTCATTCTCTGGATGGGGGGCTCCGGAGGCCACCCCTCACAGACCCAGTGCTGCAGCCCCTTCACTCTCTGGATGGGGGGCTCTGGAGGCCACCCCTCACAGACTCAGTGCTGCAGCCCCTTCACTCTCTGGATGGGGGGCTCCGGAGGCCACCCCTCACAGACCCAGTGCTGCAGCCCCTTCACTCTCTGGATGGGGGGCTCTGGAGGCCACCCCTCACAGACTCAGTGCTGCAGCCCCTTCATTCTCTGGATGGGGGGCTCCGGAGGCCACCCCTCACAGACCCAGTGCTGCAGCCCCTTCACTCTCTGGATGGGGGCTCCGGAGACCACACCTCACAGTTCCTACCCCTAGCGATATGCTCCCTCTCTATAAGTAGCGCACACACGTGTTGGGTACCAAAGAGAAGCTCTGCAGCCATTAAAAACCAGCCAGTAAAAACTGGGAAAAATGCCGACTATTACCGAACATAGACTCAGCCACCATCAGTGTGAAAGAACAGAGTTCCAGGTCACTGTGCCCTGAGGTGCTGGGTGTAAATGGTCACTGTTCTCCATGGCTTCTGGATCTCATACTTTGTCTGCATCCTTACACTATAGATCATTAGTCTCATAAGAAAAATGCACAAAAATGTGATGACCATGAACACTTCTGTGGACAGGTTCCCCCACGAGTGTGCACTCTGCCCTGTACAATCGAGCGTCACGACGAGATGGAGCAGACGAACATCGCGAAGATCCTCTCGCTTCACGGACTACTTTTCCAGAAAGGAGCATGGCTACATAGTGACGTTCGTGACGTGATCGCAACACACCCAACGGCTCGCGTTCGGCGCATCACGGAGCTCCCGTTTATGGTCAATGGGCGGAAGGATCTCTATTCCCAGAATGTGGATCCGGAGTAGGTGAAGGATGCAGCTGGGAATGTTGTGTGCTGGAGGCTCCCGGACTTGGTGATGTGTGTGCGGTGAGTATGGCGATGCCGGATACTCCCCTTCCCGCTACTCACCTGTTCTGTGCTCGGTTTCCGTAGTTACACCTTGCCCCAGGGCCATAGTCGTCTGTGCGCGGAGCAAGATGTCAGGCCCCGCCCCGCCCCCTGCTTGCTGCAGAGACAAGGCCCGGGTGTCAGGAGCTGTGGCCGTGTCACTGCGAGCAGCATCCTCCGGAGCATCACCGGAGACCCGGCTGTCAGTGCGAGCCCGTAGCCTGGCCGTGTCGAGAGCCATGTGCGGGTGTGTGGCGACTATCCGGGGCTGTATACAGCCCACGACCTGGGTTATACCTAAATCTATATACTGTGTTCTGCATCTGTGCAACCAGTAACATACACTGCTATACTGTCTCCATACACCTGCCTCTTGTATCTATCTATCTATATATATATATATATATATATATATATATATATATATATATTGTCTCCATACACCCGCCTCCTGTATATACACTGCTATACTGTCTCCATACACCTGCCTCCTGTATATACACTGCTATACTGTCTCTATACACCTGCCTCCTGTATATACACCGCTATACCGTCTCCATACACCTGCCTCCTGTATATACACTGCTATATTGTCTCCATACACCTGCCTCCTGTATATATACGCTGCTATACTGTCTCCATACACCTGCCTCTTGTGTGTGTGTGTGTATATATATATACCGTATTTTCCGGCGTATAAGACGACTGGGCGTATAAGACGACCCCCCAACTTTACCAGTTAAAATATAAAATCTTCTTAAAAGTCGGGGGTCTTCTTATACACCCTATGTCGTCTTATAGGGCCGGTGAATATGTGCCTTTTGGGGGGGGGGGGAGTGATCCTGATGCCGAGGGGGCGTCTCACAGGAAAGTGAGTATCCCCCATTACCTTATCGTAGCGGTGCAGCGTGGGGGTCTCAGTGCTGGGAGTGGCGGCGGCTGCTGTACTCTGGTGCGGCGGCTGCTGTGCTCTGGTGCGGCGGCTCCTCTTCTGTGTGGGGCCTCTGTGCTGTGAGGTGGCGGTGGCGGTGGCGGCGGCATATCTTTATCCAGTTGGGGCTCCTCCGGCATCTCCTTAGCCCTGGAGGCCCCGCCGCAACTCCATCGGTGCAATGCAGCGGCCATTTTCCCGGAGGCAGCTCAATAGGTGCGATGCGGTGGCCTCCGGGAAAATGGCCGCTGCTCAGATTCAGATCTCGTCCCGAAATCTCGGGACACGAGATCTGAATCTGAGCAGCGGCCATTTTCCCGGAGGCCACCACATTGCACCGATGGAGTTGCGGCGGGGCCTCCAGGGCTAAGGAGATGCCGGAGGAGCCCCAACTGGATAAAGATACGCCGCTGCCGCCGCCACCTCACAGCACAGAGGCCCCACACAGAAGAGGAGCCGCCGCACCAGAACACAGCAGCCGCCGCCGCCGCTCCCAGCACTGACACCCCCACGCTGCACCGCTAGGATAAGGTAATGGGGATTACTCACTTTCCTGTGAGACGCCCCCTCGTCATCAGGATCACTCCCCCTCCCCACCCACCATATACACCGGCGTACACGACGATTCCCGGCGTATAAGACGACCCCCGACTTTTAAGAAGATTTTCGGGGGTTAAAAAGTCGTCTTATACGCCGGAAAATACGGTATATATATATATATATATATATATATATATATATATATATATATATTGTCTCCATACACCCGCCTCCTGTATATACACTACTATACCGTCTCCATACACCTGCCTCCTGTATATGCACTGCTATACCGTCTCCATACACCTGTCTCCTGTATATATACACTGCTATACTGGCTCCATACACCACAGACACTGCTATACTGTTTCCATACACCACCTCCTGAATATATACACTGCTATACTGTCTCCATACACCCATCTCCTATATATACACTGCTATACTGTCTCCATACACCTGCCTCCTGTATATACACTGCTATACCGTCTCCATACACCTGCCTCCTGTATATACACTGCTATACTGTCTCCATACACCTGCCTCCAGTATATACACTGCTATACTGTTTCCATACACCTGCCTCCTGTATATACACTGCTACACCGTCTCCATACACTTGCCTCCTGTATATATACACTGCTAAACCGTCTCCATACACCTGCCTCCTGTGTATACACTGCTATACTGTCTCCATACACCTGCCTCCTGTATGTACACTGCTATACTGTCTCCATACACCTGCCTCCTGTATATACACTGCTATACTGTCTCCATACACCTGCCTCCTGTATATACACTGCTATACTGTCTCCATACACCTGCCTCCTGTATATACACTGCTATACTGTTTCCATACACCTGCCTCCTGTATATACACTGCTACACCGTCTCCATACACTTGCCTCCTGTGTATACACTGCTATACTGTCTCCATACACCTGCCTCCTGTATGTACACTGCTATACTGTCTCCATACACCTGCCTCCTGTATATACACTGCTATACTGTCTCCATACACCTGCCTCCTGTATATACACTGCTATACCGTCTCCATACACCTGCCTCCTGTATATATATACACTGCTCTACCCTCTCCATACACCAGACACTGCTATACTGTCTCCATACACCACCTCCTGTATATATACACTGCTATACTGTCTCCATACACCTGCCTCCTGTATATATACACTGCTATACTGTCTCCATACACCACAGACACTGCTATACTGTCTCCATACACCACCTCCTGAATATATACACTGCTTTACTGTCTCCATACACCACCTCCTGTATATATGCACTGCTATACTGTCTTCATACACCTGCCTCCTGTATATATACACTGCTATACCGTCTCCATACACCTGCCTCCTGTAAATACACTGCTATACTGTCTCCATACACCTGCCTCCTGTATATATACACTGCTATACTGTCTTCATACACCACAGACACTGCTATACTGTCTCCATACACCACCTCCTGAATATATACACTGCTTTACTGTCTCCATACACCACCTCCTGTATATATGCACTGCTATACTGTCTTCATACACCTGCCTCCTGTAAATACACTGCTATACTGTCTCCATACACCTGCCTCCTGTATATATACACTGCTATACTGTCTTCATACACCACAGACACTGCTGTACTGTCTCCATACACCACCTCCTGTGTGTATATATATATATATATATATATATATATATATATATATGTCTCAATACACCCATCTCCTATATATACACTGCTATACTGTCTCTATACACCTGCCTCCTGTATATATACTGCTATACTGTCTCCATACACCACAGACACTGCTGTACTGTCTCTATACACCACCTCCTGTATATATACACTGCTATACTGTCTCCATACACCACAGACACTGCTATACTGTCTCCATACACCACAGACACTGCTATACTGTCTCCATACACCACCTCCTGTATATATACACTGCTATACTGTCTCCTTAGGGTATGTGTCCACGTTCAGGATGGCCGCGGTTTGGACGGAGCGGCAAACCCGCTCCGCCCTAAGATCCGCCCCCTTCTGTAGACGCGATGATGCCGGATGTGTTCATTGCACACATCCGGCATCATCCCACCCCACACATAGGGCCCTGTGTTTTACCTTGCGGCAGCGCAGCATCGCCGCAAGGTAAACGGACATGCTGCGATCTAAAAAGACACGCTGCATGTCCGGAATCGCAGGGCCGCCGGATGCGTGTTACCACGCATAGTGGAGACGGGATTTCATAAAATCCCCTCCACTATGCTGTAACATCTGGATTCTGCTTGTTTGACACTGTGGCTCTACGCAGTGTCAAACACGCAGCATTTCCTGAACGTGGAAACATACCCTTACACCACCTGTATATATGCACTGCTATACTGTCTCCATACACCACCTGTATATATACACTGCTATACTGTCTCCATACACTACCTCTTGTGTATATACACTGCTATACTGTCTCCATACACCACAGACACTGCTATACTGTCTCCATACACCACCTCCTGTATATATACACTGCTATACTGTCTCCATACACCAGACACTGCTATACTGTCTCCATACACCACCTCCTGTATATATACACTGCTATACTGTCTCCATACACCAGACACTGCTATACTGTCTCCATACACCCACCTTCTGTATATATACACTGCTTTTCTGTCCCCATACACCTACACTCTGTATACACAGTTCCTTGCGAAAGTATTCGGCTCCCTGGAATTTTTCAACCTTTTCCCACATATCATGCTTCAAACATAAAGATACCAAATGTAAATTTTTGGTGAAGAATCAACAACAAGTGGAACACAATTGTGAAGTTGAACGAAATTTATTGGTTATTTTAAATTTTTGTGGAAATTCAAAAACTGAAAAGTGGGGCATGCAATATTATTCTGCCTCTTTAACTTAATACTTTGTTGCATCACCTTTTGCTGCGATTACAGCTGCAAGTCACTTGGGCTATGTCTCAATCAGTTTTGTACATCGAGAGACTCAAATTCTTGCCCATTCTACCTTGGCAAACAGCTCGAGCTCAGTGAGGTTTGATGGAGATCGTTTGTGAACAGCAGTTTTCAGCTTTCCACAGATTCTCGATTGGATTGAGGCCTGGACTTTGACTTGGCCATTCTAACACATGGATACGTTTATTTGTGAGCCATTCCATTGTAGATTTTGCTTTATGTTTGGGATCGTTGTCTTGTTGGAAGACAAATCTCCGTCCCAGTCTCAGGTCTTTTGCAGACTCCAACAGGTTTTCTTCAAGAATGGTCCTGTATTTGGCTCCATCCATCTTCCCATCAATTTTAACCATCTTCCTTGTCCCTGCTGAAGAAAAGCAGGCCCAAACCATGAGGCTGCCCAAACCATGATGCTGCCACCACCGTGTTTGACAGTGGGGATGGTGTGTCCAGGGTGTTGAGCTGTGTTGCCTTTACGCCAAACACATCGTTTGGCATTGTTGCCAGACAGTTCGATTTTGGTTTCATCTGACCAGAGCACCTTCCACATGTTTGGTGTGTCTCCCAGGTGGTTTGTTGCAAACTTTAAATGACACTTTTTATGGATATCTTTGAGAAATGGCTTTCTTCTTGCCACTCTTCCATAAAGGCCAGATTTGTGCAGTGTACGACTGATTGTTGTCCTATGGACAGACTGTCCCACCTCAGCTGTAGATCTCTGCAGTTCATCCAGAGTGATCATGGGCCTCTTGGCTGCATCTCTGATCAGTCTTCTCCTTGTTTGAGATGAAAGTTTAGAGGGACGGCCGGGTCTTGGTAGATTTGCAGTGGTATGATACTTCTTCCATTTCAATATGATTGCTTGCACAGTGCTCCTTGGGATGTTTAAAGTTTTGGAAATCATTTTGTATCCAAATCCGGCTTTAAACTTCACAACAGTATCACGGACCTGCCTGTTGTGTTCCTTGGTCTTCATGATGCTCTCTGTACTTCAAACAGAACCCTGAGACTATCACAGAGCAGGTGCATTTATACGGAGACTTGATTACACACAGGTGGATTATATTTATCATCATTAGGCATTTCGGACAACATTGGATCATTCAGAGATCCACAATGAACTTCTGGAGTGAGTTTGCTGCACTGAAAGTAAAGGGGCTGAATAATATTACACGCCACACTTTTCAGTTTTTGATTTTCCACAAAAACATAACCAATAAATTTCGTTGAAGCTCACAATTATGTTCCACTTGATGTTGATTCTTCACCAAAAATTTACATTTGGTATCTTTATGTTTGAAGCATGATATGTGGGAAAAGGTTGAAAAGTTCCAGGGAGCCGAATACTTTTGCAAGGCGCTGTATACACTTCTCTACTGTCTCCATGCTCCCACCTCCTATATATACACACTACTATACTGTCTCCATACATCCACATCATATATCAACTGCTATCCTGTCTCCATGCTCCCACCTCCTATATATACACACTACTATACTGTCTCCATACATCCACCTCCTGTACATATACACTGCTATTCTGTCTCCATACACCTGCCTCCTATATATATCACCTACTGCTATACTGTCTCCATACACCCACCTCATATATACACTGCTATACTGTCTCCATACACCTGCCTCCTGTATATATACTCTGCTGTACTGTCTCCATCCACCTGCCTCCTATATATTACACACTGCTATACTGTCTCCATACACCCATCTCACTAATATATATATATAGAGAGAGAGACACACACACACGCGCACACACACACGTGCTTCTCAGAAAATTAGAATATCAAAAAGTTAATATATTTCAGTTCTTCAATACAAAAATTGGAACTCATATATTGTATAGTCATTACAAACAGTGTGATCTATTTCAAGTGTTTATTTCTGTTAATGTTGATGATTATGGCTTACAGCCAATGAAAACCCAAAAGTCATTATCTCGGTAACTTATAATAATTATCAAAAAACACCTGCAAAGACTTCCTAAGCGTTTAAAGGGAACCTGTCACCCCCAAAATCGAAGATGAGCTAAGCCCACCAGCATCAGGGGCTTATCTATAGCATTCTGTAATGCTGTGGATAAGCCCCCTATGTATCCTGAAAGATGAGAAGAAAAGGTTAGATTATACTCACCCAGGGACGGTCCTGCTGCGGTCTGGTCCGATGGGCGTCGCAGTCTGGTCCGGGGCCTCCCATCTTCTTACGATGACATCCTCTTCTTGTCTTCATGCTGCGGCTCCGGCGTACTTTGTCTGCCCTGTTCAGGGCAGAGCAAAGTACTGCAGTGCGCAGGTGCCGGGAAAGGTTAGAGAGGCCCGGCACCTGCGCACTGCAGTACTTTGCTCTTCCCTCAACAGGTCAGACAAAGTACGCCGGAGCCGCAGCGTGAAGGCAAGAAGAGGACGTCATCGTAAGAAAATAGGAGGCCCCGGACCATGATGCCCATGAGATCGGACCGCCCACCCAGGTGAGTAAAATCTAACCTCTTTTTCCAGTTCACCATCCTGACAGCACCATTGGAGGACGTCCTTCTTACCCTCAGTGGGACAGGAACAACAAGCGGTTAAAAGGACCCTCCCCACTCCACCCACCAGTGTTTTTCCTGTCCCACTGCGGATAGGAACGGCAAGCTTTTCCTCCGACGGTGCTGTGCAGATGGTGGGGATCGGGGGGCCCAGCCTTTCCCTTCCCTGCCGCAAGATATCTGCGGCTGATACCTGCTATGGGGGGTCCCTCAGCCTCCCCAGTGCAGCGCTGCTCCTGGGGTCGGGTCCGTCTCCTCTGTTCAGGGGGCTCTTGGTCCGGGCGCTTTCTGCCGGGGGGTGAGTGCGGCGGCCGCAGCGTTCCCCATCAGCTTCCAGGTGGCTTCCGGGTCCAACGGCCGCGTCACTTCCGGCCGCGACTGCCGCGTCACTTCCGGTCGCGGCAGCGATGGCGGCAGCGTGGGAGAATGGCGCCGGCAGTAGCGCCGGCCTCAGGGCAGAGCAGCACGTTAAACCGCAGCGGCGGTAAGGAGGGCAGGATCAACCAGGTAAAACCTATATAAACGCCTTATGAGGGTCTTTATGCCGCCGGCCATCCTGACAAAAGGAGCACTCGGCTATATGGTAAATTGTCCTCACTATGGAGGAAACTGCCAGACCTGAGGGGACTGACCAGCTTCAGGGGCACGTGAGTAGGCTATACTAAGCCATACGACAATGCTCACCCCTCCCCCTACTTTCCTATCTACAAGGTGTATCTATGTATTTCTATCTATCCTAGGCAGAGCCTCCTATCCCCACATCCGAAAGGAAAAAATCAGGGAAAAATAAATGCCCAATATGTGCTGCTAAATTTCCGGAAATTGGCGGAAGCCACTATGCAAGTCGTGCACATCTAAAATTGTGGGTGATGAACAGACTGCATTATTAGCCAGTATGAGGACAATGATTCGTCAAGAGGTTCAGGCATCCATCTCCAGCTTGAATCTTCCCCAGACAAGCCAGTCGGAACCGCAAACATCACGGAAAAGGCCAAGAGAGTCTAGTCCCTCTTCCGAAGGAGAGATTTCGGAGGATTCAGACCAGGAGGAAAGAGACGGATCATTGGGCAGAGGGAAGAGATATCTCTTCTCGGCGGCAGATACAGATGAGCTTCTTCATGCAGTTCGTAACACCATGCAGTTACAGGACACGCCAGAGGAGACCTCGATCCAGGATGAAATGTTTGGCGGATTACATGCCCAGGTCACAAAGGTTTTTCCAGTCAACAATCACATCCGTTCCATGATTCTAGAAGAATGGCAGGAAGCGGAGAAGAGACTAGTAGTACCCAGAGATTTCAGACTCCGTTTGCCTTATAATCCAGAGGACATTAAAGTGTGGGATGAAGTTCCCAAGATTGATGTCCCGTTGGCAAAAGTGGCGAAGAAGACCTCAATTCCATTTGAGGACTCCTCCACTTTAAATGATTTAATGGATCGCAAAGCAGATGGACTCCTCCGCAGCAATAATACGGGCCAATATAGTTGCAACATCGGTAGCCTGATCAATGCATCTATGGATAGATGATTTGGAGGAACATCTCAAAGCTAAAACTTCCAGAGATGTTAATCTCAAATCCCTACCGTTACTTAAGCTCGCAACAGGTTTTAT
Source organism: Ranitomeya variabilis (assembly GCF_051348905.1). Classification (NCBI taxonomy): domain Eukaryota; kingdom Metazoa; phylum Chordata; class Amphibia; order Anura; family Dendrobatidae; genus Ranitomeya; species Ranitomeya variabilis. Next base: position 317,244,280 of record NC_135235.1, read on the forward strand.
GGCAGACGCTTCTGCAGAATCTGTACGCTTCGCTGCCAGAAGCGAGTCCTTATCCAACGTGGCCAGAAGAGCTATCTGGCTAAAGACTTGGTCGGGGGATATCCAATCAAAAAATAAATTGTGCGGAATCCCATTCTCAGGGAATAATGTATTTGGGCCTATTCTAGATGACATCTTAAGAAAAAGCCTCAGATAAAAAGAAGGGGTTCCCTGAGGAAAATACAAAAAAGTACCAGCCCTTTCGTAGATCCCGACCTAGTCAGAAGACAGACTACAGGGGGAAAGGGAAGACTGGGAGGTGGTCTTATCCCAAGGGTGGAAAGGGTAGAGACTCCATCTTCCCAAGTGCAGGTGCAGTAAAGCCGAATAAATGACATCAAGGTGGGTGGTCAGTTACAAAAATTTCTAGGGGGTTGGCAGAAAGTATCCCAAAATCCTTGGATTCTGCAGGTAATTGCTCAGGGGTACAAGCTAGAGTTCTCCAGCAGTCCCCCAGAAAGATTTGTTGTAACCCGACCCTGTCCGCTCTCAGACTCCTCTATGTGGACAAACATCCAGGAGTTGATAGTTAGACGCAATAATCCCAGTACCCATCTCAGAAAGAGGCAACGGCCATTACTCTCACTTATTTTCAATAAAAAAAACGTGGGGGACTCCCGAACGATCATAAATTTAAAACCTCTAAACAGGTGGGTCCGATACAAAAGATTCAGGATGGAATCTATAAAGTCCACAACGCCTCTCATAGACAAGGACATGGGGATGTGCACCTTAGATCTAAGCAATGCATACTACCATGTCCCAATACACACTGCCTACCAAAAATTTCTGAGATTTGCCCTAATGAACAAGGGAATAATGTATCACTTCCAGTTCAAATGTCTCCCCTTTGGGCTTGCTTCGGCGCCCAGAATATTCACCAAACTAATGTCAGAAGTTGTGGCCTATCTAAGGAACCAGAATGTGACCATAGTGCCATATCTGGACGTCTTTCTGATAATGGCGAGATCAGAGAAACTTCTCAGAATAGACTGGAGCTTCACACTTTCCATCCTACAGGATCTGGGGTGGATTGTGAATTGGAAAAAATCTTGCCTGGTCCCAAATTCCAGAATGAAATTTTTGGGGGTCATATTAGACTCCAATGTCAGAACATCTTTTTTACCAGAAGACAGACAGGAGGCCTTGACCAGGGACATACATCAATTCAGGAGGAGTACCCCCTCCATAAGAGAGGCAATGAGGATTCTGGGCTTTATGACGGCATGCATACCCTGTGTGAAATGGAGCCAATTCCACTCGCGGGGATTACAGAGAGAGATTTTGAAATCTTGGAACAGGAAACACAGTTCCCTAAGAAGATGATTGTGTCTCCGTCAGTAAAGAGATCCCTAACCTGGTGGACCACACCGAAAAACTTAAAAAAGGGAGTTCCATGGATCCTCGATCCCTGTGTTACGGTTACCACAGACGCCAGTCAATTCGGATGGGGCGGTCATATAGAAAGGACATATTACCAGGGAGAATGGACTCCTCAGATTGCTGCAAGGTCATCAAACTTCAGGGAGCTGTATGCGATCTGGAAGGTGTTATACCAGGCCCAGTCACAGGTCAGGGGCAGACACGTAAGGATACTGTCCGACAATGTCACAGCAGTGGCATTTCTATGACACCAAGGAGGTCCGAAACATCCACCGCTGCAACACCTAGCAGACCAGATTTTCAGATGGGCGGAGAAATCTGTCAAATCCATCGGTAGTTCACCTGGAAGGCGCCAAGAATCAAGTAGCAGACTTCTTGAGCAGAACGTCTGTACATCCCGGAGAATGGGAACTGAACCCAGAAATATTCAGCAGTCTGTGCCAGAAATGGGGAACACCTCAGGTGGATCTTTTTGCCACCAGGTCAAATACAAAGACCAGAGCATTTTTCTCTCTCAATCCTCTAGACGGAGCCACTGCAGTAGACGCCTTGTCTCAGTATTGGGGAGAAGGTCTCCTGTACGCATTTCCGCCTCTTCCTCTGATACCGAAGACACTCAGGAACATACGAGACGAGAGAGCAACCGTAATCCTGGTAGTTCCTTTTTGGCCAAAAAGGAGCTGGTTCTCTCTACTATCCAGAATGTTAACAGAAAGACCAATCTTATTACCAATCAGGCAGGACCTTCTACTACAGGGGCCGGTGTTCCACAAAGACCCAGACTTTCTTCACCTGTCTGCTTGGATCCTGAACGGCGAACCCTAAGATCCAGAGGCCTGTCAGAAGAAGTCATTACTACACTCCAGGCAAGCAGAAAGCCGGTGACTTCAGCAATTTATAACAAAATCTGGAAGCGATATTGTTCCTTTCTGGGAGAAGTTTCTGTGGATACTTCAAAACCTGACATTCCCAGAATTCTCGACTTCCTGCAACTCTGTTTTGAGAAGGGCCTCCGGCCTAGTACTTTGAAAGTACAGATTGCAGCGCTTAGTGTCTTTTTTGATACGTCACTAGCCTCCCATCCTTGGATAGCAAGATTTTCCAGGGCCACGCAGAGAATGAGACCACTTGTGAGAAAATCAACTCCTCCTTGGGACCTAAACCTGGTCCTTAATACCCTGTGTAAAACCCCGTACTTGTTATCAGAAGATATGGGCATAGCCAATCTCTCCTTTAAAACTGCCTTTCTGATTGCCTTCACGTCAGCTAAGAGATTGGGGGAGATGCAGGCTCTTTCCACTCAGGCCCATATCTTCAGATCTTTGACGACAGGATAGTCTTAAGACTTAACCCAGCCTTCCTTCCCAAAGTAGTGTCCTCAACAAATATAAATCAGGAGATAATCCTTCCCTCATTCTGCCAACACCCTAGAAACACAAAGGAAGGGGTCTACCATAACCTTGACGTTAGGGAGACTGTTCTAAAATACCTGGGGGCGACGGAAGGTTGGAGACGAGACACTAACTTGTTCATACAGTACAGGGGTCCAAATAGAGGTTGCAAGGCAGCAAAATCAACCATTGCTAGGTGGATCAAAACCATGATAAACCTAGCATATACAGACCAAGGGAAAGATCCCCCGGATATTCTTAGAGCCCATTCAACCCGAGCTATCTCTACATCATGGGCGGAGAAGGGGGGAGCCTCAGCTGAGCAAATTTGTAGGGCGGCGACTTGGACCAGTCTTTCTACCTTTGCTAGACACTATAAATTAGATGTCTCATCAGATCAGTTAGCTTTTGGTAGAAAAGTATTACATGCAGTAGTCCCACCCTAGTTTAACATCCTTTAATATTTCTCCAATGGTGCTGTCAGGATGGTGAACTGGAAAACGGTAATTAGTCTTACCGGTAATTGTATTTCCAGGAATCCATCCTGACAGCACTACTAGTTCCCTCCCACTGCAAGTTTATACTATTAACTAATGTGATGTAACACTGGTATATGACTGTTGTTAAACTCTCTTTTTTGCATCCATCCAGATGTGGTACTTAGAAAATCACTGGTGGGTGGAGTGGAGAGGGTCCTTTTAACCGCTTGTTGTTCCTGTCCCACTGAGGGTAAGAAGGACGTCCTCCAGTGGTGCTGTCAGGATGGATTCCTGGAAATACAATTACCGGTAAGACTAATTACCGTTTTCTCATCTTTCAGGATACATTGGGGGCTTATCTACAGCATTACAGAATGCTGTAGATAAGCCCCTGATGCTGGTGGGCTTAGCTCATCTTCGATTTTGGGGGTGACAGGTTCCCTTTACAAAGGCCCCTTAGTCTGTTTCAGTAGCTCCACAATCATGGGGAAGACTGCTGACTTGACACATGTCCAGAAGGCAGTCACTGACACACTCCACAAGGTGGGTAAGCCACAAAAGGTCATTTCTAAAGAAGCTGGCTGTTCAGAGTGCAGTATCCAAGCATATTAATGGAAAGTTGAGTGGAAGGAAAAAGTGTGGTAGAAAAAGGTGCACAAGCAACCGGGATAACTGCAGCCTTGGAAGGATTAAGAAAAGGCCATTCAAAAATTTGGGGGAGATTCACAAGGAGTGGACTGCTGCTGGAGTCATTGCTTCAAGAACAACCACACACAGATGTATCCAGGATAAGGGCTACAAGTGTCACATTCCTTGTGTGAAGCTACTCATGACCAATAGACAACGCCAGAAGTGTCTTACCTGGGCCCATGAGGAAAAAAACTGGACTGTTGCTCAGTGGTCCAAGGTGGTGTTTCCAGATGAAAGTAAATTTTGCATTTCCTTTGGGAAACAAGGTCCCAGAGTCTGAAGGAAGAGTGGAGAGGCCACAATCCAAGCTGCTTGAGGTCTAGGGTGAAGTTTCCACAATCAGTGATGGTTTGGGGAGCCATGTAATCTGCTGGTGTAGGTCCCCTGTATTTTACCAAGACCAAAGTCAGTGCAACAGTCTACCAGGAAATTTTAGAGCACTTCATGCTTCCCTCTGCTGACAAGCATTTTGGAGATGAAAATTTCATTCCCCAGTAGGACTTGGCACCTGTCCACACTGTCAAAAGTACCAATACTTGGTGTAAAAACAACAGTATCACTGTGCTTGATTGGCCAGCAAACTCGCCTGACCTTAATCCCATAGAGAATCTATGGAGTATTGTCAAGATGAAGATGAGACACCAGACCCAACAATACAGATTGAAGGCTGCTATCAAAGCAACTTGGGCTTCCATAACACCTCAGCAATGCCACAGGCTAATCGCCTCCATGCCACGCCGCATTGAAGGAGTAATGGTATATGTGCACAGGTTGCAGATTTTTGTGCAGATTTCTATTATGGAATGGGTGCAGAAACGCAGCAGATCTACACAAAGAAATGACATGGTCCTTTTTTTAATCTGCGTTTTCCGTGCAGATTTTTCCCCACCATTAGCACAGCATTTTTTTTTGCCATTAATTTACATTGTATTGTAAATTACTTGCAGATCTGCAGCGTTTCTGCGTGGAAAAAAAAATCTGCAGATCTGCGGGAAAAATGCAACGTGTGCACATACCCTTAATCCGCAGGGCGGATTTACCAAAAGCATTCCGGAAAAATCTGCAGAGTAATCCGCAGCGTGTGCACATAGCCTGTTTGATGCAAAAGGAGCCCCAACCAAGTATTGAGTGCATTTACTGAACGTACATTTCAGTAGGCCAACATTTCGGATTTTAAAATCATTTTTCAAGCTGGTGTTATAAAGTATTCTAATTTACTGTGATACTGAGTTTTGTCTGTAAGCCATAATCATTAACATTAACAGAAATAAACACTTGAAATAGATCACTCTGTTTATAATGTAATTGTATATGAGCTTCACTTTTTATATTGAAGAACTGAAATAAATTAACTTTTTGATGATATTGTAATTTTGTGAGAAGCTCCTGTGTCTTGTGGACCTGATGAGGGTAGTGTACTTACATTGTACATTTATAGAAGGTCTAGCTGGACTGAAATATTGGTAATATATCAGAATTATGCAGGTATTCTGACATGGATTTTCAAAGTAAGTACGGTACACTGATTCAATCAGTTCTGTTTTATTTCACAGGAGAAAAAATATATATATATACACACACACAGGAGGTGGTTGTATGGAGATATATATATATATATGCTGGTGTGAGCAGGGGGACCTTGCTTGGCCTGCAGGATTTTAATCCATGTCAGGATAGTGTGTTGCTAACGGTAATTTTTTTAGACTGTGGTCCCACTTCTCTTCACTTCATTAACCAGGTTCTCCCATGTAGTTCTGGGCTGATTCCTGACCTTTCTCAGGGTCTTCTTTACCCTATGAGGTGAGACCTTGCATGGAGCCCCAGACTGAGGAAGAGTGACAGTCATCTTATGTTTCTTCCATTTTCTAATAATTGTGCCAAGTTTTGGTGCCTTCTCACCAAGCTGCTTGGCTATTGTCCTGTAGCCCATCCCAGCCTTATGCAGGGCTACAATTTTGTCCCTGGTGTCCTTAGACAGCTCTTTGGTTTTGGCCATGGTGGAGAGGTTTGTGTGGACAGGTGTCTTTTATACAGGTAACAAGTTCAAACAGATGCAATTATTACAGGCAATGAGTGCAGAGTAGGAGGACTTCTTATAGAAAAACTAGCAGGTCTGTGAGAGCCAGAATTGTTGCTGGTTGGTAGGTGATCAAATACTTATTTCATGGAGTAAAATTAAATTTAATTATTTAATAATCCTACATTGTGATTTTTGTTTTTACATTCTGTCTCTCACAGTTGAAGTGTACCTACGATAAAAAATACAGACTTCTCCATTCTTTGTAGGTGGGAAAACTTGCAAAATTGGCAGAGTATCAAATACTTATTCTCCCCACTGTATACGCTGTATCCTACTGTGTATCCATATACCTCCTCTCAATAAATATATATATTTATGTATTCTACAACTACAAATAGTCATGTGCTATTCTATACCATGTATCCCTACACTCAATCTCCTATGCATATATGCATTGGCAGACACAGAGAAGAGGCCTCTGTTCAAGGACAATATATGGACCTTTTGCAGTCATAATGCACAATTCCACCTGCTTGGGACGGGGTGCATCAATGATATGTCCTCCCATTTATGTACCATATATACTCGAGTATAAGCCGAGGCACCTACTTTTACCACGGAAAACTGCGTAAACTTATTGACTTGAGTATAAGCCGGGTATGCATTGTCTCCTCATCCCTGTCCTGCTATGCATGGCTCCCCCTTCCCTGTCCTGGTATGAATGCATCCCTGTCTGCATGCCTCCCCTGTTCTGACCCTGTATGCATGCTTCCCCCGTTCTGTTCCAGTATGCATGCCTCCCCCCGTTCCGTTCCTGTATGCATGCCTCCCCCCGTTCCGTTCCTGTATGCATGCCTCCCCCCGTTCCGTTCCTGTATGCATGCCTCCCCCGTTCCGTTCCTGTATGCATGCCTCCCCCGTTCCGTTCCTGTATGCATGCCTCCCCCGTTCCGTTCCTGTATGCATGCCTCCCCCGTTCCGTTCCTGTATGCATGCCTCCCTGTTTTCTGTCCCGGTATACGTGCCTCCCCCGTTCTGTCCCTGTATGCATGCCTCCCCCGTTCCGTTCCTGTATGCATGCCTTCCCCGTTCCTGTATGCATGCCTCCCCCGTTCCGTTCCTGTATGCATGCCTCCCCCGTTCCGTTCCTGTATGCATGCCTCCCCCGTTCTGTCCCTGTATGCGTGCCTGCCCCGTTCTGTCCCTGTATGCCTGCCTCCCCTGTTCTGTCCCTGTATGCGTGCCTCCCCCGTTCTGTCCCTGTATGCCTGCCTCCCCCGTTCTGTCCCTTTATGCGTGCCTCCCCTGTTCTGTCCCTGTATGCGTGCCTTCCCCTTTTCTGTCCTGGTATGCGTGCCTCCCCCGTTCCGTCCCGTCCCTGTATGCATGCCTCCTTATCCCCTATCCCTGTGTACATGTTTCCTATTGAAAAAAACCCCATCATACTCACCTACCTGCGCGCCCTCGGTGCTGGCACTGCATCTTGTTTCATCAGCCAGCGCCTGCCTGCAGCTCTTCCTGTGCTCAGCGGTCACGTGGTACCTCTCATTAAGGTGATGAATATGTGCTTCACGGCTATGGGAGTGGAGACGCGTCCATATTCATCACCTTAATGAGCGGTACCACGTGACCGCTCAGGAGAGGAGAGCTGCAGGCAGGCGCCCGGGGCCGGAACGAGATGTAGTGCCAGCACCGAGGGCGCACAGGTAGGGGAGTATGATGTGTGCGCCGACTCCTGGCACCAGCTGCTCCGCCGCCCCCCCTCCCCCGCTGGCTTTCTGTACCGTGACTCGTGTATAAGCCCAGGGGACGTCTTCAGCACACAAAAATGTGCTGAAAAACTCTGCTTATACATGAGTATATACGGTATGTATACATTGTATTCTGCAAGTGTGCAGCTAGTCCTGTGTATGTCTATACAGTGTGTATTTATATTGTGTATCTCTACAGCACATCTCCCTCTCTCTATTGGATACATGGTGTAATGTATACATGACTAGTTATAGAATGAATATATATATATATATATATATATATGTGTGTGTGTGTGTGTGTGTACGTACAGCAGCTTGATGTATATAGACCAGTTATAAAACACAAGGGTTTTACACTACTGTATATGTACTCGTATACTCTCCATATATGCAAGACTTTGTAAAAGTTTTAGATGGGTGTGTAAAAAATGCTTCAAAGTAAGAAAGCTTTAAAAAAATAGAAGCGATAATAGTTTAATTTTATCAAGTTAACCCCAAAGTGAATGAACAAAAGAGAAATCTGAATCAAATCAATATTTGGTGTGACCGCCCTTTGCCTTCAAAACAGCAGCAGTTCTTCTCGGTGCACTTGTCATTTGCACACAGTTATGGAAGAATCTCGGCAGGAGGTTCTTCCAATCATCTTGGAGAATTAACCACAGATCTTCTGTGTACAAAGCTTGTGCATATCCTTCTGTCTCTTCATGTACTCCCAAACAGGCTGGATGAGATCAGAGCTCAGGACTCCTTGTTCTTTACAATGAAGATAGTTTTTAAAGGGAATCTGCCACCCCCTGGGACGTTTTTAACCTATTAATATGGGCATACAGGTAATAGAATGGTAAAAACAGTTAAACTTGTATGCCTCATATCAGCAGTATTCTTTTGGGGAAATCATCTTTTATTCTGTTATGGTAATGAGTTCTTCCAGGCTCTGGGGATTGCGGGGCCACCACTACATGTCACAGAGCAGTGTGACACTGATTGGAGGGGGCTCGAATGATAATGAAGACCGGAGGCAGAGTTTTCTTCGAGCCATTGCACGCCCCGGAGCCTGGAACAACTCATTACCATAACAGAATAAGAGGATTTCTCCACAAGAATACTGCTGATATGAGGCATACAGGTATGACTTTGTACCATTGTATTACCTGTATGCCCATATTAATAGGCTAAAAACGACCCAGTGGGTAACAGAGTCCCTTTAATGATATTGGTTGTATGTTTGGGGTCGTCTTGCTGCAGAGAATATTTGGAGCCCATTAGATGACTTCTGCCAAGGCTATGGAGTCGGCCAAACCTTCCGACTCCTTGCAATTTCCATGACACCAACTCCACCAAAATGGACTCCGACTCCACAGCCCTGGTCAGAGAATGTCTGATGCCGATATTTATCAAATACTTTGTGCACAGTATGGAGAAAGTGGTTTACCATGAAGTGTGTTTGAATGGGCAGAGAAGTTCAAGGAAGCCCACACCAGTGTGAGCTGTGAAGGAGGCCTATCCACAACTGGTGACAACACTGAGCGTACACGTGAACTGTTTCTGTTGGATTGATAAGTGACCGTGGGTTATGTCCCCTGAAAGAAGCCCTAGAAAGACTTAAGATTCACATCTGATGAAAAGGTGAGGACAACACATTAATGGCTCGCAGCTCAGCCTAAAATATCTTTTAATGAGAGAATATGAAAGCTCGCTGACAGATGGACAAAGTATATGGAAAAGCTAGGCGTTTTATATGGAGAAATTATGTATTTCCCTTTTCTGAAAGTTGTGTAAAATAAATTCTACAGCCAAAGTGCGAATATTTTTGACTCACCTGTGCGTATGTTTTTAATAATATGATTACATACTGTACAAAAGTAGTCATGTGCTATTCTTCACCCTCACCTCCTGTGGGTGTCCACATACACCTATATAAATAACTCCAATTGCTAAAAAGTTGCAAAACTGTAAAATGTAAAGAAAGCAAGAATCCAATGCTTTGGAAATCTTTTATCAGCATATGTTGTTCACAACAGAGCATAGAACACAGATCAGAAGTTGAAAGATAGACATTTTTACATTTCCAATGAAAAAAAAAAACTGATTAAGATTGTTGACAGCAACACATCTCAAAAAAGTTGACATGGGGTTATGTTCACATAGCATTTGACCCTATATTCCATGACTCCATCGGGTCTTAGCTCTGAACCCTGGCAAAACGAGATTCGGATGTATGTGCTGACGGGGCCATTGACTATAATGATGCAGATGGAGTCGCAGTGCTTTCTGTTTTACATAATTTTTGGCCATTAAGGCTTATTGGAGGGGGCCAGCAAGATGTAGTAGACTGAATTCCACCAGACCTAAAGGCATCCTGTGGTATTTGCCACCAAGACAGACACTGCACACTCCTTTGTAAGCTAGGCCTCCATGAACGGATGGTAAAAGCTGGCAGCTCCTGCACCCGTTCACAATGCGGACGAGCGACCGGTCGCTATTTACAACTGGCCTACAGCTGAGTTCACACGTTGCGGCTGTTGCTGTGGAGCTGGCACAATTACTGCTTTTTTCCATTTGGATTATTCTAGGATGTGTTTGCCTTACTGTCTCCCTGTATTACGTCCATACACAGGCATCTGGTGCAGAGTTCATGGAACATTTTTCTAGCCAGAAGTCGCTCTAAATGTATTTCATTAAAATAAAAATACACCTCGTAGCAGGTTTTAAGGAGTATTTTAAGCCAAGGAGTATCTACATATGCAGTAACACTCCCTCTGCTCTAAACGGCACAATCCACAGTGTATTTTTAAAAATGACAGTAATCTTCAAGAAGAGCCTGTGTGATGCCAGTGATTACCTGGGGAACTGGGGAGAGTGTTCATTACTCTTCTTTTTGCTCCAGCCCCCACATCAGTGAGATGTCCGTACAAGTTGGACAGTTTATAATTTGACTTTTCAAATCTGCCGGATGGTAAAGCCACGTGTATTTTGCAGCATTTATCCTGCCAGTGCTCTGTTTTTTCCCACAGAAAAATCTGCAAATACTCAACATGTGCACATACATAGTTACATAGTTATTAAGGTTGAAGGAAGACTGTAAGTCCATCTAGTTCAACCCATAGCCTAACCTAACATGCCCTAACATGTTGATCCAGGGGAAGGCAAAAAAAACCCATGTGGCAAAGAGTAACTCCACCATGGGGAAAAAAATTCCTTCCCGACTCCACATACAGCAATCAGACTAGTTCCCTGGATCAACGCCTTATCAAGGAATCTAGTGTATATACCCTGTAACATTATACTTTTCCAGGAAGGCATCCAGTCCCCTCTTAAATTTAATTAATGAATCACTCATTACAACATCATACGGCAGAGAGTTCCATAGTCTCACTGCTCTTACAGTAAAGAATCCGCGTCTGTTATTATGCTTAAACCTTCTTTCCTCCAGACGTAGAGGATGCCCCCTTGTCCCTGTCTCAGGTCTATGATTAAAAAGATCATCAGAAAGGTCTTTGTACTGTCCCCTCATATATTTATACATTAAAATAAGATCACCCCTTAGTCTTCGTTTTTCCAAACTAAATAGCCCCAAGTGTAATAACCTATCTTGGTATTGCAGACCCCCCAGTCCTCTAATAACCTTGGTCGCTCTTCTCTGCACCCGCTCCAGTTCAGCTATGTCTTTCTTATACACCGGAGACCAGAACTGTGCACAGTATTCTAAGTGTGGTCGAACTAGTGACTTGTATAGAGGTAAAATTATGTTCTCCTCATGAGCATCTATGCCTCTTTTAATACATCCCATTATTTTATTTGCCTTTGTAGCAGCTGCCTGACACTGGCCACTGAATATGAGTTTGTCATCCACCCATATACCCAGGTCTTTTTCATTGACGGTTTTGCCCAGAGTTTTAGAATTAAGCACATAGTTATACATCTTATTACTTCTACCCAAGTGCATGACCTTACATTTATCCCCATTAAAGCTCATTTGCCATTTATCAGCCCAAGCTTCTAGTTTACATAAATCATCCTGTAATATAAAATTGTCCTCCCCTGTATTGATTACCCTGCAGAGTTTAGTGTCATCTGCAAATATTGAAATTCTACTCTGAATGCCCCCTACAAGGTCATTAATAAATATGTTAAAAAGAGGGCCCAATACTGACCCCTGTGGTACCCCACTGCTAACCGCGACCCAGTCCCAGGCTTCATTCACATGCCCAACCGTGGGCTTCCTGACCCTAACTGCCTAATATCCGTTGTGATGCCGTGACCCCTGTTACAGCTAGGGGGCGCTGCCTGTGCTCCTCAGGATATGCATGGAGGCATATCTGTAGTTGTAATGGTTGAACTAGCCACACACACACCTCCCAACTATGGGAGTGGTTACAAGTATATAATGTGACCATGTGGTCACATGGGGAAAAAGATGGATGGACCTGAGTGGTCTGTGTGCCAGGTCCTGGAGGGCCTCTGTGTTGGGAGGTCCTGAGAGTAGGACTAGATCCCTGAAGAGCACATGGGGGAGGCCTTGGACCTGGGGGCTTGTGTGTTGGACGGTCCCAGATGAGGATGGACGTCCTGAATAACGCATAGAAAGGACGCGTGTGCAGAGTCCGTGATGGCACTGCGTTTGGGGAAGCTACAGCCCGTCTGAGGATCTGGACTGTCAGGTGGCCTGGTGAGCAAGGCATTGTCCAGGACGGTGATCCCAGTTCGGCAGCTTCCCTGAGAGAGTACTGACAGGAGTCAGTGTATGGAGCAGGAGCTCCTAGAAGGTAACCCAGCGTATGGGGTGCTGTGCGGTCACCCACAGCAACTGGTCAGATAAGGATCAGCGTGTTTAGAGGCCGCGACCCAATGTCATGTGCGCTATATGACTAGGGACATTGATGAATTGTTCGGCGTACGGACACCCATGGTAACTGGACGAAGTGAGAGGTCCAGCATGTTTAGCGTCCGTGAGAAAAAGCCGAATATGAAGTGTCTAAAGATAAAGCTGCAACTTAATGTCACCGGTTGGTGCCTATTGTGTTCTATGAAGTGTATATGATGAACTGTGCATAATCAGGTTTATGATGCCCTAATAAACCGTGTGGACTGTTTAAGTAGAAAAAACGTGTCTAAGTGCTTGAATCCCATGCCAAGCGAGTGTCCCCCAATACACTCAGTAAGTGCAATCTTACACCGTATATGATAAGGCACGTCAGGTCAGGCATTGCAGTCTGAGCACGGTCAGTATATTAGACATGTAAGTCGAGCGTTAGGCCGGATTCCCATTAGTGTATCACTTCGGATGCGTTATGGTAATGATACTTGCCTGCTGCGAGCGTGAGCCGAGTGTCATGCTACTGTGCTCTGAGCCTCTCACATGAGAGAATCACAGCACAGCTGCGGAGGAGACGGAGAAATTTCGACATCTCCTCTGTTGGCGGGAATCGCACTGCACTCGGGTGATATCTGATGTTATACACGCACCCATAGATTTATCAGGTGCAGAAGAGAGAACTTAACGGGACCTCTAGAGATAGCTGAGTGCTGCATTGAAGCGGTGTTTGGCACTCTCAAAAGAATGAGTGGAGCTGCTATGACCATGACCGCCCTCCATTCACGCGGGGCTGTGCAGAGCTTATAAATGTGCCCCTGCTGTGTACTGTGTAATGGCTGTGTCTGATCGTACAGGGATGTGGTCTGATCATACTACAGCTCCTGGGCAGGGGAGGAAGCAAAAGAGTATACAGACCGGACAGTATGGGATCGCAGCTGATTCTTTCTGTGAGATCAGATATTTTCCTGCCTATTTGAATACAGTGTTTTCCCTCACAGAATGCAGCATCTGTGATACCTGTCTGTATACTCTTTTGCTTCCTCTCCTGCCTAGGATCTGTGGTAAGATCAGACACAGCCATTACACACTAGGGGTACATTTATAAGATTATCCCAGCACAAGGACATTTTTTTTTAACACATCCAATTGTGGAAATTGATATTTTTCCAAGCTGCATTGATTAATATGTACCTTTAAGTATAGATGTACAGTACCCTGATCCATAGATGCCCCCACAGTTCCCCCAAGTACTGACAACTTAAGAAAAATGTCTAAAACTAAAGCAGATCATCTAGTCTCATTCCCCCCATGAGGTGCTGCGGTCTGTGCAGAGTGTGGACTGAGGCTGCTCTCAGCAGGTATGATCTAGTGATCTTAATCGCTGACCTTCAGGTTGAATGGTGGAGCAGGGAGCCAGTGGCTTCCTCCTCCCCTGTTATTCCACAGTGTATGCATTCTGAGGAACCGGGTACTGGGGACATTGAGCTGCTGTGCTTCATGTGGGGTGGTACACCGCTATCGCCAGTGCTTCGGCTTTCCAGGTCTGGTACTACGTCCTGTTGCAATAGTGTCTGTCATCGTTTATGTAGTTTCTAGCTTGAATGCATTGAAAACTGATTTCACGTGTATGAACCTGCCCTCGGGGACTCCCTGGTGTTTGGCTTTGTTCTTGCATTTATTGGGGTAAAGTTCTTGTAGAAATTTAAGTAATGACTTTACAGAAGAAAATGCTTTAGCCACTGCCTGGAAATAGGTTCATTTTTTTTTTCTTTTTGGGAGTGGCCCAAGTCTTTACATTGTTCTGTTATAAGGATTTAGTCATAGGAAAGTGGCTTTAAACACTTCAAAGTAGCAAAGCTGTTAATATGAGGCCGATAGTGGTGTGTCAGGAAAGGGTAATGTTGGGTGGATGTGGGTTTACATTAAATACCAGCTGTAAAAATCTTCCCAACACGGTGAACATGGTGAATATAACATACTGTATAATTCCGTCCCAAGCTACGGTATGTGGATCTGTATTTCTTCCTTTTCCTTGTAAACTGCCATCTAGTTAGGCCACCAAAGTTTTTTTTTGTTGTTGTTTTTTTTTTTACAAGTGCACTCATTTCTGATAACGCGCCCAAAAAAGCATGCCACAGATCGTCCAATGAACAAGTCCAAGCTTATCTGTCAGCGGATTATATCCTTTATATGCATCCTCGATGGTTATGGCCGTGAAGCTCATCATCCAGGAATGTGCTGCCGACAATATGCATTCTGTATGGGGTCGAACAATCGCTCTGTGCCTGCACAGTTTTAGAAGGTCTCAATTGTGGGCCATTGACTTGTTACATTGTATCCTTGTAAATGAGCCTTTAGGTTTGGGCTTCAGGTCACATTTGGTTGCTGATGAAATAGCGCCATTTCCTTAGACAGTCTGTTTCCTTCCTATGCAGACGGAGTTTTCTCTGCTGTGTACGGCTTTGGTCCTCTCCTGACAAGCGGGCCACAAAGTTGTTTTTTTTTTCTGATTACTCGGCAGAGAACAGAGAATCACTATGCATAGGACTGATTGTGGGACAATTGCTGTATATGTCCCAAGTTATTTTTGTTTATCCTTTTTTTTTTTTTTTTTAATTTCCTGATATCCTTGAATGGATATTCATCAATGGTTATCGTCACTTTGCAGCCTTAATTCTCCTCTGCCACTTTCCCATGTGAATGCGCTGCCGTTGTTACAGCATATAATGTGTGACATGCAATGTACATCCCTTTCCCCCTCACCAGTTGTTAACTAATTTTTTAGCAATAAAGTATATATTTTGTTCCTTACTTTTTGACCAGTTTATCGTCCCTTTCCTCTTTTTTGCTCATTGACGATGAAGTGTACTTCGTCATCAGTACAGTGCCACCAATCTCGTTCTGCGCAGCGTTCCCCGCTATGGGCATTCCTACATCCTGTAATGCATATACGTAGAGCGAGGCGATGGCCCGGAACTAAGGCCGCCGAGTGTGCCTTGTGGGATGTTCTATGTAGTCTGCCCTTAGCAGTGCAGAGCGAAGCACATCTTCGTAGGTCTGTGTTCCCACTGCGCAGGAGCGCAGTATGGATGACATAGGATGCGTCATCATCATCATCAGTCATTGCAGGAGGGCAGCGATAGTGGGAATAGAGGAGGTGCCGGGCCAAGACCTACAATGCACACCGGACCGCGGCGTATGGTGGAATCTTAAGCATTTTTCTAGGTATGCAGAGGTAGTTGGGAGCTTGTATACAGGATGCTGGACTGCGGTAAAAGAGGCATTAAAGGTGGTGGAATTAGTCTGTATTGGGAAAACTTGGTGATAAGTTTCTTTATGGGCATAGGGCAGGTGGCTATGTAAATCGAAGCGAGCACGGAACAGATTTTGCTTCAATTTATACCATTGACTGCCCTTTGAGGGAATCTGTTAGCAAGTTTTTGCGACCTCATCTGAGAGCAGCATAATGAAGGCAAAGAGACCCTGAATCCAACAATGTACCACTTAGTTTACTGGGTGCAGCAGTTCTGACAGGGTTTTTAGATTTAGCAATGCAGCGGAGGTGAGAAAGCGAACTCCGCCCACACCACAGCTGCCCCCTGCCGGGAAGGGGGGGGGTTGGACTATCATTCACGCGCTGCTGTAGTCCGGTCAG
The DNA here is from genome assembly GCF_051348905.1 of Ranitomeya variabilis. Lineage (NCBI taxonomy): Eukaryota > Metazoa > Chordata > Amphibia > Anura > Dendrobatidae > Ranitomeya > Ranitomeya variabilis. The sequence continues at coordinate 317,260,507 of NC_135235.1, forward strand.
TGATAATCACCAGGTGATAAATCCTTCTATTCAGTGTAATTAAGCAACAGCACACAGCCTGACACGTGACACATCAATGAATTTGGTGTTTTAACCCCTACCTCATGCTGTTCTCAGATTACATAGCAAAAATCTGCTGACCGATTCCATTTAATCGGACACGTAGACTACAGGTGAGATCAACTGCCAAGTACTCTTCTGCCTACAATACGTTGCATCAGGTTTAAGCAAAAAGATTCATAGGATCCTGATCCAGTGACCACAGGGCGCTGGCATGGTGGACTTGGATTACTGGTCCAGGGTCTTGCAAATCTTGTTGCTCGACTTTACAGTGGAGCACATGTGTAAAGAGTGGATTAGTTTTGCAGCATCAGGCTCCAGCTATCATCAGTTATGGTAGAATCTATCCTCCATGTTTCTCTGCACTAGTTTTCTGTATTGCCGGATTAAGAAGCCTTGTTAGAGCTGCAGTACACAGGCCGATATTTCAGCAGTGGGATCACACACTCCCATTTGTAAAATATAAGTAATTTGATACAGTAAGAAGAAAATAAAATATGAAGCTGTTCATCCTCAGGATTAAGCTCCTAGCGTGTATGTCCCCATGCTGCTATTCCAGTCATCCTCCTCGTTTTCTACGTTGCTTTATGCAAGTTACTTTTCTTTCCCTTTCTTTTTATGCCAAGCTTATCTGTATGGTGAAAAACATATAGGCCCCATTGTCTTTGCGCCATTTTTCTGGGGTAAAATGATTCCAATAGTAAAGGTACCGTCACATTAAGCGACGCTGCAGCGATATAGACAACGATGCCGATCGCTGCAGCGTCGCTGTTTCGTCGTTGTGTGGTCGCTGGAGAGCTGTCACACAGACAGCTCTCCAGCGACCAACGATGCCGAAGTCCCCGGGTAACCAGGGTAAACATCGGGTTACTAAGCGCAGGGCCGCGCTTAGTAACCCGATGTTTACCCTGGTTACCAGTGTAAATGTAAAAAAACCCAAACACTACATACTTACATTCCGGTGTCTGTCGCGTTCCCCGGCGTCCGCTTCCCTGCACTGTGTAAGCGCCGGCGGTAAAGCAGAGCACAGCGGTGACGTCACCGCTCTGCTTTAGGGCCGGCGCTGACACAGTGCAGGAAAGCGGACGCCGGGGGACCCGACAGACACCGGAATGTAAGTATGTAGTGTTTTTTTTTTTTTACATTTACACTGGTAACCAGGGTAAATATCGGGTTACTAAGCGCGGCCCTGCGCTTAGTAACCCGATGTTTACCCTGGTTACCAGTGAAGACATCGCTGAATCCGCGTCACACACACCGATTCAGCGATGTCAGCGGGTGATCCAGCGACGAAATAAGGTGCTGGCCTTCTAGCTCCGACCAACGATGTCACAGCAGGATCCTGATCGCTGCTGCGTGTCAAACACAACAATATCGCTAGCCAGGACGCTGCAACGCCACGGATCGCTATCGTTATCGTTGTTCAGTGTGAAGGTACCTTAACATTCCTATTTGTTTTTCATTATTTAATGTGCACCTTTTTAAATGTACTAGGTTTGTTTGCTTTATTTTTTTTTTTTTTGTTGGTGTTTTTCCCTTATCCAGATGTTTTAGTCTAATTCATCATTTTGCGCTTTTTTTTATGTTTGCAATATTTCTCCACAGTTGTACTCCTGTTCTCTAGGCTGTTGAGTAATTTCTTGCAGAAATTTCTGCAAGGTTTCTGCGTCTCTGGGCAGCAAAAACGCTGCGGAAAATTCCGCTGTGTTTTTAGTGCATTTTTTTCCTGTGCATTCAATGGGTCAAAAACGCACAAAGAATTGACATGCTGCAGACTTAAACGCACAGCAAATCTTGAAAGGAAAAGTGCCGATCATGTGCACAGCTCTTAAGGATTCTCATTGACTTTTCTGGCATAAGGATTCCATAGCATTTGTGGGCCAATTCTGCTCGGGGAAAAAACACATCGTGTGCACACAGGACTGAAATGTAACATTTTGAAAAATGATGATGATAACTCTACTGTTAACATGGGCCCTACAGCTGGGGGCCAAGTCAGTGAAGAACCACTTTTAAGACTTGTATTTTACTTTCAGGCTCACATAGAAGTCGTTTACTGCCGGATGTGGCTTTGACCTTCACACACTCGTCATTCTCCTTTCACCCTTTTTGCTGATAAGACGAAGAAACGGGTACAAACATGGCCGGCCATGTATCCCCTACGGTAATTTAATGTTTTCGATATTTAAATATAATAAAATGTTTTCTGCAATCTATATAGTTCATGTAGTTCAAGGCCACGCAGTATGTTACTGAAAGTTTTCTGGTATTGTGTAAATAGTTTTATTATACAGGATTGTAAAAAAAAAAAAAAACACTTACTACTTTCTGCCACAAGCTGCACCACATTGTCAACATGTTGTCTGTTGTATCCCTACTCAACTCTATGTACGGTACTTTAGTAGGGTTTAGCTGCAATACTAAACATGTCCAGGTGTGGCGCTGTGTACTTATTTTTTTTTTTTTTTTTTTTTTTTTTATAGAGCAAGTAGATATGGGTTTTCCTGATATAACTACCCATTTAAAGGGTAAGGCCATGTTCACACTTCGCGGTTTTTACCGCGGATCCACGGCGATTTTGATGCTGCGGGTCCGCAGCAGTTTCCATAGCGTTTACATTAACATGTAAACCCTATGGAAACTGCAAACCGCAGTGCACATGCTGCGGGAAAAACCGCGCAGAAACGCAGCGGTTTACAACCCGCAGCATGTCACTTCTTTGTGCAGAATCGCAGCGATTCTGCACCCATAGAAATGCATTGATCCGCTTACTTCCCGCATGGGGCTGTGCCCACGATGCGGGAAGTAAGTGGATAATGTGCGGTTGCTACCCGGGGTGGAGGAGAGGAGACTCTCCTCCAGGCCCTGGGAAGCATAAATGGTGTAAAAAAAAAAAGAATTAAAATAAAAAATGAGGCTATACTCACCTCTCAGCGCTGCACGCGGCCGTCCGGTCTGGGTTGCTGTGCGAGCAGGACCTGCGGTGACGTCGCGGCCACATGACCGTGATGACGCCGCGGTCACATGACCGTGACGTCACGAAGGTCCATCTCGGCACAGCATCTTTGGAACCGGAGCGCCGCGTGCAGCGCCGAGAAGATCCGGACATCAGAGGGTGAGTATAACCAATTTTTATTATTTTTACCATTACTATTGATGCTGCATATTGCTGCATATGCAGCATCAATAGTATAGGAGTAATCCCGCAGCGGAAATCGCAAAACAAACCGCGATAAATCTGCAGGGATAACCGCAGCAGTTTTGCCCTGCAGATTTATCAATTCTGCTGCGGGAGAACCCGCAGAGCACGCCGCAGAGTGTGCACATAGCCTTACTGTACTTTCAAGTAACTTTTTCAGAATAAGCTTTTCTTTGTGTGAACATGAGGAATGACACCGTCTCTAACCATTGTATGACCTGTATCCTGCACGTTCAACGAGTTTTTCACCGATACCACACATGCCCATTGTAATCTATGGCGTTATGCACATGTCCCTATTTGGAAACGAACCGTGTCCGTTTTTTCCGGCAGCATGGATGAAAAGGCTATGGGTCCATGAAAAACACATATAGCACACAGAAGGCATCAGTGTACCATCTGTGGGCTGTCTGTGTTTAACATCGCAAAGTATAGGAGAAGCTTTGTAATTTATTTTTTTCTTTATCCATACCGGAAAAACACTGGTGACAAAAATGGTCACATGGAAAACACTGATGACACCAATACGGCTTTTTTTCACGTACTTTTTTTATATGGAACATGTGAAGGAGGCCTTAGTTTGCAATCCACTCTGAGCTAGTGGGAGGACATGAGCTGCAGTGATCTGTCCCATACACAGCACTCAGATGAATTTCTGCTCTTCATTCCTATTTTATCACATAGAGACGCAGCAGCAGTATAGAGGAAATCACACAGCAGTACTGATCGGCGTAGATGTGAATACAGCAGTGGAGCAAAGTAGAAAGCTCAGCACGGCCTTTCTGTGTCTCTCTGGCACTCTCCCCTCTTCATAGAGTAAAATAGGTTCTGTCACATGATGCCAAAGAGAGCCTGCAGTCTGTCTTATCTGAACAAGACGGACTTGTTCTCTTTTTTTCTTTTCTGCATGGATGCCAAGTTCAGAGGGAAGATGTTGAAGTGGCTAATAAGTGGAGAAAGAAGCAGATTTCTCTGATAAGATATATTACAAGGTTTCTTATATTCACCTGTACTATTAATTCATGTAAAGTTTGTTGAAAGTACAGTTACCATTTAAGAGCATTTGTGACTACAAGCAGGACTGTGGAGTCGGAGCCCATTTTGGTGGAGTTGGAGTCAGTGTCATGGAAATTGAGTAATCGGAGTCGGAGGTTTGGCTTACCGACTCCACAGCCTTGACTACAAGTCTATTAATCTGCATATCTGGAACAAGTAATGGTCTCCGCAGCAGTAAACCTTACTATAGCACTGTTTTGCAAAATTAGTCCCAAATGCATTTTAATGTATATTAAGAAAGGTACATAAGTTACCCAGCAAAAGTTTGCTTAGACATGCTAAATTGCATGTTGTGAATCTAGACCAAACGACTCAAAAGATCATGAATTGATAAGGAGAAAAACAGAGTCTGATCCAATATAGGAAAATACAAATCCAACTTTATTAATAGTACATCACACATAAAAAGATATATATTTAAAACAGAGCACAGAGCACAACAGTAGCACTTATACCAGTGTATATACCTAGAGGTAATTCCACAGATAGATCCAAGCTAAGTGCTAGCACAGCATAAGTGCAGCAAAAGGGATGTTATATAACATATATGCATGTGTCTAGTATATTTGTTACATGCTGCCAAACCGGATATAAAGAGCTAATACTAGGTAACTGGCAGTCAACCAAAAAAGGGAATATGTATCCTAATAATGATTAGTTAGTCAGCAGAAGTCGCTGCCCTAGTAATATTGCACAATACCCATTTATAATGAGTCAGTCACCAATAAAATGATACCGCATTTATAATATCCCCTGGCAGCATAAAGTGGTAACATAAACAGGCACACTATGTCACAAGAATGGTGAGAAATAAATTACCCATCATAGCTGCAGGTAGCTGTGCCAGCACTAGCTCCCCACAGTGCTGGCACAGCTACCTGCAGCTATGATGGGTAATTTATTTCTCACCATTCTTGTGACATAGTGTGCCTGTTTATGTTACCACTTTATGCTGCCAGGGGATATTATAAATGCGGTATCATTTTATTGGTGACTGACTCATTATAAATGGGTATTGTGCAATATTACTAGGGCAGCGACTTCTGCTGACTAACTAATCATTATTAGGATACATATTCCCTTTTTTGGTTGACTGCCAGTTACCTAGTATTAGCTCTTTATATCCGGTTTGGCAGCATGTAACAAATATACTAGACACATGCATATATGTTATATAACATCCCTTTTGCTGCACTTATGCTGTGCTAGCACTTAGCTTGGATCTATCTGTGGAATTACCTCTAGGTATATACACTGGTATAAGTGCTACTGTTGTGCTCTGTTTTAAATATATATCTTTTTATGTGTGATGTACTATTAATAAAGTTGGATTTGTATTTTCCTATATTGGATCAGACTCTGTTTTTCTCCTTATCAATTTATAGCACTGTTTTGTAGCATGTCTCACGCTATCATGGTTTTTTTTGTAGGTGATATTTAGAGACGTTGCTGTTTATTTTTCGGAGAAGGAGTGGGATCTCCTTGAAGGGTGGCAGAAAGACCTGTACACTGGCGTTATTAAAGAAATTCATGGCATCCTCATCTCTCTGGGTATTGTATTCACATCTTATACAATGTGAAGCTTGTGAATTATTCACTCCTTTCCTTGAATTTGTGGCCACACTCCAAGAAGCGAATGTTCAATGTATGGCGGGAAGTATCAGAAGTTTCCTCGTTGATATACCCAGGCAATTTACTTTCCTGTCTTTTAGGCTTTGTCATCCTAAATCCCAACAACTTCCTAAGGATACAGCCAGAAGAGGAGCCTTGTCGGAAAAGCCTCCATGTCGTAGGAAGAAATGAAAACTTGAATATTGTTGGTTCTGGTGAGTTTTGTTGTAATTTATGTTGTTTGTTTTTTCAGTCTTCTGATTATTAAAACATACATGGCCTGATACATAATTTGCTTCTTTTTTTTTAGTCTTGTGGTATTCGTTGGTGTTTTAGATGCTAAATTCTTAAAAATGCCTTATGAATTTTGGGCAAAATCAAAAATGCTCTCTTTTTGTCTTTAACCTGTTTTTGTGACTTTTTTTTTTTTAGCTTGAAAAGTGACATTTTCCTCTAAAATATTACAAAATTTGCACCAAAATATCTGGCATACATAAAATCTTTAGTCTAAATTTAGTCTAAACTTTTAATAAATTAAAATTGATGAATCAGCCAAAAACATCTGGAAACCTCAAACCCCTCACACAATGGTGAACATAATAAAATAGGCAAACATTTAAAAAAGATGCAGGATAATAGTTTTTATTTTTTTATTTTCTAACCTTTATTGTGGAGATATTAGCTTGTAAAGATTAGGTTATAATTTATGTTAAGTCCAGGGTGGCGTCCTCCGAGATTTTTCTCTGGGGGTGTGTATTTCCTCCTCTGTATAATGTAGACCAATCATAGCAGCGGCAACATAATGGGGGTGGGGGAGGAACACACCCCAGGAAATGTTTTAAAGAGAAATTGTCATCTGTTACATGCTGCCCAATCCGTGGAGAGCATGTATTAGATGCTGGTTGTATGATCTCTGACATGCTGCCTACCCTCACGCGGAGACCTGTCAATCCTGGTTAAAATAAGAAAATAAAACTCACAAATTAAATCCCTTATTACCGATCCTGCAGTGACGACATCACATATATCATTCACGTGGCCACCGAAGCCAATAACTAGTCTCCAGAGTAATGCATGCATGTACTGCATGTGACCATGGGGAACTGTGGACAGCTACACCAATCATTTGAAAGTATGTGACATCATCATGGCTGCAGGAATGGTGAAGACCACCAGAGCGTTGGTGCGTCTGGAAATTTTTCACCTAAATATTGGTGATTTTATTTTATATACCGTATATATTCGTGCATAAGCTGAGATTTTCAGCACATTTGTTTGTGCTGAAAACGCCCCCCCCCCTCGGCATTGTCCAGAAAGCCGGTGGGGGAGCCGGCAGCTGTAGCACAGTGACAGCTGCATCCGCCAGCTTCTAGAACACATCAATACTCACCCTTCGTCTCTGCATCTTCGTCCCAGCAGCTCTTCCTGTGCTCAGCGGTCACGTGGTACCACTCATTAAGGTAATGAATATGCACGCGTCTCCACTACCATAGGCATGGAGCGCATATTCATTACCTTAATGAGAGGTACCACGTGACCGCTGAGCACAGGAACAAGGAAGAGCTGCAGGGACGCGCGAGGAGGGTGAGTAGGACGGGGGGTGGGAGCCATGCGGGACCGTTGGAGCCAAACATGCCAAGACAAAACGGGGGAGCCACATACCAGGAAAAAAACTTGGGAGCCACACATAGCAGGACAGGATGGTGGGAGCCACACATAGCAGGACAGGGATGAGGGGACAATGCACACCCGGCATAACAAGGTTAATGGTTTTATAGTACACACAAAGTAATATAAGAACTGATTATTATTATATGAGCCGCCGTCATGTCTTCTCAGGTTCAGTATGCCGAATTATTAGGCTGGGAAGATTTTGGTAAAGATTTCCTAGTATTTCATGGCTCAGGTGGAAGTTAAAGGGAATGTGTCTTATTTCTTTTCTCTTCTTCCATCTAGAGTGTGGTATGGTGAATCCTGATATTTTATTAACTGTCAAACTTGGTGAGAAGCAGCGAGTGATGAACTCCTACGAACAGGATGGCAAAGGGAGCACGTCTTCTCCCAGCACAAGTAAGATTCCTTAGAAAATAGGTGCATTGTGTAATGATCTGTTATCACATTGTTCAGGTGTTCAGTAGATCTCTATTAGATCTCATGTGCAAAACGGAGACTGAAGTTGCTGTCGTGTGTGCATTGTATGGTGCAGCTGTGTCCAGTATTTTTCCCAAGAATGTATGTGGGATAGTATACTTGTTTAATATGGCGTTGGTGTCTCAAATTTCTTGTTTTCTGAGGTACAGAAGCACTCAGAACTTTATGGGAACCTTAAATACTGTGTGCGCACAGGATATTAACTGTAGGTTGTCATGTGCCCAAACACTATTTACCTGCAGATATAGGTTTAATTAGCAGGATAATAGTGCTACAATGCGGTCTGGTCGCCTTAGGCTACTTTCACACATCACGTTTTTTGTTTCAGGCACAATCCAGCTAATGTTGTAAAAAATGGATCCGTTGCAAATAGTGAAAAAACTGATGCAACGGATCAATTTTTCTGCCGGATCCGGTTTTTATTTTTAGCATGGAGTTTACAGTGACTTTCAAGAGAGAAAGAGAGAGAGAGATTAGTCATCGCTCAGTACACTGTGAGCAGCGGCTACAGTCATCGCTCAGTACACTGTGAGCAGCGGCTACAGTCATCGCTCAGTACACCATGGGCAGCGGCTACAGTCATCGCTCAGTACACCATGGGCAGCGGCTACAATCATCGCTCAGTACACCGTGGGCAGCGGCTACAGTCATCGCTCAGTACACTGTGAGCAGCGGCTACAGTCATTGCTCAGTACACCGTGGGCAGCGGCTACAGTCATCGCTCAGTACACCGTGGGCAGCGGCTACAGTCATCGCTCAGTACACCGTGAGCAGCGGCTGTAGATACGTCCCAGCATGACAGGTCATCTATGCAAATCGAGCTATCAGAATGCCTGGGCGTGCTCATAGCGCCTCTCACCATGCTGTGAGCTGTCGCTCCAGGCACTGCCTCAATCACTGAATGCCAACGGATAAAATCCAGTTTCTCCCGCACTTTCAGTAAGGTTGCCGGCAGCAGAGTAACGTTATTAACATACAGATTAAAACCAAAAAACCCCATCAAACTACTGGTCTGCCGTCTTAAGTCTGCGTGCTGTGAGGATTCTCCGATGCCGCGCCGGTCATGTGACCATAAATATGCATATTCTTGGCTATATTTTTGAATACATGGACGCGGCTTCACACAATTCAAGTGTATTGCGTGAAGCTGGAAACAGTTTAGTCTGATTGTGGCCAGGAGTATGCATATCACATACTTGTAGTCACATGACCACTGATCCCGGTGCTGATATTGGAGAATCCTCACAGTGCCCGCGATGTGAGGATTCATAAGTCTGCAATCACGTAGGTTGACTGAAGACTTGTAGTTTTAGACTGCACAACCCCATTAAGATCTATGGGCTGGACATAAATCTCCCCGAGAATCTGCCTCCAGAGCTTATTCTATGTGAAATATGTCGTCGTCAGTCTGAATGTGGCCAGGAGTGGGCATATTGCTTACTTAGTCACATGACTGGCGCAGCATTGGGGAATCCTCACAGCACACAGAGTTATGACTGCAGACTTTTAGGTCAGGACCAAACAACCCCTTTAATCCCATTTTTCGATCTCTTCATTGGGCAACATCATATCTTACCAATAATTCTATCCCATCTGTTGCCATTTCGGTCAAGTTCCAACCCACAATCTACTGTGACTGAGATGTGACCATCACACAAATTCCAAACCTTGATTGGTTGGATTTTTGGTTGCACATGTCACTTAAAGGGGTTGTGGCATTCTGTCAAGGTGGCTCTTTTAGTTGGGGTCCCTGCCAATGCTGAAATAATTGTTTTTAGAATTTGCCCCTCATACCTGCAGTTTGTCAGGGGAGCATGTCTTTATCGTTATAAAAACGATTATTTCAGCGTTGTCAGTGACCCCAACTAAAAGAGCCACCTTGACAGAATGCAGCATTAGTGCTGCACAAGTGGCTCTTTTAGTTAAAAACGCCTGGGGGGGTGACAGGTTCCCTTTAATGTTGACGATTATCCTGACCCTAACCAATCCTAGTAACTCTTCCAAAAAATCCTAAAACATTTAAATAACTTCGCCCCAGTTTCATATTTCAAAATTAATGAATCGAAATCCAAAACTGTCATTTTAATATGAACAATTCTCAAGTAGATATAATCAAAAAAATTACCTATTGGATCTGGGAAGAGAGAGAATTTACATACCTAGGATTGAAGTTTACCAAAAATATAGATTCATTTATCCCTACTAACATAACCATTTTAACAAATACCATCACCAACGATTTAAACTTCTATGAAGAAAAAGATTTGTCTTGGTAGGGAAAAATTATGATTAAGTCAATCATATTACCCAAAATTCTAAATCTTTTCAGGTATCTCCCTTTAAGCATATCTACAACACAACTAATATCCAAACACTTATAAATTTGTTTGGGGGAAAAAAAGAGCTAGAATAGCAACTAACATTTTATGTAGTAAATAGCTATTGGATAAAACTTAACCTTTATTAGGTATATATGTAAAAGATATTTACAACAAATAACATCACATACATAAAGGACCTGGGGAAGGATAGACCCTAGTGCTTTAGTTGAACCCTGACAAACACAGAATAGGGAAAAAGAGGGGGGTATTAAAACAAATAACTCTGACAGTACTATTGGATCACTTTGCCATGACAAATATCTTCTGGCCCGTGATTCATCAAACTAAGCTTGTGCTGTCTGTATAAAGCACGCCCAATTGTATATGTACCGTAGGCCGTACACCAACCTATAGTATGTAATACCTATGTCCCAACCGACCTTAAATATGTGCGTTGAATCATGACAGTGATGGTGTATGATGGGTATTTACCACAGTCATCCAACTTATAAAGTCACTTTCTCCTTTGTTCATTACACACATACAGCAATGTTACAATACACTGAGACAATGGTCATATATCGTGATCTCTTGACCCAATTGTCACTTATTGTCTGCGTCCTGCAGACCTAAACTGAACATGCTCGGTCCTGGGAAGATATAAACCATACCCTAATTACCATGTACACCATAGCCTTACAGTAAATACTGTCAGGAATTTTTTAGCAGCATAGGAGAGGCTATGCGAACAATGTATGACCAATCAACATATCTCTATAATGTACTCATTCCGGGACCATGCTACCTCATGCACGTATATCATGAGCGTCCCTATTAGTCACAATAGTGCGGTCACCATCCTTTTGTTTAAAGCCTTTTTACCTTCGGGCATCTGTATGTGTATCTGTTCAAAGTTCTCACAACACATCTTAGAGATAAGTTCCTTGGGGGGTCTAGTTTCCAAAATGGTGTCACTTGTGGGGGGTTTCTACTGTTTAGGTACATTAGGGGCTCTGCAAACGCAGTGTGACTCCTGCAGACCATTCCATCTAAGTCTGCATTCCAAATATCGCTCCTTCCCTTCCGAGCCCTCCCATGCGCCCAAACGGTGGTTCCCCCCCATATATGGGGTATCAGCGTACTCAGGATAAATTGGACAACAACTTTTGGGGTCCAATTTCTCCTGTTACCCTCGGGAAAATACAAAACTGGGGGCTAAAAAATAATTTTTGTGGGAAAAAATTTTTGTTTTATTTTTACGGCTCTGCATTATAAACTTCTGTGAAGCCCTTGGTGGGTCAAAGTGCTCACCACACATCTAGATAAGTTCCTTAGGGGGTCTACTCTCCAAAATGGTGTCACTTGTGGGGGGTTTCAATGTTTAGGCACATCAGTGGCTCTCCAAACGCAACATTGCGTCCCATCTGAATTCCAGTCAATTTTGCATTGAAAAGTCAAATGGCGCTCCTTCGCTTCCGAGCTCTGTCATGTGCCCAAACAGTGGTTTACCCCCACATACAGCACAAGCTTAGTTTGATGAATCACGGGCCAGAAGATATTTGTCATGGCAAAGTGATCCAATAGTACTGTCAGAGTTATTTGTTTTAATACCCCCCTCTTTTTCCCTATTCTGTGTTTGTCAGGGTTCACTAAAGCACTAGGGTCTATCCTTCCCCAGGTCCTTTATGTATGTGATGTTATTTGTTGTAAATATCTTTTACATATATACCTAATAAAGGTTAAGTTTTATCCAATAGCGATTTACTATTCACTTCTCTTGGATAAGTTACCCAGCTTACACATAACATTTTATTTAAAAGTAAATTACAAGGAGGAGCTGGACTCCCAAACATTTCTGCATATTATCATACAAATTTAATAATACAGAGTATGCCTTGGTGGCCTCTATCTTATTCACCCTCTTGGCTTGTTTTGGAAATCGCCTTTAAATGGTGCTAAACTTTCTCATTATTGACAACTTGTTTCCCTTTTAATTATTTTAAACTTATGTTTAATGCGCCCTCTTGTGCTTTTTTAAAATATTTGATTCTTAAAGACCAAGTAAATAACTTTCTCTTTAAAAAAAAAAAAGCTTTCTTCACAGATCCCTCTAAAAACCTGTTGGGAAATATTCAACACAACATTTTCTGGAGTTTTAAATTAAAAAAAAAAAAAAAAAAAAAAAAATATATATATATATATATAATGTTCAAGAAAGACGGTGAATTTTCCAAAACTCCCAATATGTCGAGGTGGGAATCTATTCTCCAAATGGCGATAGAAAAGGAAGATTGGGAAAGAGCCCTAGACATTACTTACTCTTCAACAATTTCAGTAGCTTTACAAGGATAATATTTAAAAAAAAAATTACAAAATGGTATTATACCCCATCTAGACTGCCATTGATAAACGCTGAAACACCCTCAACATGGAGAGGATGTGGCCAACACGGCAACTTATTTCACATCTACTGGCTTTGCTCTAAAATAAAACCCCTTTGAGGAAAGGTTTCATTCCTAATTGGCAAAATTTTAAAAATAAATATCTTTATCCTTTCCACCCAATTGGCTTTACTCTTTCATTGGATTCAGATCAGATTGACTCTACCAACAGACAAATAATAATCCATTTATTATTGGTCACAAAAATTTGTATTGCATTCCATTGGAAAAGCCTGGTTATCCCTTCCCTAAAGGATATAATTGATAGAATGATATTACATAAAATGTTTGAAGATAAATTAGCAGTGGTTAATGTTTGTTTTCATAAATATGCACAAAAATGGCATAGATGGTTAGAATAATATCCTTAATTGCTTGAGTTTCTATCTTAAATGTATTTCTTTGAGAATGTAATACAACAAGGTTGGAACTGTTACTGGATCTAATTTACTATTATTGTCCTCTATTTTCCCTCCCTTTTTTCCCCTTCATCCATTTCCTTCCCCTCCCACCCCATTCTATCCTATATCCCCAGTTTGTGTTATTTAAAAAATTTTTAATAAAGTTCTTTGGAAGAACGGTCAAATAACTGTAAAAATAGTCGCATGACAGCAAATTGCCACCAAGTCCTACTAATGATTTTATTTTGTTCAAATTGTCTAAGAATTGTTGTCATGGGGCCTGAGACACTGTGTACCCCTCCCCATTAATGTGTATACAGCCAGCTCAGGGGCTGAATTTGCTAAAAGTTGTCTGTTCACTTCTCCTATATCTTTCGAGAATTGGACTCCTGCCTTTCTTATATTGGTGGCCTTACTTAAGAATGAGTAATCAGTGTTGTATTTCTAGAGAGCCCTTTTAAATTAGGAGTTCACCTCAACTTGCTTAGGACATCCGAATCAAGTATTAACTTGATCACTAATGCAAAGGTGCTAATGTACTTTAATCATTGAGGCAGTGAGGTTATGTCTAGGTGATAAACAGCGCCTTTAAATGAAAACTCATTCTTTTTCTGTTCTTTACCTTTAGCGTTCTCTTTTTAATAACCAATTTTAAACATGTAGTTGATATGAATTTATTTTGACTTTGCACCAGGTAAATTTATAGACAGATTTGGAGAATACATGGCTGTTAAGGATGAGACACCGCTTGAAGATTATACTGTTATCTCAGATGTTGAATGCTTGGATGACACGGAACAATGTAAGTGGCCATTCAGTGAAATTTCAACTCCAAGTGCAAACAGTCACGTGGCCTCGAGTTTACTGTGGGGCGAGGATTGTTTTGGACACATTTTGTTCCCTGATCTGATTTTCTGACCGCTTCCTCCTTTTTGGCATGGGTTTGAGTTGAGAGTCTTAAAGGGCCACTGTCACCCCCCCCAGCCGTTATTAACTAAAAGAGCCACCTTGTGCAGCAGTAATGCTGCAGTCTAACAAGGTGGCTCTTTTAGTTTTTGATTCATTTATTACCTCAATAAAGCGTTTTAAAAATTGGCCACACATACCGGATATTGTACCAGGAGGCGGTCCGAATCGTCCTCTATCAATCTTCCAACGGCCGTCACTCTTCTCTTCAGGGCCGATGGTACCCGCCCCCTTCGCGTTGTTGCTTCTTAAATCCGGCGCCTGCGCTGTGCGTGCCTGCCTGGGGCCTGCGCAGTGTTCTTTGTCAGTCACATCTCAGATGCCGGGTGCCTGACTGCGCCCTGTTACTGAATCCCCGCCCCGCACTGTTATTCATTATGCACAGTGCGGGGCTGGGGTTCCTGGGAAGGCGGGGGAGCGTCAGAGATGGGAGAGCGTCCGAGATGGGGGAGCGCCTGAACAGCGCAGTGCGCATGCCCAGGAATGCCAGCCCCGCACTGTGCATAATGAATAACACAGTGCGGGGCGGGGATTCAGTAACAGGGCGGCCGCACTGCCCGCACAGGCGCAGTCAGGCACTCGGCATCTGAGATGTGACTGACAAAGAACACTGCGCAGGCCCCAGGCAGGCACGCACAGCGCAGGCGCCGGATTTAAGAAGCAACAACGCGAAGGGGGCGGGTACCATCGGCCCTGAAGAGAAGAGTGACGGCAGTTGGGGGATTCATACAGGACGCTTCGGACCGCCTCCTGGTACAATATCTGGTATGTGTGGCCAATTTTTAAAACGCTTTATTGAGGTAATAAATGAATCAAAAACTAAAAGAGCCACCTTGTTAGACTGCAGCATTACTGCTGCACAAGGTGGCTCTTTTAGTTTATAACGGCTGGAGGGGGTGACAGTGGCCCTTTAAGGATCTCTTTGCATCTGAGTTGAAATGTGATAATGGCTAATATATTTGGCCCCAAAAATTGCGGTCAGAATATTATTTATTTTTTGTATCTGTTACAGGTTATCCTTCAACGCCACCAGTTCCTCGTCGGGTTAATTTTCAAGAACACCCTTCAAAGAACAACTTGCAGATTGATGGTAAACGTGGTATCAAATATGCATCTGGTGAGATCTGCTTATGTTATTCAAGAAATCTGTTTGAGAATGATATGTGCTCCGGGGCGGCTGCTCTCCGGTGCATCGGGGCTGCTGCTCTCCGATGCTCCGGGGCTGCTGCTCTCCGATGCTCCAGGGCTGCTGCTCTCCGGTGCTCAGGGGCTGCTGTTCTCCGGTGCTCAGGGGCTGCTGCTCTCCGGGGCTGCTGCTCTCCGGGGCTGCTGCTCTCCGGGGCTGCTGCTCTCCGGGGCTGCTGCTCTCCGGGGCTGCTGCTCTCCGGGGCTGCTGCTCTCCGGGGCTGCTGCTCTCCGGGGCTGCTGCTCTCCGGGGCTGCTGCTCTCCGGGGCTGCTGCTCTCTGGGGCTGCTGCTCTCCGGGGCTGCTGCTCTCCGGGGCTGCTGCTCTCCGGGGCTGCTGCTCTCCGGGGCTGCTGCTCTCCGGGGCTGCTGCGCTCCGGGGCTGCTGCGCTCCGGGGCTGCTGCGCTCCGGGGCTGCTGCGCTCCGGGGCTGCTGCGCTCCGGGGCTGCTGCGCTCCGGGGCTGCTGCTCTGCGGTGCTCCGGGGCTGCTGCTCTGCGGTGCTCCGGGGCTGCTGCTCTGCGGTGCTCCGGGGCTGCTGCTCTGCGGTGCTCCGGGGCTGCTGCTCTGCGGTGCTCCGGGGCTGCTGCTCTGCGGTGCTCCGGGGCTGCTGCTCTGCGGTGCTCCGGGGCTGCTGCTCTGCGGTGCTCCGGGGCTGCTGCTCTGCGGTGCTCCGGGGCTGCTGCTCTGCGGTGCTCCGGGGCTGCTGCTCTCCGGTGCTCCGGGGCTGCTGCTCTCCGGTGCTCCGGGGCTGCTGCTCTCCGGTGCTCCGGGGCTGCTGCTCTCCGGTGCTCCGGGGCTGCTGCTCTCCGGTGCTCCGGGGCTGCTGCTCTCCGGTGCTCCGGGGCTGCTGCTCTCCGGTGCTCCGGGGCTGCTGCTCTCCGGTGCTCCGGGGCTGCTGCTCTCCGGTGCTCCGGGGCTGCTGCTCTCCGGTGCTCCGGGGCTGCTGCTCTCCGGGGCTGCTGCTCTCCGGGGCTGCTGCTCTCCGGGGCTGCTGCTCTCCGGGGCTGCTGCTCTCCGGGGCTGCTGCTCTCCGGGGCTGCTGCTCTCCGGGGCTGCTGCTCTCCGGGGCTGCTGCTCTCCGGGGCTGCTGCTCTCCGGGGCTGCTGCTCTCCGGGGCTGCTGCTCTCCGGGGCTGCTGCTCTCCGGGGCTGCTGCTCTCCGGGGCTGCTGCTCTCCGGGGCTGCTGCTCTCCGGGGCTGCTGCTCTCCGGTGCTCAGGGGCTGCTGCTCTCCGGTGCTCAGGGGCTGCTGCTCTCCGGTGCTCAGGGGCTGCTGCTCTCCGGGGCTGCTGCTCTCCGGGGCTGCTGCTCTCCGGGGCTGCTGCTCTCCGGGGCTGCTGCTCTCCGGGGCTGCTGCTCTCCGGGGCTGCTGCTCTCCGGGGCTGCTGCTCTCCGGGGCTGCTGCTCTCCGGGGCTGCTGCTCTCCGGGGCTGCTGCTCTCCGGGGCTGCTGCTCTCCGGGGCTGCTGCTCTCCGGTGCTCAGGGGCTGCTGCTCTCCGGGGCTGCTGCTCTCCGGGGCTGCTGCTCTCCGGGGCTGCTGCTCTCCGGGGCTGCTGCGCTCCGGGGCTGCTGCGCTCCGTCGAGGTGGGGTGGGCCCGTATGACCACCGACAGGATAGTACGTCATACGCGATCGGCCGCGCTCACGGGGGGAGCGCGGCCGATCGCGGCCGGGTGTCAGCTGCCTATCGCAGCTGACATCCGGCACTATGTGCCAGGAGCGGTCATGGACCGCCCCCGGCACATTAACCCCCGGCACACCGCGATCAAACATGATCGCAGTGTACCGGCGGTATAGGGAAGCATCGCGCAGGGAGGGGGCTCCCTGCGGGCTTCCCTGAGACCCCCGGAGCAACGCGATGTGATCGCGTTGCTGCGAGGGTCTCCTACCTCCTTCCTGGCTGCAGGTCCCGGATCCAAGATGGCCGCGGCATCCGGGTCCTGCAAGGAAGGAGGTGGCTTACCGAGTGTCTGCTCAGAGCAGACACTTGGTAAGCCTGCAGCCCTGCACAGCAGATCGTCGATCTGGCAGAGTGCTGTGCACACTGCCAGATCAATGATCTGTATTGTCCCCCCCTGGGACAAAGTAAAAAAGTAAAAAAAAAATTTTTCCACATGTGTAAAAAAAAAAAAATAAATTCCTAAATAAATAATAAAAAAAAATATATATTATTCCCATAAATACATTTCTTTATCTAAATAAAAAAACCAAAACAATAAAAGTACACATATTTAGTATCGCCGCGTCCGTAACGACCCAACCTATAAAACTGCCCCACTAACCCCTTCAGTAAACACCGTAAGAAAAAAAAAAAAAAAAGAGGCAAAAAACAACGCTTTATTACCATACCGCCGAACAAAAAGTGGAATAACACGCGATCAAAAAGACTGATATAAATATCCATGGTACCGCTGAAAACGTCATCTTGTCCCGCAAAAAACGAGCCACCATACAGCATCATCAGCAAAAAAATAAAAAAGTTATAGTCCTGAGAATAAAGCGATACCAAAATAATTATTTTTTCTATAAAATAGTTTTTATCGTATAAAAGCGCCAAAACATAAAAAAATGATATAAATGAGATATCGCTGTAATCGTACTGACCCGAAGAATAAAACTGCTTTATCAATTTTACCAAACGCGGAACGGTATAAACGCCTCTCCCAAAAGAAATTCATGAATAGCAGGTTTTTGGTCATTCTGCCTCACAAAAATCGGAATAAAAAGCGATCAAAAACGGTCACGTGTCCGAATATGTTACCAATAAAAACGTCAACTCGTCCCGCAAAAAACAAGACCTCACATGACTCTGTGGAGCAAAATGTGGAAAAATTATAGGTCTCAAAATGTGGAGACGCAAAAACTTTTTTGCTATAAAAAGCGTCGCTGGTTTCACACTTGCGTTTTTGTCTGCAGCGTTTTTTGCACAAAAAAACGCATGCGTTTTTTCCCTATATTTAACATTGAAAACGCATGCGGTTTTTTTGTACGCGTTTGGTCGCGTTTTCAAACGCATGCGTTTTTTTTCTGCATGCGTTCATTTTCAGAAATACAACCTGCAGTATTTTCTTGCGTTTTTAAGCACATGCGTTTGCGTTAAAAACGCATGCATTTTTATCGAAAAAAAAACAGAAAACACACTGAAAAGCCACCCACCACCATCAAGGTGATAAAGGGATCCTAACCCTAACTCTACCCCTAACCTCACCCCTAACCGTTTAATGAACATTTTCTGACAGTCATAGTGCCACGTATTTCAGTGCCACGTATTTCAGTGCCACGTATCACGTATTTCAGTGCCACGTGTTTCAGTGCCACGTATTTCAGTGCCACGTATTTCAGTGCCACGTATCACGTATTTCAGTGCCACATATTTTAGTACCACGTATTTCAGTTGCACGTATTTTAGTATCACGTATTTAAGTGCCACGTATTTCAGTGCCACGTATTTCAGTGCCACGTATTTCAGTGCCACGTATTTCAGTGCCACGTATCACGTATTTCAGTGCCACATGTTTCAGTGCCACGTATTTCAGTGCCACGTATTTCAGTCACGTTTAGGGTTAGGGTTAGGGCTAGGGTTGGAAGTAAAGTTAGGGTTGGGGCTAAAGTTAGGGTTGGGGCTAAAGTTAGGGTTAGGGTTTGGATTACATTTACGTTTGGATTAGGGTTGGGATTAGAATTATGGGTGTGTCAGGGCTAGGGGTGTGGTTAGGGTTACCGTTGGGATTAGGGTTAGGGGTGTGTTTGGGTTAGGGTTTCAGGTAGAATTGGGGAGTTTCCACTGTCCAGGCACATCAGGGGCTCTCCAAGCGCGACATGGCGTCCAATCTCAATTCCAGCCAATTCTGCGTTGAAAAAGTAAAACAGTGCTCCTTCCCTTCCGAGCTCTCCCGTGCGCCCAAAAAGGGGTTTACCCCAACATATGTGTTATCAGCGTACTCGGGACAAATTGAACAACAACTTCTGGGGTCCAAGTTCTCTTGTTATCCTTAGGAAAATAAAAATTTGGGGGGCTAAAAATCATTTTTGTGGGAAAAAAAAGATGTTTTATTTTCACGGCTCTGCGTTATAAACTGTAGTGAAACACTTGGGGGTTCAAAGTTCTCACAACACGCGCTCCTTCCCTTCCGAGCTCTGTCATGCACCCAAACAGTGGTTCCCCCCCACATATGGGGTATCAGCGTACTCAGGACAAATTGGACAACAACTTTTGGGGTCTAATTTATCCTGTTACCCTTGTGAAAATACAAAACTGGGGGCTAAAAAATCATTTTTGTGAAAAAAAAAAAAGAATTTTTATTTTCACGGCTTTGCGCTATAAACTTTAGTGAAACACTTGGGGGTTCAAAGTTCTCAAAACACATCTAGATAAGTTCCTTGGGAGGTCTAGTTTCCAATATGGGGTCACTTGTGGGGGGTTTGTACTGTTTGGGTACATCAGGGGCTCTGCAAATGCAACGTGACGGCTGCTGACCAATCCATTTAAGTCTGCATTCCAAATGGCGCTCCTTCCCTTCCGAGCTCTGTCATGCGCCCAAACAGTGGTTCCCCCCCACATATGGGGTATCAGCGTACTCAGGACAAATTGGAAAACAAATTTTGGGGTCCAATTTATTCTGTTACCCTTGTAAAAATACAAAGCTGGGGGCTAAAAAATCATTTTTGAGAAAAAAAAAAAAAATTTTCACGGCTCTGCGTTATAATCTGTAGTGAAACACTTGGGGGTTCAAAGCTCTCAAAACACATCTAGATAAGTTCCTTAGGGGGTCTACTTTCCAAAATGGTGTCACTTGTAGGGAGTTTCAATGTTTAGGCACATCAGGGGCTCTCCAAACGCAACATGGCGTCCCATCTCAATTCCAGTCAATTTTGCATTGAAAAGTCAAATGGCGCTCCTTCCCTTCCAAGCTCTGCCATGCGCCCAAACAATGGTTTACACCCACATATGGGGTATCAGCGTACTCAGGACAAATTGTACAACAACTTTGGGGGTCCATTTTCTCCTGTTACCCTTGGTAAAATAAAACAAATTGGAGCTGAAATAAATTTTGTGTGAAAAAAAGTTAAATGTTCATTTTTATTTAAACATTCCAAAAATTCCTGTGAAACACCTGAAGGGTTAATAAACTTCTTGAATGTGGTTTTGAGCACCTTGAGGGGTGCAGTTTTTAGAATGGTGTCACACTTGAGTATTTTCTATTATATAGACCCCTCAAAATGACTTCAAATGAGATGTGGTCCCTAAAAAAAAATGGTGTTGTAAAAATGAGAAATTGCTGGTCAACTTTTAACCCTTATAACTCCGTCACAAATAAAAATTTTGGTTCCAAAATTGTACTGATGTAAAGTAGACATGTGGGAAATGTTACTTATTAAGTATTTTGCGGGACATATGTCTGTGATTTAAGGGCATACAAATTCAAAGTTGGAAAATTGCAAAATTTTCAAAATTTTCGCCAAATTTCCATTTTTTTCACAAATAAACGCAAGTTATATCGAATAAATTTTACCACTAACATGAAGTACAATATGTCACGAGAAAACAATGTCAGAATCGCCAAGATCCGTCAAAGCGTTCCAGAGTTATAGCCTCATAAAGGGACAGTGGTCAGAATTGTAAAAATTGGCCCGGTCATTAACGTGCAAACCACCCTTGGGGGTGAAGGGGTTAATATGTTAGAAGCAGGAAAAACTGGAAGTGTTAGAACCTGGATAACTGTAGTAACATCTAAAATTGTGATGGCTACAAGACCGGGTCAGAGCATCTCTAAAATGTCAGGTCTTTTGGGAAGTTTTTGGTTATGCAGTGGTTTGTCCCTACTTAAGTGGATCAAGAAAGGATCACAGTTGACCCATCGCCGGGGTCATGGGCGCACAATGCTTATTGGTGCTCGTAGGCAGCTACTTCTAGCCAATACTGTATGATCTCACAGAAGCACTACTGCAGGAAAAAAATTGATGAAAACACTACTGACTGACCAAAAGTCTTTGTAGTACACAATGCATCACGGCTTGCCAACGTGCTCCACCAAACCCTGTCAACTGCATTGGCAGATTAGTACCATGGACTGGAATATAAGGATGACCTAGTAGGAAGAATCTTTTTTTCATTTACATCATGTGAGTGGCCAAGGAGAGGATACCTGGCGGCACTAGAGGAAGGCAAGCCGATGGAGGTATTGTTTTACTCTAGGCAATGTTCTGGTGGGAAACCTAAGGTCCTGGTTTTCATGACCATGTTTCTTTGCCATTGCCATGAAGGGGTATACATGTCAATTTTTAATAGCAGTGGCCCCTTTCAGCAGCATAGCAGTCCGCCACACTGCATAGATTGTTGTGGATAGGCATGAAAAGTCTAATCCATGGACATCTCCCCTCAAAACTTCCAAGACTAAAAAGATCTTCTGCTGCTGATGTCTTTACCTTCAGAGGTCACCAAAGGTGGACTGAGTGGTCCAAGCTGTGCTTTGTTGGCACAAGGGAAAGCCACACAATATTAGTAAGTGGGTTTTACTGTTGTAGCTGATTCAGCATATATAGCCATACATCTATTCTGTCAAGTAGCCAGAGCTGTCACAGAATAGTAGTGTTACTGATCTGCTTTATTTTAAAATACTTGTTTTTCACTCCTAGTACAAGGACACAGAGCATCTACCTCTGGTACTAATAAGACAAGTATGGTTGCAGTTCCACAAAAGTACATAATTGAAAAACCCTACAACATTTGTGAAAAAAATGTTATTTTGAAAGGTGAGTGCAGAGATGACCACAGCATGCAAATTTATCTATCTGTGTGTGTGTATATATATATATATATATCTATCTATCTATGTATATATATATATATATATATATATATATATATATATATATATATATATATATATATATATATATATATATATATATATAGTACAGACCAAAAGTTTGGACACACCTTCTCATTTAAAGATTTTTCTGTATTTTCATGACTATGAAAATTGTACATTCACACTGAAGGCATCAAAACTATGAATTAACTCATGTGGAATTATATACTTAACAACAAAAAAAGTGTGAAACAACTGAAAATATGTCTTATATTCTAGGTTCTTCAAAGTAGCCACCTTTTGCTTTGATGACTGCTTTGCACACTCTTGGCATTCTCTTGATGAGCTTCAAGAGGTAGTCACCGGGAATGGTCTTCCAACAATCTTGAAGGAGTTCCCAGAGATGCTTAGCACTTGTTGGCCCTTTTGCCTTCACTCTGCAGTCCAGCTCACCCCAAACTATCTCGATTGGGTTCAGGTCTGGTGACTGTGGAGGCCAGGTCCCCCATCACTCTTCTTGGTCAAATAGCCCTTACACAGTCTGGAGGTGTGCTTGGGGTCATTGTCCTGTTGAAAAATAAATGATGGTCCAACTAAACGCAAACCGGATGGAATAGGATGCCGCTGCAAGATGCTGTGGTAGCCATGCTGGTTCAGTATGCCTTGAATTTTGAATAAATCCCCAACAGTGTCACCAGCAAAGCACCCCTATCCCATCACACCTCCTCCTCCATGTTTCACGGTGGGAACCAGGCATATAGAGTCCATGCGTTCACCTTTTCTGCATCGCACAAAGACACGGTGGTTGGAACCAAAGATCTCAAATTTGGACTCATCAGACCAAAGCACAGATTTCCACTGTTCTAATGTTCATTCCTTGTGTTCTTTAGCCCAAACAAGTCTCTTCTGCATGTTGCCTGTCCTTAGCAGTGGTTTCCTAGCAGCAATTTTACCATGTAGGCCTGCTGCACAAAGTCTCCTCTTAACAGTTGTTGTAGAGATGTGTCTGCTGCTAGAACTCTGTGTGGCATTGACCTGGTCTCTAATCTGAGCTGCTGTTAACCTGCGATTTCTGAGGCTGGTGATTCGGATAAACTTATCCTCAGAAGCAGAGGTGACTCTTGTTCTTCCTTTCCTGGGGCGGTCCTCATGTGAGCCAGTTTCTTTGTAGTGCTTGATGGTTTTTGCCACTGCACTTGGGGACACTTTCAAAGTTTTCTCAAATTTTCGGACTGACTGACCTTCATTTCTTAAAGTAATGATGGCCACTCGTTTTTCTTTACTTAGTTGCTTTTTTGTTGCCATAATACAAATTCTAACATTCTATTCAGTAGGACTATCAGCTATGTATCCACCAGACTGCTGCACAACACAACTGATGGTCCCAACCCCATTTAAAAGGCAAGAAATCCCACTTATTAAACCTGACAGGGCACACCTGTGAAGTGAAAACCATTCCCGGTGACTACCTCTTAAAGCTCATCAAGAGAATGCCAAGAGTGTGCAAAGCAGTCATCAAAGCAAAAGGTGGCTACTTTGAAAAACCTAGAATATAAGGCTGGTTTCACACTTGCGTTTTGATCTGCAGCGTTTTTACCGAAAAAAACGCATGCGTTTTTTTTTCCTCTATGTTTAACATTAAAAACGCATGCGTTTTTTTTGTACGCGTTTTGCCGCGTTTTACGACTCATGTGTTTTTTTTGCTGCATGCATTCTTTTGCAGAAATGCAACATGTAGTAATTTTCAGAGGCGTTTTTTTGCCGCAAAAAACGCATGCGTTCATTTGCGTTTGATTTGCGTCAAAAAATACATTGATGTCTATGGAAACGCATGCGTTTTTACGTACATGCGTTTGCTTGCGTTTTAAACGCATGCGTTTTTATAGAAAAAAACAAGAATACACCCTGATAAGCCACCCCCCACCATTAAGGTGACAAAGGGATCCTAACCCTAACCCTAGGGATCCAAACCCTAACCTTAACCCTAACCCTAACAATATGACAGTGAATACTCTCCGAGTTTATATTTTTAGTACTCTATAGCAATACCGTATATCTTGGGGTGTCCACATTGAACATAGCTTTTCTCCTACGTATCATTGGGGGACACAGGACGAATGGGTGTTATGCTGCTGCCACCAGGAGGACACTAAGTTAAACACACACAAAAGATTAACTCCTCCCCTGCAGTATACACCCACGGCTGGACAATCCGGAGCCAGTTCTTACTTAGTGTCTCAGGAGGCACTTGGGTCCTCAGGACCCCACCAATTTTTCTTTTT
This sequence comes from Ranitomeya variabilis, assembly GCF_051348905.1. Classification (NCBI taxonomy): domain Eukaryota; kingdom Metazoa; phylum Chordata; class Amphibia; order Anura; family Dendrobatidae; genus Ranitomeya; species Ranitomeya variabilis. The sequence continues at coordinate 317,284,991 of NC_135235.1, forward strand.
GATTTAACGGAGAGAAGGGAGCGACAGGCAAATTTTCAGCCCTGATCTCTCCCGCACCAACAACGGGCAAGTACACGGAGCGTTCCTCCTGTATCCTTTCCCGCGACGATGGATGCCAGCCCTGGCTCACCTTTCAGTGTGGCGACGGTTCCCTAGCGTTCCGATCTCCCTCCCTCCTTTTCAGGCGACCATGGGGACTAATCATCCACCTAAGTCTCCTGGAGCCAGGGCACAGCCGGACAGATTGACAGGGCGTCCGTGCAGCCGTCCACTGCATCACCACTGTATATAGCGGTTGACACATGGCGGCAGTAGCTCTCCACCCTCTCCCTATCAAGGTGAAGGTGGATGGAGCATCGGTCCCATCGCACAAGGTAAGTGCGGGGACCGACGAGCTGGCAGCAGGGGGGGCCCCCTTACTCTCTTCCAATGCGGCTCTGCAGCCGCGGGGCAGCGTGCGGCTCTGCAGCCGCGGGGCAGCGTGCGGCTCTGCAGCCGCGGGGCAGCGTGCGGCTCTGCAGCCGCGGGACAGCGTGAGGCTCTGCAACCGCGGGGCAGCGTGCGGCTCTGCAGCCGCGGGGCAGCGTTATTCCTCTGTGGGGGCTCGGCGCCCAGGCCCGGGCCGGACTAGCGCCCGCCTACAAGCACGCCGCCGCCCGCCCACGACACGCCCCCTCCCTGGGCGCTTCTCGCTCCCGAGAAGCGCCCTTCTCACATCTCGGCGGCCATCTTGGATCAGGAAGTGCGCTGACGGCTCTGCAGCACCGCAGCGCACAGGAGGATCTCCCTGCCAGCCACCGCAGAACTTAGGTGAGACGCACCCAATAGGATTGTCTCCCCCCCTGCCAGTACGCTCATTTAATCAGAAACATGTCACAGTCTAGGCATAAACAGACTGGAAAGACCCACTCTGTTATTTTTGCTGTGTGCACCTCCTGCAAGATATCTCTGCCCCGAGGTCACACTACCCCGCTGTGCTCCGCCTGCGAAACGCCTGCGGCACAGGATACTCCGGCCTCTGACCCGGAATGTACCGAGCCTAGTACCCCCGCATGGGCGTCCTCCCTCGCTCGCTCTGTGGCATCTTTGGAAAGGACGATACAGTCCCTCCGTGACCCGTCCCTTACTCAGGGAACTTCCACGGAGGTTGTAACGCGGTCTAAGAACCCTTCGCGGTCTAGAGGTCGTACTGTTTCTAGAAGCCCTCACTCATCCAAGAAAAGGTCCAGAGTAATGTCTCCGGTCCGTGATCAGCCCTCAAACTCAGAGAGCGATGTCTCTCGTCACTCTTCCCCGACTCATAGCAGGGAATCCCTCCTGGATGACGCATCCGACGCGTCCTGTTCTCCAGAGTATCGTCACGATCAAGAGACTCTAGATTCTCTTATAGATTCTGTTAGTCAGACGCTTCAGTTAGAGGATGAAATCCCGTCCAAGGCGGCTCATCCCGTGTCATTTGGGCGAGCCACAAAGGCTCATAAATTTTTTCCTACGCACCCTCAGTTCAAGGATATTGTAGATCAACATAGAGTCCGTCCGGATAAACGTTTCTCAGGTCAGAAGGCTATGCAATCAAAGTATCCGTTCGCTCAGGACCTAACTAAGGAGTGGTCTCAGTCACCCTCCGTGGACCCGCCAGTGTCGCGGCTAGCCACCAAGGCGGTTCTATCCTCCTCCGAGGGTGCGTCCGTCAAGCATCCCACTGATAGACAAATTGACCAGATGGCTCGCTCGGCTTTTGAAGCCTCCTCGGCTTCTCTCTTTCCCTCTTTTGCCATCACGTGGGTCGCAAAAGCCATGTCCCATTGGGCAGAGTCTTTATCCTCTACGGCACTACGGGCCGACTTACCCCCAGAAATTTCACACCTGGCCACTCAGATCGCCAGAGCGGGGGACTTTGTAGTTTCCGCGTCCTTAGACGCGGCCAACTGTGCCTCACAGGCAGCGGCCAATGCTGTCACGATCCGCAGATCCCTTTGGCTCAGGGACTGGAAAGCGGACTCGGGATCCAAAAAATCCCTCACGTCTCTTCCATACCAGGGCGAACGTCTATTTGGGGATAAACTAGACAAAATAATCGCAGACTCCACAGGAGGAAAGAGCAAATTTCTTCCCCAGCAACGTACTTTTCGCCCCTTTCGCAATCAACAGGGCCGAGGCCGATATTTCCGTTTCGGCTCCAATTGGTCCAATCCCTCCTCCGCGCCACCTGGCGTCGGGAGAGGTCAGCGCAAGGACAGAGCCTCCCAGCCGTCTTACAAGCCTTCTCCCACTTGGAGAGGCAGACCCAGACAACAGGGATCCCGAGGGCCCAGACCTGGCAGGTCCCCACCTCAATGACTTTTGGCAAACACCGAAGGACACCGACAAAGTAGGCGGCCGCCTACTTTTCTTTCGGGACGCGTGGCTCTCGGTAGTTTCCGACCGATGGGTCCGCGACCTAGTGTCCTACGGTTACAGGATAGAGTTTGTCTCTCTTCCCCCGCCTCGTTTCTTCCAGTCCCCCCCTCCCAGGGCAAGGGTCGGTCAGTATTTCCAGGCTATAAGGTCGCTATGGGAAGATGGGGTCATCATCCCGGTACCTCAGAACGAGTGGTACCAAGGTTTTTATTCCAACCTTTTCATCGTACCAAAAAAGGACGGCTCAGTACGTCCAATACTAGACCTCAAACTTCTCAACAGGTACGTACGCGTACATCATTTCCGTATGGAGTCCCTCCGCTCGGTGATTGCCTCTCTGGAAGAGGGCGAGTTTCTTGCATCTCTAGATGTGCAGGACGCTTATCTGCACATCCCCATCCTACCGTCTCATCAGCGGTTCCTCCGCTTCGCGGTCCAGGGACACCATTTTCAGTTTGTCGCCCTACCCTTCGGGCTTGCCACTGCCCCTCGGGTATTCACCAAGGTCATGGCAGCTGCCGTGGCCATTCTCCATGCTCGAGGTATAGTGGTGTTGCCCTACTTGGACGACATTCTCATAAAGGGTCCCTCTTTTCGGTCCTGCTCAGAAGCAGTAGACGTCACGATAAATACCTTTTTGCGCCTGGGTTGGAAGATCAATTTCAAAAAATCTTCTCCAGTCCCGGCTCAAACCATATCCTACCTGGGGATGATCCTAGATTCCTCTCGGGGTCTAGTACTTCTACCTCCGGAAAAGGTATCCACTCTGCAGAGAGAAGTCCGAAAGCTTACCCAACCTCTCCCTCACTCCCTACGTTTCTCCATGAGGGTTCTCGGCAGGATGGTGGCGGCAATGGAGGCAGTGCCCTTTGCGGTATTTCACCTCCGTCCCCTACAGCACGCCCTTCTAGCAGTATGGGACAGGAATCCTGCCTCGCTAGACCGCCGTCTCCTGCTCTCTCGCTCAATCAGGCAGTCCCTCAGGTGGTGGACCAAGAGGTCCTCCCTGACTCGGGGGAAGTCCTTTCTTCCGGTGCACTGGTTGGTCGTCACAACGGACGCCAGTCTCTTCGGCTGGGGCGCTGTGTTCCGATGCCACTCGACTCAGGGTCGCTGGTCCCCGCAGGAATCCCAGCTGCCCATCAACATCCTAGAGATTCGGGCAATCCGACTGGCACTCCGCCAGTTTCAGCCGTTTCTTTCCGGCCGCGCGGTCAGAGTCCAGTCCGACAACGCCACTGCGGTAGCCTACATCAACCGGCAAGGGGGCACTCGCAGCAAGGCGGCCATGGTCGAGGTATCGCTCATTCTCCGCTGGGCCGAGACCAACCACTCCATACTATCAGCAGTTTACATCCCGGGCGTGGAAAACTGGGAAGCGGACTTTCTAAGTCGCCACAGCCTCGATCCCGGAGAGTGGTCTCTCCATCCCGCAGTCTTTCACCAGATATGCTCTCGTTGGGGGACTCCGGACGTGGACCTGATGGCATCTCGCCTCAATTGCCAGGTTCCCGTCTTCATGGCCAGGTCTCACGACCCCTCAGCCTTCGGAGCCGACGCTCTAGTCCTCTCATGGCAGGGTTTCAGACTCCCATACATTTTTCCCCCAATTCCTCTTCTGGCAAAGGTAATCAGGAAGATCAGGGCAGAACGGATTCCAGTAATTCTCATCGCCCCGGACTGGCCGCGCAGGACGTGGTACGCCGAGATGGTGCAACTGGTCTCAGACGTACCCTGGAGGCTGCCAAGTCGCGCAGACCTTCTGTCTCAAGGGCCCATTTACCACCCGAACTCAGAGGCCCTATCTTTAACGGCGTGGCCGTTGAGTCCTGGGTACTGAGGCAGAAGGGTTTGCCCCAGACGGTTATATCTACCATGCTCCGCGCACGCAAGCCTTCCTCCATGCGCATCTACCACCGCGCCTGGAAGGCTTACTTCGCCTGGTGCAGAGATCGGGGTCGGTCTCCCCTCCAATTTTCTATTCCTCACATTTTGGAATTCCTCCAATCAGGCGTAGACTTGGGCCTTGCTCTCAGCTCTCTTAAGGGCCAAATTTCTGCTCTCTCGGTTCTTTTCCAGAGAAGGATTGCAAACAAATTGCAAGTCAAGACTTTCATCCAGGGAGTTTCTCATATGGTTCCACCTTACAAGATGCCCTTGGAACCATGGGATCTGAATCTGGTCCTCTGTGCTCTTCAAGAGCCACCCTTTGAACCCTTGCAAGAAGTGTCCTTGCGGTTCTTATCGTGGAAGATTGCCTTTCTCGTGGCTGTCACGTCTATTAGACGTGTCTCTGAGCTAGCAGCCCTGTCTTGCCAACCTCCTTTCCTCGTGTTCCACCAGGACAAGGTAGTTCTACGGACATGTCCGACTTTTCTTCCGAAGGTCGTTTCCTCATTCCATCTTAATGAGGAGATTGTTCTTCCCTCACTGTGCCCTGCTCCTTCTCACCGCACGGAAAGGGCGCTCCACACTCTGGACCTAGTGAGGGGTCTCAGACGTTATGTCTCTAGAACTGCGTCTCTCCGTAGGTCAGACGCCTTGTTCGTTCTTCCGGAAGGGCCACGGAAGGGTCTACCCGCTTCCAAGGCCTCCATTGCCAAGTGGATTCGTTCCGCCATCCAAGAGTCCTACCGTGTCAAGGGTCACGCCGCACCTCCGGGGATCAAGGCTCATTCTACCCGGTCAGTCGGCGCGTCCTGGGCCATCCGGCATCAGGCATCGGCAGCACAGGTCTGTAAGGCTGCCACATGGTCCAGCCTACATACGTTCACGAAGCACTACCATGTGCACTCTCAGGCCTCGGCAGACGCGTCCGTCGGTAGGCGAATCCTACAAGCGGCAGTGTCTCATCTGTAGCTCGTAGGCACGCACAGCATTTATAACTTCTTGTTGCCCACCCAGGGACTGCTTTGGGACGTCCCATTCGTCCTGTGTCCCCCAATGATACGTAGGAGAAAAGGAGATTTTTGTGTACTCACCGTAAAATCTCTTTCTCCGAGTCAATCATTGGGGGACACAGCACCCTCCCTGTTAGCCTAGTTTGGCTTGGTTATTCTTTTCAGTCTGTGTTTTTGACTATAACATGTTTTCTGTTTTTAACTGGTTTACTCCTACTGCTTTGTTACCGAACTGGCTCCGGATTGTCCAGCCGTGGGTGTATACTGCAGGGGAGGAGTTAATCTTTTGTGTGTGTTTAACTTAGTGTCCTCCTGGTGGCAGCAGCATAACACCCATTCGTCCTGTGTCCCCCAATGATTGACTCGGAGAAAGAGATTTTACGGTGAGTACACAAAAATCTCCTTTTTATTAGAAGAATGTCCTGGTCTCCAGGTCAACATAATAGCCAATCCCTATGGATCCCTAGGATCCCTTGGGTTAGGGGTAGGGTTAGGGTTTGGATCCCTAGGGTTAGGGGTAGGGTTAGGGTTAGGGTTTGGATCCCTAGGGGTAGGGTTAGGGTTTGGATCCCTAGGGTTATGGTTAGGGGTAGGGTTAGGGTTTGGATCCCTTTATCACCTTGATGGTGGGGGGTGGCTTATCGGTGACCTGGTGACCAGGACATTCTTCTAATAAAAAGCTACCCCTAACCCTAAGGATCCTAACCCTAACCCTAGCTAATTCTATTAATAGTGGGTTTTCTAGTTGATTTTGATGATTGATGATTGGCAGCTGTTACACACTTCTCAGCATGCGTTTCAAAAACGCAAGAAAAAACGCATGTAAACGCGTCAAAACGCCGCGTTTTTTTTCTGCATGCAAAAACGCATGCGTCTAAAAAATGCAGCGTTTGCACGCGTTTACATGCGTTTTTTCACCACCTGCGTTTTTTTTACAAACGCTGCAGATCAAAACGCAAGTGTGAAACCAGCCTAACACATATTTTCAGTTGTTTCACACTTTTTTGTTAAGTATATAATTCCACATGTGTTAATTCATAGTCTTGATGCCTTAAGTGTGAGTTTACAATTTGCTTAGTCATGAAAATACAGAAAAATCTTTAAATGAGATGTGTCCAAACTATTGGTCTGTACTGTACAGTCATGGCCAAAAGTTTTGAGAATGACACCAAAATTATATTTTCACATGATCTGCTGCCCTCTGGTTTTTATTAGTGTTTGTCTGATGTTTATATCACATACAGAAATATAATTGCAATCATATTATGAGTACCAATAGGTTATATTGACAGTTAGAATGAGTTAATGCAGCAAGTCAATATTTGCAGTGTTGACCCTTCTTCTTCAAGACCTCTGCAATTCTCCCTGGCATGCTCTCAATCAACTTCTGGACCAAATCCTGACTGATAGCAGTCCATTCTTGCATAATCAATGCTTGCATTTTGCCAGAATTTGTTGGTTTTTGTTTGTCCACCCGTCTCTTGATGAATGACCACAAGTTCTCAATGGGATTAAGATCTGGGGAGTTTCCAGGCCATGGACCCAAAATCTCTATGTTTTGTTCCATGAGCCATTTAGTTATCACCTTTGCTTTATGGCAAGGTGCTCCATCATGCTGGAAAAGGCATTGTTGGACGCCAAACTGCTCTTGGACGGTTGGGAGAAGTTGCTCTTGGAGGACATTCTGGTACCATTCTTTATTCATGGCTGTGTTTTTAGGCAAGACTGTGAGCCGATTCCCTTGGCTGAGAAGCAACCCCACACATGAATGGTTTCAGGATGCTTTACAGTTGGCATGAGACAAGACTGGTGGTAGCGCTCACCTCTTCTTCTCCGAATAAGCTGTTTTCCAGATGTCCCAAACAATCGAAAAGGGGATTCATCAGAGAAAATGACTTTGCCCCAGTCCTCAGCAGTCCACTCCCTGTACCTTTTGCAGAATATCAGTCGGTCCCTGATGTTTTTTCTGGAGAGAAGTGGCTTCTTTGCTGCCCTCCTTGAAACCAGGCCTTGCTCACAGTGTCTCCGCCTCACAGTGCGTGCAGAAGCACTCACACCAGCCTGCTGCCATTCCTGAGCAAGCTCGGCACTGCTGGTAGTCCGATCCCGCAGCTGAAACAGTTTTAAGATACGGTCCTGGCGCTTACTGGTCTTTCTTGGGCACCCTGGAGCCTTTTTGACAACAATGGAAGCTCTCTCCTTGAAGTTCTTGATGATGCGATAGATTGTTGACTGAGGTACAATCTTTGTAGCTGCGATACTCTTCCCTGTTAGGCCATTTTTGTGCAGTGCAATGCACGTGTTTCTTTAGAGATAACCATGGTTAACTGAAGAGAAACAATGATACCAAGCACCATCCTCCTTTTAAAGTGTCCAGTGATGTCATTCTTACTTAATCATGACTGATTGATCGCCAGCCCTGTCCTCATCAACACCCACACCTGTGTTAATGGATCAATCACTAAAACGATGTTAGCTGCTCCTTTTAAGGCAGGACTGCAATGATGTTGAAATGTGTTTTGGGGGTTAAAGTTCATTTTCTGGGCAAATATTGACTTTGCAAGTACAGTAATTGCTGTTAAGCTGATCACTCTGACATTCAGGAGTATATGCAAATTGCCATTAGAAAAAATGAAGCAGTAGACTTTGGAAAAATTAATATTTGTCTCATTCTCAAAATGTTTGTCCATGACTGTATGTATATGTGTATATATATATATATATATGTGTGTATATATATATATATATATATATATATATATATATATATATATACTAGCTGTACTACCCGGCTTCGCCCGGGTTAATGACTGCTGTTAGCAAAATAGAATGTGTTAACAAAAATTTATTCTGCACACAAAAACCACAAAACAAATAGATAGAAATGTAATTATTAAAAGGCAAAAACTAAGCAAATAGAAGCATTTCACAACATATATTAGCTTTGTTATACTGAGAATGTCTTTGTTGCCTATATTAACCAATCAGAGCTCAGGTTAATTAACTGTAGCAAAATAGAAGCTGAGCTGTGATTGGTTGCTATTGGCAGCCTGATAAATCCCCAGCCAACAGGAAGCCCTCCCCCCTGGCAGTATATATTAGCTCACACATACACATAATAGACAGGTCATGTGACTGACAGCTGCCGTATTTCCTATATGGTACATTTGTTGCTCTTGTAGTTTGCTTATTAATCAGATTTTTATTTTTGAAGGACAATACCAGACTTGTGTGTGTTTTAGGGCGAGTTTTATGTGTCAAGTTGTGTGTGTTGAGTTGCGTGTGGCGACATGCATGTAGCGACTTTTGTGAGATGAGTTTTGTGTGGCGACATGCGTGTAGCAACATTTTGTGTGTTGAGTTGCATGTGACAGGTTAGTGTAGCAAGTTGTGTGCAGCAAGATTTGTGCATGGCGAGTTTTGCGCGTGGCGAGTTTTATGTGTGGTGCATTTTGAGTATGTGCAAGTTTTGTGTGAGGCAACTTTTGCATGTGGTGCAACTTTTGTACATGTGGCAATTTTTCTGTGTGTGCAAGTTTTGCATGAGGTGAGTTTTCCATGAGGTGAGTTTTGCACGTGTGGCGAGTTTTGCGTGAGCCTAGTTTTGCATATGGCGAGTTTTGCATGTAGCGAGTTTTGAGTGGTGACTTTTGTGTTTCGACTTTTATGTGGCGAGGTTGGTGTGTGTGTGTGGTGAAATGTGTGCTGAGGGTGGTATATGTGTTCAAGCACGTGGTAGTGTGTGGCGCATTTTGTGTTTGTGTTCATATCCCCGTGTGTGGTGAGTATCCCATGTCGGGGCCCCACCTTAGCAACTGTACGGTATATACTCTTTGTCGCCATCGCTCTCATTCTTTAAGTCCTCATTGTTCACATCTGGCAGCTGTCAATTTTCCTCCAACACTTTTCCCTTCACTTTTTCCCCATTATGTAGATAGGAGCAAAATTGTTTGGTGAATTGGAACGCGCGGGGTTAAAATTTCACCTCACAACATAGCCTATGACGCTCTCGGGGTCCAGACGTGTGACTGTGCAAAATTTTGTGGCTGTAGCTGCGACGGTACAGATGCCAATCCCGGACATACACACATACATACATACACACATTCAGCTTTATATATTAGATATACCTGTATGTAATCTCCTGTATATAGTATATACCTGTGTGTCATCTCACCTATATATAGTATATATCTGTGTGTCATCTCCTGTATATAGTATATACCTGTATGTCATCTCCTCCTATACATAGCATATACCTGTGTCATCTCCTCCTGTATATACTATATACCTGTAGGTAATCTGCTCCTGTATATAGTATATACCTGTGTGTCATCTCCTCCTGTATATAGTATATACCTGTATGTCATCTCCTCCTGTATGTAGTATGTACCTGTATGTCATCTCCTCCTCTATATAGTATATACCTGTGTGTCATCTCTCCTGTATATAGTATATATCTGTGTGTCATCTCCTCCTGTATATAGTATATACCTGTGTGTCATCTCCCCTGTAAATAGTATATACCTGTGTGTCATCTCCTGTATATAGTATATAGCTGTATGCCATCTCCTCCTGTATTAGCCCTCGTTCACACGTTATTTGGTCAGTATTTTTACCTCAGTATTTGTAAGCTAAAATGGCAGCCTGATAAATCCCCAGCCAACAGTAAGCCCACCCCCTGGCAGTATATATTAGCTCACACATACACATAATAGACTGGTCATGTGACTGACAGCTGCCGGATTCCTATATGGTACATTTGTTGCTCTTGTAGTTTGTCTGCTTATTAATCAGATTTTTATTTTTGAAGGATACCAGACTTGTGTGTGTTTTAGGGCGAGTTTCGTGTGTCAAGTTGTGTGTGTTGAGTTGCGTGTGGCGACATGCATGTAGGGACTTTTGTGAGATGAGTTTTGTGTGGCGACATGCGTGTAGCAACTTTTTGTGTGTCGAGTTGCATGTGACAGGTTAGTGTAGCAAGTTGTGTGCAGCAAGTTTTGCGCATGGCGAGTTTTGCGCGTGGCGAGTTTTATGTGTGGTGCCTTTTGAGTATGTGCAAGTTTTGTGTGAGGCAACTTTTGCATGTGTTGCAACTTTTGTGCATGTGGCAATTTTTCTGCGTGTGGCAATTTTTCTGCGTGTGCAAGTTTTGCGTGTGGCGAGTTTTGCACGTGTGGCGAGTTTTGCATGTGGAGAGTTTTGCGCGTGGCGAGTTTTGAGCGGCGACTTTTGTGTTTCTACTTTTATGTGGCGAGGTTGGTGTATGTGTGGTGAAATGTGCACTGAGGGTGGTATATGTGTTCGAGCACGTGGTAGTGTGTGGCGCATTTTGTGTGTGTGTTCATATCCCCGTGGTGGTGTGATTATCCCATGTTGGGGCCCCACCTTAGCAACTGTACAGTATATACTCTTTGGTGCCATCGCTGTCATTCTTTAAGTCCCCCTTGTTCACATCTGGCAGCTGTTAATTTGCCTCCAACACTTTTCCTTTCATTTTTTCCCCATTATGTAGATAGGGGCAAAATTGTTTGGTGACTTGGAAAGCGCGGGGTTAAAATTTCACCTCACAATATAGCTTTGACGCTCTCAGGGTCCAGACGTGTGACTGTGCAAAATTTTGTGCCTGTAGCTGCGACGCCTCCAACACTTTTCCTTTCACTTTTTCCCCATTATGTAGATAGGGGCAAAATTGTTTGGTGAATTGGAAAGCGCGGGGTTAAAATTTCACCTCACAACATAGCCTATGACGCTCTCGGGGTCCAGACGTGTGACTGTGCAAAATTTTGTGGCTGTAGCTGCTACGGTTCAGATGCCAATCCCGGACATACATACATACATACATACATACACACACACACACATTCAGCTTTATATATTAGATATATATATATAAGCTGAATGCGTGTGTGTGTGTGTGTGTGTGTGTGTGTGTGTGTGTGTGTGTGTGTGTGTGTGTGTCCGGGATTGGCATCTGAACCGTCGCAGCTACAGCCACAAAATTTTGCACAGTCACACGTCTGGACCCCGAGAGCGTCATAGGCTATGTTGTGAGGTGAAATTTTAACCCCGTGCTTTCCAATTCACCAAACAATTTTGCCCCTATCTACATAATGGGGAAAAAGTGAAAGGAAAAGTGTTGGAGGCGTCGCAGCTACAGGCACAAAATTTTGCACAGTCACACGTCTGGACCCCGAGAGCATCAAAGCTATGTTGTGAGGTGAAATTTTAACTCCGCGCTTTCCAATTCATCAAACAATTTTGCCCCTATCTACATAATGGGGAAAAAATGAAAGGAAAAGTGTTGGAGGCAAATTAACAGCTGCCAGATGTGAACAAGGGGGACTTAAAGAATGAGAGCGATGGCGCCAAAGAGTATATACTGTACAGTTGCTAAGGTGGGGCCCCAACATGGGATAATCACCACACCACCACGGGGATATGAACACACACACAAAATGCGCCACACACTACCACGTGCTCGAACACATATACCACCCTCAGCGCACATTTCACCACACATACACCAGCCTCGCCACATAAAAGTCGAAACACAAAAGTCGCCGCTCAAAACTCGCCACGCGCAAAACTCTCCACATGCAAAACTCGCCACACGTGCAAAACTCACCTCATGGAAAACTCGCCACACGCAAAACTTGCACATGCGGAAAAATTGCCACATGCACAAAAGTTGCACATACTCAAAAGGCACCACACATAAAACTCGCCACGCGAAAAAACTCGCCATGCGCAAAACTTGCTGCACACAACTTGCTACACTAACCTGTCACATGCAACTCGACACACAAAAAGTTGCTACACGCATGTCGCCACACAAAACTCATCTCACAAAAGTCGCTACATGCATGTCGCCACACGCAACTCAACACACACAACTTGACACGAAACTCGCCCTAAAACACACACAAGTCTGGTATTATCCTTCAAAAATAAAAATCTGTTTAATAAGCAGACAAACTACAAGAGCAACAAATGTACCATATAGGAATCCGGCAGCTGTCAGTCACATGACCTGTCTATTATGTGTATGTGTGAGCTAATATATACTGCCAGGGCGTGGGCTTACTGTTGGCTGGGGATTTATCAGGCTGCCAATTTAGCTTACAAATACTGAGGTAAAAATACTGACCAAATAACGTGTGAACGAGGTCTAATACAGGAGGAGATGACATACAGATATATACTATATACAGGAGGAGATGACACACAGGTATATACTATTTACAGGGGAGATGACATACAGATATATACTATATACAGGAGGAGATGACACACAGGTATATACTATTTACAGGAGAGATGACACACAGGTATATACTATATAGAGGAGGAGATGACATACAGGTACATACTACATACAGCAGGAGATGACATACAGGTATATACTATATACAGGAGGAGATGACACACAGGTATATACTATTTACAGGGGAGATGACACACAGGTATATGCTATATACAGGAGGAGATGACACACAGATATATACTATATACAGGAGAGATGACACACAGGTATATACTATATAGAGGAGGAGATGACATACAGGTACATACTACATACAGCAGGAGATGACATACAGGTATATACTATATACAGGAGGAGATGACACACAGGTATATACTATATACAGGAGCAGATTACCTACAGGTATATAGTATATACAGAAGGAGATGACATACAGGTATATGCTATGTATAGGAGGAGATGACGTACAGGTATATACTATATACAGGAGGAGATGACACACAGATATATACTATATATAGGTGAGATGACACACAGGTATATACTATATACAGGAGGAGATTACATACAGGTATATACTATATATAGGAGAAGATGACATACAGGTATATACTATATACAGGGGACATGACACACAGCAGGTATATACTATATACAGGGGAGATGACATACAGGTATATACTATATACAGGAGATGACATACAGGTGTATACTATATATAAGGGAGATGACAAACATGTATATACTGAGGTGAAAATGAGAGGTGTGAGGTGAAAATGAAAAGGTGTGAGTGCAAAATGAGAGGAGTGAGGGAAAATAGTGGAGTGATCGGAAAATGACAGATGTGAGGTCGAAATGACAAGTGTTAGGGGGGAATGAGAGGAGTGAGGGGGAAAATGAGAGGTGTGAGGGAGAAAATGAGAGATGTGAGGGGGAAAATGAAAGATGTGATGGGGAAAATGAGTGGCGTGATGGGAAAATAAGAGAAGTTAGGTGCTATAACTAACCACAGATATTTACTATGCCCAGGCAACGCCGGGCTCTTCAGCTAGTATAATATATTTCTGTAACAAAATATAAGATGTGTTGCAAAATGTTTCTTCTGGAAAATGGTTTTCTTGATCGGTTCTTTCCCTACCTCCCATAGCCTTCACTTCATGTTCCGCTCCCTAGAGATAAAGGAGTTTTGAACTAAATAATAATGAATGACCACTTCTAATTGATTTAAATGGAAAATGCATAATTTTGCTGCAGTACTAAATTGGCATACAAGTGTCACATTAGGTATGGAAATAGCCTCCCTTTTAGAAAGGAAGAGGAAACAAGCCTTGCCACATGACCTGAGAAAGGAATCCAAACCAGACATTCCATTTGCAGACCCATGTTTTGGGGCATTTGCCCCTCATCAGTGCAAAGCAAGAGGCCTCATTTGGCTATGTGAGAGACCTCTGATGTAAAGTCTCCTTATAGAGAGTGCCAAGTTGTCTTAAGGAGACTTATAGGCCACAAAATGCTCCTCCTCTAAATTTGCATATCTTATGAATATACCATCAATGCCCATAAATAATATTTCCTTTGGACTTTCAATTTTTTCTCTCTTTGTAGAATTTCCCAGCATTGAACCTGTCACACTAAGAGTGAAATCAAAAGAGCCGCCGTCCAACAGTGAAAATATTTGTTTGGATGGAAGAGATGTAATAAATTATACAGTAGGTAAGTTCTTAAGACTTTCACAAAGGATAGAGTTTTCTCAACTTGCTTCTGGGAATTGTTCATTTCCCTTATATATGTTATTGTATTGAAAGTTCATCATTTCAAGTTTATTCATCTTGATAGCACAAATAGCTGATCCAGGGAGTCCAGATAGATAAGTTTCCTATCCAACCAAAGAACATCTCTCCTGGCCTGGTGGCAGCTTGTCTTCACTGAGAACTAGAGTTGAGCAGATTAGGGAAATTTTAATTTGCATGTTGGCAAGTTTTCTCCAGGAAATTCAATTTGTGAAGAATTTATTATTTGCTAATTTCATGTACTTTTATTATTCTCTGGGGCCTCTCCAGACCCTAGGGCATAATGAAAAAAAATATTTAAAAAATTGTTATACTGGCTTTACTGCTGACCTCTCCAACCCCTCCGCTGCTCACTGCCACCCATCTGGTTCCTCGCTGCATCTTCAGATTCCCTGCTGCTCGCAATGGAAACTTTGTATCTCACGTACTGTGCTTAGACTTCTGGATGTTATGGAGCCCAGGAGGATTCTGATGGAGTTCACGGCATCATAACGTACGCTGTGACCTCTCACGCACGTGTGCAGAACCCTTTCATTCCCCCCGGAAGTCCCATCACAATGCACGACATACAAAGTTTCCATCGCAAGGAATCTGAAGTTAACGATGAGTAGCGGAGGAGCCTGAGAGGTCAGCAGCGAGGTGAGTATAACGTTTTTTTATTTTTGTAACATTTGGCTGGCGTTCAATGGTTCAGATAAATGGTGGCGAGCGGCTGCCATTTTGCTGAATTTATGCTGAAGCTCATTCATTTTGATGAATGTGGATTTTTGTAAATTTGAGTAGAATTCAATTCCGCACTAATTTTTTCACTCATCTCAAATGAGAACGAAACATCTGTTTTTTTTATTTCAAAATAGCAATTGTACGAACTGTGTCTTCTTCCCCGTGTGTCATCACGTGATGCTGTTACCTTGCTGAAGGGACTGATTAGTGGTGTACCGACACATGGGCCGTGGGGTAGGTGATTCTCACTGTGGAGATGCTGCTGTCATTGCATCCCCTTCATGAAGATTAGGAAAATTCTAAATCAACTTGACCGCGACTGATATATTGCAATCCATGAGCTTTTATAAGGGAGTGTTTTAACATTTTTATACTGAGCACACAATTTTGTGATCAGATGATTCTTTTCACTTCGTATAATGACTTATAAACCATTAGTGTACATTTTCATAAATGTTATATATCAGGAAACAATGCTTCTGCTTTATCAAATTAAGAAGCCTTTCTTTCATGATCCTATGACAACACTTCATGCAACCATCCACTGGTGCTCTGTATAAAGATAAGTCGGAGTATTGAAAATGGCGTAGTGAGCAAACTCACCAATTCTAAAGCGCTCATTCATTATGTAGAAATATGGCACTCTCTCCTTGCAAACTGATGTTTGATGCTCGCGTTTTTAGCAATGGTCTTTAATACAGTTGGATCATAAAAGTATAAACGAGTTTTGTAGGACAGCACTTTTTTTTCAATAATTGATGTGTTTTGTATTCCAGTATTGTTGGGTATTACTGATTATTTAGGCCACAAAGTGACTGCGTGCTCCACAGACAGATAGCTCCCAGATATGCAGTACCTCTTTAAAGTGCACCTGTCATTCTCTGAAAGACTACACTGCATGTATCACAACGAGCAGTGACATTTGTAATTACCTTTTCTGTCCTTTCCCCAAAGCTACAGTACCTGGGACCATTACCCTACTGGATTGTTGCTGAGTCATTTGCATACTGGAACCACAGGCAGAAAATGCCAACAGGAAAGGGAGGAAAAATATTAAGTAAAAAGAAAAATAACATTAAAAAAGTAAGCATTTCTGAAATCTATAGCAAGCCTAGGTGATGTGTATAAACTCAGAATGACAAGTGCACTTTAAACCTCTCAATACTTCACATCTTGACAATTGTTAGTCTGTTATGCCATTATAGCAGTGTCATTAACTTTTTGGATTGTTATTAAATAAGTCTTTTGTCACAAGTTCCGAACAGCTCACTTTGCTGTACACCCATCTTTCCATAGACGTGCCATAAAAAAAAGTGCTTGCACGTACCAACATTTGTAAAATTTATAATATAATGATTATGCCATCTATATGTTTGTGTAGCACAAGCGATCTGAAGATATCGCACCTACACGTGACACGCAATTTTTTTTTTAGCTACTAAAATATTAAAGAGCTAAATAAGTTTGGCCTCAGAATCTGTCTGTAGGATCAACCCTCTTAAGCAGTCTATATGGACATGCAGGTCATAGAGGCTTTAATAAATTGTTACCGATGATATCTGCAATCTTATTCCAGAGAAAGCCACATTTTTGTTAATCTGTAAATGAGCCGCTAAAGGGATTGTTCGGTCTAAAACTACAAGTCTGCAGTGACTCTGTGACTGCAGACTTGTGAATCCTTTCATCGCACTCGCTGCAAGGAGTCTCCAGTATCCGTGCCGGGAAGCAAATATGCAATATGTATACTCCCAGTCACAACCAGACTAGATGGGCGCTGCCTCAGTGAATGCAAGTGTATTGAGCGAGGCCGGAAACCGTCTAGTCTGATTGTGGCCAGGAGTATGCATATCATATACTTGCGGTCACATGACCACTGTTCCCAGCGCTGATATTGGAAATCCTCATAGCGCACAGTGCCCCGCGATGTGAGGATTCATAAGTCTGCAGTCACATAGAGCGACTGAAGACTTGTAGTTTTAGACTGGATAACCCCATTAACCCCTTTCTGACATTGGACGTACTATCCCGTTGAGGTGGGGTGGGCCCGTATGACCACCGACGGGATAGTACGTCCAGCGCGATCGGCGGCGCTCACGGGGGGAGCGCGGCCGGGTGGCAGCTGATTATCACAGCTGACATCCGGCACTATGTGCCAGGAGCTGACACGGACCGCCCCGGGCACATTAACCCCCGGCACACCGCTATCAAACATGATCGCGGTGTGCCGGCGATACAGGGAAGCATCGCGCAGAAGGGGGGCTCCCTGCGTGCTTCCCTGAGACCCCCGGAGCAACGCGATGTGATCGCGTTGCTGCGAGGGTCTCTTACCTCCTCCTCGCTGCAGGTGCCGGGATCCAAGATGGCCGTGGCATCTGGGTCCTGCAGGGAGAGAGGTGGCTTACCGAGTGCCTGCTCAGAGCAGGCGCTTGGTTAGACTGCAGTGCTGTAAGTCAGATCGGTGATCTGACAGAGTGCTGTGCAAACTGTCAGATCACCGACCTGTGATGCCCCCCCCCGGGACAAAGTAAAAAAGTTTAAAAAAAAATTACCACATGTGTTAAAAAAAAAATAAAAAAATTCCTAAATAACGAAAAAAATATATATATATTATTCCCATAAACACATTTCTTTATCTAAATAAAAAAAATAAAACAATAAAAATACACATATTTAGTATCGCCGCGTCTGTAACGACCCCACCTATAAAACTATATCACTAGTTAACCCCTTCAGTGAACACTGTAGGAAAAAAAAAAACGAGGCAAAAAACAACGCTTTATTATCATACCGCTGAACAAAAAGTGGAATAACACGCGATCAAAAAGACAGATATAAATAACCATGGTACCGCTGAAAACGTCATCTTGTCCCGCAAAAAACGAGCCGCCATACCGCGTCATCAAAGAAAAAATAAAAAAGTTATAGTCCTCAGAATAAAGCGATGCCAAAATAATTATTTATTCTATAAAAGTTTTTATCGTATAAAAGCGCCAAAACATAAAAAAATGATATAAATGAGGTATCGCTGTAATCGTACTGACCCGAAGAATAAAACTGCTTTATCAATTTTACCAAACATGGAACGGTATAAACGCCTCCCCCAAAAGAAATTCATGAATAGCTGGTTTTTGGTCATTCTGCCTCACAAAAATTGGAATAAAAAGCAATCAAAAACTGTCACGTGTCCAAAAATGTTACCAATAAAAACGTCAACTCGTCCTGCAACAAGACCTCACATGACTCTGTGGACCAAAATATGGAAAAATTATAGGTCTCAAAATGTGGAGACGCAAAAACTTTTTTGCTATAAAAAGCGTCTTTTAGTGTGTGACTGCTGCTAATCATAAAAATCTGCTATAAAAATGCTAAATAAGTAATAGTAAATCAAACCCCCCTTCATCACCCCCTTAGTTAGGGAAAAATAATAAAATTAAAAAAATGTATTTCCATTTTATTAGGGTTAGGGCTAGGGTTAGGGTTACGGTTAGGGCTAGGGTTGGGGTTAGGGCTGGGGCTAGGGTTGGGGCTAGGGTTGGAGCTAAAGTTAGGGTTAGGGTTGGGGCTAAAGTTAGGGTTAGGGTTGGGGCTAAAGTTAGGGTTAGGGTTGGGGCTAAAGTTAGGGTTAGGGTTTGGATTACATTTACGGTTGGGATTAGAGTTAGGGGTGTGTCAGGGTTAGGGGTGTGGTTAGGGTTACCGTTGGGATTAGGGTTAGGAGTGTGTTTGGATTAGGGTTTCAGTTAGAATTGGGGAGTTTCCACTGTTTAGGCACATCAGGGGCTCTCCAAACGCAACATGGTGTCCGATCTCAATTCCAGCCAATTCTGCATTGAAAAAATAAAACAGTGCTCCTTCCCTTCCGAGCTTTACCGTGCGCCCAAACAGGGGTTACCCCAACATATGGGGCATCAGCATACTCGGGACAAATTGGACAACAACTTTTGGGGTCCAAGTTCTCTTGTTACCCTTGGGAAAATATAAATTTGGGGGGCTAAAAATCATTTTTGTGGGAAAAAAAAAAAAAGATTGTTTATTTTCACGGCTCTACGTTGTAAACTGTAGTGAAACACCTGGGGGTTCAAAGTTCTCACAACACATTTAGATAAGTTCCTTGGGAGGTCTAGTTTCCAATATGGGGTCACTTTTGGGGGTTTCTACTGTTTGGGTACATCAGGGGCTCTGCAAATGCAACGTGATGCCTGCAGACCAATCCATCTAAGTCTGCATTCCAAATGGCGCTCCTTCCCTTCCGAGCTCTGCCATGCGCCCAAACAGTGGTTCCCCCCACATATGGGGTATCAGCGTACTCAGGACAAATTGGACAACAACTTTTGGGTTCCAAGTTATCCTGTTACCCTTGTGAAAATACAAAACTGGGGGCTAAAAAATCATTTTTGTGAAGAAAAAAAAAAAAAAAAAAAAAAGAATTTTTATTTTCACGGCTCTGCGTTATAACCTGTAGTGAAACACTTAAGGGATCAAAGCTCTCAAAACACATCTAGATAAGTTCCTTAGGGGATCAAGAATTGTAATTGTGGCTACAGGTTTTTTGTAGTGTTGTTCAATAAAGATTATCTTTTAACATAGCACAGTATACTGGTTGTTCTTTTGTGGTTACAAGTTCCTTAGGGGGTCTACTTTCCAAAATGCTGTCACTTGTGGGGGGGGGGGTTTAATGTTTAGGCACATCAGGGGCTCTCCAAACGCGACATGGCGTCCCATCTTAATTCCAGTCAATTTTGCATTGAAAAGTCAAATGGCGCTCCTCCCCTTCCGAGCTCTGCCATGCGCCCAAACAGTCGTTTACCCCCACATATGGGGTATCGGCGTACTCAGGACAAATTGCACAACAACTTTTGTGGTCTAATTTCTTCTCTTACCCTTGGGAAAATTAAAAATTGGGGGCGAAAAGATAATTTTTGTGAAAAAATATGATTTTTTATTTTTACGGCTCTGCATTATAAACTTCTGTGATGCACTTGTTGGGTCAAAGTGCTCACCACACATCTAGATAAGTTCCTTACTTAACAAAATGGTGTCACTTGTGGGGGGTTTCAATGTTTAGGCACATCAGGGGCTCTCCAAACGCAACATGGCGTTCCATCTCAATTCCAGTCAATTTTGCATTGAAAAGTCAAATGGCGCTCCTTCCCTTCCGAGCTGTGCGGTGCGCCCAAACAGTGGTTTACCCCCACATATGGGGTATCGGTGTACTCAGGACAAATTGTACAACAACTTTTGGGGTCCATTTTCTCCTGTTACCCTTGGTAAAATAAAACAAATTGGAGCTGAAATAAATTTTGTGTAAAAAAAATGTAAATGTTAATTTTTATTTAAACATTCCAAAAATTCCTGTGAAACACCTGAAGGGTTAATAAATTTCTTGAATGTGGTTTTGAGCACCTTGAGGGGTGCAGTTTTTAGAATGGTGTCACACTTGGTCATTTTCTGTCATATAGACCCCTCAAAATGACTTCAAATGAGATGTGGTCCCTAAAGAAAAAATGGTGTTGTAAAAATGAGAAATTGCTGGTCAACTTATAACCCTTATAACTCCCTAACAAAAAAAAATGTTGGTTCCTAAATTGTGCTGATGTAAAGTTGACATGTGGGAAATGTTACCTATTAAGTATTATGTGTGACATATCTCTGTGATTTAAGGGCATAACAATTCAAAGTTGGAAAATTGCGAAATTTTCAAAATTTTCGCCAAATTTCCGTTTTTTTCACAAATAAACGCAAGTTATATCGAAGAAATTTTACAACTATCATGAAGTACAATATGTCACGAGAAAACAGTGTCAGAATCGCCAAGATCCGTTGAAGCGTTCCAGAGTTATAACCTCATAAAGGGACAGTGGTCAGAATTGTAAAAATTGGCCCGGTCATTAACGTGCAAACCACCCTTGGGGGTAAAGGGGTTAAGATCTATGGGCTGGACATAAATCTGCCTCCAGAGCTTATTTTATATGAAATATGTTCTCACTAGTGTGACACATGTAGATCAGGAGAGCAGGCTGTCAGTCGTTACATGTCTCGTATCGGTAACACCTCCTTTCATGTAAAATAAGCTCTGTAAACTGATTCTCAGGGAGATCTATGTCCCACCAATAGATCTTTACAGTTAAAACACCTTTTTCTTATATAAAAATTACCTCTGGAATAAGACCTCAGTTTGCAGATATCAAGGTGTCATTTTCATCTTTCTAGGACTTGCGTGCGCATATAGATGGCTTGATCCTACTGACATGCCCTTTAATCGTACTGACCTTGCTAATCATGTTTACTGCTCACTGAACAAGACTCAAAGTTCATTGGTGGAATTGCATTTTTTTGCAGCATTTCACTCCACTTGGATTTTTTGTCTTTCCGTTTTTCAGTACATTATGTGGTAAAGTGTATGGTGGCACTTGAAACTACAGTAAAGCAGACAGCTGGGGGCTGGTATTCTCACGCTGGCATGGGGCCATAAATATTGGCCTCTCAGCCTAAAAATAGCAGAACGCGGCCACCTAGAAAAGGCACATCTATTAGATGCGCCAATTCTGGCCCTTTGCCCAGCTCTTCCCACTTGCCCTGTAGCGGTGGCAAGTGGGGTTCATATTTGTGGGGTTGATGTCACCTTTGTATTGTCTGGTGACATCTAGCCCACAGACTTGTAATGGAGAGGCATCTAGAAGACAACTATCCATTACAAATCAAATAGTTGTATTGTAAATATACACGCAGCCAGGATATTTTTTTATTTTAAATCAAAAAAATACACTTTAACTTAAAAATAACAAACACAGTTATACGCACCTAACGTCCATTATTCTGAAGCCATGGTCTCCTATACTAAAAAAATAAAAAAACAACCAAAGCTCTCGCCTGTCCGTCATTCTGTCCCACGTCGTAATCCACTTTTGGGGATAAACTGTTTTCAACCTTGATGGTGCCTAGATGTGACCATCCAGGCTGAGAACCACTGGTGAATGATCTGCTACGAGCTCAGCATCAGTGACTAGCGATGACGTCATCGAGGTTACTGCTGGTCACTGAGGCTGCGTTCCCAGTCGGGCCCCTGAATTACGGTGACCTCGGTGAGATCACAGCTAGCACAGTGAGCAAGAGTCTCACGGTGCAACGCTGAGCTCAGAGAGTTCTCCAGGAGGAATGAAAAATTTCTCCCGGTGAACTCACCGCTGCACTGTGAGATTTTTTTTTCCCTCACATTTTATTGTTTATTTAAAATGTTTATGTAAAATGAAGGTCGTTATTCAAAACTACAACTCGTCCTACAAAAATTTATGCCCTCATATGGTTATGTCAATAGTAAAAAAATATGAAGAAGTTATGGATCAGGTAATAAATAAAGGTAAAAAAAAAACAAAAACATTGCGGTTATTAAGTGATTAAAAAAAAAACCTCCATGTGCTGTACAAAACTATCAAACTAGCTCTCCATGGCTACACCCTACCTCCTAATAGTAAGGGTTCCTACTCAATACTTATGATTCTTAACTTGTAGCATAAAGTGCAATTGTATAATGTAAGAAAATATATGAATATAATGCAGCTACTAAGCATACTGATAAGGAGAATAATGTGAGTTCCAATAAAGTGCCACATATGGCTACCTCGGGTAAGGTAGTGTGGCTCCAGTGTCTTAATTGGCCAGATATCAATGATTGAAAAACATCACCTGTATGATGGAGGCATGGACTTAACATTACTTTATTACAAACACATATGTTCAGCATGAATTACTCCCTGAATACTGCAATTGGCAGCAAATGTGACATCTATATACCTTCATGTTAGCGCCTCCATGGGTGTAAAAATGTCAAAATAGAGTATGAGTTTAAAATAAATTTGTGTCCAGAAATGCTACATACCTGCAGAAATGTCATTTAAGCTGAAGTTAAATGGCATCAGTCATGCCTGCCTGCCTACTGGAGCAGCGGCTACAGGGAGAATATGATCTTCTATCCTCCCAGCGGCTGCTCACGTCCTTTCATTAGGGAAGTGCAGGGAGCAGTTATGGTAACTATTCACTTCCTGGCAGATTCATTGACAGCCAGCTCATCAGTGTTTGTCAATCACGTTCTGGAGAGTGATTACTGCCGGGCTAATATTATAGTGAGCTGTGATTGTAACCGCTCCCTGCCCTACCCGATGACTGCAGAGCGACATAAGTGACTACAGAGAGGATATAAGA
The DNA here is from genome assembly GCF_051348905.1 of Ranitomeya variabilis. Taxonomy (NCBI): domain Eukaryota; kingdom Metazoa; phylum Chordata; class Amphibia; order Anura; family Dendrobatidae; genus Ranitomeya; species Ranitomeya variabilis. The sequence continues at coordinate 317,308,270 of NC_135235.1, forward strand.
TCATTTTCTCCTTGTAACTGCTGCACCAGTAAAGCAGCCAGGTAGGATTTAAATGTTATTTAACTACTTCTATCTCTCACTTCCTCCTTCGGCCTCACTCAGTGGTCTTTTGCAGCCACTCACAAAGATGGTCACACACTGGACCTCACCTTCACCCGCCTCTGCTCCCTATCTAACCTCTCTAACTCACGTCTTCCTCTTTCTGACCACAATCTACTCACATTCTCTTCTCTCTCGCCACTCCTTGTCTACAATCCCCACCCCACAAACTTGCACACCCTCTCAGAAATCTTAAACACCTTGATCTACGCTCTCTCTCTGAATCCCTCCTCCCTCTCACAAACATAAGTTCCCTACACAATGTGGATGACGCTGCCGCTCTATATAACAGCACAATAGCTGTAGCTTTGGAATCTCTTGCCCCTCTCACACATACCAAAGCTTGCAAAATCAACAGACAGCCCTGGCACACCGGCCTGATCAAATAACTGAGGCGAGCTTCCAGGGCTGCTGAGCGGAGATGGAAAAGATCCCACTCCAACAAGCACTTCATCGCATTCAAACAGTCCCTCACTACTTTCAAGACAACACTCTCCACAGCAAAACAAACCTACTTCTCATCTCTCAAATCCTTCCTGTCTCACAACCCTAAACAGTTATTCAACACCTTTAATTCTCTCCTTCGTCCCCCAGCACTTCCTCACTCATCTCAGCTGAAGACTTTGCCTCATTTTTCAAGCAGAAGATTGAGAACATCAGAGACAGTTTTAGTCGACAACGCCCAGAGCCCTTCCTCCCAACTACCCAGCCCTCCACCTCCAAAACCAACTTCTCCATCACTACGGAAGATCGACTCTCCACTCTACGCTCAAGATCGCATCTCACCACCTGTGCACTTGACCCAATCCCTTCCCACTTCATCCCAAACCTTGCCACAGTCTTCATCCCAACCCTAACCCATCTTTTCAACCTATCACTAACAGCTGGTGTTTTCCCCTCCAGCTTTAAACATGCCTCAATCACACCTATCATCAAAAAGCCCTCTCTTGACCCATCCTCTGTATCTAGCTATCGCCCTATATCACTTCTCCCCTATGCCTCAAAACTACTGGAACAACACGTCCATCTTGAACTGTCCTCCCATCTATCTTCCTTCCCCCTCTTCGACCGCATACAATCAGGCTTCCGGTCACACCACTCCACTGAAACTGCCCTAACTAAGGTCGCCAATTACCTATTAATCGCCAAGAGCAAGCGACAGTACTCTATCCTCCTCCTCCTGGACCTGTCCTCTGCCTTTGACACAGTGGACCATTCCCTGTTGCTGCGGACCCTCTCATCCCTTGGCATCACAGACTTGGCCCTATCCTGGATCTTATACCTAACTGACTGGACATTCAGCGTCTCCCACTCACACACCACCTCCTCACCTCGCCCCCTATCTGTCGGAGTCCCGCAAGGTTCAGTTCTAGGGCCCCCGCTCTTCTCCATTTACACTTTTGGCCTGAGACAGCTCATAGAATCTCACGGCTTTCAGTATCATCTCTATGCTGATGACACACAGATCTACATCTCTGGACCAGATATCACCACCCTACTAACCAGAATCCCTCAATGTCTATCTTCTATTTCATCCTTCTTCTCCGCTAGATTTCTAAAACTTAACATGGACAAAACAGAATTCATCATCTTTCCCCCATCTCACGCGACCCCCCAATGAACCTATCCATTACCGTAAACGGCTGCCCACTCTCCCCAGTCCCACAAGCTTGCTGTCTCTGGGTAATCCTTGACACTGATCTCTCCTTCAAACCACATATCCAAGCCCTTTCCACTTCCTGCTGCCTTCAGCTCAAAAATATTTCATGGATCCGTACATTCCTAAACCAAGAATCTACAATAACCCTAGTCCATGCCCTCATCATCTCCCGCCTCGACTACTGTAACGTCCAGCTCTGTGGCCTCCCCTCTAACACTCTCGCACCCCTCCAATCTATTCTTAACTCAGCTGCCCGACTAATCCACCTGTCCCCCCGCTATTCCCCGGCCTCCCCCTCTGTCAATCCCTTCACTGGCTCCCCATTGCCCAGAGACTCCAGTACAAAACCCTAACCATGACATACAAAGCCATCCACAACCTGTCTCCTCCATACATCTGTGACCTCGTCTCCAGGTACTTTCCTGCACGCAACCTGTGATCCTCACAAGATCTCCTTCTCTACTCCCCTCTTATCTCCTCTTCCCACAAACGCATACAATATTTCTCTCGCGCATCACCCCTACTCTGGAACTCTCTACAGCAACATATCAGACTCTCACCTAGCATCGAAACCTTCAAAAAGAACCTGAAGACCCACCTCTTCCGACAAGCCTACAACCTGCAGTAACCACCGCACCAAACCACTGCACGACCAGCTCTACCCTCGCCTACTGTATCCTCACCCATCCCTTGTAGATCGGGAGCCCTCGCTTGCAGGGTCATCTCTCCTCCTGTACCAGTTGTGACTTGTATTGTTCAAGATTATTGTATTGTACTTATTTTTATTATGTATACCCCTACTCACATGTAAAGCGCCATGGAATAAATGGCGCTATAATAATAAATAATAACTACTAACTTATCATATCTGCAGGTAATTAGCATTTCCCGACATGACCGGTTTATTTTATTATTATTGTAGCTCATTAATATACAGCAGCAATTCAAAATATGTTTAACCCCTTCACTAAATTCCTTTTTTTTTACGCCGAATATTGGGTCCTTCTCTTTGATGTCGGTTATTAGTGATGAGCGAATATACTCATTATTCGAGATTTCCCGAGCACGCTTGGGGGTTCCTCCGAGTATTTGTAAGTGCTCGGAGATTTAGTTTTCTTTGCAGCAGCTGAATGATTTACATCTGTTAGCCAGCTTGATTACATGTGGGGATTCCCTAGCAACCAGGCAACTCCCACATGTACTTATGCTGGCTAGTAGCTGTAAATCATTCAGCTGCGGCGATGAAAACTAAATCTCCACGCACTAACAAATACTCGGAGGTCGCCCGAGCGTGCTCGGGAAATCTCGAAAGACGAGTATATTCGCTCATCACTACCGGTTATGTTACTCAGCCATTATTTTCCTCTAACAGCAGCAAATAGAGCTGAGCTCCACTCGCTGCTAACTTTTTAAATACCTGGGTTTATCGCTGACACCATCATTTTCAGTACATGGGTGAGGGGGTCTGCTGTTTTATGCGCCCATGGAATCATGGGAGGTTGATATGGCAGCCACGGAACTGCTGATAGCCCCTGTGCCTGCCATTACAGTGCCACGTAGAAGACCAGTGGCTGAGCTGCAGAGGAGACCGTTACTTTTGCAATATAAAGCGTACTGTGGCATTTCAGTATATAGTATAAGCGATCAAATGATCTCAGTTTACAGTCCCCTAAGAGGACTAAAAGATACAGGAAAAATCTAATATATAATTGCCTAGAATACTACTTCCTGCAATTTGTGCCAACTTCCGTGGCTTTGTCCGGAGCTAATGTCCGGAGCTAATGTCCGGAGCTAATGTCCGGAGCTAATATCCGGAGCTAATGTCCGGAGCTAATGTCCGGAGATAAGTGACGTCACCAGTGTCCTACACCCAGGCAGAGCACAGTGGCCCCAGGCAGATCACAGGGGCCCCAGGCAGAACATGGGGCCCCAGGCAGAGCACAGGGGCCCCAGGCAGAGCACAGGGGCCCCAGGCAGCATATGGGGCCCCAGGCAGAGCACAGGGGCCCCAGGCAGCATATGGGGCCCCAGGCAGAGCACAGTGGCCCCAGGCAGAGCACACACCAAATCGGAGGCCGAGGGGCCCCGCCAACCAAATCAGAGGCCGAGGAGCCCCGCCCACCAAATCGAAGGCCGAGCGGCCCCGCCCACCAAAGCGGAGGCCGAGGGGCCCGGCCCCGCCCACCAAAGCGGAGGCCGAGGGGCCCCGACCACCACATCGGAGGCCGAGGGTCCCCGCCCACCAAATCGGAGGCCGAGGGTCCCCGCCCACCAAATCGGAGGCCGAGGGTCCCCACCCACCAAATCGGAGGCCGAGGGTCCCCGCCCAGAAAAATCGGAGGCCGAGGGTCCCCGCCCACCAAATCGGAGGCCGAGGGTCCCCGCCCACCAAATCGGAGGCCGAGGGTCCCCGCCCACCAAATCGGAGGCCGAGGGTCCCCGCCCACCAAATCGGAGGCCGAGGGTCCCCGCCCACCAAATCAGAGGCCGAGGGTCCCCGCCCACCAAATCGGAGGCCGGGGGTCCCCGCCCTCCAAATCGGAGGCCGGGGGTCCCCGCCCACCAAATCGGAGGCCGGGGGTCCCCGCCCTCCAAATCGGAGGCCGAGGGGCCCAGCCCACCAAATCGGAGGCCGAGGGGCCCCGCCCACCAAATCGGAGGCCGAGGGGCCCCACCAACCAAATCGGAGGCCGAGGGTCCCCGCCCACCAAATCGGAGGCCGAGGGTCCCCGCCCACCAAATCAGAGGCCGAGGGTCCCCGCCCACCAAATCAGAGGCCGAGGGTCCCCGCCCACCAAATCGGGGGCCGGGGGTCCCCGCCCTCCAAATCGGAGGCCGAGGGTCCCCGCCCACCAAATCGGAGGCCGGGGGTCCCCGCCCTCCAAATCAGAGGCCGAGGGGCCCCGCCCACCAAATCGGAGGCCGAGGGGCCCCGCCCACCAAATCGAAGGTCGAGGGGCCCCGCCCACGAAAGCGGAGGCCGAGGAGCCCCGCCCACCAAATCGAAGGTCGAGGGGCCCCGCCCACCAAATCGAAGGTCGAGGGGCCCCGCCCACGAAAGCGGAGGCCGAGGGTCCCCGCACACCAAATCGGAGGCCGAGGGACCCCGCCCACCAAATCGGAGGCCGAGGGTCCCCGCCCACCAAATCGGAGGCCGAGGGTCCCCGCCCACCAAATCAGAGGCCGAGGGTCCCCGCCCACCAAATCGGAGGCCGGGGGTCCCCGCCCTCCAAATCGGAGGCCGAGGGGCCCCGCCCACCAAATCGGAGGCCGGGGGTCCCCGCCCTCCAAATCGGAGGCCGAGGGGCCCCGCCCACCAAATCGGAGGCCGAGGGGCCCCGCCCACCAAATCGGAGGCCGAGGGGCCCCGCCAACCAAATCGGAGGCCGAGGGTCCCCGCCCACCAAATCGGAGGCCGAGGGTCCCCGCCCACCAAATCGGAGGCCGAGGGTCCCCGCCCACCAAATCGGGGGCCGGGGGTCCCCGCCCTCCAAATCGGAGGCCGAGGGTCCCCGCCCACCAAATCGGAGGCCGGGGGTCCCCGCCCTCCAAATCGGAGGCCGAGGGGCCCCGCCCACCAAATCGGAGGCCGAGGGGCCCCGCCCACCAAATCGAAGGTCGAGGGGCCCCGCCCACGAAAGCGGAGGCCGAGGAGCCCCGCCCACCAAATCGAAGGTCGAGGGGCCCCGCCCACCAAATCGAAGGTCGAGGGGCCCCGCCCACGAAAGCGGAGGCCGAGGGTCCCCGCACACCAAATCGGAGGCCGAGGGACCCCGCCCACCAAATCGGAGGCCGAGGGGCCCCGCCCACCAAAGCGGAGGCCGAGGGTCCCCGACCACCAAATCGGAGGCCGAGGGTCCCCGACCACCAAATCGGAGGCCGAGGGTCCCCGCCCACCAAATCGGAGGCCGAGGGTCCCCGCCCACCAAATCGGAGGCCGAGAGTCCCCGCCCACCAAATCGAAGGCCCAGGGGCCCCGCCAACCAAATCGGAGGCCGAGGGGCTTCGCCAACCAAATCGGAGGCTGAGGAGCCCCGCCCACCAAATCGAAGGCCGAGCGGCCCCGCCCACCAAAGCGGAGGCCGAGGGGCCTGGCCCCGCCCACCAAAGCGGAGGCCGAGGGGCCCCGCCCACCACAGCGGAGGCCGAGGGGCCCCGCCCACCACATCGGAGGCCGAGGGGCCCCGCCCACCACATCGGAGGCCGAGGGGCCCCGCCCACCAAATCGGAGGCCGAGGGTCCCCGCCCACCAAATCGGAGGCCGAGAGTCCCCGCCCACCAAATCGGAGGATAAGGGGCCCCGCCAACCAAATCGGAGGCCGAGGGGCCCCGCCAACCAAATCGGAGGCCGAGGAGCCCCGCCCAACAAATCGAAGGCCGAGCGGCCCCGCCCACCAAAGCGGAGGCCGAGGGTCCCCGCCCACCAAATCGGAGGCCGAGGGTCCCCGCCCACCAAATCGGAGGCCCCACCCACCAAATCGGAGGCCGAGGGGCCCCGCCAACCAAATCGGAGGCCGAGGGGCCCCGCCAACCAAATCGGAGGCCGAGGAGCCCCGCCCACCAAATCGAAGGCCGAGCGGCCCCGCCCACCAAAGCGGAGGCCGAGGGGCCCGGCCCCGCCCACCAAAGCGGAGGCCGAGGGGCCCCACCCACCACATCGGAGGCCGAGGAGCCCCTCCCACCAAATCGAAGGCCGAGCGGCCCCGCCCACCAAAGCGGAGGCAGAGGGACCCCGCCCACCAAATCGGAGGCCGTGGGGCCCCGCCAACCAAAGCGGAGGCCGAGGGTCCCCGCCCACCAAATCGGAGGCAGAGGGACCCCGCCCACCAAAGCGGAGGCCGAGGGGCCCCGCCCACCAAAGCGGAGGCCGAGGGTCCCCGCCCACCAAATCGGAGGTCGAGGGTCCCCGCCCACCAAATCGGAGGCCGAGGGTCCCCGCCCACCAAATCGGAGGCCGGTCCCCGCCCACCAAATCGGAGGCCGAGGGTCCCCACCCACCAAATCGGAGGACGAGGGGCCCCACCAACCAAATCGGAGGCCGAGGAGCCCCGCCCACCAAAAGTAAGTGCGGCCCCAAAAGTAAGTGCGCCCCCGGGTGCAAAAGTAAGTGCGCCCCCGGGTGCAAAAGTAAGTGCGCCCCCGGGTGCAAAAGTAAGTGCGCCCCCGGGTGCAAAAGTAAGTGCGCCCCCGGGTGCAAAAGTAAGTGCGCCCCCGGGTGCAAAAGTAAGCGCGCCCCCGGCCCCGGGTGCAAAAGTAAGCGCGCCCCCCAGTCCCGTGTGTGAAAAGTGCTGCTGTAAAGCTGGTAGCGCTGTTCAAGCACCATGTATTTCCTTCAGGAAATGCCCATCTATATATATAATTGTCTAAGGGTTTTTCCGTCTGTCTGTCTGTCTGTCTGTCTGTCCTGGAAATCCCGTGTCTCTGATTGGTCGAGGCCGCCAGGCCTCGACCAATCAGCGACGGGCACAGCATGGCGACGATGATGTCATAATGGAAATCTCGCGTCTCTGATTGGTCGAGGCCGCCAGGCCTTGACCAATCAGCGACGGGCACAGTATCGACGTAGATGTCATAATGGTTGCCAAGGCGACGATGATGTCATAAAGGTATACTACGGGGACATGCATATTCTAGAATACCCGATGTGTTAGAATCGGGCCACAATCTAGTCTAATATATAATTGCCTAGAATACTACTTCCTGCAATTTGTGCCAACTTCCGTGGCTTTGTCCGGAGCTAATGTCCGGAGCTAATGTCCGGAGATAAGTGACGTCACCAGTGTCCTACACCCAGGCAGAGCACAGGGGCCCCAGGCAGCATATGGGGCCCCAGGCAGAGCACAGTGGTCCCAGGCAGAGCACAGGGGCCCCAGGCAGCCTATGGGGCCCCAGGCAGAGCACAGTGGCCCCAGGCAGAGCACAGGGGCCCCAGGCAGAGCACAGTGGCCCCAGGCAGAGCACAGGGGCTCCAGGCAGAGTACAGGGGCCCCAGGCAGAACATGGGGCCCCAGGCAGAGCACAGGGGCCCCAGGCAGCATATGGGGCCCCAGGCAGAGCACAGGGGCCCCAGGCAGCATATGGGGCCCCAGGCAGAGCACAGGGGCCCCAGGCAGCATATGGGGCCCCAGGCAGAGCACAGTGGCCCCAGGCAGAGCACAGGGGCCCCAGGCAGAACATGGGGCCCCAGGCAGAGCACAGGGGCCCCAGGCAGCATATGGGGCCCCAGGCAGAGCACAGGGGCCCCAGGCAGCATATGGGGCCCCAGGCAGAGCACAGTGGCCCCAGGCAGCATATGGGGCCCCAGGCAGAGCACAGTGGCCCCAGGCAGAGCACAGTGGCCCCAGGCAGCATATGGGGCCCCAGGCAGAGCACAGTGGTCCCAGGCAGAGCACAGGGGCCCCAGGCAGCTTATGGGGCCCCAGGCAGAGCACAGTGGCCCCAGGCAGAACATGGGGCCCCAGGCAGAGCACAGGGGACCCAGGCAGCATATGGGGCCCCAGGCAGAGCACAGGGGCCCCAGGCAGCATATGGGGCCCCAGGCAGAGCACAGTGGCCCCAGGCAGAGCACAGGGGCCCCAGGCAGCATATGGGGCCCCAGGCAGAGCACAGGGGCCCCAGGCAGCCTATGGGGCCCCAGGCAGAGCACAGTGGCCCCAGGCAGAACATGGGGCCCCAGGCAGAGCACAGGGGCCCCAGGCAGAGCACAGGTGCCCCAGGCAGCATATGGGGCCCCAGGCAGAGCACAGTGGTCCCAGGTAGAGCACAGGGGCCCCAGGCAGAGCACAGGGGCCCCAGGCAGCATATGGGGCCCCAGGCAGAGCACAGGGGCCCCAGGCAGCATATGGGGCCCCAGGCAGAGCACAGTGGCCCCAGGCAGAGCACAGGGGCCCCAGGCAGAACATGGGGCCCCAGGCAGAGCACAGGGGCCCCAGGCAGCATATGGGGCCCCAGGCAGAGCACAGGGGCCCCAGGCAGCATATGGGGCCCCAGGCAGAGCACAGGGGCCCCAGGCAGCATATGGGGCCCCAGGCAGAGCACAGCGATATTTTGGACCACTGTGCGGTGTTTCAGACCCCCTGTGTGATGTCTGGGGCCCTGTTCTTAAGTATATTAAAGATTAAAGTAACGTATATTAAAGTATATTATAGATCAAATTTGACACGTTTATGAGCACCATTGAGTGATATACTCAAGAATGACATAATTTTTCAACATTTTATGGTTTCAAACTGTAAACACTCAGAGTTTTTTTTACTTCAACCAGAAAACCTTAACGGTTCATAAAAAACTTGACTGTTCAGGATATGATAAAAGTCATAGTATTCTGAATCTGTAACTTATAAAGATACCTTTACATGGGGTGATTATTGGTTCCAGAGAGGCTTTCGGCCGATAATCGTACACATGGCTGGTGACAGGACAATACAATATAAACGTTCAAAGGTAAACACTGATAACATTAAAATCTAATATATAATTGCCTAGAATACTACTTCCGGCAATTTGTGCCAACTTCCGTGGCTTTGTCCGGACATAATGTCCGGAGATAAGTGACGTCACCAGCGTCCTACACCCGCTCAGGGTGGACAAAGATATATGCCTTCGTGGTGCGCGGCACTTTTCTGATTGGTTGCCGCCTGCCGCGAGCGACCAATCAGAAATGTGCCGTACTGTCAAGAATTGTCAAGAGCTGGTGAGTGCAGCCATTTTTTGTTCTTTCTTACTATTATTTATTAATTGTATTATTCTTACATTTGAATAAATAAAGTATATATGGATTCTAGACTCCCGATTCTTTAGAATCGGGCTGCCATCTAGTACATATATAAACGTTGATATCACAGTCAGCAATAGTATGGTCAGTATAGCCCACTAATCAATACTCACAGGAGAAATAGGCCAATTAGCCAGCAGAGATTCCATTGACCAAAACATAACTTTTAATATAATAGCTAAAACTGGATATATCAAGTGATAACGAACAAAAAATACTAAGTGATAAAGTTCTTGTGCTAAGGTTACCAGTGTGCGGTAAAAAATGGTTTGGTCTCATCACTTTTAGTTGAACTTGTAATCCGCATGTCACAGGCACGCAGGAGCATAAAGAGTAAAGATTAAGTATAAGGAGGGGGATTCTCCTAAAATCCCATGTATTGCTCCTGCCCTTACTAGGGCAGTCCCCAGTAAGGCTGCTGAGATGTACCCACCCGCATGTGTTGTATCTCCTGTGGCGCAGTCACCCATGTTACAGCCAGGGAGCGCTGTGTGTGCACTTCAGAATGCGCTTGGAGGATAATTATGATGGTGAATTAGGGACTGACATTGTTGTAAATGGCCGGTATGTGTCGCAGAGGTGCTCTGCGCTGTAAGCCCAAAATTATATGATTATGCTGGGACTTATAGTTCCACAAGTGTTTGTTGTATTTACTTATAAGGGAGGGCTTATAAGGCTAGTTTGAAGAGCTGGACGGTTCGAACTAGCCACACACACACCTCCCACCTATGGGAGTGGTTACAGCTACATAATGTGACCAGGGTGTGGGTCACATGATTGAGAGTGTATGGACCTGGAAGGTTCAGAGTGAGTGTCCTGGAATAGCCTGTGTGTTGGAATGTCCTGGGATGGACTGGATTCCTGAAAGCACCTGCTGAGTGTGAGTCCTGGAATGGTCAGTGTGTTGGATTGTCCTGGAGTGAACTGGAGTCCTGGAAGCACCTGGTGAGACAATGGACTGATTGCCTGTCTGTTGGAAGTGCTTGGGACTGGACTTCCTGAAAAGGGTATGGAGAGGCCGCATCTACATAGCCTGTGACTGCTATTGTGTTGGGGAAGCTACAGTTCCTACTGCGGGTCTGGACTACCTGAGGTGCCCTGGTCACAAGGACAGTGACCCCAGTGAGGCAGCTTTTCCCTGGGAACCAGCACTGACAGGAGTCAGTGTGTGGAGCCGGAGCTCCTGTAAGGTAACTCCAGATAACGGGGTTACGGGCAGAGACGTATCTGCCATTGGAACAGACTGTCGGTGGTTAATGTGTTCCGTTGATGTATATAATTATTATTATTATTTATTTATATAGCACCATTAATTCCATGGAGCTGTACATGAGAAAAGGGTTCACATACAGGGTTATAGATATTGTTAACAGAAAATAAATTTACAATGACAGACTCGTACAGAGGGGAGAGGACACTGTCCTTGCGGACTTACATTCTACGGTTCTACAGTTCTAATGAACTGTAATGAACTGCTTGTGATGCGGCTTGACGTTTAATAAACCAGAATAGACTGTTTATGTGGAGAAACCATGCCTGAGTGCTTTAATCCTGTGCCAAGCGAGTGTCCCCCAACACACTCAGGTAGCGCTATCACCACACTCGCTACGCATTTCCTCCCCCATATGGGGGGATTCATCAGGGGAGTAGAAAGTGTGTGGGAAGCTATGAGTTCCTGCAATGGCTGGTAACCCATATGTCACCTACTCACCTACTGTATTCTCACCCATCCCTTGTAGATTGTGAGCCTTCGCGGGCAGGGTCCTCACTCCTCCTGTACCAGTTATGACTTGTATTGTTTAAGATTATTGTACTTGTTTTTATTATGTATACCCCTCCTCACATGTAAAGCGCCATGGAATAAATGGCGCTATAACAATAAATAATAATAATAATGTCACATCTGACTGGTCACCTCAAAACCCACTAGAGTAAAGAATGGTACAACTGAAAGTGATGAGACCAAACCATTTTTTACCGAGCACTGGTAACCTTAGCACAAGCACTTTATCACTTAAGTTATCCAGTTTTATTTATTACTAGCTGTACTACCCGGCTTCGCCCGGGTTAATGACTGCTGTTAGCAAAATAGAATGTGTTAACAAAAATTTATTCTGCACACAAAAACCACAAAACAAATAGATAGAAATGTAATTATTAAAAGGCAAAAACTAAGCAAATAGAAGCATTTCACAACATATATTAGCTTTGTTATACTGAGAATGTCTTTGTTGCCTATATTAACCAATCAGAGCTCAGGTTAATTAACTGTAGCAAAATAGAAGCTGAGCTGTGATTGGTTGCTATTGGCAGCCTGATAAATCCCCAGCCAACAGGAAGCCCTCCCCCCTGGCAGTATATATTAGCTCACACATACACATAATAGACAGGTCATGTGACTGACAGCTGCCGTATTTCCTATATGGTACATTTGTTGCTCTTGTAGTTTGCTTATTAATCAGATTTTTATTTTTGAAGGACAATACCAGACTTGTGTGTGTTTTAGGGCGAGTTTTATGTGTCAAGTTGTGTGTGTTGAGTTGCGTGTGGCGACATGCATGTAGCGACTTTTGTGAGATGAGTTTTGTGTGGCGACATGCGTGTAGCAACATTTTGTGTGTTGAGTTGCATGTGACAGGTTAGTGTAGCAAGTTGTGTGCAGCAAGATTTGTGCATGGCGAGTTTTGCGCGTGGCGAGTTTTATGTGTGGTGCATTTTGAGTATGTGCAAGTTTTGTGTGAGGCAACTTTTGCATGTGGTGCAACTTTTGTACATGTGGCAATTTTTCTGTGTGTGCAAGTTTTGCATGAGGTGAGTTTTCCATGAGGTGAGTTTTGCACGTGTGGCGAGTTTTGCGTGAGCCTAGTTTTGCATATGGCGAGTTTTGCATGTAGCGAGTTTTGAGTGGTGACTTTTGTGTTTCGACTTTTATGTGGCGAGGTTGGTGTGTGTGTGTGGTGAAATGTGTGCTGAGGGTGGTATATGTGTTCAAGCACGTGGTAGTGTGTGGCGCATTTTGTGTTTGTGTTCATATCCCCGTGTGTGGTGAGTATCCCATGTCGGGGCCCCACCTTAGCAACTGTACGGTATATACTCTTTGTCGCCATCGCTCTCATTCTTTAAGTCCTCATTGTTCACATCTGGCAGCTGTCAATTTTCCTCCAACACTTTTCCCTTCACTTTTTCCCCATTATGTAGATAGGAGCAAAATTGTTTGGTGAATTGGAACGCGCGGGGTTAAAATTTCACCTCACAACATAGCCTATGACGCTCTCGGGGTCCAGACGTGTGACTGTGCAAAATTTTGTGGCTGTAGCTGCGACGGTACAGATGCCAATCCCGGACATACACACATACATACATACACACATTCAGCTTTATATATTAGATATACCTGTATGTAATCTCCTGTATATAGTATATACCTGTGTGTCATCTCACCTATATATAGTATATATCTGTGTGTCATCTCCTGTATATAGTATATACCTGTATGTCATCTCCTCCTATACATAGCATATACCTGTGTCATCTCCTCCTGTATATACTATATACCTGTAGGTAATCTGCTCCTGTATATAGTATATACCTGTGTGTCATCTCCTCCTGTATATAGTATATACCTGTATGTCATCTCCTCCTGTATGTAGTATGTACCTGTATGTCATCTCCTCCTCTATATAGTATATACCTGTGTGTCATCTCTCCTGTATATAGTATATATCTGTGTGTCATCTCCTCCTGTATATAGTATATACCTGTGTGTCATCTCCCCTGTAAATAGTATATACCTGTGTGTCATCTCCTGTATATAGTATATAGCTGTATGCCATCTCCTCCTGTATTAGCCCTCGTTCACACGTTATTTGGTCAGTATTTTTACCTCAGTATTTGTAAGCTAAAATGGCAGCCTGATAAATCCCCAGCCAACAGTAAGCCCACCCCCTGGCAGTATATATTAGCTCACACATACACATAATAGACTGGTCATGTGACTGACAGCTGCCGGATTCCTATATGGTACATTTGTTGCTCTTGTAGTTTGTCTGCTTATTAATCAGATTTTTATTTTTGAAGGATACCAGACTTGTGTGTGTTTTAGGGCGAGTTTCGTGTGTCAAGTTGTGTGTGTTGAGTTGCGTGTGGCGACATGCATGTAGGGACTTTTGTGAGATGAGTTTTGTGTGGCGACATGCGTGTAGCAACTTTTTGTGTGTCGAGTTGCATGTGACAGGTTAGTGTAGCAAGTTGTGTGCAGCAAGTTTTGCGCATGGCGAGTTTTGCGCGTGGCGAGTTTTATGTGTGGTGCCTTTTGAGTATGTGCAAGTTTTGTGTGAGGCAACTTTTGCATGTGTTGCAACTTTTGTGCATGTGGCAATTTTTCTGCGTGTGGCAATTTTTCTGCGTGTGCAAGTTTTGCGTGTGGCGAGTTTTGCACGTGTGGCGAGTTTTGCATGTGGAGAGTTTTGCGCGTGGCGAGTTTTGAGCGGCGACTTTTGTGTTTCTACTTTTATGTGGCGAGGTTGGTGTATGTGTGGTGAAATGTGCACTGAGGGTGGTATATGTGTTCGAGCACGTGGTAGTGTGTGGCGCATTTTGTGTGTGTGTTCATATCCCCGTGGTGGTGTGATTATCCCATGTTGGGGCCCCACCTTAGCAACTGTACAGTATATACTCTTTGGTGCCATCGCTGTCATTCTTTAAGTCCCCCTTGTTCACATCTGGCAGCTGTTAATTTGCCTCCAACACTTTTCCTTTCATTTTTTCCCCATTATGTAGATAGGGGCAAAATTGTTTGGTGACTTGGAAAGCGCGGGGTTAAAATTTCACCTCACAATATAGCTTTGACGCTCTCAGGGTCCAGACGTGTGACTGTGCAAAATTTTGTGCCTGTAGCTGCGACGCCTCCAACACTTTTCCTTTCACTTTTTCCCCATTATGTAGATAGGGGCAAAATTGTTTGGTGAATTGGAAAGCGCGGGGTTAAAATTTCACCTCACAACATAGCCTATGACGCTCTCGGGGTCCAGACGTGTGACTGTGCAAAATTTTGTGGCTGTAGCTGCTACGGTTCAGATGCCAATCCCGGACATACATACATACATACATACATACATACATACATACACACACACACACATTCAGCTTTATATATTAGATATTTAAAGTTATGTTTTAATCAATGGAATGTATAAAAGTTCTAATCGCCAACATTTTTCCCTTAAAAATAAATAATAAGAAGAAAAATACATGGAATTGCCATGCCTCCAAAAAAAAGTCAGATCTATTAAAATAAATAATTTACCTGATCAATAAACACTGTAAATAAAATAATGTAAATTTCAGAATTATGGTTCTTTGCTGCAACACTGCTAAAAAAGACAGTAGAAAGCTATCAAGGCGTTGTATGTACCAAGCTGCTATCACTAAAAATGATAGCTCACCATGCACAAAAACAAGCCTTAGGCTAGGTTCACATTGCGTTAATGGGTTAACGCTAACGGACTGCGTTGCACGGCGAAAATGTTGCAATTAACGCCGTGCAACGGGTCCGTTAGCGCACCCATTGACAGCAATGTGATTTTTTCCCTGTAGCGCATCGCTAGCGCGTGCCATTTTCGGCACGCGCTAGTGATGTGCCGTTCTTTTGTGACGGACCTCGGACGCTGCTTGCAGCGTCCGAGGTGCGCCCGAGGTCCGTTCCTCGCTAGCGCAGATCGGGGATCTGCACTAGCGGGGACGCCGAACGCGGACCCTAGAGAAACATTGCGTTAGCGCAATCCGCTAGCGCTATGCGCTTAACGGATTGCCCTAACGCAATGTGAACCTAGCCTTACACAGCTTCATTAACCGAAAATTGACAATGTTAAATGTCTCAGAAAATGGTGACACGAGCAACTTTGCTTTGTTTTGTTTTTTAAGAATTTCCTAGTTTTTTTTCCACCACATTAAAAAACAAAATAGCAAATATATGCAAATTTGGTATCGCCATAATCAAACTAACCTGAAGAATAATACTGCCAGGTCATTTTTACTGCAGAATGAATGTCATCCAAACAAAACTCAGTGAGGTGGGTGGAGGGATTTCCCAATTTTGCGCTTTTTGGATTTTTTCCCCCATTTTCTAGTACATTGAATTGTATTTTGAATCGTATTAAAAGAACACCTCGTCCCACAAACAACAAGCCCTCATATGGGCGTGTAGATGGAACCAAAAAAGGTTATGATGGCTCTTAAAAGATGGAGAGGAAAAAAAAAGTGCAAAAATGGAAAGTCTTTGGGTTTTGAATGGGATTCATTCCTACAACCTTTTAGATTTACATTGATATCCATACAAGTTCTTAAAGGCATATTCTCACAATGCATGATGGTATATCACTAGAATATGTAAGTACGCTGTTTTCAATGGAGTTCTGGTATGAGAGTCCCTTTCCCATCCAGTGAATTAGGGGGCTAAGTTCTCTAACTAGAGGCATCACAGTTAGCTTTAGGCCTCCTCAATCTAAGGATTGGTGGTGTCCCTTAAACCTATCCGTGAATTATGGCATATCCTAGCTATACTGCCTTATCTAATGTAATGGAAAAACTGCTTTGAGTGTGATAGTGGTTTATTGAATTACTTGTTTAAAACTTTGATTAAAATAAAAATATTGGCGGATACAGTCTGCTTGATGGTATTGGTGGCGCCATATTTCTGACTCCTCATTATTATTCATTTGCCTAGATTTTTATTATCTAATTATTCATGAAAAACAATCCGAATTCCAGAGTGAAGACTTCTACGCATTGTATCTTTATTATCACAGTCTAAAATATTGTAATTTTGTTCTCTTTCTTCCCAAAATAAGATGATGAATTGATTATCGAGAGCCAACGCAGCACTGAAAAATTTAACCTAAGAAATATTCCTTCAAAAAACAAAGTGAAAATCCAGTACAACATGAAAACCAGTGGATACTGCCAAAGATTAGTCCGGTGGCCGGTGAGTCAGAAAGAAGACCTTACGCAGAGACATTACAGGCCAGGTATTTCCAGGGAGCTTGAGAGGACCTTCAACTGCACTGAATGTGGAAAGAGATTTTTAAGAGTAAGTGATCTGAGGCTTCATCAAGGAACCCACAAAATGAAAATGAAACAGTACGACGGCTCAATGGTTCAGTTCAGACCCCAGCAGAGAGTTGAATCCAGTCTAAAACTTCCTGTGGATGACAAGTTTCCTCATTCCATCTCCATCAAAAATGTATCTGTAGCAAAGTCTTTAACGTGCGTCGTGTATGGAAAGAATGTCATCCCCGGCGCACCGATCATGCAGTCACATAAGACGTTTGCAAGGGAGAGACGATTTGTGTGTCGGTTTTGTGGAAAGCGGTTCCAGAATAACAGTAATCTTATTGGGCATGAGAGAATACACACGGGGGAGAAGCCTTTTGAATGCCCAGAATGTGGCAAGAGCTTCAGCCAGAAGGCAAATCTTACTACTCACCAGAGGCTGCACACCGGAGAACGGCCCTTTGTATGCATCACCTGCGGTAAAGGTTTTGCGCAAAAGATAAACCTTTTAACACATGAGCAAACCCATTCGAAAAAGAGAAAGAAGATAGATGGCAAGCTGGTCCTAATAAACTAATCCAATATCTCACATCAGGTTCTCGTTGACGAAAGATCGGCCGGGATAACCGTAAAGTGCCTGGGAATCACTTATTCCTGTTCACTAAGTCTACTTATTTTTAAATGCACACTACACAGTTTTTGTTGTCGACTCGCAGGCTGATTTTACTGTTTAATCTAGTTTGTCTGGACTAGTATTTTTTTGACAGGTGCTACTCCAAGAAGATAAGATACATACAAAAGAAAGTACCTCAACACATGAGAAGTATTTTAGAGATTTCTAGAATATGAATCATTTGCTCCAATGTTTTTTCTAGCCTTATGTTATAAGAAAATATATATAAATGTTGTAACTAATTTGTATATAACAGTTGAGTTATATAGAGCTCAGTGTCAGGGCTGGAAATCTTGACCATTTCTTCACTAGTAATTTTTCAGGGGTTAAAGCAAAAAAAAAGACTTTCTGTATATATACACAACAGTATATTCTCCTCCTCCAAACTACAAAACCTCAATGATACATTCTTTTCTTTTTTTTGTTTTCCAATATGGTCATTGTGTTGTTTGATCATAGGGGGAAAAGAAGATTGCCTCTATTTTTAAAAACAAATGACTGCAATCTTCTAGATTTGGTCGGGGAAATGTTTTTTTTCTGTTATTTATTACATAGTATATCTTGGGGTGCACAATGCTCCATCAGGTCTTTTGGTAACAGGTTTGACCTTATACACTAAACATCCTGCTAAACGGTATTCTGTAACCTCGAGGCATAAGTTATCGTACAGTAGTGCTCCTGATCTGTGCTTCTACGTAGGCAATGTTGGAAGATGTTCCGTAAACCTCCATGTTTTAATGGTGTGGTTTATTTTATTATTTTTTTGTGGGGGTTATTTTTGTCCATTAAGACTAGAATAATTTCCTGGATTGAAGACCATGAAATGTTTGAATCTGCTTTTTCTTTTCTTTTTTTTCCCTTCTTTTGATGTGGGGGGGGGGGGGGGGAGCGGAGTGAATTTCTTTAATTAACATTATACTACTGTGTCCTGGTAGTCATAATTGCTGAGGATTTTAATTTGCTCTGCCTTTTTGGCTCTTTAAATTATTCAGCTATCCTTGTAACGTGGATATAACGTGCAATGCCTTGCGCAGGCGTGTACTCCGGAGGACAGAGAATGAACTTCAATCCAATATTGCGGCCAGCATGCAGCCAGCGGGTAAGGAAAGGGTGAATCAAACACCTGAAAACCCCGCCCATATGACCCAAAACTGGTCCCGCCAAATTCAGGTGACAGGTTCCCTTTAAGCAAAATTGTTAGGGAGCCCCCTCCATGGACAAGAAGCCCGATCTCAGAATGCTTTACTATTGGCAGTCACAGGATTCATGGTAGCGCTCACCATTTCTTCTGCGGACAGTCATGCTTCCAGATGTTCCAAACAGTCTGACGGGGCGTCATCAGAGAAAATAACTTGACTCCAGTTCTCCTGAGTCCAATTCCTGTACTTTCTGGAGGATGT
Organism: Ranitomeya variabilis; assembly: GCF_051348905.1. Taxonomy (NCBI): domain Eukaryota; kingdom Metazoa; phylum Chordata; class Amphibia; order Anura; family Dendrobatidae; genus Ranitomeya; species Ranitomeya variabilis. Next base: position 317,326,926 of record NC_135235.1, read on the forward strand.
CTGTCTGCCCTTAATGGTTTTTCTTGGAGAGAAGTTACGTTGCCCTTTTTTTGACACCAGCCTCCAAAAAACGATTACTTTGGTGTGCACCGATACCAGCCTGCTGCTATGCCTGAGGAATCCCGTAGTTGAATCCTCTTTAGTAGACACTCCTGGCACTTGCTGGACTTTCAGGTGCCCTGAAACCTTCACAGCAGTTGAAAGTCTCTATTAGTAGTTCTTAATAATCTGATAAATTATTGATTTAGGTATAGTCTTAGAAGCCTAAAATAATCCTTTTCATGCCATGCAATGATGACTGGACAGAAACAATGGTTAATAGAAGAAGACAATGTTTTTCAAGCACCAGTCCTGTCTTAAAGCAACCAGTCTACTCTTATCACTTTGTCTTGCTGATTGAATTATATTGACTGTCTTGTCCTCATTGACCCTTTTTCTTGAGCTAAAAAGACGATCAATGAAATGTTATAAGTGGGTCATTTTGTGGCAGGGCTGAAATATAGTAGATGTGTGGATTTTGTGGTTAAATTTCATGGCATGGAATGCCTTTTACAATTTTTTTTTTTTACAAATCATCTGATCACTGTTCCTAACAATCTAGAGTTAATGTTAATTTCCACTATAAAAACTGAAGCCGCAAGCTTTATGAAAACCAAAATTGTGTCAGCCATGACTGTGTTAGTAATCCATCCCTCCGAATCAAACAGATCAGAAGAAAAAGTGGTTGCAGTGCTCCAGTCAGTATGTATTCAGATACTGTAGCTTGTATGTATTCTTAGTACTCCAGGTCAGTCCCATTTACTTGAACAGGAATGAGTTTCATTATCGGGCACAGTGACCTTTGCGAACTTGATACTCTTCCTATGTAATACTTATTGGAGCAAAGCAATTGCTGGAGTCCTGATGACCCTGCATTCAACTGATCAATGGCCCTCTGTGGGATTGATCCTGCAGGAATCACATATGAATGGGCCATCCTATTGATAGACCATTAGTTTAGATTTTCTGAAAATCCCTTCAATGTGCAGGACTTGGGGGCCAACTTATTGAAATCAAGGATTGTTATGCAAGTTCCTTTTATAGTTTGGATTTTCTACTTCCGTGTTGCTTCACGTGCTGGATAGTTCAGGAGATAACTATTGGCATTTGTTGACCTACTGTCTCCTCTGGCAATTTGCAGAGCGTGAGGAAAAGTGTAATTTAGTTTCTGTAGTGACCGTCCTCATTAGGGGGTCTTCTTTCAACACAAGCCATAACAAGGGGAAATGAGTACCCCCCCTCTCCCAAACAGTACATTGTAAGAGCGTATCCATGCTATATAATAGGAGGATGGTTGAGAAACATCGTATAGGGGGTAGGAGATCTTAGTGTATTGAGTATTCTTACTGAGATATCTCATCCATAGAAAGGCTAGCCTTGAATACCAACATGGTTTCCTCAGATGGCAATGAATTCATGCAATGACTGTAGCTTTTTCTACCAATGACAGCAAACATTTTTTTAAAAAAAAACGGGTCTTAGATTTCGATTGGTCTAACCTGATCCTTTTAGCACCATGTACATATTGTTTTCCGCACATTGATTTCTCCAGAGATCAAGGAACCCAGTTTCATATATTCATTGTAGTTACGGCACTATGACCTAGAAAATTATGTATTACACAGATCATATTTGAATCAATGTGTAATATAAAGTGTTTCAAGACCTCGATAGTGAAAGGCCTTCTATGTAGCCGCTTAGGCTAATATGTGAGGGACCTGACCAGAGAAACTATCCTTAAGATTCCCTACTAGCGTATTTAATAATGCAGTTTCAAAACGAGACAACCCCTTTATGGGACCTCCTTATTAATAAACATAGCACAACAAGATGGGCCCTCAACATGGTCTTGATTCTTTCACTTTTCTTTTGAATTCATGGGATTCTCTGCTTTATGCTCCTTGTGATGACAACTTTAATATAAATGTTATATAAGTTATTTTTCAAATTTTCTTTTCTAGTCTAGTGTGTTAAAAGTTACTCATGTTTGCACAAAAGACTCTACGTTTGTATCCGGATCCTAAAGGCCCCGTCTCACTAAGCGATTTACCAACGATCACGACCAGCGATACGACCTGGCCGTGATCGTTGGTAAGTCGTTGTGTGGTCGCTGGGGAGCTGTCACACAGACAGCTCTCTCCAGCGACCAACGATCAGGGGAACGACTTCGGCATCGTTGAAACTGTCTTCAACGATGCCGAAGTCCCCCTGCAGCACCCGGGTAACCAGGGTAAACATCGGGTTACTAAGCGCAGGGCCGCGCTTAGTAACCCGATGTTTACCCTGGTTACAAAAAAAAACAAACAGTACATACTCGCCTTTCGGTGTCCAGGTCCCTTGCCGTCTGCTTCCTGCTCTGACAGTGCCGCCGTACAGTGAGAGCGCAGCGGTGACGTCACTGCTGTGCTGCGCTCTCGCTGTACGGCGGCACTCAGTGAGAGCAGGAAGCAGACGGCAAGGGACCTGGACACCGAAAGGCGAGTATGTACTGTTTGTTTTTTTTTACATTTACGCTGGTAACCAGGGTAAACATCGGGTTACTAAGCGCGGCCCTGCGCTTAGTAACCCGATGTTTACCCTGGTTACCAGTGAAGACATCGCTGGATCGGTGTCACACACACCGATTCAGCGATGTCAGCGGGGCCTCAACGACCAAAAAAAGGTCCAGGCCATTCCGACACGACCAGCGATCTCGCAGCAGGGGCCTGATCGCTGGTACGTGTCACACATAGCGAGATCGCTATGGAGGTCGCTGTTGCGTCACAAAACTTGTGACTCAGCAGCGATCTCGCTAGCGATCTCGCTATGTGAGACGGGGCCTTAAGGGACACGTGTGTCCAACCATCACACGTGATCGTACTGACGTGGTTTCTGTTGCTCTATGCAGTCTTAAATCCACAGTGGTTCGTTATCTAGAAACCTCTTGATTCAACAGAATAACTGTTTCAAAGCTGCTCTACCGCCATAACTGTTTGTTTGTTCTAGATAATCACAGATTTTCTGAATTGATCAAGTTTAAGGGAGAAGCGTCCTTTGTCCATTAATCATCAGGCTGTAGAGGTTAGGGATAGAAGCTTTTTTTTATAAGTAGTGTAGGCTGCACGTCTTCTTCAAAAGTAAAAAAAAAAAAAAAAAAACAGTAAAATAAAATATATATATAAAAAAAATAAAGCTTTACATGCAAAAAGTGATTGCAGCGACAATGAGTTGTGTGAGTCATGTAGATAGATCGTGGTGGCTGCACTGTCGTGAAAACTACACTGAGTTTTAATTTGCCATTTGTTATGTTTGTTTTTTTTAACTCAAATTGATTTTTATTAAGAATAATATCACATTGTTCATGTTACAATAATGTTTTCATTTCAGATTTTAACAGTAACAAACCCCATCAACCCCAACTTAACCCCCCCCCCCCTCCAATCCCAATAAGACAGCTCACGCTCTTTTATTTACAAGTCCTCCAAAGGTACATACTGGACCCGAACACCATTAAGACCGCGTATACAATATTTCTTTCAACAATAGGCCCCTAACTCCTATTCGCCTTTTCCCCTTTATCTCGCTACTAATCCATTTCAAGTCAAGAAGTCCACAATTTGTCGAACACTTCCATTTTCCCTCTCTTCTTATAAACCCCTTTTTCCAAAGCAAGACCCTGCTTCACATAGTTAAGATACTCTCCTCTTGAAGGCGGTTCCTCTTTTATCCAGTTCCTCGCTATTACCTTTCGAGCCATATATAATAATCTAGCAATTGCTATTTTCAGGGTGTTATCCACACTAATCTCCTCTACATAACCCAGCAAACACACCACCGGTTCCCTTGGTACCTTGCACCTATACGCTCCTTCCACACTACTCATAACCACCAACCAAAAGCAGCCAGTCTTGGGCACGTCCACATCATGTGAAATATTCCGGCATTTTCATTCTTGCACCTCGGGCATTCAGAATTAGCTCGCAACCCTGCTTTATACAAAACGTCCGGAGACCTGTACACTCTATGTATAATATTAATCTGAGACAGCTTGTACGGTTCACTCAGGGACAATTTTAGTATCCATTCCAGCACCGACTCCCACGTTTCTTCCTCCAGGCGGCCCAGCTCTCTTTCCCACTTAGCTCTTGCCTTGATCGGGAATCCCAGTAAATAAGTATGTAGTAGATCTTTATATAGGGTGGAAATAACACCCCTCATGGTCCCCTCACCACACACATATTCCAACACTAAATCACCTTGGATTTTAAGGCAGTCCCCCCTGTTTTGAGCTCCAAACGCGTGTCTCATCTGCGCATATTGGTAGTCCCCGGAAGCCTTAAGACCATACTCTAACTGCAACCTGGAAAAAGACTTCAGCTCATGCTGCTCCACTATCTGATGCACATATTGAATTCCCTTGACCTGCCACTCTGAAAGAACTCCCAACGCACGCCACAAACTCCGGTAAATTATTATTATACCATAACGGAGATAACTTAGACATGTAACCCCACGAATTTGTTTGTCTACCCCACAGCTTGCGTATCAGAAATATAGTTGGATACATTTTCCCAAGCGCACCCAGGGATCCATCTTCTAACCATTGTATCACTGGACATCTTTTCGTCACCTCTTCCATCTGATGCTGTACCGCACTGGAAGACTCCCCGTGCTCGCAGCCCTTTAAATGTTGGCATTGGGCCGCATGGAAATATATTTCAGGGTTGGGCAAAGCCAATCCACCATCTTCTTTGGGTCGCTGGAGCGTCTCCAATCTAATACGCGGGTGCTGTCTTCCCCATACTAAACTCCTGAATAGGGAATTAATCTGCCGAAATTTCCCACGTAGTATCCAAGTTGGCGCGTTGTGGAGAACATATACTATATGTTACCGTTTGTTACGTTTTTATTGTATCATTTTCTTGGTTACAACAATATCCGTTTCTTCCTGATTCTTTCTACTCAATTTAAGAAAGTGAACCTTTATCTTAAGCTTAATTGTATGTCTGTTCAGAAGCCTGGGTTTTAATATCAGTGTTTTCCTTATTTGTGTGTCAGTGAAAATGTTTGTGTTCTACATGGCACGTCACTTCCCATGCAAGTTTTCGTATATGTTTGACCTTCAGATGCTTGGGCAAAACTTTTAGGTAAACTGTGTAAACCTTTAAGAAATGTGCTTATTTAGTTACACTATCGGTAGGTCCTACAAATTCACGGGTATAAAGAATAAACGACTATTTAAATGTATGATAGAGGCTAATATATGGTGTTAACTTCACAGCATTAAAACCAATTTGACTGACAAGGACACCAAAACTTCAAGGGGTGTTCCAGTTCAAACAAGTTATTACCTATTTATGTTGACTGGCTGAGGTTTGACCACCTGCACTTTCACTAATTGGCAGAACTTTGGAACTTTTATCCCCGTTAGAATGGAGCATCACTACGGATGATTGACCTGTGTTCTATTTATTCCTCCTGGGCCAGTCGAACACTGTTCTTGTTTTTTTCTGGCAGCAAAATAGAGAATGAGTGGAGTGGTGGTTGGGCATCTATCCTGCCATGCCTTTTTGTAATGGTGATTAAAGTATGTGGTCGGGGATCAAAATTCACCAATCTGTTGGTTGGTGCAGGCTCCTGGCAATGGGACACCACCCAATCAGCAAATTATCACCTATCATGCAGATAAGGTATAACTTGTTTTAACCAGACAATCCTTTTAAGTATATACAGTCATGGCCGAAAATGTTTCAGAGAATTAGGTATTTCTCCTAGGAAATTATTACAATTACACATTTTTGTTATACACATTAATTTCTTTTGTCTATACTGGAACAACACAAAAGAAAAAAGGCAAATTGGACATAATTTCACACAAAACCCCCAAAACAACTTTGTTCAAGCATGTGATGTTTGTTCAAACTCACCTGTGACAGGTAACAGTTGTGGACAATATGAAAATCACACCTGAAGCCAGATAAAAATGGGAGAAGTTGACTCAATCTTTGCATTGTGTGTCTGTGTGTGCCACACTTAGCATGGAGAACGAAAAGGTGAAGAGAACTGTCTGAGGACTTGATAACCAAAATTGTTAAACAGTGTCAACAGTCTCAAGGTTACAAATCCATCTCCAGAGATCTTGATGTTGCTTTGACCTAGGTGTGCAACTTAAGAAGTTTACAACCCATGGTACTGTAGCTAATTTCCCTGGATGTGGACGACAAGAGAAAAATTGAAGGGTTGCAACGCTGGATAGTGGATACGCAGCCTCAATTCAAAGAAATTCAAGCTTTCCTGAACTCTTAGGGTGCATCAGTGTCAGCTTGAACTATCCATCGATATTTGAAATGAAACGCTATGGCAGGAGACCCAGGATGACCCCACTGCTGACACAGAGCATAAAAAAAGCTAGACTGCAGTTTGCCAAAATACTTCGGGGAAAGGGTCTTGTGGACAGGTTAGACCAATATAGAGCTTTTTGGTAAAGTACATCATTCTACTGTTTAGCAAAAATCAAATGAGGCCTACAAAAAAAAGAACACAGTACCTACAGTGAAATATGGTATATGGTGGAGGTTCAAAGATGTTTTAGGGTAGTCTTGCTGCCTGTTGCACTGAGTGCCTTGACTGTATGCAAGGCATCATGAAATCTGAAGATTACCAAATGATTTTCTGTCAAAATGCAGTGCCCAGTGTCAGAAAGCTGGGTTTGCCTCCTAGGTCATGGGTCTTCCAGCAGGACAATGACCCCAAAAGCTCCCAGAAATGGATGTAAATGAAGTGCTAAAAAGTTCTGAAGTGGCCAGCAATGAGTCCAGATCTAAATCCCATTGAACACTTGTGGAGATATCTTAAAATTGGGAGAAAGCTCCCTTCAACTGTGGAAGATCTGGAGCAGTTTGCAAAATAAGAGTGATCCCAAATTCCAGTTGAGAGGTGTAAGAAGCTTGTTGGTGGTTATAGGAAGTGATTGATTGCAGTTGTTTATTCCAAAGAGTGTGCAATCAAAATATTAAGCTGAGGATGCTAAGAATTTTGTCCGGCTTATTTATGGGGTTTCGTGTGAAATGTCTAATTACTTTTTTTCTGTTTATATCAAAACGTGTAATTGCAATAATTTTCTGGATGAAATACTTCACTTTCTGGAACAATTTCAAGGGTGCCAACACTTTCGGCCATAATTGCATTTGTCCATAGAATTTTGTTCCCTGTTTTCAACCATTTCTTGGTCTGAACACTCCGTGAGGGAGCTTGACTCTAGGAAAGTTCTTTGCCCGAGCACTAACATGGCATACAGAGGTTTTTATGGGTCAATATTAGTGACTTGTAAGCACTCTGTGTGCCTCCATATTGTTCCTCTGTGAGGCACCATTATCTACCAGAAAGGCATTGCTTCCGAGGGAGAACTCAGTAGTTCAGTATGTGTGGAGACTTTACCCAATTTACTTGTTTAAGATCAAAAATATATTGTCTGTTCCTAGTAGTGCAAGGGCACCATACTACATGTCTGTACCATGGCCATGTGCTTGTGCCCTTAGCTTAATATACCACAGAGAGGTAGCTGGGGGAAATGCTCCAGACCAAGATTACATAAATCACTGCGCCCTTCATCAAAACCAGTGCTCAGACCCTCCACAGGTATTCACAACCATATACTTGACTGATTTCAGCATTTACATAATTTCTGCATTTAAGGTTTCAGGCTTCTCCAGTTCTACAATGAGGCTTGACAGTGTTGTATGTACATTTCCTTCCATTCTTTTGAATAGGGTTGGCTAGTTTTGTTAAGCTAATTTGAAGTTGCATCCTTTCTACCACTTTATCACATGTGGTATGGGTTGTGACAGCAGTACTGGTGCTTTCCCATTAAAGTGAAGTTGGAAAAAAAAGAAAAAAGTTGGCCTCACCTGCTGACTTCAGTTGGGTGTCCCGATTCACGCTGGTGACAATTGGTTTATAGAGTATCGGGCATGTTGGATTGCAACTTATTTAATTTTATGTTCCCAAAGAGGCATTTGAAAGAGGCTTCTCTTGCCATTGCACACTCTGCCGAACTGAGTGTGCTTCATGTCTTTGAGAACGTTGGGAGTAATGGCAAGATTGCACTTCTGCTTTTGCGTTAAGGATAACTCACCAGCACTGCTGTCAAATGCTGAATTCTACTCATTGTATTCAAACCCTTCACTAAAGATTTACACCAAGAGTTATCTCTTTTTGAATGTTACATTTATTTTTTGCTGTCATAAATGCCAAATTTGCTTAAAGAGGATTTCACACCCTCTCCCAACCCAAACTGCTCATATACACACAGCTATCGAGAATACAAGTTCATCCATATCTTCAATTAACCAGTCTGTTACAGAGAAATCACCATTTGAATTAATATGCAAGTGCTTTGGTATGTAGAATCACTTCCCCAGCCTCTGCTCTCCCCAGCTTAATCTCCCCAGCACCATCTGCTGCTTGACTGACAAATTTTTTGCTGCTTTGACTTCAAGCAAAGTACATGTCATTCAAGCAGCAGAAGGCGACGCTGGGTGAGATATATAGCTTGGGAAGTGCTTCCACATGCCGAAAGCACTTTAAATATTAATTTAAGCAGTAATTTTTCAGTATCAGATGGACAGACTGGCTAGTAAAGATATCTTATGGACTTTTGTTTGCAACAGCTACATGCCTAAAACAGTTTGGGTGTGAAATCCTGCTGACAGATTCTCTTTTAAGATTTATCGATCTGAAACGGGTTTTAAAAACTAAAATAGAGGCCTTTCCCAGTAGAATCGACCATAGACCTCAGATGTTTAATTGCATATTCCAAAGGGATATTCTCTATAAGCATGATGATTCCCTGGATCAATCGGGGGGACCTTTTTTTTAATTTTTTAATTGTCTAATCATATTGGTTTCCCCAATCTGCATCAGTATATCTGATCTCCAACCAGTTAAAATGTGTAAAATTTTTAGGAGGAAAAGCAACATTGGTAAGTATGATAACCAACTTTTCTTCTAACGCATATCTTAGTAATTTTGAGATGTCGACTGTTACATTGAATATATTATTTGCAGGGTTTTTTGCATCATTTTGTACTCTGGCCTTGTTATGGGTGTTAACAATCCTTATTGATTACCGGTATTTTAAATAAGGCTTATAGATGTCATAGAATGATTCCCCGCCAATTGCCTGCTCACATTGTTAAAAAGGGATGCTTTAAAACCACCCCTTGATGCTACCATTATTCCCTTGGTTAACTGTATCCTTCTCATTCAAAGTGTCACATTGGGTAACGAGACCCACTGTTTTCAAATAAAATTTTCAGTACCCCTGGATAAAAAAATGCCTTGTTTGTCTTGACTTTTTAATTAAAAATAGATTTTTTAAAGTTAATTTGTAAGCCATCCACAGTATTGTCTCACTCATTTTATCTCCTATGTACGATATATTTCATCATACTAATTTCACATTTGTCTAGCTTTCTTAAAATAATATTTATCATGCATTTTAAATTAAAATTTGAAGTCCAGACTGCAGCTAATTTTAATTTGAGAACATTCAGTACAGTGAATGCAAGTTCAGATATAGTTTATATAATTTTCCTCTTCCAATTTTGTTTTCCTGCTTTTGAAGCAGTCTAATACGTTACTGTACCCAGTTACAATGAAGACATTGAAACCAAATATTATATATGCAAAGTCTTTACTGTTTTTTCGCTTAGTTTTTAATTTTCTTGTCTTGTGGGAAAAAAAGATCAGTCTTACAACTGTTTTTGTATATGTCTATCAGTGTTGTGTGTAACATGCATCGCTCTTCAACACGTGTTACGCATGTTACTTGGTTTTTTGTGTGTCTGAAATTAATAGAACCTAAGGTACTTCTAGATGACGATTGTTAGCTGTTACTGTAACCTTCCCATTTAGAATGAGTGCTTCTTAGGAGTTGAGTTTGTATATGTGATTCTTTATGGTTGTCATAAATCCTGTAATATCTTCCAATAAACTCCTTTTTTTTGTTACCTATTCCTTTGTTACCTGCCTTTTTTTTTAAATATATATATACAACGGAAGACTGATGCACGAGTAAGGCTACTTTCACACATCAGGTTTTCAGCATCATTATGAGTCCGGCAACTCTTGAAAAAAACGGATCCGTTGTTTTGTTTTTGTTTTTTTTGTTTTTTTTTGGCCGGATCAGAACTGGGAGAGAGAAAAAGAGGGGAAAAAAATAAAGAATGGGAAAATGCAGCTACGGGCCATACGCAATGTAAAAAAACAGAATCGGTAGCCGGATTCACTCATTTCACCTCACGTTTCATCTGGGTTTTTTTTGCCAGAACGTCGCTATGCGTTTTTTCGCCTGACAGAAATAAAACGTTCCTCTGTACGTTTTGTCCGGCCGCCGGAAAACTAATTTTCGACAGATACGGCAAAAACCAGGTGAAACGTTAGGCCATCCGGCGCTAATACAAGTCTAATAGAAAAAAAACAAATCCGTTTTTTTCAAAATTCGTCGGATTGTGCCTGATGGCAAAAACCTGATGTGTGAAAGTAGCCTTAGGCCAAGTCTGCTACATTTTTTATAGCTTACACAGTAAGAATTTATTTTAAACGGGTGGTCCAGAGCTAAAGTTGAATGAAATCCTATATGTTTATCTATTTAATGTAATAATTTAAACACTTGTAATATACTTAAATTATAAAGTCCCTGCCATTCTCCCTCCATTCTATTTTCCTGCTTTTTTTCCTCCATTTTGATGACGTTTATTTTTTTTTTTAAATCTGATTATTCATTAGGGTTTACAGTATAAATCCATAAAAACTTTCCAACCAAAGTAATCAAATTACACTTAATACAATTCAGCAATATAGAGTAAAGGCAAAGCTGAGAAATAACAATATGAAAATACTTATCCAAAAGCTTAATAACCAAAATTAAAAAAGCGCACACGTAAGACAAGGTAAAGGGGAGCTTATTTAATTGATATGACTTTCAGTTGTAATGTCACAACCGAGGTGACCATCTATCTGTAATCTTTCTGTAACCAATAAACATCCCAAAAACTCCAAAATTCTTCAAAGCACTTTATTATTTAGTAGTGCAGTAAGATATTCCATACCTCTTCCCCACTGCATGCTAGGATTATCAACAGTGGGCCGTTACTGCGGTTATTGCCACAGCCGCTATCTTTACCTTGAAACCCTGAAATGAAGCATCAGTAGTAATGTCCATTTCATGGGCTAAGCTGATCTTTGGTCTCCATGCTCAACACCTTTCCTTTACAGTGTGCATTGACAGTGCGCTCTCATTCCGGTTCGTCACTGTTCCATTAGAACTGGTGAGGGAGAACACTGTCACTGTTGATTTAAAAGGAATTCCGCACAGTGAGTGCATACTGAGCATGTGTTGGAATTGACAACCGACGTATGCTCAGTTGAGCACTGACTAGCCAAGCCCCTGAAACAGACCTTACTGGTGATGCTTTGTAGCTGGGTGGGGATTCATCAGTGGCAGGAAATTCTAAAAAGAAACAACATCTAAATCGCAGTATAACAAAGCAGGGTAAAAAAGGGAACAATAGAGACTTAATAATTGAAGTATATTAGAAAATCGATTAGATTATTACATTAACTAGATAGACATTCAGGATTAAAACCAACTTAAGGCCATGTTCACACTTTGCGGTTTTTACCGCGGAACCGCCGCGATTTTGATGCTGCGGGTCCGCAGCAGTTTCCATACCGTTTCCATTTACATGTAAACCCTATGGAAACTGCAAACCGCTGTGCACATGCTGCGGGAAAAACCGCGCAGAAACGCAGCGGTTTAAAACCCGCAGCATGTCACTTTTTTGTGCAGAATCGCTGCGATTCTGCACCCATAGGAATGCATTGAACCGCTAACTTCCTGCATGGGGCTGTGCCCACGTTGCGGGAAGTAAGCGGCTAATGTGCGGGTGGTACCCGGGGTGGAGGAGAGGAGACTCTCCTCCAGGCCCTGGGAACCATATTTGGGGTAAAAAAAAAGAATAAAAATAAAAAATCATGATATACTCGCCTCTCAGCGCTGCACGCGGCCGGCCGGTCAGAGTTGCTGTGCGAACAGGACCTGCGGTGACGTCGTGGTCACATGACCGTGACGTCATGAAGGGTCCTCGCTCAGCATCTTTGGAACCGGAGCGCCGGGTGCAGCGCCGAGGAGACCCGGACATCAGAGGGTGAGTATAACCAATTTTTATTATTTTTAACATTACTATTGATGCTGCATATTGCTGCATATGCAGCATCAATAGTATAGGCGGAAACCCGCAGCGGAAACTGGAACAAACCGCGATAAATCTGCAGGGATAACCGCAGCGGTTTTGCCCTGCAGATTTATCAAATCCGCTGCGGGAGAACCCGCAGAGGGACGCCGCAAAGTGTGAACATGGCCTTAGTTTGACAGTTTTCTTCCTACATTATTCTTGAGCAGAAAGCTGCAATCAATAATGGGGGAAAAAGTTAGGCAGAGCTCATGAATATGGAGTATTACATGGAATGGGTCTATCATTAAGAGAACTAGCAGAGCAGAAGTGACCCAGCATTTAGAATCGGGGTCTCTACTCCTACATAATAAGAAACCTATTCAGAAATAATGTATAGCCATGGGTAAATAAAAGATATCTTTTATTTGTCATAATAAATATCAAAAGGTGGTTAGGAACGAGGAGTACACACAAAGTGCAGCACACAACATGTGGAGATGGGCTAAATGATCATACTATATAAAGCTCAGTAGTACATAGTTAAAAAGTAAAGGGCATACATTCAAACCTGCGTTCATCTTTTCCTGTTGGAATGGCGCCAGGTCATAATATTTTGGTGTTGGCCTTCATCAGGGGACATAGTGTTAGACCAGCAGGAGGCACTTTTTATATCAGTCTGGGCCAATGGTAGTAGCCCTTTTCCTTTCTGGGAATAAAGCGGTGAATCCCGTGCATGCAGGGCATCATCCAGGAGGCTAGATCAAATTACGTGAACGGTCTTCCGAACACATGGGACGTCACATGATCAGTAGCTGGTCACGTGATCTGAGACAGGCATGGATAAAGATGCCACACAAGATGGACCAAACAGACTGAAAAAGCGCATGAACACTGCAAGGGACTATATTACTCAGAACATGGTTAAATGTAAAACGTGGCTGAATAAAAGGGTGTTTAATTAAAAGGCAAACATAAAGCTTTGGATCATAATATATTAATATATAGATAGCAGTAATATATACAGTAGTGTTCAAAATAATAGCAGTCCAATATGACTAACTGGATTAATCATTATTTTTGGTATAAATTATATTACCACACTAGCTGAAGAGCCCGGCGTTGCCTGGGCATAGTAAATATCTGTGGTTAGTTATAGCACCTCACTTCTCTTATTTTCACATCACGCCTCTCATTTTCCCCATCACATCTCTCATTTTCCCCCTCACATCTCTCATTTTCTCCCTCACACCTCTCATTTTCCCCCTCACTCCTCTTATTTTCCCCCTCACTCCTCTCATTCCCCCCTAACACTTGTCATTTCGACCTCACATCTGTCATTTTCCGATCACTCCACTATTTTCCCTCCTCTCATTTTGCACTCACACCTTTTCATTTTCACCTCACACCTCTCATTTTCACCTCAGTATATACATGTTTGTCATCTCCCTTATATATAGTATACACCTGTATGTCATCTCCTGTATATAGTATATACCTGTATGTCATCTCCCCTGTATATAGTATATACCTGCTGTGTGTCATGTCCCCTGTATATAGTATATACCTGTATGTCATCTCCTCCTATATACAGTATATACCTGTATGTAATCTCCTGTATATAGTATATACCTGTGTGTCATCTCACCTATATATAGTATATATCTGTGTGTCATCTCCTCCTGTATATAGTATATACCTGTATGTCATCTCCTCCTATACATAGCATATACCTGTATGTCAACTCCTCCTGTATATACTATATACCTGTAGGTAATCTGCTCCTGTATATAGTATATACCTGTGTGTCATCTCCTCCTGTATATAGTATATACCTGTATGTCATCTCCTGCTGTATGTAGTATGTACCTGTATGTCATCTCCTGTATATAGTATATACCTGTGTCATCTCTCCTGTATATAGTATATACCTGTGTGTCATCTCCTCCTGTATATAGTATATACCTGTGTGTCATCTCTCCTGTATATAGTATATACGTGTGTCATCTCCTGTATATAGTATATATCTGTATGTCATCTCCTTCTGTATTAGACCGCATTCACACATTATTTGGTCAGTATTTTTACCTCAGTATTTGTAAGCTAAATTGGCAGCCTGATAAATCCCCAGCCAACAGTAAGCCCACCCCCTGGCAGTATATATTAGCTGACACATACACATAATAGACAGGTCATGTGACTGACAGCTGCCGGATTCCTATATGGTACATTTGTTGCTCTTGTAGTTTGTTTGCTTATTAAACAGATTTTTATTTTTGAAGGATAATACCAGACTTGTGTGTGTTTTAGGGCGAGTTTCGTGTGTCAAGTTGTGTGTGTTGAGTTGCGTGTGGCGACATGCATGTAGCGACTTTTGTGAGATGAGTTTTGTGTGGCGACATGCGTGTAGCAACTTTTTGTGTGTCGAGTTGCATGTGACAGGTTAGTGTAGCAAGTTGTGTGCAGCAAGTTTTGCGCATAGCGAGTTTTGCACGTGGCGAGTTTTATGTGTGGTGCCTTTTGAGTATGTGCAAGTTTTGTGTGAGGCAACTTTTGCATGTGCTGCAACTTTTGTGCATGTGGCAATTTTTCCGCGTGTGCAAGTTTTGCGTGTGGCGAGTTTTCCATGAGGTGAGTTTTGCACGTGTGGCGAGTTTTGCATGTGGAGAGTTTTGCGCGTGGTGAGTTTTGAGCGGCGACTTTTGTGTTTCGACTTTTATGTGGCGAGGTTGGTGTATGTGTGGTGAAATGTGCGCTGAGGGTGGTATATGTGTTCGAGCACGTGGTAGTGTGTGGCGCATTTTGTGTGTGTTCATATCCCCGTGGTGGTGTGGTGATTATCCCATGTTGGGGCCCCACCTTAGCAACTGTACAGTATATACTCTTTGGCGCCATCGCTGTCATTCTTTAAGTCCCCCTTGTTCACATCTGGCAGCTGTTAATTTGCCTCCAACACTTTTCCTTTCATTTTTTCCCCATTATGTAGATAGGGGCAAAATTGTTTGGTGAATTGGAAAGCGCGGGGTTAAAATTTCACCTCACAACATAGCTTTGACGCTCTCGGGGTCCAGACGTGTGACTGTGCAAAATTTTGTGCCTGTAGCTGCGACGCCTCCAACACTTTTCCTTTCACTTTTTCCCCATTATGTAGATAGGGGCAAAATTGTTTGGTGAATTGGAAAGCACGGGGTTAAAATTTCACCTCACAACATAGCCTATGACGCTCTCGGGGTCCAGACGTGTGACTGTGCAAAATTTTGTGGCTGTAGCTGCGACGGTTCAGATGCCAATCCCGGACATACACACACACACACACAGACACACACATTCAGCTTTATATATTAGATGTCAAACAATTTACCAGTTGGTGCAGTAGAGTCTAAGAAAAACGGACTCTGCATTCATGATCTGCATGTTTTTAGTCTATGTATTAGAATATTAATTGAATCCCCGGGGGGGGGGGGGGGTGTTGAAAATAATAGCAGTGTGGATTTCAATTTGTAAGGTCAATCATTCTGTGAAGAAACAGGTATGAATCAGGTGGCCCTTATTTTAAGAGTAAAGCCAGGACATCATTTACATGCATTTCTCCTTGAAAGCTTGAGAAATATGGGTCCATCGAGACATTGTTCAGAACAAAAGTGTACTTCGATTGAAAGTTGATTGGAGAGGGTGAAAGGGTAAAACTTATAAAGTGCAGAAAACGATAGGCTGTTCAGCTAAAATGATCTCCTATGCTTTAAAATGGAAAGCCAAACCAGAGACGTGGAAAATAAAAAAAAACGGAAGACCACCATTCAAATGGATGGAAGAATAGCCAGAATGGCAAAGGCACGGCTGATGATCAGCTCCAGAATGATTAAGTACAGTCTTAAGTTACCTGTGAGTACTGTGACAGTTATGACGCCTATGTGAAGCTAATCTCTTAGCGAGAAGTCCCTGCAAAGTCCCACTGTTTAAAAAAAAAAAAAAAACGTCCTGAAGAGGATACAATTTGTCAAGGAACACATCAAATGGCCTAAGGAGAAATGGAGAAACATTTTGTGGATTGCTGAAAGTAAAATTTTCCTTTTTGGGTCCAAGGGCAGCAGAAAGTTTGTCAGACAACCCCCAATCTCTGCATTCAAGCCACAGTACACTCTGCAGACAGTGAAGCCTGGTGATGGAAGCAGGGCTGTGGAGTCGGTAAGCCAAACCTCCGACTCCTCAATTTCCATGACACCGACTTCGACTCCACCAAAATGGGCTCCGACTCCATGACTCAGACTCCGACTCCACAGCCCTGGGTGCAAGCATCACGATATGGGCATGTTTCTCTTACTATGGTGCCGGACCTATTTAGGCATCATGGACCAGTTTGCATATATTAAAATACTTGGAAGAGGAGGTCATGTTGCCTTACGCAAAAATGGGTGTTTCAAGAAAACAACGACCCTAAATGCACCAGTAAACAAGAAAAATTCTTGGTTCCACTCCAACAAAATTGAGGTTAAGGAGTGGCCAGCCCAATCCATGGACCTTAATCCTATAGAACACTTATGGGGTGATATCAAAAATTCCGTTTGAGCCAAAGCCAACAAATGCCAAAAAATTGTGGGATGTAGTCAAAGCATCCTGGGCTGGAATAACAGTTGACAGGTGCCAGAAGTTAGTTGAGTCTATGCAACATAGATGTGAAGCAGTTCTAAAAACTGGGTATGCAACTAAATATTAGGTTAGTGATTCACAGGAATGTTAAATCATCATAAAAAATAGTACATATTGTGAGTTTGTAAAGACGAATGCAGACACTATTTTTGTCAAACAGCTGAATGTTAATTTTTTGTCATTTTCTGTAAAATTATTAAAAATTATATACATTTCTCTTCATGTTTTTAATTAGAAAGCAATGCAATGTTCCCAATGCATGGAAATAAAAACTAGTATAAAGATTTTGTGATGAACTCATGGTTTTGAGCGCACTGCTATTTTGAACCCTACTGTATGTGGCATACATAAAATGGGGATATTCATATTCAGAATATTAATAAGAGGTAAGTATGTGTGTGTGTGTGTGTATACAGTGGGAACCAGAAGTTTACATACTCTATGTAAAAAGACACATGCATGTTTTTCTCTCTCTCTTCACACAGGTATGCAGTGAATATCCTCAGCTCTCCCTGGATCCTGAATGCTCTGTATCTTGCAATGATTTTCTGTGTGTCAGCTAGCACCCTGAATGGTATGCAGTGAATATCCCCAGCTCTCCCTGGATCCTGAATGCTCTGTATCTTGCAATGATTTTCTGTGTGTCAGCTAGCTTCCTGAATGGTATGCAGTGAATATCCCCAGCTCTCCCTGGATCCTGAATGCTCTGTATCTTGCAATGATTTTCTGTGTGTCAGCCAGCACCCTGAATGGTAATTTCATGTCATTCAACTCCTGTGCTAGAATTCATCATCAGTTACATGGTTTTCAGTACTCACTGTTGTAGCTCCAGGGAAGGGGGGGTCTCTGTAGATGCTTATCACAGAAGAGGTGTTAGTATAGAGATGTTGAGGAGAGCCATAAGATCAAATACTTAATTAACCTCAACACATAAGATAATTGAGGGAAGCAACCCATAACATGTATTGTTTAACCTTACATAAGTTTTCCTCAGACAAAGTAAGACACTTAAGATGGCTGCCATCTCCTCTACCAGAGCTGTTGTGGATTCTGTTTGTGGGCTCCCTCTGGTGGTTACTGCTGGTACTGGGTGACTTTGGTGGGTTGCGGCCTTTGGTTTCCACCTGTCCATCAGTGGCTGGGTGTTTCCTATTTTACCTGGCCTTTCTGTCATTTCCCTTGCCGGCTATCAATGTATTCAGATGTGCTCTGTTTGGTTCCTGCCTACCTGCTCCCAGATCTTTCAGGATAAGCTAAGTGCTGATTTTCAGTTGTTTGGTTTTTTGTCCAGCTTGCTTATTATGTCTCTATGCTAGCTGGTAGCTCTAGTGGACTGAGGTTCTCCCCATGTGCCATGAGTTGGCACATGGGTTCTTGTAATCTCAGGATGGTTTTTTTGATTAGGGTTTTTTGCTGACCGCTCAGTCCCCTTTTGTATCGTTCTGCTTTCTAGTTTACAGCGGGCCTCAATTTGCTAAAACTATATATATCATCTCTATGTGTGTGCCTTCCTCTCATTTCACCGTCAATACATGTGGGGGGCAACTATATCTTTTGGGGTTCATTCCGCTGGAGGCAAGTGAGGTCTTTATTTTCTCTGCAGTGCTAGTTAGCTCTTAGGCTGGTGCGTGGCGTCTAGAACCAACGTAGGCACGCTCCCTGGCTATCTCTAGTTGCGTTTGTCAGGCGTAGGGCAGCGGTCAGCCCAGGTTCCATCACCCTAGAGCTCGTCCGTAATATATTTGTACTTTGCTTGTCCTGTGCTATCCCTATCCATTGGGATTCATGACACAGAGCCGTGTGCTCTGGTATCCAAGATGAACAATGAAGACACTGAAGATGGCCGCCATTTCCTGTTTCAGCATGCCGTGTGCTCTGGTATCCAAGATGACGCCCACCCTGATGACCTCATGGATCCACCCACAGCGACGCCCACCCTGATGACCTCACGGACCAACCCACCCTGATGACCTCATGGATCCGCCCATGGACTTGCTCATGCCCAACCCACTAACCAATGGAATATATCCGATCACTCCCATTTTAGAGCTAACCGAGCCCCCTTACAGGAGATATATAACATTGTGTTTGACTAATAAACTTCCCTTCTTGGAGCTGAGCCACACATTGATCAAGGAGAGTTACAGCTGACTGTGTCTGGTGTATTTCTTTAGTGCACATGATCAATATCCATTAGGCCAGGAGTAGGCAACTAGAGAATTGAACATTTTATTAATTGTTCAACCCTAATAGAGATGTTATCAGGACTGCATCTTTGATCATCTATCCACACCAGGATGTGTTGAGCAGCTGTCCCTAATTTATAACTAACCAGCTCCCATAATCCTGCTGTCCTCTCCCTGCACTGGGGGCCTATAAATTTAGATTCATTCTTAGGGGTGCACGCATGCGTGGGGTCGCACGCATTCAGCAAAGCATCGCATTAGCTAAGCATCAAGTTATAGCAGTTATTCCATGGCAGTTAGTCAGGGCAGGAGTCAGGTAACCCACACTCCTGCTCTCCCTTCTATCCATGTGCTTTATTCCTATCCTATGTTCCCTTGCAATCCACATCCCAATCCCCCCTCCATCACAACTCATACATCAGCCCCTCTATACTTCCCTCTCCCATGTACAGCTCCCATGCACTTCTCACCTTCCTGAAAAACCTCAGTCCATCTTGCCAAAACACTGCACAAAAAAACTTCTTACAATTCCAAAAACTTCTTGCTTTTTATCTTCCTACTCCTACTGATTTTGGGAGACATCTCCAACCCTGGTCCACCATCCCACAACCTCAACTGCTACCCTACCTCACATCAAAACCATTCTAACCTTATTAATATTAGTTGCACTCCCCCATCTCCTTCTTTTAATTATGCCCTTTGGAATCCACGGTCTGTATGTAACAAGCTTCCTTTCCTGCACAACTACTTTCTGAACAACTCTCTAAATCTATTGGCCCTCACTGAAACCTGGATCCAGGATTCTGACACGGTCTCCCCTGCTGCCATTTCCCATGGTGACCTTCAATTCTCCCATTTCCCGAGACCCACAAACAGACCTGGTGGTGGAGTTGGCATACTCCTCTCCCCACAATGCACCTTCCAGGTCATCCCACCAACTCCATCACTCTCATTCCCTTCTTTTGAGCTCCACACCATCAGGCTCTTCCGTCTCCTCTCCCTCAGAATAGCGGTCATATACCGGCCCCCAGGCTCACCCACCCACTTCCTGGACCATTTCTCTGCCTGGCTGCCGCACTTCATGTCCTCAGAACTCTCAACCCTTATCCTAGGAGACTTCAACATCCTCATAAACAACCCCACTTATGCATCCCAGCTTCTATCACTAACCACTTCACTCAGCCTCACACAGCTCTCAACCTCTGAGAGACACAAGGACAGTAACACCCTTGACCTGGTCTTTGTCCGGCTGTGTTCAATCTCCCACCTAAATAACTCACCGCTTCTCCTCTCTGACCACAACATTCTCTCCTTCATGCTCACAAATCCTCGCTCACCCCAGCATCCTCCTACCTACCATTCAGTCAGAAATCTACAAGCCATTAACCCTCATACACGTTCAGACTTCTTACACTCATCACTGTCCCCAATCTCTTTTTCCTGTCCTGATCTGGCGGTACATCACTACAATGACACTCTTAGAAGCACCCTAGACCATGTAGCTCCCCTCACCCTCAGAACCTCCAAACACAGAGTAAAACAGCCCTGGCTCACATCACAAACCCGATTTTTCCAGCGATGCTCTAGGAGTGCACAACAACTTTTGAGGTTCAATTTCTTCTGTTACCCTTGGGTAAATAAAAAAAATTTGAATCTGAAATAATTTTTTTTGTGAAAAAGTTAAATGTTCATTTTTTTTTTAAACATTCCAAAAATTCCTTTGAAGCACCTGAAGGGTTAATAAACTTCTTGAATGTGGTTTTGATCACCTTAAGGGGTGCAGTTTTTAGAATGGTGTCAATTTGGGTTTTTTTTCTATCATATAGACCCCTCAAAGTGACTTCAAGTGTGATGTGGTCCCTAAAAAAAAAAAAAAATGGTATTGTAAAAATGAAAAATCACTGGTCAACTTTTAACCCTTATAACTTCCTAACGAAAACAAATTTTGGTTCCAAAATTGTGCTGATCTAAAGTAAACATGTGGGAAATGTTACTTATTAAGGATTTTGGGTGACTGTGTGATTTAAGGGCCTGAAAATTCAAAGCTGGAAAATTGCACAATTTTCAAAATTTTCGTCAAATTTCTGTTTTTTTTTCCACAAATAAATGCAAGTCATATCAAAGAAATTTTACCACTATCATGAAGTGAAATATGTCATGAAAAAAAAAATCTCAGAATCACCGGGATCCGTTGAAGTGTTCCGGAATTATTTCTTCATAAAGTGACAGTGGTCAGAATTGTAAACATTGGCCTGGTCATTAACGTGCAAACCACCCTCGGTGGTAAAGGGATTAAAAATAAAAGTATCATTATACTGCACCATAAATAAAAATATATCCTGTTTTGCACCCCTGAATAAATAATTGCCCCTCACTACTTCCTGTTCAAAATAAATCTCCCACCCTGACCTTCCCCATAATATCTCCCCCACACAGCCATTTTCCATAATATTCTTCCATATACTGACATCTCCGTAATTTCCCCCCACACTGCTCCTCTCTGCAATGTCCCCTTCACCCTGCCCCTCTCCTTAATGTCCCCAACACACTGCCCCTCCTCATTGTTCTCCCACACTGCCCCACTCCGTAATGTACTCTGCAGTGTCCCTCTCTGTAGTGTCCCCCTCACACTGCACCTCTCCACAGTGCCGCCCACACATTGCCTTTCCCCATAATGTCTCCCACACAAGTCTCAAAAATATCTTCCACATTCCTCCTCTACATACTGTGCCCCCTCCACAATCACGCCATGTTACCCAATAAGGTGCCTTCATAGCAACCCCAGACCTCAGTCCTGAGGCACCAGTAGCAGTGTGATAAGATCACCATGCCACTGTAGGTCAGAACGGGGGCTGATGAGTGCTACACTCCTGTCCTGGTGCCAAAGTATCCTACTGTATTCACGTCTGAAATATCCAAATACAGTTGAATATAGGAAATTGAGAACAGGAGTCTCCAGATTCTCTGTAGGCTGTATGTTGTGCAGACCTGGCTTATACTCTTATATATTTTTTTCCTCACCATGTGGAAATTCTCTATTTTCGGAGAAAATAGGAGAAGCCTGGTCATGTTTTTGTCCCATCTATGGAGCCTATAGGTGCATATTGATCAGTAAAACAAGCAGCGAAGAGGTTATCACATTATATACCATTCGGAGCCATGGTTCAGCTTCCACATTTTTTCACATTGCACCCACAAAATGTATTTTATTGGGGTTTTATGTGATATATCAACACAAAGTAGCATGTCTTTGTGAAGTGTAAAGGAAATGATTCATCATTTTCTAATTATTTAAAAAATATAAATCTGAAAATGATGTGCATTTATATTCAGCCCACTGTACTCTAATACCCCTAAATAAAATCTTGTGTGAACAATCACCTCCAGAAGTCACATAATTAGTAAATTGAGTCCACCTGTGTGTAATTTATTCTCAGTACAACTACAACTGTTCTGTGAAGGCGTCAGAAGTTTGTTTGAGAATATTAGGGATGAAACAGCATCATGAAAACCGAGGAACACACCAGACAAGTCAGGGATAAAGTTGTGGACAAGAGTAAAGGTTATAAAGTATTAGGTTATAAAAAATAGCCCACTCTCCGAACATCTCACTGAGCACTCTTCAATCCATCATCCAAAAATGAAAGGAGTATGGCACAACTCCAAAGCTACCAAGACATGGCTGTAACCTAAACTCACATCCCAAAAAAGGAGAGCACTAGAAGCAGCCAAGCTTCTTGTGGATCAATGAGAAACTTCATACATGGTTTCCTCAGCCCATCTTGCTTATTAATCCTCGGTCTACGGAATTGTGGTTCTATGTGCTATGGTTCTTCTCATGTGAGCTTCATCTGGATTTTCAAGCAACTGGACGACGATTTGTTATGCAATTGTGTATCATGCTCCCTTGGCTGTTTTGCTATTTATTCTCCACTTTATATATGTGTTGTATGAGGTCCACATTTTGTACAACTTTCTGGGAGTTTTAGCTTTGTTTTGGAATGGTTGCCACCGTGTGGCTGTACTTTGAGTGCCCCTTTGGGGTTTGTGTTTAGATTAGGATCAATTCTGGCTGATGGGGTAGGGCTCTTTTTCACCTTGGCTCTTGAGGCTATATTTCTGTTGGACTCATGTGGCGGTTCATGTTCAATTCTGAGGTCTGTGATATTTGGAAATGTGGCCATTTTACTCCATTATAGCTCAAATCCCCTCTTTAGATGCATGGAGTCACACTCCTGTATCTTTTCCTATCTGAATTTACACTCACTGGCCACTTTATTAGGTACACCTGTCCAACTTCTTGTTAACACTTAATTTCTAATCAGCCAATCACATGGCGGCAACTCAGTGCATTTAGGCATGTAGACATGGTCAAGACAATCTCCTGCAGTTCAAACCGAGCATCAGTATGGGGAAGAAAGGTGATTTGAGTGCCTTTGAACGTGGCATGGTTGTTGGTGCCAGAAGGGCTGGTCTGAGTATTTCAGAAACTGCTGATCTACTGGGATTTTCACGCACAACCATCTCTAGGGTTTACAGAGAATGGTCCGAAAAAGAAAAAAAATCCAGTGAGCGGCAGTTCTGTGGGCGGAAATGCCTTGTTGATGCCAGAGGTCAGAGGAGAATGGGCAGACTGGTTCGAGCTGATAGAAAGGCAACAGTGACTCAAATCGCCACCCGTTACAACCAAGGTAGGCCTAAGAGCATCTCTGAACGCACAGTGCGTCGAACTTTGAGGCAGATGGGCTACAGCAGCAGAAGACCACACCGGGTACCACTCCTTTCAGCTAAGAACAGGAAACTGAGGCTACAATTTGTACAAGCTCATCGAAATTGGACAGTAAAAGATTGGAAAAACGTTGCTTGGTCTGATGAGTCTCGATTTCTGCTGCGACATTCGGATGGTAGGGTCAGAATTTGGCGTAAACAACATGAAAGCATGGATCCATCCTGCCTTGTATGGAGCATCTTTGGGATGTGCAGCCGACAAATCTGCGGCAACTGTGTGATGCCATCATGTCAATATGGACCAAAATCTCTGAGGAATGCTTCCAGCACCTTGTTGAATCTATGCCACGAAGAATTGAGGCAGTTCTGAAGGCAAAAGGGGGTCCAACCCGTTACTAGCATGGTGTACCTAATAAAGTGGCCGGTGAGTGTATATATTGTACTTCCAATATTGTACCATCTCTATGTAGATGATTTTACCGTATTTCATGTACTTTATTTATATATATGTATATAATTATTATTTTTTCTATGATTAAAGGTTGTTTTTATCTCTATATATGCAACTACTTTTTATTTTGACCAGTCTTTACAAACATTGCCATCTTCTGTTTGGGCTTGGTGTGTGTGTGGCTGTGTGCACTCGTGGCTGCTGATTGCCCCCGGGGGTTGTGTGCTGTGTGGCTGGGCTGTAGTGTGGTGACTAAATTTAATTGTGTGTCAAGCGTTGTGTGTGTCACTTGTATATATTCGCTTGTAGGGCTTGCCTGCCTTCCCGCACATGCGCATATTTGTGTTATTTTTGGCTGAGATGTCAGCCTGTATCTAACATCTGCAGTCAGCAAAACGGGCCTTGTGCTTCATGTCACGCAGGCGCATTAAACTGGCTTGCGTTCCACCACACGCGGGCGCAGTCCGGCCTTCATTTAAGCATACAGTGGCCATGCACGGCCTCGCGCTTCATCGGTCATTTCTGGCTGTCCTCTCCAGCTTACATCGGTTAACTATCAGGTAATTTTCTCTTCGACTATTTAATACATGTTGACGTTTTTTTCACCACTCTCCCTGACGAAGCCCTGCTTACTGGGTCGATACGTGTGGGCCATGGTTTCTATTCCACCAGGACCTGGATTCAGGAGGCTTGCCCTCTTTATATGCTGTATATTGGGTAACTTAACCCTTCACTTTCTTCAGACCTCATCGGGCTTCCTTGCCCCATCACATAGATGCCTGTTGTGAATTCTGCTCTTGGGCTCCCTCCGGTGGTTATAAGTGGTAGCGCTGCTGTCTCTGGATCGCAGCATTCATCAGGTGTGTCCACTTTTTGCAATTCTGACTGGGCTATTTAGTCTTGCTTGACCCTTTAGTCAGTGCCAGTTGTCCATTGTTCCTGGAGGATTCACATTCCTGCCTGGTCTCTCCTGCTTTGCTGTTCATTTCAACAAAGATAAGTTCTGGCCTTGATTTTTGCTGTCCACATGCTGTGGGCCTTATTGTTCAGTTCTTTTCCATGTTTTTGTCTTGTCCAGCTTGGTCTGTATAAGGATTTGTTTAGCCAAGCTGGTATCTCTGGAGATGCAGATATACCCTCCATATCTTTAGTTAGATGTGGAGATTTTGTATTTTCTGTGGTGGATATTTTCTAGTGTTTTAATACTGACCGCATAGTACTCTGTCCTATCCTTTCTATTTAGCTAGAAGTGGCCTCCTTTGCTAAATTCTGATTTCAGTCTGTGTATGTTTTTTCCCTCTCCTCTCACAGTCAATATTTGTGGGGGGCTGTCTATCCTTTGGGGATTTTCTCTGAGGCAAGATAGTTTTCCCTTTTCTATCTCTAGGGGTAATTAGTCCTCTGGCTGTGTCGAGATGTCTAGGGAGTGAAAGGTACATTCCACGGCTACTTCTAGTTGCGGTGTTAAGTTCAGGGTCTGCGGTCAGTACAGGTACCACCTTCTCCAGAGTACGTCTCACGCTGCTCTTAGGCCACCAGATCATAACAGTACAACTGGCCAACAATGAGTTAACCGCATCTCAGAAGAAGGGAAGGAAAGTGCTGAGCCATTTTTTTTTCTGTAGTCTGTTGTGGGTTTTTTTCCCTCTTTACCTCTGGGTGGCTCAGGAGTTTGGAGCTGGCATGAATGTTCAGGGATTGGCTTCTCGTGTGGATCAACTTGCTGCTAGAGTACAGGGTATTTCCGATTATATCGTTCAGACTCCGGTTTTAGAGCCTAGAATTCCAACTCCTGATTTGTTTTTTGGGGACAGGTCCAAATTTTTGAGCTTTAAAAATAACTGTAAACTGTTTTTTGCTCTGAAACCTGTCATGGATCCCAATGGCTGGGGATCGCACTGGACAAGCAAAATAACATAAATAACGGACGAGCTCTAGGGTGATGGAACCTGGGCTGACCGCTGCCCTACTCCTGACAAACACAACTAGAAATAGCCAGGGAGCGTGCCTACGTTGATTCTAGACGCCACGCGCCCGCCTAAGAGCTAACTAGCACTGCAGAGGAAATAAAGACCTAGCTTGCCTCCAGAGGAATGAACCCCAAAAGGTATAGTTGCCCCCCACATGTATTGACGGTGAAATGAGAGGAAGGCACGCACATAGAGATGAAAATAGATTTAGCAAATTGAGGCCCGCTATAACTAGAAAGCAGAATGATACAAAAGGGGTCTGAGCGGTCAGCAAAAAACCCTAATCAAAAACCATCCTGAGATTACAAGAACCCATGTGCCAACTCATGGCACATGGGGAGAACCTCAGCCCACTAGAGCTACCAGCTAGCATAGAGTCATAATTAGCAAGCTGGACAAAAAACCAAACAACTGAAAAACAAAACTTAGCTTATCTTGAGAGATCTGGGAGCAGGTAGTCAGGAACCAAACTGAGCACATCTGAGTACATTGATAGCCGGCAAGGGAATGACAGAAAAGCCAGGTTAAATAGGAAACACCCAGCCTCTGATGGACAGGTGGAAACCAGAGACCGCAACCCACCAAAGTCACCCAGTACCAGCCGTAACCACTAGAGGGAGCCCAAAAACAGAATCCACAACAGTACCCCCCCCTTGAGGAGGGGTCACCGAACCCTCACGAGAACCCCCAGGGTGATCAGGATGAGCTCTATGGAAGGCGCGGACCAAATCAGTCGCATGAACATCAGAGGCGACCACCCAGGAATTATCCTCCTGACCATAACCCTTCCACTTAACCAAATACTGGAGTTTACGTCTGGAAACACGAGAATCCAAGATCTTCTCAACAATATACTCCAATTCTCCCTCCACCAGCACCGGAGCAGGAGGCTCAACCGAAGGAACAACGGGCACCTCATACCTCCGCAATAACGACCGATGGAACACATTATGAATAGCAAACGATGCTGGGAGATCCAAACGAAAAGACACAGGGTTAAGAATCTCCAAGATCTTATAAGGACCGATGAACCGAGGCTTGAACTTAGGAGAAGAGACCTTCATAGGGACAAAACGAGAAGACAACCACACCAAGTCCCCAACAAGAAGTCGGGGACCCACGCGGCGACGGCGATTAGCAAACTGCTGAGTCTTCTCCTGAGACAACTTCAAATTGTCCACCACCTGATTCCAAATCTGATGTAGCCTGTCCCCCACCACGTCCACTCCAGGACAATCCGAAGGCTCCACCTGACCAGAGGAAAAACGAGGATGAAACCCCGAATTACAAAAGAAAGGAGAGACCAAAGTAGCAGAACTAGCCCGATTATTAAGGGCAAATTCGGCCAGTGGCAAAAAGGCAACCCAGTCATCTTGATCAGCAGAAACAAAACACCTTAAATAAGTTTCCAAGGTCTGATTAGTTTGCTCCGTCTGGCCATTCGTCTGAGGATGGAATGCAGACGAGAAAGACAAATCAATGCCCATCTTAGCACAAAACGTCCGCCAAAATCTAGACACAAACTGGGATCCCCTGTCAGAAACGATATTCTCCGGAATCCCATGCAAACGAACCACGTTCTGAAAAAATAAAGGAACCAACTCAGAGGAGGAAGGCAACTTAGGCAAGGGTACCAAATGAACCATCTTAGAAAAGCGGTCACACACAACCCAGATAACGGACATTTTCTGTGAGACAGGGAGATCTGAAATAAAATCCATGGAAATGTGCGTCCAAGGCCTCTTCGGGATAGGCAAGGATAACAACAACCCACTGGCCCGAGAACAGCAAGGCTTAGCCCGAGCACACACTTCACAAGACTGCACAAAGGTGCGCACATCCCTTGACAAAAAAGGCCACCAAAAAGACCTGGCCACCAAGTCTCTAGTACCAAATATTCCAGGATGACCAGCCAACACAGAAGAATGGACCTCGGAGATGACTCTACTGGTCCAATCATCCGGAACAAACAGTCTTTCTGGTGGACAACGATCAGGTTTATCCGCCTGAAACTCCTGCAATGCACGTCGCAAGTCTGGGGAGATGGCGGACAATATTACCCCATCCCTAAGGATACCAGTAGGCCCAGAGTCTCCAGGAGAGTCAGGCACAAAACTCCTGGAAAGAGCATCTGCCTTCACATTCTTTGAACCTGGCAGGTATGAAACCACAAAATTGAAACGAGAAAAAAACAACGACCAACGAGCCTGTCTAGGATTCAGACGCCTGGCAGACTCAAGGTAAATCAGATTTTTGTGATCAGTCAAGACCACCACACGATGTCTAGCACCCTCAAGCCAATGACGCCACTCCTCAAATGCCCACTTCATGGCCAAAAGCTCCCGATTACCCACATCATAATTGCGCTCGGCGGGCGAGAATTTTCTAGAAAAGAACGCACATGGCTTCATCACCGAGCCATTGGAACTTCTCTGTGACAAAACCGCCCCCGCTCCAATCTCGGAAGCATCAACCTCAACCTGAAAAGGAAGTGAAACATCTGGTTGACATAACACAGGAGCAGAAGAAAACCGGCGCTTAAGTTCCTGAAAGGCCTCCACAGCCGTAGGAGACCAATTAGCAACATCAGCACCCTTTTTAGTCAAATCAGTCAAAGGTTTAACAACACTGGAAAAATTAGTAATGAACCGACGATAAAAATTAGCAAAACCCAAGAACTTCTGAAGACTCTTAACAGATGTACGTTGTGTCCAGTCACAAATCGCCTGAACCTTGACGGGATCCATCTCAATAGTAGAAGGAGAAAAAATGTACCCCAAAAAAGAAATTTTCTGGACTCCGAAGAGACATTTTGAGCCCTTCACAAACAGAGAATTGGCCCGCAGGACTTGAAACACCTTCCTGACCTGTAGGACATGAGACTCCCAGTCATCAGAAAACACCAAAATATCATCCAAATACACAATCATAAACTTATCCAGATATTCACGGAAAATATTGTGCATAAAGGACTGAAAGACTGAAGGAGCATTAGAAAGTCCAAAAGGCATTACCAAATACTCAAAATGGCCCTCAGGCGTATTAAATGCGGTTTTCCACTCATCACCCTGTTTTATCCGCACAAGATTATACGCACCGCGAAGATCTATCTTAGTGAACCACCTAGCCCCCTTAATGCGAGCAAACAAATCAGTCAATAATGGCAATGGATACTGATATTTGACTGTAATCTTATTCAGAAGGCGATAATCTATACAAGGCCTCAGGGAACCATCTTTTTTTGCCACGAAAAAAAAACCTGCTCCCAGAGGGGACGAAGATGGACGAATATGTCCCTTTTCCAAGAACTCCTTAATATAATTCCGCATAGCAGTATGCTCTGGCACTGACCGATTAAATAAACGACCCTTAGGGAACTTACTGCCAGGAATTAATTCTATAGCACAGTCACAATCCCTATGAGGAGGGAGCGAATTGAGCTTAGGCTCCTCAAAAACATCCCGATAGTCAGACAAAAACGCAGGGACCTCAGAAGGAGTAGATGAAGCTATTGAAATCAGAGGTGCATCATCATGAACCCCCTGACATCCCCAGCTTAACACAGACATTGTTTTCCAATCCAGGACAGGATTATGAGTTTGTAACCATGGCAGACCAAGCACTAGTACATCATGTAAATTATACAGTACAAGGAAGCGAATCACCTCCTGATGAACGGGAGTCATGCGCATGGTCACTTGTGTCCAGTACTGCGGTTTATTCATAGCCAATGGTGTAGAGTCAATTCCCTTCAAAGGAATAGGAACTTCCAGAGGCTCCAGACTAAAACCGCAGCGTTTGGCAAATGACCAATCCATAAGACTCAGGGCAGCGCCCGAATCCACATAGGCATCGACGGAAATGGAAGACAGTGAACAAATCAGAGTTACAGACAAAATGAACTTAGACTGCAGAGTACTAATGGCAAAAGATTTATCAACCTTTTTTGTGCGTTTAGAGCATGCTGATATAACATGAGCTGAATCACCACAATAAAAACACAATCCATTTTTCCGCCTATAATTTTGCCGTTCACTTCTGGACTGAATTCTATCACATTGCATAGTCTCAGGTGCCTGTTCAGAAGACACCGCCAACTGGTGCACAGGTTTGCGCTCCCGTAAACGCCGATCAATCTGAATGGCCATAGCCATAGACTCATTCAGACCTGTGGGCGCAGGGAACCCCACCATAATATCCTTAATGGCCTCAGAAAGACCATCTCTGAAGTTTGCAGCCAGGGCGCACTCATTCCACTGAGTAAGCACCGACCATTTCCGAAATTTTTGACAATATACTTCCGCTTCATCATGCCCCTGAGAGAGGGCTAATAAAGCCTTTTCAGCCTGAATCTCCAGGTTAGGTTCCTCATAGAGCAATCCCAGTGCCAGAAAAAACGCATCCACACTGAGCAATGCAGGATCCCCTGGTGCCAATGCAAATGCCCAATTCTGAGGGTCGCCCCGCAGGAAAGATATTACAATCTTAACCTGCTGAGCAGGGTCTCCAGAGGAGCGAGATTTCAAAGAAAGAAACAATTTGCAATTGTTCCTGAAATTCAGGAAGGTAGATCTATCTCCAGAAAAAAAACTCTGGAATAGGAATTCTAGGTTCAGACATGGGAGTGTAAACAACAAAATCCTGTATGTTTTGAACTTTTGCAGCAAGATTACTCAGGCTGGAAGCCAAACTCTGGATATCCATGTTAAACAGCTAAGGTCAGAGCCATTCAAGGGTTAAGAGGAGGTAAGAAGCAGCTAGACAGCAATTAAGGGCTAGGCAGCAAAACTCTGAGGGGAAAAAAAAAAAAAAAAATTTCCCTTAAACACTTCTTTTTCTCCTGCTTCAGTCCAAACAATTAACACTTTGTGGGCCGGCTATACTGTCATGGATCCCAATGGCTGGGGATCGCACTGGACAAGCAAAATAACATAAATAACGGACGAGCTCTAGGGTGATGGAACCTGGGCTGACCGCTGCCCTACTCCTGACAAACACAACTAGAAATAGCCAGGGAGCGTGCCTACGTTGATTCTAGACGCCACGCGCCAGCCTAAGAGCTAACTAGCACTGCAGAGGAAATAAAGACCTAGCTTGCCTCCAGAGGAATGAACCCCAAAAGGTATAGTTGCCCCCCACATGTATTGACGGTGAAATGAGAGGAAGGCACGCACATAGAGATGAAAATAGATTTAGCAAATTGAGGCCCGCTGTAAACTAGAAAGCAGAATGATACAAAAGGGGTCTGAGAGGTCAGCAAAAAACCCTAATCAAAAACCATCCTGAGATTACAAGAACCCATGTGCCAACTCATGGCACATGGGGAGAACCTCAGCCCACTAGAGCTACCAGCTAGCATAGAGTCATAATTAGCAAGCTGGACAAAAAACCAAACAACTGAAAAACAAAACTTAGCTTATCTTGAGAGATCTGGGAGCAGGTAGTCAGGAACCAAACTGAGCACATCTGAGTACATTGATAGCCGGCAAGGGAATGACAGAAAAGCTAGGTTAAATAGGAAACACCCAGCCTCTGATGGACAGGTGGAAACCAGAGACCGCAACCCACCAAAGTCACCCAGTACCAGCCGTAACCACTAGAGGGAGCCCAAAAACAGAATCCACAACAGAAACCCCGTTCCTCTGGTGATCCCATCCAGCAGGTTAAAATTGTTATATCTCTGCTGCGTGGTGACCCCCAGGATTGGGCATTTGCCCTGGAACCTGGGAATCCGGCTTTGCTTAATGTAGACACCTTTTTCCAGGCGCTTGGGTTATTGTATGATGAACCTAATTCAGTGGATCATGCTGAGAAGACCTTGTTGGCCCTGTGTCAGGGTCAAGAAGCGGCAGAATCATATTGCCAGAAATTTAGGAAATGGTCTGTGCTGACTAAATGGAATGAGGATGCCTTGGCGGCAATTTTCAGAAAGGGTCTTTCTGAATCCGTTTAAGATGTTATGGTGGGGTTCCCCACACCTGCTGGTCTGAGTGATTCTATGTCTCTGGCCATTCAGATTGATCGGCGCTTGCGTGAGCGCAGAGTTGTGCACACTATGGCATTGTCTTCCGAGCGGAGTCCTGAGCCTATGCAGTGTGATAGGATTGTGTCTAGAGCTGAACGACAAGGATTCAGACATCAGAATAGGTTGTGTTTTTACTGCGGCGATTCTGCTCATGTTATTTCTGATTGCCCTAAGCGTACCAAGAGAATCGCTAGTTCTGTTACCATTTCTGTTATCTGTGACCCTGATCTGCTCATTATCGTCATTTTCTGTCATGGCATTTGCGGATTCAGGCGCCGCTCTAAACTTAATGGACTTAGAATTTGCCAGACGTTGTGGTTTCCCCTTGCAGCTTTTGCAGAGTCCTATTCCTTTGAGGGGCATTGATGCTACACCGTTGGCAAAAAAACCCCTCAGTTTTGGACACAGCTGACCATGTGCATGGCGCCAGCCCATCAGGAAGATTGTCGTTTTCTGGTTTTGCATAATTTGCATGATGCTATTGTGCTGGGTTTCCCATGGTTACAGATGCATAATCCGGTATTAGATTGGAAATCTATGTCTGTGACTAGTTGGGGTTGTTAGGGGGTTCATGGTGACGTTCCTTTGATGTCAATTGCCTCCTCCGCCTCTTCTGAAATTCCTGAGTTTTTTGTCAGATTTCCATTATGTATTCAATGAGCCCAAGTCCAGTTCCCTTCCACCGCATAGGGACTGTGATTGTGCTATTGACTTGATTCCAGGCTGTAAGTTCCCTAAGGGCCGACTTTTCAACCTGTCTGTGCCAGAACATACCGCCACGCGGAGCTATGTAAAGGAGTCTTTGGAGAAGGGGCATATTCGGCCATCTTCTTCACCATTGGGAGCAGGTTTTTTTTTTGTTGCCAAGAAGGATGGCTCCTTGAGACCTTGTATTGATTATCGCCTCTTGAATAAGATCACGGTCAAATTCCAATACCCTTTGCCTTTGCTTTCTGATCTGATTGCTAGGATTAAGGGGGCTAGTTGGTTTACTAAGATTGACCTTCGAGGGGCATATAATCTTGTTCGTATTAAGCAGGGTGACGAATGGAAAACTGCGTTTAATACGCCCGAAGGCCATTTTGAATACCTTGTGATGCCATTCGGACTCTCTAATGCTCCATCTGTGTTTCAGTCCTTCATGCATGATATATTTCGGAATTATCTTGATAAATTCATGATTGTATATTTGGATGATATTTTGATTTTTTTGGATGATTGGGAGTCTCATGTGAAACAAGTCAGGATGGTATTTCAGATCCTTCGCGATAATGCCTTGTTTGTGAAGGGGTCTAAGTGCCTCTTTGGAGTACAGAAGATTTCTTTTTTGGGCTTCATTTTTTTCTCCCTCATCTATAGAAATAGATCCAGTTAAGGTTCAGGCCATTCATGATTGGATCCAGCCCACATCCGTGAAGAGCCTTCAGAAATTTTTTGGCTTTGCTAATTTTTATCGCCGTTTCATTGCCAACTTCTCCAGTGTGGTTAAACCCCTGACCGATTTGACGAAGAAAGGCGCTAATGTGACGAATTGGTCCTCTGCGGCTGTTTCTGCCTTTCAGTAGCTTAAACGCCGATTTACTTCTGCCCCTGTGTTGCGTCAGCTGGATGTTTCTCTTCCTTTTCAGGTTGAGGTTGACGCTTCTGAGATTGGAGCAGGGGCCGTTTTGTCTCAGAGGAATTCTGATGGTTCCTTGATGAAACCGTGTGCCTTCTTTTCTCGAAAATTTTCGCCTGCGGAACGCAATTATGATGTCGGCAATCATGAGTTGTTGGCTATGAAGTGGGCATTTGAGGAGTGGCGACATTGGCTTGAGGGGGCCAAGCACCGTATTGTGGTCTTGACCGATCATAAGAATCTGATTTACCTCGAGTCTGCCAAACGGCTGAATCCTAGACAGGCCCGATGGTCCCTGTTTTTCTCCCGTTTTGATTTTGTGGTCTCTTATCTTCCGGGTTCTAAGAATGTTAAGGCTGATGCCCTCTCTAGGAGCTTTTTGCCTGATTCTCCTGGGGTCCTTGAGCCGGTCGGCATTCTGAAGGAAGGGGTGATTCTTTCTGCCATCTCCCCTGATTTACGACGGGTTCTTCAGCAATTTCAGGCTGATAAACCTGACCGCTGTCCAGTGGGGAAACTGTTTGTTCCTGACAGATGGACTAGTAAAGTGATTTCTGAGGCTCATTGTTCTGTGTTGGCTGGTCATCCTGGGATCTTTGGTACCAGAGATTTGGTTGGTAGGTCCTTTTGGTGGCCTTCTTTGTCACAGGATGTGCGTTCTTTTGTGCAGTCCTGTGGGACTTGTGCGCGGGCCAAGCCTTGCTGTTCCCGCGCTAGTGGGTTGCTTTTGCCTTTGCCGGTCCCTGAGAGGCCTTGGACGCATATTTCTATGGATTTTATTTCGGATCTTCCGGTTTCCCAGAGGATGTCGGTTATCTGGGTGGTTTGTGACCAGTTTTCTAAGATGGTTCATTTGGTACCTTTGCCTAAATTGCCTTCCTCTTCTGATTTGGTTCCGTTGTTTTTTCAGCATGTGGTTCATTTGCATGGCATTCCGGAGAATATTGTGTCCGATAGAGGTTCCCAGTTTGTTTCTAGGTTTTGGCGGGCCTTTTGTGCTAGGCTGGGCATTGATTTGTCTTTTTCTTCCGCATTTCATCCTCAGACAAATGGCCAAACCGAGCGAACTAATCAGACTTTGGAAACTTATTTGAGATGCCTTGTGTCTGCTGATCAGGATGATTGGGTGGCTTTCTTGCCATTGGCCGAGTTTGCCCTTAATAATCGGGCTAGTTCTGCTACCTTGGTTTCACCCTTCTTTTGTAACTCTGGTTTTCATCCTCGTTTTTCTTCAGGGCAGGTTGAGCCTTCTGATTGTCCTGGGGTGGACTCTGTGGTTGACAGGTTGCAGCAAATTTGGGCTCATGTTGTTGACAATTTGGTGTTGTCTCAGGAGGGGGCTCAGCGTTTTGCTAACCGTCGTCGGTGTGTTGGTTCCCGGCTTCGGGTTGGGGATTTGGTCTGGTTGTCTTCCCGTCATGTTCCTATGAAGGTTTCTTCCCCTAAGTTTAAGCCTCGGTTTATTGGCCCTTATAGGATTTCTGAGATTATCAATCCAGTGTCTTTTCGTTTGGCCCTTCCAGCCTCTTTTTCCATCCATAATGTTTTTCATAGATCTTTGTTGCGGAAATATGTAGTGCACGTTGTTCCCTCTGTTGATCCTCCTTCCCCGGTGTTGATTGATGGGGAGTTGGAGTATGTGGTTGAGAAGATTTTGGATTCTCGTTTTTAGAGGCGGAAGCTTCATTATCTTGTCAAATGGAAGGGTTATGGCCAGGAGGATAATTCTTGGGTTGTTGCCTCCGATGTTCATGCTGAGGATTTGGTTCGTGCCTTTCATTTGGCTCGTCCGGATCGGCCTGGGGGCTCTGGTGAGGGTTCGGTGACCTCTCCTCAAGGGGGGGTACTGTTGTGAATTCTGCTCTTGGGCTCCCTCCGGTGGTTATAAGTGGTAGTGCTGCTGTCTCTGGATCGCAGCATTCATCAGGTTTGTCCACTTTTTGCAATTCTGACTGGGCTATTTAGTCTTGCTTGACCCTTTAGTCCGTGCCAGTTGTCCATTGTTCCTGGAGGATTCACATTCCTGCCTGGTCTCTCCTGCTTTGCTGTTCATTTCAACAAAGATAAGTTCTGGCCTTGATTTTTGCTGTCCACATGCTGTGGGCCTTATTGTTCAGTTCTTTTCCATGTTTTTGTCTTGTCCAGCTTGGTCTGTATAAGGATTTGTTTAGCCAAGCTGGTATCTCTGGAGATGCAGATATACCCTCCATATCTTTAGTTAGATGTGGAGATTTTGTATTTTCTGTGGTGGATATTTTCTAGTGTTTTAATACTGACCGCATAGTACTCTGTCCTATCCTTTCTATTTAGCT
The DNA here is from genome assembly GCF_051348905.1 of Ranitomeya variabilis. NCBI lineage: Eukaryota > Metazoa > Chordata > Amphibia > Anura > Dendrobatidae > Ranitomeya > Ranitomeya variabilis. The sequence continues at coordinate 317,363,114 of NC_135235.1, forward strand.
AGAAGTGGCCTCCTTTGCTAAATTCTGATTTCAGTCTGTGTATGTTTTTTCCCTCTCCTCTCACAGTCAATATTTGTGGGGGGCTGTCTATCCTTTGGGGATTTTCTCTGAGGCAAGATAGTTTTCCCTTTTCTATCTCTAGGGGTAATTAGTCCTCCGGCTGTGTCGAGATGTCTAGGGAGTGAAAGGTACATTCCACGGCTACTTCTAGTTGCGGTGTTAAGTTCAGGGTCTGCGGTCAGTACAGGTACCACCTTCTCCAGAGTACGTCTCATGCTGCTCTTAGGCCACCAGATCATAACAGATGCCTTTGAGTTTCCCTAGAGCTACCGGTTTAGAGCTGGATATTTTGGACCCTTTTTTATCATGTGGGGTCCTGTTTTTGACTGTGTGGGGCAGCCCAAGTTATCCCTTATTTAGGGCTGTATTACAATTGCCTCATGAGCCAACAGGTTTAGAATAGGTATTGTTTATGCATATTGTTGTACATTGGGCATTGCATTATTCATCCTGAGTGGATATGGTCCTGTTTTTGGTTTTAATTATGTTTTAATTTATTCTATGGTGTGCCAATAAAAACTTTTTCAATATTACTATTTATAATGATTTGTGTGGTGTGCATAATTTGCAGTAGTGCTTTTCTCCCTTAGTCTCTAGAAGCAGATAAGAGGCGCATAGACACTCTGGATAAGCTGCAGAGTTTCAAAGCTCGGGTGGGAGAATGTGTCCACAGTACAACTATTTGTCATATACTCTACAAATCTGGACTTTATGGAGAAGTGGTAAAAAGAAAGCTATTTTTGAAAGCAAGCCATAAGTAGTCCTGTTTGCAGTTTTCAAAAAGCCATGTAATGGAGACAGCTAGCATGTATGTGGCTCTCACTAAGCTGAAACTAGTTTGCAAAGAAGAATGGTCAAAAATATCAGCTTCTAGATGTGAAAAGTAGGTAGAAACATACCCCAAAGGACTTGGAGCAGTAATTGCAGCCAAAGGTGGTCTTATAAAGTATTGACTCAGGGGGCTTAATACAAATGCACATCACTATTTTCAGATTTATATTCTTAAAATATTTAGGAAACCTTGTATCATTTCCTTTACACTTCACAAACACTTGCTTCTTTGTGTTGTTACAGTATATCACATAAAATTCCAATAAAACGTATTTGTGGCTGTGACATGAAAAAATGTGGAAAGGTTCACAGGATATGAATACTTCTTCAAGGGACTGTATATTGCTGTTCAGGTCCCTTGTGGCTGCAGAAACTCACACAACAAAGTAACCTACAAAAATTTCTCTACAACTTTCTATTTTTTATTTGCATTGTTATTTTTAAGAACGTTGAACTCCAAAAATTGCATTAATTTCCCATAAGAAAACGTGATGTTATTTGTGTTATTGATGGTCTCTCGGAGGCCTGTTAGAAAGACTATAAAACATTTATAGTCGTATTAATTCTGGGTGAGAGAGAAGAGTGTTAATAAGCAGATACTGCATGATGTGCTACATTTTTGCTTTCAACTTGGAACTTATTTTTTTAACCCCTTTCTGTAAATGGCTTTCACCTATGTCCTTTATTTATCTGAAATAATTTCTTCTGAAAGATATGCTACAGTTGGGCAAAAGCACTAAATGAATGTGACTTTCAGAGGTGGGTAGACAAGTTCAGAAGAAGATTCGTTTAAAGATTACGGTGGGTTCAGAAGTTGCAGCCAAAGTGCATTTTTTATGTAATTTGCTGAAATCATGTCAGAATTACTGAGGTTTTAAGTAATGTCATAAAATCTATGTGAACCCAGCAGGAGTCTATTTTATTGATATATTAATAATTATATATTTTCTCTTGGGATGGGATTATAATGAAATCTGTGAAATAAAAAACCTCTCTGTAAAATCAGCGGCACTTTGAGTTGCATTATGAGTCAATATAATAATAGCTGTGCCATATATCCTTGAAGGGCTGATCCACAATTCAGAGAATTCATAGTATCAAAATCCAGAAATGGTAAAATGATGCTCTTCTACCTAATATTTCACCCATTCCCCTACCCTCCGTGCATTGTAAAGGCTGAAATCTGTTCGGAAAATCTAAAAGATATGTATTCTTAAAATTTCATCCACAACGTTCATATTATAATATGCAATGGATTTTCATTTTCCGTGTGAAAAATCCAAATGAAAAATCTTCTGCATCCGTGTGCAGGAACTGTAAAATACATTTTATCCAGTCTTAACACATATTATTTTATTATCACATTTAATTATTTATTTATATTGTTATTCATTGATATTAATAATATTTTAGTAATTTTATGTTATCGTTGTCTTTTTACTAGGTGAAGTGGATGATGGTTGGTAACAGTACAGTAACAGAGTTCGTTCTTCTTGGGTTTCCTGCTCTCATTTCTGTGCAAATTCTATTATTTTACGTATTTCTTGTATTTTATATGTTAACTCTTAGTGGAAATTTCCTCATCATACTCATAACTTCAGTCAGTAAGGCTCTCCACACCCCAATGTATTTTTTCCTCTGGAATTTGTCTCTTCTTGAGATTTTTTACACATCCGTCACCATTCCAAAAATGCTTCTTAACTTCATTCTGAAGACCACCTCAATTACATTCAGTGCGTGTGTGGTACAAGTGTATTTTTTCATTGCACTCGGCAGTATTGAGTGCACACTACTAGCTGTGATGGCTTACGATCGATACGTGGCCATATGTAATCCATTACAGTATACCCTGGTCATGAACTCTACAACATGTATAGCATTAGTCTGTGGCTCCTGGATCAGTGGTTTCCTCAATTCCATGGTCCATACTGTCTCTACTTTTCACTTACCCTTCTGCTCCTCCAACAGGATAAACCAGTTCTTCTGTGACATCCCACCATTACTGAAAGTAGCTTGTGGCAATACGTTGCCCAGTGAGGTTGTTCTCTTTACGGTTGGAGGAGCTTATGGTTTTGGCTCATTCCTATCAACTGCAATATCTTATATCCATATTATCTCCACAATTTTAAAAATCAAATCTACAGAAGGTCGGAAGAAGGCTTTCTCCACATGTACATCCCATCTTACTGTTGTAACCTTATTTTTCGGGACATCTTTTTCTGCGTATCTGAAGCCTACATCCAAGTATTCTTCGGAAGAAGGGAAGCTGGTTCCTGTGTTTTATGCTGTTATTACTCCCACACTCAATCCTATAATATATACATTAAGGAATAAGGAATTTAAAAAAGCATTTAGAAAAATAATGGGGTTCAAAATGTAGTAAATGTTGCATGGCTTCGGATCAAGAGCATTGATATTGACAATCTGAGATACAAGTCGTTAAACCTTGACATATATTGCTTAGTTGACAACACTTCCAATCTAAAAGGGATTGTCTTGTTAAAAAAAATTGTAAGTGTAAAATAGGTTGAGTTTATAGATTTTTGCATTTAAAATGTGCTTTACGTGTCTTATCTTTAACTCCAGAGGCATACCGCCGACAGTGGCAGACCACAAAGCTTCTATTGGAACCATGAGTCAGAGGGACCTGGTCCTGTTTGGCACCATTCACTGCTGAGATTCAGAGCTGGAGGCTCATTTACATCACTACATTGTGCCAACAGTTATACTTTATTAGACAGTACTTGTGACTGTGGGGTCCATAATGTGTTGGCACCTGTTGGGACATCATTTTGTGAAGGCAAAGTTCTGAGGAGACATCATACAGTGTGTAGAGGGACTGTACGGATACCATACTGCAGACAAAATCACTTTGGAGGCCTCGTACAATGTTGAAGTTCACTGGGGGACTCATAATGTATGTGGGGTAACTGTAGAAACATCATACTATATACTGGGTACTGATGGAGCATTAACATTTGCTGAAGCCTCTGTGGGGTCATAAAATTGTGCATGTAGGGGATATGGTGGGGCAATTTACAGTGGGGGAATTATACTGTAGGATGCATTTTTGGAAGCATCATACTTTATCGGGGCCATGAAAGGGGTATCGTAGGTAAGAACATTAAGAGGCTACAGAAGGTGTAAAGCCATGGTGTAATTGTAGCAATACATGTCCCTCTCCTGCACCTATGCACTGTACACTACCTATTCTGCCGAGTATTTTAAATTTTTGTTTTAGAATCGGGTGGTGCCTATTTGGGACTTTTACTATGAGGATCCCATTGTTTGTGTGTACACTACTGGATTGCTGGGTTTTGAAAAGTTGTCAAGTATTTCATTGCCAAGTGACATTGGTTAGATTAATTGGCTCCAAAATATAGATGGGTATTAGCTTCATTCATGGCTAAAAGTGTTGGCACCTTTGAAATTGTTCCAGAAAATTAAGTATTTGTCCCAGACAATTATTACAAGTACGGGTTTTGTTATACACATGTTTATTTGCTTTGGGTGTGTTGGAATACCACAAAAAAAAACAGAGAAAGGCAAATTGGACATAATTTCACACAAAACCCCAAAAATGGGCTGGACAAAATTGTTGGTACCTATCCAAAATTGTGGGTAAACAACTTTGTTTCAAGCATGTGATGCTTGTTCAAGCTCACCTGTGACAAGTAACATGTGTGGGTAATATGAAAATTACATCTAAAATAGATAAAAAGGGAGACGTTGACTCAATCTTTGCATTGTGTGTCTGTGTATGTTACACTAAGCATGGAGAAAATAAAGAGGAGTTTCTGTAGTGAGATTCACATTGTCTTTGCATGAATCCCATTTATTGACATCCCCAAGCAAAGCGCTCTCCTTTGGCTAAACTGAATCATCTCTGCAATCGGTGTAGTAAGTTCTCTTGTTAATCCCTTTTATTTTTTGTTACTGTATATGCTGTATTGTTTTGCCCCCTTTGTAAAATCTAGTCTGGGGTTATTGTGGAGTTAGTGGTGACCGTACGAGAGTATATACATATATTCCATGTGTATATACCATATGCTCATTGTTAGTTTTCTGATAACTCGCCGGTTAGTGCAAACAGCCTGCAGCCTCCTCTGTTATTTGTTAGCCAATCATGTAATTGTCCGGACAATAGGGGGCAGCAGAGAGCTGGTCACTCGAAAGATCACAGTGGGTGGTTCTCGTGATCCTTCCGGCCTGTGATATTGTGAATTTTTGTGATTAAATTCTTGACAGGGGACATTAGCAATACTATAAGGAGGCATAGGGGGAATTATTAGTATGAGGAAGTACAGCAGGAACATTATTACTGTGTAGCGGAACAGAGGGGACATACTTATTGTGCGGGGCACAAAAGAAAGTACTAAAAGGGTATGTGCAAACGTTCAGGATTTCTTGCAGAAATTTCCTGACAAAAACCGGACATTTCTGCCAGAAATCCGTATGCATTTTTTTACGCTTTTTTTTGCGTTTTTTTCCGGAGATTTTCCAATGCATTAAATAGTGGGAAGAACACGAAAAAGCCGCAAAATTAATGAACATGCTGCTTTTTTTTACCGCGATGCGTTTTTTTCGCGGAAAAAAAAACGCATCATGTGCACAAAAATTGCGGAATGCATTCTAAATGATGGGATGCATATGTATGCGTTTTTTATGCATTTTATCACAAAAAAAACGCTAAAAATCCTGAACGTGTGCACATACCCTTACTGTGCAGGGAACAGTCAGGGCATTATTACTGTCTAGTACACTTGTTATAGCAGTATATGGTTTGTGTAGAGGTTGGGAATATGAAGAGTGATGGAAAAGCAGTAAGACGAAGATATATGTGTGTTACATTCTCCATGGACGAGTTATGGATGGAAGATGATGTCATGGCATTTGGGGCCTACTGGTAATGAAAAGGGAAAATTAATGACCACCATCAGCGAGAATGTCACCAATGAGTTGTTATAATATTTCCACATACAGTACAGACCAAAAGTTTGGACACACCTTCTCATGTAAAGATTTTTCTGTGACTATGAAAATTGTACATTCACACTGAAGGCATCAAAACTATAAATTAACACATGTGGAATTATATACTTAACAAAAAAGTGAGAAACAACTGAAATTATGTCTTATATTCTAGGTTCTTCAAAGTAGCCACCTTTTGCTTTGATGACTGCTTTGCACACTCTTGGCATTCTCTTGATGAGCTTCAAGAGGTAGTCACCGAGGATGGTTTTCACTTCACAGGTGTGCCCTGTCAGGTTTAATAAGTGGAATTTCTTGCCTTATAAATGGTGTTGGGACCATCAGTTGTGTTGTGCAGAAGTCTGGTGGATACACAGCTGATAGTCCTACTGAATAGACTGTTAGAATTTGTATTATGGCAAGAAAAAAATCAGCTAAGTAAAGAAAAACTTTAAATGAGAAGGTGTGTCCAAACCTTTGGTCTGTACTGTATATCTGTGCATTATGCACGAATATCAACTACAGAGAACCAGTTTAATAGTGATATTTCCATTATATGATTGATCTATGATGATAATATCAGTCTTAGTACAATAGTTTTGGTTAATGGTGAATATGGTGGTATTATCACTGTGGGCATGGTCTGGTGGTATTACTTGTCTCTAATATGTCAGCATTGATGGAAATATTTGTACAGATGTAATAATAAGTATGACGGCATTATTTTGTCACTATCTGGTAGTATTATTTAATGATGTAACAATAGTCTTGCATTAAATCTTTATTTTCTAAAATCTGAGGGTCATATTTGTAATAAAGACCCTATTTTGGAAAAGTGAGTGTGAGAGGTTGAATGGGCCACTGTGCCTTCAAATACCATGGGTGAGTTTCAGTTCTATTCTAGCCATAATCATATGGCTTTTACTGCACAATCATACTGTATGTGAGGTAAAGAGAGAAAAAAAGAGCATGTGTTTACTGGGGGCGACATTATGTAGCGATAAAATGACTTGCTATAAGAGCACAGTAACATGTGTATATTTGCCATTCAGACCCATAAAGAGAGAAGAACCTCAACTGGTCCCATCACCTTTGTTACTGTTTGGTAGGTGCAGGGCCCCCCTCTCAAGATAATTTACAGTTTGCAAATATACACATTAGCTAATGTCATGAAAGTAATGTTGAGGGGTAATCACACACCAGGCGTTTCTGTCTATGGTGGCTAGCCCCAATTTTTGTTCTTATTTTTTTCTATTACAAAAAAATATTTTAAAAAAATTACGGTACATTATTTTATTGATTATTGCCCCAATTTTATTTCAAATAATCTTTCCAGCAGAAAGTCTTTACTAGTGCCTTCTTGACCTCTTTGTTTCTCAGACAGTAAATAATCGGATTAAACAAAGGAGTTAAAACACTGTACAGAACAGAGGAGAGCCTCACAATGTCAAATGAATCTCCAGGTGCCGGTCCAATATAGTTGAAGTTAGCTGTCACATAGAACACGGTAACTACAATGAGGTGGGACGAGCACGTAGAGAAGGCCTTCTTTCTTCCATTGGTTGACTGTATCTTCAAGATAGTAGATATAATTTGTACATAGGAAGCGACAACAAACACAAATGGTGTCATCCCTAGAAAGACACTGACTATATACAATAGCAACTGACTAGTGTGTGTGTCGGTGCAGGCCGCATTTAACATGGGGGGCACATCACAAAAGAAATGATTGACATGTCTAGATCCACAAAAGGTCAGTTTAGAGGTCATCAAGGTATGAAGGACGGAGTTTAAGAAACCACTAAACCAGGATGCTCCTACCAAGCATGAGCAGAACCTCTTATTCATAACGACCGAGTAATAGAGGGGGTTACATATGGCTACATAACGGTCATACGCCATTGCAGCGAGAAGAAGACATTCTGACCCTCCAAGAGAGACGAAAAAGTAGAGTTGGGTGAAGCATCTGTTAAAGGATATCCTTCTATTACCAGTGATGGCATTGACCAGCATAGATGGGAGGGTGACTGTAGAGTAACAGATGTCTAAAATGGATAAATAACTCAAGAAGAAGTACATGGGTGTCTGGAGATGGTTGTCAATCCTTATAACACTAAATATTATCAGGTTTCCCAATAGAATCATTGTATAGATAGTTAGTATGAGAAATGACAGCAAAACCTGTCCACCTGAAAAGCCTAGTAGGATAAAATCACAAAAATAAGTCTGGTTTATGAGAGCCATCCAACGCTGAACCAGATTCTGGAGAAAAAAAAAGATCACAATTGGAAAATTTATTTTATGATTTTTATATTTTGACTAGCTGAAGAGCCCGGCGTTGCCTGGGCATAGTAAATATCTGTGGTTAGTTATAGCACCTCACTCTTATTTTCCCATCACGCCTCTCATTTTCCCCCTCACATCTCTCATTTTCTCCCTTACACCTCTCATTTTTACCCTCACTCCTCTTATTTTCCCCCTCACTACTCTCATTCCCCCCTAACACTTGTCATTTCGACCTCACATCTGTGTGTGTCATTTCCTCCTGTATATAGTATATACCTGTATGTCATCTCCTCTTGTATATAGTATATACCTGTGTGTCATCTTCCCTGTATATAGTATATATGTGAGTGTCATCTCCCCTGTATATAGTATATACCTGTGTGTCATCTCCCCTGTATATAGTATATATGTGTGTGTCATCTTCCCTGTATATAGTATATACCAGTGTGTCATCTCCTGTATATAGTATATACCTGTGTCATCTCCCCTGTATATAGTATATATGTGTGTGTCATCTCCTCCTGTATATAGTATATACCTGTATGTCATCTCCTGTATATAGTATATACTGTACCTGTGTGTCATCTGCCCTGTATATAGTATACAGTTATATGAAAAAGTTTGGGCACCCCTATTAATCTTAAGCTTAATGTTTTATAAAAATTGTTTTTTTTGCAACAGCTATTTCAATTTCATATATCTAATAACTGTTGGACACAGTAATGTTTCTGCCTTGAAATGAGGTTTATTGTACTAACAGAAAACGTGCAATCTGCATTCAACAAAATTTGACAGGTGCATAAGTATGGGCACCTCACCAGAAAAGTGACATTAATATTTAGTAGATCCTCCTTTTGCAAAAATAACAGCCTCTAGTCGCTTCCTGTAGCTTTTAATGAGTTCCTGGATCCTGGATGAAGGAATTTTTGACCATTCCTCTTTACAAAACAATTCCAGTTCAGTTAAGTTTGATGGTCGCCGAGCATGGACAGCCCTCTTCAAATGATCCCACAGATGTTCAATGATATTCAGGTCTGGGGACTGGGATGGCCATTCCAGAACAGTGTAATTGTTCTTCTGCATGAATGCCTGAGTAGATTTGGAGCGGTGTTTTGGATCATTGTCTTGCTGAAAGATCCATCCCCTGCGTAACTTTAACTTTGTCACTGATTCATGAACATTATTGTCAAGAATCTGCTGATGCTGAGAGGAATCCATGCGTCCCTCAACTTTAACAAGATTCCCGGTGCCGGCATTGGCCACACAGCCCCAAAGCATGATGGAACCTCCACCAAATTTTACTGTGGGTAGCAAGTGTTTTTCTTGGAATGCTGTGTTTTTTTGCCGCCATGCATAACGCCTTTTTGTATGACCAAACAACTCAATCTTGGTTTCATCAGTCCACAGGACCTTCTTCCAATAAGAAATTGGCTTCTCCAAATGTGCTTTTGCATACCTCAGCCAACTCTGTTTGTGGCGTGCTTGCAGAAACGGCTTCTTTCGCATCACTCTCCCATACAGCTTCTCCTTGTGCAAAGTGCGTTGCATAGTTGACCGATACACAGTGACACCATCTGCAGCAAGTTGATGCTGCAGCTCCCTGGAGGTGGTCTGAGGATTGTCCTTGACTGATCTCACCATTCTTCTTCTCTACCTTTCTGATGTTTTTCTTGGCATGCCACTTCTGGCCTTAACAAGAACTGTACCTGTGTTCTTCCATTTCCTTACTATGTTCCTCACAGTGGAAATTGACAGGTTAAATCTCTGAGACAGCTTTTTGTATCCTTCCCCTGAACAACTATGTTGAATAATCTTTGTTTTCAGATCATTTGACAGTTGTTTTGAGGAGCCCATGATGCCACTCTTCAGAGGAGATTCAAACAGGAGAACAACTTGCAAGTGGCCACTTTAAGTAGCTTTTCTCATGATTGCATACACCTGGCTATGAAGTTCAAAGCTCAATGAGGTTACAAAACCAAAAAAAGTGCTTTAGTAAGTCAGTAAAAATTAGGTAGGAGTATTTAAAACAAGAAAATGATAAGGGTGCCCATACTTATGCACCTGTCAAATTTTTTTTCAATGCAGATTGCACATTTTCTGTTAGTACAATAAACCTCATTTCAAGGCAGAAACATTACTGTGTCCAACAGTTATTAGATATATGAAACTGAAATAGCTGTTGCAAAAAAAACAATTTTTATAAAACATTAAGCTTAAGATTAATAGGGGTGCCCAAATTTTTTCATATAACTGTATATGTGTGTGTCATCTCCCCTTATATAGTATATGCCTGTATGTCATCTCCTCCTGTATATAGTATATACCTGTGTGTCATCTCCCCTCTATATAGTATATATGTGTGTCATCTCCTGTATATAGTACATACCTGTGTCATCTCCCTTGTATATAGTATATATGTGTGTGTCATCTCCCCTGTATATAGTATAAAGCTGTGTGTCATCTCCCCTGTATATAGTATATATGTGTGTGTCATCTCCCCAGTATATACCTGTGTGTCATCTCCTCCTGTATATAGTATATAATTGTGTGTCATCTCCCCTGTATATAGTATATATCTGTGTGTCATCTCCCCTGTATATAGTATATACCTGTGTGTCATCTCCTCCTGTATATAGTATATACCTGTATCATCTCCTCCTATATTATTATTATTATTATTATATAGTATATACCTGTGTGTCATCTCTCCTGTATATAGTATATATCTGTGTGTCATCTCTCCTGTATATAGTATATACCTGTGTGTCATCTCCTCCTGTATATAGTATATACCTGTGTCATCTCCTCCTGTATATAGTATATACCTGTGTGTCATCTCCTTTATATAGTATATACCTGTGTGTCATCTCTCCTGTGTATAGTATATACCTGTGTGTCATCTCCTGTATATAGTATATACCTGTGTCATCTCCTGTATATAGTATATACCTGTGTGTCATCTCCTCCTGTATACAATATATACCTGTGTCATCTCTCCTGTATATAGTATATACCTGTGTGTCATCTCCTGTATATAGTATATACCTGTGTGTCATCTCCTCCTGTATATAGTATATACCTGTGTGTCATCTCTCCTGTATATAGTATATACCTGTGTGTCATCTCCTGTATATAGTATATATCTGTATGTCATCTCCTTCTGTATTAGACCGCATTCACACGTTATTTGGTCAGTATTTTTACCTCAGTATTTGTAAGCTAAATTGGCAGCCTGATAAATCCACAGCCAACAGGAAGCCCTCCCCCCTGGCAGTATATATTAGCTCACACATACATATAATAGACAGGTCATGTGACTGACAGCTGCCGTATTTCCTATATGGTACATTTGTTGCTCTTGTAGTTTGTCTGCTTATTAATCAGATTTTTATTTTTGAAGGATAATACCAGACTTGTGTGTGTTTTAGGGCGAGTTTCATGTGTCAAGTTGTGTGTGTTGAGTTGCGTGTGGCGACATGCATGTAGCGACTTTTGTGAGATGAGTTTTGTGTGGCGACATGCGTGTAGCAACTTTTTGTGTGTCGAGTTGCATGTGACAGGTTAGTGTAGCATGTTGTGTGCAGCAAGTTTTGCGCATGGCGAGTTTTGCGCGTGGCGAGTTTTATGTGTGGTGCGTTTTGAATATGTGCAAGTTTTGCATGTGTTGCAACTTTTGGGCATGTGGCAATTTTTCCGCGTGTGCAAGTTTTGCATGTGGCAAGTTTTCCATGAGGTGAGTTTTGCACGTGTGGCGAGTTTTGGGTGAGCCTAGTTTTGCATGTGGCGAGTTTTGCGCGTGGTGAGTTTTGAGCGGCGACTTTTGTGTTTCGACTTTTATGTGGCGAGGTTGGTGTATGTGTGGTGAAATAAGTGCTGAGGGTGATATATGTGTTCAAGCACGTGGTAGTGTGTGGCGCATTTTGCGTGTGTGTTCATATCCCCGTGTGTGGTGAGTATCCCATGTCAGGGCCCCTCCTTAGCAACTGTATGGTATATACTCTTTGACGCCATCGCTCTCACTCTTTAAGTCCCCCTTGTTCACATCTGGCAGCTGTCAATTTGCCTCCAACATTTTTCCTTTCACTTTTTCCCCATTATGTAGATAGGGGCAAAATTGTTTGGTGAATTGGAACGCGCGGGGTTAAAATTTCGCCTCACAACATAGCCTATGACGCTCTCAGGGTCCAGACGTGTGACTGTGCCTGCGACGGTGCAGATGCCAATCCTGGACATACACACTCACATACATACACACACACATTCAGCCTTATATATTAGATTAATATGTGACGTTAGTAGAAAACCAGAAAACATTGTAGTTATATTTTATTATTCTGCAAATCTGCCATCTGAGGTTGAAGCTACATAGCAATAGAATAATAATAATAATTTGTAGCAGTGATTGTATTCCAGAATAAAGTAATTTTGTGACTTCTAATATTGCTACTGTAATTTTACATAACATTTTATAGCATATCTATAACCACATTTCACAAAACAAATGACAACTGTACTTTCGCAAACTTTTCATAAATCAAAAGTACAAAGTTCTTCCCCTACCCCCTGATTCCTGAACTCACCGTCTACTCTGAAAAAAAAGTTCAACTCCATCTTACTCAAGACAAGATGGACTACCAGCACACTGAGATGCCAGTTTACACATCCTATTATACTCTATAGAGAAGGAGGTGTGAGGAGCAAACTTAGCAATCAAGTAGAGGCTGAAACAGGAGGATCATGCTGAGCTTTCTATCAAGTTATTTTTAGCTCATCTCAAATCTGGATTCACATCTACCCTTCTCAGTAATGCTGCATATGCTGACGATAACGTGATCCCAGGAAAGACAGAGGAGGTGGAACCAGGTGCTACTGCAAGACTAATCTCAGGAAGCTGACACCCCAGGGATGGGTAGCAGGGATGACCCGGAGTAAGGAAGAGTAGATGCAAGCAGGCACTGTAGGAACATGAGAACCATGGATACAGACTGGACCAGCTGATGTACAGGTGAGCACTGGTAGGTGTGGACTGGACCAGCTGATGTACAGAAGAGCACTGGCATGTGCGAACTGAATTGACTGATGTACAGAAGAGCACTGACAGGTGCGAACTGAATTGACTGATGTACAGAAGAGCACTGGCAGGTGCAGACTGGATTAGCTAATGTACAGATGAACACTGGAAGGTGTAGATAGACAGGCAGGTGGATATGGCTGATAGGCAGGCAGGCATGGTTGATAAACAGGCAGGTTGGCACAGCTGATAGGCAGGCAGGCACGGCTGATAGGCAGGTATACAGGAATACAAGCACTGGGCCTGAGAACTAACAAGAGTACCAAAAACTTACAACATTGCACATGCACCTCCAATCAGGTGGAGGTTCCTTATATAATGGGTGTATCCCAGCCATTGGCTGCAGACACTTTAGAATTGTGGGCTGTCCCTTTAAGAGGACGGAACCATGAGCGTGCCCTAAGCACAGTGCCTGGGGATCTGTGCACTATGCATGCACCCAGGGCATCAGCAGCCTGAGCAGGAAACGTGAGAGGGAGGTCACAGCGGTAAATGAGTCAGTGTCTGTGCTGGGGGAGAGAGGCAGAAGGCAGAGACACCAGCACTACAGTACCCACACCCTTTACGCCCCCTCTTTTTCAAGCCTGCAAGAAATCCCTCCAGAAGGAGAGGGTCATGGATGTTCTCCATGGGCTCCCTGGATCTCTCCTCAGGACCAAACCCCTTCCAATCCAACCAGAAAAAAGGTTTATTCTCTTACCCTCTTGGTGGCCAGAATGTTCTCTAACTCGAAAGTGTCTTCAGTGTTGACTGGAGCAGGAGTGGCACCAAGATCTTGTAAAAAATGACTGAGGTTGGCAGGCTTGAGGAGAGACACATGAAAATAATAGAGATCCATAGAGAGACCAGGAGCTTCAGCTTGTAGGCTACTTGATTGATCTGCTTCAGAACCTCAATCGGACTGATGAAGCAAGGAGGGTACCTTGGGATGCATATACTTAGATGACAGCCAGTCCTTGTCCCCAGTACGAAACAGGCGGTTCCAGATGTCTCTTGTCTGCGTGTTTCTTCACACATTAAGAAAAGCTCAATAATGTGGACTAAAGGTACCGTTACACTAAACGACTTACCAACGATCACGACCAGCGATATGACCTGGCCGTGATCGTTGGTAAGTCGTTGTGTGGTCGCTGGGGAGCTGTCACACAGACAGCTCTCTCCAGCGACCAACGATCAGGGGAACGACTTCGGCATCGTTGAAATTGTCTTCAACAATGCCAAAGTCCCCCTGCAGCACCCGGGTAACCAGGGTAAACATCGGGTTGCTAAGTGCAGGGCCGCGCTTAGTAACCCGATATTTACCCTGGTTACCATTGTAAAAGTTAAAAAAAAAAAAACACTACATACTCACATTCCGATGTCTGTCACGTCCCCGCCGTCAGCTTCCCGCACTGACTGTGTCAGCGCCGGCCGTAAAGCAGAGCACAGCGGTGACGTCACCGCTGTGCTCTTCTTTACGGTCGGCACTGACAGTCAGTGCGGGAAGCTGATGGCGGGGGATCCAGCACGATCCAGCGATGACAGCGGGTGATCAGCGACCAAAAAAAGGTCCTGATCATTCCCTATGACCAACGATCTCCCAGCAGGGGCCTGATCGTTGGTCGCTGTCACACATAACGAGATCGTTAGCGGGATCGTTGCTACGTCACAAAAAAGCGTGACGTTGCAACGATATCGTTAACGAAATCGTTATGTGTGAAGGTACCTTTAGTGTACTCCCAGATCCTAGAAAAACCCTTGATGAGGGTTTCAGTAGCAAGAATATCAGAGGTCATACAAACAGGAAACGGAATATTGGGATGTTGACAGTAGACCACAAAAAATGGAGGTTTGGCAGAGGATTCACTGACATGATTATTGTAAGAAAATTCGTCCCAAGGCTGGAGTTCAGCCCAGTCACTCTGGTGGACATTGATGAAGCGCCGCAAGAAGTTGGTCAGAATCTGATTGACCTACTCCACCTGCTGTTAGACTGTTGATGGTAGGCCGAAGAGAACTCCAGAATGACATCTAGTAGTTTGCCCATGTCTCTCCAGAAGCAACAAGTAAACTGACACCTCTAACTGAGACAATGTGGAGCACTAAGCCCTGGATGTGGAAGATATGTAAAGCAAACTTATCTGCAAGTACAGGAGCAGATGGGAGACCAGACAGTGGAGTGAAATGGACCATCCCAGATGACAGTGCACCCAGCCGATACTGGAAGATCAGTGATGAAATTCATTGTGATATGCTGCCAAGGAGCAGATACTATGGGCAAAGAAAGTATCCTACCAGAGTCTTATTTTGGAATCTTGTTCTGTTCACAAAAGGGATAGGCAGAGATGAAATCAGCAATATCCTTATGAAAGGTCGGCCACCAATAATGTCGGGAAATGAGAAGAGCCGTTTTCTTCTGTCCAACATGGCCAGCTAACTTAGAGGAGTGACCCCCACAGAAGAACTCACTTCCTGTCAGATTCTCCAATGTAAGTCTTACCGGCAGGAAGCCGAGACAAATCCAAAGGAACGACCATAATAATTTTAGAGGGATCGACAATGTGTTTAAGCACCTCCTCCTGGTCGGAAGCCTGGAAGGATCTGGAGAAAGCATCCACATTGTCGTTCTTACCAGCCGGCCGAAATTGGAGAGTCAAGGAGAGTCGGGAGAGTACACCAAGATGTCATCAAGCTAAACTACCACACACGTGTAGAGGAGGTCCCTGAAGATGTAATTTACCAGTTTTTGGAAGACTGCTGGGGCATTGCAGAGTTCAAACATCATAACGCGATACTCATAATGACCGTCGTGGGTTTTAAAAGCTGTCTTATATTTGTGGGTGGTAAAGTCTCAGCCTCCTTCTTCTCAAAGACATCCACATACGTTCAATGGGCCAAACCAGCCAAATTAGCAGGAGATGTCGGAGGTCAAACAGGACAGATGTAAGCAAGGCAACTCTCGTGACAGTATTGACCCCAGCGGAGTACTTCTCCAGACTTTCAGTCCAAGACTGGGTAGTGTTTTTGCAGCCATGGCAGACCTAGAACCAGAGGCTGAGACAGACCACACAGCACATAAAGAGGAATCTTTTCCGAGTGCAGCATTTCTACCCAAAGTTCCACTGGTTCGATAATGGAAAGGATGGTCTCGTAGATGGGTCTTCCATCCACCAAAGAAACCACCAATGGATCCGGGAGACATTGGATCAAAATTTTATACTTTTCCACTAGGGTCTGTTGGATGAAGTCTGTGATGGAAAGGGGTAATTCTTGCCCAGGGTTGACTATGTGGGGCCACAATAATCTTTAGAGGGCTATGTAGGGGTCATAATATTTGAAAGGGCTGTGTTAGAGCCATTATGCTGCATGCACGCAATTATACAGTGTGAAGGTTTGTGTGTGGTCCATCATGCTGTGTGGAGGGCTGTGTGGGGGAAAATTATATTGTATGCAGGGCTAGTGTGGGCCATTATACAGCATGGAGAGGTGTGGGACCATTATACTGTATGTAGACCAGTTATACTGCACGGAGGACTAAGTGAGGGTCACATTTGGGGGAATCATACTGTGTTAGGGTCACCATATTTTGCCTTGGGAATTGAGGTGGAGTACAGTAGGGTCATTATATTGTGCATGTGGAGGCTAATGTGTAGGAATTCACCATAGGGGTATCATACTGTGGTTGATGGGACACTTTTGTTGGCATCATACTTTATGGGGGCAATGAAAGAGGAATATAGGACTTCAGCAGGAGGAAAATTACTTTGTAAAGGCTGCAAAATTGTGAGATATGCTCTTCTGTGATCTTCTGTGATTTTAGGGGGCCCAATTAAAACTTCTGCTATGGGGCCCCATGATTTCTATGTATGCCCCTACTTATCACCTAACTTTTAATAACTCTTCATAGGGAGAAATAGAAGACAGCAAAAAATCTGCCATTTTTTTTTACATTTTTAATGTTATGCCTATCATAATCCTGCACAATAAAAGTGTTGTCTTTATTCTGTGGCTGTGGCTGATATCAAGCTCTTTACTTGATAGCATGTTCCTTGTCAATATGCTTCTTATGCATGCATTTGACTTATTATTGTTATTTATCTACCTCATAGCATTAGCTCTTTATTTCTTCAATTGTGGTCTAGTAACTCCATATTCTCTGTGCCTTGCACCTTTATTATATATGTATATTTGTTTTGGTGTTTCTACCACATCTATATTAAATATTAGTGTTTAATGCTATCAGGTTATTGATCTTTAACGTTCTTTGTATAATTATGCACTGTTATGCAAATTGACTCTATTACCCGTAACATCTCTTTTGGAGTTATTATCACTTCTACCATTCCCAATTTGTGACATCTTCTGTCATTTTGGTTGAGCTGATTTTTATCTTGTATTATTATTTCATTCAATAAATTTGGCAATTTTATATACATATTTTTTGTTATGGTCTATATTTGCACTTTTTTTATTATATGATCATATTGTGCATTTGTGCATGACCCTAAGTCCCGCACTCTTTAAACTTTACAAGCTAGTTCTTATTTTGACAAACCATCTACCATGCAGCATAATTGACATGCTACCTTTACTCTGTGGGTTCATGCAAGTATGATGAGACCCAATTTATATAGGTTTTTATGTTTTACTACTTTTGCACAAGAACAAAAAAAAATTTTTCGGTTGCCATATTCTGAGATATGGAGCTTTTTTTTTCCAGAGCTTTCTGAGGGCTTGTATGTATTTCGTAGTACAAGCATATAATTTTTTTAATCACATTTTTTACTTTAAAATTTGTATCATAATTGACATTCTACTGTAAGTTTATTCAAGGCATCGATATTAATAAATATGGTGATAAACAAATTATATAGTTTTTTCATATTTTATTATTCTTTCAGAAAAAAGTCAATTAAAAAATATTTTTTGTCATATTCTGAAATCCATTACTTTTTAATTTTTCAGTTTACACAGCTTTTTTGCATAACAAAGTGTAGTTTATATTTTTTTTTACCATTTTGGTTTACCATACATATGACTTTTTAACTATTGTATTTTTTATTTTGGCGTTCACATGGATGACAAATAATGAAATATTCTAATATTATGGTTTGTTATGGTTTGTATAATATAATTTGTCTTTTTGGGGGTGTATTTGTTTTTTTCCAGATTAGGAACTTGAACATGCGATCCTTTGATTGCATACATAATACTTTGCACTACCCATATAGTGCAGTGTATTATAGAAGTTTGTCAGGGTTATAATGAGAGGAGGTCTAATAAATCACACCAGCAGCAATAGTTTATTGAACTTTGAACATTGCAGATTTCAGGGCTATGTAATGCCTCTAGTTGCCATAACAACAAATCAGCATTTCGTAATCACCCCCAAAAAAATCCCAGATTTTTTTCTCCTTTGAAATCAAACAAAACTAATTGATGAATTGGTGTACTTACTTTGAAAATCCATGTCAGAATAGCTGTATAATTCTGATATATGACCAATATTTGAATCCAGCTAGATCTTCTATAAATGTTCAACGTAAGTACACTAGCCTCATCAGGTCCACAAGATACAGCTGCTTCTCACAAAATTAGAATATCATCAAAAAGTTAATTTATTTCAGTTCTTCAATATAAAAAGTGAAACTCATATACAGTGCCTACAAGTAGTATTCAACCCCCTGCAGATTTAGCAGGTTTACACATTTGGAATTAACTTGGCATTGTGACATTTGGACTGTAGATCAGCCTGGAAGTGTGAAATGCACTGCAGCAAAAAAGAATGTTATTTCTTTGTTTATTTTTTTTTTAAAATTGGGAAAAGTTTATTCAGAGGGTCATTTATTATTCAACCCCTCAACCCACCAGAATTCTGTTTGGTTCCCCTAAAGTATTAAGAAGTAGTTCAGGCACAAAGAACAATGAGCTTCACATGTTTGGATTAATTATCTCTTTTTCCAGCCTTTTCTGACTATTTAAGACCCTCCCCAAACTTGTGAACAGCACTCATACATGGTCAACATGGGAAAGACAAAGGAGCATTCCAAGGCCATCAGAGACAAGATCGTGGAGGGTCACAAGGCTGGCAAGGGGTACAAAACCCTTTCCAAGGAGTTGAGCCTACCTGTCTCCACTGTTGGGAGCATCATCCGGAAGTGGAAGGCTTATGGAACTACTGTTAGCCTTCCACGGCCTGGACAGCCTTTGAAAGTTTCCTCCTGTGCCGAGGCCAGGCTTGTCCGAAAAGTCAAGGCTAACCCAAGGACAACAAGGAAGGAGCTCCGGGAAGATCTCATGGCAGTGGGGACATTGGTTTCAGTCAATACCATAAGTAACGTACTCCACCGCAATGGTCTCCGTTCCAGACGAGCCCGTAAGGTACCTTTACTTTCAAAGCGTCATGTCAAGGCTCGTCTACAGTTTGCTCATGATCACTTGGAGGACTCTGAGACTGACTGGTTCAAGGTTCTCTGGTCTGATGATACCAAGATCGAGATCTTTGGTGCCAACCACACACGTGAAGTTTGGAGACTGGATGGCACTGCATACGACCCCAAGAATACCATCCCTACAGTCAAGCATGGTGGTGGCAGCATCATGCTGTGGGGCTGTTTCTCAGCCAAGGGGCCTGGCTATCTGGTCCGCATCCATGGGAAGATGGATAGCACGGCCTACCTGGAGATTTTGGCCAAGAACCTCCGCTCCTCCATCAAGGATCTTAAGATGGGTCATCATTTCATCTTCCAACAAGACAACGACCCAAAGCACACAGCCAAGAAAACCAAGGCATGGTTCAAGAGGCAAAAAATCAAGGTGTTGCAGTGGCCTAGTCAGTCTCCTGACCTTAACCCAATTGAAAACTTGTGGAAGGAGCTCAAGAATAAAGTCCACATGAGACACCCAAAGAACCTAGATAACTTGGAGAAGATCTGCATGGAGGAGTGGGCCAAGATAACTCCAGAGACCTGTGCCGGCTTGATCGGGTCTTATAAAAGACGATTATTAGCTGTAATTGCAAACAAAGGTTATTCCACAAAATATTAAACCTAGGGGTTGAAGAATAATTGACCCTCACTTTTATGTTTAAAATTTATAAAAATTTAACTGAGCAACAAAACTTTTTGGTTTGTAAGATTTATGCATCTGTTAATAAATCCTGCTCTTGTTTGAAGTTTGAAGGCTCTAACTTATTTGCATCTTATTAAACCTGCTAAATCTGCAGGGGTTTGAATACTACTTTTAGGCACTGTATTAGAGTCATTACAGAGTGATCTATGTCAAGTGTTTATTTCTGTTAATGTTAATAATTATGCCTTTCAGACAATGAAAACCCAAAAGTCATTATCTCAGAAAATTAGAATAATTAACAAAAAACACCCTTAAAGGCTTTCTAATTGTTTTAAAAGGTCCCTCAGTCTGTTTCAGTAGCTCCATAATCATGGGGAAGACTGCTGACTTGACAGATGTCCAGATGGCAGTCATTGACACACTCCACAAGGAAAGTAAGCCACAAAAGGTCATTGCTAAAGAAGCTGGCTGTTCAGAGTGCTGTATCCAAGCATATTAATGGAAAGTTCAGTGAAAGGAAAAAGTGTGGTAGAAAAAGGTGCACAAGCAACCGAGATAACCGCAGCCTTGAAAGGATTGTTAAGAAAAGGCCATTCAAAAATTTTGTGGAGATTCACAAGGAGTGGACTGCTGCTGGAGTCATTGCTTCAAGAGCCACTACACACAAACGTATCCAGGACATGGGCTACAAGTGTCATATTCCTTGTGTCAAGCCACTTATGACTAATAGGCAACACCAGAAGCGTCTTACCTGGGCCAAGGAGAAAAAGAACAGGTCTGTTGCTCAGTGGTCCAAGGTGTTGTTTTCAGATGAAAGTAAATTTTGCATTTCATTTGGAAATCAAGGTTCCAGAGTCTGGAGGAAGAGTGGAGAGGCCACAATCCAAGCTGCTTGAGGTCTAGTGTGAAGTTTCCACAATCAGTGATGGTTTGGGGAGCCATGTCATCTGCTGGTGTAGGTCCACTGTTTTTTGTCAAAACCAAAGTCAGTGCAGCCGTCTACCAGGAAATTTTAGAGCATTTCATGCTTCCCTCTGCAGACAAGCTTTTTGGAGATGGAAATTTCATTCTCCAGCAGGACCTAGCATCTGTCCACACTGCCAAAAGTACCAATACTTGGTTTACAAACAACAGCATCACTGTGCTTGATTGGCCAGCAAACTCGCCTGACCTTAACCCCATAGAGAATCTATGGGGTATTGTCAAGAGGAAGATGAGAGACACCAGACCCAACAATGCAGACGAGCTGAAGGCTGCTATCAAAGCAACCTGGACTTCCATAACACCTCAGCAGTGCCACAGGCTGATCGCCTCCATGCCACGCCACATTGATGCAGTAATTGATGCAAAAGGAACCCCTACCAAGTATTGAGTGCATTTACTGAACATACATTTCAGTAGGCCAACATTTCAGATTTTAAATCATTTTTCAAGCTGGTGTTATAAAGTATTCTAATTTCCTGAGATAATGACTTTTGAGTTTTCATTGGCTGTAAGCCATAATCATCAACGTTAACAGAAATAAACACTTGAAATAGATCACTCTGTTTATAATTACTCTATATATGAGCTTCACTTTTTGTATTAAAGAACAGAAATAAATTAACTTTTTGATGATATTCTAATTTTGTGAGAAGCACCTGTATATTTAAAGGGGTTGTCTTGTCTGAAATGAAAAGTCTGAAGTCACTCTATGTGACTGGAGACTGACGAATTGTAATGGGGTGATGTACACCCAATCACAATTCCAGGCGACGCACTTCTATGTCCTTGCTGCTCCAGAACCTTATCGTACACACTTCTGCAAAATTGCATGATACAATCCTCAGCTGATGCAGAACCCCATGATCAACAACTCCATCTCTGCAAAATCCTCCTCAAATGAAATGCAGCATATACAGTATGACTACACTACTGCAGAGCCACATAATACACACTGCAGCAGATGCAGAATCTAATGCTGAGGCTAGATTCTGCAGATCCTCAATGCACAGCACAAAATGCTGCCAGACCCCATAATCCACAGCTCAGATGCTGCAGAACCTCATAATATAATACACAGTTCATATAGTAGATAGGATGCTATAAAGCCTGATAATAGACTTCATTTGCTGCAGGGCAGCACTATCTGCACTTTAGCTGCTGCAGAACCTCATGCTATACTCTTAAAATGCCACATTATATTATGCATCTTACCCCAACAGCTACAGAACCGGATAATACCGACATCTGATGCTGCAAAGGATAATGGTATACTTCAGCTGCTTCATACTTAAATGCCAGATGACATTATTGTACTCTCCTCAACTGCTACAGAACCTGATAATAATGGTATTAGATGCTGCGGAGTATAATTTTACACCTTAGCTGTTGGCGAACCTCATAATGCACAATTTAGATGCCATATTTCACTATTGTACTCATTTCAGCTGCAAACATGATAAAAATACAGACTTCTGATGTGGCGGAGCATCTTTATACACTTCAGCTGCTGCAGAACCTCATAAAACACGCATTGCTTTGTCATATAAGATAATTTCAAACACCTCAGATGAGTTTCTGCAGAGCGTTAGTATCCACACCTCAGCTGCTGCAGAACCTCATGAAAAGCATCTCAACTGCTTCTGATCCTTAGATGCTGCAGAATATCATTATACACAATATAGTGTTCTGCAGCAGCTGTAGTGTGTATTATAATCCAGCAATTGGGACACCATACTTTATTATACAATCTGCAGCAGCTAAACATTGTAGTTGTAAAAAGACAAGGAGTATTACAATTCTATCGTTCAGTCGTTGGCATTCTAGAAGGAAACCTGCTAAACTGATCAGCGACAGACTGCTGCAGTGAGAAGAGATCATCAGCCTCTAATTATTGTGGTCTCCCTTCATATAATAATCAGGTTCTGAGATCACAATATGTTGTTTATGAAAATATTGACTATAAACCTAAAATATTACTAAGAATAAAACACATTTATATCTCATGTGATATCTGGATTCTCACCTCGCTCAGGGGAAGCAGCAATGATCTATTCTTCATCTCTCACCCGATACTAAAAAAGTAGAAAATAAAAAGTCTTCTATTTGTCTAATTTAAAAGAAAGAAATGACCCCTACCCCACCTATCAGCATAATGACTCCCGTCTTTATCTGTGTTTAAGCTTTGGTGAAAGCCTTTGGGAGGACAAGCTTCACCCTGGAGAATGTTACAAAATGTTAAATATAAAGTTATAAAGTGAAAAACAACATAATAAACCTTATACTATATATAACCTGTTCATTTATAGAACAAAGGCGTTCATTGTGGTGTTTTTGCTACCCTGGAGAAAAATACAAAGGCTGAAACAGAAGTGAAATTCAGAAACAAGACCAAGGTGAAGATCAAACTCTATCAAGGGTCAAAATGAGGTTCAAAAAGCTCAGAAGCCAGCAATAGGTGTACATCTGCATCAACAAGCGATGTCGATACCTCTGAATGTCCTTTAAAAAGGCTGCCAGGCCAACATAATCCCGAGCACTGGCCATATCCCACAGGGCCATGGCAAAGTGAAGGCCAGAAACTGAGGCTGTGGATATCTGTGGAGACCTGTCAACAGAACTGGGTCAGGCCCACTCCAGGATAGCTACAAAGATGACCTCCAATTCAAATTGAGGTGAACATTTGCTGGTTTTAGTACCACGTTTACATGCACATGCAGTACCAGTCAAAAGTTTGAACACACCTATTTATACAATGGATTTCCTTGTTCTTATTGGCATGTGCACATTGTAAATTCAGACAGTAGGCAGCAAAACCACAAACGAACATATATGTCAAGAAACACATGTGCTAGAATATTAAACAATAGATTGTCTTTTCACTATGGTGACAGTTTTCCCTCACCTTTAGCTTTCTGTCTGAGCGCAATAATGTGGCTAAACCACATTTAGCATCCACATGTTTTGTCAGTAATTTACAAGGTGTGTGTCTCCAGAGGCATGATGTACGGACACTATAACGTAATGGGAACTACAACGTACTGGGCACCACAATTACAAATCTGGAATTTTCACTCAGCAATATCCACTGCTGCTTGTTTCTGGAGAACACCCATGGAGTCAAAGTCGTCACTCCACCTGTAGATAAATCCCCAGAGGAGTATAATTTCCAAAATGGGATCACTTGAGGGGGAATTCTGTCCTTCTAGCACTTAGGGCTCTGTATATAGAGTCTGCAAACTATTCTAGGAAAATATGCACTCCAGGAGGCAAATAGTGTTCAGTCCATTCCTAGACTCGCCATATGGTTAATCATTACTATAGAGCCACATATGGGGTATTGCCGCCTTCAGCAGAAATTGTGACACATTTTGGTGCTATTTGTACCCATGAAAATGTAAAATCTGGGGCAAAAATATATTTTTTTTGTGATAAAAATGTAATTATTTTTTGTTCATGGCCCAATGGTATAAAATTCGGTGACAAACCTGTGGTGTCAATATAATCACTGCACCCTTAGATGAGTTCATTTAGGGGTGTAGTTTGTAAAATTGGGTCACTTATGGGGTGAATTTTCTGTTCTAGCACCTCAGGGGCTTTGCCAATATAACATGGCACCATCAAACTATTCCATCAAAATTTGAACTTCAATATGGCGCTTTTTCCCTTCTGCATGAGAAATAAGGGAAAATGGCAGCAAATGCAAAAATAAGTATCATAAATTAAAACATCACATGTATTATATCATGTAAAAATCCAAAGGGGAGATTAAAAATACATACAAAAGATGAGACACCAGGACTATGCGTTTCAAGATGACTATCTCTTAGTGTTAGCAAACATTTCATACACTCAGGAACCCGTCTAAGGTTGCACCATACCCTACTCTGAGATATTTTTTTTTCCTGGTGAGCTGATGTTTCTGTTTCTCTTTTATTTACTTCTTCACTTCTGACCTTTGCACTCTGCCTCAATAGTAGTTAGCATATGGTGTATCATTTTACTCAGAAAAAATTGTTTAACAAATTGTACCATCCATTTTCTCCTATTAGCCCTTTTCAAAATTAAAAACTCCAAAGCAACTCTTTAGGGGAAAAAATGGAAATTTTTAACCCCTTAGTGACAGAGCCAATTTGGTACTTAATGACCGAGCCAATTTTTACAATTCTGACCACTGTCACTTTAAGAGGTTATAACTCTGGAACGCTTTATCGGATCCCGCTGATTCTGAGATTGTTTTTTCGTGACATATTGTACTTCAAGTTAGTGGTAAAATTTCTTCGATATTACTTGCGATTATTTATGAAAAAAATGGAAATATGGCGAAAATTTTTAAAATTTTGCAATTTTCAATCTTTGTATTTTTATGCCCTTAAATCAGAGAGATATGTCACAAAAAATAGTTAATAAATAACATTTCCCACATGTCTACTTTACATCAGCACAATTTTGGAAACAATTTTTTTTTTTGTTAGGGAGTTATAAGGGTTAAAAGTTGACCAGCAATTTCTCATTTTTACAACACCATGTTTTTTTTAGGGACCACATCACCTTTGAAGTCATTTTGAGGGGTCTATATGAGAGAAAATAACCAAGTGTGACACCATTCTAAAAACTGCACCCCTCAAGCTGCTCAAAACCACATTCAAGAAGTTTATTAACCCTTTACGTACTTCACAGGAACTGAAACACTGTGGAAGAAAAAAATGAACATTTAACTTTTTTTTGCAAACATTTTACTTCAGAACCATTTTTTTAAATTTTTACAAGTGTAAAAACAGAAATTTAACCCCAAGTTTTGTTGTGCAATTTTTTCTGAGTACGCCGATACCCCATATGTGGAGGTAAACCACTGTTTGGGCGCACCGCAGAGCTTGGAAGTGAAGGAGCACCGTTTGACTGTTTCAATGCAGAATTGGCTGGAATTGAGATCGGACGCCATGTCGCGTTTGGAGAACCCCTAATGTGCCTAAACAGTAGAAACCCCCCACAAGTGACACCATTTTGGAAACTAGACCCCTTAAGGAACTTATATAGATGTGTGGTGAGCACTTTGAACCCCCAAGTGCTTCACAGAAGTTTATAACGTAGAGCCGTGAAAATAAAAAATCGCATTTGTTTTCACAAAAATGATTTTTTCGCCCACAAATTCTTATTTTCACAAGGGTATCAGGAGAAATTAGACCACAAAAGTTGTTGTGCAATTTCTCCTGAGTACGTCGATACCCCATATGTGGAGGTAAACCACTGTTTGGGTGCACCGCAGAGCTTGGAAGTGAAGGAGCACCGTTTGACTTTTTCAATGCAGAATTGGCTGGAATTGAGATCGGATGCCATGTTGCGTTTGGAGAGCCCCTGATGTGCCTAAACAGTGGAAACCCCCCACAAGTGATACCATTTTGGAAACTAGACCCCTTAAGGAACTTATCTAGATGTGTGGTGAGCACTTTGAACCCCCAAGTGCTTCACAGAAGTTTATAACGTAGAGCCGTGAAAATAAAAAAATCGCATTTTTTCTACAAAAATGATCTTTTTGCCCCCAAATTTTTATTTTCACAAGGTTAACAGGAGAAATTAGACCACAAAAGTTGTTGTGCAATTTCTCCTGAGTACGTCGATACCCCATATGTGGGGGTAAACCACTGTTTGGGCGCACCGCAGAGCTTGGAAGAGAAGGAGTGTCGTTTTACTTTTTCAATGTAGAATTGGCTGGAATTGAGATCGGACGCCATGTCACGTTTGGAGAGCCGCTGATGTGCCTAAACAGTGGAGACCCCCCACAAATGACACCATTTTGGAAACTAGACCCCTTAAGGAACTTATCTAGATGTGTGGTGAGCACTTTAAACCCCCAGGTGCTTCACAGAAGTTTATAACGTAGAGCCGTGAAAATAAAAAAATCGCATTTTTTCTACAAAAATGATATTTTTGCCTCCAAATTTTTATTTTACCAAGGGTAACAGGAGAAAATGGACCCCAGAAGTTGTTGAACAATTTGTCTTGAGTACGCCGACACCCCATATGTGGGGGTAAACCACTGTTTGGGCGCATGGCTGAGCTCAGAAGCAAAGGAGCGCCATTTGACTTTTCAATGCAAAATTGACTGGAATTGAGATCGGACGCCATGTCGCGTTTGGAGAGCCCCTGATGTGCCTAAACAGTAGAAACCCCCCAAAAGTGACCCCATTTTGGAAACTAGACCCCCCATGGAACTTATCTAGATGTGTAGTGAGAACTTTGAATGCCCAAGTGCATCACAGAAGTTTATAATGCAGAGTCGTGAAAATAAAAAATATTTTTTTTTTAACAATAAAGATTTTTAGCCCCCAAGTTTTTATTTTCACAAGGGTAACAAGAGAAATTGGACCCCAAAAGTTGTTGTCCAATTTGTCCTGAGTATGCTGGTACCCCATATGTGCGGGTAAACCACTGTTTGGGCGCACGGCAGAGCTCGGAAGGGAAGGAGCGCCATTTTGGAATGCAGACTTTGATAGAATTGTCTGCGGGCATTATGTTGCGTTTGCAGACCCCTAATGTACCTAAACAGTAGAAACCCCCAACAAGTGACCCCATTTTGGAAAATCGACCCCCCAAGGAACTTATCTAGATATGTGGTGAGAACTTTGAATGCCCAAGTGCTTCACAGAAGTTTATAATGCAGAGTAGTGAAAATAAAAAAAAAGATTTTTTTAGCCCCCAAATTTTTATTTTCACAAGGGTAACAATGAAATTGGACCCCAAAAGTTGTTGTCCAATTTGTCCTGAGTATGCTGGTACCCAATATGTGGGGGTAAACCACTTTTTGGGCGCACGGCAGAGCTTGGAAGGGAAGGAGCGCCATTTTGAAATGCAGGCTTTGATAGAATGGTCTGCGGGCGTTATGTTGCGTTTGCAGAGCCACTGATGTACCTAAACAGTAGAAACCCCCCACAAGTGACCCCATTTTGAAAACTAGACCCCCCAAGGAACTTTTCTAGATATGTGGTGAGAACTTTGAATGCCCAAGTGCTTCACAGAAGTTTATAATGCAGAGTAGTGAAAATAGAAAATATTTTTTTTTTCCACAAAAAAGATTTTTTAGCCCCCAAGTTTTTATTTTCACAAGGGTAACAAGAGAAATTGGATGCCAATATTTGTTCTCCAATTTGTCCTGAGTATGCTGGTACCCCATATGTGGGGATAAACCACTGTTTGGGCGCACGGCAGAGCTCGGAAGGGAAGGAGTGCCATTTTGGAATGCAGACTTTGATAGAATTGTCTGCGGGCATTATGTTGCGTTTGCAGACCCCTAATGTACCTAAACAGTAGAAACCCCCAACAAGTGACCCCATTTGGGAAAATCGACCCCCCAAGGAACTTATCTAGATATGTGGTGAGAACTTTGAATGCCCAAGTGCTTCACAGAAGTTTATAATGCAGAGTAGTGAAAATAAAAAAAAAGATTTTTTTAGCCCCCAAATTTTTATTTTCACAAGGGTAACAATGAAATTGGACCCCAAAAGTTGTTGTCCAATTTGTCCTGAGTATGCTGGTACCCAATATGTGGGGGTAAACCACTTTTTGGGAGCACGGCAGAGCTTGGAAGGGAATGAGCGCCATTTTGAAATGCAGGCTTTGATAGAATGGTCTGCGGGCGTTATGTTGCGTTTGCAGAGCCACTGATGTACCTAAACAGTAGAAACCCCCCACAAGTGACCCCATTTTGAAAACTAGACCCCCCAAGGAACTTATCTAGATATGTGGTGAGAACTTTGAATGCCCAAGTGCTTCACAGAAGTTTATAATGCAGAGTAGTGAAAATAGAAAATATTTTTTTTTTCCACAAAAAAGATTTTTTAGCCCCAAAGTTTTTATTTTCACAAGGGTAACAAGAGAAATTGGATGCCAATATTTGTTCTCCAATTTGTCCTGAGTATGCTGGTACCCCATATGTGGGGGTAAACCACTGTTTTGGCACACGGCAGAGCTCGGAAGAGAAGGAGCACCATTTTGGAATTCAGACTTTGATAGAATTGTCTGTGGGTGTTATGTTGCGTTTGCAGAGCCCCTGATGTACCTAAACAGTAGAAACCCCCCACAAGTGACCAAATTTTGGAAACTAGACCCCCTAAGGAACTTACCTAGATATGTGGTGAGAACTTTGAATGCTCAAGTGCTTCACAGATGTTTATAATGCAGAGTAGTGAAAATAAAAAAATATTTTTTTTTTCCACAAAAAAGATTTTTAGCCCCCAAGTTTTTATTTTCACAAGGGTAACAGGAGAAATTGGACCCCAAAAGTTGTTGTCCAATTTATCCCGAGTACGCTGATGCCCCATATGTGGGGGTAAACCACTGTTTGGGCGCACGGCAGAGCTCAGAAGGGAGGGAGCACCATTTGACTTTTTTAGCGCAAAATTGGCTGTCGTGTTTGGAGACCCCCTGATGTACCTAAACAGTGGAAACCCCCAAATTATAACTCCAACCCTAACTCCAACACACCCCTAACCCTAATCTCAACCCGATCCATAATCCTAATCACAACCCTAACGATAATCACAACCCTAACCCCAAAACAGCCCTAATCTCAACCCTAACCATAACCCTAATCAAAACCCTAAATCCAATTGTAGATATCGATGAGAAGAAAGCAGAGAGCACTCACTGGACATCCAATGCAGGTGACTTTATTGATATAAGAAAAACATCTTCACGGCCGGGGGTGCTGTACAAGGAGTGCGGCGGAGCTGCTAAATCCAACACACCCCTAACCCTAATCCCAAACGTAACCCTAATACCAACCCTAATCCCAAACGTAACCCTAATCCCAACCCTACTCCAAACCCTAACCCTAATCCCAACTCTAACCCTAACTTTAGCCCCAACCCTAACCCTAACTTTAGCCCCAACCCTAACCATAACTTTAGCCCCGTCGTCACAAAAAAAGTTCAATATAACCTTTTTTTTGTACGTCGCGTCCGCCATTTCCGCGCATGCGTGGCCGTAACTCTGCCGCCTCCTCCCCAGGACATAGACTGGGCAGCGGATGCGTTGAAAAACTGCATCCGCTGCCCACGTTGTACACAATTTTCACAACATACGTCGGGCCAACGCATTGCGACCGCCTCGTACCGACGCAAGTGTGAAAGAAGCCTAAGGCTACTTTCACACTAGCGTCGTACTCGGCCCATCGCAGTGTGTCGGGCCGATGTACCAACGCTAGCGTTGTAAGCGCCGCACAACGGGTGCAGCGGATGCTGTTTTTTCAACGCATCCGCTGCCCCATTGTGAGGTGCGGGGAGGCGGGGGCGGAGTTCCGGCCGCGCATGCGTGTCCGCGGTCGGAAATGGCGGACACGTCGCACAAAAAAGTTACATGTAGCTTTTTTGTGCCGATGGTCCGCCAAAGCACGACGCATCCGTCGCATGACGGATGCGACGTGTGGCAATCCGTCGCAATGCGTCGCTAATGCAAGCCAATGGAGAAAAAATGCATCCTGCAAGCACTTTTGCAGGATGCGTTTTTTCTCCAACGACGCATTGCGGCGGAAGCCAAAAAACGCTAGTGTGAAAGTAGCCTAACCCTAACCCTAACCCTAGCCCTAACCCTAACCCTAAATTTAGCCCCAACCCTAACCCTAACCCTAAATTTAGCCCCAACCCTAACCCTAACCCTAATTTTAGCCCCAACTCGTCTCTCCTGTCGGCCGGCAGATGGCAGCAGATGGCGGGCGCACTGCGCATGCGCCCGCCATGATGAAAAAGCTGGCCGGCAGGAGAAGACAGAAGAGGACCCAGGGACACCGGGTGAGTATGTTAGGGTCCCCGAATCCCCCTATTTCTCTGTCCTCTGATGTGTGATCATATCAGAGGACAGAGAATTACAGATCGCTTTTTTTTTTTTTTTTTGCGGTCGCCGGTAAACTGTTAATTACCGGCGATCGCAAAACAGGGGTCGGTGCAAACCGACCCCGATAATGTTCTTTGGGGTCTCGGCTACCCCCGGCAGCCGAGACCCCAAAGATCTGCCGGGCGGCGGGCGTACTGCGCATGCACCCGCCATCTTTTCCCCGGAAAAAAGATGGCGGCGCCCATCGGGAGCCACGAGCAGCACCGGGGGAGGTAGGTGAGTATTGAGGGGCTATCGGGGGCCATCGGGGACCCTATTTCTCTGTCCTCCGATGTGCGATCACATCGGAGGACAGAGAAATTAAATGGCAAATCGCGTTGTTTTTTTTTTGTTGCGCCCAAACAGTAGTTTCTGAGCACATATCAGGTATTGCCATTCTAAGGAGAACACCAAATTGGATAGTCCATTTTCTTTGCTCAGTCAGAGAGCGATATATAAGGAGCAAAAGACTGACCTGACCTGACTGACCATTCACACAGGCTATACAGATTTGGTCCAAACGTGCAGTTTTTATTGTTTTCCACAGGTTACAGAGCCCCAAAAACAAACTAATGAGCATAAATCCCTAGCCTTCTCCGGGCACTAAACAGCATAGACCCTGACTATTTCAGACACTGCTGAGCTAGCCCCAGTTCAGGCAAATAAAACTGCTATTGTCCATAGCAACCACTGATACTTGAAGCTTTGTGCACACAGTCTGTGCAGACTTTTCTCAAAGAGATTCTGGCTTGTTTCTTTCTTCAACTTCAAGATACATCCAGTCTGGTCAGCTTCCCTGAGCTAACTGCCTTAGATGATCACCTAGCCTGTTTCTATGCAGAGCTATTCAGGTGTACGAGTCAAAGCCTGCAGAGCTTGAATTTAACTCTAGCCTACCTGACATTGCTACATACCCTCCCGCTCTGGCCAAAGCAAAGGATGGGCACCATCTGCCAAATACAGAGCCAACAGGGCTTTAATGTTGACCAAAATGTGAGGCTCATTCTTGATGGCATGAGGGTGACCAAGTAATTTCAAGACCCTGCCCCTATTACTGGGTACCGATTTTCAGCCATGCTGATTTCTGGACAGTGGCAAATGTTTTGCCACTTTGACACCTGCAAGGTTAGCTTCTGACTAGGCCAACCATCAGGGTTTTTTAAAGGGAAGGTGCCGCAATTTTTAATATTGTATTAATAATTCTTGATTATATAATCAATTATTTTAATACAACTTTAAACATACCACTTTATTAGTTTTTTATTTATTAATTTTTACTTTAGCTACTGGGGGCTGCCATTTTTATTTGGGGGTATAACACTCTGAGCAGGACTCTTACGGCAGCCCCTGGGCATAAGAGACTGTGGTTGGATGGCGCCCGCTTCTCGTATTGAGGCCACTCCTCCTGCCTCTTAGCTGTGATCTGAGCACATGCCCTCGGCTGTCCAGGTTACAGCTGTGGGAGGAGATCGCGGCCATCTTTGTGAAGCCCACAGTGTATGCTGCAAGCTGCACTTTCCCCCTGTCATCACACACACTGCTCAATCAGTGCACATCATGACAGAAGCTGCCGGGGAAAGAAGGTCTGTGGTGAGTAGCTGCAGCTACTACGGCAGCGGGAAGCTGTGATCTCAGCCTGTCAGCTGTGATCACTGTTCACCGTAGACCTATTTAGTGAATGCAGAAGACACAGCACTGCATGGGAGCACATGGAACGTAAGTAGAAGCATTTATTGTTTTTTTTCTATTTGCATTGAATATATGGGGGCTATATACCAGGATGGATCATGTAGCCATATATGAGGATGGGGGAATATATCAGAATGGGTGCCATATACTGTACCAGGATACGGGCATATACCAAGATGGGGCAATATACCAGGATGCAGGGCCATATACCAGTATGGGTGCCATATAAAAGGATGGGGTGTAATAAACAAGAGCGCGTGCACTACTGGATGGAGGTGCCAAGGTAGGTTCCCACACCTTACAATGGAAAAAATGAAAACCTTGCACTCAACTTGGATGCTCAAGTGAAGAATTTAATGTAGTACACCACAAAACGTTTCGGTCCAAAAGGCAGGACCTTCATCAGTTACTACAACATAAGGTGAGACACCACCAATAAATATATACAAAGAACTGAAAAAAAAGTAAAATAAGAAAATAAAGTATATACAACATCTGGGTAATAATTATGGTGTCTCTGAGCAAAGAGATAACATGTCATGGTTAGGTTTTGTAGAATATATAGACAAATTGTCATCATGAGAAGAGAGGACCCTAAACATCTGGCACCAAACTAGACAAAGGGTGAGTATAAGATAAATAACGTACCGTACTTAAGGAACAGTGGAAGGTAGACACGACTGGCGTGTCAGTAGGCACATGCGACTGTAGTGTCTGTGTGAGTAAGAAGAGCGATGGTGACTCCCTTAATAAGTCTATCTTAAACGTGCGCTGACAGGAGAACAGTGGGGAGGCATACCTGTATGCGAATAATAGGTGAAAGAAACCAGACCTACTGAGAGGGGACGGACAAAGCTTGTTATAGGCAAGAAATACGAGCGGCACATGCTGCTAATGATGGGGTGCACCTCCTGGAACGTCATACCTGGTATCTGTTGTAGCTGGTGAGCGTGCCCGGTTCAGACGCGGTGTCCACTGCTCGTCTGTGGTGTGTGGAGGGCGTGCGCGCTAAAATAGAGATGGGGGGCGTTCCTCTGGCGGCCGAGGACATGTGGGTAGTAAGGCGGAAATGACGTCACAGGACGTCTCTGTGTCTGTTGCTAAGGACGCTGTATAACCGCTAAAATGGCCTTACCAGCGGTAATGTCAGGTCCCGACAGTTACAGGGTCCGGGAGGAACCTAAGTGCGGCGGTAAAGGTTCCGCTTAGACGTGATGCGGTCTAGGTACCTGGAGGTGGATTTGAGGGGAGGTGCACAGCAGTAACAAAATAAGGGTGCGTGAGGCACGGACGTAGTGGGTGGACCATGCCTGTGGACCGGAGTTCATGCAGATAGGTGATGGCAAGTACGGTGTGTAGAGAAACTTCAATAGAGATGACTCTAGAATAAAGAAAGCAATATGTTAATACAGTTTACACAAAGCCCATCGTCTGGATAATAAAGTGAAAGAAATACAAATGTAAATCTTGCAGATGACAGGCTGAAAGGATATGATATAAGCATGAAACTCGCAGATATTTTTCTTGCCATGTGGCAAAATATACTGAACAGCTTATAGTAATGCTTATAGGTATGCCACATTCTGAGAGCCAACTGGATAAAGTATACGGTGAGAAATAGACATCGTCATAAACCGGAACCTAACAGGTGACATGGTTAACGGGCAGGAAATACAGATAAAATATACGTTAATACAGAAAGTACGTATTTACAGAAAGGCCGCCAAATCATAATCCCTGTTGAGGCCCTTAGGGTGAAGTGTCTCTAAGGTATGGATCCAGAAGGCCTCCCTGCGTTTTAGTCGGGCTAACCTATTGCCACCCCTTCTTGGTGGGGGTATGTGTTCAATGACCTGGAATTCTAGTTGTGAAATGCTGTGACCTGAAGAAACGAAGTGTGAAGGAACGGGCAGCAGCAACTGCTTTGCTCAGAGACACCATAATTATTACCCAGATGTTGTATATACTTTATTTTCTTATTTTACTTTTTTTTCAGTTCTTTGTATATATTTATTGGTGGTGTCTCACCTTATGTTGTAGTAACTGATGAAGGTCCTGCCTTTTGGACCGAAACGTTTTGTGGTGTACTACATTAAATTCTTCACTTGAGCATCCAAGTTGAGTGCAAGGTTTTCATTT
The DNA here is from genome assembly GCF_051348905.1 of Ranitomeya variabilis. Lineage (NCBI taxonomy): Eukaryota > Metazoa > Chordata > Amphibia > Anura > Dendrobatidae > Ranitomeya > Ranitomeya variabilis. The sequence continues at coordinate 317,398,059 of NC_135235.1, forward strand.
TTTCCATATAAAAGGATGGGGGCATATACTAATGGAGCGCCCCCAGACGCAGGGCCATGGGGTACTCGGTACCGGGCCTCTTCCGTCTCGGTCCTGGGGTTGTCACGGTGGCTAGACCCGGTCCGTGACCCTGCTAAGGGGCGTCCAGTGAAAGGCGTGATGATGGTGTGCAGTGCAAGGTGCGATGAATAACAAGGACACAGGGTTGCAGTCTCTTTACCTCTTTACTGAAGGCTTCGGGATCCGCAATCCAGAGCACTGCTAACAGGGGTGGCTGAGACCGGCCAGTCCGAAGGCACATCCAGAGTTCCCTTTGCAGGTGGAAATCAGTGCCTACCTTCTAGCGCCTGTGTGTTGTAGTACCTCCCTGCTGAGCACCACGGGATAGTCCTCACAACTGTTGTGTCTGTTTCTGATGTTCTTTCTCTCTCCGTCCCCCAGATGATATGGCCAGGATGCACCCATATGACGGGGTAGGCCTGGAGTTATTCTGGGACCCTAGAGACGCCCCTCTCCCACAATTGCCTCCGTTGTTTGCTTAGGTGATTTAGGTGAGACAGCCAACCTAGAGTTAACTGTCCTGCCGCTGTTTGAAGTAATGCTTGGAGCCCAATACTTCCTCGGCGTTCCGGCCACCGGCTATGCGCCTCAGTAGGATGTTGCCTCGGTCTTATGGCACGACTCCTACTTGTTCTATTCTCCTTTGTGCTGTGATCTCGTTTCTCACTTCTCCACAATAAACCTCGCTTCGTGTCCTTTCTTAGGATGCCGCCACAACGGGTGCAGGCGCAGTTCCGTAACGATCTGTCCTTTTCGCTAGGCCACTGTCAGGATCCCACCCCTGACAGAGACCCCACTGAATCTTCCCAGGAACTCCCTCTCTCACAGGATGTTGTCTGGGCAAAACCCAGTCAGCTTCTCTCTCACTTCCTATCCGACCCCCAGTTTTACCAGAGTGTGAGGAGTGGCCTAATACATAGAACCCTTTGCTCCCCCTGGTGGCCAGAGTGTGAAGTGTAATGTGTGACTGTGATACCTGGTCAGGTGAACTCCTTTAGTGCAATCAGACGTGACATCACTCCCCTTAGAGGCAGAGTGACATCTGTTGTGGATTCTGTTTTTGGGCTCCCTCTGGTGGTTACAACTGGTACTGGGTGACTTTGGTGGGTTGCGGTCTCTGGTTTCCACCTGTCCATCTGAGGCTGGGTGTTTCCTATTTAACCTGGCTTTCCTGTCATTCCCTTGCCGGCTATCAATGTATTCAGATGTGCTCAGTTTGGTTCTGACTACCTGCTTCCAGATCTCTCAGGATAAGCTAAGTTATGCTATTCAGTTGTTTTGTTTTTTGTCCAGCTTGCTAAATATTACTCTATGCTAGTTGGAAGCTCTAGTGGGCTGAGGTGCTCCCCATGTGCCATGAGTTGGCACATGGGTGCTTGTAATCTCAGGATGGTTTTTGATTAGGGTTTTTTGCTGACCGCTCAGACCCCTTTTGTATCCTTCTGCTTTCTAGTTATAGCGGGCCTCATTTTGCTAACTCTATTTTCATATCTATGTGCGTGCCTTCCTCTCATTTTCACCGTCAATACATGTGGGGGGCAACTATACCTTTGGGGTTTATTTCTCTGGAGGCAAGTTAGGTCTTTATTTTCTCTGCAGTGCTAGTTAGCTCTTAGGCTGGCGCGAGGCGTCTAGAATCAACGTAGGCACGCTCCCTGGCTATTTCTAGTTGTGTTTGTCAGGAGTAGGGCAGCGGTCAGCCCAGGTTCCATCACCCTAGAGCTCGTCTGTTATTTGAGTTATTTTTTGCTTGTCCAGTGCGATCCCCTAGCCATTGGGATCCATTACAGACATCACTGCAACGACCAAGACTCTGGGGCGCTGCACTAAGATGGGGGCAACATTATGCTATGGTGCAGTATATGGGGCCATTGTTGTTGTGAATTCTGTTCTCGAGCTCCCTCCTGTGGTTATGAATGGTACTTCGGTGAGTTCTGTTCATGGACTCCCTCTGGTGGCTGTGAGTGGAGCTGCTGGTTCTGAGATTCCTTCTCCAGCTGATCTCGTTCAGGCCTTGGCTGGCTGCTCTATTTAACTCCACTCAGATCTTTACTTGATGCCAGCTGTCAATGTCCTAGTACTGGTTCAGTTCTCTTGGATCTTTCAGATGACCTGTCTATTTCAGCAAAAGCTAAGTCCCTGCTAGCTTATTTGTTACCAGTGTGTTTTTGTCCAGCTTGCTATTATGATTTAATCTTGTTAGCTGGAAGCTCTGGGATGCAGAGTGGCACCACCGCGCCGTGAGTCGGTGCGGTGGTTTCTTTTGCACACTCTGCGTGGTTTTTTGTTAGTTTTTTATGCTGACCGCAAAGATACCTTTTCTATCCTCTGTCTGTTTAGTCAGTCTGGCCTCCTATGCTGAAATCTATTTCATTCCTGTGTTTGTGACTTCCATCTTAACTCACAGTCAATATATGTGGGGGCTGCCTATTTCTTTGGGGAATTTCTCTGAGGCAAGGTAGGCTGTATTTTCTATCTTAGGGGTAGTTAGCTCTTAGGCTGTGAAGAGGCGTCTAGGCAGAGTCAGGAACGCTCCACGGCTATTTCTAGTTGTTGTGATAGGATTAGGGGTTGCGGTCAGCAGAGCTCCCACTTCCCAGAGCTCGTCCCGTCTTGCTAGTTTGCTCATCTGGTCATTTCTAGTGCGCCTAACCACCAGCCAAACATAACAGTACAGCTGGCCCACAAAGTGTTAATGCATCTCAATAGAGGGATACGAGAAGTTCTGAGACCATTTTTTTTTCTCGGCAGTGTGTTTTGTATTTCTTTTCCCCTTAACCTCTGGGTGGTTCAGGACACAGGTGTAGATATGGACATTCAAAGTCTGTCCTCTTGTGTGGATCAACTCACTGCAAGGGTACAAAGCATTCAAGATTATGTAGTTCAGAACCCGATGTTAGAACCCAGAATTCCAATTCCTGATTTGTTTTCTGGGGATAGATCTAAGTTCCTGAATTTCAAAAATAATTGTAGACTGTTTTTTGCTTTGAAACCCCGCTCCTCTGGTGACCCCATTCAGCAAGTAAAAATCATTTAAAACTGAGATATCGCGCTAAACACTGTGTGTCCTACTCGAGACTGTCAAATATGACACAAAGACCTTTTCTAAAGTGATAATAATAGTAGTAACAAACTACCGCCACTATGAGTGCCAAATCCAGTGTAGATTTTATAAAGAAAGTTACATAGTTATTAAGGTTGAAAGAAGACTTTAAGTCCATCTAGTTCAACCCATAGCCTAGCATGCCCTAACATACTAGCGATACTGGATGCGCGGGTACGAAGAGGGACGGAGTCCCTCGAAACGCGTTGGTTTAGCTTTTTGCCCTGTCCTACACGCCGTAGTTTTTGTGATGTCACACGCTGCTGCCTAGCAGTGGCGGCCACTTTTTCACACGCGCATCCAGTATCGCTACCGGCCGGAGCGCTGCTGGCTCTGCGCGTCCCCTGACTACGGGCATCTTGATATCTACTCCTGCCGCCAGGTGTCCAATATCTACAACAACTGACACCTACTATCAGCATCGCTATACCAGCCGTAACCCCTATCAAGTCACCTCTTTGGGTAAGGAGCAGAGCTCACTTTCTTTATAAAATCTACACTGGATTTGGCACTCATAGTGGCGGTAGTTTGTTACTACTATTATTATCACTTTAGAAAAGGTCTTTGTGTCATATTTGACAGTCTCGAGTAGGACACACAGTGTTTAGCGCGATATCTCAGTTTTATATGTTTTTCTTGGTTCACCAGTAGGTGTGACGGGCGAGGCACGGCACCCGTCTGATATCAGCAGCTTGCACACTTACTACCTCATTAGCGCCAGTGTGCTATTGTTTGTTTTTTAAGTAAAAATCATTATTTCTTTGCTGCGTGGCGACCCTCAAGACTGGGCATTTTCCCTTGCGCCAGGAGATCCTGCATTGCGTAATGTAGATGCGTTTTTTCTGGCGCTTGGATTGCTTTATGATGAACCAGATTCAGTGGATCAGGCAGAGAAAATTTTGCTGGCTTTGTGTCAGGGTCAGGATGAAGTGGAGGTATATTGTCAGAAGTTCAGAAAGTGGTCTGTGCTTACTCAGAGGAATGAGTGTGCCCTGGCGGCAATTTTCAGAAAGGGTCTTTCTGAAGCCCTTAAGGATGTTATGGTGGGATTCCCCACGCCTGCTGGTCTGAATGAGTCTATGTCCTTGGCCAATCAGATCGATCGACGCTTACGTGAGCGCAAAGATGTGCACCATTTGGCGGTGTTTTCTGAGCAGAAGCTTGAGCCTATGCAATGTGATAGGACCTTGACCAGAGCTGAACGGCAAGAATACAGACGTCAGAATGGGCTGTGTTTTTACTGTGGTGACTGTTGTGAATTCTGTTTGTGGGCTCCCTCTGGTGGCTACTGGTGGTACTGGTTGACTTCTGTCTTCTATCTCCAGTGCACCTGTTCCCATCAGGAAATGGGAGTTTCCTATATAGTCTGGCTTCTCACTCATTTACTTGCCGGCTATCAATGTTACCAGAGCTCCTCTGTTACTTGCTACCTGCTCCAAGTCTGCTGAGTCAGATAAGTTTGATCATTTGTACCTTTTGTCCAGCGTGCATTTATATGAATCTTGCTGCTGGAAGCTCTAGTGAACTGAAATGACCACTCCGGTGTCATGAGTTGATACCGGAGTTTAAAGTCATTTCAGGATGGTATTTTGTAGGGTTTTGAGTTGACCGCGAAGTCCACTTTTGTATTTTCTGCTATCTAGTTAGTGGGCCTCTCTTTGCTGAACCTGTATTCATACTGCGTATGTGTTTTCTTCTTAACTAACCGTCATTATATGTTGGGGGCTACTATTACTTTGGGGTTTTCTCTGGAGGCAAGCCAGGTCTGTGTTTCCTCTATTAGGGGTAGCTAGATCTCCGGCTGGTGCGAGACGTCTAGGGATAAAACGCAGGTACGTTCCCCGGCCACTGGTAGTTGTGCGTTAGGTTCAGCATCGCGGTCAGCTTAGATTCCATCTTCCTAGAGCTAGTCCTGTTTTTGCCCATGTCCCTGCCATTGGGAATCATGACAGTATAGCCGACCCAAATGTGTTAAGTATTGGCTGAAGAAGGAGAGAAAAGAAGTCTCTGACACCTTTTTTTTTTTTTTTTTTTTTTTTTTTTTACTCTGAAGTCTGTTTAGCCATAATTGCAGTCTGCTTCTTTCCCCTCCTCTTAATCCCTGAATGGCTCAGATCTCAGCTGCTGAGAAATGGATATCCAGAGTTTAGCTTCAAATCTGAATAATCTTGCTTCTAAGGTTCAAAATATACAAGATTTCATCATACATGCTCCTATGTCTGAACCTAAAATTCCTATACCAGAGTTTTTTTCTGGAGATAGATCTCGTTTTTTGAATTTTAAGCACAATTGTAAATTGTTTCTGTCTCTGCGACCGCACTCCGCTGGAAACCCTGCTCAGCAGGTTAAGATTGTTATTTCCTTGCTGCGGGGTGACCCCCAGAATTGGGCATTTGCATTGGCGCCAGGGGATCCTGCGCTGCTCAATGTGGATGCGTTTTTTCTGGCGCTGGGGTTGCTCTATGAGGAACCGAATTTGGAGATTCAAGCTGAAAAGGCCTTGATAGCCCTCTCTCAAGGGCATGATGAAGCTGAAATATATTGTCAAAAGTTTCGTAAATGGTCTGTGCTTACTCAGTGGAATGAGTGCGCCCTGGCGGCGAATTTCAGAGAGGGTCTCTCTGACGCCGTTAAAGATGTCATGGTGGGGTTTCCTACGCCCACAGGTCTGAATGAGTCCATGACAATGGCTATTCAGATTGACCGGCGTTTGCGGGAGCGCAAACCTGTGCACCATTTGGCGGTGTCTTCTGAGCAGGCACCGGAGAATATGCAATGTGATAGAATTCTGTCCAGAAGTGAACGGCAGAATTATAGGCGTAAAAATGGGTTGTGTTTCTATTGTGGCGATTCTGCTCATGTTATATCAGCATGCTCTAAACGCACTAAAAGGGTTGATAAGTCTTTTGCAGTTAGCAACTTGCAGTCTAAGTTTCTTTTGTCTGTAACTTTGATTTGTTCGTTATCATCTATTAATGTGAATGCCATGTGGACTCTGGCGCCGCCCTGAGTCTTATGGATTGGTCCTTTGCCAGGCACTGTGGGTTTAGTCTAGAGTCTCTGGAAGTCCCTATTCCTTTGAAGGGTATCGACTCTACACCATTGGCTAGGAATAAACCTCAATACTGGACACAAGTGACTATGTGTATGACTCCAGACCATCAGGAGGTGATTCGATTCCTTGTGTTGCATAATTTGCATGATGTCTTAGTGCTTGGATTGCCATGGTTACAAACTCACAACCCAGTTCTTGACTGGAAAACAATGTCCGTATTAAGCTGGGGATGTCAGGGGGTTCATGGGGGAGTACCTTTGGTGTCATGATTCTCAATGGCGAGAGAACATAGCCCAGCATATATGAGAACTAGCTCTTGGAAGATGGAAACTATACTGACCATGAACTAAACCTGCCGCACAACTAGAAGTGGCCGGGTAGCATGCCTAAGTTTTTTTATCCCTAGATGCCCAGCGCCAGCCGGAGAACTACCTAATCCTAGCAGAGGAAAAGACAGTCCTGGCTCACCTCTAGAGAAATTTTCCCAAAAGGCAGACAGAGGCCCCCACATATATTGGCGGTGATTTTAGATGAAATGACAAACGTAGTATGAAAATAGGTTTAGCAAAATCGAGGTCCGCTTACTAGATAGCATGAAGACAGAAAGGGCACTTTCATGGTCAGCAGAAAACCCTATCAAAACACCATCCAGAAATTACTTTAAGACTCTAGCATTAACTCATAACACCAGAGTGGCAATTTCCGCTCACAAGAGCTTTCCAGACACAGTAACGAAACAGCAGCTGTGAACAGGAACAAAATGCAAAAACACACAAGGACAAAAGTCCAACTTAGCTGGGAGTTGTCTAGTAGCAGGAACATGCACAGAAAGGCTACTGATTACATTGTTGACCGGCATGAAACTGACAGAGGAGCAAGGTTATATAGCGACTCCCACATCCTGATAGGAGCAGGTGAACAGAGGGAATGATGCACACAAGTTAAATTCCACAAGTGGCCACCGGGGGAGCCCAGAATCCAATTTCACAACAGTACCCCCCCCTCAAGGAGGGGGCACCGAACCCTCACCAGAACCACCAGGGCGATCAGGATGAGCCCTATGAAAGGCACGGACAAGATCGGAGGCATGAACATCAGAGGCAGTGACCCAAGAATTATCCTCCTGACCGTATCCCTTCCATTTGACCAGATACTGGAGTTTCTGTCTGGAAACACGAGAGTCCAAGATCTTTTCCACAACGTACTCCAACTCACCCTCAACCAACACCGGAGCAGGAGGCTCAACGGAAGGCACAGCTGGTACCTCATACCTGCGCAACAATGACCGATGAAAAACATTATGAATCGAAAAGGATGCAGGGAGGTCCAAACGGAAGGACACAGGGTTAAGAATCTCCAATATCTTGTACGGGCCGATGAACCGAGGCTTAAACTTAGGAGAAGAAACCCTCATAGGGACAAAACGAGAAGACAACCACACCAAGTCCCCAACACAAAGCCGAGGACCAACACGACGACGGCGGTTGGCAAAAAGCTGAGTCTTCTCCTGGGACAACTTCAAATTGTCCACCACCTGCCCCCAAATCTGATGCAACCTCTCCACCACAGCATCCACTCCAGGACAATCCGAAGATTCCACTTGACCGGAGGAAAATCGAGGATGAAACCCCGAATTACAGAAAAACGGGGACACCAAGGTGGCAGAGCTGGCCCGATTATTGAGGGCGAACTCCGCCAAAGGCAAAAAAGCAACCCAATCATCCTGATCCGCAGACACAAAACACCTCAAATATGTCTCCAAGGTCTGATTAGTCCGCTCGGTCTGGCCATTAGTCTGAGGATGGAAAGCAGACGAAAAAGACAAATCTATGCCCATCCTAACACAGAATGCCCGCCAAAATCTAGACACGAATTGGGTCCCTCTGTCAGAAATGATATTCTCCGGAATACCATGCAAACGAACAACATTTTGAAAAAACAGAGGAACCAACTCGGAAGAAGAAGGCAACTTAGGCAAGGGAACCAGATGGACCATCTTAGAGAAACGGTCACACACCACCCAGATGACAGACATCTTCTGAGAAACAGGCAGATCCGAAATAAAATCCATCGAGATGTGCGTCCAAGGCCTCTTCGGGATAGGCAAGGGTAACAACAATCCACTAGCCCGAGAACAACAAGGCTTGGCCCGAGCACAAACGTCACAAGACTGCACAAAGCCTCGCACATCTCGTGACAGGGAAGGCCACCAGAAGGACCTTGCCACCAAATCCCTGGTACCAAAGATTCCAGGATGACCTGCCAACGCAGAAGAATGAACCTCAGAGATGACTCTACTGGTCCAATCATCAGGAACAAACAGTCTACCAGGTGGGCAACGATCAGGTCTATCCGCCTGAAACTCCTGCAAGGCCCGCCGCAGGTCTGGAGAAACGGCAGACAATATCACTCCATCTTTAAGGATACCTGTGGGCTCAGAATTACCAGGGGAGTCAGGCTCAAAACTCCTAGAAAGGGCATCCGCCTTAACATTCTTAGAACCCGGTAGGTAAGACACCACAAAATTAAACTGAGAGAAAAACAACGACCAGCGCGCTTGTCTAGGATTCAGGCGCCTGGCAGACTCAAGGTAAATTAAATTTTTGTGGTCAGTCAATACCACCACCTGATGTCTGGCCCCCTCAAGCCAGTGACGCCACTCCTCAAAAGCCCACTTCATGGCCAAAAGCTCCCGATTCCCAATATCATAATTCCGCTCGGCGGGCGAAAATTTACGGGAAAAAAAAGCACAAGGTCTCATCACGGAGCAGTCGGAACTTCTCTGCGACAACACCGCCCCAGCTCCGATTTCAGAAGCGTCGACCTCAACCTGAAAAGGAAGAGCAACATCAGGCTGACGCAACACTGGGGCGGAAGAAAAGCGGCGCTTGAGCTCCCGAAAGGCCTCCACAGCATCAGGGGACCAATCAGCAACATCAGCACCCTTCTTAGTCAAATCAGTCAATGGTTTTACAACATCAGAAAAACCAGCAATAAATCGACGATAAAAGTTAGCAAAGCCCAAAAATTTCTGAAGACTCTTAAGAGAAGAGGGTTGCGTCCAATCACCAATAGCCTGAACCTTGACAGGATCCATCTCGATGGAAGAGGGGGAAAAAATGTATCCCAAGAAGGAAATCTTCTGAACCCCAAAAACACACTTAGAACCCCTCACACACAAGGAATTAGACCGCAAAACCTGAAAAACCCTCCTGACCTGCTGGACATGAGAGTCCCAGTCATCCGAAAAAATCAGAATATCATCCAGATACACAATCATAAATTTATCCAAATAATCGCGGAAAATGTCATGCATAAAGGACTGGAAGACTGAAGGGGCATTTGAAAGACCAAAAGGCATCACCAAATACTCAAAATGGCCCTCGGGCGTATTAAATGCGGTTTTCCACTCATCCCCCTGCTTGATTCGCACCAAATTATACGCCCCAATCTTAGAGAACCACTTGGCCCCCTTTATACGAGCAAACAAATCAGTAAGCAGTGGTAACGGATATTGATATTTAACCGTGATTTTATTCAAAAGTCGATAATCAATACACGGCCTCAAAGAGCCGTCTTTCTTAGACACAAAGAAAAAACCGGCTCCTAAGGGAGATGACGAAGGACGAATATGTCCCTTTTCCAAGGACTCCTTTATATATTCTCGCATAGCAGCGTGTTCAGGCACAGACAGATTAAATAAACGACCCTTAGGGTATTTACTACCCGGAATCAAGTCTATGGCACAATCGCACTCCCGGTGCGGAGGTAGTGAACCAACCTTGGGTTCTTCAAAAACGTCACGAAAGTCAGACAAGAATTCAGGAATCTCAGAGGGAATAGATGATGAAATGGAAACCAAAGGTACGTCCCCATGAGTTCCTTTACATCCCCAGCTTAACACAGACATAGCTCTCCAGTCGAGGACTGGGTTATGAGATTGCAGCCATGGCAATCCCAGCACCAAAACATCATGTAGATTATACAGCACCAGAAAGCGAATAACCTCCTGGTGATCCGGATTAACACGCATAGTCACTTGTGTCCAGTATTGTGGTTTATTACTAGCCAATGGGGTGGAGTCAATCCCTTTCAGAGGTATCGGAGCCTCCAATGGCTCCAAATCATACCCACAGCGTTTGGCAAAGGACCAATCCATAAGACTCAAAGCAGCGCCAGAGTCGACATAGGCGTCCGCGGTAATAGATGACAAAGAACAAATCAGGGTCACAGATAGAATAAACTTAGACTGTAAAGTGCTAATTGAAACAGACTTGTCAGGCTTCTTAGTACGCTTAAAGCATGCTGATATAACATGAGTTGAATCACCACAATAGAAGCACAACCCATTTTTTCGTCTAAAATTCTGCCGCTCGCTTCTGGACAGAATTCTATCACATTGCATATTTTCTGGCGTTTTCTCAGTAGACACCGCCAAATGGTGCACAGGTTTGCGCTCCCGCAGACGCCTATCGATCTGAATAGCCATCGTCATGGACTCATTCAGACTCGCAGGCACAGGGAACCCCACCATAACATCCTTAATGGCATCAGAGAGACCTTCTCTGAAAATCGCCGCCAGGGCGCACTCATTCCACTGAGTAAGCACAGACCATTTGCGGAATTTTTGGCAGTATATTTCAGCTTCATCTTGCCCCTGAGACAAGGACATCAAGGCCTTTTCCGCCTGAAGCTCTAAATGAGGTTCCTCATAAAGCAACCCCAAGGCCAGAAAAAACGCATCCACATTGAGCAACGCAGGATCCCCTGGTGCCAATGCAAAAGCCCAGTCTTGAGGGTCGCCCCGGAGCAAGGAAATTACAATCCTGACCTGCTGTGCAGGGTCTCCGGCAGAGCGAGACTTCAGGGACAAAAACAATTTGCAATTATTTTTAAAATTTTGAAAGTGAGATCTATTCCCCGAGAAGAATTCAGGCAAAGGAATTCTAGGCTCAGACATAGGTGCATGAACAACAAAATCTTGCAAATTTTGTACCTTTGTGGCGAGATTATTCAAACCTGTAGCTACACTCTGAAGATCCATTTGAAACAGGTGAACACAGAGCCATTCAAGGATTAGAAGGAGAGGAAGAGAGGAAGGCTGCAGTATAGGCAGACTAGCAAGTGATTCAATTAAGAGCACACTCAGAACTAGAGGGAAAAAAAAAAAAAAAATTGTAGCAGACTTCTTTTTTCTCTCCTTTCTCAGCCAGTAATTTAACCCTTTTTTGGGCCGGTCAAACTGTCATGATTCTCAATGGCGAGAGAACATAGCCCAGCATATATGAGAACTAGCTCTTGGAAGATGGAAACTATACTGACCATGAACTAAACCTGCCGCACAACTAGAAGTGGCCGGGTAGCATGCCTAAGTTTTTTTATCCCTAGATGCCCAGCGCCAGCCGGAGAACTACCTAATCCTAGCAGAGGAAAAGACAGTCCTGGCTCACCTCTAGAGAAATTTTCCCAAAAGGCAGACAGAGGCCCCCACATATATTGGCGGTGATTTTAGATGAAATGACAAACGTAGTATGAAAATAGGTTTAGCAAAATCGAGGTCCGCTTACTAGATAGCATGCAGACAGAAAGGGCACTTTCATGGTCAGCAGAAAACCCTATCAAAACACCATCCAGAAATTACTTTAAGACTCTAGCATTAACTCATAACACCAGAGTGGCAATTTCCGCTCACAAGAGCTTTCCAGACACAGTAAACTGTGAACAGGAACAAAATGCAAAAACACACAAGGACAAAAGTCCAACTTAGCTGGGAGTTGTCTAGTAGCAGGAACATGCACAGAAAGGCTACTGATTACATTGTTGACCGGCATGAAACTGACAGAGGAGCAAGGTTATATAGCGACTCCCACATCCTGATAGGAGCAGGTGAACAGAGGGAATGATGCACACAAGTTAAATTCCACAAGTGGCCACCGGGGGAGCCCAGAATCCAATTTCACAACACTTTGGTTTCCATTGCATCATCTACTCCCTCTGAGGTTCCGGCATTTTTGTCTGACTATTGTGATGTTTTTGCGGAGCCTAAACTTAGTTCGCTCCCTCCTCACAGGGATTGCGATTGTGCTATAGATTTGATTCCTGGCAGCAAATTTCCTAAAGGTTGCTTGTTCAATCTGTCTGTGCCAGAGCATGCTGCTATGCGAGAGTATATTAAGGAGTCCTTGGAAAAGGGACATATTCATCCATCCTCATCCCCTTTAGGAGCAGGGTTTTTTTTCGTGGGTAAAAAAGATGGTTCCCTGAGGCCTTGTATTGATTATCGGCTGTTGAATAAGATTACAGTCAAATATCAGTATCCTTTGCCACTGTTGACTGATTTGTTCGCTCGTATTAAGGGGGCAAGGTGGTTCTCTAAGATTGACCTTCGGGGTGCGTATAATTTGGTGCGGATTAAGCAGGGAGATGAGTGGAAAACTGCATTTAATACGCCCGAGGGCCATTTTGAGTATCTGGTAATGCCTTTTGGTCTTTCTAATGCCCCTTCAGTCTTTCAGTCCTTTATGCACAATATTTTCCGTGAATATCTGGATAAATTTATGATTGTGTATCTGGATGATATTTTGATTTTTTCCGATGACTGGGAGTCGCATGTTCAACAGGTCAGGAAGGTTTTTCAGGTTTTGCGGGCCAATTCTTTGTTTGTAAAGGGTTCAAAGTGTATTTTTGGGGTTCAGAAGATCTCTTTTTTGGGGTATATTTTTTCCCCTTCTTCTATTGAGATGGATCCTGTCAAGGTTCGGGCTATTTGTGATTGGACGCAACCGACTTCCCTTAAGAGCCTTCAGAAATTTTTGGGCTTTGCTAATTTCTATCGTCGATTTATAACTGGTTTTTCAAGTGTCGTTAAGCCTCTAACGGATTTGACTAAGAAGGGTGCTGATGTTTCCAATTGGTCCTCGGCGGCTGTGGAGGCCTTTCGGGAGCTTAAGCACCGCTTTTCTTCTGCTCCTGTGTTGCGCCAACCTGATGTTTCACTTCCTTTTCAGGTTGAAGTTGATGCTTCAGAGATCGGAGCGGGGGCGGTTTTGTCGCAGAGAAGTTCCGATTGCTCGGTGATGAGACCATGTGCGTTCTTTTCTCGAAAATTTTCGCCCGCCGAGCGAAATTATGATGTTGGTAATCGGGAACTCTTGGCTATGAAGTGGGCCTTTGAGGAGTGGCGTCATTGGCTTGAGGGTGCTAGGCATCAGGTGGTGGTCTTGACTGATCACAAGAATCTGATTTACCTTGAGTCGGCCAGGCGTCTGAATCCTAGACAGGCGCGCTGGTCGTTGTTTTTCTCCCGGTTTAATTTTGTGGTCTCATATCTACCAGGTTCAAAAAATGTGAAGGCAGATGCCCTTTCTAGGAGTTTTGAGCCTGACTCCCCTGGTGATTCTGAGCCTACGGGTATCCTTAAGGATGGGGTGATATTGTCTGCTGTCTCTCCAGACTTGCGACGTGCTTTGCAGGAGTTTCAAGTGGATAGGCCTGATCGTTGTCCGCCTGGGAGACTGTTTGTTCCAGATGAGTGGACCAGTAGAGTCATCTTGGAAGTTCATTCTTCTGTGTTGGCTGGCCACCCTGGAATCTTTGGTACCAGAGATTTGGTGGCCAGGTCCTTCTGGTGGCCTTCCCTGTCTCGGGATGTGCGTACTTTTGTACAGTCTTGTGATGTTTGTGCTCGGGCCAAGCCTTGTTGTTCTCGGGCTAGTGGATTGTTGTTGCCCTTGCCTATTCCGAAGAGGCCTTGGACGCACATCTCTTTGGACTTTATTTCGGATCTCCCGGTTTCTCAGAAAATGACCGTCATCTGGGTGGTGTGTGACCGTTTTTCTAAAATGGTTCATTTGGTACCCTTGCCCAAGTTGCCTTCTTCATCGGAGTTGGTTCCTCTATTTTTTCAGAATGTGGTTCGTCTACATGGTATCCCGGAAAACATCGTTTCTGACAGGGGATCCCAATTTGTGTCTAGATTTTGGCGGGCGTTCTGTGCCAGGATGGGCATTGATTTGTCTTTTTCGTCTGCTTTCCATCCTCAGACGAATGGCCAGACAGAGCGAACTAATCAGACCTTGGAGACTTATTTGAGGTGTTTTGTGTCTGCTGATCAGGATGACTGGGTCGCCTTTTTGCCATTGGAGGAGTTTGCCCTTAATAATCGGGCTAGTTCTGCCACTCTGGTTTCTCCTTTCTTCTGCAATTCGGGGTTTCACCCTCGTTTTTCATCTGGTCAGGTGGAATCTTCGGATTGTCCTGGAGTGGACACTATGGTGGATAGATTGCACCAGATTTGGAGTCATGTGGTGGACAACTTGAAGTTGTCCCAGGAGAAGACTCAGCAGTTTGCTAATCGTCATCGTCGTGCTGGTAATCGTCTTCGCGTTGGGGACTTGGTGTGGTTATCTTCTCGTTTTGTCCCTATGAAGGTCTCTTCTCCTAAGTTTAAACCTCGGTTCATAGGTCCTTATAAGATTTTGGAGATTCTTAATCCTGTATCGTTTCGTTTGGACCTACCAGCATCTTTCACTATTCATAATGTCTTCCATCGGTCTTTGGTGCGGAGGTACGAGATACCGGTTGTTCCTTCTGTTGAGCCTCCTGCTCCTGTGCTGGTGCAGGGTGAATTGGAGTATGTTGTGGAGAAGATTTTGGACTCTCGCATTTCCAGACGGAGACTTCAATATTTGGTCAAATGGAAGGGATACGGTCAGGAGGATAATTCTTGGGTGACTGCCTCTGATGTTCATGCCTCTGATTTGGTTCGCGCCTTTCATAGGGCTCGTCCAGATCGCCCTGGTGGTTCTCATGAGGGTTCGGTGCCCCCTCCTCAAGGGGGGGTACTGTTGTGAATTCTGTTTGTGGGCTCCCTCTGGTGGCTACTGGTGGTACTGGTTGACTTCTGTCTTCTATCTCCAGTGCACCTGTTCCCATCAGGAAATGGGAGTTTCCTATATAGTCTGGCTTCTCACTCATTTACTTGCCGGCTATCAATGTTACCAGAGCTCCTCTGTTACTTGCTACCTGCTCCAAGTCTGCTGAGTCAGATAAGTTTGATCATTTGTACCTTTTGTCCAGCGTGCATTTATATGAATCTTGCTGCTGGAAGCTCTAGTGAACTGAAATGACCACTCCGGTGTCATGAGTTGATACCGGAGTTTAAAGTCATTTCAGGATGGTATTTTGTAGGGTTTTGAGTTGACCGCGAAGTCCACTTTTGTATTTTCTGCTATCTAGTTAGTGGGCCTCTCTTTGCTGAACCTGTATTCATACTGCGTATGTGTTTTCTTCTTAACTAACCGTCATTATATGTTGGGGGCTACTATTACTTTGGGGTTTTCTCTGGAGGCAAGCCAGGTCTGTGTTTCCTCTATTAGGGGTAGCTAGATCTCTGGCTGGTGCGAGACGTCTAGGGATAAAACGCAGGTACGTTCCCCGGCCACTGGTAGTTGTGCGTTAGGTTCAGCATCGCGGTCAGCTTAGATTCCATCTTTCTAGAGCTAGTCCTGTTTTTGCCCATGTCCCTGCCATTGGGAATCATGACAGGTGACTCCACTCATGCTATCTCTGATTGTCCTAAGCGCACTAAACGGTTCGCTAGGTCTGCCACCATTGGTACTGTACAGCCAAAATTTCTTTTGTCCGTTACTCTGATTTGCTCTTTGTCGTCCTATTCTGTTATGGCATTTGTGGATTCAGGTGCTGCCCTGAATTTGATGGACTTGGAGTTTGCCAGGCGCTGTGGTTTTTTCTTGGAGCCCTTGCAGTATCCTATTCCATTGAGAGGAATTGATGCTACACCTTTGGCCAAGAATAAGCCTCAGTACTGGACTCAATTGACCATGTGCATGGCTCCTGCACATCGGGAGGATATTTGCTTTTTGGTGTTGCATAATCTGCATGATGTGGTCGTTTTGGGTTTGCCATGGCTACAGGTCCATAATCCTGTATTGGATTGGAAATCAATGTCTGTATCCAGTTGGGGTTGTCAAGGGGTACATGGGGATGTCCCATTGTTGTCTATTTCGTCTTCCCATCCTTCTGAAGTCCCCTGAGTTCTTGTCAGATTACCGGGATGTATTTGATGAGCCCAAATCCAGTGCCCTACCTCCTCATAGGGATTGCGATTGTGCTATAAATTTGATTCCTGGTAGTAAGTTTCCGAAGGGCCGACTGTTCAATTTATCTGTACCAGAACACGCTGCAATGCGGAGTTATATAAAGGAGTCCTTGGAGAAAGGGCATATTCGCCCGTCGTCATCACCATTGGGAGCAGGGTTCTTTTTTGTGGCCAAGAAGGATGGTTCTCTGAGACCTTGTATAGATTACCACCTTCTTAATAAAATCACCGTCAAATTTCAGTACCCTTTGCCGCTACTGTCTGATTTGTTTGCTCGGATTAAGGGGGCTAGCTGGTTCACCAAGATAGATCACGAGATGTGCGTTCTTTTGTGCAGTCCCCATATCTCCCCTGATGAAGACGTTTACATAGCGTCGATACGCGTGGGGTTTTCACGCCCCCCAGCACGAGCACCTTTATTAGCATCTTTACTGCTGCATCTCTACCTGGCGCCTATCTTTGTGAGTTTTACTGTTAGGATCCTGGACCTTAGTATTTGTTTTGCTCCCAGGTTTGGGGGTCACGCCTATTAACTACTTCATGGCACATGCCTTGGTGGGGCATGACTTTGGTAACTATGCCTAGGATATGAAATTTGTGTCCGATTCCTTACACTATTGAGTGTTCCATTTGCAGGATATAGGTAGGGTATAGCCGATAGCAGATGGGTGGTCTTTGATTGGATGTGTATATATAAATGCCATTTGTTTGATATATTGTAATTTATTGGGTGCTGGTGGCATTTGGGTTCCACCTGCTGGGGGTTTTACACATAGTGTATGGACCATGTGTTTGTTTTTTGGATTTTAAATGTTTTTAAGTGTATGTTCTACCTTGCTTTGTGTGTTTTTTGCATTAATAAAATTATTTTCTGGTTGATCCCAGTAGTATGCATATCCTTTTTCTTGTTTAGTGTTTCATGGTTCTTATATATGCATATGGTTGATCCCGGATTTTTTGATTTTTTCATTTATTGTGGTGCCCGCTACTTCTCTTCTTGTGTACTTTTGTGCAGTCCTGTGGGACTTGTGCTCGGGCTAAGCTCTGCTGTTCTCGTGCCAGTGGGTTGCTTTTGCCCTTGCCGGTCCCGAAAAGGCCCTGGACGCATATTTCCATGGATTTTATTTCGGATCTCCCTGTCTCTCAGAGGATGTCAGTTATCTGGGTGGTTTGTGATCGCTTCTCTAAGATGGTCCATTTGGTACCTTTGCCTAAATTGCCTTCCTCCTCTGATTTGGTTCCATTGTTTTTCCAGCATGTGGTTCGTTTCCATGGCATTCCGGAGAACATCGTATCGGACAGAGGTTCCCAGTTTGTTTCAAGATTTTGGCGGTCCTTTTGTGCTAAGATGGGCATTGATTTGTCTTTTTCTTCAGCTTTCCATCCTCAGACAAATGGCCAAACCGAACGAACCAATCAGACTTTGGAAACATATCTGAGATGCTTTGTTTCTGCTGATCAGGACGATTGGGTGTCCTTCTTGCCTTTGGCTGAGTTCGCCCTTAATAATCGGGCCAGCTCGGTCACTTTGGTTTCACCTTTTTTCTGTAATTCTGGTTTCCACCCTCGTTTTTCTTCAGGGCAGGTTGAGCCTTCGGACTGTCCTGGTGTGGATTCTGTGGTGGACAGGTTGCAGCAAATTTGGACTCACATAGTGGACAATTTGACATTGTCCCAGGAGAAGGCTCAACGTTTCGCTAACCGCCGTCGCTGTGTTGGTCCCCAAATTCGTGTTGGGGATTTGGTTTGGTTGTCGTCTCGTTTTGTTCCTATGAAGGTTTCGTCTCCTAAGTTTAAGCCTCGTTTCATTGGTCCTTATAAGATTTCTGAAATTATTAATCCTGTATAATTTCGTTTGGACCTTCCAGCTTCTTTTGCCATCCATAATGTGTTCCATAGGTCGTTGTTGCGGAGATATGTGGCTCCTATGGTTCCCTCCGTTGATCCTCCTGCCCCGGTGTTGGTTGAGGGGGAGTTGGAGTATGTGGTGGAGAAGATTTTGGATTCTCGTATTTCGAGATGGAAACTTCAGTACCTAGTCAAGTGAAAAGGTTATGGTCAGGAGGATAATTCCTGGGTAGTTGCCTCTGATGTTCATGCTGCCGATCTTGTTCGTGCCTTTCATTTGGCTCGTCCGGAGCGGCCTGGGGGCTCTGGTGAGGGTTCGGTGACCCCTCCTCGAGGGGGGGGGTACTGTTGTGAATTCTGTTCTCGAGCTCTCTCCTGTGGTTATGAATGGTACTTCGGTGAGTTCTGTTCATGGACTCCCTCTGGTGGCTGTGAGTGGAGCTGCTGGTTCTGAGATTCCTTCTCCAGCTGATCTCGTTCAGGCCTTGGCTGGCTGCTCTATTGAACTCCACTCAGATCTTTACTTGATGCCAGCTGTCAATGTCCTAGTACTGGTTCAGTTCTCTTGGATCTTTCAGATGACCTGTCTATTTCAGCAAAAGCTAAGTCCCTGCTAGCTTATTTGTTACCAGTGTGTTTTTGTCCAGCTTGCTATTATGATTTAATCTTGTTAGCTGGAAGCTCTGGGATGCAGAGTGGCACCACCGCGCCGTGAGTCGGTGCGGTGGTTTCTTTTGCACACTCTGCGTAGTTTTTTGTTAGTTTTTTATGCTGACCGCAAAGATACCTTTTCTATCCTCTGTCTGTTTAGTCAGTCTGGCCTCCTATGCTGAAATCTATTTCATTCCTGTGTTTGTGACTTCCATCTTAACTCACAGTCAATATATGTGGGGGCTGCCTATTTCTTTGGGGAATTTCTCTGAGGCAAGGTAGGCTGTATTTTCTATCTTAGGGGTAGTTAGCTCTTAGGCTGTGAAGAGGCGTCTAGGCAGAGTCAGGAACACTCCACGGCTATTTCTAGTTGTTGTGATAGGATTAGGGGTTGCGGTCAGCAGAGCTCCCACTTCCCAGAGCTCGTCCCGTATTGCTAGTTTGCTCATCTGGTCATTTCTAGTGCTCCTAACCACCAGCCAAACATACATAACACATTGTACTGTGGGGCACATTATATTATACATCATACTGTAGGATGAGGACATATACCAGGATGGGGGCCATATAGCAAGAGGGGGAGCTATATACCAGGATGGGGGCCATATACCAGGATGCCAGGATGGGGGGTCATATACAAGGATGCACTATATGGGGCCATTATGCTGTGGAGCACTATATGGCGCCATTATACTGTGGTGCACTATATGGGTTCATTATACTGTGGTGCACTATATACCAGGATGGGGGGTCATATACAAGGATGCACTATATGGGGCCATTATGCTGTGGAGCACTATATGGGTTCATTATACTGTGGAGCACTAAATGGGTTCATTATACTGTGGTGCACTATATACCAGGATGGGGGTCATATAAAAGGAAGCATTATATGGGGCCATTATGTTGTGGGACTATATATAACAACATTATACTGTGATGCACTTTATGGGACCATTATACTGTGGGGTCATTATACTGTGGTGCACTACATTATGCCATTATACAGTGGAGCACTATATGGGGCTCTTATATTGTAGTGCACTATATGGGCCATTATACTGTAGGGCACTATGTGATGCCATTATACTGTGTTGCACTATATGGGGCCACTATACTATGGGGCCATTATACTGTGGGGCACTAAATTGAGCCATCATACTTTGGTGCATTATATGGGGCCATTATACTGTGGTGCACTACATGTGGCCATTATTGTTATGGACCTGGTGGTTAGGAGCACCCGGAATGACCTGATGAGTAAACTAGTAATCAGAACAAGCTCTGGGAAAGTGGGAACTCTGCTGACCGCAAATCCTACTCCTATCACACACACTAGAAATAGCCGTGGAGCGTACCTAACTCTCCCTAGATGCCTCTTCACAGCCTAAGAGCTAACTACCCCTAAAGATAGAAAAGAAGCCTAACCTTGCCTCAGAGAAATTCCCCAAAGGTAAAGTCAGCCCCCACATATATTGACTGTGAGTTAAGAGGAAAGTCACAAACACAGGAATGAAACAGGTTTTAGCATAGGAGGCCAGACTTCACTAAATAGTCAGAGGATAGCAAAGGGAACTATGAGGTCAGCACAAAAAGACTACAAAAAACCACGCAGAGTAAGCAAAAAGACTCCCCACACCGACTCACGGTGTGGAGGTGCCACTCTGCACCCCAGAGCTTCCAGCTAGCAAGGAAATATCATGATAGCAAGCTGGACTAGAAATAGCAGTACTAAGAAATATTTTCAGGAAGCAGTAACAACAAATGAACTAGCAAAGACTTAGCTTCTGCTGGAGTAGACAGGTCCTCAGAGAAGTCCAAGAGAGATCTGAACCAATACTGAAACATTGACAGCTGGCATCAAGTAACGATCTGAGTGGAGTTAAATAGGGAAGCCAGCAGCAATAAACGAGAGCAGCTGACAAAGCCAACCTCAGTGACCAGCAGTTCCGCTCAAAGCCACCAGAGGGAGTCCAAGAGCAGAACTAACCAAAGTACCATTCATGACCACAGGAGGGAGTCCGAGAATGGAATTCACAACACATTATACTTTTGAGCATTATATGTAGCCTCCCACCAGGAATTTCAGTGCCCCATACTGGAAAAATCTTCGAGCCCCCTTGAGACTCCACCCAGGCTCCACCCCAGCCCCATCTCCGACCCTCAAGCCTTCCACAGTCCCACCGCCTACGCTTGAAAAACTCCACTTTTGCACCACGTCCTGAATAGTCACACTTTAACAGTCCCCAATACAAGATCACATACATAGCCAGTAGTTTTTGTTTCGGCCAAAAGAGTTTTTTAATCTGCCACTGTGACAGGGTAGACTCTTTTGGCCAGGCTCTACAAGGACAAGGAATAAATACCGTAACACCGTGATCAGGATCCTGCCCCATCTGTCCCATTATCCTGCCCTATGATCCTACCCCATCTGTCCAATGACAATACCCCATCTGTCCCATGATTCTGCCTCATGTGTCCCATGACCCTGCCCCATGTGTCTCCATCCTGCCCCATGACCCTACACCATGTGTCTCCATCCTGCCCCATGACCCTGCACCATGTGTCTCCATCCTGCCCCATGATCCTGCACCATATGTCTCTATCTGTCCGAAGACCCTGAACCATGTGTCTCCATCCTGCCTCATGTTCCTGCCCCGTCTGTCTCCATCCTGCCCCATGTTCGTGCCCGTCTGTCTCCATCCTGCCCCATGTTCCTGCCCCATCTGTCTCCATCCTTCCCCATGTTCCTTCCCAATCTGTCTCCATCCTGCCCCATCTGTCTCCATTCTGCCCCATGTTCCTGCACCATTGTGTCTCCATCCCACCACATCTGTCTCCATCCTGCCCCTTGTTCCTGCACCATCTGTTTCCATCCGGCCCCATGTGTTTCCATCTTGCCCCTTGATCCTACTCCATATCCCATGGTGCAGGATCATGGGGCAGGATGGAGACAGATGGGGCAGGATGGAGACACAAGGTCCATGTGTCTCAATCCTGCCACCCAAACATATTGCGACTTGCTGCTTTTAATAAAAGAAGCAAAAAACACTTTCTCCTTACCTGGCTGTGGTCCAGCAGTGACGTCCCCTCCATGACAATGATGTCATACGCCAACGACACGTGTGCTGATGTCAGCTGCTAGCTTGTGATTGGCTGGTGGCTTTTAACTATTGCTGTGCGGGCCAAGATGGCAATGGATTTTAACTGAACCTGCGTCTCAGAAGCACGTTCAGTTACTGCATGGGTACGATCCTGCTGCCCCTGGGTCCCGATGAGCAGAACTCACTGGTCCCCATATGCCAGTAAGGGCATGATGGTGACCTTACTATATGGGGCCAAGGGCCATTATAATGTCGGGCCAAGCCAGCCACACATTTCCTAGTTGCACACTGTGTTTTATGGTATTATACTGTTCTGCTCCTGCCAGGGCTGCAATTGCTGGACCTATACTTCCAGAAACCGCATTGCTTAGCCCATCTTATTTTCATACTAAGCAGCTTTTACTGCTGCCACAGCTGCTATCCAACCACACACAGCACCTGCACTTGCCCGATGTGTTGTATAGCTACTCTGTACTGCTGCTGGAAAATGTATTCTCTTGAGGTTACATAAACATGTATCAGCTCCAAAAATATGGATAATTTTTTCCATGGCTTCTTGGTAACCCATTGCTTCTTCTCTCTGAAAATAGCTGTCTTGTTTCTGCTCCACCAAAAAATATTATTTTGACAGCTTGATAAAAAGCTATTGGAATTGTTTAATTATTTGATAATACCAAACCTGTTGCAAATTCTGAAAAGAAAGATAATTTTTCACACTTATTTGAGAAAGAATTACTTCTTCACTTCCAAAACAGCTAACCTGTTCCTGCTCCCCAAACAGGGATAATTTCTGGACCACCCAATGGGAAAAATCCATGACTTCTTTCATTTGCACATAGTTGACGCACAGCCCCGGAAGAAGCTGGCAGTGAAATGCGCGTCAGAGTGAGGGGATGCCTGAGCAGTGCACATTTCCCATGGCCGATTCATATCATACAGATAATGAGCATTCTTTCATACTATTCACCTCTGACAGTTTTTGTGCCTGGGTGACAGTAGGATACTCTGTGGCTGTTATTTGAATTTTTTTTCTGACAGAGCCAGCCCTTGTTCATGATATTAAGAGGGATCCAGTAGACCATATCATGCTTCTGCTTGGTTACTAGTTATTTTTCATGTATGATTGCCACCATAGTGAGGGTCTTTTGGGTGGATTTATTTATGTATTGTGGTCTGTTATTTGCTTATGGGGAGTCACAGTACTATTATTTACCAAACAAAATAGAAAAATTGGCTGAACAGCCGTAGCCAACTCACCAACCAGACCAACAGGCACGGAGCTCGGGAGTTCGTCCTGACCTGGACGTTGAGCAGCAGCAAATCCAAACAACATAGATACTCCAGCTCCAGTAAAATGGGTAAATTGCTTTATTAATCCAACATAGTTATTAAAAGATAATCCTTACAGATAGTAGACAAAAACAGGTGATTGTAAAAATTATGGCAACACGTTTCGACCAATAGAGGTCTTACTCATGCCTATAAGAATTCACAAGTGAATGTTACACATATAGCACTCACAGACCTATGACACACCCCTCATTTGTCACATGATTAATCAGGAAGGTCCTGAAATCGCATACATCACAGTGAAATTATAAAACAGTGCATAAAACATATAACATGATAAAATATTAACAATAATGGTACAATATTTCGTTTCTTTTATTCAAGCCTGCAGGAAAAGAGTGTTGAGATTATAAATCCAAAATGCCTCTCTCATGAGTAGGCGTCTCTTAACATCACCTCCATGATTTAAAGGATAAATTCTTTCAATGCCATGCACTCTAAAAGCTGTAGTGTCCCCATTATGTTTTGTACCAAAATGTCTCGATACCGTTGAAACATTCCTATTCGCTATATTGCAATTATTCACATCCCTGAGATGTTCCGTTATGCGCGTTTTCAATTTTCGTGTCGTGCATCCTACATAAGAGATTTGGCATATCACGCAGTCTATCTTATATACCACATTCTTGGTGTGGCAGTTAATAAAACTCTTTATATTATAATTTTTGTTTTTTTCTGAGTTTTGAAAGATATTCCCTAGCTGCGTGTGTGCACATGTACTACAAGCTGGAGTGCCGAACTTGAAAAAACCCTTATAGTCAAGCCATGTATTTGATTTGACTTTAGGTGGAGCTGAATTAGGGGCAATTATATCTCCAATAGTCTGCGCCCTTCTTGCTACTACACTTACTCCATCCTTTAATATATCCATTAGTGTATTATCCTCGTATAGAATAGGTAGTCTTTTATTAATTATTTTTTTAATTTTATTAAACTGGGAGGAAAATTGTAGACAGACATGCGGTTTATCACTATATTTTTTTCTTTTTAGAACCGCTAATTGTATTTGGTACTAATAACTCTTCTCTCCGTTTTTTACCCACTATATTTGTGGCTCTATTCAGTGTCCAGTTTGGATATTTACGAACCCTAAGTTTGTTTCTGAGTTCACTACATTCTTTTGATAAGTCCCCTCTATAAGTTGTAAAGCGCTGCGGAATATGTTGGCGCTATATAAATAAAATTATTATTTTGATGTATCTTCTTCCCTGCTACAGTTTCGTTTCAGCCTGGTGAATTCCCCCCCCCACATGTATAGATTTAATCGTGTGGGCGGGATGGCTACTATCCGCATGTAGGATCGTATAATAATAATAATAATAATAATTTTATTTATATAGCGCCAACATATTCCGCAGCGCTTTACAACTTATAGAGGGGACTTATACAGACAATAGACATTACAGCATAACAGAAATCACAGTTCAAAACAGATACCAGTAGGAATCGTATTCCCACTAATTGGCTTTTCGTGTGTCCTGCTAATGATATATTTCCCAGCAATGCCGCACAATTCAAGATCTAGAAAGGATATTTTTTGCTGATCATAGACAAACTAA
Source organism: Ranitomeya variabilis (assembly GCF_051348905.1). Lineage (NCBI taxonomy): Eukaryota > Metazoa > Chordata > Amphibia > Anura > Dendrobatidae > Ranitomeya > Ranitomeya variabilis. The sequence continues at coordinate 317,422,909 of NC_135235.1, forward strand.
ATTTTATACCAAAATCATTTGAATTAATGTATTCCACAAATCCCGGTATGGCAGATACATCGCCCCCCCAAATAATGAGGGTGTCGTCAATGTATCTGCCATACCAGGAGACAGTGAGTATTTCGCCCCCATAGGGACTCCCGACTTCTGAACATATACTTCACTATCAAACATAAAAATGTTATGCTTCATAAGAAAAAATGTAACTTGCAAAGCAAAATTAATAAAATCTTGAGAATATTGACCGTAATCTGTCAGGTGAAATTGTAAAGCTCTCATTGCTGTATCATGAGGTATGCTCGTGTACAATGACACAACATCGCAACTAAGCCAGGTATAGCTCTGTTCCCATTTCCACCTAGTAAAACTTTTTAAAACTTCTCTCGAATCTTTGACATATCCCGGCATTTTCATAACTATAGGTTGCAAGAGTGAGTCCACCCACTCACATAAGTGTTCCGACATAGATCCAATGCCTGATACTATCGGGCGCATCGCTGGTAAGCCTGTTGTGAATTAGACTTTTTTGGCTCCCTCTTGTGGTCACTGGTGATATGACTCTGGGATTGTCTTTCTCAGTTTGGCACCCACCTGGGTCGTTAGTCCAGGGGTGTTGCTATATAAGCTTCCTGGATTCTCAGTCCAGTGCCTGGCATCGTTGTAATCAGATCCTTTCTGTTTGCTCCTGTCTGCTGGTCCTGGTTCTTGCAAAACTAAGCTAAGTCGTGCTTCCTTGTTTTTTGGTTATTTGTATGGCTCTTATTTTCTGTCCAGCTTGTACTAAATGTGATTCCTGATTTTGCTGGAAGCTCTAGGGGGCTGGTATTCTCCCCCCGGGCCGTTAGACGGTTCGGGGGTTCTTGAATATCCAGCGTGGAAATTTTGATAGGGTTTTTGCTGACCGTATAAGTCATCTTACTATATTCTGCTATTAGTCAGTGGGCCTCTCTTTGCTAAATATCTAGTTCATTCTTACGTTTGTCTTTTCTCCTTACCTCACCGTTATTATTTGTGGGGGGCTTGTATCCAACTTTTGGGGTCTTTTCTCTGGAGGCAAGAAAGGTTTATCTTTTCCCTTCTAGGGTTAGTTAGTTCTCCGGCTGGCGCGAGACGTCTAGAACCAACGTAGGCACGTTCCCCGGCTGCTGCTATTTGTGGTGCTAGGATTAGATATACGGTTAGCCCAGTTACCACTGCCCTATGAGCTGGTTTTTTATGTTTGCAGACTTGGTATGTACTTTTGAGACCCTCTGCCATTGGGGTCATAACAGTATGCCAGGCCAAAGTTGAATGTTTAATGCATTGCAGAAGTGGGATAATAAGAAAGGAAATTCTGAGTTTTTTTTTTTTTCTTTTTTCCTCTCTTTCTTCCTCCCCTTTACCTCTGAGTGGCTTAAGCTTGCTGCAGACATGAATGTCCAGACTTTGATTACAAGTGTGGATCAGCTTGCTGCTCATGTGCAGGGCATACAAGATTTTGTTACCAGTAGTCCAATGTCTGAACCTAAAATACCTATTCCTGAACTATTCTCTGGAGACCGATTCAAGTTTAGGAATTTCAGGAATAATTGTAAATTGTTTCTATCTCTGAGACCCCGTTCATCTGGAGACTCAGCTCAGCAAGTTAAAATTGTTATCTCTTTCTTACGGGGCGACCCTCAGGATTGGGCCTTCTCGCTAGCGCCAGGAGATCCGGCATTGGCAAATATTGATGCGTTTTTTCTGGCGCTCGGATTGCTTTACGAGGAACCCAATCTTGAAATTCAGGCAGAAAAAGCCTTGCTGGCTATTTCTCAGGGCCAGGATGAAGCTGAAGTGTATTGCCAAAAATTTCGGAAATGGTCCGTGCTTACTCAGTGGAATGAGTGTGCTCTGGCCGCAAATTTCAGAAATGGCCTTTCTGAAGCCATTAAGAATGTGATGGTGGGTTTCTCCATTCCTACAAGTCTGAATGATTCCATGGCGCTGGCTATTCAAATTGACCGGCGTTTGCGGGAGCGCAAAACTGCTAATCCTCTGGTGGTGTTGTCTGAACAAACACCTGATTTAATGCAATGTGATAGAATTCAGACTAGAAATGAACGGAAAAATCATAGACGTCAGAATGGGTTGTGTTTTTACTGTGGTGATTCTACACATGTTATATCAGCATGCTCTAAACGCCTAACAAGGGTTGTTAGCCCTGTCGCCATTGGTAATTTGCAACCTAAATTTATTTTGTCTGTGACTTTAATTTGCTCATTGTCTTCCTACCCTGTTATGGCGTTTGTGGATTCAGGTGCTGCCCTGAGTCTTATGGATCTGTCATTTGCCAAGCGCTGTGGTTTTGTTCTTGAGCCTTTGGTAAAACCTATCCCTCTTAGAGGTATTGATGCTACGCCATTGGCGGAAAATAAGCCGCAGTTTTGGACACAGGTGACCATGTGCATGACTCCTGAACATCGGGAGGTGATTCGTTTTCTTGTTCTGCATAAAATGCATGATTTGGTCGTTTTGGGTCTGCCATGGTTACAGACCCATAATCCAGTCTTGGATTGGAAGGCAATGTCTGTGTCAAGTTGGGGCTGTCAGGGAATTCATGGTGATTCCCCGCCGGTGTCTATTGCTTCCTCTACTCCTTCGGAAGTTCCTGAGTATTTGTCTGATTATCAGGATGTATTCAGCGAGTCCAGGTCCAGTGCTCTGCCTCCTCATAGGGACTGTGACTGTGCCATAGATTTGATTCCAGGTAGTAAATTTCCTAAGGGAAGACTATTTAATCTGTCTGTACCTGAGCATACCGCAATGCGTTCGTATATCAAGGAGTCTCTGGAGAAGGGGCATATCCGTCCATCCTCTTCCCCTCTTGGTGCGGGATTCTTTTTTGTGGCCAAGAAGGACGGATCTTTGAGACCTTGTATTGACTATCGGCTTCTGAATAAAATCACTGTTAAATTTCAGTATCCTTTGCCTCTGTTGTCGGACTTGTTTGCCCGGATTAAAGGTGCCAAGTGGTTCACCAAGATAGATCTTCGTGGTGCGTACAACCTTGTGCGCATTAAGCAGGGAGATGAATGGAAAACTGCATTTAATACGCCCGAAGGTCATTTTGAGTACTTGGTGATGCCTTTTGGGCTCTCTAATGCTCCTTCAGTGTTTCAGTCCTTTATGCATGATATTTTCCGGAAGTATCTGGATAAATTTATGATTGTTTATCTGGATGATATTCTGGTTTTTTCTGATGATTGGGACTCGCATGTAGAGCAGGTCAGGATGGTATTTCAGGTTTTGCGTGAGCATGCTTTGTTTGTTAAGGGCTCAAAGTGTCTCTTTGGAGTACAGAAGGTTCCCTTTTTGGGGTTTATTTTTTCCCCTTCTGCGGTGGAGATGGACCCAGTCAAGGTCCGAGCTATTCATGATTGGACTCAGCCCACGTCAGTTAAAAGTCTTCAGAAGTTCTTGGGTTTTGCTAACTTCTACCGTCGTTTTATCGCTAATTTTTCTAGCGTTGTTAAACCTTTGACGGATATGACCAAGAAAGGTTCTGATGTTGCTAACTGGGCTCCTGCAGCCGTGGAAGCTTTCCAAGAGTTGAAGCGCCGGTTTACTTTGGCGCCTATTTTGTGCCAGCCTGATGTCTCACTGCCCTTTCAGGTTGAAGTGGATGCTTCTGAGATTGGGGCAGGGGCCGTTTTGTCGCAGAGAGGCCCTGGTTGCTCTGTAATGAGACCATGTGCCTTTTTCTCTAGGAAGTTTTCGCCTGCTGAGTGGAATTATGATGTTGGCAATCGGGAGTTGTTGGCCATGAAGTGGGCATTTGAGGAGTGGCGTCATTGGCTCGAGGGTGCTAAGCATCGTGTGGTGGTCTTGACTGATCACAAAAATCTGATGTATCTCGAGTCTGCTAAACGCCTGAATCCTAGACAGGCCCGCTGGTCATTGTTTTTCTCCCGTTTTGACTTTGTGGTCTCGTATTTACCAGGATCAAAGAATGTGAAGGCTGATGCTCTTTCAAGGAGCTTTGTGCCTGACTCTCCTGGAGTCGTAGAACCAGTTGGTATTCTTAAAGAGGGAGTTATCTTGTCAGCCATTTCTCCGGATTTGCGACGTGTGTTGCAGAGATTTCAGGCTGGTAGACCTGACTCTTGTCCACCTGACAGACTGTTTGTTCCTGATAAGTGGACCAGCAGAGTCATTTCCGAGGTTCATTCCTCGGTGTTGGCAGGGCATCCGGGAATTTTTGGCACCAGAGATCTGGTGGCTAGGTCCTTTTGGTGGCCTTCCTTGTCACGGGATGTGCGGTCATTTGTGCAGTCCTGTGGGACTTGTGCTCGAGCTAAGCCTTGCTGTTCTCGTGCCAGCGGGTTGCTCTTGCCCTTGCCTGTCCCGAAGAGGCCTTGGACACACATTTCCATGGATTTCATTTCAGATCTTCCGGTGTCTCAGGGCATGTCTGTCATCTGGGTGGTATGTGATCGCTTTTCCAAGATGGTCCATTTGGTATCTTTGCCTAAGCTGCCTTCCTCTTCCGATCTGGTTCCTTTGTTCTTTCAGAATGTGGTTCGTTTACACGGCATTCCTGAGAATATTGTGTCTGACAGAGGATCCCAGTTTGTTTCCAGGTTCTGGCGATCCTTTTGTGCTAAGATGGGCATTGATTTGTCGTTTTCGTCTGCCTTTCATCCTCAGACTAATGGACAAACGGAGCGAACTAATCAGACTCTGGAGGCTTATTTGAGGTGTTTTGTTTCTGCAGCTCAGGATGATTGGGTGACCTTCTTGCCGTTGGCTGAGTTTGCCCTTGATAATCGGGCTAGTTCCGCTACTTTGGTTTCGCCTTTTTTTTGCAACTCTGGTTTCCATCCCCGTTTTTCCTCGGGACATGTGGAGCCTTCTGACTGTCCTGGGGTAGATTCCGTGGTGGATAGGTTGCAGCAGATCTGGAATCATGTGGTGGACAACTTGAAGTTGTCACAGGAGAAGGCTCAGCGTTTTGCCAACCGCCGCCGCGGTGTGGGTCCCCGACTTCGTGTTGGGGATTTGGTATGGCTGTCTTCTCGATTTGTTCCTATGAAGGTCTCCTCTCCTAAATTTAAGCCTCGCTTCATCGGTCCTTACAAGATATTGGAAATCCTTAATCCTGTGTCCTTTCGCTTGGATCTTCCGGTGTCGTTTGCCATTCACAACGTGTTCCATAGGTCTTTGTTGCGGCGGTACGTTGTACCTGTGGTTCCTTCTGTTGAGCCTCCTGCTCCGGTCTTGGTTGAGAGCGAGTTGGAGTACGTGGTGGAGAAGATCTTGGATTCTCGTCTCTCCAGGCGGAGGCTTCAGTATCTGGTCAAGTGGAAGGGCTATGGTCAGGAGGATAATTCCTGGGTGGTTGCCTCTGATGTGCATGCGGCCGACTTAGTTCGTGCCTTTCACGCTGCTCATCCTGATCGCCCTGGTGGTCTTGGTGAGGGTTCGGTGACCCCTCCTTAAAGGGGGGGTACTGTTGTGAATTAGACTTTTTTGGCTCCCTCTTGTGGTCACTGGTGATATGACTCTGGGATTGTCTTTCTCAGTTTGGCACCCACCTGGGTCGTTAGTCCAGGGGTGTTGCTATATAAGCTTCCTGGATTCTCAGTCCAGTGCCTGGCATCGTTGTAATCAGATCCTTTCTGTTTGCTCCTGTCTGCTGGTCCTGGTTCTTGCAAAACTAAGCTAAGTCGTGCTTCCTTGTTTTTTGGTTATTTGTATGGCTCTTATTTTCTGTCCAGCTTGTACTAAATGTGATTCCTGATTTTGCTGGAAGCTCTAGGGGGCTGGTATTCTCCCCCCGGGCCGTTAGACGGTTCGGGGGTTCTTGAATATCCAGCATGGAAATTTTGATAGGGTTTTTGCTGATTGTATAAGTCATCTTACTATATTCTGCTATTAGTCAGTGGGCCTCTCTTTGCTAAATATCTAGTTCATTCTTACGTTTGTCTTTTCTCCTTACCTCACCGTTATTATTTGTGGGGGGCTTGTATCCAACTTTTGGGGTCTTTTCTCTGGAGGCAAGAAAGGTTTATCTTTTCCCTTCTAGGGTTAGTTAGTTCTCTGTTGTGGATTCTGTTTGTGGGCTCCCTCTGGTGGTTACTGCTGGTACTGGGTGACTTTGGTGGGTTGCGGCCTTTGGTTTCCACCTGTCCATCAGTGGCTGGGTGTTTCCTATTTTACCTGGCCTTTCTGTCATTTCCCTTGCCGGCTATCAATGTATTCAGATGTGCTCTGTTTGGTTCCTGCCTACCTGCTCCCAGATCTTTCAGGATAAGCTAAGTGCTGATTTTCAGTTGTTTGGTTTTTTGTCCAGCTTGCTTATTATGTCTCTATGCTAGCTGGTAGCTCTAGTGGACTGAGGTTCTCCCCATGTGCCATGAGTTGGCACATGGGTTCTTGTAATCTCAGGATGGTTTTTTTGATTAGGGTTTTTTGCTGACCACTCAGTCCCCTTTTGTATCGTTCTGCTTTCTAGTTTACAGCGGGCCTCAATTTGCTAAAACTATATATATCATCTCTATGTGTGTGCCTTCCTCTCATTTCACCGTCAATACATGTGGGGGGCAACTATATCTTTTGGGGTTCATTCCGCTGGAGGCAAGTGAGGTCTTTATTTTCTCTGCAGTGCTAGTTAGCTCTTAGGCTGGTGCGTGGCGTCTAGAACCAACGTAGGCACGCTCCCTGGCTATCTCTAGTTGCGTTTGTCAGGCGTAGGGCAGCGGTCAGCCCAGGTTCCATCACCCTAGAGCTCGTCCGTAATATATTTGTACTTTGCTTGTCCTGTGCTATCCCTAGCCATTGGGATTCATGACAGTTCTCCGGCTGGCGCGAGACGTCTAGAACCAACGTAGGCACGTTCCCCGGCTGCTGCTATTTGTGGTGCTAGGATTAGATATACGGTTAGCCCAGTTACCACTGCCCTATGAGCTGGTTTTTTATGTTTGCAGACTTGGTATGTACTTTTGAGACCCTCTGCCATTGGGGTCATAACATAAGCCATCACTTTTGTGCACTTTTGGGAGACCATACATGATAGGTAATATTGGGGACTCTATATATAGATACTCAGCTTGTTTTTTTTATTAATAACTGCCAAATTAACACCTTCAATTATTTTTGCAGTTTTTTCATTAAACTCTCTAGTTGGATTATTTTTAAGTTTCTCATACGTGGACCTGTCAGATAGAAGTTCATACATTTTATCCTTATAATCGTTTTCATTCATGACGATTATCAGACCACCTTTATCACTTTTCTTAATTGTAATGTTTTTAAGAGATTTCAGTTCATTTAATGCTTTCCGTTGTTTTTGGGATAATTTATTGTGCATTTTTTTATTCCGACTATCTTGTAACATTTTTAAATCCTTCACAATTAGTTCTTGGAACTTGTCCATACACTCGACTCTTGTCTATAGAGGATAAAAATATGGATTCTTAGTTCTGAATCTTTCTGATGTATTCAGTGATCCTTCTCTTAATTCTTCCTGATGTTCTTTCGATAGCTTTAGTAAAGAATTAAGCGCAACTTGTTCCCTAAAGTCTAAATTTTCAAATTCATTTATCTCAAGGTCCAGATCATAATTTGATGTTGTTGCCTCTTCTGTAAAAAAATGTTTTTTTATGGTAAGGTTTCTCATAAATTTATTAATATCTAAAATAGTCATAAATAAATTGAAATCGGCATCTGGCACAAAATTCAAACCCAAAGCCAGTACATCTAGTTGGTCTTGTGTCAGCATCTGGGAGGACAAATTCACTACATTACTTTTCTCTATTCTTTGTGCTTCTTTTTGTATCGAGTCACTATTCCTGATGGATTTTTTATGCTTCCTTCCACCTCGTCTTTTCCGTTTTTTGATGCTTTCCCATGTCTTTTCTTACTTTTCTGTGTGTTACTCAGAATGGAAATATCTGATGTGCTGGCATTCGTATCTGAAGAATCAGGCTCTGTTGAGGAAAAATTCACCTGAGGTCTATTGGTTGGTCTATAAGGAGCTGGACTGTTTTTGAGGATAGACTTGGGTGATTTATATGTTTTTTCCCATTGTCCCCAGTCATATACACTATCAGTTGAGTAATCCTTGAGATCTCTCTCAAACTTGCATCTCTTGCGACTCATTATTTCATCTTCCAGGGTACAGACATTTCCTCTCACTCGTTCAACTGATGACTCATAATGTGGTAACAACTTGTATTCCTCCAAAGTATTTTTTAATTTTTCCACATTCTCTTGAGTTTCTTTCAGCTTAATTTCCTCATTTTCATTTCAAATACAATTAGCGGTTCTAAAAAGAAAAAATATAGTGATAAACCGCATGTCTGTCTACAATTTTCCTCTCAGTTTATCCCCTTCCCGACCTGTGATGCCACGTAGGTGTCATGAAAGTCGGTGCCAATCCGACCTGTGACGCCTATGTGGCGTCATGGAGGGATCGCGTCCCTGCAGATCGGGTGAAAGGGTTAACTCCAATTTCACCTGATCTGCAGGGACAGGGGGAGTGGTTCTTCAGCCCGGGGGGGTGGCTTCACCACCCCCCCCCCCCCCGTGGCTACGATCGATCTGATTGGCTGTTGAAAGTGAAACAGCCAATCAGAGCAATTTGTAATATTTTACTATGAAAACTGGTGAAATATTACAATCCAGCCATGGCCGATGCTGCAATACCATCGGCCATGGCTGGAAACACTGGTCTGCACCCCTCACCGCCACCGACGCCTCCCCAGTCCTCCATCCTGTGTTCCGCTCCCCTCCGTCGTCCTGTCCGCTCCCCCGTCCTCCTGTCCGCTCCCCCTTGCTCTGATCCCACCCCCCCTGCTCCGATCACCGCATGTGCTCTGATTCCCCCCCTCATACTTACCGAGCTTCCCGGTGTCCATCCGTCTTCTCCACGGGCGCCGCCATCTTCCGGCCGGCAGATTCGTTCCAGCTACATTTTGATCACTGTGATAAAACCTATCACAGTGATCAAAATAAAAAAAATAGTAAATGACCCCCCCTTTATCACCCCCATACATAGGGACAATAATAAAATAAAGAAAATATTTTTTTTTCCAGTAGGGTTAGAACTAGGGTTAGAACTAGGGGTAGGGTTAGGGGTAGGGTTAGGGGTAGGGTTAGGGTTAGAACTAGGGTTAGCGTTAGAATTAGGCTATGTGCAGACGGTGCGGATTTGGCTGTGGATCTGCAGTGGATTGGCCACTGCGGACTCGTAGCAGTGTTCCATCAGGTTTACAGTACCATCCGCTGTGCCCATGGTGCGGAAAATACCACGCGGAAATGCTGCATTGTATTTTCCGCAGCATGTTAATTCTTTGTGCGGATTCCGCAGCGTTTTACACCTGTTCCTCAATAGGAATCCGCAGGTGAAATCCACATAAAAAACACTGGAAATCTGCGGTAAATCCACAGGTAAAACGCAGTGCCTTTTACCTGCAGATTTTTCAAAAATGGTGCGGAAAAATCTCACACGAATCCGAACCGTGGGCACATAGCCTTAGGGTTGGAATTAGAGTTAGGGTTGGAATTAGGGCTAGGGTTGGAAATAGGGTTAAGAATAGGCTTGTGGTTAGGGTTATGGTTAGGGGTGTGTTGGGGTTAAAGTTGTGGTTAGGATTGGGGTTAGGGTTAGGGTTGGGATTAGGATTAGGGTTAGGGTTGGGATTAGGGTTAGGGTTGTGGTTAGGAGTGTGTTGGGGTTAGGGTTGTGATTAGGGTTATGGCTAGAGTTGGGATTAGGGTTAGGGGTGTGTTGGGGTTAGTGTTGGAGTTAGAATTGAGGGGTTTCCACTGTTTAGGCACATCAGGGGTCTCTAAACGCAACATGGCGCCACCATTGATTCCAGCCAATCTTGCGTTCAAAAAGTCAAATGGTGCTCCCTCACTTCCGAGCCCTGACGTGCGCCGAAACAGTGGTTTACCCCCACATATGGGGTACCAGCATACTCAGGACAAATTGGGCAACAACTATTGGGGTCCAATTTCTCCTGCTACCCTTGCAAAAATAAAAAATTGCTTGCTAATACATAATTATTGAGGAAATAAAAATGATTTTTTATTTTCATGGCTCTGCGTTATAAACTTCTGTGAAGCACTTGGGGGTTCAAAGTACTCACCAAACATCTAGATAAGTTCCTTAGGGGGTCCAGTTTTCAAAATGGGGTCACTTGTGGGGGGTTTCTACTGTTTAGGCACATCAGGGGCTCCGCAAACGCAACGTGGCGCCCGCAGACCATTCCATCAAAGTCTGCATTTCAAAACGTCACTACTTCCTTTCCGAGCCCCAACGTGTGCCCAAGCAGTGGTTTACCCCCACATATGGGGTATCAGTGTACTCAGGACAAACTGGGCAACAACTATTGGGGTCCAATTTCTCCTGTTACCCTTGTGAAAATAAAAAATTGTTTGCTAAAACATCATTTTTGAGGAAAGAAAAATGATTTTTTATTTTCACTGCTCTGCGTTGTAAACTTCTGTGAAGCACTTGGGGGTTCAAAGTGCTCACCACACATCTAGATAAGTTCCTTGGGGGGTCTAGTTTCCAAAATGTGGTCACTTGTGGGGGGTTTCTACTGTTTAGGCACATCAGGAGCTCTGCAAACGTGACATGATGCCCGCAGACCATTCCATCAAAGTCTGCATTCCAAAACGTCACTACTTCCCTTCCAAGCCCCGGCATGTGCCCAAACAGTGGTTTACCCCCACATATGGGGTATCAGCGTACTCAGGAGAAACTGGACAACAACTCTTGGGGTCAAATTTCTCCTGTTACCCTGGGGAAAATTAAAAAAATTCTGGGCTAAAAAAATATTTTTGAGGAAAGAAAACACATTTATTATTTTCACGGCTCTGCGTTATAAACTTCTGTGAAGCACTTGGGGGTTCAAAGTGCTCACCACACATCTAGATAAGTTCCTTTGGGGGTCTAGTTTCCAAAATGGGGTCACTTGTGGGGAGTTTCAACTGTTTAGGCACATCAGGGGCTCTGCAAACGCAACGTGACGCCCGCAGAGCATTCCATCAAAGTCTGCATTTCAAAACATCACTACTTCTCTTCCGAACCCCGACGTGTGCCCAAACAGTGGTTTACCCCCACATATGGGGTATCAGCAAACTCAGGAGAAACTGGACAACAACATTTGGGGTCCAATTTCTCCTGTTACCCTTGGGAAAATAAAACATTTTGGGCTAAAAAATCATTTATGAGAAAAGAAAAATTATTTTTTATTTTCATGGCTCTACGTTATAAACTTCTGTGAAGCACTTGGGGGTTCAAAGTGCTCACCACACATCTAGATTAGTTCCTTGGGAGGTCTAGTTTCCAAAATGGGGTCACTTGTGGGGGAGCTCCAATGTTTAGGCACACAGGGGCTCTCCAAACGTGACATGGTGTCCGCTAATGATTGGAGCTAATTTTCCATTCAAAAAGCCAAATGGCATGCCTTCCCTTCCGAGCCCTGCCGTTCGCTAAAACAGTGGTTTCCCCCCACATATGGGGTATCATCGTACTCAGGACAAACTGGACAACAACATTTGGGGTCCAATTTCTCCTGTTACCCTTGGGAAAATAAAAAATTCCGGGCTAAAAATCCTTTTTGAGGAAAGAAAAATTATTTTTTATTTTCAAGGCTCTGCGTCATAAACTTCTGTGAAGCACCTGGGGGTTTAAAGTGCTCACTATGCATCTAGATAAGTTCCTTGGGGGTCTAGTTTCCAAAATGGGGTCACTTGTGGGAGAGCTCCTATCTTTAGGCACACAGGGGCTCTCCAAACGCGACATGGTGTCCGCTAACGATTGGAACTAATTTTCCATTCAAAAAGTTAAATGGCGCGCCTTCCCTACCGAGCCTTGCCGTGCACCCAAACAGTGGTTTACCCCCACATATGAGGTATCGGCATACTCAGGAGAAATTGCCCAACAAATTTTAGGATCCATTTCATCCTTTTGCCCATGTGAAAATGAAAAAATTGAGGCTAAAAGAAATTTTATGTGAAAAAAAAGTACTTTTTCATTTTTACGGATCAATTTGTGAGGTACCTGAGGGTTTACAGTGCTCACTATGTGTCTAGATAAGTTCCTTGGGGGGTCTAGTTTCCAAAATGGGGTCACTTGTGGGGGATCTCCAATGTTTAGGCACACGGGGGCTCTCCAAATGCGACATGGTGTCCGCTAAAGATTGGAGCCAATTTTTCATTCAAAAAGTCAAATGGCGCACCTTCCCTTCCGAGCCCCGGCATGTGCCCAAACAGTGGTTTACCCCCACATATGAGGTATCAGCGTACTCAGGACAAATTGGACAACAATGTTCGTGGTCCAGTTTCTCCTTTTACCCTTGGAAAAATAAAAAAATTGTTGCTAAAAGATCATTTTTGTGACTAAAAAGTTAAATGTTCATTTTTTCCTTCCATGTTGCTTCTGCTGCTGTGAGTTAATAAACTTCTTGAATGTGGTTTTGAGCACTTTGAGGGGTGCAGTTTTTAGAATGGTGTCACTTTGGGGTATTTTCTGCCATATAGAACCCTCAAACTGACTTCAAATGTGAGGTGGTCCCTAAAAAAATGTTTTTGTAAATTTTGTTGTAAAAATGAGAAATCACTGGTCAAATTTTAACCCTTGTAACTTCCTAGCAAAAAAAATGTTGTTTCCAAAATTGTGCTGATGTAAAGTAGACATGTGGGAAATGTTATTTATTAACTATTTTGTGTCACATAACCCTCTGGTTTAACAGAATAAAAATTCAAAATGTGAAAATTGCGAAATTTTCAAAATTTTCGCCAAATTTCCGTTTTTTTTTCACAAATAAACTCAGAAATTATCGACCTAAATTTACCACTAACATGAAGCCCAATATGTCACGAAAAACAATCTCAGAACCGCTAGGATCCGTTGAAGCGTTCCTGAGTTATTACCTCATAAAGGGACACTGGTCAGAATTGCAAAAAACGGCCAGGTCATTAAGGTCAAAATAGGCTGGGTCATGAAGGGGTTAATCAAATTAAAAAACTAATTAATAAAAGACTACCTATTCTATATGAGGATAATACACTAATGGATATATTAAAGGATGGAGTAAGTGTAGTAGCAAGAAGGGCGCAGACTATTGGAGATATAATTGCCCCTAATTCAGCTCCACCTAAAGTCAAATCAAATACATGACTTGACTATAAGGGTTTTATCAAGTTCGGCACTCCAGCTTGTAGTACATGTGCACACACGCAGCTAGGGAATATCTCTCAAAACTCAGAAAAAAACAAAAATTATAATATAAAGAGTTTTATTAACTGCCACACCAAGAATGTGGTATATAAGATAGACTGCGTGATATGCCAAATCGCTTATGTAGGATGCATGACACGAAAATTGAAAATGCGCATAACGGAACATCTCAGGGATGTGAATAATTGCAATATAGCGAATAGGAATGTTTCAACGGTATCGAGACATTTTGGTACAAAACATAATGGGGACACTACAGCTTTTAGAGTGCATGGCATTGAAAGAATTTATCCTTTAAATCGTGGAGGTGATGTTAAGAGACGCCTACTCATGAGAGAGGCATTTTGGATTTATAATCTCAACACTCGTTTTCCTGCAGGCTTGAATAAAAGAAACGAAATATTGTACCATTATTGTTAATATTTTATCATGTTATATGTTTTATGCACTGTTTTATAATTTCACTGTGATGTATGCGATTTCAGGACCTTCCTGATTAATCATGTGACAAATGAGGGGTGTGTCATAGGTCTGTGAGTGCTATATGTGTAACATTCACTTGTGAAATCTTATAGGCATGAATAAGACCTCTATTGGTCGAAACGCGTTGCCGTAATTTTTACAATCACCTGTTTTTGTCTACTATCTGTAAGGATTATCTTTTAATAACTATGTTGGATTAATAAAGCAATTTACCCATTTTACTGGAGCTGGAGTATCTACGTTGTTTGGATTTACTATTATTTACCCCCTTCAGTTATCCACTGTTATCCTCTATCCCTCACCTTCTGCTCGGCGTCCCCTAACGGCATTTCTGCTTCTGCTTTTTTATATATTATTTTTTTTTAATATAATAGAATAAAATTAATGATTTTATCATTATTATTTTGTGGATCTCTTCTTGCCCTCCCATATTTATTTGTATATGGGGTTTTGTTGTCATATTGTGAAGGAAGTGCCTTTTGCTACATAGGACATTGTTTTGATTTAATATACATTAATAACAATAATAAGGAAATATTATTCTTTTATAATCCTGACCGTTTAAGATCATACAACAGGATATATCATGATGCACATAGCACTATAATTAGTGTAATACTTGATGAACATCAATACAATTTAATCAGTACAGCATTTGATATATTAATACCATCTAAATGCATGCTTATAGAAAACATTTTTAATTCACTTCTTATGTATCGCTTTGGGATTTTTTAGCATAAGCTCAAATAAAAGTAACATTTTATGTGTGAAAATTACACCAATCGGAAAGGTCAGTGAATTCATTTGAATATTTTTGGAAGAACCAGATGAATAATGCACAGTAAATTTACCGCTGGCTACCATCCATTTCCACTTATCGAGATATGTTAAGGTTGCTTCGACATTTCGAAGTCTATTCTTGCATTAAAAAACTAGAAAATAGTTCAATACAGTCTTATAAGACCTCAGAGTGTTATACATAGTTTCTGGACAATTTTAGGCTTAGCAGCACTTGAGATTCGTGTTGAATCGATGAGCCGATAATTTATTTTTTGGGAAAAATTTGTTGAAGCTAGTAAATTCAAATTTTAAAAGATTTGATTATCTCTAAAATAATCTTGTCTCTTTGCATCTACTTGATGTACCCTGTTTTCTTAATATCCTATGATGCAGATGAAGCACATTGTAGAGAGTAAGAATGTATTCATGCAGCATACATTTATACTGGATGCCTCTATGTGGAATAAGGGTTTTTTTGATACACAGTATGCCAGCCTAATAAAGACCAAAGTTTTAGTATCTGTTGGGTAAATAGTGGGTCTTATGGAGACATTTTACGTACAGTATATAAGATGAATACATAAAATACATTTACAGTCAAGACAATTTACATTATTTTTGGCTCTATTAGCATTTCAGCTAAAAAAATAATTACCAGCATATATAAATCCGCCTAATATAGTGCTTTAATTTTAACTTAGGTAATAAATACAAACTGCATAAGATTAGATAAAGATGAAAAATACCACGGGACCCTCATGGAAGAAAAATAAAAAAAGTTAAAAAAGAACAAGTAAAACAAAAATAAGAATGCTATTGCCAGCCATTTGTAAATGTTCAGGCTGAACAGATGTTTATAACACACTGAAATAGATATACAGTTCATGTAATGTGTAATGTTCATTTGTGGTATTAATTGCGTATTTTTTCTGCATTTCTATGTATATAACTGCATATGTTGGGACTATGATTTACTGACCAAGGCAACGCAGTAATGTGGATGTGAGTATCTCTCTGCGCACGTTGTAATCAATTGTCTGAACTTAAAAGTGTCAGCCAAATCGTATCGCTGTCCCCCCAGCAGTGATATAATGAAGCAGTGTCTGGTCCCTGACCAAGACATGTTCACCATTCAAATCCAATGCACTACATGAGCAAGGTCTGTATCCCACAGTATATCAGCCCAATCATCCCATTATCCTCTCAGCAGCAATATAATAATAGCGGTGTTCTGTCCCAGTCTAACAAAACAGGTGTTCATCATTAGAAACCAATATGATGGTATATGGGATCCAACTCAGGTAGCGAATAGTCACAGGTCTACACGGATTAGCGCTCCAAGGTGCCGAATGCTTGATAAGGATAATGTTTTCAGTGCAAATATAGTATCTAGCCGGTTCTTAGCATTATCTGTTGCTTGTTACTGTATTTGCACTGAAGACATTATCCTTATCGAGTTTTGTGCATCTTGGAGCGTTAATCAGTGTAGACCTGTGAGGATTCATTACTACAGTTGGATCCCATATACCATCTTCTTGATTGGATTCAAATGATGAACACCAGTTTTGTGAGTCCAGGAGTTGGCGCTGCTTCCATTATATCTCTGCTGAGTAGACAGAGGAATGATTGAAATGACATACCGTGTGGTGCCAATGTTGCAGCATGGAATTTGCTGAATTTTAATGATGAACACACAGTCACAAATCATTATGGGATTCATGGCAACTACCAGTCTGCAGGAATTTAAATGTAGTTTTTACTTTTGGTCCAGCAAGAATTAATGTTAGTCTCTTGCTGGCAGTTTCTTTTAGACTGGTCAGCCGATGTTGGTTGGTAACCACTCTCACCTCCCTTTAAATAGTCACATGACCCATCAGCTGATCGTCAGTTATAGAGTTACTTCTAAGCAAACCAGCTTGGAGTGAGGAGCTCTCCTGTGACTGTGGCATCGCCTCCGTTGGAGTCATGTTTACCTGGTGCTGTTTACTCTGCTGCTGTGGAGCGTAGCAGCAGATTCTGAGCTGAGTAGTTTCCTTTCTGTCGGTCCCTTGTTTGTCCCTTTCCCTGTGTTATTCTACCTTCAGTGGTGGGGTTATTGTCCTTAGAGGCCAGTGCACTAGTTAGGGTTAGTAGAGGTGACCACCAGGGACTAGTCTAGTGACGGTGGTAGGGAAAGGACACACATAGGGGGCTAGGGAAGCTTAGGGACAGACACAGGTTGGTGTCAGGAGGTGTCCCATCCCTTGCTCCCTACCATTCGGGCCTTCCTTTCCCTTTATCATCCAATTTTACTTATATGCTGTTCTGTCCGCTGGACATACTCATGTCTGATCGTGACACACACATCTTGATAATCAGGGATCAGATACTGCTTCGATTTGGCTGACACTGTGTCAAGTGTACTGATGCATTGCTATGTGGAGCACTAGCAATCAGACAATTGCAGCTTCAGATCTCCTATGGGGATTATTAAATACAGTAAAAAGTTTAAAGAAAAGTTTGACAAAAAAACAAAAACAAAACAAAAATTGAAGTCACCCCTCTTTTGCCCCATTAAAAATAAAAGAATTTAAAAAAATTAAAATACACATATTTGGTTTTGCTGCGTTCGTAAAAGTCCGGTCTATCAAAACATAAATAAATTAATCCAATCGATAAACAGCGAATGAGAAAAAATAAAAATGTCGGAATAAATGTTTTTGGCCCCACAACATTGCAATACAATGCAAAAAGAAGCTATCAAAACATCATATCTACCCCAAAATTTTATAAACTCAGGGAACTAAAAATAAGCCTTCATACAGCCTGAAAACCTGAAAAATTAAAAACTTACGTGTCTTGGAAAATGTCGAAAAAAAACAAATTTATCTAATTTATTTTTAAAAATGTATGATTTTTTCAGCTCTTAAATGAACAAAAAAACAAGTCATGTTTAGCATTTGCGTAATCATACTGACCTGGGGAATCATACTGCCAGGTCAGTTTTATCATGCAGTGAACATGGTAAATTAAAACCCTAAAAAAGAATTGTGTAATTGCACTTTTTTTGCAATTTCAACTGACTTGGATTTTTTCCTATTTTGAAGCACAGTATGTGGTAAAATCAATGCTGCATTCATACCTACAATTTGTCCCGCAAAAAACAAGTCCTCATACGGCTATGTGGATGGAAAAACAAAGAAGCTATGGCTCTAGGAAGAAGGGGAGGAAAAAACTGAGAAAAAGGGAAAATCGCCATGTCATGTATGCAGTTATCTACATAAAAATGCACAAAAAATGCAATTCAAGCCACAAGTGAATATTATACAGCATGTATTGTATATTTATTTTCAGTGTGTTATACACATCTGTTTAGCCTACCCCTTTACAAATGACTGGCAATAACATTTTTATTCATTTTGTACTTGCAATGTTATTTCCACGAGGGCCCCAGAGTAGTTTTTTTGTATTTTTTACCTATCCTACCATTAAAGCACTATTTTAGTTGTATATGTGCAGGTAATTATTTTTTAGTTTATTTGTACTTATTATATATTGTTGGATGTCAGAGTTTACCAGCGCACTATAATGCATATACATTTTATCTTATTCCCAGGCCTAGAGTGACACCCCATTTAATTTTTCTCTATTTGCATTTGAACTATACAAAAAATTATTGTAAAGGAAAATGTCTTTAAAGGGGCATCCTTTTTAAAACATTTTGAGCTTATTTACAGATGGTTATCATAATCTAGCAGGACATTGAATGGAGAGATGCCCCCAGATATGCTTAGTAATACCCCAATTTATACCTTTTGATGAACACCCCATCTTCAGACCAGTCTACTGTGTTCTCCAATTCACACTCTAATATCTTATGAAAATTTGCCCTGGGAGGACCACCACTCTAAAAGACAATTTTTGCTGCTGTTTTTGGTGGTAAACTTGATAACGTGTTGCGTAAATAAATCATTAGTGGTCCTTGGATTTTTACACTGTAATGCATGTAATTTAGTTTTTTTAGGTTTTGCACATTTTTATTTATTCATCTGAGCAGGCATATCTACTGGCATGTGAAGTACTTTTTTCAAGGCTCTCTTCACTTCTTTATTTCTCAGACTGTAGATGAGAGGATTCAACAAAGGAGGGACAATACTATACAGAAGAGAGGACACGCGGACAACGATGAAGGAATCTCCAGAAATAGGTCCATTGTAGTTTAAAAAGGAAGTTAAGTAGAAAACAGTGACAACTATGAGGTGTGAAGAGCATGTGGAGAAGACTTTCTGTCTTCCTTCTGAGGAGCGGATTTTTATGATAGTAGAAATTATATGTACGTAAGAATTTATCACAAGAAGAAAAGGAGACATCCCTAGAAATACAGTGACCACATGTAACAACACTTGGCTCCCCTGGATGTCACTACAAGCTGCTTCCAACATTGGAAGGACATCACAGAAGAAGTGGTTGATATGGTGAGTTCCACAGAAGGTCAGTTTACAGGTCATAAAAGTATGAAACACAGCATTCAGCAATCCACAAACACAGCACCCAGCAACGAAGCCTGAGCAAAACTTCCTATTCATAACAGCATTGTAACGAAGAGGGTTACATATGGCTACATATCGGTCATAAGCCATAGCAGCCAGGAGAAGACATTCAGATCCCCCAAAACAGACAAAGAAATAAAGCTGTGTGAAACATTTATAGAATGATATCCTCCTGTTACCTGTTATAGCATTGACTAGCATAGCTGGGAGGGTGACTGAAGAGTAACATACGTCTAATAAGGATAAACCACTCAAGAAGAAATACATGGGCATCTTGAGGTGGCTGTCCACCTGGATGATGCTAAACACAACAAAATTCCCAGTAATAGTTATGGTGTAGGTCACGCCAATTAAAAATGATAAAATTATCTGTCCTTCCGAAAATCCTAAAAGAATGAAATCATCCATAGAATTATTATTACGACTAATTATTGGGTCAAACATCTCAAAGTTTTTGAAAATTACATTCATTCATTTAGAAACCACATACAGTTGGGCACAGTCAAGTCGTCGCTGTGTAGTCCTGACCACAAAAAATAGTGTTAACATGAAAAAAAAATGCAAACTATGACCCTTAGGCAGATTTCCTTCAATTAAAATAGAAGTACACTGCTATATATATGTATATATATATTTTAACAACCAAGAACATCCATAAAGAATTTGATAGCCATCCGTTAGAAAAACATTTTGTGTGTTTTCTCCTTTTGTGGCAAAAATGTTTGTGCTGGGAAATATTCACAATGCCTGTCCTTGGGCTTGAGTTGTATCAAAAAGCTAAAAATAAATAAATACAATAAAAAATATAAATTTCATAAGTTAAAACTTTTCTTTTTGAATATTGTTGCATTAGGTGGAAGTTTTAATTGTATTTTTCTATGTTATATTTTATTAAGTTAATAAAAATTAGTTATTTTGTAAGTGGATTTGTGCAAGTGTTTTAACCAAATATGAAAAAGTTTAAAAAATGTATATTTCACTAATGCACTTCATCAATTATATTTACTTTACCAGCCTGTTGTTTCTTCCTTAAATTATTTTCTGGTAGTAAATTATTTTGTCCGTATGAATAGGTTTAAAAAAAAATAAGGCAATTTAATTTTGGGTAAAATTACCATTATTTATTCTCACTGAAATATTGATTCATTCCGGTAGATTTTGTTTTCTGCTTCAAAAGCTTTGTCTAAAGTGAATTTCCCTATATTTAATGAGTCACAAAATTGCTCATGGGACAGCAGTCATGTGGGAGCTCCATTGATGACATCCACAGAGACATCATGTTCTAACAGACCTGTAAATCATTAAGATCAATTACTTTTATAATACCGATCTACGTTTATAATAATTGGATTAATATACACCTAAAATTAGAGAACAGATGCTTACAGTCAATAAATATTTGGATAGTGACAAAAGTTTTGGCATTTTAGCTGTTTACCAAAACGTATTTAAGATACAGATTCATAATCAATATGGTCTTAAAGTGCAGAGTCTCAGCTTTAGGCCGGGGTCACACTTAACGTATGAAAAATCGGTCCGAGTCTCCCTGCCAAGAGTCACACAAGTGCTCTCCGTATGGTCATCTGTGTGTAATGCGTTTGCAATGCGATGATGCGATATTCTCACACCTATGTATCCGCATGCCATGTGTATGACTTTCTTATGGCTTTATATTTCTCACTGCATTTCACCATTGAATTTAATTGCTCGATGGGCTGAAATGAGGAAAATGTGTGTGTATTTGTCACAAGCTACACAGATGGTCCCTGTGGTGTCCGAGTTTTTCTTGCACCCATAGGCTTGCATTGGCGAGTCTCGGACGATATACGTGTACAATCACAGCATGCTGCAATTTTACATGCACGTCGAATACGCCTGAGAAAATAAACGGTGATGTGAGCTGCCTCATAGCTCAGCTCACATCATGTATTTTTTCTTGGGCGTATTCTACATGCATGTAAAATTGCAGCATGCTGCGATTGTCAACGAGACTCGCCATTCAAGCCTATGGGAACAAGAAAAAAAATTGCACAGCATTCGGACCATGCGAGTGCTGTCTGATTTTTATGCACCGGTGTCCTTTGAAAACCCGGCAATTCATGTGTGCGTACAATAAAATCACACTGACAGGTTGGAATAGAATGGATAGAATAGATATATACACACAGAATACATATATATAGATATATATATATATAGATATATATATATATATATATATATATATAGATGTCAGTGACACACACATTTTTATATGTATATACAGTACAGGCCAAAAGTTTGGACACGCCTTCTCATTTAAAGATTTTTCTGTATTTTCATGACTATGAAAATTGTAAATTCACACTGAAGGCATCAAAACTATGAATTAACACATGTGGAATTATATACTTAACAAAAAAGTGTGAAACAACTGAAAATATGTCTTACATTCTAGGTTCTTCAAAGTAGCCACCTTTTGCTTTGATGACTGCTTTGCACACTCTTGGCATTCTCTTGATAAGCTTCAAGAGGTAGTCACCGGAAATGGTCTTTCAACAATCTTGAAGGAGTTCCCAGAGATGCTTAGCACTTTTTGGCCCTTTTGCCTTCACTCTGCAGTCCAGCTCACCCCAAACCATCTCAATTGGGTTCAGGTCTGGTGACTGTGGAAGCCTGGTCATCTGGCATAGCACCCCATCACTCTCCTTCTTGGTCAAATAGCCCTTACACAGCCTGGAGGTGTGTTTGGGGTCATTGTCCTGTTGAAAAACAAATGATGGTCCAACTAAACGCAAACCGGATGGAATAGAATGCCTCTGCAAGATGCTGTGGTAGCCATGCTGGTTCAGTATGCCTTGAATTTTGAATACATTCCCAACAGTGTCAACAGCAAAGCACCCCCACACCATCACACCTCCTCCTCCATGATTCACGGTGGGAACCAGGCACGTAGAGTCCATCCGTTCACCTTTTCCGCGTCGCACAAAGACACGGTTTTTGGAACCAAAGATCTCAAATTTAGACTCATAAGACCAAAGCACAGATTTCCACTGGTCTAATGTCCATTACTTGTGTTCTTTAGCCCAAACAATTCTCTTCTGCTAGTTGCCTGTCCTTAGCAGTCGTTTCCTAGCAGCTATTTTACCATGTAGGCCTGCTGCACAAAGTCTCCTCTTAACAGTTGTTGTAGAGATGTGTCTGCTGCTAGAACTCTGTGTGGCATTGACCTGGTCTCAAATCTGAGCTGCTGTTAACCTGCGATTTCTGAGGCTAGTGACTCGGATAAACTTATCCTCAGTAGCAGAGATGACTCTTGGTCTTCCTTTCCTGGGGCGGTCCTCATGTGAGCCAGTTTCTTTGTAGCACTTGATGGTTTTTGCAACTGCACTTGGGGACACTTTCAAAGCTTTCCCAATTTTTCGGACTCACTGACCTTCATTTCTTAAAGTAATGATGGCCACTCGTTTTTCTTTACTTAGCTGCTTTTTTCTTGCCATAAATAATACAAATTCTAACAGTCTATTCAATAGGACTATCAGCTGTGTATCCACCAGACTTCTGCTCAACACAACTGATGGTCCCAACCCCATTTATAAGGCAAGAAATTGCACTTATTAAACCTGACAGGGCACACCTGTGAAGTGAAAACCATGTCCGGTGACTACCTCTTGAAGCTCATCAAGAGAATGCCAAGAGTATGCAAAGCAGTCATCAAAGCAAAAGGTTGCTACTTTGAAGAGCCTAGAATATAAGACATATTTTCAGTTGTTTCACACTTTTTTGCTAAGTATATAATTCCACATGTGTTAATTCACAGTTTTGATGCCTTCAGTGTGAATTTACAATTTTCATAGTCATGAAAATACAGAAAAATCTTTAAATGAGAAGGTGTGTCCAACCTTTTGGTCTGTACTGTATAATAGATAGATAGATAGTTAGATAGATAGATAGATAGATAGATAGATAGATAGATAGATAGATAGAAGAAAAGCCGGTAATCCATCTGCCATGTTCTCTAAAATCCCTACAGGAGCCGACAGGATAGAGGAGATGGATTACATACAGTAAATACATATAGAACAGATAGATGTATAGATGTCAGTGACAAATATAATTAGTATAGTGTGTGTGCAAATTACTGGACATGTATTTAATTAATAAAAGATTATCTTTTGGAGAAAAATGGCGTGGGCAATTGCGCAATTTTCGTAACTAGCAGAGGGAAAGCCGAAAGCTGGGGCAGATGTTTATAGCCTGGGAAGGGGGTAATACCCATGGAGCGTCCCAGGCTATTAATATTAGCTCACAGCTGTATACTTAGCCTTTACTGGCTATAAAATTGGGGACCCCCCAGAAAAATGATGTGGGGTTTCCACATAATTAATAACCAGCAATGGCTATACAGACAGCTGTGGGCTGATATTAATTACCTAGGAAGGAGCCATGGATACTACCCCCAGCCTGAAAACATCAGCTCTCAGCCATCCCAGAAAAGACACATCTCTAAGATGTGCCAGTTCTGGCACTTAACCTTGCTCTTCACACTTGCCCTGTAGCTGTGGAAAGTGGGGTCATAGTTGGGGGGGTTGATGTCACCTTTGTATTGTCCGGTGACATCAAGCTCTGAGGTTAGTAAATGGAGTACTCTGCCCAAACACGCTGAACACCTTATGTATCTGGAGGCCGACTATTTAAGAGCCAGCTGGAGCAAAAGTTCTGGGTTTCAAATCACTGAAGCCAATAGTATCAGCGAAACATATCTCCCCTCCAACACTTTGACAATGACTTTGTCATACAAGGAACAGCTGAAGTCAGCTGTAGTATAGCCCTGGCAAAGCATCACAAAGGAGGAAACCCAGTGTTTGGTGCCTCCATTGCTTCTAGACTTCAGACAGTCATAGCCTGTAATGGTTTCTTTAGAAACTATAAAAGATGAACATTTCATTTATGGGAAACTTAATTTGTCCAATTAGTTTTGAGACCCAGAAATGAGGAGGCTTTGTAGAAAAATGGTTGCAATTCGTAAATGTTTCACAGGATATTCTTCTTAGACCTCTTTAATTAAACCTGAAAGTCTCCACTTCAATTGCAGCTATGGGGGGGGAAAAGGAGTGTGAACATAATGTAGTTCAGTTGCAGCACCATATCTCTCTATAGGCATGTGTCTTGTGGAATCGAGCATATACCACACAGTCAATACACATTTGCATGATATTATTCAGTATACCAGTATTGTGATTGCACCCTCTTTGGGCAAATAAATGTATATACTAATTTCAGTTATAACATCAGGTTATATTATTAGTATTGAAGTGAATAACATTGATTATCATGTTTCAATGGCACCTGTGAAGGGGTAGGATACATTAGACAGAAAATGGGCTCTTGAACTTGACGAGTTACGAACAAGAACATGTCAATATTTACATTAGATTAAAGGGGTTGTCCAGTTTTCTGATTAATGACTACAGTGACTCTAGGTGACTGCAGGCTTCTGAATCCTTACAGTGACGCATCACGCGTTGTGAGGATGTCCAGCATTGCCGGTGAGATTGGGAGGTCATGCGACAGTGAGTATGTGAATTGCATACATGCCGTCACCTGCCAACTAGACATGCTCAGCCTCGATCAGTTCATTTGTATTGAGCGAGGCCGAGCACGTCTAGACAGCATGTGATCGCATGAATGCAAATTACATATTTGCAGTCTTGTGGCTTCCTGCTCTCACGAACACTGCAGAATCCTGACAGCGTGTGGTGTGCACACTGTAAGGATTCAGAGGTCTGCAAGATAAGATAGGCAAAACATGCTGTTTGTTTGTTTTACATTTTGCTGGATCAATTTACCATTGAATGCAATACAGTATGGTGGTGAAATGGTTATGGGTGTTTAAAATGTATTGTAAATTAGGGGCAAAAAAAAGGTAACCCTTTTGGTCTGGTTCCTCGGGAAGCTGTTGTTGCAAAGATTACTAAAAAAAAGTTAATGCTTGCTATGTTAAAAACTGATTGTGCATCAAAGCTCCCTGTGTTGCAGTAAAGTGTAAGGGTACTGTCACACTCTGCAACTTTCCAACGATCACGACCAGCGATACGACCTGGCCGTGATCGTTGGAAAGTCGTTGTGTGGTCGCTAGAGAGCTGTCACACAGACCGCTCTCCAGCGACCAACGATGCCGAGGTCCCGGGTAACCATGGTAAACATCGGGTTACTAAGCGCAGGGCCACGCTTAGTAACCCGATGTTTACCGTGGTTACCAGCGTAAAAGTAAAAAAAAAAAAACGTACATACTCACATTCCGGTGTCCTTCAGGTCCCTTGCCGTCTGCTTCCCGCTCTGACTGAGTGCCGCCGTAAAGTGAAAGCAGAGCACAGCGGTGACGTCACCGCTGTGATCTGCTCTTACTTTCCGGCCGGCAGTCAGTCAGAGCGGGAAGCAGACGGCAAGGGACCTGAAGGACACCGGAATGTGAGTATGTACGGTTTGTTTTTTTTAACTTTTACGCTGGTAACCACGGTAAACATCGGGTTACTAAGCGCGGCCCTGCGCTTAGTAACCCAATGTTTACCCTGGTTACAAGCGAACGCATTGCTGGATCGCTGTCACACACAACGATCCAGCGATGACAGCGGGAGATCCAGCGACGAAATAAAGTTCCAAACGATCTGCTACGACGTACGATTCTCAGCGGGGTCCCTGATCGCAGTAGCGTGTCAGACACTGCGATATCGTATGGATATCGCTGGAACGTCACGGATCGTACCGTCGTAGCGATCAAAGTGCCACTGTGTGACAGTACCCTTAGTCTTTGCTGACGATACGAAACAATGTAGGATACTAAAATCTGACCTTGACAGTACAATTTTGCAAAACGATCTGGATAAGATGTCTGAATGGGCAAACACTTGACAGATGAGAGTTAATGTAGATACATGTAGAGTAATGCACCTGGGACGAAGTAATCCTATTGCGACGTATACATTAAAGGGAACCTGTCACCCCCAAAATCGAAGGTGAACTAAGCCCAACAGCATCAGGGCCTTATCTACAGCATTCTGTAAGGCTATAGATAAGCCCCCCGATGTATCCTGAAAGATGAGAGAAAGAGGTTAGATTATACTCACCCAGGGGCGGTCCTGGTACAATGGGTGTCGCAGTCCGGTCTGGGGCCTCCCATCTTCTTACGATGACGTCCTCTTCTTGTATTCACGCTGCAGCTCCGGTGCAGGCGTACTTTGTCTGCCCTGTTGAGGGCAGAGCAAAGTACTGCAGTGCGCAGGCGCCGGGCCTCTCTGGCCTTTCCCGGCGCATGCTGTTATGATCCGGTGACCTTGGAGCTGCATGAGACTTTCTCAGGAGTAGGTGGAACCTGTACTGACCGCAAACCCTAAACTGTCACCACAACTAGAAGTAGATGTGGGGTGTACCTAACACATCCTAGACACCTCGACACAGCCAGAGGACTAAATACCCCTATAGATGGAAATGGGAATTCTATCTTGCCTCAGAGCAGAACCCCAAAGGATAGGCAGCCTCCCACAAATATTGACTGTGAGTATTAGAGGAAAGACACACGCAGGCAGAAATCAGGATTTAGCAAAAGAGGCCACGCTAGCTAAATAGGAAAGGATAGGACAGAATACTAAGCGGTCAGTATTAAAACCCTAAAAATATCCACAGCAGATAATAAAAAAATTCCACCATCTAACTAAAGACATGGAATGTATATCTGCATCTCCTGAGAATCCAACTTGACTGAAATATCCAAACACAGTCTAAGCTGGACAAGAAAAAACATTGAATAGTACTGAATTGTAAAGCACACAGCATGTGTGCTGCAGAAACAAAACCAGACACTTATCTTTGCTGATTTGGCAGCAGGGCAGGAGGAACCAGACAGAGATGCAAAACCTGGCAAGGGCTAATGAATCCTGCACACCTAAATATCCCAGTCAGAGCTGCAATCAGCAGGGACACCTGCCCAGGATTGCAACCCAGGGACAACTGCATTACTACCAACAACCACCGGAGGGAACCCAAGAGCAGAATTCACAACAGCATGCGCCACTGCAGGACTTTGCTCTGCCCTCAACAGGGCAGACAAAGTACGCCTGCGCCGGAGCCGCAGCATGACTACAAGAAGAGGACGTCATCGTAAGAAGATGGGAGGGCCCGGACCAGACTGCGACGCCTATCGGACCGGACCGCAGTGGGACCACCCCTGGGTGAGTATAATCTAACCTCTTTTTCTCATCTTTCAGGATTCATCGGGGGGCTTATCTACAGCATTTCAGAATGCTGTAGATAAGCCCCTGATGCTGGTGGGCTTAGCTCATCTTCGATTTTGGGGGTGACAGGTTCCCTTTAAATGGTAGTGTACTCAGGACCAGAGTTGAGCGAATTTCTTTGGGTCCCCGCTTATTCGGCAAGCTATAAGGCTTACCGAATAAGCTGCAGAGAGAACCAGGGTTCCTGGATCGCTCCAGCTGATCAGCTGTTCGGTTCCGCAGCTGCATGTGTCGTGGCTGTGTCACTGTCACAGCACATGCATGGGGAGCCTAGCAAACAGGTTCTCCATGAATGTGCTGTGACAGTGACACAGCTGCGACACATGCAGGTGCAGTGCCAATCAGCTGATCAGCCTGTGTGATCCAGGAAGCAGGGTTCCCTCTGCAGCTTGTTCAGCAAGCACTATATCTTGCCGAATATGCGTGGACCCGAAGAAATTCGTTGAACTCTACTCGGGACTGCAGAACAGGAGAAGAACTTGGGTATTCTCATTACAAGTAAGCTGAGCAGCAGTACTCAATGTCAAGCAGCAGCCGCAAAAGCAAACAAGATCTTAGGGTGTATAAAAACAGAGATAAAATCCTGTGATCCCAATGTATTATTACCCCTTTATAAATCACTGGTGAAGCCACATCTAGAATACGGGATCCTGTTTTGGGCTCCACATTTTAAAAAGGATATTCAGAAGTTAGAATCAGTTCAAAGGTGGCAACTAGATTATTACAAGTGATGGAGGCCTCTCATATAATGAAAGGTTGGTAAAGTTGGGCTTATTTAGCTTACAAAAAAGACACATCAGAGGAGATCTCATTTACATGTATAAATATACAGTATGTGTGGTCAGTACAAAGGACTGGTGATTCCGACAGCATTATAGGAAAGGGTTCTTTACAGTTAGAGCAGTCAGACTGTGGAATACCCTACCACAAGAGGTAGTAATGGCAGACACTATAACAGCTTTTAATAAAGGGCTGGACGATTTCATCATTACACATAACATTTCGGGTTATAGTTAATTTAGTGACAAAATGTGCAATTGGTGGAGGAAGGATGAACTTGTTAAACCTAGGTCTTTTTTCAACCTATGTAACTATGTGACTACATGACTATTTGGCTTTCTACCTACAAACCAGTCAGTGCCCATGATGACCCTTTTCCACTGATAAACTACAGAGAAATAAAAACAAGAGATCTGGTCTCATGAATTAAACTTTATTTTATGTTTTGGTGAGATTGCACTGCTTACCTGGGAGAAGAAATGCTACCATGGTGCACTATAGGAAGAAGGCAAGCCCACATATTCAGCGTGATGATGTTATTAATGTTTCATGTGTGCAATACTTGTGGGCAATACTTTGATATGTACCTTTTAGAGACCTATCACATCCATTCTTGTCAACTGTATTCCTTCAAGCATTTTTCCCAGAATTTCATGTTATCCTTTATTCATATTCACAGGGTAGATGATCACTGGGTCTGCGTTTCCAGCAGTCTCATAGATAATGAATGGTTGAGATCAAGTACGCAGAGCACTGTTCTTTTGGTTATGAAACCTTGCTCTCAGGATCATTGGGGGTTCTAGCGGACAGACCAACAGCAATTAGTATGTTATCCCATGTGTAGGGAATACATTTAATTTCTTGGAATAACCCTTTAATTGAATTGGTCTCTTTTAGCATGATAATATGCTCCACCGTAAAAAAAAATATTCAGGAATGGTTGAAGAACATTACAAAATTTTGAGGTGGTTTGGCCTCCACCTCAACATCGCCATCCAACGGAGTATCTGTGGGACGCACTGAAAAACAATTCAGATCTAGGTGGCTGCATCTCGCAACTCTGCTGCTAATGACTTTTTTTTCATGTACCACTAGACACCTTCAGAGGTTTTGTAGAAACAATACCTTGATGGGTCAGAGCTGTCTTTGTGACTTAAGAGAGATCTACACAGGAGGTCTCAATACTATGGCTGATGTTGATGATATGTATGCTGAATTTACATACATCATTGTCAAACATATGAAGAAAGTGTATAGGGTGGCTTAGTGGTTAGCACTGCTGGTTTCCATAACTGGAGCTCTGGGTTCAAATTCAATTCAAAACTTCAAAAGCATTATGATAACAAATAGTGAACCTCACTGGAGACAGCTAGTGATTACAGTGTCTGTAAATGTGTTGAAACATAAATAAACTTTATATATAAGTTAGATATATATATATATATATGTGCGTGTATAATATATATATATATATATAATATAGGTATATATAAAATACATTTTATATATTGAAACATTAACAATATGTTTATTTGAAAAAGATCTACCGTAATTTCCATATATTTACATCCCTGTTACCCCCCCCAAGCACTTAGGTATAGAAAAATGTATCAATTTTCTCATCTAATAACGCCAAGTCGACATACTAAGGCTTCTTTCACACTTCCGTCTTCCAAATCTGCACAGGATCCGTCAAGACGTTGAAATGAGGGATCCTGTGCAGATTGTGCAAAACGTGTGCACTGGGCCCGTCTTTCCGACAGACCCATCGAGGCTCTGTGCACCTGTTGTGTATGTGTCTTTGCAGCATTTTCCGCTGCGAAAACGCATACACAACACAAACCAGGTTTAAAAAAAAAAAAAAATTGCAGTATTCTCACCTACCGGCATTCCTGCGCAGCGATGCTCCTGGCAGCTAGCGTTCCTAGTAATACATTGTGAAATCTCGTGAGAAGTCGCGGTACCGGTACTTCTCGCGAGATTTCACAATATATTACTATGAACGCTAGCTGCAGGGAGCATCGTTGCGCGGGACTTCGGTAGGTGAGAATATTGCGATTTTCAATTTTTTTAATTATTTTTCACATTATATCTTGTTACTATTGATGCTGCATAGGCAGCATCAATAGTATAAAGAGAAAGAGAGCGAGCGAGAGAGAATTTCCCTGACGGGAAATTCTTCCACGCATGCTCAGTTTGAAAAGGCGGGACCCATCGCTGGATTCCTGCTTTTCACAGGCAGCGACGCATCCTGCGCCCATAGGCTTCCATTGTAGCCAGTGACGGGCAGCGCAGGATGTGTCGCTGACCGATTTTCCGACGTGCAGAAAAAAAGTTCCTCTGAACGTTTTCTCTGCCCGACGGACCATTATTTATGCAGGATTCAGTGCACGACTGATGAAACGGATGGCCATCCGTCACAATCCGTCGCTAATACAAGTCTATGGGAAAATGCGGAAATTTTTTTTGCAGGATCTTGCATTCTCAAAAATCGACGGATTGTGACGGGAGGTGAAAGACAGAAGTGTGAAAGAGGCCTAAGGTCAAGTTTTCTACTCTCATCACCATCATCACCGCCACTTCCACTGCAAGTTATGTTCCAGTCATCACTTTCTTCAAGGCTTTCTCCAAGGCTTTCTTCACCTCTTTGTTTCTCAAACAATAGATAATAGGATTTAACAATGGGGGCAGTATACCATAAAGAACAGATGAAACTTGGACAACTATGAAGTAATCTCCAGAACTTGGACCATTGTAACTAAAAATGCCAGTAGTGTAGAATATAGTGACAACTATGAGGTGTGAAGAACATGTGGAGAAGACCTTCTGTCTTCCTTCCGAGGAGCGAATTTTCAAGATAGCGGAAATGATATGAACATAAGAATTCATTACAAGGAGAAATGGAGACATCCCTAAAAATATAGTGACCACATGTAACAACACTTGGCTCCCCTGGATGTCACTACAAGCTGCTTCCAACATTGGAAGGACATCACAGAAAAAATGGTTGATGTAATAATTTCCACAAAAAGTCAACTTCAAGGTCATCAAGGTGTGAAACACAGCATTCAGCAATCCACAGACACAGCACCCCAGAACGAAGCCTGAACAAAACTTCCTATTCATAACAACATTGT
Organism: Ranitomeya variabilis; assembly: GCF_051348905.1. Lineage (NCBI taxonomy): Eukaryota > Metazoa > Chordata > Amphibia > Anura > Dendrobatidae > Ranitomeya > Ranitomeya variabilis. The sequence goes on from NC_135235.1 coordinate 317,454,107, forward strand.
AACGAAGAGGGTTACATATGGCTACATAACGGTCATAAGCCATAGCAGCCAGGAGAAGACACTCAGATCCCCCAAAACAGACAAAGAAATATAGCTGTGTGAAGCATCTATGGAAGGATATCCTCCTGTTACCTGTTATAGCATTGACTAGCATAGCCGGGAGGGTGACTGTAGAGTAACAGACATCTAATAAGGATAAACAGCTCAAGAAGAAATACATAGGGGTCTGAAGATGGCTGTCCACCTGGATGATGCCAAACACGGAAACATTTCCAAAGATAATCATTATGTAAATAACGGCAATAAATATTGTACAAAAGACCTGTACTTCCAAGAATCCAAGCAGAATAAAATCATTCAACGTGTTATTTTCCATCCCTGTCATTTTTCAAAACCTGAGAAACAAAAACAGAGATTCCTTGTCAGCAGATTTTTGCAATCTCATCTGAGAGCAGTGTAATGTAGGCAAAAAGACCCTGAATCCAATGATGTATCACTTAGATTATTGGGTGCCACCATTCTTACACAACCAGAGCTTTTAGTCTTAGAATGAAGCAGAATCAAGAAAGCTGTCCCCCCACACCAGGCTCTTCATGTATAAAGTCCATAGACAGTGAGGTGCTAAGTTGCCAGACTAGTCATCTCTGCCATGTGTCCCTGGTTTTGTGTGCACTGACATCAGCTGCTGGCCTCTGATTGGCGGGCAGCAAGGATTGCTGCACCCAGACCCGATGGGTCTGTGCACTGCAATACACTTCAGCTGAATGTGGGTCCGAGAATGCACACCCAGCTGAAGCATTTGCTGGTGATAGCGTTAGTTACACCCCTGCATAGAGATTTTATTATGACGACTGTCCAATCAAAATATAGCATGGTTTTGAGTAACAGAAAATTAATGAGAGAATAAGCTATCATCTCTTATATGGATGAGGCGATTTGAAAAATTGAAAGGGATTAAGACCAAGATATTGCTATTGGGAGGGAAAAAAAACAAGACATTGTTATTGGGAGAGAAGAAGACCAAGGCATTGTTATTGAGAGAGAAGAAGACCAAGACATTGCTATTGAGACGAAAGAAAACCAATACATTGTAACTGAGAGAGAAGACCGAGGCATTGTTATTAAGAGGGAAGAAGAACAAGACGTTGTTATTGAGAGGGAAGAAGACCGAGACATTGTTATTGAGAGAGAAGAAGACTGAACCATTGCTATTGAGAGGGAAGAAGACCAAGGCATTGTTAATAAGAGGGAAGAAGACCAAGACTTTGTTATTGAGAAGGAAGAAGACCAAGACATTGTTATTGAGAGGGAAGAAGTCCGAGACATTGTTATTGAGAGGGAAGAAAACCAAGACATTGTTATTGAGAGGGAAGACCACCGAGACATTATTATTGAGAGGAAAGAAAACCAAGACATTGTCATTGAGAGGGAATAAGACCAAGACATTGTTATTGAGAGCAAAGAAGACGTAGACATTGTTTTTTAGAGGGAAGAAGACTGAGACATTGTTATTGAGAGGGAAGAAAACCAAAACATTGTCAATGAGAGGGAAGAAGACCGAGACATTGTTATTGAGAGAGAAGAAGATCAAGACATTGTTATTGAGAGCAAAAAAGACTGAGACATTGTTATTGAGATGGAAGAAGACTGAGCTATTGCTATTGAGAGGGAAGAAGACCAAGGCATTGTTATTTAGAGAAAAGAAGACCAAGACTTTGTTATTGAGAAGGAAGAAGACCAAGACATTGATATTGAGAGGGAAGACCACTGAGACATTGTTATTGAGAGGAAAGAAAACCAAGACATTGTCATTGATAGGGAAGAAGACATAGATATTGTTATTGAGAGGGAAGAAGACTGGGACATTGTTGTTGAGAGGGAAGAAGACCAATACATTGTTATTGAGAGGGAAGAAAACCAAAACATTGTCAATGAGAGGGAAGAAGACCGAGACATTGTTATTGACAGAGAAAAAGATCAAGACATTGTTATTGAGAGCGAAAAAGACTGTGACATTGTTATTGAGATTGAAGAAGACTGAGACATTGTTATTGAGAGGGAAGAAGACCAAGCCATTGCTATTGAGAGGGAAGAAGACCGAGTCATTGTTATTAAGAGGGTAGAAAACCAAGACATTGTCATTAAGAGGGAAGAAGACCGACACATTGTTATTGAGAGCAAAGAAGATGTAGACATTGTTATTGAGAGGGAAAAAGACTGAGACATTGTTATTGAGAGGGAAGAAGACTAATACATTGTTATTGAGAGGGAAGAAGACCGAAACATTGTTATTAAGAGGGAAGAAGACCGAGACATTGTTATTAAGAGGTAAGTAGACCAAGATATTGTTTTTAAGAGGGAAGAAGACCTAAACATTGTTATTGAGAGCGAAGAAAACCAAGGCATTATCATTGAGAGGGAAGAAGACCAAGACATTGTTATTGAGAGGGAAGAAGACCTAAATATTGTCATTGAGAGGGAAGAAGACCGAGACATTGTTATTAAGGGGGAAGAAGACCGAGACATTGTTATTAAGAGGGAAAAAGACCGAGACATTGTTATTAAGAGGAAAGAAGACCGAGACATTGTTATTAAGTTCACACTGAGGTTTATGATGACAATTTACATATCAGAAAATCTGTCTCAGAAGCTAGAAGCTCTGTTTGGTGTTTTTTTATGCTGCTTTTGCCACTGATTTTTTTCAGGTAACAATGCCTAAAGAATTGACATGAAAAATGAAAAAAGGGTACCATGTGAACTAAAGGTGCTTTTCTTTTTGGAATCAAAAGGAAGCTTATTCAAAGAGCTCCAAAAACCTTGTAAAAAGTCATGTGTGAATATACTCTTAAGGGGTCTCTCACACGAAAGAATAAATCGGACAAGAGCAATCTGTGGTGAAATATGTGTGTATGTATATATATATATATATATGTGTGTGTGTGTGTGTGTATTTGTGTGTGCAGTGGACTATGCATAGATTTATTGTGTCACTGGCAATAATGTAACATCTGTCCTGAAAAGCTGCAGGTCACACCCAGGTGTTAATATGTATTTTCCTGAGACAAATAGACTTCTGTCTCCAATCTCACCAGGGGGTCCTGCTGGAAGCCAAGAAGAAAGGTCGCATTTGACACCTCCTAGCTCTTGGAAGAGAGATGTTAATTATGGCCTGATAGTATCTCTGTGAGAACTTTTACACAAAGGATCTCAAGAGAAAATAATATATTCATTGGAGGGGGCGCGGCCATGGTCCAATCAAAAAACAAGCAATTATGATATTAACCTGAGGGGCTGTGTTGTGAATTCTGCTCTTGGGTTCCCTCCGGTGGTTGTTGGTGGTAATGCAGTTGTCCCTGGGTTGCAATCCTGGGCAGGTGTCCCTGCTGATTGCAGCTCTGACTGGGATATTTAGGTGTGCAGGATTCATTAGCCCTTGCCAGTTGTCCATTGTTCTTGGAGGTTTTGCATCTCTGTCTGGTTCCTCCTGCCCTGCTGCCAAATCAGCAAAGATAAGTGTCTGGTTTTGTTTCTGCAGCACACATGCTGTGTGCTTTACAATTCAGTACTATTCAATGTTTTTTCTTGTCCAGCTTAGACTGTGTTTGGATATTTCAGTCAAGTTGGATTCTCAGGAGATGCAGATATACATTCCATGTCTTTAGTTAGATGGTGGAATTTTTGTATTATCTGCTGTGGATATTTTTAGGGTTTTAATACTGACCGCTTAGTATTCTGTCCTATCCTTTCCTATTTAGCTAGCATGGCCTCTTTTGCTAAATCCTGATTTCTGCCTGCGTGTGTCTTTCCTCTAATACTCACAGTCAATATTTGTGGGGGGCTGCCTATCCTTTGGGGTTCTGCTCTGAGGCAAGATAGAATTCCCATTTCCATCTATAGGGGTATTTAGTCCTCCGGCTGTGTCGAGGTGTCTAGGATGTGTTAGGTACACCCCACGGCTACTTCTAGTTGCGGTGACAGTTTAGGGTTTGCGGTCAGTACAGGTTCCACCTACTCCTGAGAAAGTCTCATGCGGCTCCAAGGTCACCGGATCATAACAGTACAACTGGCCTACAATGAGTTAAATGCATCTCAGAAGAAGGGAAGAAAGAGCCTTTTTTTTCTGTAGCCTGCTTTGTCTTTTCTTCCCTCTTTTTCTCTGGGTGGCTGAGGAGTCTTGTGCTAGCATGGATGTTCAGGGATTAGCTTCTCGTGTAGACCAGCTTGCTGCTAGGGTACAGGGTATTTCTGATTATATTGTTCAGACTCCAGTTTTAGAGCCTAAGATTCCTACTCCTGATTTGTTTTTTGGGGACAGGTCCAAATTTTTGAGTTTTAAAAACAACTGTAAACTGTTTTTTGCTCTGAGACCTCGATCCTCTGGTGATTCCATTCAGCAGGTTAAAATTGTCATCTCCCTGCTGCGTGGTGATCCTCAGGAATCTGGGAATCCGGCCTTGCTTAATGTAGACGCCTTTTTTCAGGCTTTAGGATTATTATATGATGAACGAAATTCTGTGGATCAAGCAGAGAAGACCTTGTTGGTCCTGTCTCAGGGTCAAGAAGCGGCAGAATTGTATTGTCAGAAATTTAGAAAATGGTCTGTGTTGACTAAATGGAATGATGATGCTTTGGCGGCAATTTTCAGAAAGGGTCTTTCTGAATCCGTTAAAGATGTTATGGTGGGGTTTCCCACGCCTTTCGGTCTGAGTGATTCTATGTCTCTGGCCATTCAGATTGATCGGCGTTTGCGGGAGCACAGAACTGTGCGCGCTGTGGCGTTGTCCTCAGAGCAGATGCCTGAGTCAATGCAGTGTGATAGGATTCTGTCTAGAACGGAACAACAGGGATTCAGACGTCAGAATAGGTTGTGTTTTTATTGTGGCGATGCTTCTCATGTCATTTTAGTCTGCCCTAAGCGTACAAAGAGGATCGCTAGTTCATTTACCATCAGTACTGTACAACCTAAATTTTTTTTATCTGTGTCCTTGATCTGCTCATTGTCATCATTTTCTGTCATGGCGTTTGTGGATTCAGGCGCCGCCTTGAACTTAATGGACTTTGAGTTTGCCAGGCCTTGTGGTTTTCCCTTGCAGTCTTTGCAGAACCCTATTCCTTTAAGGGGGCATTGATGCTACACCTTTGGCTAAAAATAAGCCCCAGTTCTGGACACAGGTGACCATGTGCATGGCGCCAGCCCATCAGGAAGATTGTCGATTTCTGGTGTTGCATAATTTACATGATGCTATCATGCTGGGTTTTCCGTGGTTGCAGGCACATAATCCTGTGTTGGATTGGAAATCTATGTCTGTGACTAGTTGAGGATGTCAGGGGGTTCATAATGACGTTCCTTTGATGTCAATCTCCTCTTCTTCCAATTCTGAAATTCCAGAGTTTTTGTCTGATTTTCAGGATGTATTCGATGAGCCCAAGTCCAGTTCCCTTCCACCGCATAGGGACTGTGATTGTGCGATTGACTTGATTCCAGGCTGTAAGTTTCCTAAGGGCTGACTTTTCATCCTGTCTGTGCCTGAACATACCGCCATGCGGAGTTATGTTAAGGAGTCTTTGGAGAAAGGACATATTCGGCCATCTTCTTCACCATTGGGAGCGGGATTTTTTTTTGTTGCTAAGAAGGATGGCTCCTTGAGACCCTGTATTGATTATCGCCTCTTGAATAAGATCACGGTCAAGTTTCAATACCCTTTACCTCGGCTTTCTGATTTGTTTGCTAGGATTAAGGGGCTAGTTGGTTTACGAAGATTGACCTTCGGGGGGCATACAATCTTGTTCGTCTTAAGCAGGGTGATGAATGGAAAACTGCGTTTAATACGCCCGAAGGCCATTTTGAATACCTTGTGATGCCATTCGGGCTCTCTAATGCTCCATCTGTTTTTCAGTCCTTCATGCACGATATCTTCCGGACTTATCTTGATAAATTCATGATTGTATATTTGGATGACATTTTATTTTTTTCCGATGATTGGGAGTCTCATGTGAAACAGGTCAGGATGGTATTTCAGATCCTTCGTGATAATGCTTTGTTTGTGAAGTGGTCTAAATGTCTCTTTGGAGTGCAGAAGGTTTCTTTTTTGGGCTTCATTTTTTCTCCCTCATCTATAGAGATGGATCCGGTTAAGGTTCAGGCCATTCATGATTGGATTCAACCCACATCTGTGAAGAGCCTTCAGAAATTTTTGGGCTTTGCTAATTTTTATCGCCGTTTCATTGCTAACTTCTCCAGTGTGGTTAAACCCCTGACCGATTTGACGAAGAAAGGCGTTGATGTGACGAATTGGTCCTCTGCGGCTGTCTCTGCCTTTCAGGAGCTTAAACGCCGATTTACTTCTGCCCCGGTGTTGCGTCAACCGGATGTTTCTCTTCCGTTTCAGGTTGAGGTTGACGCTTCTGAGATTGGGGCAGGGGCCGTTTTGTCTCAGAGGGATCCTGTTGGTTCCTTGATGAAACCGTGTGCCTTCTTTTCCTGTAAGTTTTCGCCCGCTGAATGCAATTATGATGTCGGCAATTGGGAGTTGTTGGCTATGAAGTGGGCGTTTGAGGAGTGGCGACATTGGCTCGAGGGAGCTAAGCACCGTATTGTGGTCTTGACCGATCATAAAAATCTGATTTACCTCGAGTCCGCCAGGTGGCTGAATCCTAGACAGGCTCGATGGTCCTTGTTTTTTTCCCGTTTTGATTTCGTGGTCTCGTATCTTCCGGGTTCTAAGAATATTAAGGCTGATGCCCTCTCTAGGAGTTTTTTGCCTGATTCTCCTGAAGTCCTTGAACCGGTCGGCATTCTGAAAGAAGGGGTGGTCCTTTCTGCAATCTCCCCTGATTTATGACGGGTTCTTCAGGAATTTCAGGCTGACAAACCTGACCGCTGTCCAGTGGGGAAACTGTTTGTTCCTGATAGATGGACTAGTAGAGTGATTTCTGAGGTTCATTGTTCTGTGTTGGCTGGCCATCCTGGTATTTTTGGTACCAAAGATTTGGTTGGTAGGTCCTTTTGGTGGCCTTCTTTGTCACGTGATGTGCGTTCTTTTGTGCAGTCCTGTGGGACTTGTGCTCGGGCCAAGCCTTGTTGTTCCCGTGCTAGTGGGTTGCTTTTGCCTTTGCCGGACCCTGAGAGGCCCTGGACGCATATTTCTATGGATTTTATTTCTGATCTTCCGGTTTCCCAGAAGATGCCTGTCATCTGGGTTGTTTGTGACCGGTTCTCTAAGATGGTCCATTTGGTGCCTTTGCCTAAATTGCCTTCCTCTTCTGATTTGGTTCCGTTGTTTTTTCAGCATGTGGTTCGTTTGCATGGTATTCCGGAGAATATTGTGTCCGACAGAGGTTCCCAGTTTGTTTCTCGGTTTTGGCGGGCCTTTTGTGCTAAGCTGGGCATTGATTTGTCTTTTTCTTCCGCATTTCATCCTCAGACAAATGGCCAGACCGAGCGAACTAATCAGTAGTGTTGAGCATTCCGATGCTGCAAGTATCGGGTATCGGCCGATACTTGCTGTATCGGAATTCCGATACCGGGATTCCGATACTCTTGTGGTATCGGGTATCGGGTATCGGAACAACATTAATGTTAAAATGTGTAAAATAGAGAATTAAAATAAAAAATATCGCTATACTCACCTGTCCGACGCAGCCGGGACCTCAGCGCAGGAACCGGCAGCGTTGTTTGTTTAAAATTCCCGCTTTTACATGGTTACGCGAAGTCCCGGCTTGTGATTGGTCAGGGCGGCCATGTTGCCGGGCCGCGGACCAATCACAGCAAGCCGTGACGAAAATACGTCACGGCTTGCTGTGATTGGTCCGCGTCCCGGCAACATGGCCGCCATTAACCAATCACAAGCCGTGACGTCACGGGAGGCTGGAAACGCGCTCATTTTAAAAAGGGCGCGTGTCCAGCCTCCCGTGACGTCACGGCTTGTGATTGGTTGCGTCGCGGTCAACCAATCACAAGCCGGGAGGCTGGACACGCGCCCATTTCAAAATGAGCGCGTCCAGCCTCCCGGCTTGTGATTGGTTGATCGCGGCGCAACCAATCACAAGCCGTGACGTCACGGGAGGCTGGACACGCGCCCATTTCAAAATGAGCGCGTCCAGCCTCCCGGCTTGTGATTGGTTGATCGCGGCGCAACCAATCACAAGCCGTGACGTCACGGGAGGCTGGACACGCGCCCATTTTAAAATGAGCGCGTGTCCAGCCTCCCGTGACGTCCCGGCTTGTGATTGGTCAGGGCGGCCATATTGCCGGGACGCGGACCAATCACAGCAAGCCGTGACGTAATTTCGTCACGGCTTGCTGTGATTGGTCCGCGTCCCGGCAACATGGCCGACCTGACCAATCACAAGCCGGGAATTCACGTAACCAAGTAATAGCGCGATTTTTAAACAAACAACGCTGCCGGTTCCCTCGCTGAAGTCCCGGCTGCGTCGGACAGGTGAGTATAGCAATATTTTTTATTTTAATTCTTTCTTTTACACATTTATATGGTTCCCAGGGCCTGAAGGAGAGTTTCCTCTCCTTCAGACCCTGGGAACCATCAGGGATACCGTCCGATACATGAGTCCCATTGACTTGTATTGGTATCGGGTATCGGTATCGGATTGGATTCCGATACTGTGACGGTATCGGCCGATACTTTCCGATACCGATACTTTCAAGTATCGGACGGTATCGCTCAACACTAGTGTTGAGCGATACCGTCCGATACTTGAAAGTATCGGTATCGGAAAGTATCGGCCGATACCGTCACAGTATCGGAATCCAATCCGATACCGATACCCGATACCAATACAAGTCAATGGGACTCAAGTATCGGACGGTATCCCTGATGGTTCCCAGGGTCTGAAGGAGAGGAAACTCTCCTTCAGGCCCTGGGAACCATATAAATGTGTAAAAGAAAGAATTAAAATAAAAAATATCGCTATACTCACCTGTCCGACGCAGCCGGGACTTCAGCGAGGGAACCGGCAGCGTTGTTTGTTTAAAAATCGCGCTATTACTTGGTTACGTGAATTCCCGGCTTGTGATTGGTCAGGTCGGCCATGTTGCCGGGACGCGGACCAATCACAGCAAGCCGTGACGAAATTACGTCACGGCTTGCTGTGATTGGTCCGCGTCCCGGCAATATGGCCGCCCTGACCAATCACAAGCCGGGACGTCACGGGAGGCTGGACACGCGCTCATTTTAAAATGGGCGCGTGTCCAGCCTCCCGTGACGTCACGGCTTGTGATTGGTTGCGCCGCGATCAACCAATCACAAGCCGGGAGGCTGGACGCGCTCATTTTGAAATGGGCGCGTGTCCAGCCTCCCGTGACGTCACGGCTTGTGATTGGTTGCGCCGCGATCAACCAATCACAAGCCGGGAGGCTGGACGCGCTCATTTTGAAATGGGCGCGTGTCCAGCCTCCCGGCTTGTGATTGGTTGACCGCGACGCAACCAATCACAAGCCGTGACGTCACGGGAGGCTGGACACGCGCCCTTTTTAAAATGAGCGCGTTTCCAGCCTCCCGTGACGTCACGGCTTGTGATTGGTTAATGGCGGCCATGTTGCCGGGCCGCGGACCAATCACAGCAAGCCGTGACGTATTTTCGTCACGGCTTGCTGTGATTGGTCCGCGGCCCGGCAACATGGCCGCCCTGACCAATCACAAGCCGGGACTTCGCGTAACCATGTAAAAGCGGGAATTTTAAACAAACAACGCTGCCGGTTCCTGCGCTGAGGTCCCGGCTGCGTCGGACAGGTGAGTATAGCGATATTTTTTATTTTAATTCTCTATTTTACACATTTTAACATTAATGTTGTTCCGATACCCGATACCACAAGAGTATCGGAATCCCGGTATCGGAATTCCGATACAGCAAGTATCGGCCGATACCCGATACTTGCAGCATCGGAATGCTCAACACTACTCAACACTACTAATCAGACTTAAGAAACTTATCTGAGATGCTTTGTGTCTGCTGATCAGGATGATTGGGTGGCTTTCTTGCCATTGGCCGAGTTTGCCCTTAATAATAGGGCTAGTTCGGCTACTTTGGTTTCGCCCTTCTTTTGTAATTTTGGTTTTCATCCTCGTTTTTCTTCGGGGCAGGTTAAGCCTTCTGACTGTCCTGGTGTGGATTCTGTGGTTGACAGGTTGCAGCAGATTTGGGCTCATGTGGTGGACAATTTGGTATTGTCTCAGGAGGAGGCTCAACGTTTTGCTAACCGTCGTCGGTGTGTTGGTTCCTGGCTTCGGGTTGGGGATCTGGTCTGGTTGTCTTCCCGTCATGTTCCTATGAAGGTTTCTTCCCCTAAGTTTAAGCCTCGCTTTATTGGTGCTTATAGGATTTCTGAGATTATTAATCCGGTGTCTTTTCGATTGGCCCTTCCGGCTTCTTTTGCTATCCATAATGTCTTCCATAGATCTTTATTGCGGAAATATGTGGTGCCCGTTGTTCCCTCTGTTGATCTTCCGGCCCCTGTGTTGGTTGATGGGGAGTTGGAGTATGTGGTTGAGAAGATTTTGGATTCTCGCTTTTCGAGGCGGAGGCTTCAGTACCTTGTCAAATGGAAGGGTTATGGCCAGGAGGATAATTCTTGGGTTTTTGCCTCTGATGTCCATGCTGCTGATTTGGTCCGTGCCTTTCATCTGGCTCGTCCTGATCGGCCTGGGTGCTCTGGTGAGGGTTCGGTGACCCCTCCTCAAGGGGGGGGTACTGTTGTGAATTCTGCTCTTGGGTTCCCTCCGGTGGTTGTTGGTGGTAATGCAGTTGTCCCTGGGTTGCAATCCTGGGCAGGTGTCCCTGCTGATTGCAGCTCTGACTGGGATATTTAGGTGTGCAGGATTCATTAGCCCTTGCCAGTTGTCCATTGTTCTTGGAGGTTTTGCATCTCTGTCTGGTTCCTCCTGCCCTGCTGCCAAATCAGCAAAGATAAGTGTCTGGTTTTGTTTCTGCAGCACACATGCTGTGTGCTTTACAATTCAGTACTATTCAATGTTTTTTCTTGTCCAGCTTAGACTGTGTTTGGATATTTCAGTCAAGTTGGATTCTCAGGAGATGCAGATATGCATTCCATGTCTTTAGTTAGATGGTGGAATTTTTGTATTATCTGCTGTGGATATTTTTAGGGTTTTAATACTGACCGCTTAGTATTCTGTCCTATCCTTTCCTATTTAGCTAGCATGGCCTCTTTTGCTAAATCCTGATTTCTGCCTGCGTGTGTCTTTCCTCTAATACTCACAGTCAATATTTGTGGGAGGCTGCCTATCCTTTGGGGTTCTGCTCTGAGGCAAGATAGAATTCCCATTTCCACCTATAGGGGTATTTAGTTCTCCGGCTGTGTCGAGGTGTCTAGGATGTGTTAGGTACACCCCACGGCTACTTCTAGTTGCGGTGACAGTTTAGGGTTTGCGGTCAGTACAGGTTCCACCTACTCCTGAGAAAGTCTCATGCGGCTCCAAGGTCACCGGATCATAACAGGGCTGGTCTAGAAACCTGACCTCCAGACCAAAGCTATAAATTGGACCTGTATACAGAGAAACGTGTTCACATGTTAGGGCAGCCTGAGACGCAGATGAGTTCCACCAACTCCATTCACACCCCCCTCAGGGAGCAGAAAGCAAACCACCAGTTAGATGATATCTGTAAGTTTTCTCCTGTTTATTTTTATACTGTTTTGCATAAGTTGTATGTCTTTTTATTATCATATTTTGATACCTTTTTGTATTAAAGTATAAAACTTTAACAAGTTGAACCTTGAATGTTCTAAAAGAATCCATAGCCTAAGGTATGTGAGCCTTATAAGTGGAAGAAATTATTAGTATTAATATTTCCGGGACTCATTGACCGTGTATTCGATGAGTGGTGGCAGGGTGTATGAGCGGGTGTGTGGCCTGGGTCGGTGTGTGATTTATGCTCACATTACAGCATAGGACACAGGTTGAATGCTGGACTGAGAGTGGGGAGATAGATTAACCCTTGCAGGCACAACCCAAGTCATGTGCTGACAGCGGGCACGTGATGAATTAGTGACACCACAGAGAAGGGATCCGTGACGATTGGTGGCAGAGCGGTGGGATAAAATGATTTCTATTAGAGCATTAGTGCATGGTTTAAGCAATTATTCCCTGTACTAAAGAATTGGTATCCGTGTGAGGAGTGCACCAGTTCTACAAGGTTCAACTCAGTGCTTACTTAAACATACTTGCAGTTTCCCCTTCCGTTTTTCTTTTCTATCTTTTATTTGGAAAAGGCTGTTCATCAATATGGCAGCCCAGTACAAGAAGCAGAGCAAAGAGGCTCTGACCGGCCTCTGTGAGCAGAGAGGAACAGAGACGGCCGACAGATCCAGGGAGCTGCTGATTCGCTCAATGGTCGAGCAGGACATAGAGCAAAGTGCTGGAACATCTGGGCAAGGAGAGAGCCCACTGTTGTGAACTCTGTTTTTGGGCTCCCTCTTGTGGTCACAAGTGGTACTGTGTGAGTGCTGTCTTTGGGCTCCCTCTGGTGGTTCTTTGTGTCATTCTGCAGGTCTGAGGCTGGATCAGCTGTCTCGTTATCTGTTAGCTGGTTTCCTATTTAGCTCACCTGGACTATCAGTTGTTGCCTGCTGTCGATGTATTCAGTGCTATTTTGATCTTTCCTAAATTCCTTCGTTATCAGTCTCGCCAAGAGAAGCTAAGTTTCTGTTTGGTTATTTTTTGCTCATCAGTGTTCAATATGTTTCTTGGTTATTTATTTGTCCTTGTCCAGCTTGCTAATATGTGATTTCCTTGCTTGCTGGTAGCTCTAGGGGGCTGAGTTTCTCCCCTCACACCGTTAGTTGGTGTGGGGGTTCTTGAACTCTCAGCGTGGATATTTTGTATAGGGTTTTTTACTGACCGCACAGTTCCCTGCCTGTCTTCTGCTATCTAGTATTAGTGGGCCTCATTTGCTGAATCTGTTTTCATTTCTACATTTTGTATTTTCCCCGTACCTCACCGTTATTATTTGTTGGGGGCTTCCTATATCTTTGGGGTCATTTCTCTGAGGCAAGTGAGGTCTTACTTTCTCTATAGGGGTAGCAAGTTTCTCAGGCTGCGTCGAGACGTCCAGGAATTTAGGCACGTTCACCGGCTACCTTTAGTGTGTTTGGTTAGGATCAGGTTTTGCGGTCAGTCCAGTTACCACCTCCCTAGAGCTTGTTCTATGTTCAGTAACTTAGCTAGTCCTATCTGTGATCCTCAGCCACTAAGGATCATAACAGTACAGCAGGCCAAAAAGTGTTAAATGCATCGCAGAAGTGGGATAAGAGAAGTCCTGAGTACAATTTTTTTTTTTTACTCTCCCTTTGCTGCAGTCTGTCCAGCTTCTCTCATCCCCTTAATCTCTGGGTGGCTTTGAGTTCAGCTGCAGACATGGATATTCAGAGTCTGACTTCTAGTGTGGATCATCTTGCTGCAAGGGTGCAAAGCATTCAGGATTTTGTTGTTCGCAGTCCTATGTCTGAGCCAAAAGTATCTATTCCTGAGTTGTTTTCTGGAGATAGAGCTAGGTTTCTGAATTTTAAGAATAATTGTAAATTATTTCTTTCTTTGAGACCTCGTTCCTCTGGTGATTCCGCTCAGCAAGTTAGAATTGTTATCTCCCTGTTACGTGGCGACCCTCAAGATTGGGTTTTCTCCCTGGCACCAGGAGATCCTGCATTGCTGAATGTGGATGCGTTTTTTCTGGCACTTGGTTTGCTTTATGAGGAACCTAATCTTGAGAACCAGGCAGAAAAAGCTTTGCTGGCTCTCTCTCAGGACCAGGATGAAGCTGAGGTGTATTGTCAAAAATTTCGGAAATGGTCGGTGCTTACTCAATGGAATGAGTGTGCCCTGGCTGCAAATTTCAGAGAAGGTCTGTCTGAAGCCATTAAGAATGTTATGGTGGGGTTCCCCACGCCTGCAAGTCTGAATGACTCAATGGCTTTGGCCATTCAGATTGATCGGCGTTTGCGGGAGCGCAAATCTGCGCACCATCTGGCGGTGTTTTCTGAACAGAGACCTGAGTCTATGCAATGTGACCGAATTCTGACCAGAATTGAGCGGCAAAATCATAGACGTCAAAATGGGTTGTGCTTTTACTGTGATTCAACTCATGTTATCTCAGCATGCTCTAAGCGCGTAAAAAAAATCGCTAAATCTGTCACCGTTGGTACTATACAGCCTAAATTCATTTTGTCTGTTACTTTAATTTGTTCTTTGTCATCCTACTCGGTTATGGCTTTTGTGGATTCAGGTGCTGCCCTGAACCTGATGGATGTGTCGTTTGCCAGGCGCTGTGGTTTTGTCCTGGAGCCTTTGGAATTCCCTATTCCACTGAGGGGTATTGATGCTACACCATTGGCTGAGAATAAGCCTCAGTATTGGACTCAAGTGACCATGTGCATGACTCCTGTACATCAGGAGGTGATTCGCTTTCTTGTGCTGCATAATCTGCATGATGTGGTCGTTTTGGGTCTGCCATGGCTGCAGGCCCATAATCCAGTTCTGGATTGGAAAGCTATGTCTGTTTCAAGTTGGGGTTGCCAGGGGATTCATGGCGATGCTCCTTTGGTGTCAATTGCTTCTTCCACTCCTTCTGAGGTCCCTGAGTTTTTGTCGGACTACCAGGATGTATTTGATGAGCCCAGATCCGGTGCCCTGCCTCCTCACAGGGATTGTGATTGTGCTATAAATTTGATTCCTGGTAGTAAGTTCCCTAAGGGACGACTTTTTAATTTGTCTGTACCAGAACATGCCGCAATGCGGAGTTATATAAAGGAGTCTTTAGAGAAGGGACATATTCGCCCGTCCTCCTCCCCTCTTGGTGCAGGATTCTTTTTTGTGGCCAAGAAGGATGGTTCTCTGAGACCTTGTATAGATTATCGTCTTTTAAATAAAATCACGGTCAAATTTCAGTATCCTTTGCCATTATTATCTGATCTGTTTGCTCGGATTAAGGGGTCCAGTTGGTTCACCAAGATAGATCTTCGTGGTGCGTATAATCTTGTGCGTATTAAGCAGGGGGATGAATGGAAAACAGCATTTAATACGCCCGAAGGCCATTTTGAGTACTTGGTGATGCCTTTTGGACTCTCTAATGCTCCTTCTGTGTTCCAGTCCTTCATGCATGACATCTTCCGAGAATATCTGGATAAATTTATGATTGTGTATCTGGATGACATTTTGGTCTTTTCTGAGGACTGGGAGTCCCATGTGAAGCAGGTCAGGATGGTATTTCAGGTCCTGCGTGCTAATGCCTTATTTGTGAAGGGCTCAAAATGTCTCTTCGGAGTACAGAAGGTTTCCTTTTTGGGTTTTATTTTTTCTCCTTCTACTATTGAGATGGACCCAGTCAAGGTCCAGGCTATTCATGACTGGACTGAGCCTACATCTGTTAAGAGTCTTCAGATATTCTTGGGTTTTGCTAATTTTTACCGTCGCTTCATTGCTAATTTTTCTGGCGTGGTTAAACCCTTGACGGATTTGACCAAGAAGGGTTCTGATGTGACTAATTGGTCTCCTGCGGCAGTGGAAGCCTTTCGGGAGCTGAAGCGCCGGTTTTCTTCAGCTACAGTCTTATGTCAGCCTGATATCTCTCTTCCTTTCCAGGTCGAGGTGGATGCTTCTGAGATTGGAGCAGGGGCTGTTTTGTCGCAGAGAAGCTCTGATGGCTCTGTGATGAAGCCTTGTGCTTTCTTTTCAAGAAAGTTTTCGCCTGCCGAGCGGAATTATGATGTTGGTAATCGGGAGTTGTTGGCTATGAAGTGGGCATTTGAAGAGTGGCGACATTGGCTCGAGGGAGCTAGGCATCGTGTGGTGGTCTTGACTGATCACAAAAATCTGATTTATCTCGAGTCTGCCAAGCGCCTGAATCCTAGACAGGCTCGTTGGTCGTTGTTTTTCTCCCGTTTCAATTTCGTGGTCTCGTACCTGCCTGGTTCGAAGAACGTGAAGGCTGATGCCCTTTCTAGGAGTTTTGTGCCTGACTCTCCGGGAGTTTCAGAGCCGGCTGGTATCCTCAAAGAGGGAGTGATTTTGTCTGCCATTTCCCCAGATTTGCGACGAGTGCTGCAGAAATTTCAGGCTGATAGACCTGACCGTTGCCCACCAGAGAGACTGTTTGTCCCAGATAGATGGACCAGCAGAGTTATTTCCGAGGTTCAGTCTTCGGTGTTGGCAGGTCATCCTGGGATTTTTGGTACCAGAGATTTGGTGGCTAGGTCCTTCTGGTGGCCTTTCTTGTCGCGGGATGTGCGTTCCTTTGTGCAGTCCTGTGGGATTTGTGCTCGGGCTAAGCCTTGCTGTTCTCGTGCCAGCGGTTTGCTTTTGCCTTTGCCTGTCCCGAAGAGGCCTTGGACGCACATTTCCATGGATTTTATTTCAGATCTTCCAGTATCCCAGAGAATGTCTGTCATCTGGGTGGTGTGTGATCGTTTTTCCAAAATGGTCCATTTGGTGCCCTTGCCTAAGTTGCCTTCCTCCTCCGATTTGGTTCCTTTATTTTTTCAGAATGTGGTTCGCTTGCACGGCATCCCTGAAAATATTGTGTCTGACAGAGGATCCCAGTTTGTGTCCAGATTTTGGTGATTTTTTGTGCTAAGATGGGCATTGATTTGTCTTTTTCGTCGGCCTTCCATCCTCAGACGAATGGCCAAACCGAGCGAACTAATCAGACCTTGGAAACTTATTTAAGATGTTTTGTTTCTGCTGATCAGGATGATTGGGTGACTTTTTTGCCATTGGCCGAGTTTGCCCTTAATAATCGGGCTAGTTCTGCTACTTTGGTTTCGCCTTTTTTCTGCAATTCTGGTTTTCATCCTCGTTTTTCCTCGGGTCAGGTTGAGCCTTCTGACTGTCCGGGGGTGGATTCTGTGGTGGATAGGTTGCAGCAGATTTGGAACCATGTGGTGGACAATTTGAAGTTGCCACAGGAGAAGGCTCAGCGCTTTGCCAACCGCCGTCGCGGTGTTGGTCCCCGACTTCGTGTTGGGGATTTGGTATGGCTGTCTTCTCGGTCTGTTCCTATGAAGGTTTCCTCTCCTAAATTCAAGCCTCGCTTCATCGGTCCTTATAAGATTTTGGAAATCCTTAACCCGGTGTCTTTTCGTTTGGACCTCCCAGCATCGTTTGCCATTCATAATGTCTTCCATAGGTCTTTGTTGCAGAGGTATTTGGTGCCTGTGGTTCCTTCTGTTGAGCCTCCTGCTCCGGTGCTGGTTGAGGGCGAATTGGAGTACGTGGTGGAGAAGATCTTGGATTCTCGTGTTTCCAGACGGAGGCTTCAGTATTTAGTTAAGTGGAAGGGCTATGGTCAGGAGGATAATTCCTGGGTTGTCGCCTCTGATGTTCATGCGGCCGATTTGGTCCGTGCCTTCCATGCGGCTCATCCTGATCGCCCTGGGGGTCTTGATGAGGGTTCGGTGACCCCTCCTCAAGGGGGGGTACTGTTGTGAACTCTATTTCTGGGCTCCCTCTTGTGGTCACAAGTGGTACTGTGTGAGTGCTGTCTTTCTGCAGGTTTGTGACTGGCATCAGCTGTCTCGTTATCTGTGGTCTGGTTTTCTATTTAAGCTCACTTGGACTCTCAGTTCATGCCTGCTGTCGTTGTATTCAGTGCTAGTCTGATTGCTCCTGTCTACATCCGTTATCAGTCTCTCCAAGAGAAGCTAAGTTTTGTTTGCTTATTTTTGCTCATCTGCGTTCAAGATGTGTCCTAGTATATGATGTGTTTAGTCCAGCTTGCTAATATGTGATTTCCCTGCTTGATGGTGCTCTGGGGTGTTGATTTGCTCCCCCCACATCGTTAGTTGGTGTGGGGGGTCTCGCATTCTCTGCGTGGATATTTTTGCATAGGGTTTTTTACTGACCGCACAGATCCCTGGCTATTTTCTGCTATCTAGCGTTAGCGGGCCTCATTTGCTTAATCTGTTTCATCTCTGCGTTTGTCTTTTCCTCTTAACTCACCGTTATTATTTGTGGGGGCTTCTATTTCTTAGGGGTTATTTCTCTGAGGCAAGTGAGGTCTGTACTTTCTCTTTAGGGGTAGTCAGTTTCTCAGGCCGTGAAGAGACGTCTAGGATTTCAGGATACGTTCCACGGCTACCTTTAGTGTGTTTGGTTAGGATCAGGTTTTGCGGTCAGTCCAGTTACCACATCCCCAGAGCTCGTCCTATTATCTCTCACTTAGCTGGTTAGATTTGTGATCCTAAGCCACTGGGATCATAACACTGTACATAAGCGGCTAAATTATGTTAATTATGTTGTGACACTAGATGAGCATGCAAAGCGTCAGAAAGTATTTCATGTGAATATGCTGAAGGCTCATCATGACAGGGAGACCTGTGTCTTACCTGTCTATAGCCTTCCTGAAGAAGGGGATGCCGATCTGTTACTAGATGTGGGGGCTGGGACTCAGTACATGGAGTCCCTGGAGACAGCAGCGTTTAACCCTGAGCAATCCCACAGTCAGAGGTCTGAGCTGATGGGGGCGCTCAGCGAGTTCACCGAAGTCTTCACAGGGGAGCCTGGGAGGATGCACTTAGCAGCTCACCATGTGGACACTGGGACTAATCCCCCAGTACGGTAGTCTGCATACCGGGTGTCAGCAGAGGTAAAGGCACACATGAGGGAACAGGTAGAGGAGATGCTGAACCTCAAGGTAATACAAATATCCCAGAGTGCCTGGGCTTCGCCTGTGGTTCTTGTCCCAAAAAAGGACCATACTACCCGGTTCTGTGTAGACTACAGGAAATTAAATGTACTGACTACATGTGAGGACTACCCCAAGCCGAGGATAGACGAGCTGTTGGAGCAGTTAGCTAAAACATCGTACCTCACCATCATGGACCTAAGTAGGGGATACTGGCAGGTACCCTTGCCAAGAGAAGTGGCTTATGCCACCATTTAAAAAGGAGTGTTTGGCAATTGTGTGGGCTCTGCAGAAGCTGCAACCATACCTCTATGGGCGCAACTTCACCGTGATCACAGATCATAACCCATTGAGTTGGCTCAACAGAGTAGTTGGGGACAACGGGAAATTGCTTAGATGGAGTCTGAAATTACAGCAATATGATTTCACAATTCAGCATAAGAAGGGAGTCGATCATGGCAATGCTGATGGCCTATCTCGCCAAGGTTGGGCAGAACCAGATACGTGCTCGGGAGCTGACCTGTAAGTCAACCACCATGTACGTTCGTAAGGAGGGAGGTGTGGTGAAATATGTGTATATACAGTACAGACCAAAAGTTTGGACACACCTTCTAATTTAAAGATTTTTCTGTATTTTCATGACTATGAAAATTGTAAATTCACACTGAAGGCAATAAAACTATGAATTAACACATGTGGAATTATATACTTAACAAAAAAGTGCGAAACAACTGAAAATAGGTTCTTCAAAGTAGCCACCTTTTGCTTTGATGACTGCTTTGCACACTCATGGCATCCTCTTGATGAGCTTCAAGAGGTAGTCACCGGAAATCGTTTTCACTTCACAGGTGTGCCCTGTCAGGTTTAATAAGTGGGATTTCTTGCCTTATAAATAGGGTTAGGACCATCAGTTGTGTTGAGCAGAAGTCTGGTGGATGCACAGCTGATAGTCCTACTGAATAGACTGTTAGAATGTGTATCATGGCAAGAAAAAAGCAACTAAGTAAAGAAAAATGAGTGGCCATCATTACTTTAAGAAATGAAGGTCAGTCAGTCCGAAAAATTGGAAAAACTTTGAAAGTGTCCCCAAGTGCAGTTGCAAAAACCAACTAGCACAACAAAGAAACTGGCTCACATGAGGACCGCCCCAGGAAAGGAAGACCAAGAGTCACCTCTGCTTCTGAGGATAAGTTTATCTGAGCCACCAGCCTCAGAAATCACAGGTTAACAGCAGCTCGGATTAGAGACCAGGTTAATGCCACACAGAGTTCTAGCAGCAGACACATCTCTACAACAACTGTTAAGAGGAGACTTTGTGCAGCAGGCCTTCATGGTAAAATAGCTGCTTGGAAACCACTGCTAAAGACAGGCAACAAGCAGAAGAGACTTGTTTGGGCTAAAGAACACAAAGAATGGACATTAAACCAGTGCAAGTCTGTGCTTTGGTCTCATGAGTCCAAATTTGAGATCTTTGGTTCCAACCACCGTGTCTTTGTGTGACGCAGAAAAGGTGAACGGATGGACTATACATGCCTGGTTCCCACCGTAAAGCATGGAGGAGTGTAATGATCCCAGTGGCTTAGGATCACAAATCTAACCAGCTAAGTCAGAGACAATAGGACGAGCTCTGGGGATGTGGTAACTGGACTGACCGCAAAGCTGATCCTAACCAAACACACTAAAGGTAGCCGTGGAACGTTTCCTGAAATCCTGGACGTCTTTTCACGGCCTGAGAAACTGACTACCCCTAGAGATAAAGTAAGACCTCACTTGCCTCAGAGAAATAACCCCAAAGAAATGGAACAGCCCCCCACAAATAATAACGGTGAGTTAAGAGGAAAAGACAACTGCAGAGATGAAACAGGTTAAGCAAATGAGGCCCGCTAACACTAGATAGCAGAAAATAGCAAGGGATCTGTGCGGTCAGTAAAAAACCTATACAAAAATATCCACGCAGAGAATGCAAGAACCCCCACACCAACTAACGATGTGGGGGGAGCAACTCAGCACCCTAGAGCTACCAGCAAGCAGAGAAATCACATATTAGCAAGCTGGACAAAACTCATAATATTCTAGGAACATATTGAACACAGATGAGCAAGAATAAGCAAACAGAACTTAGCTTCTCTTGAAGAGACTGGTAACGGATGTAGACAGGAGCAAACAGAATAGCACTGAATACAACGACAGCAGGCATAGACTGAGATTCCAAGTGAGCTTAAATAGAAAACCAGCCCACAGATAACGAGACAGCTGATGCCAGTCACAAACCTGCAGAAAGACAGCGCTCACACAGTACCACTTGTGACCACAAGAGGGAGCCCAGAAATAGAGTTCACAACAGTACCCCCCCTTTGAGAAGGGGTCACCGAACCCTCATCAAAACCCCCAGGGTGATCAGGACGAGCCACATGGAAGGCACGAACCAAATCGGCCGCATGAACATCAGAGGCGACAACCCAGGAATTATCCTCCTGACCATAGCCCTTCCACTTAACCAAATACTGAAGCCTCCATCTAGAAATACGAGAATCCAAGATCTTCTCCACCACGTACTCCAATTCGCCCTCCACCAGCACCGGGGCAGGGGGCTCAACAGAAGGAACCACAGGCACCACATACCTCCGCAACAAAGACCTATGGAACACGTTATGAATGGCAAACGACGCTGGGAGGTCCAAACGAAATGACACCGGGTTAAGGATTTCCAAAATCTTATAAGGACCGATGAAGCGAGGCTTGAATTTAGGAGAGGAAACCTTCATAGGAACATACCGAGAAGACAGCCATACCAAATCCCCAACACGAAGTCGGGGACCCACACCGCGACGGCGGTTGGCAAAGCGCTGAGCCTTCTCCTGTGACAACTTCAAATTGTCCACCACATGGTTCCAAATCTGCTGCAACCTATCCACCACAGAATCCACCCCAGGACAGTCAGAAGGTTCAACCTGACCCGAGGAAAAACGAGGATGAAAACCAGAATTGCAGAAAAAAGGCGAAACCAAAGTAGCAGAACTAGCCCGATTATTAAGGGCAAACTCGGCCAATGGCAAAAAAGTCACCCAATCATCCTGATCAGCAGAAACAAAACATCTTAAATAAGTTTCCAAGGTCTGATTAGTTCGCTCGGTTTGGCCATTCGTCTGAGGATGGAAGGCCGACGAAAAAGACAAATCAATGCCCATCTTAGCACAAAAGATCCGCCAAAATCTGGACACAAACTGGGATCCTCTGTCAGACACAATATTTTCAGGGATGCCGTGCAAGCGAACCACATTCTGAAAAAATAGAGGAACCAAATCGGAGGAGGAAGGCAACTTAGGCAAGGGCACCAAATGGACCATTTTAGAAAAACGATCACACACCACCCAGATGACAGACATTCTCTGAGAGACTGGAAGATCCGAAATAAAATCCATGGAAATGTGCGTCCAAGGCCTCTTCGGGACAGGCAAAGGCAAAAGCAAACCGCTGGCACGAGAACAGCAAGGCTTAGCCCGAGCACAAATCCCACAGGACTGCACAAAGGAACGCACATCCCGCGACAAGGAAGGCCACCAGAAGGACCTAGCCACCAAATCCCTGGTACCAAAAATCCCAGGATGGCCTGCCAACACCAAAGAATGAACCTCGGAAATAACTCTGCTGGTCCATCTATCTGGGACAAACAGTGTCTCTGGTGGGCAACGGTCAGGTTTATCCGCCTGAAATTTCTGCAGCACTCGTCGCAAATCTGGGGAAATGGCAGACAAAATCACTCCCTCTCTGAGGATACCAGCCGGCTCTGAAACTCCCGGAGAGTCAGGCACAAAACTCCTAGAAAGAGCATCAGCCTTCACGTTCTTCGAACCAGGCAGGTACGAGACCACGAAATCGAAACGGGAGAAAAACAATGACCAACGAGCCTGTCTAGGATTCAGCCGCTTGGCAGACTCGAGATAAATCAGATTTTTGTGATCAGTCAAGACCACCACACGATGCTTAGCTCCCTCGAGCCAATGTCGCCACTCCTCAAATGCCCACTTCATAGCCAACAACTCCCGATTACCAACATCCTAATTCCGCTCAGCAGGCGAAAACTTTCTTGAAAAGAAAGCACAAGGCTTCATCACAGAGCCATCAGAGCTTCTCTGCGACAAAACAGCCCCTGCTCCAATCTCAGAAGCATCAACCTCGACCTGAAAAGGAAGAGAGACATCAGGCTGACACAAAACTGGAGCCGAAGAAAACCGGCGCTTCAGCTCCCGAAAGGCTTCCATGGCCGCAGGAGACCAATTAGTCACATCAGAACCCTTCTTGGTCAAATCCGTCAAGGGTTTAACCACGCCAGAAAAATTAGCAATGAAGCGACGGTAAAAATTAGCAAAACCCAAGAACTTCTGAAGACTCTTAACAGATGTAGGCTGAGTCCAGTCATGAATAGCCTGGACCTTGACTGGGTCCATCTCAATAGTAGAAGGAGAAAAAATAAAACCCAAAAAGGAAACCTTCTGTACTCCGAAGAGACATTTTGAGCCCTTCACAAATAAGGCATTAGCACGCAGGACCTGAAATACCATCCTGACCTGCTTCACATGGGACGCCCAGTCCTCAGAAAAGACCAAAATGTCATCCAGATACACAATCATAAATTTATCCAGATATTCTCGGAAGATGTCATGCATGAAGGACTGGAACACAGAAGGAGCATTAGAGAGTCCAAAAGGCATCACCAAGTACTCAAAATGGCCCTCGGGCGTATTAAATGCTGTTTTCCATTCATCCCCCTGCTTAATGCGCACAAGGTTATACGCACCACGAAGATCTATCTTGGTGAACCAACTGGACCCCTTAATCCGAGCAAACAGATCAGATAATAATGGCAAAGGATACTGAAATTTGACCATGATTTTATTTAGAAGACGATAATCTATACAAGGTCTCAGAGAACCATCCTTCTTGGCCACAAAAAAGAATCCAGCACCAAGAGGGGAGGAGGACGGGCGAATATGTCCCTTCTCTAAAGACTCCTTTATATAACTCCGCATTGCGGCATGTTCTGGTACAGACAAATTAAAAAGTCGTCCCAGGCCTAGAGTCAAGCTGCCTCTGACCAACTGAAGGTCTACCTGGAAATAGGAATCATTGGTCCTCGCACATCGCCTTGCAATACCCCGCTTTTCCCCGTCAAGAAAAAGACTGTAAAAGGAGAGCCAGCCAAGTTCAGAATGGTATATGACCTGAGAGCTGTGAATGACGCCACGGTGTTTGAAACTGAAATTATGCCGAATCCGCACACTCTGCTCTCAAATGTGCCTGCCACAGCAAAAGTGTTCACAGTGAACAACCTGGCTAATGTTTTCTCCAGTGTTCCCCTTCATCCGGAAGACCAGTTCCTGTTTGCCTTAATGCACCAGGGGGGACACCACGCATGGACAGTGATGCCACAGTGGGCCCAGAACAGCCCTTCACAGTTCACCAAAGCAATGTCCACAGTCCTCACCAACTGGGTCACAGAACATGCAGAAGTAACCCTGCTACAATACATGGACGATCTACTCCTTTGTGCAGTTGACTTTGACACGTGTAAAGCCCATTCCTTGTATCTCCTACTCTACCTGGCGGAGCAGCACTGCAAGATCTCAAAGAACAAAGTCCAGTGGTGTCTGAAGCGTTACGTTCCAGAGACACTATATTGCTCACCAGGTGAAACGCCTGACAGATGACCGGAAGACCACAGTGGAGAAGATGGTTCCACAGGCCTTCCTCAGCCCCGTTCCTCCTGACTGATGCAGCCTTCAGCTCGTTCAAGAAGTTAAAAGGCACAGTAGTCTCAGCGCCAGCACTAGGCCTATCTGACTACGAGAAGCCATTCCGTCTCTACTTGAGGAGGAAAAAAGGCCTTGCTACTGGAGTCATGACGCAGCTTCAGGGGGGAAAGCAGAGACTTTCGGACTACTTTTCAGCTTGCCTGGATCCAGTTGCAAGGGAAGCCTCTTCCTCCCGCATGAGAGCAGCAGTTGCAGCACACGCCCTCCTGGACAGGACTACTGACATCAGTGGAAAAACCATTGGAAATCCTGGCTCTGCATGACATCTCAGCAATCCTCAACCAAACCCAGCCAAAACATCTCTCCACCGCCAGGCATCTTCGCCTCCAGTGCTCTCTACTCCTGCCCGACAATGTCACCATTTCCAGATGCACAGTCCTCAACCCGTCCACTCTACTCCCACTCCCAAGGGGGGATACAGATATGGACCTTCAGATAAAAAGTCTGATCAGAATCTGCATGATACCTTCTGCAGGGATCTGAATTCGCTCCGGACGGATGACCATGATTGCTTCAGCATCATGCCACAGGAAACAGCAGGACTACCCAAGGTGGCAGAAGAGCCACTGACCAACCCAGAGTTGATCCTCTATGTGGAAGGCTCCAGATTTGCAGATGATGAAGAAAGATTCCACACGGGATGTGCAGTGACCAGCAATCAAGAGATCCTGTGGTCCAGAAGTCTGCTGCCCAGTCTGTCAGCCCAGGAAGCAGAACTGATAGCGCTGATGAAGGCCTACCAGATGGCAGAAGACAAGACTGAGAAAATGTATACCGATTCAAGGTACTCGCATGGCATAGCACACGACTTCGGACCCATCTGGGCTGCAAGGGATTTCATCACAGCAAGCAGAACAACCGTGAAGCATCATGGAGCCATTAAGGACCTGCTGAACACACTTCAACTTCCAAAAGTGGTGGCAGTACTAAAAGTCAAAGCGCATGGAAAACTAAACACAGTAGAGGCACGAGGCAACAACATGGCGGATATGGCAACCAAAGAAGCAGTCAAAGGAAGACAATATGGAAAAGTGGAAGAGGTCGTAGAGCCGGACGGCTACTACAGGACGGCTGAAGACAGGAAATCTGACAAGATGACGTCCTGTGATCTGCTCAAAAAAGCTGCAAGAGCAAGCCCCAAAGGACAAGAAGGAATGCTGGATGCAGAAGAGAGCAGCACATGAAGAAGGAAGGGTATACTCAATGGACTACAAACCCTGTTTACCCCGAAGCATGTACCTTATCGTGGTCCAGTGGGCACATGGGCCCACACACAGATTAAAGGCACAGATGAATGATCCGATTGGTGCTTACTGGTTCGCCCCAGAAATCTCCACCCTAACAGACAAGTTCATAAACAGCTGTCTGACCTGTGGCAAATGCAACCCTGGAAGAATGAAGAAAGTTCCCACACATCAACTTGCCAGACCACTGTACCCCCTTCCAGAGGATCCAGATAGACCACATCAAGATGCCGCCAAGTGGAGGATTCGAATATGCCCTTGTGGCCATGGACATGTTCTCAGGATGACAGCCAGAAGCTTTCCCAGTGAAGAACCAGTCAGCAAAGACTACTGCAAAGAAGCTACTCTCAGAGATGAGATATGCAGCTATGGGGTCCCAGAAGTGATAGAGAGTGACCAGGGACCCGCATTCGCAGCAAATCTCACACGAGAGATCTATTCAGCAGTAGGGTCAGACTTAGGCCTACACACTCCCAATCACACTACTCAGTGTTAGGCACACTTCCAGAGGCCCAGCAAAGCTGTCACTGTATGAAATTTTGTTTGTGTCTAGTCCCAGGTTAGGGGTATCTTTTCCCTCAGCAGCTGACTATGTAATATGATACTTTGTCTGCTTATGTAATTGAACTCACCAAGAAACTAGCTAACATCCATTCTCGAGTTTTTTTCTTCATTGCCAGATCCAGATTCAGTGTCCGGTATGCACTCCTAGAAGCCAGGAGACTGGGAGTTGGTGGAAAAAAGTTTGTAAGGAGAACACCACTCGTTCCCAGATTTGATGGTCCTGTTCAAGTGCTGCTGATGACACCAAACTCTGTGAAACTGGAGGGAAGACCCACTTGGATCCACTCATCGCATGGCAAGAAAGCTCCCCTACCAGAAGATGACACCCAAGCCAGAATGATGTTGTGGATGCCCTGCCTGACCGAACAGATGACCTACCTGATAAAGACTGCACATCGCTCAATACACCTGCTATTGACTAAGAGACTGATTGCAACGAACCCCCGTTAGGGACAGATCTCCTGACCGCCCATTTGCGAAAAGTCTGTACGGAGTGGGGCACAGGCGTTAGGCTTGTGTCAGTTCGCCGACAGCACAAAAGAGTTGCAGCGCTTTGGGACAGGAGGCTAGGATTAGGGCAAGTGATATCTAAGGGGGGCTTGTGATAGAAATATATATATCATGTAGATCTCACTTGCATGTATACCCCTCTATAATCATATATACTCATATGCTCACAGCTAATATATACATTATAATCAATGGTTTAAAATGGCTGACAAACTGATATAAGCCAGACAGACTGTATGGGGTTTTTCCATCTTAAAAACAGGAACTCGGGTCAGATGTCTGAAATAATGCCTAGAATATAGCTGAATCTTGCTGAAACGGCAGACCAACAGTGTCACATGTCTCAACTCTGTCCTACATGCAGAGAGCTCAATTCTAGTTGCTTAATCAGCTTAATCAGCAGTCATATGAGCATTAATCACAATATTCCATATATGTTTAGATAACCAATGACAGAGGAGCTAGACAATATGGTAATTAACTAACCACCCCTAACCACTCCTTTCTATGTGAAAATATAAAACTATGTATGTACAATAAAGTATCAGTATTGATGGAATGTTGTTCTACGATACGATACGATACGATACGATACACTTTATTGATCCCGTGGGAAATTATGGTATCACAGCAGCACAACTTACATCATAAGAATCATAAAATGAATTACATAATTGACATGACAGTTTGTTGACAGAGGACATTATACATTAGAATAGGACAAACACAGCGGGTGAACTGAAAAGTAGAAGGAATAAAGTAGACAATCCCCTTTATGATTTAACCCTAATGTTATTGTTGTACATCCCCATAGCAGTTGGCACAAACGATTTCCTAAATTTTTCCTTCTTACACCTCAGAAGTATTAGCCGGTTACTGAAGGTGCTCTTCTGTCTCATGAATAGCTCATATAGTGGATGTGCATTATTGTTCATGATTGCCATACACTTTTTCAGAGTTCTTCTCTCCACTACCTCCTCAAGAGAGTCCAGATTGCAGCCGACAGCAGAGCTTGCCTTTTTGATAAGCTTATTCAGCTTATTAGCATCAGAGGCCCGCACACTATTACCCCTGTCACTGTTATTGTTCTGTCACAGTTGTGTACAGTCCATTCTGTCACCCCTGTCACTGTTATTGTTCTGTCACAGTTGTGTACAGTCCATTCTTGATGAGCGCTCAAAATACTCAGTCTTATTGGGAGCGGCCACAGCACACACAGGGATATATTTATCCAACCCTAATATTTCCATAACAGGGGAACTTACTACCAGGAATCAAATTTATAGCACAATCACAATCCCTGTGAGGAGGCAGGGCACCGGATCTGGGCTCATCAACTACATCCTGGAAGTCCGACAAAAAATCAGGGACCTCAGAAGGAGTGGAAGAAGCAATTGACACCAAAGGAGCATCGCCATGAATCCCCTGGCAACCCCAACTTGAAACAGACATAGCTTTCCAATCCAGAACTGGATTATGGGCCTGCAGCCATGGCAGACCCAAAACGACAACATCATGCAGATTATGCAGCACAAGAAAGCGAATCACCTCCTGATGTACAGGAGTCATGCACATGGTCACTTGAGTCCAATACTGAGGCTTATTCTCAGCCAATGGTGTAGCATCAATACCCCTCAGTGGAATAGGGAATTCCAAAGGCTCCAGGACAAAACCACAGCGCCTGGCAAACGACACATCCATCAGGTTCAGGGCAGCACCCGAATCCACAAAAGCCATAACCGAGTAGGATGACAAAGAACAAATTAAAGTAACAGACAAAATGAATTTAGGCTGTATAGTACCAACGGTGACAGATTTAGCGATTTTTTTTACGCGCTTAGAGCATGCTGAGATAACATGAGTTGAATCACCACAGTAAAAGCACAACCCATTTTGACGTCTATGATTTTGCCGCTCAATTCTGGTCAGAATTCGGTCACATTGCACAGACTCAGGTCTCTGTTCAGAAAACACCGCCAGATGGTGCGTAAATTTGCGCTCCCGCAAACGCCGATCAATCTGAATGGCCAAAGCCATTAAGTCATTCAGACTTGCAGACGTAGGGAACCCCACCATAACATTCTTAATGGCTTCAGAAAGACCTTCTCTGAAATTTGCAGCCAGGGCACACTCATTCCATTGAGTAAGCACCGACCATTTCCGAAATTTTTGACAATACACCTCAGCTTCATCCTGGCCCTGAGAGAGAGCCAGCAAGGCCTTTTCTACCTGGTTCTCAAGATTAGGTTCCTCATAAAGCAGTCCAAGCGCCAGAAAAAACGCATCCACATTCAGCAATGCAGGATCTCCTGGCGCCAGGGAGAAAGCCCAATCTTGAGGGTCGCCGCGTAACAAGGAGATAACAATTTTAACTTGCTGAGCAGAATCACCAGAGAAACGAGGTCTCAAAGAAAGAAATAATTTACAATTATTCTTAAAATTCAGAAACCCAGATCTATCTCCAGAAAACAACTCAGGAATAGGTACTTTTGGCTCAGACATAGGACTGTGAACAACAAAATCCTGAATGCTTTGCACCCTTGCAGCAAGATGATCCACACTAGAAGTCAGACTCTGAATATCCATGTCTGCAGCTGAACTCAAAGCCACCCAGAGATTAAGGGGATGAGAGAAGCTGGACAGACTGCAGCAAAGGGAGAGGAAAAGAAAAAAAAATTGTACTCAGGACTTCTCTTATCCCACTTCTGCGATGCATTAAACACTTTTCAGGCCTGCTGTACTGTTATGATCCCAGTGGCTTAGGATCAAAAATCTAACCAGCTAAGTCAGAGACAATAGGACGAGCTCTGGGGATGTGGTAACTGGACTGACCGCAAAGCTGATCCTAATCAAAAACACTAAAGGTAGCCGTGGAACGTTTCCTGAAATCCTAGACATCTCTTCATGGCCTGAGAAACTGACTACCCCTAGAGATAAAGTAAGACCTCACTTGCCTCAGAGAAATAACCCCAAAGAAATAGAACAGCCCCCCACAAATAATAACGGTGAGTTAAGAGGAAAAGACAAACGCAGAGATGAAACAGGTTAAGCAAATGAGGCCCGCTAACACTAGATAGCAGAAAATAGCAAGGGATCTGTGCGGTCAATAGAAAACCCTATACAAAAATATCCACGCAGAGAATGCGAGAACCCCCACACCAACTAACGATGTGGGGGGAGCAACTCAGCACCCTAGAGCTACCAGCAAGCAGAGAAATCACATATTAGCAAGCTGGACAAAACTCATAATATTCTAGGAACATATTGAACACAGATGAGCAAGAATAAGCAAACAGAACTTAGCTTCTCTTGAAGAGACTGGTAACGGATGTAGACAGGAGCAAACAGAATAGCACTGAATACAACGACAGCAGGCATAGACTGAGATTCCAAGTGAGCTTAAATAGAAAACCAGCCCACAGATAACGAGACAGCTGATGCCAGTCACAAACCTGCAGAAAGACAGCACTCACACAGTACCACTTGTGACCACAAGAGGGAGCCCAGAAATAGAGTTCACAACAGAGGAGGTGTGATGGTGTGGGGGTGCTTTGCTGTTGACACTGTTGGGGATTTATTCAAAATTGAAGGCATACTGAACCAGCATGACTACCACAGCATCTTGCGCAGCGGCATGGTATTTCATCCGGTTTGCGTTTAGTTGGACCATCATTTATTTTTCAACAGGACAATGACCTCAAACACACCTCCAGGCTGTGTAAGGGCTATTTGAAAAAGAAGGAGAGTGATGGGGTGCTACGCCAGATCACCTCGCCTCCACAGTCACCAGACCTGAACCCAATTGAGATAGTTTGGAGTGAGCTGGACCGCAGAGTGAAGGCAAAAGGGCCAACAAGTGCTAAGCATCTCTGGGAACTCCTTCAAGATTGTTGAAAGACCATTTCCGGTGACTACCTCTTGAAGCTCATTAAGAGAATGCCAAGAGTGTGCAAAGCAGTAATCAAAGCAAAAGGTGGTTACTTTGAAGAACCTAGAATATAAGACATATTTTCAGTTGTTTCACACTTTTTTGTTAAGTATATAACTCCACATGTGTTAATTCATAGTTTTGATGCCTTCAGTGTGAATTTACAATTTTCATAGTAATGAAAATACAGAAAAATCTTTAAATGAGGTGTGTCCAAACTTTTGGTCTGTACTGTGTTTATATATATATATATATATATATATATATATATATATATATATATATATATATATATACAGTATGTGTGTATGTGTGCGTGTGCAGTGGACTATGTATAGATTTATTGTGTCACTGGCAATAATGTAACATCTGTCCTGAAAAGCTGCAGGTCTCACCCAGGTGTTCATATGTATTTTCCTGAGACAAGTAGACTTCTGTCTTCAATCTCACCAGGGGGTCCTGCTGGAAGCCAAGAAGAAAGGCAACATTTGACACCTCCTAGGTCTTGGAAGAGAGATGTTAATTACGGCCTGATAGTATCTCTGTGAGAACTTTTACACAAAGTATCTCAAGAGAAAATAAAATATTCATTGGGGGCGCGGCCATGGTCCAATCAAAAAACAAGCAATTATGATATTAACCTGAGGGGCTGGTCTAGAAACCTGACCTCCAGACCAAAGCTATAAAATGGACCTGTATGAAGAGAAACGTGTTCACATGTGAGGGCAGCCTGAGACGCTGATATGTTCCACCAACTCCATTCACCCCCCCTAAGGGAGCAGAAAGCAAACTACCAGTTAGATGATTTCTGTATGTTTTCTCCTGTTTATTTTTATATTGTTTTGCATAAGTTGTATGTCTTTTTATTATCATATTTTTATACCTTTTCGTACTGTAAGCACTGAACCTTTTTGTATTAAAGTATAAAACTTAAACAAGTTGAACCTTGAATGTTCTGAAAGAATCCATAGCCTAAGGTGTGCGAGCCTTATGAGTGGTAGACATTATTAGTATTAATATTTCTGGGACTCATTGCTCGTGTGTTCAATGAGTTGTGGCAGCGTGTATGAGCGGGTGTGTGCCCTGGGTCGATGTGTGATTTATGCTCCCATTACAGCATAGGACAGAGGTTGAATGCTGGACTGAGAGTGGGGAGATAGATTAACCCTTGCAGGCACAACCCCAGTCATGTGCTGAGAGCGGGCACGTGACGAATTAGTGACACCACAGAGAAGGGATCCGTGACACAATCCACTTATAAATTGGATTGAACTCGAACCAATGTTATACTATGTGGTGGTGCAAATCTGCATTTTTTTCTCATGCCAAATTGCCCTGAGGAAAACATTGCAGAATGATGCGAGTGCATCCGTGAATCGAACCGCACTCACCCATACAAGTCTGTGGATGTTGTCTGAGTGCAGTCTGATTACTGTGGATGCCAGCAATGGAGGAGATGGTGAAATTACTTTGTTCATCTCCTCCGCACCTGTGCTGTGATTCTATCATGCAAGAAAATTGAAGCACAGAGCTCTGATGCTAGAATCAGACTCTGACAGTTTGAGCCAAGTGTCATTTGCTTAATTGGCCCTGATTCTCTGATGCATGAGAGAATCGACGGCTGTGTGATCTCAGCCTTAGGCTGGAGTCACACACAATGTATAAAAATAAGGTGTTAGGACTGGCGGAACATAATGTCCTAACTATTGACAAACATTACAAACCACAGGTACTCGAGCGGCCCGGGACTTAGGTACCGCTCGAGAAACCTCCATGGCCTCATGGGAGTCGGATGCCTGAACGGAAGATTCTAGAGGTCTGGTGAAGGTGGGAGCCAGCCGGAACCTCTGCTCGTTAAAACGGAGGTCGATGCAGGTAGATATTGTAATAAGCTCCACCAGTGTGGCGGGAATCTCCCTGGTGGCCAAGGCATCCTTCACATGGTCTGCCAGTCCTTTCCAGAGCACCGGAATAAGGACTTTATCCGGCCTCTCCAGCTCTGAGACAAGAGTCCGTAATTGGACGGCGAACTAGCTGACTATGGACGAACCCTGTGTTATTGCCAACAGTTGGAGTGCTGTATCGTGGGTGACACAAGGTCCTAAAAAGACTTGTTTCAGAGAGTCCAGGAAGAGGGGAGCACTCTGCACCACGC
This sequence comes from Ranitomeya variabilis, assembly GCF_051348905.1. Taxonomy (NCBI): domain Eukaryota; kingdom Metazoa; phylum Chordata; class Amphibia; order Anura; family Dendrobatidae; genus Ranitomeya; species Ranitomeya variabilis. The sequence continues at coordinate 317,486,969 of NC_135235.1, forward strand.
GATCATCACGCTCCCACAGCGGCGTTGCCCACTCCAACGCCCTGCCCGACAAAAGGGATAAGATAAAGCCCACTTTCGCCCGTTCTGTAGGAAAACGTGCAGCCAGAAGCTCTAGATATATGGACCACTGACGCACGAATCCCCGACATAGCTTTCTGTCACCAGCAAACTTGTCTGGAAGTGGGAGACGGGATAAAGTTGGAGCAGGGGTGGCAGAGGACAAACTGGCTGCAGCTACACTTGCAGCCTGAACAGCGACTGTGGTAACATCCACAGCTGAGCTTGTGCATTCTACAGCCGCCAACCTACCCTCCAGCTGCTGGATGTACCGCTGTAGATGCTGATCGTCCGCCATTTACTAGCCACACCCTGGCGCTAGTGTTCTGTTAGGACTGGTGGAACGCACCGAGTAAATAGTGAGATGATATTTGGTGCGTTCGCAGCCCGGGGTCCACTGTGCAGGAAAGAACCTGCTGCTGGCAAATGGTGGCACTATATGGCGGTGGAAGCGAACTCTGTTACATCACAGGGTCGCGGTACCGCACAAAGAGCGCAAGCAAGGAGTCACAGAACTCAATCCCAAGACTCGGGAATAGAGTTCGTCTAGACCACTTGCGCTCGACACCACTACTGGGTGTCAGACTATAACAAATAATAGTAAATGAAAGCACAAGAGTGCGAGCAGTGCCACACTGGCAGACGCCACCAACCACCCAGACTTGGGTTAGAGAAGCGCTCTATTAGCACACGGCGCCACACTGGCGGTCACAGCAATAGACGCTGTATCGTATGTTTTAACATTGATAGCTTAGTCGGGCGCTAGACAGCAGACATCCACCTTTTGCGAGCAGTCATACACAAGGGAGGGGATGTTTAAAGAACGACTTGCAATCATCAACACACACACGTTTTCAAATGTACACTAGTGCATGGCTGTGCGGTCATGCGAACCTTTTATAGCTGCGGCAAGTACAGGACCTTCCCAGAAGGACCAATGGGAGGCTGCCACCGAGGTTGAGCACCTTCAGGACCTTCCTAGAGGACCAATGGGATTTGCTGCAGTATCTGAGCATGTGACCCTTGATCTCCAATGAGAGATCTTACCCTGGGCATGCTCAGAAGGGGAAAAGTAGGACTTAGTCCCAAAAACGTCTGCTCGCCGCTGCCCAGTACTGGCTACAATGGCAGTAGCTGGAAAAGCAGCAGTAACCCTTTGCACAGACAGATTCAGACTGAGCGAGACGCTGGGACCGAGGTCTCCACTAAGCAGACTCCACAGTGGCAGGAGAAGAATGGGAGACTGCAGCGGAGATGGACCAAGATTCCCCCTGTGCAGAAGCGGGAACTCGACCCCCAACATAAGGTCCATTTTTAACAGACCAAATACGCAGAAATGTTCCCTGAACAGTGATCAATATGCCATCTGTAGGCAGGGTGTGGCTGCGTATTTTCCACATGTAAACATCCGTACAGCGAGATTTTCTCGCCGGCTTGCGACATGGAATGGATCCATGGGCTCAAATATTCGTGAAAACATACTGTATATACAGTCTATATATATATACATATGTCAGTGAAACACATATATATATTTATTTATATTTATATTTCATACAGAGCTAGATAGCAGAAAAGCCGGTAATTCAATTGCCGGCTTTTGCTATCTCCTTATCAAACCCGACAGGATATGAGACATGGTTTATATACAGTAAACCATTTCATATCCCTTATTTTTTTTAGATATTCCTCACTACTAGTGTTGAGCGATACCTTCCGATATTTGAAAGTATCGGTATCGGATAGTATCGGCCGATATCCGAAAAATATCGGATATCGCCGATACCGATACCCGATACCAATACAAGTCAATGGGACACAAATATCGGAAGTGATCCTGGATGGTTCCCAGGGTCTGAAGGAGAGGAAACTCTCCTTCAGGCCCTGGGATCCATATTCATGTGTAAAATAAAGAATAAAAATAAAAAATAGGGATATACTCACCCTCAGACGCGCCCTGGTTGTAACCGCTGCAACCGGCAGCCTCCGTTCCTAAGAATGAGCGCGTGAAGGACCTTCGATGACGTTGCGGCTTGTGATTGGTCGCGTGACTGCTCATGTGACCGCTCACGTGACCAATCACAAGCCGCGACGTCATCGAAGGTCCTTCACGCGCTCATTCTTAGGAACGGAGGCACCGCTAAGAGCAGGGGCCGCCAGAGGGGTGAGTATATCAATATTTTTTATTTTTATTCTTTATTTTACACATGCATCCCGATACCGATTCCCGATATCGCAAAAATATCGGAACTCGGTATCGGAATTCCGATACCGCAAATATCGGCCGATACCCGATACTTGCGGTATCGGAATGCTCAACACTGCTCACTACTAATGTTAGAAGTGTCTGTGTGCAAAATTTGGCAGCTCTAGGTGTTAAAATAAAGGGTTAAATCACGGAAGAAACTGGTGTGGGCTCCCGCGCAATTTTCTCCGCCAGAGTGGGAAAGCCAGTGACTGAGGGCAGATATTAATAGCCTAGGGAGGTACCATGGCTAAAAACATCTGCCCCCAGCCACCCCTGAAAAGGCGCATCTGTATATGTATGAAAAAGAGGCCTTGCGACAGCTTAATGTAAAACACTGTTATAAAAATTGGATGTCAACCCACTTGTGGCATATAAAGTCCAATTGGATTTCATGCTACAAAAGGCTCGTGATCAGGGGCTGATTACGAATAGAATGTTGGAAGGACTTAACCCCTTCATGACCTTTGGATTTTCCGTTTTTCCGTGTTCGTTTTTCGCTCCCCTCCTTCCCAGAGCCATAACTTTTTTATTTTTCCATCAATATGGCCATATGAGGGCTTATTTTTTGCGGGATGAGTTCTACTTTTGAACAACATCATTGGTTTTACCATGTCGTGTACTAGAAAACAGGAAAAAAATTCCGAGTGCGGTGAAATTGCAAAAAAAGTGCAATCCCACACTTGCTTTTTGTTTGGCTTTTTTGCTAGGTTCACTAAATGCTAAAACTGACCTGATATTATGATTCTCCATGTCATTAGGAGTTCATAGACACCTATCATGTCTAGGTTCTCTTTTATCTAAGTGGTGAAAAACATTTCCAAACTTTTCTAAAAAAAAAAAAAAAATTGCGCCATTTTCCGATACCCGTAGCGTCTCAATTTTTCGTGATCTGGGATCAGGTGAGGGCTTATTTTTTGTGTGCCAAGCTGGCATTTTTATTGATACCACTTTTGGGCAGATACTGTACATTATTTTGATCGCCCGTTATTGCATTTTAATGCAATGTCACGGCGACAAAAAAAAACGTAATTCTGGCGTTTCAAATTTTTTTCTCGCTTTGCTGTTTAGCGATCAGGTTAATTCTTTTTTTATTGAAAGATCGGGTGATTCTGAATGTGGCGATACCAAATATGTGTAGGTTTGATTTTTTTTTATTGTTTTATTTTGAATGGATATAAGGGGGGTGATTTAAACTTTTATATTTTTTTTATTTTTTTCTCTTTTTTTTCTTTTTTTTAACTTTTGCCATGCTTCAATAGCCTCCATGGGAGGCTAGAAGCTGGCACCACTCGATTGGCTCTGCTACATAGCAGCGATCATCAGATCGCTGCCATGTAGCTGAAATGCAGGCTTGCTATGAGCGCTGACCACAGGGTGGCGCTCACAGGAGGCCGGCATCAGTAACCATAGAGGTCTCAAGGACCTCTATGGTTACTATGTAGAAGCATCGCTGACCCCCGATCATGTGACGGGGGTCGGCGATGCGCTCATTTCCGGCGTTTGACAGCGGCATTTAACTAGTTAATAGCGGCGGGTGAATCGCGATTTCACCCGCCGCTATTGCGGGCACATGTCAGCTGTTCAAAACAGCTGATATGTCCCGGCTTTGATGCGGGCTCACCGCCGGAGCCCACATCAAATCGGGGGTTCTGTACTCGGACGTACTATCCCGTCCGAGGTCAGAAAGGGGTTAACAACCAATCCCCAGTGGTTCCAACATTCTATCTGACACCAAAAATACATAAAGAAATGAATAACATACCAGGTCGCCCCATTGTATCGGGTATTGGTGGCCTCAATGAGGGAGTTTGTAGATTCATTGACTTCTATCTGCAACGTTGTGTAGAAACCTTGCCATAATTTATTAAAGATACAACAGACTTCTTGACTCGACTTAAAACCCATTATCTACCAATGTCCTTTTTTTCGGACGCCTAATATTTTGCTTCTAGCAACTAAGATTTTATAATTAGGTCCAATTTTTTGTGTTGTGTTTGTAAAATGAATGTTTTCAAAACAGGAAATCATGTCATTGTCATTTTTAATTGAATATTCTTCCACCCAGAGAGCTTTCAATGCACCTATTTTCGAGGTTTTTTAAAAATTAGGATCATAAGCTGAAATTATTTTTTGATAAAACCGAATGTACCTGGAACGAATCTGCCAGCCGGCAGATTCGGCGGGCGCACTGCGCATGCGCCCGCCATTTTGAAAGATGGCGGCGCCCATGGAGAAGACGGACGGACACCATGAGGCTCGGTAAGTATGAGGAGGTGGGATCGGAGCACGGGGGGGTGGATCGGAGCACGGGGGGGTGGATCGGAGCATAGGGGGGTGGATCGGAGCACGGGGGAGTGGACAGGAGGACGGGGGAGCGGACAGGAGGACGGAGGGGAGTACGGGACAGAACGGAGGACTGGGGAAGAGATCAGTGGCGGGGGGCACATCAGGGTTTCCAGCCATGGCCGATGATATTGCAGCATCAACCATGGCTGGATTGTAATATTTCACCACTTTTCATAGGTGAAATATTACAAATTGCTCTGATTGGCTGTTTCACTTTCAAAAGCCAATCAGAGTGATCGTAGCCACGGGGGGGGGCGAAGCCACCCCCCTGGGCTGAAGTACCACTCCCCCTGTCCCTGTAGGTCGGGTGAAATTGGAGTTAACCCTTTCACCCGATCTGCAGGGACGTGATCATTCTGTGACACAGGATATGCGTCACAGGTCGGATTGGCACCGACTTTCATGACACATACGCTGTGTCACAGGTTGGGAAGGGGTTAATAAACTTATACCTTTTAAAACATATCTGTACCTTCATTGTTCTCTATGGCTTACAGATCCTCCAAACACCCTGGCGTAACCTGAGTAGAGAAGATGCTGTAGAAGAAGCTCAGCTGGGCTCGAACTTTACGAAAGGTTTCTAAATAGGAGCCGCTACAGGACCTGAGTTTGTGACCCCAGACCTCCAATGGAAGGTCGACCCTTGGGCATGCTCAGTAGAGGAAAAGCAGGACTTAGTCCCAGGAGCATCTACCCGCCGAAGAAAAGTGCTAGTTACAATGGCTGAGCCTGGAAGTTCAGTAGTAATCAAGTGCACGCTATCTGCCTGAGCCAGACGCTGAGACCGACGTCTCCGCTGAGCAGGCTCCACTGTGGCTGGAGGAGAATGGGAGACCGCAGTGGACATGGTTTGAGATTCCCCCTGTGCAGCGGCGGGAACTTGACACCTAAAACCCCCCAGCCTAAAAAAGCAGCCCGCAGCTGGCCGGAAAAGGCGCATCTATTGGATGCGCCTTTTCTGGTGCTTTGCGTGGCTCTTCCCACTTACCCTGTAGCGGTGACAAGTGGGGTAATATTTGTGGAGTGGATGTCACCTTTCAGGTGACATCAAGCCCACGGCTTAGTAATGGAGAGGCATCTATAAGACACCTATCCATTACTAATCCTATAGTTGCAATGTTAAAGATTACAGCATTTTACACAACGATGGACAGGCGTGGTATATTGTTGGTTTATTATTTTATATTTATTACAGGAGATCGAGAGCGTCAGGGAATTAGGTGTTACAATAAGTATGGTTTAATTTAGAACATTAAAGGAGTCTGTAATTTTTTCAAATAAAGGACTTTATTCTGGCCGTGTGTTTATTTAACATTATAACTATAGGATTAGTAATGGATAGGTGTCTTATAGACGCCTCTCCATTACTAAGCCGTGGGCTTGATGTCACCTGAAAAACTGTCACCACACTTTACGGAGACACTTTATTTGGAAAAATTCTTTTTAAAATGGTACAACATCAATTAGGACGTCTCAGACAACATTGCAAATATAAAATAGGGGGTGATGTATTATACATCAGCCCCTATTTTATATTTGCAATGTTGTCTGAGACGTCCTTAATTGATGTTGTACCATTTTAAAAAGAATTTTTCCAAATAAAACCAAGTGAAATATTTTTATCAACACCCTGGAGTGTGAGCTGGATCCATTTTCACACTGTACAATAGGGGCATGCAAACTCGACATGGTGTCTGCTTTATATTCCAGCCATTTTTGCGCTCCAAAAGTCAAATGTCACTCCTTCCCTTCCAAGCCCTGCTGTGCACACAAACAGAAGTTTTCCCTCAAATATGGGGTATAGTTGTAGGTGTAGGTGTCCATTTTCTCCTGTTACCTTTGTAAAAATGCAAAATTTGGGGCTAAATGAATATTTTTTATGGGAAAAATTAAAATGTTCATTTTTTCTCTCATTGCTTTCATTCCTTTGAAGCACCTTAATGGTTAATAAACTTCTTGAATTTGGTTTTGAGAACTTTGAGGGGTGCAGTTTTTGAAATGGTGTCCCTTTTGGGTATTTTGTTCATATATGTCCCTCAGAGTAACTTCAAACGTGATCCCTAAAAAAAAGTTTTGTGAATTTTGTTTGAAAAATTAGTGATTGCTGATAAACATTTAACCTTTCAAACTTGCTTACAAAAAAATTATATTTCAAAAATGATGCAAATGTAAAGAAGACTTATGTATGGGAAATGACTAACCGATTTAAGGATATAAAAATTGAAAGTTTGAATATTGCAAAATTGTAAAATTCCAATATTTTCACAAATAATTGCAAAAAAATTTTACCTAAATTTATCACTACCATAAAGTACAATGTGTAACTAAAAAAAAAATCAGAATCACTGGGATTTGTTGAAGTGTTCCATAAAAATTTACAGTGGTCAGAATTGTAAAATTTGGCCTGGTCAGAAAGGTGAAAATAGGCTTCGGGGTGAAGGGGCTAACCAAACCCCTTAAAGAAACATTGGACCGCTACCAACATCCCTAAATAATTATAAACACTGATTGATTTTTCTGAATACTTTCCCCAGGTATACCCCTCTAAATAAATATAGACCCTAGACCTCCTGGAAATATTCTAGATCCTATAACAAATGACCTCTCTTCATTTCTGCAGTCCTCTTTACTTTAATGCATCTCCTCAGACAATATATGGACCCTGTCCATATTATAAAGATGCGGTATGCAGTGGCGCCAGAATCGAAGAGTATAACAGGAGCAAGAAGAGGTGGTACTATGTAAGTATACTTTTCATGCTAGAGCATAATTATAACTAAAATTGGCTTCTCTTTGGTCTTATTATAATCAACCACTATTATTCTTAGACCTTCCTAGGCCTTGAGGATAGACGAGTGACAATCGATAGGAATATAAAACAAAATTAAACGTTTGTTATTAGCTACACAACTGTGATCTATTCAACTAAAAAATGTGGAAAAAATGAATGTAGGGGAAATTCTATTAATTCTATAGAAATTATCTAACACCTTTAGAACTACTACGCTCAGCTCAGGAATATCCGCTTCCTTTATTATTATTATTATTATTATTATTTATATAGCACCATTGATTCCATGGTGCTGTACATGAGAAGGGGTTACATCAAAATACAAACTAACAATGACAGACTGATACATAGGGAAGAAGACCCTGCCCTTGCGGGCTTACATTCTACAGGATTATGGGGAAGGAGACAGTAGGTCGGGGTTGCAGTAGCTCCGATAGTGTTGAGGTGGCCGTGTAGTCATTACAGGTTGTAAGCTTCTTTGAAGAGGTGGGTTTTCAGGTTCCGTTTGAAGGATCCAAATGTGGTGGACAACCAGATGTGATGGGGCACAGAATTCCAGAGGATGGGGGATATTTGGGAGAAGTCTTGGAGGTGATTGAGGGAGGAGCGAGTAAGCATGGAGAAGAGAAGGAGGTCTTGGGAGGACCAGAGATTACGTGAGGGAAGATATTGAGAGATTAGTTCGGAAATATATGGAGGAGAAAGGTTATGGATGGCTTTGTAGGTCAGTGTTAGTAGTTTAAACTGGATATGGTGAGGGAATGGGAGCCAGTGAAGGGATATGCAAAGAGGGGAAGAAGGAGTGTAGCGAGGAGAGAGATTAATTAGTCGGGCAGCAGAGTTAAGGATGGACTGGAGGGATGAGAGAGTGTTAGAGGGTAGGCCACAGAGCAGGATGTTGCAGTAGTCGAGGTGGGAGATGATTAGGGCATGCACAAGCATTTTGGCAGGGTGAGGGTTGAGGAAAGGACGGATTCTGGAAATATTTTTGAACTGGAGGCGACAGGAGGTGGTGAGAGCTTGGATGTGTGGTTGGAAGGACAGGGCAGAATCAAGGGTTACTCCGAGGCAGTGGATTTCTGGGACAGGGGAAAGTGTGATTTCATTTATTTTTATAGATAGATCCCTCCCTCTTCCTTCCCTATTCCTCCCTCCCTCTTATTCTCTCTCTTCATCTCTTCATATCTAATGACAAGATTTTTTTTATGATCTTCAGAACTTCTACAAAATATCAGATCCATCCAGATCCCTACAAAAGTATATTGGAACCACTGCATAAGATGACCAATTTTATAGGATATGATTTCTGGTACTGAAAAATGTCCCAATAAACATAGATTGTTCCATTTACATGTCTAATTGATTAAAGGGAACCAAAAGTACAGAACTCTAAGGAAAAAAAATATCAAAGATACACCAGCTTCAGAATTGGGGAATGTAGTGACCTTACATGTTTTCCTTTACCATATCTTGGTAAAATTGGACCAAAATTTGCACTAGAAGCAGCTTTGAAAGACCTTCTGATTGCTTTCAAACTAATTTGGTTCTTAAAACCTGGGTTGATTTTTTTTTAAAGGGAAGCCTAATCTAAGGATCTCATGATATGCTCCAAGCATATGAGAGATTATTACATTGGATATAGTCTGTGTTCTCTGACTACCACTTAGAGTACATTATAGAGTGATCTAAATCCACAGGCAATTCCCAGATATCTCTTTTATGGGGAAACTGATTTATATCCAAGGTTAAAAAATACTTACTGTGTATGCAACAAATATTTAGTAATGGATCATCTAGATACAACTGTGCAGATAAAATTTTCCATATTTGTGATTATTTTCCTCTTACAGATGACGTCTAGTATCTAGACTGATGCATTTTGTTGTTAGTTTCGAAGTACCAGAGAGTAATGAACCTTGTTATATAAAAAGGAGATAATAGAAACTCACCAAGGACTTGCAGAAAAGGAACCAGACTCCCAGGTGAGCTACAAAACTCATGGGCTTATTCGTTTTTTTTTTTTTTATTAAGCTAAATGCTTTGGGGAGCTATTCATCTAAAAAAAATCTTCATTATATTTTCATATTGTTTCTACACTATACGGTATTAGGGTACTCTTTTTTGTATTACAGCTGTTTCTTTGGTGTACATAGGAAACGGTTGCAAGCGGAGTGGACATCATTCACACACAGGAGTCAGGTGTAAGTATAAGGGGGTTCGCAAAACTCTATTTAGTAACTCATGCATATATAAAGAAGTTACTCTGTAGCTAATTTCATATAGCGCAGGTACAAGGAAAAATTTTAAGTGGCAATTCCCACACAAATATGCTTCCAGAGTCAATTAATTTGTGCAGCAGTAAATGTAACCTTGAATGTCACCAGTTTTTCAGATGATAGAGTCTGGGCATTACACCAAGAAAAAGTAAAATATACAATATCATTAGCTGAATGCATGCAAAATTGAGTAAAAGTACATACAAAATGGTGACCACATCCAACATTTTCCCTTTTTTGTTCCTTTTATAAGTCCTTGCTAGCCAAGCACTTTTGGTCAGTTCTCCTGAACCTAGATTGTCACATCCATTAACTGATTATTCTGACATGATAGATAGTCCACAATACAAATAGACCGAGATGTTGGGAGGCTGAATCCTTTAGAACTTATGGCACGTGGGGGGAACAATGTGAATATGGACTCTTCACTCAAGTTGTCTCTAAGGGTACTCTGACCAGCTTCACTTTGACATCAGAGTGATGTTCTAGCATTCTCCGGAAAGAACAACTGTCAAAGCTATATCGCAAAATAAAGCTATATAGCAATATCCCAGTAGTAAAGCAGGCCAAAATGGATGCAAAAATCTAGGCACCTAATCCCTTAAACCAAGGATGTCAAACTCAAATACACAGGGGGCCAAAATTATAACTTGGACAAAGTCGGTGGCCAACCTTGATATATATAAAAACAATGTCTACAATTGAGGACATTTTTCAAGATGTGGTCTGGTCTAAAATGAGTGTGACTGCAGACTTGTGAGTCCTCCCAGTGCATGCACTTAGTGCTGTGAGGATTATCCAGTGTCAGTGCCGTGAATGGTGGTCACGTGACAACAAGCATGCATTATGCAAACTCCTGGCCAGAACGTGACTAGACTGTTTTTGACATATTCAATATTAGTATATTGCACGAAGCCTGAAATGGTTAGTTAGGTTCTGGCCATGAGTTTGCATATGGCATACTTGCGGTCACGTGACCGCCGTTCATGGCGCTGGCAGCAGAGAATCCTCACAGTGAGCAGTGTGCGCTGGGAGGATTCACAAGTCTGCAGTCACATGGAGTGAGTGCAGACTTGTCATTTTAAACCAGACACTTCCTTTAATGAATCCCAAGATGACTGTGGCACTGCAGTGTAGCTGAAATTGTGACTCCCAGATACGACACCAGAGAATGCCATTACCACTTCAGGTACACAACTGCACACATACTCTTTGTTGCAGGGTTGAGCGACCTCACAGGGAAGAGCACTAGATTCAGGCACTTTGTGCAGGACCCCATTTCTACTGTAGTGTGCTTTGCTATAGAACTTGTACATGGGAGAGAGGAGGAAGGGGAGGTGAGGCTGGGTATTTTTTTCTAGTGTCTTTTAAGATGATTAAATTAACATAATGTCCTATGTAGGGAAAGGCACTTCATTCATGATATAACAACAAAATCTCATGTGCAAAATGATATGGGAGGGCAAGAAGAGAGAATTACTGAAGATAAATTAATTAATTTTTATTCAATTCTATTAAAAGCATCATATGTTAAAAAAAAGAAATGCCGTTATGAGACGCAGAGCAAGAAAATGAGGGATAAGGGGGATGTTGCATAAGTTTATAACTGGAATGGGTAAATTAAAGTACAGTGACTCCCCTTAAACAGATTTACAATAAGTTTATGGAGCGCCCCCAGATGCAGGGCCGCGGGGTACTCGGTACCGGGCCTCTCTGTCTCGGTCCTGGGGTTGTCACGGTGGCTAGACCCGGTCCGTGACCCTGCTAAGGGGCGTCCAATGAAAGGTGTGATGCTGGTGCGTGGTGCGAGGTGCGATGAATAACGAGGACACAGGGTTGCAGTCTCTTTACCTCTTTACTGAAGGCTTCGGGATCCGCAATCCAGAGCACTGCTAACCGGGCTGGCTGAGCCCGGCCGGTCCGAAGGCACATCCAGAGTTGCCTTTGCAGGTGGAAATCAGTGCCTACCTTCTAGCGCCTGGGTGTTGTAGTACCTCCCTGCTGAGCACCATGGGATAGTCCTCACAACTATTGTAACTGTTTCTGATGTTCTTTCTCTCTCCGTCCCCCAGATGATATGGCTAGGATGCACCCGTATGACGGGGTAGGCCTGGAGTTATTCTGGGACCCTAGAGAAGCCCCTCTCCCACAATTGCCTCCATTGTCTGCTTAGGTGATTTAGGTGAGACAGCCAACCTAAAGTCAACTGCCCTGCCGCTGTTTGAAGTAATGCGTGGAGCCCAATACTTCCTCGGCGTTCCGGCCACCGGCTACGCGCCTCAGTAGGATGTTGCCGATCTCGGGGCACGACTCCTACTGGTTCTATTCTCCTTTGTGCTGTGATCTCGTTTCTCACTTCTCCACAATAAACCTCGCTTCTTATCCTTTCTTAAGATACCGCCGCAATGAAGTGCAGGCGCGGTTCTGTAATGATCTGTCCTTTTCGCTAGGCCTCTGTCAGGATCCCACCCCTGACAGGGACCCCCCTGAATCTTCCCAAGCAACCTCTTCTCTCACTAGGTGTTGCCTGGGCAAAACTGTTATGGGCCTGGTGGTTAGGTGCACCTGGAATGACCTGATGGTTAAACTAGAAGACAGGACGAGCTCTGGGAAGTGGGAACTCTGCTGACCGCAAATCCTAATCCTATAACACACACACTAGAAATAGCTGTGGAGCGTACCTAACTCTCCCTAGACGCCTCTTCACAGCCTAAGAGCTAACTACCCTCAAAGATAGAAAAATAAGCCTTACCTTGCCTCAGAGAAAATTCCCCAAAGGTAAAGGCAGCCCCCCACATATATTAACTGTGAGTTAAGAGGAAAGTCACAAACACAGGGATGAAACAGGTTTCAGCAAAGGAGGCCAGACTTACTAGATAGACTGAGGATAGGAAAGGGATCTATGTGGTCAGCACAAAAAACTAAAAAAAGCCACACAGAGTGTGCAAAAAGACCCCCGCACCGACTCACGGTGCGGAGGTGCCACTCTGCAACCCAGAGCTTCCAGCTAGCAAGGCAATATCATGTTAGCAAGCTGGACTAGAACTTAGCAAGTACTAAGAAATATATTCAGTACACAATGAACAACAAATGAACTAGCAGGGACTTAGCTTCTGCTGGAGTAGACAGGTCATCAGAAAGATCCGAGAGAGATCTGAACCAGTGCTAATACATTGACAGCTGGCATGGAGTAACGATCTGAGTGGAGTTAAATAGAGAAGCCAACCCAGCCGCAAACGAGAGCAGCTGAGGAAGCAACCTCAGAACCAGCAGTTCCACTCACAGCCACCAGAGGGAGTCCACGGACAGAACTCGCCGAAGTATCATTCATGACCACAGGAGGGAGTTCAAGAACGGAATTCACAACAGTACCCCCCCTTGAGGAGGGGTCACCAAACCCTCACCAGAGCCCCCAGGCCGATCAGGACGAGCCAAATGAAAGGCACGAACCAACTCGGCCGCATGGACATCGGAGGCAAAAACCCAGGAATTATCCTCCTGACCATAGCCCTTCCATTTGACCAGGTACTGAAGTTTCCGTCTCGAAATACGAGAATCCAAAATCTTCTCCACCACATACTCCAACTCCCCCTCGACCAACACCGGAGCAGGAGGGTCAACGGAGGGAACCATAGGTGCCACATATCTCCGCAACAACGACCTATGGAACACATTATGGATGGCAAAAGAAGCTGGAAGGGCCAAACGAAACGACACAGGATTGAGAATTTCAGAAATCTTATAAGGACCAATGAAACGAGGCTTAAACTTAGGAGAAGAAACCTTCATAGGGACATGACGAGACGACAACCAAACCAAATCCCCAACACGAAGTCGGGGACCAACACAGCGACGGCGGTTGGCGAAACGTTGAGCCTTCTCCTGGGACAATGTCAAATTGTCCACTACATGAGTCCAAATTTGCTGCAACCTGTCCACCACAGAATCCACACCAGGACAGTCCGAAGGCTCAACCTGCCCTGAAGAAAAACGAGGATGAAAACCAGAATTACAAAAAAAAGGTGAAACCAAGGTAGCCGAACTGGCCCGATTATTAAGGGCGAACTCAGCCAATGGCAAGAAGGTCACCCAATCATCCTGATCAGCAGAAACAACGCATCTCAGATAGGTCTCCAAAGTCTGATTAGTTCGTTCGGTTTGGCCATTTGTCTGAGGATGGAAAGCCGAAGAGAAAGACAAATCAATACCCATCTTAGCACAAAAGGACCGCCAAAACCTTGAAACAAACTGGGAACCTCTGTCCGACACGATGTTCTCCGGAATGCCATGCAAACGAACCACATGCTGGAAAAATAACGGAACCAAATCAGAGGAGGAAGGTAATTTAGGCAAGGGTACCAAATGGACCATCTTAGAGAAGCGATCACAAACCACCCAGATGACCGACATCCTTTGAGAGACAGGGAGATCTGAAATAAAATCCATGGAAACATGCGTCCAAGGCCTTTTCGGGACTGGCAAGGGCAAAAGTAACCCACTGGCACGAGAACAGCAGGGCTTGGCCCGAGCACAAGTCCCACAAGACTGCACAAAAGAACGCACATCCCGTGACAAGGAAGGCCACCAAAAGGACCTAGCCACCAAATCTCTGGTACCAAAAATCCCAGGATGACCAGCCAACACCGAACAATGAACCTCAGAGATAACTCTACTAGTCCATCTATCAGGGACAAACAGTTTTTCTGCTGGACAACGGTCAGGTCTAAGCCTGAAACTCCTGCAGTGCCCGCCGCAAATCAGGTGAGATGGCAGACAGAATTACCCCCTCTTGGAGAATACCAGCTGGCTCAGGAACTCCCGGGGAATCAGGCACAAAACTCCTTGAAAGGGCATCGACCTTCACATTCTTAGAACCCGGAAGGTATGAAACCACAAAATTGAAACGGGAGAAAAACAGCGACCATCGAGCCTGTCTAGGATTCAACCGCTTAGCAGACTCGAGATAAGTCAGATTTTTGTGATCCGTTAAGACCACTACGCGATGCTTGGCTCCCTCAAGCCAATGTCGCCACTCCTCGAACGCCCACTTCATAGCCAACAACTCCCGATTGCCAACATCATAATTACGCTCAGCAGGCGAAAACTTTTTAGAAAAGAAAGCACATGGCTTCATCACAGAGCCATCAGAAGATCTTTGAGACAAAACAGCCCCTGCTCCAATCTCAGAAGCATCAACCTCGACCTGAAAAGGGAGCGAAACATCTGGCTGACACAACACAGGGGCCGAAGAGAAACGACGTTTCAACTCCCGAAAAGCCTCAACGGCCGCAGAGGACCAATTCACCACATCAGCACCTTTCTTGGTCAAATCAGTCAACGGTTTAACAACACTAGAAAAATTAGCGATGAAGCGACGGTAAAAATTAGCAAAGCCCAAGAATTTCTGAAGGCTCTTCACAGATGTAGGCTGAGTCCAATCATAAATGGCCTGAACTTTAACAGGATCCATCTCGATAGTAGAAGGGGAAAAAATGAAACCCAAAAAGGAAACCTTCTGAACTCCGAAGAGACATTTAGACCCCTTCACAAACAAAGAATTAGCACGAAGAACCTGGAACACCATTCTGACCTGCTTCACATGAGACTCCCAATCATCCGAAAAGACCAAAATATCATCCAAATAAACAATAATGAATCTATCCAAATACTTTCGGAAGATGTCATGCATAAAGGACTGAAACACAGATGGAGCATTAGAAAGCCCGAATGGCATCACCAGGTACTCAAAATGGCCCTCGGGCGTATTAAATGCTGTTTTCCATTCATCGCCCTGTTTAATACGCACAAGATTATACGCCCCTCGAAGATCTATCTTGGTGAACCAGTTAGCCCCCTTAATCCGAGCAAACAAATCAGACAGTAGAGGCAAAGGGTACTGAAATTTGACCGTGATTTTATTGAGAAGGCGGTAATCTATACAAGGTCTCAGAGAACCATCCTTCTTGGCCACAAAAAAGAACCCTGCTCCCAACGGTGACGACGACGGGCGAATATGCCCTTTCTCCAAGGACTCCTTTATATAACTCCGCATAGCGGCGTGTTTCGGCACAGATAAATTGAAAAGTCGTCCCTTAGGAAATTTACTACCAGGAATCAAATTAATAGCACAATCACAATCCCTATGAGGAGGTAGGGCACTGGATTTGGGCTCATTGAATACATCTCGGTAATCCGACAAAAACTCAGGGACTTCAGAAGGAGTAGAAGGGGAAATTGACAACAATGGAACGTCACCATGTACCCCTTGACAACCCCAACTGGACACAGACATTGATTTTCAATCCAATACTGGATTATGGACCTGTAGCCATGGCAAACCCAACACGACCACATCATGCAAATTATGCAACACCAAAAAGCGAACATCTTCCTGATGTGCAGGAGCCATGCACATGGTCAATTGAGTCCAGTACTGAGGCTTATTCTTGGCCAAAGGCGTAGCATCAATTCCCCTTAATGGAATAGGATACTGCAAGGGCTCCAAGAAAAAACCACAGCGCCTGGCAAACTCCAAGTCCATCAAATTCAGGGCAGCGCCTGAGTCCACAAATGCCATTACAGAGTAGGACGACAAAGAGCAAATCAGAGTAACGGACAAAAGAAATTTAGGCTGTACCGTACCAATGGTGATGGACCTAGCGAACCGCTTAGTGCGCTTAGGACAATCAGAGATAGCATGAGTGGGGTCACCACAGTAAAAACACAACCCATTCTGACGTCTGTGTTCTTGCCGTTCAGCTCTGGTCAAAGTCCTATCACATTGCATAGGCTCAGGCCTCTGCTCAGAGGACACCGCCAAATGGCGCACAACCTTGCGTTCACGCAAGCGCCGATCGATCTGAATGGCCAAGGACATTGATTCATTCAGACCAGCAGGCGTGGGAAACCCCACCATAACATCCTTAAGGGCTTCAGAAAGACCTTTTCTGAAAATTGCTGCAAGGGCACACTCATTCCATTGAGTAAGCACAGACCACTTTCTAAACTTCTGGCAATATACCTCCGCTTCATCCTGACCTTGACACAAAGCTAGCAAGATTTTCTCTGCCTGATCCACAGAGTTAGGTTCGTCATAAAGCAATCCAAGCGCCAGAAAAAACGCATCTACATTAAGCAATGCAGGATCTCCTGGCGCAAGGGAGAATGCCCAGTCTTGTGGGTCGCCACGTAACAAAGAAATAATGATTTTTACTTGCTGAATGGGGTCACCAGAGGAGCGGGGTTTCAAAGCAAGAAACAGTTTACAATTATTTTTGAAATTCAGAAATTTTGATCTATCTCCAAAAAACAAATCAGGATGTGGAATTCTAGGCTCTAACATAGGATTCTGAACTACATAATCTTGAATGCTTTGTACCCTCGCAGAGAGGTGATCAACACAAGAGGACAGACCTTGAATGTCCATATCTACACCTGAGTCCTGAACCACCCAGAGGTTAAGGGGAAAAGAAAGACAAAATACACTGCAGAGAAAAAAAAATGGTCTCAGAACTTCTCTTATCTCTCTATTGAGATGCATTAACACTTTGTGGGACAGCTGTACTGTTATGGGCCTGGTGGTTAGGTGCACCTGGAATGACCTGATGGTTAAACTAGAAGACAGGACGAGCTCTGGGAAGTGGGAACTCTGCTGACCGCAAATCCTAATCCTATAACACACACACTAGAAATAGCTGTGGAGCATACCTAACTCTCCCTAGACGCCTCTTCACAGCCTAAGAGCTAACTACCCCTAAAGATAGAAAAATAAGCCTTACCTTGCCTCAGAGAAAATTCCCCAAAGGTAAAGGCAGCCCCCCACATATATTAACTGTGAGTTAAGAGGAAAGTCACAAACACAGGGATGAAACAGGTTTCAGCAAAGGAGGCCAGACTTACTAGATAGACTGAGGATAGGAAAGGGATCTATGTGGTCAGCACAAAAAACTAAAAAAAGCCACGCAGAGTGTGCAAAAAGACCCCCGCACCGACTCACGGTGCGGAGGTGCCACTCTGCAACCCAGAGCTTCCAGCTAGCAAGGCAATATCATGTTAGCTAGCTGGACTAGAACTTAGCAAGTACTAAGAAATATATTCAGTACACAATGAACAACAAATGAACTAGCAGGGACTTAGCTTCTGCTGGAGTAGACAGGTCATCAGAAAGATCCGAGAGAGATCTGAACCAGTGCTAATACATTGACAGCTGGCATGGAGTAACGATCTGAGTGGAGTTAAATAGAGAAGCCAACCCAGCCGCAAACGAGAGCAGCTGAGGAAGCAACCTCAAAACCAGCAGTTCCACTCACAGCCACCAGAGGGAGTCCACGGACAGAACTCGCTGAAGCATCATTCATGACCACAGGAGGGAGTTCAAGAACGGAATTCACAACACAAAACCCAGTCAGCTTCTCTCTAACTTCCTATCCAGCCCCCAGTTTTACCAGATTGTGAGGAGTGGCCTAATCATAGAACCCTTTGCTCCCCCTGGTGGCCAGAGTGTGAAGTGTAATGTGTGACTGTGATACCTGGTCAGGTGAACTCCTTAAGTGCCATCAGACGTACCATCACTCCCCTTAGTGGCGGAGCGACAGTACTGCAACGACCAGGACTCTGGGGCGCTGCACTCCCCCCCACTTAAATCCAGTACTCCCGGACTGGGAAAGAAGAACAACAATACATGTTAGCAAAAGACATACAAATGTTTGAAATGCAATAAACAAGTAAATTTAACAGGGCTTCCCTTTATGGGAGGTGAGGACACTTGAACGTTACAAACAAAAACATATTTACATAGTGCTTAAGATTTTAAATAACACTTATGACTAACTCGACTATAAATAACCATCATTACCCAACCGGGTATTCTATCTACTAAGTGCAAATTTTGAACAATAATTTAACTTTTCCTTTAAGGGCGTATAAGCTGAACCCACTAAAGGCTTACTATAAAACTCTAAAATATAAATTAACTTTGTCTTTATTCTCTGACTTTGAACATGCAGGACCGCCTGGCTACTCGTCCGGGCCTACTGCCTCTTTCCTTCTATTAGCTCATTTTTTATTCACAGTATAAGATCAATCAACCATCTCTCTATGGTTTCCAGGAGGACTCACTAAGGCTGGTTTCACACTTGCGTTTTGATCTGCAGCGTTTTAAAAAAACGCATGTGGTGAAAAAACGCATGTAAACGCATGCAAACGCTGCGTTTTTTAGACGCATGCGTTTTTTAGACGCATGCGTTTTTGCATGCAGAAAAAAAATTTTTTGACGCGTTTACATGCGTTTTTTCCTGTGTTTGCGTTTTTGAAACGCATGCTGAGAAGTGTGTGACAGCTGCCAATCATCAAAATCAACTAGAAAACCCACTATTAATAGAATTAGCTAGGGTTAGGGTTAGGGTTAGGATTCCTAGGGTTAGGGTTAGGGGTAGCTTTTTATTAGAAGAATGTCCTGGTCACCAGGTCACTGATAAGCCACCCCCCACCATCAAGGTGATAAAGGGATCCAAACCCTAACCATAACCCTAGGGATCCAAACCCTAACCCTACCCCTAACCCTACCACTAACCCTAACCCTAACCCTACCTCTAACCCTAACCCTAACCATAACCCTTGGGATCCTAACCCTAACCCTAACCCAACCCCTAACCCTAACCATAACCCTTGGGATCCTAACCCAAACCCTAACCCTACCCCTAACCCTAACCATAACCCTAGGGATCCTAACCCTAACCCTAACCCTAAGGGTTAGGATCCTAACCCTAAACCCTGAGGGTTAGGGTTAGGGTTAGGATCCCTAGGGTTAGGGTTAGGGTTAGGGTTAGGATCCCTAGGGTTAGGGTTAGGGTTAGGATTCCTAGGGTAACTAGGGATCCTAACCCTAACCCTAACCGTTACCCTAGGGATCCTAACCCTAACCCTAACCCTAAGGGTTAGGATCCTAACCCTAACCCTAAGGGTTAGGGTTAGGGTTAGGATCCCTAGGGTTAGGGTTAGGGTTAGGGTTAGGGTTAGGGTTTTCTTGCTTCTTTTGTGTTTTCTTGTGTTTTTCAATAGAAACGCATGCAAACGCATGTGCTTAAAAACGCATGCGTTTACATAGACAGCAATACATTTTTTTGCCGCGAATAAACGCATGCCTTTTTTTGCAGCAAAAACACGCCGCTAGAAATTACTACATGTTGCATTTCTGCAACTAAACGCACGCGTCCAAAAACGCATGCGTTGCCGAAAACGCGTCAAAACGCATGCTAAAAAACGCATGCGTTTTTAATGTTAAGTATAAAAAAAAACGCATGCGTTTTTTTCGGTAAAAACGCTGCAGATCAAAACGCAAGTGTGAAACCAGCCTAGCCCCTACGGGTCCACTTTATTGAAATTCGGCTTTCAACTCTTTCCTGTCCTCAATCTCTAGTAACATCATTAAACAATTCCTATTGCTATCTAACTGACTACATACTACTTCTATGTAAACATTATTATAATCCAACTTTTCTTAAGGCAACAGTATACTTAAGTGCAACACGTGAACATTCCCTTTAAGAGGGGACTAAGTCTCTTTGGAAGTAGTGCAGACTCTCTATCTGCAAGTCCGTTTAAGGCAAGAACTTCTGCGCTGTATTCAAGAACAGTCTCTTCAAAAAGTTCTCCTTTTTGTAAAACCAGTAGGGGGCACATTTAAGAAGGCGCGAACTATTTGTAACACAGTTTGTGAACCATTCACCGTCCATGATTCGGCAGTCTTTGTAAACAAGGATGAACAAAAGCAAAAACAAAAAGCAAAAAACAATAGGGATCCCGGGTAAACGAAGGGATCCCTTTAAGGACAACCCTGGTCGGGTTCTAGCAGCAACAACAGCAGGAAACAAACAGTTAAATGAACTATATACATTGGTTCCGGTTCTGAGGTTTACTCTAGTTCTGGCGGCGGCAGCTCCGCAGGTAGCAATGGGCGAGGCCTTCCACCCGAATACCTGCAGCTACCAGATGTTGCTCCAGGAGCTTCCTCACTCCAGACAGGGGTCTGGGTACCCACAGTTTTAGATCTTGGGATGGCCTGGGCACTAGCCATCACCGCAGTCAGTTCCCCAGCCACCACAGTGGCGGTGGTGGCAATAGTGCAGGTCGTGGTCTTGACGATGGTGCATGTCGGGGTGGTCTTGGTGGTAACTGTAGCCTGAGCACAAGGGGGTGCCTTCACCACGGGGGACAGTTTCTCCGGCACCTTGGTCGGGGGTGTCACGGGGCTTCGCCTCTTGTGGATGTTCAGGGCGAACCACCCCGTTTCCCCAAAGTGCCGGGTGTAGGTGACTTCATCCCCCGGTTAGAGATCCCGATCCGGGTGGCCCTCTTTAAGGTGGGACTCTACATCCCTCCGATTCACAAAAACTTCAGCGTACAGGCCCGGCTCCTAAATGAATCCCCAGCCTCCACGGAGCCTAAAGGCAGTAATGATGCCTTGCCTGCATGGGGCCTGGTGGGTGGTGCGGTCCTTGCGGGCCCGATCCTTCACTGCTAGGTCCTTCTGGTGATGGGCCTCCCGCTGGGCCTGGTACTCCTTCTCCTCCTTCTCCCATCATTGGTGCAGCTGGGCCTGGTATTCCTCCCAGCTAAGGGCCTCCACCAACTCCCCTTCCTGCATCTTCACCCCGGGGAACCCCATGAAGTTGGACCCTGGGTTCACCCAGCGGCACACTGTGCGCTCTGCATAGACCTTGCCTGGCAAGGTGATTGGCAAGATCGGGGCCTTTAAGAGGTGCTCCATGCCCGTGGCCTGGTCCCAGGGAATGAGGTGCTGGAGTCGATAGTTCCCAGGGGGAGGTGGCGCTGCGACTGGGCCTATCAGCAGGTCCTCCGCTAGCAGGGCAGGGTCAGCGGGCTTACCGGCCGGTGCGGTGTCCTCCCTCGCGGCTGGCTCCGCTGGCGGTGACATCGGTGGAGACATTGGCAGCAGCTCGAGCAGCGGTACAGGAACCGATTTCGGGGAATGCTCCGCTGGCGTCTCCTGGGGTGCGGCCTTGGTCTCCATCCGCAGTTGAAGGAGCTGCCCGATTAATTCCTCCATCTCGATCTGCAGGAAGTCAGTGCCGACTGTGGAGATTTGACCGTTCTGCTCTTCCGGGTAGCTGGGGGAGTCCGTCGCTTCCACCCCACTGTTATGATCTGGTGACCTTGGAGCCGCATGAAACTTTCTCTGGAGTGGGTGGAACCTGTACTGACCGCAAATCCTGAACTAACACCGCAACTAGAAGTAGCCGTGGGGTGTGCCTAACATACCCTAGACACCTCGACACAGCCGGAGGACTAAATACCCCTATAGATGGAAATAGGAATGCTACCTTGCCTCAGAGCAGACCCCCAAAGGATAGGCAGCCCCCCACGAATAATGACTGTGAGTAGGAGAAGAATAGACACACGCAGGTAGAAAACAGGATTTAGCAAAAGAGGCCACTCTAGCTAAATAGGAAAGGATAGGACAGATTACTAGGCGGTCAGTATTAAAACCCTTCCAAGAATATCCACAGCAGATAATACAAAAAGTTCCGCAATCTAACTAAAGACATGGAATCTATATCTGCCACTCCAGAGAATCCAGCAAGACTGAGAAAATACTGACACAATCTAAGCTGGACAAGAAAACACAAAGAATAGCACTGAACTGTGAAGCACACAACATGTGTGCCACAGGAAAAAAAAAACAGACACTTATCTTTGCTGATTTGGCAGAAAGGCAGGAGGAACCAGGCCGAGGTCCTACACCTCCCAACAACAATTGACAACTGGCAAGGACTAATGAATCCTGCACGCCTAAATACCCCAGTCAGAACTGCAATCAGCAGATACACCTGACCAGGACTGCAACTCAGGGGCAACTGCATTACCACCTACAACCACCGGAGGGAGCCCAAAAGCAGAATTCACAACACCCCACACTCTGGTTCTGAGCTGTTAGCCATGGCATTCTCCACATGGCTCACTTCCTGGTGTTTTTCCCGCTCTCTCCTTTGTGGGCGGTTTCGCTTTCGTTGTCGCGGCCCCCCATTGAGTATTAGGAGGCGGATCTCGGCTGCTGACGGACATGTCCTCAAAGTACAGAAATATTTAGATTGGGCGGCCATTGCTCTTCGCGCTCTTCAGCTTGTTCACGCCCACAAATCCACACCCTTCTTCTTCTGTGCTCCCCTTAGCGCTGCAATGGTGGTTTTGGCGGGAACTTTTGGTGGCAATAGCGATACACAGTCTTTGCAATAAATCACGGTTCAAGCACAATTCAGTCACAGTTCCAAGGCACACATGACCTGATTCTTAAGGCTTAAGTAGATCCTGTTCATGACGCCAAGTTAAAGTGCCCCCAGACGCAGGGCCGCGGGGTACTCGGTACCGGGCCTCTCTGTCTCGGTCCTGGGGTTGTCACGGTGGCTAGACCCGGTCTGTGACCCTGCTAAGGGGCGTCCAATAAAAGGTGTGATGCTGGTGCGTGGTGCGAGGTGCGATGAATAACGAGGACACAGGGTTG
Source organism: Ranitomeya variabilis (assembly GCF_051348905.1). Lineage (NCBI taxonomy): Eukaryota > Metazoa > Chordata > Amphibia > Anura > Dendrobatidae > Ranitomeya > Ranitomeya variabilis. The sequence goes on from NC_135235.1 coordinate 317,510,206, forward strand.
TAGTCTCTTTACCTCTTTACTGAAGGCTTCGGCATCCGCAATCCAGAGCACTGCTAACCGGGCTGGCTGAGCCCGGCCGGTCCGAAGGCACATCCAGAGTTGCCTTTGCAGGTGGAAATCAGTGCCTACCTTCTAGCGCCTGGGTGTTGTAGTACCTCCCTGCTGAGCACCATGGGATAGTCCTCACAACTGTTGTAACTGTTTCTGATGTTCTTTCTCTCTCTGTCCCCCAGATGATATGGCTAGGACGCACTCGTATGATGGGGTAGGCCTGGAGTTATTCTGGGACCCTAGAGAAGCCCCTCTCCCACAATTGCCTCCGTTGTCTGCTTAGGTGATTTAGGTGAGACAGCCAACCTAAAGTCAACTGCCCTGCCGCTCTTTGAAGTAATGCGTGGAGCCCAATACTTCCTCGGCATTCCAGCAGTATGCTTTGCCCAACAGCGGGCAAAGTGAAAAGCATTACTGTGAATGTGCCGGCGCACTATGTCCCGGAAAAACACAGCAAAATACTTCCGGGACATAGTGTGTCTGCGCATGCACAGTAATGCTTTTCGGCTTTGCCCGCAGTTGGGCAAAGCATACTGCGCGTGCACAAGGCAAGATTGCATTGCGCACACACAAACTATGGAGGACACCTACTCAAATTCCCAAAAAATATTGCAGACAGCGGGGAAGGATGGGGTGGAGGAAAGAAGACAAAACACCGCCCATCTGACCGGACACAGGGCATTTACATAGCCTGCCAATTTGAGGTGACAGATTCCCTTTAAACAACAACCACAAGACAGATTTCATCAACCCAGGTATCATTTTAATCAGTGTAACAACGCAGATCTGACAGTGTGCATACAATCCTGCTGACAGTTCCCTTTAATACTTTCAACATTGTATATTGGCTAACTTGAGGCCCCAACAAAATCCTTGCTTTTCCAGATGAGTGCTTTGTCATGTGCCACTCCAAAAACATCACAATACAGGAGAAAATCCAACTTGTGAACAAACTTCTTTCTTTAGTCAATGAAAGTACTCGGTAGAGGATAAAGCAGAATCAGCGATGTAAGTTAAATGGTATGCGAAAGCGACACGTTTCAGGTGACTGCCCACCCTTAATCATGAAATTTAAAAATACTTTTATTATTTTTATTCTTAAAAATACATATACTTAAAGTGCAAAAACAGAGCTATGAAAAAACCCACAAGATTTTATACCCGCTAATTAGTACTTACTGTGTATTATTGCACATGTATGTAGTATCTAGTGCCCGGTATTCATTTTATGTATCGTCTTACTTATACGATGTTATGCCATCCAACTTTGATTGTCCTGTGTCTTACAGTTTTTAAATACATTTTTAAAATTATATTTATCTAGTTACTTTTTATCGAGTGCAACTATGCCTTGCATTTGTTCTCTATAGTTTTTTCTATATATGGGATTAGTTTGAGGCCACTTTCTGTGATCTATTTAGAATTATGCATGTGTAATTTGATATTTATTATTCTTAAATATGTAATGTTCACTAAATACATCGGCATGATTTATATTTCACAGTGTGCCCCATATTACCCATTGCATACGTAGATATCTATCCTAGAATAATATAGGAGTTGATTCTTAGATGATCCCTGTTAGATATTTATTGGTCTTGACACCACTGTGCTCTGACATCTGTGAGGAATTGTTGATTTTAATTATTGTGTATGAAAACCATATTTTAAAATATTTTTAATAAATTTGTGATTTTAGTTTTAAGTTGGATTGCACCTTATTGGTATCCTTGGGATTTGCGTGAATCACCTTTCTTCTACCCGATTGCCCCTGGTCCTTAGTATGACACCTTAGTTATGGCTTCTGTGTCTGTTGTTGCCACTGCTGTTGATGTTACAAACAATTTTATGAAATGTGGAGACTCCAAGTTGGGTCTCAATCTGGTGGGCTGCCTGACGTGGAAGAGGTATCACAGCCCCATTATACTATTTCTACTCTGGGGAAATTGATCATGTCTGTAAACGCTGTGGAATTATTGATGCTACGTAAATGAGTAAAATAAATTGATGCCACTTTTCCAGTTGCCTGCCCCTAATTTTTGAAAATGTTTGGACTCCAAGTTGGATCTCTTTCATGTATCTTGCCTGAATTTGGCAGGGCTCTCAGAACACAAGTCCTACACCTGTTACTCATCCACCTGTTTAAGCTACAAATGCGTCTCCAAAATCTGCCCCAGGCCCTGTCCCATGCTGACATGTGAATGGAGCACGCAATTAGCACAAAGGATTTCTATACTGAAATGAAGCCTGCTTTCTGTAGCACGCTATTAGTCAAAACGATCTACCGGTATATTCAGAAATGTGGACTCCTGGCTGGAGAAAAACAACTAGCACCAAATATTTATATACTTAAGTGTGGCATTGTTTCAGGAACATACTATTAACACTAACAATGTTTATTTTTTGAAATGTGGACTCATGCATGACAAAAAATATTACCAGCACAAAATATTTTTCTGGAGAAATGTGGCCTTACTTCTGGACCACAGTATTACCACAAAGAATTTATGTTTTGAAATGTCGACTCCTGCCAAGGCTAAAATATTACCAGCATAACATATTATTCTGCCAAAAAGTGGCATTGTTTCAGGAGAACAGTATTAGCAAAATAAATTTATATTTTCAAATGTGGCCTTCTGATTTGCCACTGAAACACTGTTTTACCACAAACAATCTGGAGTAGGTAATTGGGCCTTGTGGCTGCAACACTATATTAGGCCTAGCAATTTTTAAGTGGAAATCTGGCCTTATGATTTGCCACTGAAGCACAGTTTTAGCACAAACTATTTGGAGTAGCTAATGGGGCTTCAGAGACTGCAACACAGTTTTTGCACAATCTACTTCAATGCTGAAAGATCAATTTCACACATGGTAAGTTCACTTTCAGCACAGCATTATCAAAGTAGTGTACTTTCTGCACCTTGACAGTGAGCAAATGGCACGAGCAAAATAAGATGTCCGCTTTTTATATGGCCATTACCTTGTGACTTCGGCCACCAATCACAGAAGTCCTTGTACCTAGATTTTGTGGATGTTTTTTGCGCCCTGATTGGTTGCCGGAATCAACACACAAAGTTAAAGGGGAAAAAAAGCGTGCGCCTCTCCTGTAATCTCTTCAGACTCTCCTTTAATATCTCCACACTTCCTCCCCTCATCAAACACGTCCCCCAGTCCACCCCACTAATCATACAGCAGCACTATCATAGCCAAAGTAATAAAAGCATTAGTGGAAACGTGATGGCTTATCAAACTGTTGACAGACTTTTGTCAACTTTGAGTAAAAATGCTCGTGAAAGTGAACACAAAGCTGAATGTGCTACGTTCGTGAAGAATTTGACATTGGCGAACGTTTTCCGAACACTTTCGCTCATCTCTATTTATGACCACAAACCACATCTAAAGGAGAGCTGATCTTTGACTTGATCACAAATTAACTGAGGGAAGCTCACTAAAAAAAACATTGTGAAGAGGTAGAAGGTTTGTGGATGTAATCCACGCTGCCGATTAAAATGCAGGACCAAAGATATCCAAATGAAGGAAAGTGTTTTTTATTTCAACGCGTTTCGAAGTTCAAGTGACTTCTTCCTCAAGAACACAACCACATAACTTTGGTCCTGCATTTTAATCAGCAGCATGGATTACATCCACAAACCTTTTACCTCTTCACAACTGATACGGTTGCCCAAGGACCCGTGGATCTGCTGCAGCTGCTATTCTCAAAGAGATCTATATGTCATTACATTAGATCTATCAGGTTAGTGCAATTTCAATAGATCGCTTATTTTGTCCATCGGATAAGACCCTATGTGCGCTGATTTCTTCTACAGCTACGTTCCTAAAAAAAATTAACATTTTTAATAAAACCCTTGGGCAAAAATAATTTCTATCCCAGAATCCAAACAATTAAGCAATAAAAAATGTGTCTATGCCTAAATATACGAGTCAGAACTGCAGTACCAGGTATAGTTGTATGAATTAAAGAGATATTGGCTAAACAATGTAGTGGTCAAATGTAAATGTAATGTAAAGTGAGACTGGAGTCATTATAGCAAAAAGAGTAATTTTTCCAGAAGAGTTCAAACATCAATGAAGCACAATCATATTGCTTCTATAAACATGACAATTCCTCCATAAGAAAAAGAGTATTTTGTCTGGTCGCATCCGCATCTACGACAAAAATAAATACGGCATAGACAGCCAAAATATATGAAAAGTCTAACATTATTTATTTATTGATAGCTATAAATGCAAATAGACAAACAGATAAAAAATAGTAATTGATCAGCATAGTATGTGCCAAGCCAGGCCAGCAAGGATAATAGAACGTAAGTAAAAACAAAAAGTATATTAGAAAGTAAAAATTAAAGAAATTTAACAAATAAATATAAACATACGTGGGAAATCTGTGTTTGTAAAAGTCTAATATATCAAAATATGAAATTAATTAACTGGATCTGTAAACGCTGTAACGTACTAACGAGGAAAAAATAGAAACTCCAAAATTGTGGTTGCGTCAACCACGCAAAGAAAATGCAATATGAACCAATCAAAATGTAAAATACACCCTCACACACCTCTATTGACACAAAATGTAAACATTGTAATTATCGTAAAAAATCAACATAAGCAAATATTTTTTTTTTCAAACTTCTAAAATGTTTTTGACCTCCTTAAGAAAGCAGCTATACAAGTTTGGTATCACTGTAATTCTACTGACCTGGAAAATCATATTGCCATGTCATTTTTACTACACCGTAAAAGTTGTAAAAATAAAGCCCAAAAAACAATTGCAGAATTTCTTTTATTACTCATTTTTCCCGCTCTTAGAATTTTTTTCAGCATTTTCAGTATATTGAATGGTAAAATGAATGCTGTCATTCAAAGCTATAACTTGTCCTGCAAAAAAAAAACAAGTTCTCATATACAGTGAGGAAAATAAGTATTTGATTCACTGCCAATTTTGCAAGTTTTCCCACCTACAAAGAATGCACTTATGATAATGAAGCCTAGGAATGAACCTAGTAATGATCCCACAATGGGACATGATAGAAAGGTCACAGCACATTACTTCCAAAACAGCGCTAAAGATAAAAGTCAAACCCAAACATACCAATGGCAACGAAGACATCAAGAGAGGCAGTCAGCCCAACAGAAGACACCCTGAGTCCTCTAGGCGTGTTTCGCTCTTCACATACACTGCTTCATCATGGGTTAAATGGGGGAATGTTATTTTCTGGTATTTTTTTTTAAATTCTGTATCTCACAGTTGAAGTGTACCTGCGATAAAAATTACAGACCTCCCCATTCTTTGGAGGTAGGAAAACTTCCACTGTAGCTATCTTGATAGAAAAATGCAAAAAGTTATGGCTCTGGGAATAAGAGAAAGAAAAAGCAACAGTGCAAAAATGGAAAATTGACCAGTTGAAAAGGGGTTAAACCACTCAAAAATACCACAAGAAGTAGAAAAAATGTTTTCTATAAGTTAGACAGCCATAAATAATGTACAATAGTTATCAAGTATCAGAGTCTTCAATAAAAACTCTCTTTATTGCAAAAACATATTAAAAAGTTGCAATTCTATAGCCAGTTGTGGCTAGCAAATTGGTTTTAGACAGTTGTCTTTAGTCATTGCATGCGCGCACTTAATCTTTTTCTACAATGAAGAGTGTTTTTATTGAAGGCTCTGATGCAGAAAAACCTTTCCTTTCTACTTGAATTACTTGACGCACTTCAAGTGTTCTTGCATTGACGCTTCATATTCAGGTCAGCTGATCCTTTTCATTTTTTATAGATACAGTGGGGAAAAAAGTATTTAGTCAGCCACCAATTGTGCATGTTCTCCTACTTAAAAAGATGAGAGAGGTCAGTAATTGACATCATAGGTAGACCACAACTATGAGAATCAAAGTGAGAAAACAAATCTAGAAAATCACCTTGTCTGATTTGGCAAGGCTTTTTTTTGCAAATTATGGTGAAAAATAAGTATTTGGTCATTAACAAAACTTCATCTCAATATTTTGTTATACATCCTTTGTTGGCAATGACAGAGGGCAAACATTTTTGTGTAACTCTTCACAAGGTTGGCACACACTGTTGGTGGTATGTTGTTCAATTCCTCCATGCAGATCTCTTCTAGAGCAGTGATGTATTTGGCCTGTCGCTGGGCAACACAGACTTTCAACTCCATCTAAAGGTTTTCTATGGGGTTGAGATCTGGAGACTGGCTAGTCCACTCCAGGACCTTCATATGCTTCTTACAAAGCCACTCCTTCATTGCCATGGCAGTGTGCTTGAGACCTTTATCATGCTGAAAGACCCATCCATGTTTCATCTTCAATGTCCTTGCTGATGAAAGGAGATTTGCACTCAAAATCTCATGATACATGGTCCCATTCATTCTTTCATGTACACGGATCAGTCAACCTGGTCCTTTTGCAGAGAAACAACCCCAAAGTATGATGTTTCCACCCCCATGCTTCACAGTAGGTATGGTGTTCTTTGGATGCAACTCAGCATTCCGTCTCCTCCAAACACGACAATTTTTTTTTTTACCAAACAGTTCCACTTTGGTTTCATCAGACCATATGACATTATCCCAATACTCTTCTGGATAATCCAAATGCTCTCTAGCAAACTTCAGATGGGCCCGGACATGTACTGGTTTAAGCAGGGGAATACATCTGGCACTGCATGATCTGAGTCCCTGGTGACGTAGTGTGTTACTGATGGTAGCTTTTGTTACAGTGGTCCCAGCTTTATGCAGGTTATTCACTAGGTCCCCCCATGTGGTTCTGGGATTTTTGCTCACTGTTCTTGTGATCATTTTGACCCCACGGGGTGAAATCTTGCGTGGAGCCCCAGATCGATGGAGATTATCAGTGGTCTTGTATGTCTTACATTTTCTTATTATTGCTCCCACAGTTGATTTCATCACACCAAGCTGCTTGCCTATTGCAGATTCAGTCTTCCCAGCCTGGTGCATGGCTACAATTTTGTTTCTGATGTACTTCGACAGCTCTTTGGTCTTCACTTCAGGTTGGTACACAAAATGAGAATGCTTGGTCTGGGGGAAAATGTGTGTAAATGGGTTAGTAACTGGCTTAGTGATAGAAAGCAGAGGGTGGTTATAAATGGTATAGTCTCTAACTGGGTCACTGTGACCAGTGGGGTACCGCAGGGGTCGGTATTGGGACCTGTTCTCTTCAACATATTCATTAATGATCTGGTAGAAGGTTTGCACAGTAAAATATTGATATTTGCAGATGATACAAAACTATGTAAAGCAGTTAATACAGAGAAGATAGTATTCTGCTACAGATGGATCTGGATATGTTGGAAACTTGGGCTGAAAGGTGGCAGATGAGGTTTAACAATGATAAATGTAAGGTTATACACATGGGAAGAAGGAATCAATATCACCATTACACACTGAACGGGAAACCACTGGGTAAATCTGACAGGGAGAAGGACTTGGGGATCCTAGTTAATGATAAACTTACCTGGAGCAGCCAGTGCCAGGCAGCAGCTGCCAAGGCAAACAGGATCATGGGGTGCATTAAAAGAGGTCTGGATACACATGATGAGAGCATTATACTGCCTCTGTACAAATCCCTAGTTAGACCGCACATGGAGTACTGTGTCCAGTTTTGGGCACCGGTGCTCAGGAAGGATATAATGGAACTAGAGAGAGTACAAAGGAGGGCAACAAAGTTAATAAAGGGGATGGGAGAACTACAATACCCAGATAGATTAGCGAAATTAGGATTATTTAGTCTAGAAAAAAGACGACTGAGGGGCGATCTAATAACCATGTATAAGTATATAAGGGGACAATACAAATATCTCGCTGAGGATCTGTTTATACCAAGGAAGGTGACGGGCACAAGGGGGCATTCTTTGCGTCTGGAGGAGAGAAGGTTTTTCCACCAACATAGAAGAGGATTCTTTACTGTTAGGGCAGTGAGAATCTGGAATTGCTTGCCTGAGGAGGTGGTGATGGCGAACTCAGTCGAGGGGTTCAAGAGAGGCCTGGATGTCTTCCTGGAGCAGAACAATATTGTATCATACAATTATTAGGTTCTATAGAAGGACGTAGATCTGGGGATTTATTATGATGGAATATAGGAATATAGGCTGAACTGGATGGACAAATGTCTTTTTTCGGCCTTACTAACTATGTTACTATGTTACTATGTTACTATAGTGGAGTTTGGAGTGTGACCATTTGAGGTTGTGGACAGGTGTCTTTTATACTGATAACAAGTTCAAACAGGTGGCATTACTACAAGTAATGAGTGGAGGACAGAGGAGCCTCTTAAAGTGGAAGTTACAGGTCTGTGAGAGCCAGAAATCTTGCATGTTTTTAGGTGACCAAATACTTATTTTTCACCATAATTTGCAAAAAAAAATCTTGCCAAATCAGACAGGGTGATTTTCTGGATTTGTTTTCTCATTTTGACTCTCAAAGTTGTGGTCTACCTATGATGTTAATTACAGGCCTCTCTCATCTTTTTAAGTGTAAGAACTTGCACAATTCGTGGCTGACTAAATACTTTTTTTCCCACTGTATCAAGTAATTTCAAAGACACAATGGCCATGCTGAAACCTTTACGTGGGTAAAAAAGTATACGTGGGCAGAGAGAGATCTATAAGTTAGAAAAGTGGTAAATATAGCAAGGAATATACAACTTTATACCAAGCAGTATAAGTTTCCTCCTGGATTAGTGAAGGACTCATATGTGGGTTTCATCTCAAACCTTCATCAGGGGGTAGAAAAGACACTCACCAGGGTCAAGCGCCTCTAAAGCTGCAAGACACAGATAAATAAATTAATTTATATTTTTTATATTTCTCAGCTTTCTATCCCATGTTTACTTACATAATACATGTGGCGAAAAGAGATATCTCTGCAACTAAAACATAGAGAAGCATTGCTGCAGTTCCAAAGTGCTGATATCTGCAATGTCCAGCATTCCACTTTGTCCTATCAGTCATGTTAGTCCGGGTTCACATTAGCGTTCGGGGGCTTTGCAGAGGGCTGCGTGTGTCCTCCGTTAAGCCCCACCTACTTCTGCATACTTCTGCATGCGTCCTGCATACCTATCTTTAACATTGGGTACGCAGGACATGTGGATGTATCAGATGTATGCGGATGCGTCGTTTTGACGCGCCCGCCGTTCGCACAAAAACGCAACTTGTTGCATTCCCGTGCAGTCGGCGGGCGTGTCTGAGTCACCCGTCAGGGCAGTGGGTATACTCGGTACCTGGTCCGGTCGCAATTAAAGGGGTGGTCACGGTGGCAGCGACCCGATCCATGGTCCTGGGCGCCCAATTCAAAGGGAATGGTGCTGCAGCAAAGATGGTGTCGCTTCCCACAGGTGAAGCGGAGTCCCCAGGGCTCCTGGTCTGTTTGGCAGGGATGGTGAATGTTGGCAAATAAATGGAGGACACAGGATTGCAGTCTTTACCTGGTTTACTGGTGTTAAGCAGCCTCAGTCCAGGGTACCGGCAACAAGTGTAGATGGAGCCCAGGCAGCCTGAAGACAAGTGGAAATCCCTTTGACAGGTCAGTTTGGGAGCCTTCCACTATGCACCGGTCTGTGGTCCCTTGCTGCCTGTAGTTGTCTAACAAGGTCCTCTTTGTCCCCTGTCCAGGGACAGTACCTGCACAGTAGGCAACTTGAGCAGTCTCTCTGGGGTCTCTGTCCACAGTGACTCCGGGCTCTGATTGCTGCTGTACCTCAGGCATTATGTGGGCAAGTCCCTTTTAGTTTCCTGCCCTCCGCTTCTGCCATGGGACCTGTAGTTCCTCGTGACCTCGGGCTCCCGGTGCCCGGTTTCTGCGCTCTGCTTAGAAAAGCCCAGTTGCAGGCCTCCTCTAGCTCCTAAGTCCTTCTGTGCTCCTTCACTGTCTGCTACCAACTATCAACTGTGTGCTTGTCTGCACCAGACTAACTGACTCCTCCTCCAGACCAGGATGTATATAGGGAAGTTCCCCTTAAACCGGGTTTAGAGCTCACCTTTTGGCCTGGAGTCAGAAATTGTTTCATGTAAGATTACCTGCCAAAGGGATCCTTCCTGTCTCCAGGCATGGCATTACCCTCCCCGAGAGGAAGGCAACACCACTGTGGTACCTGAACTCCTGGGGTGCCACACGTCAAAACAACGCATCTGCATACATTCGCATACATCAGCATGTCCTGCATACCCAATGTTAAAGATAGGTACACAGGACGCATGAAATAGAAAAAAATCCAGCTCAACGAGGTGGTGAAAAAGCAAAGTCTTGGTACTTTATTCACTTCATATCAAAAGATAAAGGATAAAACAACAGCACAATATAATTAAAAACACTATCTACGCGTTTCTGGTGACACAGGACGCATGCAGAAGTATACGGAAGTAGGCGGGACTTAATGGAGGACGTATGCAGCCCTCCGCAGAAGCCCCGAACGCTAATGTGATCTTAGCCTTAGTATTGCTGCAGAAAGAAAGAAGCAGCTTGTGCCAGCAAGAGATGGCAGCCTAGGAGAGGCGTGCTTTTAATTTTATAGCTCTTCTAATCATACTGCTATGTATTGATGCCATGCCTGTTCTCATGTTACCTTTATACAGCTATATGTCTTGCCATGGCATACCTCCTGGTGGAGAGGGGACAAAAGGCCCTTTTGCATCAAAAGAAAACACCGCATTATAAATGACATATGGCAGCTGGTGGATCATCCTAAAGGAATTGCCTAGGAGTTGACCTCTTGCTATGGCTGAATAGCATGTTTAATACACAAAATGATGATTCAAGGACGTCTCTTTACTCGTGGTTGGGGGGGTGTTAGGATCACATGCAGCATATGAACTTCTTATGACTTAAGTCTTCCTTTCCATTTTGAAATACTAGTAATTGCTTTTTTTAAAGCTCTCTTCACTTCTTTGTTTCTCAAGCAGTATATAACTGGGTTTACCAATGGAGGCAGCACGTTGTTGATAATAGATGAAGCTCGGATGGCTGTAAAAGATTCTCCAGACTTTGGGCCGTTGTAGCTGAAAATACCTGTTATGTAAAAAACTGTGACGACAATGAGGTGGGAGGAACATGTGGAGAAGACCTTCTGTCTTCCCTCTGATGAGTGGATTTTCAATATAGTGGAAATGACACGGACATAGGAGTTCATCACAATTAAAAATGTGGTTACTCCAAGCACCACTGTGTCTACTCGTATGAATATCTGACTAGTGTATATGTCACTGCAAGCAGCTTCCAACATTGGAAGAACATCACAGAGAAAGTTGTAAATATGACGAGGTCCACAAAATGTTAGGTTCAAAGTCATAAAGGTGTGAAGCATGGAGTTTATCAAACCAAGAAGGCAACATCCTGCCACAATGTAAAAGCAGAACCTTTTGTTCATAATTAGTACATACTGGAGGGGGTTACATATGGCTATATATCTGTCGTAGGCCATGGTGGCCAGAAGAAGACCTTCTGTTCCTCCAACACAGATAAAGAAATAAAGCTGGATAAAGCATCCGGTAAAGGATATCCTCCTGTTCCCTGTTACAGCATTTACCAGCATAGCTGGGAGGGTGACCGTAGAGTAACACACATCTAGAATGGACAAGCAGCATAAGAAAAAATACATTGGTGTTTGGAGTTGGCAGTCTACCTGGATGATACCAAACACAGACAAGTTACCAACAAGAATCATGATGTAAGCCATAGAAATTAAAAATGAACAGATCATTGGTCCCTTGGAGAACCCCAGTAGAATAAAGTCATCCATAGATGTATTGTTTTCTGATGCCATTAAAAAGCCTAAGGAAGAAAAGATCACAGCATTAATCTGATAGACCATTAAGGTGAACATTCTACATCTTGGTGATTGATTCTAGATATCACAATATTACGGAGGTGGAATGTCAACTATAATAACTAAATAACTAAATAAATGTCACTGGCTAGGAAGAGGGACTCACTAGTAAAGCGAATGCACCATGCTTAAAAATACACTACTTCCCAGGAAAATTCTTTAAAAAGAAGAAAAATCAATTAGTTGAATTAGTCCCAAAGTTACCTCTTTTAATATCATATATACAGTCATGGCCCAAAGTGTTGGCACCCTTTAAATTGTTCCGGAAAGTGTAGTATTTCTCCCAGAAAATTTCTGCAATTACACATGTTTTGTTGTACACGATTATTTCCTTTGTGTGAAAGATACTGAGACAGCCACAATACCCCAGCGCTGACTTCCTATACATTACCTGTTGACACAGTCTGTTGAATCTCATCCAGTATACCGTGAGTTACACAACTCACATATCTTACTATGTCACCACAGCAATAATCTGATGAAGGTCCGTATTGGACTGAAACGTAGTTAGCTGTTTCTCTGGACTGGTTCAATTGTAAATAAATTTAACATCTATTGCCATGCATCCTACACAGTACCGAGTTTCATTATTACTATTATACACCGTTTTTCAATATACATCCCTAGTACTTGAGGTTCAGCATCGTTTGTATGGAATGAGCGATCCTTCTTTTAATTGCTTTCTGCTCTGTTTTTCTTTTGCAACTCATCTCATCTTACAATATATGATATATACCACACATACCCTATTAATCTCCTATCTGCATGACTGATTGGTTGTCTTGGGCTGTACTGTGGCTTTATAACGCAGTGGTCTTTTTGTCTTCGGGTTCAAATCCCAAGGACAACATCTGCAAGAAGGTCACATTTGTGTACGTTTCCTCCACACTCCAAAGACATACTGATTGGGAACTTAAATAAATTCTACCCACACATAGAATCTGTCTTAAGGAATCTGTCTTGGGGGTTCATTGCCGCCCAACACTCTTCAATCAGAAGCTTCTTGCTACAGGAGACGTTTGTCATATGGTAAAAATCTGTGTGATAAATTACATTCCTAGACCACAGCACTAATGACATGGCACCTACAGTATTTAGCAACTCAGATGCAGAGTGTTGGTGGTAGAAAAAAATGAAAACAATAGTGCTCTAGTTTCCCAAGCAATTATATCGGTCCTGTATAAAGATGGTTATCTGTCCTACTTCCAATCATTAGACTGGTGAGGATGGAAATGACCCAAGTAGAGCTGTAGCTGGATATATATGGATCCTTGCTGGTTTTTCAGACAAAGGCACAATTCTGTAATTTATTTGAAATGTGAGCAGATCAAGTACAGTTTAGAATTTCTAATATGAGAAATAGGTTATGGTATAGTGTATTAATCCTTAGGAAGCATCTCGATGAGGCTCTAATGGGCATTGAGTTTCATAAGACTCATAGCACTTAGTGAGCCGTATATTAATATCACAGAGCAGTTTGGGGACATAAGATTGAGGAGATCTGCAGGGATATTCAAGACTTTAGAGATTTGGGAATTTTTAAATTAATTGCATTTTTTTTTGTTTAAAAGAATTTCATAAATCTCTGTTTTAAACAATATTTCATTTGACAAATCCACATGAAAAATTTAAAAAAGATTTGTCCCTGAACCACTTCCATATCTTTGTCTTCTAGACATTGAGTAGATTTAAAAAAAAACAGTTGCCATATACTGTATGCTACACATAAATGCACAATGCCGTTAATATTCTGGAAGGATTGTCATCAGAATATCCAGCTCTATGTACGGGGTGATGAAATAACACAGACAGCTCTGATGTATTCATGATAGGATTACATTTTCCTCCCTCCTGCCATTCGCAGTGGGCTTTCTATACAGTGCAAACACAGCAGCTTGTCAGCCAGTCACTACTAAAGGACAGGGAAATCAAAGAAAGTAATAGAGTACAGCTTCTAAAAAGACCACTACCTTTATCATCCTATCTTATCTTGACCTCAAGCAGTAAAACAGAGCTATCATGAAATCATCCCCTGCTAAAGGTAATGAGATTGCCCTGCTTAATCTGTCCCAGTCTACATAGCAAAGCTGACAAGTGAGCTGCAACTGCACCAAACAGCCTATTGAGAATGCTCTAGTGGCCATCGATAAAACAGCATTATTTAAAGGGCCACTGTCACCCCCCCCAGCCGTTATAAACTAAAAGAGCCACCTTGTGCAGCAGTAATGCTGCAGTCTAACAAGGTGGCTCTTTTAGTTTTTGATTCATTTATTACCTCAATAAAGCGTTTTAAAAATTGGCCACAAATACCAGATATTGTACCGGGAGGCGGTCCGAATCGTCCTCTATCAATCTCCCAACTGCCGTCACTCTTCTCTTCAGGGGCGATGGTCGCCGCCCCCTTCGCGCTGTTGCTTCTTAAATCCGGCGCCTGCGCTGTGCGTGCCTGCCTGGGGCCCGCACTGTGTTATTCATTATGCACAGTGCGGGGCTGAGGTTCCTGGGCATGCGCACTGCGCTTGTCAGATGCTCCCCCGGTCCCCCGCCTTCCAGCATTGCCGGAATATACAGGTTTCATTGCCGACGTTTTGAACAGCCACAAAGAACAACGCTGGAAGGCGGGGGACCGGGGGAGCGTCTGACAAGCGTTCCTGCGCATGCCCAGGAACCCCAGCCCCGCACTGTGCATAATGAATAACACAGTGCGGGGCGGGGATTCAGGAACAGGGTGGCCGCACTGCCCGCACAGGCAGTCTGAGCTGTGACTGACAATGAAGACTGCGCCTGCCCCAGGCAGGCACGCACAGCGCAGGCGCCAGATCTAAGAAGCAACAGCGCGAAGGGGGCGGCGACCATCGCCCCTGAAGAGAAGAGTGACGGCAGTTGGGAGATTGATAGAGGACGATTCGGACCGCCTCCCGGTACAATATCTGGTATTTGTGGCCAATTTTTAAAACGCTTTATTGAGGTAATAAATGAATCAAAAACTAAAAGAGCCACCTTGTTAGACTGCAGCATTACTGCTGCACAAGGTGGCTCTTTTAGTTTATAACGGCTGGGGGGGGTGACAGTGGCCCTTTAAATATTTGTTTCATTTGTATAGCAACAAAAAAAAGTTAAATTAGTTGTATAAGAAAGAATGGTAACAAATAGTAAAAAAATATACCAATTAGATGGTAGTTTTGAAGAAATGTAAAATGTTTTGCCCCAGGATGTCCAATAATTGCAGTGTTCAGTTTATTGTTCCAAATTGCCTTTTTTATTTTTTGTTATTTTTTGTTTCAAGACTCTCTCTACATCATTTTTTCTCAAGCAATATATGATGGTATTCACCAATGGAGGAAGGACACAATATACTATGGATGAGGCTTGAACAACAAAAAAATGAATCTGCAGACTTAGGACCATTGTAGGTAAAAACACCAGTTATCTAGAAAACTGTGACAACAATGAGGTGAGAGGAACATGTGGAAAAGACTCTCTGCCTCACCCTGGAATAATGAATTTTCAGTATGTTTGAAATCATGTGGATGTGGGAGTTCATCACAACTGGAAATTTTGAGGCACCTGGCAAGGCAGTGTCTACATGCAGTAACATATGAATGGTCTTGATATCACTACAAGAAACTTCCAACATTGGAAGGGCATCACAGAAGAAATTGTTAATGTGCCGTTTATCACAAAACCTCAGTTTAAAAGCAAGGTGTGAGATATGGCGTTCAAGCACCCAATGAGGCAACATCCAGCCACAACATAAGAGCAAAACCACAACATAAGAGCAAAACAGCTTATTCATAATAATGGAGTAATGTAAAGGGTTACATATGGCCACAGTCATATGTCATGACACTGAGAAGAAGACTCTCTTTCCCTCCAACATAATGTCATGGGTTTACTGCAACAGTTAGGAGCCAGAAGACTGCAGCGCCTGATTTCTCCTCCTCCTGCACTTATTAGAAGCACTCCACCTTCATATTAATTGGCGCAGGTTTCTTTTAGCAGTGCAGGGGTTAATCTCCTCAGTTGAGAGCTCCTGGAGGCTTTCCTGCTTTAAGGCTCAGCTGTTCACTGTTAGCCACTCCCATCTTCTAAATAATCTAGGCCCTGGCTAACACTCATTGTCAGAGTTGGCTTATGCTGCATGGCTGGAGGTTGTTGTTGGTTGTCATTAGAGAAGATGTTTGGTGGATTTATCTGAGACTATTGATGGTCAAGGTGAGATCCATGAGGAGGCAGCAACGGGCGAGACCCGCCTGCCAGTGCAGAGAGACAGACCATGTGAGCAAGGCCATCATTCCCAGCTATCATCTACAGCATCGGGGAACCCTGGGATTATGGTATCAGGTTGGGAGGGGGCTGTTTGATGTGCGGGAGGCTCAATGGGATTTGATGGATTACATCAGGAAGAGACTTGCAGCCGAGGGGGAAACCCTGTGACCCCCCGCTAAGGCTAGATTTGCAGAGAGCAAGAACTTACGTGGTGAGTCCTACGACTGGGTGTACCACTGTCTTGAACAGAACATTAATGCTATACCTAGAAAGACTTCCTTAGCTTTTCCAAGTTTATTGTTATCTTTGTTTGAATGTTAATCTGCCTAGTTAATAACACTAATTGTTCAGTTATTTGAAGTCACTGTATGTAAATAGCACTACAATTATCCCTTGACTGTTTCCGCCTCATGCCTCTGTGCGTTGCATCCAGACACCTGTATTACATTTGGCGTAGTCAGCAGGATGCAACATTCAGCCATAGAGAGGGCAGACCAGTCAGTGACTTAAGGCCCCGTCTCACTAAGCGATTTACCAACGATCACGACCAGCGATATGACCTGGCCGTGATCGTTGGTAAGTCGCTGTGTGGTCGCTGGGGAGCTGTCACACAGACCGCTCTCCCCAGCGACCAACGATCAGGGGAACGACTTCGGCATCGTTGAAACTGTCTTCAACGATGCCGAAGTCCCCCTGCAGCACCCGGGTAACCAGGGTAAACATCGGGTTACTAAGCGCAGGGCCGCGCTTAGTAACCCGATGTTTACCCTGGTTACCAAAAAAAACAAACAGTACATACTCGCCTTTCGGTGTCCAGGTCCCTTGCCGTCTGCTTCCTGCTCTGACTGAGATCCGGCCGTACACTGAGAGCAGAGCGCAGCGGTGACGTCACTGCTGTGCTCTCACTTCTCACTGTACGGCCGGGAGTCGGTGAGAGCAGGAAGCAGACGGCAAGGGACCTGACGGACATCAGAAGGCGAGTATGTACTGTTTGTTTTTTTTTACATTTACGCTGGTAACCAGGGTAAACATCGGGTTACTAAGCGCGGCCCTGCGCTTAGTAACCCGATGTTTATCCTGGTTACCAGTGAAGACATCGCTGGATCGGTGTCACACACACCGATTCAGCGATGTCAGCGGGACCTCAACGACCAAAAAAAGGTCCAGGCCATTCCGACACGACCAGCGATCTCGCAGCAGGGGCCTGATCGCTGGTACGTGTCACACATAGCGAGATCGCTATGGAGGTCGCTGTTGCGTCACAAAACTTGTGACTCAGCAGCGATCTCGCTAGCGATCTCGCTATGTGAGACGGGGCCTTTAGTCTAGCAGTGGGTAAATACCCTTGGATGCCATGCTCAGCAATATTCCCAAGTTCACGGGCAGCAGCGTTTCGCTGTGGGACTGAGTAGAGAGGCTGAGAAGCATGCTGCACATGTATCCCCTGACCCCTTCTTACTCAATTAGCCCACTGCAGACTTAGGGTGCATCCACATGCAGTTGTTTCAGCAGGTCCAAAGAGAAAGTGAGACCATAGCTCACTATGTTAATGCTTTGCAGGAAGTGACAGCCCATATCACTAAGAAGACCCAAGATGAGCCCCGATGACTAGGCCCATTGGACGATGTGCTGCAGAATCAGCTAGTTGCTGGTCTAGGAGACTCATCCCTGAGGCAGATCTTAAAGGAACCACTATGTTTGAATCATGATCATGGCTTCCTTGAAGTCACGGCTAAAGCTAGAGTCCTGGAAAGTGAGACTCCTTTTCCTGAATGGTGCAGTCCGGAATCATGAAGTGGTCACTCCTGAGTCAACCCGTACTGAGCCCGACTGAGTACGGGAGATCCAGATAAAGAAAAATCAGCCAACAGCACATCAGTCCCAAGATGCACGTTCCAAGTCCTGCAGTTGTGGGGTACCACCGTGGAGTCCAATGTGGCTTCCACGTATGCTAACATCGATATGGCGGTATTTGAGGAATAGTACGTGTACAGATCCACCTTCTGGCTCCATATCCGAGCCTGGTGGCATTATATTGATGATATTTTTGTATGAGAAGGTGGACATGATGATCTTCTTATTTTCCAGACAAAGTCGAATAGTGTATTTTCTGAGTTGAAGTTTACTTTAACCTACTCTATTGAACAGGTACAATTTTTAGACACCATGGTATATAAGAAAGGTGATATCTTGGGTACTGGTTTATTCATTAAGGAGACTGACAGAAATAGTCTGCTCCTTTATAGAAGTAATCACACAAAGAAGATGGTGGATTCTCTACCTTGGAGTCAGATGATATGGGTACGAAGGATCGTTTCCGATGATGAGAGACTTGATCTGAGACTTGAGGTCATGTGCAATAAATATTGTAAAAGGGGTTATCCGAAGTGTGAGCTGATAAGTTATAAGGATAAAGTGGTGGGTCTGACATGGGAGGAGATATGTTTAAAAAGGGACAATTCTGTCTCTAAACTTGTACCTTTTGTTTCCATCTATGGCCCGGCAAGTGGAAAAATTGGAAGATTATTAAGGAAAAATGGGAAATTACTTCATGAGGGCTTACCACAGGTATCTGAATCTGCTTCTCAACCTATTCTATCATATAGATGAGGGAACAATTTTAGGGACAAACTTGTGAAGTGGGGACCTGTTTACACAAATCTATACAAAGGACAGTATGCCCTTCCAGACAGGGGAATTTTCCCTGTCTGGGTTGTGCATGTTGTGAGAATATGTTAAAAGGTGATTGTTTTCATCACCCACATACTGGGAAGAAGTTCCCAATAAAGGAGAGATATACCTGCACTTCAAGCTTTGTTGTTTATAAGCTTGTGTGTGCTAGGCGTCGAGTTCTTGCTGCTGCACAGGGGGAATCTCGAGCCATGTCCGCTGCGGTCTCACATTCTTCTCCAGCTACAGTGGAGCCTGCTCAGCGGAGACGTCGGTCCCAGCGCCTGGCCAGGACAGATACTGCACGTTTGATTACTGCTGCCCTTCTAGGTTCAGCCATTATAACTAGTGCTGTTCGGCGGCGAGCAGGCGCTCCTGGGACTAAGTCCTGGTTTTCCCCTCCTGAGCATGCCCAGGGGAAGACCTCTCATTGGAGGTCGGGGGTCACACGCTCAGGTCCTATAGCAGCTCCTATTGGTCCACTAGGAAGGTCCTTAACTGCTACAGCTATAAAAGGTTTGCATCGCCGCACGGCCATGTGCTAGAAAAATTTGTGTTTGACAGTTGCCAGTGGATACTCTGCCACACTGTATATAAGTGGTGTGAGTCTGTTTAGCCTTGGGGCTGTACACTCAGGCAGGCAGCTAGCGTCAGGCAGGCAGCTAGCGTCATTGTGAGCAATTAGCCTTGGCTTAGCATCTGGTTCCTTCATGTGTGCGGTTAGCACAGAAGAGTTCCAGAGCAAGCACAACTTTTAGTTAGGGTTTTAGTCCCTGTGTACAGCGCGTCTCTGTGAGGCAACAGCGCTCTCTTTCATTTCACATGGGGTGAAGTTTAACCCACGTGGGAGCTCAGTGTGCATCCGCCATTACTTGCAGCAGGTATCTCTGCACAGTGGACCCCGGGCTGCGAGCGCACCTCGTATCTATCACCCTATTACTTGGTGCATTCCGCTAGCCCTAACAGTATACTAGCACCAGGGTCTGGCTAGTAATGGCGGACGTACAGCAACTGCTGCAGTACATCCAGCAGCTGGAGGGCAGGTTGGCGGCTCTCGAGCGCACAACCTCAGCTGTGGATGCTTCCGCCATAGCTGTTCAGGCTGCAAGCGTGGCTGCAGCAAATTTGTCCCCTGCACCCCTGTTCCGACCTTATCTCGCCTCCCACTGCCAGATAAATACTCTGGTGATAGTGCATCTTGTAGGGGTTTTGTGAGCTAGTGCGTGATACACCTCAAGCTCCTGGCTGCACATTTTCCCACAGAGCGGGCAAAGGTGGGATTCGTTATATCTCTTCTGTCGGACAGGGCGTTGGAGTGGGCTACGCCACTGTGGGAGCGTGGTGATCATGTGGTGCAGAGTGCTCCGCTGTTCTTGAGCACTCTGAAACAGGTCTTTTTGGGACCTCGAGTCACCCATGATACGGCACTCAAACTGTTGGCATTGACTGAGGGCTCGTCCATGGTCAGCCATTTTGCCGTCCACTTCCGGACGTTAGCATCTGAGCTGGAGTGGTCAGATAAAGCCCTCATCCCTGTATTTTGGAGGGGCTGGCTGACCATCTGAAGGATGCTTTGGCCACTATGGAGATTCCGCCACACTGGAGGAGCTAATAGCTGTATCCACTCGCATTGACCTCCGCTTTAATGAGCGGAGGTTAGAGCGAGCCCAGTGTAGGCAGAGGTTTCGGCTGGCTCCCACCTTCGCCAAACCTTTGGAATCTCTGGTCCAGGCGCCCGAGTCACATGAGGACATGGAGGTGTCACGAGCAGGATCTAAGTCCCAGACCATTTGTGCACTCAAGGTCTGTCATGTCTGCCGGCAGTCAGGACATCTTGCCACCAGATGTCCCCAGCAGTCGGAGAAACGTCAGCATCTAGTGGTAGTAGGTGGAGGTACACTAGACACGGTGATGTTTGCCTCCAAACTGTCTTTTAAGGGGACAATTAACATAGGCTCATCCGCTCATTCGGTAGAGCTTTGCGTGGATTCCGGGGCGGAGGGCAATTTTATGTCATCTGCCTTCGTCCAACGACACGCAATACCCCTGGTGATGCTCACCAAACCAGTGGCCATACGAGTGGTGAATGGGTCGACACTGCCCTCACAGATAACACACCAGACCATCCCATTTACTCTATCTATGTTGCCATCTCATCAAAGATTATATCTCTGCTCGTCATTCCTGAGGGAATTGATGAGATGCTGTTAGGGATACCTTGGCTACGGTACCACTCCTCTCATATTGAGTGGTCCACAGGCAGAATTTTGGGATGGAGTGAATCTTGTGGGGGTAGATGTCAGAGTGAATGCATTCAGGTTGCTACTACTGAGGTACCCGCAGAACATTCGTCTTTCCCCAAGCAATATTGGCCTTATACGGACATGTTCTCCAAAAGGGCTACGGAGACCCTTCCGCCTCACCGCCCCTATGACTGTCCTATTGACCTCTTGCCTGGTGCTGAGCCTCCCCGGGGTCGAGTCTACCCATTGTCTCTCCCGGAGACATAGGCAATGTCTCAGTACATCCAGGAGAATCTGGCAAGAGGATTCATTAGGAAGTTAGTGTCACCTGCAGGGGCTGGGTTCTTCTTCGTGCAGAAGAATGGAGAATTACGTCCATGCATAGATTACAGGGGTCTTAACGCCATCACCGTTAAGAACAAGTACCCATTGCCCCTGATATTTGAGTTTTTTGATAGGCTTCAGGGAGCAAGGGTGTTTACTAAACTAAATCTGCGGGGTGCTTAAAACCTGATTCACATCCGTGAGGGGGACGAATGGAAGACGGTTTTTAACACCAGGGATGGGCACTATGAATACCTGGTGATGCCCTTCAGGCTCTGTAATGCCCCAGCCATTTTCCAAGACTTTGTGAACAATATCTTCTGGGATATGCTCTCCACCTCGATTGTAGTTTACCTGGATGATATTCTCATCTACTTTCCAGATATAGACTCTTATCGGAGAGATGTTTGCAAAGTCTTCATCCTCCTATGGGCAAATTCCCTCTATGCCAAGTTGGAGAAGTGTGTGTTTGAGCGGGAGTCTTTGCCTTTCCTGGGCTATATCATCTCGGCCCAAGGATTGGCTATGGATCCCGCCAAGCTACAGGCTGTGATGGACTGGAGGGAACCCCATTCTCTCAAAGCGGTACAGCGCTTTATGGGTTTCATCAACTATTATCGCCAGTTCATTCCCCACTTCTCAACTTTGGTAGCTCCTCTGGTTGCCCTCACCAAAAAGGGAGCTAATCCCAATTTGTGGTCGGAGGAGGTCTCCAAGGCCTTCCTCTCTATCAAGTCGCACTTCTCTGGCACTCCCATTTTACATCGCCCCAATATTGATAAACCATTTATCATGGAGGTGGATGCCTCTTCCGTCGGTGCTGGAGCAGTCCTCTTCCGGAAGGATGTTCAAGGTCGGAAGCATCCTTGTTTCTTCTTCTCCAAGACCTTCACACTGGCGAAGAGGAATTATTCCATCGGGGATAGGGAGTTGCTAGCCATGAAGTTGGCCTTTTCGGAGTGGTGACGAATCCTGGCGGGGGCTCATTTTCCCTTCCAAGTTTTCACTGACCACAAAAATTTGGTGTATTTGCAAACCACCCAGCAGCTAAACTCTTGTCAGGCCAGATGGTCCTTGTTCTTCTCCCATTCCACTTTACCCTCCATTTTCTCTCCGGGGAGAAGAACACTCGTGCCGATGCTCTCTCCCGCTCCTTAGTGTCATCAGAGGAGGAGGAGGAGGAGCCTTGGCTTCTTATCCCTTCAGAGAGCCTTAGAACTGTGGCTCCAGTTTCGCTGGAGTCTGTGTCCCAGGCAAGACTTTCGTTCCATCTAATTTGCAACTGGAGGTTCTCTCTTGGGCTCACTCGTCCAGGGTGGGTAGACATTTTGGGACCAAGAGGACATCTGAGCTTTTGGCGAGGACATACTGGTGGCCGCTTATGGCCCGTGACGTAGGGGACTATATTCGGGCGTGTGTCTCCTGTGCTAAGAATTGGTCTCCTCGGCAACGGCCTGCTCGGCTACTTTACCACCTGCCGGTGGCAGACAGGCCCTGGGAGATGGTCAGGATGGACTTCATGGTAGGCTTACCCAAGTCTCGCAGCTGCACAGTTATCTGGGTAGTCACCGACCATTTTTCTAAAATGGTGCACTTGGTTCCGCTTCCACGGTTACCTTCTGCACGGGCCTTAGCGGCGTTGTTCATTAGAAATGTTTTCCATCTACATGGCATGCCTGACAAAATTGTCAGTGACCGGGTGTTGTGAACTGTATTTCTTGGCTCCCTCTTGTGATCACTAGGGGTATGACACTTTGATTGTCTTTCTCCAGGTTGGTACCCACCTGGTTCGTTAGGCCTTGGGTGTTCCTATTTAGACTTCCTGGAAGCTCAGTCTAGTGCCTGGAATCGATGTAATCAGTCTATGTCTGTTTTCTCCTGACTCCTGGTCCTCTGATTTTTGCAAGAAAAGCTAAGTCTGCTTTCTTATTTTGGTTTATTGCATTTGTTCTTATTTTTTTCCAGCTTGTACAAAATGTGAGTCCTGTTTTTGCTGGAAGCTCTAAGGGGGCTGATATTCTCCCCCCCACACCATTAGTCGGTGCGGGGGTTCTTGGATATTCAGCGTGGATATTTTTGTAGGGTTTTTGCTGACCGCATAAGTCCGCTTCCTATTTTCTGCTATTAATTAGTGGGCCTCTCTTTGCTAAATCTAGTTCATACTTACGTTTGTCTTTTCTTCTTACCTCACCGTTATTATTTGTTGGGGGCTTGTATATTAACTTTGGGGTCCTTTCTCTTGAGGCAAGTGAGGTCTTATTTTCTCTGAAAGGGTTAGTTAGTTCTCCGGCTGGTGCGAGACGTCTAGAACCAACGTAGGCACGTTCCCCGGCTGATTCTAGTTGTTTGTGCTAGGATCAGGTATGCGGTCAGCCAAGTTACCACCTCCCTATGAGCTGGTTTTTGTGGTTGCGGACTTAGCTACAACTCCTGAGATCCTCTACCACTAGGATCATAACAGTATTCCAGGCCAAAAAGTGAATATTTAATGCATTGCAGAAGCGGGATTAAAAGAAAAGAAGTTCTGAGTTGTTTTTTTTTTTTTTTCTTCTTCCCCTTTATCTCTGAGTGGCTTGAAGCTCTGTTGCAGACATGAATGTTCAGACTCTGATTACTAGTGTGAATCAGTTTGCTGCACGTGTGCAGGGCATTCAGGATTTTGTTACAAGTAGTCCTATGTCAGAGCCTAAGATACCTATTCCTGAGCTGTTCTCTGGAGATCGATTTAAATTTAGGAATTTTAGGAATAATTGTAAATTGTTTCTTTCTTTGAGACCTCGTTCGTCTGGAGACTCAGCTCAGCAAGTAAAAATTGTTATCTCCTTCTTGCGTGGCGACCCTCAGGATTGGGCCTTCTCATTGGCGCCAGGAGATCCGGCATTGACAAATATTGATGCGTTTTTTCTGGCGCTCGGATTGCTTTATGAGGAGCCCAATCTTGAAATTCAGGCAGAAAAAGCGTTGCTGGCTATTTCTCAGGGCCAGGATGAAGCTGAGGTATATTGCCAAAAATTTTGGAAATGGTCCGTGCTTACCCAATGGAATGAGTGTGCTCTGGCCGCAAATTTCAGAAATGGCCTTTCTGAAGCTATTCAGAATGTGATGGTGGGCTTTCCCATTCCTACAAGTCTGAATGATTCTATGGCTCTTGCTATTCAGATTGATCGGCGTTTGCGGGAGCGCAAATCTGCTAATCCTCTGGCGGTGTTGTCTGAAGGGACACCTGACTCAATGCAATGTGATAGAATTCAGACTAGAACCAAACGACAAAATCATAGACGTCAGAATGGGTTGTGTTTTTACTGTGGTGATTCTACACATGTTATCTCAGCATGCTCTAAACGCCTAGCAAAGGTTGTTAGTCCTGTCGCCATTGGTAATTTGCAACCTAAGTTTATTTTGTCTGTGACTTTAATTTGCTCATTGTCTTCCTACCCTGTTATGGCATTTGTGGATTCAGGTGCTGCCCTGAGCCTTATGGACTTGTCGTTTGCCAAGTGCTGTGGTTTTGTTCTGGAGCCTTTAGAAAATCCTATTCCTCTTAGAGGAATTGATGCTACCCCATTGGCAGAGAATAAACCGCAGTATTGGACACAAGTGACCATGTGCATGACTCCTGAACATCGGGAGGTGATTCGTTTTCTTGTTCTGCATAAAATGCATGATTTGGTCGTTTTAGGTCTGCCATGGTTACAGACCCATAATCCAGTTTTGGATTGGAAGGCAATGTCTGTGTCAAGTTGGGGTTGTCAGGGAATTCATTGTGATTCCCTGTTGGTGTCTATTGCTTCTTCTACTCCTTCTGAGGTTCCGGAGTATTTGTTGGACTATCAGGATGTGTTCAGTGAGTCCAGGTCCAGTGCCCTTCCTCCTCATAGGGACTGTGACTGCGCAATAGATTTGATTCCTGGTAGTAAATTTCCTAAGGGACGATTATTTAATCTATCTGTACCTGAGCATGCCGCAATGCGTTCTTATATAAAGGAGTCTTTGGAGAAGGGACATATTCGTCCATCCTCTTCCCCTCTTGGTGCGGGTTTCTTTTTTGTAGCCAAGAAAGACGGGTCTTTGAGACCTTGTATAGACTATCGGCTTCTGAATAAAATCACGATCAAATTTCAGTATCCTTTGCCACTATTGTCGGACTTGTTTGCCCGGATTAAGGGTGCCAAGTGGTTCACCAAGATAGATCTTCGGGGTGCGTACAACCTTGTGCGCATTAAGCAGGGAGATGAATGGAAAACTGCGTTTAATACACCCGAAGGTCATTTTGAGTACTTGGTGATGCCTTTTGGGCTCTCTAATGCTCCTTCAGTGTTTCAGTCCTATATGCATGACATCTTCCGGAAGTATCTAGATAAATTTATGATTGTTTATCTGGATGATATTCTGTTTTTTTCTGATGATTGGGATTCTCATGTAAAACAGGTCAGGATTGTGTTTCAGGTTTTGCGTGATAATGCTTTGTTTGTGAAGGGCTCAAAGTGTCTCTTTGGAGTGCAGAAGGTTTCCTTTCTGGGTTTCATTTTCTCCCCTTCTACAGTAGAGATGGACCCAGTCAAGGTCCGAGCTATTCATGATTGGACTCAACCCACGTCTGTTAAGAGTCTACAGAAGTTCTTGGGTTTTGCGAATTTCTACCGTCGTTTTATTGCTAATTTCTCTAGCGTTGTTAAACCTTTGACGGATATGACCAAGAAAGGTTCTGATGTTGCTAATTGGGCTCCGGCAGCCGTCGAGGCTTTCCGGGAGCTGAAGCGCCGGTTTACTTCGGCGCCTGTTTTGTGCCAGCCTGATGTCTCACTTCCCTTTCAGGTTGAAGTGGACGCTTCTGAGATCGGTGCAGGGGCTGTTTTGTCGCAGAGAGGTTCTGGTTGCTCTCTGATGAGACCTTGTGCTTTTTTTTCTAGGAAATTTTCGCCTGCGGAGCGGAACTATGATGTTGGTAATCGGGAGTTGTTGGCCATGAAGTGGGCATTTGAGGAGTGGCGTCATTGGCTCGAGGGAGCTAAGCATCGTGTGGTGGTCTTGACTGATCACAAAAATTTGATGTATCTCGAGTCTGCTAAGCGCCTGAATCCTAGACAGGCTCGTTGGTCGTTGTTCTTCTCCTGTTTTGACTTTGTGGTCTCATACCTGCCTGGTTCGAAGAATGTGAAGGCTGATGCTCTTTCTAGGAGTTTTGTGCCTGACTCTCCGGGAGTCTCAGAGCCAGCTGGTATTCTTAAAGAGGGAGTAATCTTGTCGGCCATTTCTCCTGATTTGCGACGTGTGTTGCAGAGATTTCAGGCTGGTAGACCTGATCCTTGCCCACCTGATAGACTGTTTGTTCCTGATAAATGGACCAGCAGAGTTATCTCCGAGGTTCATTCCTCAGTGTTGGCAGGGCATCCTGGGATTTTTGGTACCAGAGATTTGGTAGCTAGGTCCTTTTGGTGGCCTTCCTTGTCGCGGGATGTGCATTCGTTTGTGCAGTCCTGTGGGATTTGTGCTCAGGCTAAGCCTTGCTGTTCTCATGCCAGCGGGTTGCTTATGCCCTTGCCCGTCCCAAAGAGGCCCTGGACACACATTTCCTTGGATTTCATTTCAGATCTTCCGGTGTCTCAAGGAATGTCTGTCATCTGGGTGGTATGTGATCGCTTTTCCAAGATGGTCCATTTGATGCCCTTGTCTAAGTTGCCTTCCTCTTCCGATCTGGTTCCTTTGTTCTTTCAGAACGTGGTTCGTTTGCATGGCATTCCTGAGAATATCGTGTCTGACAGAGGATCCCAGTTTGTGTCCAGATTCTGGCGATCTTTTTGTGCTAAGATGGGCATTGATTTGTCGTTTTCATCTGCCTTTCATCCTCAGACTAATGGCCAAACGGAGCGAACTAATCAGACACTGGAGTCTTATTTGAGATGTTTTGTTTCTGCAGATCAGGATGATTGGGTGACCTTCTTGCCATTGGCTGAGTTTGCCCTCAATAATCGGGCTAGTTCCGCTACTTTGGTTTCGCCATTTTTCTGCAACTCTGGTTTTCATCCTCGTTTTTCCTCGGGGCATGTTGAGTCTTCTGACTGTCCTGGGGTGGATTCCGTGGTGGATAGGTTGCAGCGGATTTGGAATCATGTGGTGGACAACTTGAAGTTGTCACAGGAGAAGGCTCAGCGTTTTGCCAACCGCCGCCGCGGTGTGGGTCTCCGACTTCGTGTTGGGGATTTGGTTTGGTTGTCTTCTCGGTATGTCCCTCTGAAGGTTTCCTCTCCTAAGTTTAAGCCTCGCTTTATTGGTCCTTATAAAATTTTGGAAGTCCTTAATCTGGTGTCTTTTCGTTTGGATCTTCCGGTGTCGTTTGCCATTCACAATGTGTTCCATAGGTCTTTGTTGTGGCGGTACGTTGTGCCTCTGGTTCCTGCTGTTGTCCCTCCTGCTCCGGTCTTGGTTGAGGGCGAGTTGGAGTACGTGGTGGAGAAGATCTTGGATTCTCATCTCTCTAGACGGAGGCTTCAGTATCTGGTCAAATGGAAGGGCTATGGTCAGGAGGATAATTCCTGGGTGGTCGCCTCTGATGTTCATGCGGCCGATTTGGTTCGTGCCTTTCACGCTGCTCATCCTGATCGCCCTGGTGGTCGTGGTGAGGGTTCGGTGACCCCTCCTTAAAGGGGGGGTACTGTTGTGAACTGTATTTCTTGGCTCCCTCTCGTGATCACTAGCGGTATGACACTTTGATTGTCTTTCTCCAGGTTGGTACCCACCTGGTTCGTTAGGCCTTGGGTGTTCCTATTTAGACTTCCTGGAAGCTCAGTCTAGTGCCTGGAATCGATGTAATCAGTCTATGTCTGTTTTCTCCTGACTCCTGGTCCTCTGATTTTTGCAAGAAAAGCTAAGTCCGCTTTCTTATTTTGGTTTATTGCATTTGTTCTTATTTTTTTCCAGCTTGTACAAAATGTGAGTCCTGTTTTTGCTGGAAGCTCTAAGGGGGCTGATATTCTCCCCCCCACACCGTTAGTCGGTGCGGGGGTTCTTGGATATTCAGCGTGGATATTTTTGTAGGGTTTTTGCTGACCGCATAAGTCCGCTTCCTATTTTCTGCTATTAATTAGTGGGCCTCTCTTTGCTAAATCTAGTTCATACTTACGTTTGTCTTTTCTTCTTACCTCACCGTTATTATTTGTTGGGGGCTTGTATATTAACTTTGGGGTCCTTTCTCTTGAGGCAAGTGAGGTCTTATTTTCTCTGAAAGGGTTAGTTAGTTCTCCGGCTGGTGCAAGACATCTAGAACCAACGTAGGCACGTTCCCCGGCTGCTTCTAGTTGTTTGTGCTAGGATCAGGTATGCGGTCAGCCAAGTTACCACCTCCCTATGAGCTGGTTTTTGTGGTTGCGGACTTAGCTACAACTCCTGAGATCCTCTACCACTAGGATCATAACACCGGGGTCCTCAGTTTGCGTCTCGGTTCTGGAGAGAGCTCTGTCGTTTACTCAGCATTGAGCTGAATCTCTCTTCTGCATACCATCCTGAGACGAATGGGTTGGTAGAGAGGGACAACCAGACTCTGATCATATCCTTGCAACATTTTGTCTCTGCCAGGCAGGATGACTGGGAATCTTTGTTACCTTGGGCAGAATTTGCTTTGAACAACGCCATAGCCGACTCTACCGGGCAGACTCCATTTCTCCTTAATTACGGCTAGCATTCATCTGTCCCTGTGCCCATGCACATGTCATTCACCGATTCTAGGGTGGCAGACTGGGTGGTGGAGGCACATGACATTTGGGACCTCACACAGGATGCCATCCGGGCCTCCAAGGAGAGAATGAGGGTTTCTGCTGATGCACACTTGCGCCCCGCTCCGACCTTTGCTCCTGGCAACTTAGTGTGGGTCTCTGCCCGTAACATCAGGCTGCGAGTTGAGTCCACTAAGTTTGCGCCTCACTACATAGGCCCTTTCAAGGTTCTGGAACAGGTCAACCCTGTGGTCTACAGTTTGGCTATTCCTCCGCGCCTAGGTATCACTGACACTTTTCATGTATCTCTCTTAAAGCCCGTCTACATGTCCCGGTTTTCTGAGTCATCTGCCGGGACATCGGGTTTGTCCACGGATGAGTACGAGGTGAATTATATCTTGGGGTGCAAGGTGGTACGTTGCAAAAAATACTATCTGGTGGACTGGAAGGACCACGGCCCAGAGGATAGAACCTGGGAGCCTGTGGAGCACATTCGGGCTCCGCTGCTCATTGCAGCCTTTGATCGTAGCGAGACCCAAGGAGAGGGGGGCCATAGGAGGGGGGTAATATTAGGCGTCGAGTTCCTGCCGCTGCAAAGGGGGAATCTCAAGCCATATCCGCTGCGGTCTCTAATTCTCCAGCTGCAGTGGAGCCTGCTCAGCGGAGACATCGGTCCCAGCGCCTGGCCAGGACAGATACTGCACGTTAGATTACTGCTGCCCTTCCAGGTTCAGCCATTATAACTAGTGCTGTTCTGCGGCAAGCAGGCGCTCCTGGGACTAAGTCCTGCTTTTCCCCTCCTAAGCATACCCAGGTGTAGACCTCTCATTAGAGGTCGGGGGTCACATGCTCATGTCCTGTAGCAGCTCCTATTGGTCCACTAGGAAGGTCCTTAACTGCTACAGCTATAAAAGGTTTGCATGGCCGCACGGCCGTGCGCTAGTATAATTTGTGTTTGGCAGTTGCCAGTGGATACTCTGCCACACTGTATATAAGTGGTGTGAGTCTGTTTAGCCTTGGGGCTGCACACTCAGGCAGGCAGCTAGCGTCAGTGGGGGTATTTAGCCTTGGCTTAGCATCTGGTTCCTTCATGTGTGCGGTTAGCACAGAAGAGTTCCAGAGCAAGCACAACTTTTAGTTAGGGTTTTAGTCCCTGTGTACAGCGCGACCCTGTGAGGCAACAGAGCTTGCTTTCATTTCACACAGGGTGAAGTTTAACCCACGTGTGAGCTCAGTGTCCTTCCACCATTACTTGCAGCAGGTATCGCTGCACGTGGACCCCAGACTGCGAACGCACCTCGTATCTATCACCCTATTACTTTGTGCATTCCGCTAGCCCTAACAGTGTGCCCTTGTGTGTTGATGTATGTATGTGAGACCTCCATAGAGGTCAAAGCACGCATCAGCAAACATAAAAGCACCATTAGGAGTAAATTACTTGATTTACCGGTACCTAAACACTTTTGTGAGTATAGACATTTGGTTAACCAACTTAGGTTTAAGGTCATAGATAGTGTTCCTTTACAGAGGAAGGGAGGGGACAGATTGAAGATTTTGACGAGGAAGGAGATGAGATGGATTTCTACGCTGGGCACGTTGCAACCCAGGGGATTTAATATTGATTATAATTTACAAATTTGTGTGACTTGACCCCCCTGCTGTTAGACAGTGGCATCTGATTGGTGGATTGTTTTTTAATGTTTTATTTTTAATTTTGTTTTTTCTTTTCTCTTCTTTTCAGGTATAGGAATTGGCAGCGGGGAGCGACCTGAATATATGGGGATCTAGAATCTGCAAGATCATTGATATTATATACATGTTTTTTGTATGGTAGTTGGATTATTTCCCATACCCTCTGTTCCCTCCCTTGGTGCCATGTGATATATATTTTGTATTTGTAGTCTTGTCCCTGGTCTAATTAGATGCTAAGAGTTTAATGATTTGATTGATTTCTATAGTGAGGGATTATGATTTTAAGATTTGTTCATATGAATAACAATGCTAATCATTCGACTAGTTCAGATACTAAACAGTTCATTTTTCTCCACTTCGAGTGTATTCCTTTTGCCATGGATATGGCCACACGCCATCACTTCTTTGCATTCAGCTGTCAGCCTGGTGAGCGTGCACGCTGTGCGAGGACCTGTGGGTATGGTCATGTGACTTGGTCACGTGATCATACTCCCAGGTCACTGGTCTGGTGAGCAGAAGCAGGCTGGTGATTGTCAGCTGGTGGGGAAACAGCTAATGGTGGCGTGTTTCGGGTTCATTTCGGTAGTGTGAGTACTTGCGATTAGTTAATAAAACTGATTTATGGAGCTCCATTGTTAATATATGCACTGATTGGTAAGGGACTTCAATGTATGCATCTGTCATGAGTCGGAGGATTTGGCAGGACATTTTCCCTGAAGCTTTGTGGCTTGTTAATATGCATTTTTAGCAAATTCCACTCTTGTTTTTATGATTTGCTTCTAATAGTGAATTCTTCCTTGGTCAACTTCCATGAAGTCTACTTTGAACAAACAGTGACGGACGGTGCAATATGACTGACACTGACGTAAAGGTACCGTCACACACAGCGACGCTGCGGCGATATAGACAATGAGCCGACCTGAACTAGATCGCTGGAGCGTCGCTGTTTAGGTCGCTGTAGAGACGTCAAACACAGCAACTCCAGAACGATGCAGAAGCGATCCAGTGACGTAACGGCGACTCACTTCTCGTTCTCGCTGGTTGTTAGCTCTATTTACATCCATTGTTAGCGTTGTTGCTTTTGATGTCAAACATGACGATACATGCCGACCTGGCGACGAAATAAAGTTCTGGACTTCTAGCTCCGACCAGCAATGGCACAGCGGGATCCAGATCGCTCCTGCGTGTCAAACACAACGAGATCGCTATCCAGGACGCTGCAACGTCACGGATTGTTGTCGTTCTCTTTGCAAAGTTGCTGAGTGTGACGGTACCTTAACTTGTCCTTTGATGTTCACTAGTGTTGAGTGATACCTTCCGATATCGGAAAGTAACGGTATCGGAAAGTATCGGCCGATACCGGCAAAATATCGGATCTCGCCGATACCGATACCCGATACCAATGCAAGTCAATGGGACGAAAATATCGGAATTAAAATAAACCCTTTCTTTCCTTGTAGGTTCATTCTACATGAAGGAAAACAACTAAGAATAATGTAGGATGTATTGGGGGAGGTGGCGGAGACATTAAAGGCATAGAGGTTTACCCCAATCAAATAGAATAGCAGGAATTTTATTTTATTTTTTAAGATGTTCGGAGTTACAAAGATATTGACTATGTTAAGAATTTTTTTATTTTGTCAGATGTTGATCTTTCACTACTTCCACGCCCTTCACCTTTTTTTTTACTTCTCCCACACTTTCTTCTTCATCATCATCAGCATCTTTGACATCAACTTCTTCTTCACCTTATTCATCTTCTTCATCTTCTACCTATTATTTTTTTTTGTTACATTCTTCATATTCTTTTTATTCAACTATTATTCTTCTTCATATTCTACTTCTTCATCATATTCTTATTTGTGACAGGCATTCCTGTAGTTGTTATCTATAAAAGTTTGAAGATTACACCTTCCGTTCTGCCTGTCACAAAAGAGTTACATTTGTCCGCGTTCAGTTTGGCCTGCAGCATCAGGCTTTATCCAGGGGCACCACGAGGAGGAACGGACTCACCCCCATACACTGCTTAGTCTTCTTCTGCTTATAATTTAGATAATATCTTTTGCTCTGATATTTAGTGTTATGCTTAATGTTCTTCTGCTCTTTGTTCTGCAGCCTCTTGTTCATCTGTTTCTCGGTCATCCATGTCGTCATCTCCAGGGTCGTCGTCTCCAGGGTCGTCATCGTCGTCATCATCGGGGTAGTCTTCAGGGTCATCGTCTCCAGGGTCGTCGTCATCTCAGTGGTTGTCGTCTCTGGTGTCTTCGTCATCTTAGGGGTGGTCTTCCTGGTCGTCGTCTTTAGGGTCTTGAACTTGGAAATGTAGCAGAAGGTACAAGAAGGCTGAGAAAATGGCGAGAACCAGCTGATGGAACTGGAACTCGGATGGCTACCCGAAGGTCCAAGAGCCAATGGAACTACCGAGGACCAGCAGACGTTACTGGAACCTGGTTACTAAGCAGGAGGTACCCGTGCCAGAAAGCACAACCAAGGACCACCTGACGTTGGTGGAACTCAGATACCCAGAAGGAGGCACCTAAGCCATAGGCTCTGCCAGGAACCAGCTGGCGGTACTGGAACCAGGATGGGGAGCAGAAGGTACAAGAGCAAAAGACACTGCCAAGAACCAGCTGACGGTACTGGAACCCGGATGGGTAGCCAAAGGTCCAAGAGCCAATGGAACTACCGAGGACCAGCTGACGTTACTGGAACCCGGTTACTAAGCAGGAGGTACCCGTGCCTGAAAGCACTACCAAGGACCACCTGACGTTGGTGGAACTCGGATACCTAGAAGGAGGCACCTAAGCCAAAGGCTCTGCCCGGAACCAGCTGACAGTACTGGAACCAGGATGGGGAGCAGAAGGTACAAGAGCAAAAGACACTGCTGAGAACCAGCTGACGGTACTGGAACCCGGATGGGTAGCCGAATGTCCAAGAGCCAATGGAACTACCGAGGACCAGCTGACGTTACTGGAACCTGGTTACCAAGCAGGAGGTACCAGTGCCTGAAAGCACTACCAAGGACCACCTGACGTTGGTGGAACTCGGATACCCAGAAGGAGGCACCTAAGCCAAAGGCTCTACCCGGAGCCAGCTGAAGGTATTGGAACCAGGATGGGGACCTATTCAAGATTGTTTTCCTAGAGCCCCAACTAGCGGTGTTGGAGCAAAGGGTCAGCAGGGGGAGCAGAGTGTAGGCCAAAGCCTGCACTGGCGGCAGCTTTGTGTCTGCGTGGCATTTGCAGGACACGTTGCCGGCTACACAGCAGGGGAACAGCTGGCGTTGCTGAACCCCTCTGACACATTGGCAGGTGTTTTTCTCTGTGCAGCCAGCACTTCCGGGCACCAACTGGTGGTGTTAGAGCCCAGGGTCAGCAGGAGGAGCAGAGGAGCAGAGTGTAGGCCGAAGCCTGCACTGGCGGCAGCTTTGTGTCTGCATGGCGCTTGCAGGACACGTTGCCGGCTACACAGCGGGGAACAGCTGGCGTTACTGAACCCCACTGACACATTGGCGGGTGTTTTTCTCTGTGCAGCTAGCACTTCCAGGCACCAACTGGCGGTGTTAGAGCCCAGGGTCAGCAGGAGGAGCAGAGGGAGCAGAGTGTAGGCCGAAGCCTGCACTGGCGGCAGCTTTGTGTCTGCGTGGCATTTGCAGGACACGTTGCCGGCTACACAGCGGGGGAACAGCTGGCGTTGCTGAACCCCACTGACACATTGGCGAGTGTTTTTCTCTGTGCCGCCAGCACTTCCGGGCACCAACTGGCGGTGTTAGAGCCCAGGGTCTGCAGGAGGAGCAGAGTGTAGGCTGAAGCCTAATTGAACCAATTTTAAAGGTAACCTTTAACCCCCCCTCAGGTGTTACAAACTAGAAGAGCCACCTTGTGCAGCAGTAATGCTGCACAAGTCAAAGGTTGCTCTTTTAAGTTTGTTCCTTGCACACACTGAATGAAACACGTATAAAATTTAGCCCCTTATACAGTCAAAACTGTCTTGGAGGCGTGAGTTCCCTTCTTAATGAGACGCAGCACAGCTGTCAAAAAAAACACCTTGGTGCTGGGCACGGCCTCCTGAGCGTCGCATTTTGCTGTACAGGAGTCTGCGCTGTTGTGTTATCCCTTGGCCCTGCGCTGTTAGCGCTGCCCGTCTTCTGACATCATTTCATGTGCGTTTCGCGATGCCCAGGAATCCCAGCCCCGCAGTGTCTTTTCATTAATTCACACTGCGGGGCTGGGATTCATGGCCTTGCGCAGTAAATATGTTCGCCTCTCACTCATGTCCTTACACCTGCTTCAGACTCTGCGGCGTCAGCTGATCCCTTATCTCATGCCACGGCCATGAAGCCGCACAGTCTGAAGAAGGCGGAAGGAGATGAGTGACAGGCGAACATATGCACTGCTCATGCCCATCAATCACACCCTCGCAGTCAAAATAAATAAGACACCGAGGGGCGTTGTGTCGGGCGGGGCGTTGTGTCGGGCAGGGCGGCCGCAGAGGCGCAGCCAGCCAACCAATGATGTCAGAAGACGGGCAGCGCTACCAAGGGGGTTGCTGCGTGTCATTACAAAGGAAAGTCACACCTCAGGGACGGTTTAATGGTCTCAGGGGACACATTTTAGACGTGTTGAGTTCGACGTGTGCAAGGAGAATAACTGAATGAGCCACCTTGTACAAATGCAGCATTACTGCTGTACAAGGTGGCTGCTATACATACAAACGCCTGGGGGGGACAGGTTCCCTTCAATTTCAGTTGTTGTGTCTGCGTGGCGTTTGCAGGACACGTTGCCGGCTACACAGCAGGGGAACAGCTGGCGTTGCTGAACCCCACTGACACATTGGCGGGTGTTTTTCTCTGTGCAGCCAGCACTGCCGGGCACCAACTGGCGGAGTTAGAACCCTGGGACAGCAGGAGGAGAGGGAGCAGAGTGTAGGCCGAAGCCTGCACTGGAGGCAGTTTTAGGTCTGTTGTGTCTGCGTGGCGTTTGCAGGACACGTTGCCGGCTACACAGCGGGGGAACAGCTGGTGTTGCTGAACCCCACTGACACATTGGCGGGTGTTTTTCTCTGTGCAGCCAGCACTTCCGGGCACCAACTGGTGGTGTTAGAGCCCAGGGTCAGCAGGAGGAGCAGAGGAGCAGAGTGTAGGCCGAAGCCTGCACTGGCGGCAGCTTTGTGTCTGCGTGGCGTTTGCAGGACATGTTGCCGGCTACACAGCGGGGGAACAGCTGGCGTTGCTGAACCCCACTGACACATTGGCGGGTGTTTTTCTCTGTGCAGCCAGCACTTCCGGGCACCAACTGGTGGTGTTAGAGCCCAGGGTCAGCAGGAAGAGCAGAGGAGCAGAGTGTAAGCCGAAGCCTGCACTGGCGGCAGCTTTGTGTCTGCGTGGCGTTTGCAGGACATGTTGCCGGCTACACAGCGGGGGAACAGCTGGCGTTGCTGAACCCCACTGACACATTGGCGGGTGTTTTTCTCTGTGCAGCCAGCACTTCCGGGCACCAACTGGCGGTGTTAGAGCCCAGGGTCAGCAGGAGGAGCAGAGTGTAGGCCGAAGCCTAATTGAACCAATTTTAAAGGTAACCTTTAACCCACCCTCAGGTGTTACACACTAGAAGAGCCACCTTGTGCAGCAGTAAGGGTATGTGTCCACGTTCAGGAAACGCTGCGTTTTTGACGCTGCGTTTTTCCGCAGCGTCAAAAACGCAGCGTCCAGATGTTACAGCATTGTGGAGGGGATTTCATGAAATTCCGACTCCACTATGCGTTAAAAAACGCATGCGGTTTTGCCGCGAAAACGCACATGCGGTGCGTTTTTTCAAAACGCAGCATGTTGCTACAATGAGCAAAACACGCAGGCACACCGCAGGTGACCTGCCAGTGACCTCAGGTGCAGTTTTGGTCAGGATTTTACTTGCATAAAATCCTGACCAAAGCCTGAAGCAAGCCTGAACGTGGACACATACCCTTATGCTGCACAAGTCAAAGGTTGCTCTTTCAACCCCTTCGTGACATGCGCCGTACTAGTACTGCGCTGCCGGCACTGCATTTGTGCCAGCAGCAGTACTAGTACGGCGCATCGATCACCGCGGTCTCGCGCTGAGCGCCGCGGTGATCGGGTGCGGGTGTCATCTGTATATGACAGCTGACACCCCGCAACAATGCCCACGATCGGCGCTATCGCCGATCGCGGGCATTTAACCCCTCTGATGCCGCTGTCAATAGTGACAGCGGCATAGAGGGGGATCGCGCAGGGATGGGGGCTCCCTGCGCTCTCCCACCGGAGCAACGCGATGAGATCGCGCTGCTCCGGTGACCTGGAAGGAGTCCCCGGATCCAAGATGGCCGCGGGACTCCTTCCGGGTCATGAGATGACCTAGCTTGCCGGCGCCTGCTGAGAGTTCCTAATAGCAGGCGCCGGCAAGCCTCTGCCCTTGCCTGTCAGATCGGTGATCTGACAGAGTGCTGTGCACACTGTCAGATCACCGATCTGTGATGTTTCCCCCTGGGACAAAGTAAAAAAGTTTTAAAAAAAATGTCCACATGTGTAAAAAAAAAATAAAAAAAAAATCCTAAATAAAGAAAAAAAAAAATAAATATTCCCATAAATACATTTCTTTATCTAAATAAAAAAAAATTACACAATAAAAGTACACATATTTAGTATCGCCACGTCCGTAATGACCCCACCTATAAAACTATATCACTAGTTAACCCCTTCAGTGAAGACCGTAAAAAAAAAAAAAAAACGAGGCAAAAAACAACGCTTTATTCTCATACTGCCAAACAAAAAGTGGAATAACACGCGATCAAAAAGACGGATATAAATAACCATGGTACCGCTGAAAATGTCATCTTGTCCCGCAAAAAAAAAGCCGCCATACAGCATCATCAGCAGAAAAATAAAAAAGTTATAGCTCTCAGAATAAAGCGATGCAAAAACAATTATTTTTTTATATAAAATAGTTTTTATTGTGTAAAAGCGCCAAAACATAAAAAAATTACATAAATGAGGTATCGCTGTAATCGTACTGACCTGAAGAATAAAACTGCTTTATCAATTTTACCACACGTGGAATGGTATAAACGCCCCCCCCTAAAAGAATTTCAGGAATTGCTGGTTTTTGTTCATTCCGCCTCCCAAAAATCAGAATAAAAAGCGATCAAAAAATGTCATGTGCCCGAAAATGGTACCAATAAAAATGTCAACTCGTCTTGCAAAAAACAAGATCTCACATGACTCTGTGGGCCAAAATATGGATAAATTATAGCTCTCAAAATGTGGTGATGCAAAAACTATTTTTTGCAATAAAAAGCATCTTTTAGTGTGTGATGGCTGCCAATCATAAAAATCCGCCAAACAAACCCGCTATAAAAATAAATCAAATCCCCCTTCATCACCCCCTTAGTTAGGGAAAAATAATAAAATTTAAAAAAATATATATTTATTTCCATTTTCCCGTTAGGCTACTTTCACACTAGCGTCGGCCCGACGTACCGACGCATACTGTGCAAGCGCCGCACAACGGGGGCAGCGGATGCTGTTTTTCCACGCATCCGCTGCCCCATTGTGAGGTGCGGGGAGGTGGGGGCGGAGTTCCAGCCGTGCATGCGTGGTCGGAAATGGTGGACCGTCAGCACAAAAAAAGTTACATGTAACGTTTTTTGCTGCCGGCGGTCCGCCACAACACGACGCAACCGTCGCACGACGGTTGCGACGTGTGTCAATACGTCGCAATGCGTCGCTAATGTTAGTCTATGGGGAAAAAACGCATCCTGCAGATGACTTTGCAGGATGCGTTTTTTCGCCAAAACGACGCATTGCGACGTATGCAAAAAAACGCTAATGTGAAAGTAGCGCTAGGGTTAGGACTAGGGTTAGGGCTAGGGTTAGGGTTGGGGTTAGGGCTAGGGTTAGGGCTGGGGTTAGGGTTGGGGTTAAGGTTTCAGTTAGAATTGGGGAGTTTTCACTGTTTAGGCACATCAGGGGCTCTCCAAACGCGACATGGCGTCCGATCTCAATTCCAGCCAATTCTGCTTTGAAAAACTAAAACAGTGCTCCTTCCCTTCCGAGTTCTCCTGTGCGCCCAAACAGTGGTTCCCCCCAACATATGGGGTATCAGCGTTCTCAGGACAAGTTGGACAACAACTTTTGTGGTCCAATTTGTCCTGTTACCCTTGGGAAAATAAAAACGTGGGGGCTAAAATATCAGTTTCGTGGAAAAAAAAATATTTTTTATTTTCACGGCTCTGCGTGATAAACTGTAGTGAAACACTTGTTGGTTCAAAGTTCTCACAACACATCTAGATAAGTTCCGTGGGGGGTCTAGTTTCCAATATGGGGTCACTTGTGGGGGGTTTCTACTGTTTAGGTACATCAGGGGCTCTGCAAATGCAACATGACACCTGCAGACCAATCCATCTAAGTCTGCATTTCAAACGGTGCTCCTTCCCTTCCGAGCTCTGCCGTGCGCCCAAACAGTGGTTCCCCCCAACATATGGGGTATCAGCGTACTCAGGACAAATTGGACAATAACTTTTGTGGTCCAATTTCTCCTGTTACCCTTGGGAAAAAAAATTGCGGGCTAAAACATCATTTTGTGTTTAGAAAAAATGATTTTTTAATTTTCACAGCGCTACATTCTAAACTTTAGTGAAACAATTGGGGGTTAAAAGTGCTCACCACACATCTAGATAAGTTCCTTAGGGGGTCTTCTTTCCAAAATGGTGTCACTTGTGGGGGTTTCCACTGTTTAGGCACGTCAGGGGCTCTCCAAACACGACATGGGTTCCGATCTCAATTCCAGCCAATTTTGCATTGAAAAGTCAAATGGCGCTCCTTCCCTTCCGAGCTCTGCCATGTGCCCAATCAATGGTTTACCCCAACATGTGGGGTATCGGCGTACTCAGGACAAATTGTACAACGACTTTTTTGGTCCAATTTCTCCTGTTACCCTTGTTAAAATAAAACAAATTGGATCTGAAGTAAAAATTTTGTGAAAAAAAAGTTAAATGTTCAATTTTTTTTAAACATTCCAAAAATTCCTGTGAAGCACCTGAAGGGTTAATAAACTTTTTGAATGTGGTTTTGAGTACCTTGAGGGGTGCAGTTTTTAGAAAGGTGTCAATTTTGGGCATTTTCTGTCATATAGACCCTTCAAAGTCACTTCAAGTGTGAGGTGGTCCGTAAAAAAAATGGTTTTGCAACTTTTGTTGTAAAAATGAGAAATCGCTGGTCAACTTTTAACCCTTATAACTCCCTAACAAAAAAAAATTATGTTTCCAAAATTGTGCTGATGTAAAGCAGACATGTGGGACATGTTGGTTATTAACTATATTATGAGATATAACTCTCTAATTTAAGGGCATAAAAACTAAAAGTTTGAAAATTGCAAAATTTTCATAATTTTCGACAAATTTTTGTTTTTTTCACAAATAAATGCAAGTCATATCGAAGAAGTTTTACCACTATCATGAAGTACAATATGTCACGAGAAAACAGTGGCAGAATCACCAGGATCCGTTGAAGCGTTTTAGAGTTATGACCTCATAAAGTGACAGTGGTCAGAATTCTAAAAATTGGCCCTGTCACTTAGGTGAAAACAGGCTTCGGGGTGAAGGGGTTAATTTTGTTCCTTGCACACGCTGAATGAAACACGTATAAAATTTAGCCCCTTATACAGTCAAAACTGTCTTGGAGGCGTGAATTCCCTTCTTAATGAGACGCAGCACAGCTGTCAAAAAAACCACCTTTGTGCTTGGCGCAGCCTCCTGAGCGTCGCAATTTGCTGTACAGGAGTCTGCGCTGTTGTGTTATCCCTTGGCCCTGCGCTGTTAGCGCTGCCCGTCTTCAGACATCATTTCATGTTGGCAGGTGCGGTTCACGATGCCCATGAATCCCAGCCCCGCAGTGTCTTTTCATTAAATCACACTGCGGGGCTGGGATTCATGGCCTTGCGCAGTAAATATGTTCGCCTCTCACTCGTGTCCTTACACATGCTTCAGACTGTGCGGCGTCAGCTGATCCCTTATCGCATGCCACGGCCATGAAGCCGCACAGTCTGAAGAAGGCAGAAGGAGATGAGTGACACTGATAGGCGAAGATATGCACTGCTCATGCCCATCAATCACACCCTCACAGTCAAAATAAATAAGACACCGAGGGGCGTTGTGTCAGGCAGGGCGGCCGCAGAGGCGCAGCCAGCCAACCAATGATGTCAGAAGACGGGCAGCGCTACCAAGGGGGTTGCTGCGTGTCATTACAAAGGAAAGTCACACCTCAGGGACAGTTTAATGGTCTCAGGGGACACATTTTACACGTTTTGAGTTCGACGTGTGCAAGGACAATAACTGAATGAGCCACCTTGTACAAATGCAGCATTACTGCTGTACAAGGTGGCTGTTATACATACAAACGCCTGGGGGGGGACAGGTTTCCTTCAATTTCAGTTGTTGTGTCTGCGTGGCATTTGCAGGACACGATGCCGGCTACACAGCAGGGGAACAGCTGGCATTGCTGAACCCCACTGACACATTGGCTGGTGTTTTTCTCTGTGCAGCCAGCACTTCCAGGCACCAACTGGCGGTGTTAGAGCCCATGGTCAGCAGGAGGAGCAGAGAAGCAGAGTGTAGGCCGAAGCCTGCACTGGCGGCACCTTTGTGTCTGCATGGCGTTTGCAGGACACGTTGCCGGCTACACAGCGGGGGAACAGCTGGTGTTGCTGAACCCCACTGACACATTGGCGGGTGTTTTTCTCTGTGCAGCCAGCACTTCCGGGCACCAACTGGCGGTGTTAGAGCCCAGGGTCAGCAGGAGGAGCAGAGTGTAGGCCGAAGCCTGCACTGGAGCAAGTTGAAAGGGAACCTTTACCCCCCCCAGGCGTTTGTTGCTGAAAGAGCCATCTTGTACAGCACTAATGCTGAAAAGGAAAAGGTGGCTCTTTTAATTATGCTCCTTGCAAACGCTGAACTAGACACTTATGAAATGTGTTCCCTCACACCGTAAAACCGTCCCGAAGGTGGGACTTTCCTTCGTAATGTGATGCAGCACAGCCGTCATTCCTACCCCCTTGGTGCCGTGTGCCGCCTCCTCAGCGTTGTTTGAT
Organism: Ranitomeya variabilis; assembly: GCF_051348905.1. Lineage (NCBI taxonomy): Eukaryota > Metazoa > Chordata > Amphibia > Anura > Dendrobatidae > Ranitomeya > Ranitomeya variabilis. The sequence continues at coordinate 317,552,127 of NC_135235.1, forward strand.
TCTGTCCCGGAGCCTGCGCTGTTATGTTATCCCTTGGCCAGGCGCACTTAGCGCTGCCCATCTTCTGACATCATTTGGTGTCAGGCTGGCTGCGCCTGTGCAGCCGCGCTGCCCGAGATCCCGCCTCGCAGTGTCGTCTAATGTAATCCCACTGCGAGCCTGGGATCCATGGGCATGCGCAGTGCATATCCTCGCCTCTCACTCACCTCCCTCCGGCTTCTTCAGACTGTGCGGCGTCCCGGCCGTGGCATGCTATTAGGGATCAGCTGACGGTGCACAGTCTGAAGAAGGCGGAGGGAGATGAGTGAGAGCCTGAGGTGAAGATATGCACTGCGCATGGCCATGGATCACAGGCCCGCAGTGTGATTAAATCAGAAGACACTGCGAGACGGAGCGCAGCCAGCCTGACACCAAATGCCGTCAGAAGACGGGCAGCTCTAAGTGTGCCTGGCCAAGGGATAACATAACAGTGCAGGCTCCGGGACAGAATCAAACAACGCTGAGGAGGCGGCACACGGTGCCAAGGGGGTAGGAATGACGGCTGTGCTGCGTCACATTACAAAGGAAAGTCCCACCTCCGGGAAGGTTTAACGGTGTGAGGAGACACATTTCATAAGTGTTAGGTTCAGCGTGTGCAAGGAGCACTACGAAAATAGGCACCTTTTCCTTGTGCAGCAGGTGGCTCTTTCAGTAACAAACGCCTGGGGGGGGGGCAGGTTCCCTTAAATTATAGTTGTGCCAGCGTGGCGGGCGCATGACACGTTGCCGGATTCACAGCAGAGGAGCAGCGGGCGTTACTGAACCCCACTAACACATGGCGAGGTGTTTGGCTCTGTGCAAACAGCACTTCCCGGCAGCAACCAGCAGTGTTGGAGCCCAGGGATAGCAGGAGGAGCAGAGTGTAGGCCGAAGCCTGCACTGGAGGCATGTAAATGTCTGCTAGTGTGCCAGCATGGCGGTCGCATGACACATTGCCGGATACACAGCAGGGGAGCAGCTGACGTTACTGAACCCCAATAACAGAGGAGCGACTGTTGACTGTGCAGACAGCACTTCCAGGCACCAACTGGTGGTGTTAGAGCCCAGGGTCAGCAGGAGGAGCAGATTGGAGGTATTGCCGCACACACAGCTGGGGAACAGCTGATGTTACTGAACCCCAATAACACGGCAGCAAGTGTTAACTGTGTGGACAGCACTTCCAGGCACCAACTGGCGGTGTTAGAGCCCAGGGACAGCAGGAGGAGCAGATTGGAGGTATTGCCGCACACACAGCAGGGGAGCAGCTGACGTTACTGAACCCCAATAACAGAGGAGCGACTGTTGACTGTGCAGACAGCACTTCCAGGCACCAACTGGCAGTGTTAGAGCTCAGGGACAGCAGGAGGAGCAGATTTGAGGTATTGCTGCACACACAGCTGGGGAGCAGCTGATGTTACTGAACCCCAATAACAGAGGAGCGACTGTAGACTGTGCGGACAGCACTTCCAGGCACCAACTGGCGGTGTTAGAGCCCAGGAACAGCAGGAGGAGCAGATTGGAGGTATTGCCGCACACACAGCTGGGGAACAGCTGACGTTACTGAACCCCAATAACAGAGGAGCGACTGTTGACTGTGCGGACAGCACTTCCAGGCACCAACTGGCAGTGTTAGAGCCCAGGGTCAGCAGGAGGAGCAGATTAGAGGTATTGCCGCACACACAGCAGGGGAGCAGTTGACGTTACTGAACCCCAATAACAGAGGAGCGACTGTTGACTGTGCGGACAGCACTTCCAGGCACCAACTGGCGTGTTAGAGCCCAGGGACAGCAGGAGGAGCAGATTGGAGGTATTGCCGCACACACAGCTGGGGAGCAGCTGACGTTACTGAACCCCAATAACAGAGGAGCGACTGTTGACTGTGCGGACAGCACTTCCAGGCACCAACTGGCGGTGTTAGAGCCCAGGGTCAGCAGGAGGAGCAGATTTGAGGTATTGCCGCCCACACAGCTGGGGAGCAGCTGACGTTACTAAACCCCAATAACAGAGGAGCGACTGTTGACTGTGCGGACAGCACTTCCAGGCACCAACTGGCGGTGTTAGAGCCCAGGGTCAGCAGGAGGAGCAGATTGGAGGTATTGCCACACACACAGCTGGGGAACAGCTGACGTTACTGAACCCCAATAACACGGCAGCAAGTGTTAACTGTGCGGACAGCACTTCCAGGCACCAACTGGCGGTGTTAGAGCCCAGGGACAGCAGGAGGAGCAGATTGGAGGTATTGCCGCACACACAGCTGGGGAACAGCTGACGTTACTGAACCCCAATAACAGAGGAGCGACTGTAGACTGTGCGGACAGCACTTCCAGGCACCAACTGGCGTGTTAGAGCCCAGGGACAGCAGGAGGAGCAGATTTGAGGTATTGTCGCACACACAGCTGGGGAGCAGCTGACGTTACTGAACCCCAATAACAGAGGAGCGACTGTTGACTGTGCGGACAGCACTTCCAGGCACCAACTGGCGGTGTTAGAGCCCAGGGACAGCAGGAGGAGCAGAGGAACACAGTGTAGGCCGAAGCCTGATTGGAGCAAGTCGAAAGGGAACCTTTAACCTTCCCCCCAAGGCGTTTGTAGCTGAAAGAGCCATCTTGTGCAGCACTAAGGATGCAAAAGGAAAAGGTGGTTCTTTTAATTATGCTCCTTGCAAACACAGAACTAAACACTTATAAAATGTCTCCCCTGATACCGTGAGACCGTCCCGGAGGTGGGACTTTCCTTTGTAATGGGACGCAGCACAGCCGTCATTCCTTCCCCCCTTGGTGCCATGCGCCGCCTCCTCAGCGTTGTTTGATTCTGTCCCAGAGTCTGCGCAGTTATGTTATCCCTTGGCCAGGCGCACTTAGCGCTGCCCGTCTTCTGACATCATTTGGTGTCAGGCTGGCTGCGCCTGTGCGGCCGCGCTGCCCGAGATCCCGCCTCGCAGAGTCGTCTAATGTAATCCCACCGCGGGCCTGGGATCCATGGGCATGCGCAGTGCATATCCTAGCCTCTCACTCCCCTCCCTCCGGCTTCTTCAGACTGTGCGGCGTCCCGGCCGTGGCATGCTACTAGGGATCAGCTGACGGCGCAAAGTCTGAAGAAGGCAGAGGGAGATGAGTGAGAGCCTGAGGTGAAGATATGCACTGCGCATGGCCATGGATCCAAGGCCCGCAGTGTGATTAAATCAGAAGACACTGCGAGGCGTGATCTTGGCCAGCGCGGCCGCACAGGCGCAGTCAGCCTGACAACAAATGATGTCAGAAGACGGGTAGCGCTAAGTGTGCCCGGCCAAGGGATAACATAACAGCGCAGGCTCCGGGACAGAATCAAACAACGCTGAGGAGGCGGCGCACGGCACCAAGGGGGTAGGAATGACGGCTGTGCTACGTCACATTACGAAGGAAAGTCCCGCCTCCGGGACGGTTTTACGGTATCAGTGGACACATTTTATAAGTGTTAAGTTCTGCGTGTGCAAGGAGCTAAACTAAAATAGCTACCTTTTCCTTGTGCAGCATTACTGCTGCACAAGGTGGCTCTTTCAGTAACAAACGCCTGGGGGGAGGGGACAGGTTCCCTTCAATTTCAGTTGTTGTGTCAGCGTGGCGGTCGCAGGACACATTGCCGGCTACACAGCTGGGGATCAGCTGACGTTACTGAAACCCAATAACACTGGGTCGTATGTTTTCACTGTGCAGCCTGCACTTCTGAGCCTCAACTGGCGGTGTTGGAGCCCAGGAATTACAGTTCAGGTGGTAGAAAAATGAACACAACAGGAGACCTGGATACTGTAGACAGTCACCCAATTATTTAATCAGGAAGAGGAGTGGCAAATTCCTGCGAGATCCAGGCCTCGTTCATTTTCAGAAAAGTAAGCCGGTCAATGTTATCGGAGGATAGTCGCATGCGACGGTCTGTTAGTACACCACCTGCAGCACTAAAGACGCGTTCCGATAATACACTAGGGCAAGTCAGCACCTCCAATGCATACTGGCTTAGCTCTGGCCATGTATCCAGCTTAGAGACCCAAAACTTGAAAGGGGAAGAGCCGTCTGGGAGTACAGTAAGAGGGCAAGACATGTAGTCTGTCACCATCTGACGGAACCGTTGCCTCCTGCTGACTGGAGCCGCCTGTGATGGTGTAGACATTTGTGGCGGGCACACAAAACTGTGCCACAGTTGGGCCATACTGGTCTTGCCTTGGGCAGAGGCACTGCTTCTGCTCCCTCTTTGTGCAGAGCCTCCTCCACTGCCTGGATGCACTGAGCTGCTTTGTAAAGCACTAGCAGCACTTCTATCAGTTGGACTGGAGAAGATGATGGAATTCACCAGTGTGTCTTGGTACTCCCGCATTTTACGCTCCCGGTTTAACGGTGTGATGAGGCTTTGTACGTTGTCCAGTAGCGAGGATCGAGGAGGGTGTACACCCAATAATCAGCCATGTTGAGAATGTGGGCGATGCGGCGGTCGTTTCTCAGGCACTGCAGCATGTAATCAACCATGTGCTGCAGACTGCCAACTGTCCAAGAAACGCTGTCCCCTGCTTGAGGTGTGATCTCTGCCCGCTCTTCATCACCCCACCCTCGCTGTACACACTGACTACTGGACAATTGTGTAACTCCCTCCTCTGGACGGATGTCTTCCTCCTCCATTGACTCCTCCTCATCCTCCTCACAAAGTGTCCCCTGCCTACGCGTTTGTGAGGAACCACGTGGCGCTGACTGTCCAGATGCTGATGGAAATGGTGACTCCTCATCCTCCACCTCTTCCACAACATCATCCCTTAGCGCTTGCAGTGTTTGTTGAAGCAGGCAGATAAGGGGGACAGTCATGCTGACTAGTGCATCATCTGCACTCGCCATCCACGTGGAATAATCGAAGGGACGCAAAACCTGGCAGACGTCCTTCATAGTGGCCCACTCTGTGGTTGTGAAGTCTGAACGGCGCGGAGTGCGACTTCTTTGCGCCTGATGCAGCTGGTACTCCATTACTGCTTGCTGCTGCTCACACCATCGCTCCAACATATGTAACGTGGAATTCTACCTGGTAGGTAGGTCACATATGATGTGATGTTCCGGAAGGCGTAATCGGCGCTGCAGAGCTGCAATGCGCGATCTTGCCGTGCTGGAACACCGCAAGTGAGCACACTCTAGGCGGACCTTGTGTAGCAGTGCATCAAGATCCGGATAGTCCCTCAAAAAACTCTGCACGACCAAGTTGAGCACATGTGCCAGACATGGGATGTGAATGAGGTTGCCGAGGCCCAGAGCTGCCACCAGATTTTGGCCATTGTCACACACTATCATGCCTGGCTGGAGATTCGCTGCCACAAACCACACATCGCTCTCCTGCTTGATGGCATTCCAGAGCTCCTGCGCTGTGTGGCTTCGATTCCCCAAAGAAATTAATTTCAAGACAGCCTATTGATGTTTGGCCACGGCTGTGCTCATGTCGGTCGTAACAGGTAAACGTTCACGGGTCCATGTGGAGGTGGACTGTGACGGCTCCTGCAGCGATGATTCAGAGGAACTTGTGTATGAGGAGGAGTCAATGCGTACAGACTGGATTCCTGCAATCCTTGGAGTGGGCAGGACACGTCCTGCGCCACTCGCACGATCTGTACCCGGCTCAACAACATTAACCCAATGGGTTGTGAGGGAAAGGTATCGCCCCTGTCCATGGTGACTGGTCCACGCATCGGTGGTGAGGTGGACCTTGCTACTGACGGCATTCAGTAGCGCGTATTTTATGTGTCCCTCCACATGCTTGTGCAGGGCAGGGACGGCTTGCCTGCTGAAATAAAAGCGGCTGGGCACATTGTACTGTGGGACTGCCAATGACATCAAGTCACGGAAGCTGTCAGTCTCCACCAGCCTGAATGACAGCATTTCCAGTGACAGAAGTTTGGCAATGCCTGCAGTCAGAGCCTGTGCTCGTGGGTGGTTTGCCGAGAAAGGCCACCTTTTCTCCCATGCCTGTACTACCGATGGCTGTAGACTGGGCTGGGAGTGTGAGGATGACTGGGAACGTGGTGCTGCGGGTGGAATTACAGTGGGTCTCTGGACAACAGTGCCAGAGGTTCTTCCATGGCGATCCTGGGAGGAAGCCGAACCAGCTGTGTGTGAGCTGGAGGAAGAGGCAACACGAGCTCAAGAGGTGGTAGCTGCCGCTGATGGTTGGCCTAGGTCTTCAGTGTGTTTTTGTAACTCCACCGCGTGCCTGGTCCGCACATGTTTCCACATGTTTGAGGTATTGAGGTTGCCGACATTTCTCCCTCTTTTGATTTTATGATGACACACCTTGCATTTGACAAAGCAAATGTCATCTGCAACTGTGTCAAAAAAGGACCAGGCACTGCAAGTCTTTGGAGCGCCCTTTTTGGCTTTTGGAAGAGACATGCTCCTAACGGGTGCCGAAGTGGAGGCTACAGGCTCCCCAGTCTTCCCCCTCCCTCTCCCTCTTTGGCCCGTTCGGGGAATCTCTTCCTCAGAGCTGCTCCCACCACCTTCCTGTCTCTCACACCACGATGGGTCAAGGACCTCATCATCTACACTACCCTCTGCCACCAACTGCTCCTCCTGGGTAGTCTCAGCACAGCACGCACCAGAAAGTGGCACCTGAGTGTCGTCATCAGATGCGTACTGCGGTGTGGTGACCGGAGGCACTGGCCCACCCGCCTCTTCAGAGTCAGAGAGACGAAGCTGTTGCGCATCACTGCACACTGCCTCTTCTTCCATTTCTCCAATGCTGCTTGGCTGGCCCCCTGTTTCCAAGCCAAGAGATTCAGAGAACAGAAGTAGAGACGGCTCCTGTCCTGGGCTCTCTGACTGCCTGGGCAATTTGGCAGGTGGTGAAGAGACAGATGGGTGCTCTCCAGTGCTCTGTGCCTGAGAGAATGTGGCACTAATTGAAGTCGATGCATTAGCTGCCATCCATCCGACAACGGCTCCAATTTGGTCTTCACGCAGCAGCGGTGTACGGCGCTCTCCGACAAAGCTGCGCATGAAGGACTGTTCCCTCCTGAAACTGGGTGATGATGAGTCACTGGTGCCCGCAGCAGGCACAGAATCCCCACGTCCTCTCCCTGCTCCGCGCCCACGCCCACGTGCCTTACTCCCTGCCTTCTTCATCTTGGTTGACTGATAAAGATAAGCAGAAAAGTACTAAGGGCTTAGTGTGCTTATTCCTGAACAGCTCCTAACAGGTATAAGAAACACTAATTTTCTAAAGTGTGGACTAGACTTTAATATGAGCTAATGTGGCCTATACAACTGTAAAGTGGTGTGTTTGGTGTACGGTATTATTTTTTTTTTGGCAGAACTGACTACAGTGCGATCTGCACTCACACGGAGACCGTGCAGACAGCCGTAAACAGCGCTGCAGGGACCAAAAAAACTCCTCTAGGTTATCCTATGTAGTGTTTTTCCACAATTTAGCTGGATTCAGGTGGAAACCCACTAATAGGAATTATTTGAAAAAATGTGCAGCAGCCTGCACTATTTGCAAAAAAGGACAATGTATTTTACGGTATGAGGCAGTGACGCACCCTGAGCTGGATACAACCGGCTGTGGCTGCACACAGACTACAGGGCGAGCTGCACTCACATGGAGACCGTGCAGACAGCCGTAAACGGCGCTGCAAGGCCCAATAAAACTCCTCTAGGTTATCCTATGTAGTGTTTTTCCACAATTTAGCTGGATACGGGTGGAAACCCACTAATAGGAATTATTTGAAAAAATGTGCAGCAGCCTGCACTATTTGCAAAAAAGGACAATGGATAGAACAGTATGAGTCAGTGAACCACCCTGAGCTGAATACAACCGGCTGTGGCTGCACACAGACTACAGAGTGGGCTGCACTCACACACACACGCAGAGACCTTGCAGATCGCTGTGAAAACAGCGCTGCAAGGCAAAAGCAAGGTGAACACACAGCGGTTGCTAAATTATCCTGGGAAAAGCACAATGAAGCAACTCGCTATCTCAAATGGCCCTCACTCAGAACACAGCGTCCTATGCCTAACTGAATTCACAGCAGAGTGAGCCAGAAAGGGCGGCAGCATTTTTTATAGTGCATCATGACATCATTTCAGCAGCCAATCACAGCCTTGCCAGTAGTTACATGCCCACCATGCTGAACAGGATGTGCCCACACTTGTAATCATTCCTGATTGGCTGAATTCGTGCAGTTTGAATTCTGGGAACTTCCGATTCTGGTATCCGATATGCGGTAAGTATCGGAACTCGGTATCGGAATTCTGATACCGCAAATATCGGCCGATACCCGATACTTGCGGTATCGGAATGCTCAACACTAATGTTCACCTCTAATCTCTTTGGAAATTGATCTGAGCTCTTTAGTTAGCCTTTGAATAATCCATCTCTTAAATTTGTCATCAATTTTTCTCTTGCAGCCACATCCAGTGAGGCTTGCTGCAGTCAAATAGACCTTAAACTTCTGAACTATATGTGCAACTGCACTAACAGGAACATCCAGCTGTTAATAGATTGCCCCTTTTAACATGTTTGTCTATTGTTTTCTTTCTAATCTCCTGAGACAACACACTCCTAGTCCTTAGCGTCTTTTGTCCTTGTTCATTTAGGTACACACTGTGATACCAAACAGCACAGTGACTATTTTTCATCCTCTAAAGGTACCTTCACACGAAGCGACGCTGCAGCGATAGCGACAACGATGCTGATCGCTGCAGCGTCGCTGTTTGATCGCTGGGGAGCTGTCACACAGACCGCTCTCCAGCGACCAACCATGCCGAGGTCCCCGGGTAACCAGGGTAAACATCGGGTTACTAAGCGCAGGGCCGCGCTTAGTAACCCGATGTTTACCCTGGTTACCAGCGTAAAAGTAAAAAAACAAACAGTACATGCTCACCTGCACATCCCCCAGCGTCTGCTTCCTGACACTGACTGAGCTCCGGCCCTAACAGCAGAGCGGTGACGTCACCGCTGTGCTTTCACTTTCACTTTAGGGCCGGTGCTCAGTAAGTGTCAGGAAGCAGACGCTGGGGGACGTGCAGGTGAGCATGTACTGTTTGTTTTTTTACTTTTACGCTGGTAACCAGGGTAAACATCGGGTTACTAAGCGCGGCCCTGCGCTTAGCAACCCGATGTTTACCCTGGTTACCAGTGTAAAATATCGCTGGTATCGTTGCTTTTGCTTTCAAACACAACGATACACGGCGATCGGACGACCAAATAAAGTTCTGGACTTTATTCAGCGATCAGCGACATCACAGCAGGATCCTGATCGCTGCTGCCTGTCAAACGAAACGATATCGCTAGCCAGGACGCTGCAACGTCACGGATCACTAGCGATATCGTTTCGTGTGAAGGTACCTTAAGGCTATGTGCACACGTTCAGGTGTTTTCACGCTTTTTTCACGGTTTTTCACGATAAAAATGCTATAAAAACTCATTAAAAATGCATACATTATGCATCCTATCATTTAGAATGCATTCTGCATGTTTTGTGCACATGATGCGTTTTTTTTCCATGAAAAAAACGCAACGCGGTAAAAAAAGCAGCATGTTCATTAATTTTGCGGATTTTCTGCGTTTTTCCCGCTATTCTATGCATTGGGAAAAACCGCCAAAAAAATGCGTCAAAAACGCGTCAAAACGCAAAAAAAAAACACATGCGGATTTGTGGCAGAAATGTCCGGTTTTTGTCAGGAAAATTTCTGCAAGAAATCCTGACGTGTGCACATACCCTAAATAGGTAGACTGACTTATTATTACAAATTTGTAGACCCCTGTGATGCCTAGTACATAACACACATTAGTTTACAATGTCTTTATGGTCAAACTATTATTATTTTCAATCTTTTCTAGGGGCACCATCATTTTTGTCTAGGCCATTTTCGGTATTTTCCTTTGAACCACAATTCAAAAGCAATAAATATTTCAATGACCTTTGTGGCTTTTCTTACTTTAACAGGAGGGTACCAACAATTTTTTCTATGTGCGTAATTAGTTCAAAGCATACAAAAAGGAATGTAAGTATATTCAAAATGGTAACCAATGTAACAAAGTAAATTTTTCGTGTGCTCAGTGCTGCACCCTGCTGCGTAATGCACTTTTGGGCAGATTGTCAAACAGACTGGCAGAAGGGATGTGATTGGAGCTCATCCTACCTCTACTGATCAGCAAGAGATTGCAGTATTCCTACAATTGTCTTTTACCCTTCAAAGTTTGTGGGCAAAGCTGTTCAGATGTGCACCCATGCCTGGTAATGAAATTCACCCAAAGTTAAAAGTTATGATGAACAGTTAAACACTAGTGATGAACGAGTGTGCTGGGATATGGTGTTATTTGAGCATGTTCATTCGAATGCTAATAGAGTATCTTCGGCGCTCTTGAAAACTAGGTTGGAGTCGCCGTGGCTGCACGTCTCGCAGCTGTTGAACAGCCACAACACATGCAAAGATTGCCTAACGAACAGCCATGAGATATTTATCCACGGCAACAACCAACCTAGTTTTTGAGCCAGCCAAAGATACTCTATTAGAATTCGAGCGTGATCGGATAACAACTTATCAGAGCACGCTCGCTCATCACTATTAAACACCTTTGGTGCAATTTTTTTTCTGACTTAATTTCATGTGCCATATGTTTCGGAGCATAAGACGCACTGGACCATAAGATGCACCCAAGATTTTCAGAAGGAAAATGGGGAAAAAAATAATGCATCAAATGGGGGTCTGTATTACAGTCCTGAATTCAGCTTACCTGGGGGATCGGCAGCACTGATGGAGCAGGGTTACAGGGGGGGTTTGGTGGTCCGGTAATAGGACCCAGACTGGTGCGCAGGTTTGGCGGTGCCCGTCAGTGCGGGAGGCTACGGCAACATTTTGGGAAAACCCAGAGCCCCGCACATCCATTGCTGCGACGCGGTGGTCTCCGGGAAATCCCATCCCAGTGCTGCAGGTTCGGCGGTGCTCACTGGTGTGTGGTGGTGCGGGGGCTATGGTGACATTTTGTGAAAACCCGAAGTCCCCGCACTTCTATTACCTCGATGCTGTGGCCTCCAGGAAATTGGCAGCCAGAGGTGGTGCATACACAGATTGACATCTCGGCAATGAGATCTCGGAGCCGAGATCTCAATCTGCTCATGCGCCGCCTCCGATGGCCATTTTCCCAGAAGCTAGATTGATACCCCAGGCGCAGAATGAGATCTTGGCAATGAAATCTCAGGAGACAAGATCTCAGGAGATGAGATCTTAGAGTCAAGATGTCAATCTGCACATACGCTGCCTCGGGCAGCCATTTTCCCGGAGGCCACAGCATCAAGGCCATAGAAGTGCAGGGCCTCCGGGCTTTCACAAAAAGTCGTCAGAGCCCCCGCACCACCGTGCACTACTGAGCACCACCGAACCTGTCGCACCAGCCGCCCCAGGCTGAGATGGGAGCGAGATCATTGCCCTGCAGCATCGGACCACCGAAAGAATCGCCCGACTCCTGCTGCCACCATGACAACTGTAAGTACATTCCGACTATAAGACGCACCCCCATTTTCCCCTCAATTTTTTTAGGGGAAAAAGTGTGTCTTATAGTACGAAAAATACGGTATTTTTGGCTAAAATAAGATTTCAAATGGGTGTCATAAAGAAGTTTTCCACCATTTAGCTTTTAAGGCTGTTTATTTTCCTGCTCGTTGCTGACAGCAGAATGCGATTAATAAAAATGCTCCAGTAATCTCATACTTATGGTCAGTTTGTAAATCATTTATCTTGTATTTTACTGAGTTTCTCTCAACTGATTTATGACCACATAATACATCTAAGGATGCTTTCACCTTGCGCTTAGTTGCATGCTCAGGGGCCCCATCGGGGCATACATTCAAACCTCCCACAAAACGGTATTCAGGAATATGCGCTGACAGAGCCATGGACTATAATGTTGCTGTCAGAGCAAACGGGCATTCTGCTGTGCATCAATTTCAGGTGTGTATGCCTGCTGGAGGTGGACATTCACCTCTAATAGACTATGTCTGGGTGTCTGTCACCAGTAGGTGTACAAGCTCAAAAACAATGCATGGTAGAGCACACATTCGCTCTTCCAGCACCATTATAACCCCTCGTTTTGTGGGGGATTTGGATGTATGCCCTGATGGGGCCACCCAGCTTGTAGCTAAATGCAATGTAAGGGCACACCAAAGGAGAGCTGACCTTTCGCATGATCATTAATCAACAGAGAGAAGCTTAATAAAAAACAGTGGAAACATTTTCATGAAACCTTTTTACAACAATACTTTTTAGCTAAAAATCCAGAAATTTTAGTTACGAGAAAAAAGTGTTCATATCTAAGTATACAGTGGCATGTAAAACTTTGAGCACCCCTGGCCAAATGTACTGTTATTGTGAACAGTTTAGCAGACATGGGTTCTTCTAAACAGCTGCCTAGCACTCTGAAGATGAAAATAGTGGAGGTCCACAAAGCAGGAGAAGGCTACAGGAAGATAGCAAACCGTTTTCAAGTTGCCCCTTCCTTAGTTCGAAAGTAATTAAGTAATGTCAGTTAACCAGTAGTTAATAGTAGAGGTCAAGATAAGGTCTGGAAGACCATGCAAAATTCTAGTGAGAGCTGCTGATAGGATTGCTAGAGAGGCAAATCAGAACCCTCGCTTGACTGCAAAAGACCTTCAGAAAGATTTCGAAGACTCTGGAGTTGTGGTATATTGTTCTATCATTCAGAGACACCTGCACAAATATGGCATTCATGGAAGAGTCATCAAAAGAAAACCACTCCTACATCCTCACCATAAAATTCAGCATCATAAGTATGCAAAAGGAAAACTAGAAAACGAAAGTTGATTCCAGCTCCAAGATGTTTATATAAAATTCAATCCTTTATTGGAAAATTATTAAAACACAGGCTGCAATGCTCTCCATAACAACGGGAAACGAGCTACGCGTTTCGATCTATTACAGATCTTTGTCAGAGCTACACAGAAACAAACATGCTGACAATATAAAACTACCACCAACCAATAGGCATAGGATACAAAATCATGTGACTTAAGGTCCTCCTGATGCAAAATTAAATCATTAAAAACAACATTAATGTGAATAATATATCAATTATAAATATATATGTACATACAAAAAAAGGGGAAAAACATGAAAAATATATAAAGCTCATGAAAATGATGTTAATAATGATACATTAACTCATTGCGTTTATTAAGACCGGCCGGAAACCGGGTATTCAAGTAATAAATCCAGAAGGCTTCACGTGTGAGAAGACAGCGTTTAAGATTCCCACCTCGCTGAGGTTTGTTAACACGTTCAATGCCGTATGCCAAGAAGGATTTGGTGCTGCATGCATGTTGAGAAATAAAATGTTTAGATGCAGCTGAAACAGATCGGGACGAATTGCCCGCATTTTCAATGTCATATAAATGTTCATTAATCCGTATCTTAAGCTTACGTACAGTACATCCAACATAAGACAATTGGCAAATAGTGCAATCAATTTTATATACCACAAAGGCAGTGTTGCAGTTAATATATTGCTTAATTATGAAATTTTTCGTTTTATCTGAATTCATAAATGTCTTATTGGTTCCCGTATGAGCACACATTTTACATCTATTGCTACCGCATTTATAAGACCCATTATAATTCAACCATGTTTTATTTGTGCCTTTTTCTGGACAAAACATACTGGGAGAAATTCTATTGCCTATAGTAACAGCCCGTCTAGATACTATATTGATCCCTGTGTCCAGAATTTTGGCCAGACTTGGGTCCTCATAAAGAATAGGCAGAAATTTATTAATAAGATTTTTTATATAGCTAAATTGAGGACTATGTTGAAAACAAATAAAGGGTTTTTTATTGCTAGTTTTTTTTATCAATTTTGAAACAGGCTCATTTGTAGCAGTAAATGGAATTAATTCGTCACGATCCTTATGTTCAACAATTTTACGTGCCCTATTTAACATCCAATGTGGATAACTACGGCATTTCAATTTATTAGATACTAAATCAATCTCATTCTTTAATACTATATTATTGCTACAGTTTCTTTTAACCCTGATGAATTCACCGACTGGTATGGACTGAATGGTATGCATAGGGTGTTCACTGTGCGCATGTAAAATGGAGTTACCACTAAATGACTTGTGATAGGTTTTCGTTTCAATCAGTTGATTGGCAAATCCAACCAAATTGAGATCCAAAAAATTAATTTCTTTTTGATTAAATTTATGAGTAAACCGTAAATTACAATCATTTGAGTTCAGATAATTAATGAAATCTGGTATGGCAGATACATCGGCAGACCAAATAATGAGTAGATCGTCGATGTATCTGCCATACCAATGTATGCAGGACAAAAATGGATTGGAAACAGAAAAAATAAAATTATACTCCCAATATGCCATGACAATGTTGGCTAAAGAAGGTGAAAATTTCGCACCCATGGCCACACCTGTTTTCTGTAAATAATAACGAGAATCAAATGTGAAAAAATTGTGAGTCATAAGAAAAAAAGTGACCTGTAAAATATATTGTTTAAGGTCCAACGAATAATTACTAAATTTATCCAAATGAAACTGAAGTGCCTGCATAGCTAAGTGGTGTGGAATGCATGAATAGAGTGAAACTACATCGCAGCAGAGCCACGTGAATGTTGCTGACCATTTTTTATTGGAAAAAATTCCGAGAATTTCCCTTGAGTCCTTAATGTAACCAGGAATTAAACTCACAAGAGGCTGCAACAGGGAATCCACCCATTCACAAAGATGCTCATTGGCTGAGCCAATACCAGAAACTATTGGTCTTAATGGAGGGACAACATCATTTTTGTGTACTTTTGGTAAGCCATGGATGATAGGACATACAGGATCTTGTACAATTAAATAATCTGATTGCTTTTTGGTTAAAACTCCTAAGCTAACACCCTCTTCAATTATTTTAATTGCCTCTTTTTTGAAATCCATGGATGGATTTCCTTTTAATTCAATATAAGTAGATGAATCAGACAATAATTCCATGATTTTGAGATGGTAATCAGCTACATTAAGGACCACCACCAAACCCCCCTTATCTGACATTTTGACTATTATGTCCTTCATGTCCTGTAACTGATGTAAAGCCTGCCATTGCTTACGTGAGAAGTTGTTACTTAGTTCAAACCTATTGCGGGTTAAATCTATATCTAAATTCCGTAATTCTCGCTCCATCACTTCCTGAAATCTATCCATACATTCAGATCTAGATTGGATGGGATAGAAATCAGGATTTTTTGTTGTAAAATTATGTGATTGATCAATTGTCATTATGTCAGCTTGATTCTCATTATGTAAAGATTGTAGAACAACTAAAGAAACCTGGTCCGAAAAATCCATTCCATGAAATTCATTCGTATGAATAGAAATGTCCTGCTGTGGTTCACTATCAGCTGGATTATCCACATTATTCAAAAAGTGTTTTTTAACTGTTAAGTTTCGAATAAATTTATTGATGTCCAAAAGAGTGGAAAATAAATCAAATTTTTGACTAGGGGCAAAATTTAAGCCCAAAGATAAAATTGCCAGTTGATCTTCAGTTAGAACTTTAGATGATAGATTTAAGACGTTGTCGTGTCTATTCACTTGTAGAGGCGCCTCCTGTTGCGTGTTATAACACCCTGATTTTCTGCGATGTTTTCTGCCCCCCCGCCTTTGGCGTTTTTTGAATGTCGAAAAAACTTTTTTCTTCCAGCGGCTTCTACATCATTGACAGACACATCCGATATGCTGCGGTTACCATCCGAAGAATCAGGATCAGAGGAGGTAAAATTAACGTGCGTTTTTACTGCCATCTGTTTTTGGTGAGACTGATTACGCTTCAAAATAGATTTAGGCGTTCTATTTATGTTCTCCCATTGCCCCCATTCGTAAACTTTATTAGTAGCATAGTCATTCATATCTCTGGTAAATTTTCTCTTTTTTCTTTCCATGATGTTATCCTCTAATGCAGAGATGTTTTCATGCATTTTCTTTATCAATGAATCAAACTGAGACAGACTCTTATATTGTACCAGTGATGAATTTACATCCTCCATTTGTTTCTGTATTTCATTCAATTTAATTTCTTCATATTTGACAATAAGTCTCATTAAATTCAAGGAGCAATTACTTAAAATGTTATTCCACTCCTCCTGAAACTCAGGCGAAAACATAGTCGTGGGTATCTTTTTAATGCGTAATCCACGAGGAACCATGTCCTTAGCTAAATAATTATTCATTGTGGTCTGATCCCACCAGACTTTAGTTTCCTGTGATAAAAGTTTCTCCAGACTGATCACATTGTCCTGCAAATCAGGTGCTGTTATGGGATCTACCCCATCTTGGGAAAACACATGTGCCGCCTTCTGGGATCTATCACGAGATAGGATGGTAGCCATAATAAAATAATTGATTCAAATGTTTGTATAAACAATCCCGTTAGTATCCTCAAATGAGAAAATAACTTTGTATTGGAGTATGGGAGCAATATTCGGAGCACGGCAATCGGTATTTTGGGTAAAAAGACAGAAAAAAGAGAGAAGCCAGCTCACCAGACAGCCATAGACAGGTGCACGGAACCTCCACGCCGATCCACGTGGTAATTTGCAATAGTAGAAAACGAAAGTTGATTCCAGCTCCAAGATGTTTATATAAAATTCAATCCTTTATTGGAAAATTATTAAAACACAGGCTGCAATGCTCTCCATAACAACGGGAAACGAGCTACGCGTTTCGATCTATTACAGATCTTTGTCAGAGCTACACAGAAACAAACATGCTGACAATATAAAACTACCACCAACCAATAGGCATAGGATACAAAATCATGTGACTTAAGGTCCTCCTGATGCAAAATTAAATCATTAAAAACAACATTAATGTGAATAATATATCAATTATAAATATATATGTACATACAAAAAAAGGGGAAAAACATGAAAAATATATAAAGCTCATGAAAATGATGTTAATAATGATACATTAACTCATTGCGTTTATTAAGACCGGCCGGAAACCGGGTATTCAAGTAATAAATCCAGAAGGCTTCACGTGTGAGAAGACAGCGTTTAAGATTCCCACCTCGCTGAGGTTTGTTAACACGTTCAATGCCGTATGCCAAGAAGGATTTGGTGCTGCATGCATGTTGAGAAATAAAATGTTTAGATGCAGCTGAAACAGATCGGGACGAATTGCCCGCATTTTCAATGTCATATAAATGTTCATTAATCCGTATCTTAAGCTTACGTACAGTACATCCAACATAAGACAATTGGCAAATAGTGCAATCAATTTTATATACCACAAAGGCAGTGTTGCAGTTAATATATTGCTTAATTATGAAATTTTTCGTTTTATCTGAATTCATAAATGTCTTATTGGTTCCCGTATGAGCACACATTTTACATCTATTGCTACCGCATTTATAAGACCCATTATAATTCAACCATGTTTTATTTGTGCCTTTTTCTGGACAAAACATACTGGGAGAAATTCTATTGCCTATAGTAACAGCCCGTCTAGATACTATATTGATCCCTGTGTCCAGAATTTTGGCCAGACTTGGGTCCTCATAAAGAATAGGCAGAAATTTATTAATAAGATTTTTTATATAGCTAAATTGAGGACTATGTTGAAAACAAATAAAGGGTTTTTTATTGCTAGTTTTTTTTATCAATTTTGAAACAGGCTCATTTGTAGCAGTAAATGGAATTAATTCGTCACGATCCTTATGTTCAACAATTTTACGTGCCCTATTTAACATCCAATGTGGATAACTACGGCATTTCAATTTATTAGATACTAAATCAATCTCATTCTTTAATACTATATTATTGCTACAGTTTCTTTTAACCCTGATGAATTCACCGACTGGTATGGACTGAATGGTATGCATAGGGTGTTCACTGTGCGCATGTAAAATGGAGTTACCACTAAATGACTTGTGATAGGTTTTCGTTTCAATCAGTTGATTGGCAAATCCAACCAAATTGAGATCCAAAAAATTAATTTCTTTTTGATTAAATTTATGAGTAAACCGTAAATTACAATCATTTGAGTTCAGATAATTAATGAAATCTGGTATGGCAGATACATCGGCAGACCAAATAATGAGTAGATCGTCGATGTATCTGCCATACCAATGTATGCAGGACAAAAATGGATTGGAAACAGAAAAAATAAAATTATACTCCCAATATGCCATGACAATGCATGTTTAGCCAACATTGTCATGGCATATTGGGAGTATAATTTTATTTTTTCTGTTTCCAATCCATTTTTGTCCTGCATACATTGGTATGGCAGATACATCGACGATCTACTCATTATTTGGTCTGCCGATGTATCTGCCATACCAGATTTCATTAATTATCTGAACTCAAATGATTGTAATTTACGGTTTACTCATAAATTTAATCAAAAAGAAATTAATTTTTTGGATCTCAATTTGGTTGGATTTGCCAATCAACTGATTGAAACGAAAACCTATCACAAGTCATTTAGTGGTAACTCCATTTTACATGCGCACAGTGAACACCCTATGCATACCATTCAGTCCATACCAGTCGGTGAATTCATCAGGGTTAAAAGAAACTGTAGCAATAATATAGTATTAAAGAATGAGATTGATTTAGTATCTAATAAATTGAAATGCCGTAGTTATCCACATTGGATGTTAAATAGGGCACGTAAAATTGTTGAACATAAGGATCGTGACGAATTAATTCCATTTACTGCTACAAATGAGCCTGTTTCAAAATTGATAAAAAAAACTAGCAATAAAAAACCCTTTATTTGTTTTCAACATAGTCCTCAATTTAGCTATATAAAAAATCTTATTAATAAATTTCTGCCTATTCTTTATGAGGACCCAAGTCTGGCCAAAATTCTGGACACAGGGATCAATATAGTATCTAGACGGGCTGTTACTATAGGCAATAGAATTTCTCCCAGTATGTTTTGTCCAGAAAAAGGCACAAATAAAACATGGTTGAATTATAATGGGTCTTATAAATGCGGTAGCAATAGATGTAAAATGTGTGCTCATACGGGAACCAATAAGACATTTATGAATTCAGATAAAACGAAAAATTTCATAATTAAGCAATATATTAACTGCAACACTGCCTTTGTGGTATATAAAATTGATTGCACTATTTGCCAATTGTCTTATGTTGGATGTACTGTACGTAAGCTTAAGATACGGATTAATGAACATTTATATGACATTGAAAATGCGGGCAATTCGTCCCGATCTGTTTCAGCTGCATCTAAACATTTTATTTCTCAACATGCATGCAGCACCAAATCCTTCTTGGCATACGGCATTGAACGTGTTAACAAACCTCAGCGAGGTGGGAATCTTAAACGCTGTCTTCTCACACGTGAAGCCTTCTGGATTTATTACTTGAATACCCGGTTTCCGGCCGGTCTTAATAAACGCAATGAGTTAATGTATCATTATTAACATCATTTTCATGAGCTTTATATATTTTTCATGTTTTTCCCCTTTTTTTGTATGTACATATATATTTATAATTGATATATTATTCACATTAATGTTGTTTTTAATGATTTAATTTTGCATCAGGAGGACCTTAAGTCACATGATTTTGTATCCTATGCCTATTGGTTGGTGGTAGTTTTATATTGTCAGCATGTTTGTTTCTGTGTAGCTCTGACAAAGATCTGTAATAGATCGAAACGCGTAGCTCGTTTCCCGTTGTTATGGAGAGCATTGCAGCCTGTGTTTTAATAATTTTCCAATAAAGGATTGAATTTTATATAAACATCTTGGAGCTGGAATCAACTTTCGTTTTCTACTATTGCAAATTACCACGTGGATCGGCGTGGAGGTTCCGTGCACCTGTCTATGGCTGTCTGGTGAGCTGGCTTCTCTCTTTTTTCTGTCTTTTTACCCAAAATACCGATTGCCGTGCTCCGAATATTGCTCCCATACTCCAATACAAAGTTATTTTCTCATTTGAGGATACTAACGGGATTGTTTATACAAACATTTGAATCAATTATTTTATTATGGCTACCATCCTATCTCGTGATAGATCCCAGAAGGCGGCACATGTGTTTTCCCAAGATGGGGTAGATCCCATAACAGCACCTGATTTGCAGGACAATGTGATCAGTCTGGAGAAACTTTTATCACAGGAAACTAAAGTCTGGTGGGATCAGACCACAATGAATAATTATTTAGCTAAGGACATGGTTCCTCGTGGATTACGCATTAAAAAGATACCCACGACTATGTTTTCGCCTGAGTTTCAGGAGGAGTGGAATAACATTTTAAGTAATTGCTCCTTGAATTTAATGAGACTTATTGTCAAATATGAAGAAATTAAATTGAATGAAATACAGAAACAAATGGAGGATGTAAATTCATCACTGGTACAATATAAGAGTCTGTCTCAGTTTGATTCATTGATAAAGAAAATGCATGAAAACATCTCTGCATTAGAGGATAACATCATGGAAAGAAAAAAGAGAAAATTTACCAGAGATATGAATGACTATGCTACTAATAAAGTTTACGAATGGGGGCAATGGGAGAACATAAATAGAACGCCTAAATCTATTTTGAAGCGTAATCAGTCTCACCAAAAACAGATGGCAGTAAAAACGCACGTTAATTTTACCTCCTCTGATCCTGATTCTTCGGATGGTAACCGCAGCATATCGGATGTGTCTGTCAATGATGTAGAAGCCGCTGGAAGAAAAAAGTTTTTTCGACATTCAAAAAACGCCAAAGGCGGGGGGGCAGAAAACATCGCAGAAAATCAGGGTGTTATAACACGCAACAGGAGGCGCCTCTACAAGTGAATAGAAACGACAACGTCTTAAATCTATCATCTAAAGTTCTAACTGAAGATCAACTGGCAATTTTATCTTTGGGCTTAAATTTTGCCCCTAGTCAAAAATTTGATTTATTTTCCACTCTTTTGGACATCAATAAATTTATTCGAAACTTAACAGTTAAAAAACACTTTTTGAATAATGTGGATAATCCAGCTGATAGTGAACCACAGCAGGACATTTCTATTCATACGAATGAATTTCATGGAATGGATTTTTCGGACCAGGTTTCTTTAGTTGTTCTACAATCTTTACATAATGAGAATCAAGCTGACATAATGACAATTGATCAATCACATAATTTTACAACAAAAAATCCTGATTTCTATCCCATCCAATCTAGATCTGAATGTATGGATAGATTTCAGGAAGTGATGGAGCGAGAATTACGGAATTTAGATATAGATTTAACCCGCAATAGGTTTGAACTAAGTAACAACTTCTCACGTAAGCAATGGCAGGCTTTACATCAGTTACAGGACATGAAGGACATAATAGTCAAAATGTCAGATAAGGGGGGTTTGGTGGTGGTCCTTAATGTAGCTGATTACCATCTCAAAATCATGGAATTATTGTCTGATTCATCTACTTATATTGAATTAAAAGGAAATCCATCCATGGATTTCAAAAAAGAGGCAATTAAAATAATTGAAGAGGGTGTTAGCTTAGGAGTTTTAACCAAAAAGCAATCAGATTATTTAATTGTACAAGATCCTGTATGTCCTATCATCCATGGCTTACCAAAAGTACACAAAAATGATGTTGTCCCTCCATTAAGACCAATAGTTTCTGGTATTGGCTCAGCCAATGAGCATCTTTGTGAATGGGTGGATTCCCTGTTGCAGCCTCTTGTGAGTTTAATTCCTGGTTACATTAAGGACTCAAGGGAAATTCTCGGAATTTTTTCCAATAAAAAATGGTCAGCAACATTCACGTGGCTCTGCTGCGATGTAGTTTCACTCTATTCATGCATTCCACACCACTTAGCTATGCAGGCACTTCAGTTTCATTTGGATAAATTTAGTAATTATTCGTTGGACCTTAAACAATATATTTTACAGGTCACTTTTTTTCTTATGACTCACAATTTTTTCACATTTGATTCTCGTTATTATTTACAGAAAACAGGTGTGGCCATGGGTGCGAAATTTTCACCTTCTTTAGCCAACATTGTCATGGCATATTGGGAGTATAATTTTATTTTTTCTGTTTCCAATCCATTTTTGTCCTGCATACATTGGTATGGCAGATACATCGACGATCTACTCATTATTTGGTCTGCCGATGTATCTGCCATACCAGATTTCATTAATTATCTGAACTCAAATGATTGTAATTTACGGTTTACTCATAAATTTAATCAAAAAGAAATTAATTTTTTGGATCTCAATTTGGTTGGATTTGCCAATCAACTGATTGAAACGAAAACCTATCACAAGTCATTTAGTGGTAACTCCATTTTACATGCGCACAGTGAACACCCTATGCATACCATTCAGTCCATACCAGTCGGTGAATTCATCAGGGTTAAAAGAAACTGTAGCAATAATATAGTATTAAAGAATGAGATTGATTTAGTATCTAATAAATTGAAATGCCGTAGTTATCCACATTGGATGTTAAATAGGGCACGTAAAATTGTTGAACATAAGGATCGTGACGAATTAATTCCATTTACTGCTACAAATGAGCCTGTTTCAAAATTGATAAAAAAAACTAGCAATAAAAAACCCTTTATTTGTTTTCAACATAGTCCTCAATTTAGCTATATAAAAAATCTTATTAATAAATTTCTGCCTATTCTTTATGAGGACCCAAGTCTGGCCAAAATTCTGGACACAGGGATCAATATAGTATCTAGACGGGCTGTTACTATAGGCAATAGAATTTCTCCCAGTATGTTTTGTCCAGAAAAAGGCACAAATAAAACATGGTTGAATTATAATGGGTCTTATAAATGCGGTAGCAATAGATGTAAAATGTGTGCTCATACGGGAACCAATAAGACATTTATGAATTCAGATAAAACGAAAAATTTCATAATTAAGCAATATATTAACTGCAACACTGCCTTTGTGGTATATAAAATTGATTGCACTATTTGCCAATTGTCTTATGTTGGATGTACTGTACGTAAGCTTAAGATACGGATTAATGAACATTTATATGACATTGAAAATGCGGGCAATTCGTCCCGATCTGTTTCAGCTGCATCTAAACATTTTATTTCTCAACATGCATGCAGCACCAAATCCTTCTTGGCATACGGCATTGAACGTGTTAACAAACCTCAGCGAGGTGGGAATCTTAAACGCTGTCTTCTCACACGTGAAGCCTTCTGGATTTATTACTTGAATACCCGGTTTCCGGCCGGTCTTAATAAACGCAATGAGTTAATGTATCATTATTAACATCATTTTCATGAGCTTTATATATTTTTCATGTTTTTCCCCTTTTTTTGTATGTACATATATATTTATAATTGATATATTATTCACATTAATGTTGTTTTTAATGATTTAATTTTGCATCAGGAGGACCTTAAGTCACATGATTTTGTATCCTATGCCTATTGGTTGGTGGTAGTTTTATATTGTCAGCATGTTTGTTTCTGTGTAGCTCTGACAAAGATCTGTAATAGATCGAAACGCGTAGCTCGTTTCCCGTTGTTATGGAGAGCATTGCAGCCTGTGTTTTAATAATTTTCCAATAAAGGATTGAATTTTATATAAACATCTTGGAGCTGGAATCAACTTTCGTTTTCTACTATTGCAAATTACCACGTGGATCGGCGTGGAGGTTCCGTGCACCTGTCTATGGCTGTCTGGTGAGCTGGCTTCTCTCTTTTTTCTGTCTTTTTACCCAAAAGGAAAACTAAACAAGCCTGATGCATTTTGGAAACAAGTCCTGTGGACCGAGGAGGTTAAAATAGAACTCTTTGGCCACAATGATCAAGTTTGTGTGGAGAAAAAAAGGGCACAGAATTTCAGGAAAAGAACATCTCGCCAACCATTTAGGCTAGGTTCACATTGCGTTAGTGTCATCCGTTTAACAGATCCATTAAACGGATGCACTAGCGCTGATGCCCAAAATCACTTTTTTACTACAATTACGCTAATGCATGCACTAACGCATGATACCATTGCTTTGGCATGCGTTAGCAATAGAGGTCTATGCACAGTTAACGCATCCGTTTGCTGTGCGTTAGACCTAACGTACCCGAAAATGCGGTACACCGTGTTCGAGGGTGTGTCACAAAGTAACGCATCATCGCTAATGCATGCCAATGTTGACATGTGTTAGGATGCGTTACGATAATGTAAGTCTATGGGCGTATTAACTGATCCGTTGCATTGTTTAGTGCCGCTAAGTAACGGATCCGTTATACGGATCTCCCTAGTGCAATGTGAACCTAGACTAAGCATTGAGGTGGATCGATCAATCATGCATTTGTTTTGTGTTGCAGCCAATGGTACGGGGAATATTTCACAGGTAGAGCAAAGAATGAATTCAATGATTGAAGTTTCAACAAATTCTTGACGCAAACAAAGCACAATCTGCAAAATGGCTGAAGTTCAAAAGAGGATGGTTTCTACAATTGGTTTATGCTCATAAACACATATCAAAATCCACAATAGATTACCTCAAAAGGCGCAAGCTGAAGGTTTTACAATGCCCCTCACAGTCCCCTGATCTGCACATCATGGAAAATCTGTGGATAGACATCAAAATAGCAGTGCATGCAATATGGCCCAGGAATACCACAGAAGTTGAAGAATTTTCCAAGAAAAATGAATGAAAATCCCTCAAACAAGAACTAAAAGACTTGTCTAGCTACAAAAAGTGTTTACAAGCTGTGATACTTGCAAAAGAGGGTGCAGTACCCAAACTTTTGCATTGGCCCATTTTCCTTTTTGTAATTTTTAAAGTATAAAAAATGACAATATTTTTTTTTTGCCTAAAATACAAAGGGAAATGTGCCATCTTCAACTTTAGCCCTTTTAGAGATTATTTCATGTCTAACTTGTTTAACTGTTCACAATAACAGTAATTTTGACCAAGGGTGCCCAAACTTTTACATGCCACTTTATGAGTCAGAACTGCCGGACCAGGCCTACCTACTCCGTGACGGATCCGAAACTGTCAGGGCTGTCACCCAGGTTTCACGGGGGAAAACTTAAAGCCCTGGACCAACCTCTGCACCTAGAAGTAGAGGGTGTGGCTAAGATAAAAGGGCCACAGCGCACGGCAAGTCAGCTAGTTACCGTGGGAACGTACATCACACAGGAGAGCAGTGTCAGGGCTTCTGCGGGGGGGCCAACTGCCAGAGCGGGTAAAAACCAGCAGAGGCCAAAAGCTGTTAACAGAGATTGCCAACAACACCGCACCTGGTCCCCGCTGACATCGCTGACCATGAGTGACAGGACGCCCAGTCAGGACATAAGCCTGCGCACACACCGATGGGAGAATTGGGACACCTGCTGTGAGAAGTTTCCCTTTGTATCTGAATCGAGTTGCTCGTTGTCCCTGTACGCTGACAGGGGGAAAGACTGTGCTCTGTCCGGCTCATCGTTTCCTCACACACATCACCGACTGGATCACAAAGAATCACCGTCGTCGCCAAGAGCTAAGACGTCATCTTTTCCAGGGCTACACTGAACCACGAGGAATCACCGCCGCCGCCAGGATCGAGGGCGCCATCTTTTTCGGGGCCATACTGGACCCCTTATGCGCCACTGCTTTGGTGCCAACATCCACATCCTGAACTAACCGCATTCTGAAGTCGTCAGACTGATAACTTTGCTATCCTTGAACTTCCTACCTTATGCTTCACACCCCCTACCCCTGAGTTACGTCCTCTGTAATCCTTTATAGTGTTTTATCTGTTTTCTCCCTGCAAGGTGTATACCTATTAAATTAAACCCCACGTTAACGCTTGCTCTGCCTCCGACCCGTTACTTCATCTTCCAACCTGCTCACACAAAGTGAGACTGAAGTCATTATGGCAAAAAGAGTCATTATTCTAAAAGAGTTCAAACAGAAATAAAGCACAAACATATTGCTTCTGGAAACATGGTAATTGCATGAAATAGAGTAGTTTGCCTGTTAGCATCTACTACAAAAATAAATATGGCATAGACAGCCAAAACATATGAAAAATTGAAATGCTTTAATTTATCGTTATATATTCATGCGAATAGTCAAAAAGATTAAAAAAAAATAGGAATTACCCAGCAGAAGAAGTGCCAAGCCAACAGGAGGAGATAGTAGAACGTAAGTGCTAAGAAAAAAATAAATAAAATTACAAAGAAAAAAATTGAATTCAGCAATGCAAAACAGTAATAAGAACCAAACAAAATGTGAAATACACCCTCACACACCCCTATTGACTCAAAAATGTAAACATTGCAAATTATAGAAAATGTCAACACAAGCAAAACTCTTTTTTTTTACAAATTTCTGAGTTTTTTTTCACCACCTAAACAAAAAAAAACTATACAAGTTTGATATCACTGTAATTGTATTGACCTAGCGAATCAAACTGTAAGGTCGTTTTTTCCGCACAGTAAGCGTTGTAAAAACAAAGCCCAAAAAAACAACTGCAGAATTTCTTTTTTTGCTACTTTTCCCCGCTATTAGAATATTCTTCACTGTTTTTCAGTATACTGAGTGGCAAAATTAATGCTGTCATTCAAGACTACAACTTGTCCTGCAGAAACAAACCAAAGTTACGGCTCTGGAAAAAAGGAAAAGAAACAGCAAAAGTTCAAAAATGGAAAATTACTCAGAAAGTAGTTAAACTACCAAAATGAAAAAAAAATCTTACAAAAAGTAGAATAAAAAATAGTTATCTAAATGTTTGTTGGCCATAAATGATGTACAATGTATTTCAAATAGTAACAAACAGACAATGGCCATGGTGAAACAAGAAATCTATTATGTGGGCATGAGAAAGATCTATAACTTAAGAAAGTGGTAAAAATAGCAAGGAACACACATTTACATATCAAACAGCATCTGTGTTCTCCTCCTGGATTATTGCCGGACCCAGATGCATGGTTCATCACAAGCCTATATCAGGGGGTAGAATAGATGTACACCAAAACACTCATCAGGGTCCGGCACTGTAGTGAGATTGAGCTAGGGTCTTCGCCCTGCAGTAGGGTGAGTCTGCCACCATACAAACTCCGCTGTGTCCTATAAGTCATGTTAGCGTTGCGTCAAAACGAGTAAAGCAGCTTGTGCCAGTGAGGGTGACAGCCTAAGAGAGGCAAGCTTTAAACTTTTTATCTCTTCTAATCATGTGGCCATCTGCTGATGTCATGTCTTCTCTAACATTAGCTTCTGTTATATTGATATAATACAAATTTTCATACCATGTCACATCACCTGGTGGAGATGGGGGAAAAGGCCTTTTTTTGCAGTAAAAGAAGACACCGGCACTATAAATGGCACGTGGCAGCTGGGGGATTCCCCTATAGGAATTACCTAGAAGTTGACCACTTCCTATGGCTGAATAAAATGTTTAAAAATGTAAACAGAAAACGATGACTCAAGGAGGTCTCTTTACTCATGGTTGGGGGGTATAAGGATCACATGCAACATATGAACTTCTTATGTCTTAAGCCTTGACTTATGTCTTTCTTCCTTTCCATTTTTAAATACTAGTAATTGCTTTTTTTAAAGCTCTCTTCACTTCTTTATTTCTCAAACAATATATAACTGGATTCAGCAATGGAGGCAGCACGCTGTTGACAATAGATGACACTCGGACGGCTGTAAAAGATTCTCCAGACTTTGGGCCATTGTAACTGAAAATACCTGTTATGTAAAAAACTGTGATGACCATGAGGTGGGAGGAACATGTGGAGAAGACCTTCTGTCTTCCCTCTGATGAGTGGATTTTCAATATGGTGGAAATTATGTGGACATAGGAGTTCATTACAACTAAAAATGTGGTTACTCCAATCACCACTGTGTCTACTCGTATGAATATCTGACTACTGTATATGTCACTACAAGCAGCTTCCAACATTGGAAGAACATCACAGAGAAAATTGTTGATATGACGAGGTCCACAAAATGTTAGGTTCAAAGTCTTAAAGGTGTGAAGCATGGAGTTTATCAAACCAAGAAGGCCACATCCTGCCACGATGTAAGAACAGGACCTTTGGTTCATAATTAGGATATAGTGGAGGGGGTTACATATGGCTACATATCGGTCATAAGCCATTGCGGCCAGAAGAAGACATTCAGTTCCTCCAACACAGATAAAGAAATAAAGCTGGATAAAGCATCCACTAAAGGATATTCTCCTATTTCCGGTTACAGCATTTATGAGCATAGCTGGGAGGGTGACCGTAGAGTAACACACATCTACGATGGACAAGCAACATAAGAAAAAATACATTGGAGTTTGGAGTTGGCTGTCTACCTGGATAACACTAAACACAGACAAGTTAACTATAAGAACCATGATGTAAGCCATTGAAATTAAAAATGAACAGGTCATTGGTCCCTTGGAGAACCCCAGTAAAATAAAGTCATCCATAGATGTATTGTTTTCAGATGCCATTAAAAAGTCTATGGAAACAAGATCACAGTGTTAATCTGATAGACCAGTGTTTCTCAACTCCAGTCCTCAAGACCCCACAACAGGTCATGTTTTCAGGATTTCCTTAGTATTGCATAGGCGATGGAATTAATGCTTGAGCAAGTGATTAAATTATCACATGTGCAATACTAAGAAAATCCTGAAAACGTGACCTGTTGTTGGGTCTTGAGGACTGGAGTTGAGAAACACTGTGATAGACCATTAAGGTGAACAGTCTACATCTTGGTGATTGTTTCTAGATATCACAATATTACGGTGCAGGGATGTCAACTATAATAACTTATGTCACTGGCAAGGAAGAGGGACTCACTACTAAGTGAATGCACCATGCTTAAAAAACACTACTTCCCAGCAAAAATCTTTAAAAATGAAGAAAAATCAGGAAGGACTCAGTCGTGAGGGCATCATGCTTAAAAATACATTAGTTCCCACCAACAGTCTTTATAAATGAACAACGATCAAATATGTTAAAGATAAATCCCACCCAAAGTCACCTCTTTCAATCTCATATTTATATGTAGAGACTGAAGGAGAAACAGGAGCAGTAAGTCCCAGGTGTTGCCAAGAAGTCACTGCTTGGATGTGCACTAAACGAGTCTTTATTAGAAGAACACGTTTCAGAATCTGGTTGACTCCTTCTTCAGATTCATTATAACAGAAGACACACCCTTCATCCTTAAATAAGGAAGTGGAGGTGACATATACAATGTACCTCAACACAATGACTGCATAAAACCCATAAATAAAAAGTAATAATAAAAAAATGGGTATTGGATAAAAGAACTTGAATTAATTAAGATAAGAATAATAGAATACCTGACTCTGTTATTCTAACATGTGTTTTCAATTATTTCATTTAACCCCTCTGGAACCAGTGTCACCAATTTAAAAATCCAATAGGATTCTCGATTAATTAATCTTTGGAACCGATTTCAAATATAATCTGATACCTGTTCTAATATTGTAAGCCATAGATTTGTAACGTCTTTTTTTTATGTTCTAATAAAAATGTTTGGATAAACTGTGGGTCAGAATTCCTTTTTTTTTATATTGTATTTATGCATATTAATTTGTCACCTTATGGATTGCATGGTTCTTCCCACGTATTGTAAGTTACGATTGAATTCACATTTAAAGCAGCTAAAAAAAAAAACAGCAAATGTTATAATATAAAAAAATAAACACTACTCACCTCTTCTGTCTCTGTCAGGCATATATATATATTTTGAGAAAATAACATAAATAAGGTGCAGTTAAATGGCCATTAGTGAGAGCACACCAATGACAATGCACAAGTTGCTGGTCTCTATAATGTATTAGTAAGAGTGTGATAAAGATACCCAATAATAATGACTACATAGCTTTCCAAAATACATCCGTGGTACTCGAAGATCAGCATAATTTCTGTGTAATTAGCAATCATTCCTTTAATTGCCTGCTTCTGCTCTTTTCTTTACCACCTCCTGTCATTTTACAGTATACTGTATAATATATGCCATATATGCCCCATTAATCTCCCATGTGCAAGACTGACTAGTTA
Source organism: Ranitomeya variabilis (assembly GCF_051348905.1). Taxonomy (NCBI): domain Eukaryota; kingdom Metazoa; phylum Chordata; class Amphibia; order Anura; family Dendrobatidae; genus Ranitomeya; species Ranitomeya variabilis. Next base: position 317,582,172 of record NC_135235.1, read on the forward strand.
TCTTAGGCAGCACTTTCACTTTAAAGTGCTAGGGTCCTGAGCACAAACACCACCAAGGACAACATCTGCAAGAAGTTCATGCTTGTGTGGGTTTTCTCCCACACTCCAAAGACATACTGATAGGGAATTTAGATTGGGAATACCAATGGGAACAATGATGATGTCTGTAAAGCGCTGTTGAATATGCTAATAAATTCTACCCTCACATAGTGTCTGTCGTAAGGTTCATTGCCTTATAACCTTGCCACCCAACATTCTTCAATCAGCAGCTTCTTGCTACAGGAGACATTTGTCATATGGTAAAAACCGTGTGATAAATAACATTCCTAGACCACAGCACTAATGACCGCCACCAACAGCATTTAGCAACTCAGGTACAGAGTGTTGGTGGTAGAAAAGAATGAAAACAATAGTGCTCTAGTTGCCCGAGCCTTTATCTCGGCCCTGTATTAAAGATGGTTATCTGTCCTACTTCCAATCATTAGACTGGTGAGGATGGAAATGACCCAAGTAGAGCTGTAGCTGGATATTTACGGATCATTACTCGTTTTCAATGACACAATTCTGTAAATTATATGAAATGTGATCAGATCAAGTACAATTTATAATTTGTAATATGAGAAATAGGTTATGGTATAATATCTGAATCCTTAGGAAGCATCTTGATGAGGCTCTAATGGGAATTGTGTTTCATAAGACTCAAAGCACTTAGTGAGCCGTATATTAATATCAAGGAGCAGTCTGGGGACATAAGATTAAAGAGATCTGCAGGGATATTCAAGACTTATACTTAAATTACCGTAATTGTGTTTGTTTTATCTGACAAAATTTCATAAATTTATGCTTTAAATAATATTTAATTTGACAAATCCATCTGAAAAAATGTGAAAAAGATTTGAAGTGTTATCATTGGCAGAAAGTACAGATGAGATGTTCTCGTGTCCCTGAACCACTTTCACGGCTTTCTATACAGGACAAACCCAGCAGCTTGTCAGCCAGTCACTGCTAAAGGACAGGGAAGTCAAGGAAAGTAACAGACTACAGCTTCCCAAAAGACCTTTATTATCCTGTCCTATCTTGACCTCCAGCAGTAAAATAGAGCTATCATGAAATCATCTGCGAAAGATAATGAGATGACCTGCTTAATCTGTCCCAGTCTGCACAGCAAAGCTGACAAGTAAGCTCCAACTGCACCCAACAGCCTATTGTGTGTTCTAGTGGCCATCGCGAAAACAGCATTATTTAAACATTTGTTTTATTTGTATAGCAACAAAAATAAATACAATTCATTATATTAGAAAAAATAGTAACAAATAGTAATAAAAAATACTAGCCAGGTGGTAGCTTAAGAGAAATGTGTTTCGCCCTAGGTTGTCCAATAATAGCTGTGTTCCATTTATTGTTTCAAGAAAAAATTGATTTTTCTAATATTTTTGTTATTTTTTGTTTCATTGCTCTCTTCACGTCATTATTTCTCAAGCAATATATGATGGGATTCACCAATGGAGGAAGGACACTATACACAATAGATGAGGCTTGAACAACATAAAATGAATCTGCAGACTTAGGACCATTGTAGCTAAAAACACCCGTTATGTAGAAAACTGTGACAACAATGAGGTGGGAGGAACATGTAGAAAATACCTTCTGCCTCCCCTTGGAAGAGTGAATTTTCAGTATGGTGGAAATTATGTGGATGTAGGAGTTCATCACAACTAGAAATGTTGAGGCACCTAGCAAGGCAGTGTCTATATGCAGTAACATTTGAATGGTCTTGGTATCACTACAGGCAGCTTCCAACATTGGAAGGACATCACAGAAGAAATTGTTAATGTGGCGTTTATCACAAAACCTTAGTTTCAAAGTCATCAAGGTGTGAGACATAGCGTTCAAGCACCCAATGAGGCAACACCCAGCCACAACATAAAAGCAGAACAGCCGATTCATAATAATGGAGTAACGTAAAGGGTTGCATATGGCCACATATCGGTCATAGGCCATGACAGTGAGAAGAAGACTCTCCGTCCCTCCAGCATAAACAAAGAAATAGAGCTGTAAAAAACATTTATGAAATGATATTCCTCTGTTCCCTGTCATAGCATTCACCAGCATAGCGGGGAGAGTTACCGTAGAGTAACAAACATCTAAGATGGATAGACATCTCAAGAAAAAGTACATGGGAGTTTGGAGTTGGCTGGATACTTGGATAATACTAAACACAGAGAGATTCCCTAGAAGAACCAAGATGTAGGTCAGGCCAAGTAAAAGTGAACAGGAAGCTTTGCCCATGGAAAATCCTAGCAGGATGAAGTCATCCATGTAAGTCTTGTTTACAGACGTAATTGAAACCTATGGAAACAGCATAAAAAATCATAATATTAGAGTCAGAACTTAAAACTCATAGCGCTGAATGTAAAGACCCCACTGTGTAATTTTGCATTGTCTTCCAATTCATGGCAAAGTTGCATCCACTTTTTTAATAATACAACTCAAAGTGAAATATTAAAAAGGGAAGAAATTTGAGGAACTGATTTGATATTAACCCCTTTATCCCCGAAGGTGTTTTGCACATTAATGACGGGTCAATATTTACAATTCTGACCACTGTCCCTTTAAGAGGTGATAACTCTGGAACTCTTCAACGGATCCTGGTGACATATTGTACTTCATGATAGTGGTAAAATTTCTTCGTATGGCTTACGTTTATTTGTAAAAAAAAAAATGGAAATTTGTCGAAAATATTGAAAATGTTGCAATTTTCCAAGTTTGAATTTTAATGCCCTTAAATCACAGAGATATGTCACACAAAATAGTTAATAAGTAACATTTCCCACATGTCTACTTTACATCAGCACAATTTTGGAGCCAAATTTTTTTTTGCTAGGAAGTTAGGGTTAAAAGTTGACTAGCGATTTTCATTTTTCCAACAAAATTTACAAAACCATTTTTTTTAGGGACCGCATCACATTTGAAGTAACTTTGAGGGGTTTATATGATAGAAGATACCCAAAAGTGACACCATTCTAAAAACTGCACCCCACAAGGTGCTCAAAACCACATTCATGAAATGTATTAATCCTTCAGGTGCTTCAAAAGAATTTTTGGAACGTGGAAAAAAATGAACATCTAACTTTTTTTCACAAAAAATGTACTTCAGATCCAAATTTGTTTATTTTGACAACAGGAAACAGGAAAAAATGGACCCCAAAATTTGTTGTGTAATTTCTACTGAGCATGCCTATACCCCATATGAAGGAGAAAACCACTGTTTGGGCGCACGGCAGAACTCGTAACAGAAGGAGCGCCATTTGACTTTTTGAATGCAAAATTTGCTGGAATAATTGGCAGACACCATGTCGCGTTTGGAGAGCCACTGATGTGCCTAAACAGTGGAAACTCCCCACAAATGACACCATTCTGGAAATTAGACCCCCTCAGGGAACTGATCTAGATATGTATTGAGCATATTGAACCCTGACATGCTTCACAAAAGTTTAAAATGTTGAGCTGTTTTAAAAAAAAAATCAAATTTTTCCCACAAATATGTTGTTTTTAGCCCAAAATATTGCATTTTCATAAGGGTAACAGGAGAAATTACACCATACAATATGTTTTGCTAATTCTCCTTAGTACACTGATACCCAATATCAGAGAGAAAACTACTGTTTGGATGCACAGCAGGGCTCGGAAGGGAAGGAGCATCATTTTACTTATTGAATGTAAAATTTCCTGGAATTATTAGGGGACATCATGTCCCATTTGGAGAACCACTGATGTGCCTAAACAGTGGAAACCCCACGAATGACTCAATTTTGAAAACTAGACCCTTTAAAGAATATTTAGATGTGTGGTTAGCACCTTGAACCCCCAGGTACTCCACAGAAGATTATAACGTTGCGCCATGAAAATAATAAGAACACATTTTCCCCACAAAAATGTTATTTTAGCCCCAAAGTTTGTATTTTCATAAGGGTAACAGGAAAAATTGCACCATACAATTTGAAGTGCAATTTCTTCTGAGTATGCTGATAACCAATATGAGGGAGAGAACTACCGTTTGGGCGCACAGCATGGTTCAGAAGGGAAGCTGTTATGATCCTAGTGGCAAGGATCGCAGGTCGGACTAGCTAAGTAACTGAACAGACTACTAGCTCTGGGGAAGTGGTAACTAGATTGACCGCAACCTGATCCTATCCGCAAACAACTATAGGCAGCCGTGGAACGTTACCTAAAAATCCTAGACGTCTCTTCACGGCCTGAGAAACTGACTATTCCTGGAGGGAAAGAAAGTCCTCTCTTGCCTCAGTGGAATGACCCCAAAGATATAGAATAGCCCCCCACAAATATTAACGGTGAGTTAAGGGGAAAGCACAAACGCAGAGATGAAATCAGATTTAGCTAATGAGGCCCGCTAATACTAGATAGCAGAAAATAGGAAGGGAACTGTGCGGTCAATAAAAAAACCCTATTCAAAATATCCACGCAGAGATTGCTCGAGCCCCCGCACCAACTAACGGTGCGGGGGAAGCAACTCCGTACCCCAGAGCTTACCAGCAAAAAGAAATCACATATTAGCAAGCTGGACTAGACTCATCATACACAGAAATCATATTGCAGGCAGATGAGCAAAAAATATTCAAACAGAACTTAGCTTATCCTGAAGAGGCAGAAAACGAGATAATCAGGAGTAATCAGAATAGCACTGAATACATTGACAGCCGGCAACAAGTGGAAGTGAAGCAGAGCTAAATAGGAGCCTCCCTGGTGAATAACGAGGCAGCTGATCCAGCCAGACCCGCAGGATAATAAACCAAACCACCAGGGGGAGCCAAAAAACCAAAGTCACACAATACCATCTGTGACCACAAGAGGGAGCCTGAAAACGGAGTTCACAACAGTACCCCCCCCTTGAGGAGGGGTCACCGAACCCTCATCAAAACCCCCAGGGTGATCAGGGTGAGCCACATGGAAGGCACGAACCAAATCGGCCGCATGAACATCAGAGGCGACAACCCAGGAATTATCCTCCTGACCATAGCCCTTCCACTTAACCAAATACTGAAGCCTCCGTCTAGAAATACGAGAATCCAAGATCTTCTCCACCACGTATTCCAATTCTCCCTCAACCAGCACAGGGGCAGGAGGCTCAACCGAAGGAACCACAGGCACCACATACCTCCGCAACAACGACCGATGGAACACATTATGAATAGCAAACGATGCCGGGAGGTCCAAACGAAATGACACAGGGTTAAGGACTTCCAAAATCTTATAAGGACCGATAAACCGAGGCTTAAACTTAGGAGAGGAGACCTTCATAGGAACAAAGCGATAAGACAACCACACCAAATCCCCAACGCGAAGTCGGGGACCCACACAGCGACGGCGGTTGGCAAAGTGCTGAGCCTTCTCTTGTGACAGCTTCAAATTGTCCACCACATGATTCCAAATCTTATGCAACCTATCCACCACAACATCCACTCCAGGACAGTCAGAAGGCTCCACCTGACCCGAGGAAAAACGAGGATGAAACCCTGAATTACAAAAAAAAGGCGAAACCAAAGTAGCAGAACTAGCCCGATTATTAAGGGCAAACTCGGCCAATGGCAAAAAAGTCACCCAGTCGTCCTGATCAGCAGAAACAAAACATCTTAAATAGGTTTCCAAAGTCTGATTAGTGCGCTCGGTTTGGCCATTCGTCTGAGGATGGAAGGCCGACGAAAAAGACAAATTAATGCCCATCTTAGCACAAAAGGTCCGCCAAAATCTAGACACAAACTGGGATCCTCTGTCGGAAACAATATTTTCAGGGATCCCGTGCAAATGAACCACATTTTGAAAAAACAGAGGAACCAACTCGGAGGAGGAAGGCAACTTAGGCAAGGGCACCAAATGGACCATTTTAGAAAAACGATCACACACCACCCAAATGACCGACATTCTCTGAGAGACAGGGAGATCTGAAATAAAATCCATGGAAATGTGCGTCCAAGGCCTCTTCGGGACAGGCAAAGGCAACAACAAGCCACTGGCATGAGAACAGCAAGGCTTAGCCCGAACACAAATTCCACAAGACTGCACAAAGGAACGCACATCCCGCGACAAGGAAGGCCACCAGAAGGACCTAGCCACCAAATCTCTGGTACCAAAAATCCCAGGATGGCCTGCCAACACCGAAGAATGAACCTCGGAAATAACTCTGCTGGTCCATCTATCCGGGACAAACAGTCTCTCCGGTGGACAACGGTCAGGTCTATCCGCCTGAAACTCCTGCAGCACTCGTCGCAAATCTGGGGAGATGGCAGACAAAATCACCCCTTCTCTGAGGATACCAGCTGGCTCTGAATCACCAGGAGAGTCAGGCACAAAACTCCTAGAAAGAGCATCAGCCTTCACATTCTTCGAACCAGGCAGGTATGAGACCACGAAATCAAAACGAGAGAAAAACAACGACCAACGAGCCTGTCTAGGATTCAGCTGCTTGGCCGACTCGAGATAAATCAAATTCTTGTGATCAGTCAAGACCACCACACGATGCTTAGCTCCCTCGAGCCAATGTCGCCACTCCTCAAATAACCACTTCATAGCCAACAACTCCCGATTACCAACATCATAATTCCGCTCGGCAGGCGAAAACTTTCTTGAAAAGAAAGCACATGGCTTCATCACAGAGTCATCAGAGCTTCTCTGCGACAAAACAGCCCCCGCTCCAATCTCAGAAGCATCAACCTCGACCTGGAAAGGAAGGGAGACGTCTGGCTGACATAAGACCGGAGCCGAAGAAAACCGGCGCTTCAGCTCCCGAAAGGCCTCCACAGCCGCAGGAGACCAATTAGTAACATCAGAACCCTTCTTGGTCAAATCCGTCAATGGCTTAACAACACCAGAAAAATTAGCGATGAAGCGACGGTAAAAATTAGCAAAACCCAAGAACTTCTGAAGACTCTTAACAGATGTAGGCTGAGTCCAGTCATGAATAGCCTGAACCTTGACTGGGTCCATCTCAATAGCAGAAGGAGAAAAAATGAAACCCAAAAAAAGAGACCTTCTGGACTCCAAAAAGACATTTTGAGCCCTTCACAAATAAAGCATTGGCACGCAGGACCTGAAACACCATCCTGACCTGCTTAACATGGGACTCCCAATCATCCGAAAAAACCAGAATATCATCCAGATACACAATCATAAATTTATCCAGATATTCGCGGAAGATGTCGTGCATAAAGGACTGAAAGACAGAAGGAGCGTTAGAAAGTCCAAAAGGCATCACCAAGTACTCAAAATGGCCTTCGGGCGTATTAAATGCAGTTTTCCATTCATCACCCTGCTTAATACGCACAAGGTTATACGCACCACGAAGATCTATCTTGGTGAACCAACTAGACCCCCTAATGCGAGCAAACAGCTCAGATAACAATGGCAAAGGAGACTGAAATTTGACCGTGATTTTGTTTAGAAGGCGATAATCAATACAGGGTCTCAAGGAACCATCCTTCTTAGCCACAAAAAAGAACCCCGCACCAAGAGGGGAGGAGGAGGGGCGAATAAGTCCTTTCTCCAAAGACTCCTTTATATAACTCCGCATAGCAGCATGCTCCGGCACTGACAAGTTGAAAAGTCGTCCCTTAGGAAACTTACTACCAGGAATCAAATTTATAGCACAATCACAATCCCTATGAGGAGGTAGAGAACTGAGTTTGGGCTCATCAAATACATCCTGGTAATCTGACAAAAACGCAGGGACCTCAGAAGGAGTGGATGAAGCAATTGACACCACAGGAGCGTCGCCATGAATTCCCTGACAACCCCAACTTGACACAGACATTGCTTTCCAATCCAGGACTGGATTATGAGTCTGCAACCATGGCAGGCCCAACACGACAACATCATGCAAATTATGCAATACAAGAAAGCGAATCACCTCCTGATGAACAGGAGTCATGCACATGGTCACTTGTGTCCAGTACTGAGGTTTATTCGTAGCCAATGGTGTAGCATCAATTCCCCTTAGTGGAATAGGGAATTTTAAAGGCTCCAAAACAAAACCACAGCGCCTGGCAAATGACAAATCCATCAGACTCAGGGCAGCACCTGAATCCACAAAAGCCATAACCGGGTAAGATGACAGGGAACAAATCAGGGTAACAGACAAAATAAACTTAGGCTGTAAAGTACCGATGGTGACAGATTTATCAATCTTTTTTGTGCGCTTAGAGCATGCTGAGATAACATGAGCTGAGTCACCACAGTAAAAGCACAACCCATTTTGCCGTCTATAATTTTGCCGTTCACTTCTGGTCAGAATTCTATCACATTGCATAGACTCAGGTGTCTGTTCAGAAGACACCGCCAAATGGTGCGCAGGTTTGCGCTCCCGCAAACGCCGATCAATCTGAATGGCCAGAGTCATTGACTCATTCAGACCTGCAGGCATAGGGAACCCCACCATGACATTCTTAATGGCTTCAGAAAGACCTTTTCTGAAATTTGCAGCCAGGGCACACTCATTCCATTGAGTAAGCACCGACCATTTCCGAAATTTCTGGCAGTACACCTCTGCATCATCTTGCCCCTGAGAGAGGGCCAACAACGCTTTTTCAGCCTGGTTCTCAAGATTAGGTTCCTCATAGAGCAATCCAAGGGCCAGAAAAAACGCATCCACACTGAGCAATGTAGGATCCCCTGGAGCCAATGCGAAAGCCCAATCTTGAGGATCGTCACGCAAGAAAGAAATAATAATCTTAACTTGCTGAACAGAATCCCCAGAGGAACGAGGTTTCAAAGAAAGAAACAACTTGCAATTGTTCTTAAAATTCAGGAACCTAGATCTATCTCCAGAAAACAACTCCGGAATAGGTATTCTAGGCTCTGACATAGGACTGTGCACAACAAAATCCTGAATACTTTGTACCCTTGCAGGAAGATGATCTACACTGGAGGCTAAACTCTGGATATCCATATCAGCAGCTGAACTCAGAGCCACACCAAGATTAAGAGGAGGAGAGAAGCCAGACACACAGCAGCTAGACACACGGCAGCAAAAAAAAAAAAATATCTCCAAGCTTCTTTTCTCCTGCTTCTGCCATGCAATTAACACTTTACCGGGCCGGCTGTACTGTTATGATCCTAGTGGCAAGGATCGCAGGTCGGACTAGCTAAGTAACTGAACAGACTACTAGCTCTGGGGAAGTGGTAACTAGATTGACCGCAACCTGATCCTATCCGCAAACAACTATATGCAGGCGTGGAACGTTACCTAAAAATCCTAGACGTCTCTTCACGGCCTGAGAAACTGACTATTCCTGGAGGGAAAGAAAGTCCTCTCTTGCCTCAGTGGAATGACCCCAAAGATATAGAATAGCCCCCCACAAATATTAACGGTGAGTTAAAGGGAAAGCACAAACGCAGAGATGAAATCAGATTTAGCAAATGAGGCCCGCTATTACTAGATAGCAGAAAATAGGAAGGGAACTGTGCGGTCAATAAAAAAACCCTATTCAAAATATCCACGCAGAGATTGCTCGAGCCCCCGCACCAACTAACGGTGCGGGGGAAGCAACTCCGTACCCCAGAGCTTACCAGCAAAAAGAAATCACATATTAGCAAGCTGGACTAGACTCATCATACACAGAAATCATATTGCAGGCAGATGAGCAAAAAATATTCAAACAGAACTTAGCTTATCCTGAAGAGGCAGAAAACGAGATAATCAGGAGTAATCAGAATAGCACTGAATACATTGACAGCCGGCAACATGTGGAAGTGAAGCAGAGCTAAATAGGAGCCTCCCTGGTGAATAACGAGGCAGCTGATCCAGCAGACCCACAGGATAATAAACCAAACCACCAGGGGGAGCCAAAAAACCAAAGTCACACAATACCATCTGTGACCACAAGAGGGAGCCTGAAAACGGAGTTCACAACAGGAAGCAGCATCATTTGACTTTTTGAATGTAAAATCATTAGCGGACGTCATATCCCATTTAGAGACCCCTCAATGAATGTATTTAGATGTGTGGTGAGCTCCTTAAACCCCTAGGTGCTTCACCAAAGTTTATAACGTTGAGTCCTGAAAATAAAATCGCATTTTCCTCACAAAAATGTTGCTTTAGCACCAAGTTTTTAATCTTTTAAGGGCTAATAGTAATTTTATTTTTACAACAAACTGATGTCCATTTTTACTGAGTGCGCCAATACCCTACATGTTATCAGGAAATATTTTTCAGGCACAGTGCAAAGCTCAGAAGACAAGGGGCGCCAAATTTTACTTTTATGGTTTGCAGGTTCTATGACCCACTGGGAGAGCCCATGAGGTGTCAAAACAGCAGAAACCCCCATAAGTGACTCCATTTTACAAACTACATCTCTCAATGAATTCATCTAGGGGTGCAGTGATCATATTGACATCATGGGTTTGTTTTTATACCATTGAGCAGTGAAGAAAATCAACTATATTTTTACCACCAAAATTTAGTTTTAGCCCCAGATTTTACATTTTCACACAAGAAGTGGGTAAAAATGGCACCATAATTAGTCCCACAATTCCTAATGAATGTAAAAATATCCCATATGTGTCTGTACAGTACTACTTAACCATGAGGACAAACTTGGGAGGAATGGAGCGCTATTTGCCTCCTGGATTGCAGATTTTCCTAGAACAGTTTGCGGACTCCATAAACAGAGCCCCCTGCTAGAAGAGAAGAATCCGCCCTCAAGTGACCCCATTTTGGAAATTATACCCCTTTGGGAATTTATCTACAGGTGTGGTAAAGATTTTGACTCCATGAGTATTTTCCAGAAACAAGCAGCAATGAATATTGCCCAGTGAAAATTGCAACCTGCCGTTGTAGTGACTAGTACACTGTAGTGACCAGTACATTGCAGTCACCAGTGCATTATGCCCAGCCTGTGCTTCTGGAGACATGCACCTGTAAATTAGGCGGGCTGTCATCGCTTTAGAAATGCCAAACATGTGGGCGCTATATGTGCTTTAGATACACTGCGGGGCTTAGAACAGAGGGCGGCCTTTGGGTTTGGGAGCAGAGAATTTGCTGAATTTCTTTTGGCAAGAGCCATTTTGCTTTTCCAGAGCCTTTGTACTACCAGTAACGTGGACGCCCCCTATATTTCCATTAATAGATGACAGACCTAAGTGAGGTCTTGCTTTTTTGTGGGTTGAGTTGAAGCTTTTATTGGGAACATTTTACAATAACGTTTGTGATCACATTTATCCGACTCTCTACACTGACCACTTACTTTGGGGTTTCCATCTAAATCTCTGAGTGACGTGATTCAAAAGAAACCCCGTAGGTATCAATTCACTATAATGAGGCAGCAGAGTTACTCTCGACTCTGTCTGGCCTCTGTTTAGTGGTGTCCTTCTTTTCAGAAGTGAACAAAACTGTGGACAACGGCACTTTTATGCAATCCTAAAAAGACAGACACCACCGGATCACAGGTCAGACGGCATCCCATCTGCCTCATTATAGGAAATCTTCCATTGAGGGTTCTGTCTGAATTACATATTTCAGAGATTTACACAGAAACCACTGTGTAAACGCTCAATGCAGAGCGCAGGATAAATGTGCACCAAGCCTTACTGTGGTCTTAGGGATGAAAAGAAAGAAAAAATCAACAGCAGGTAAGAATTGTTTTGATTTATTTTTACGCCATTCCTCATGCAGTATAAGTGACTAGGCGACTTTATTCTTCGGGTCGGTGTGATTACAGTGATGCCAGATTTATTTCGGGTTCTTATGTCTAGCTGCTGTCACACACTAAAAGACAATTTTTATTGCAAAAAATAGTTTTTGCATCACCATATTTTGAAAGCTATAATTTTTCCATATATTGGCTCACAGAGTCCTATGAGGGCTTGTCTTTTTCTTGGACAAGTTGACTTTTTTATTGGTATCATTTTCGGGGACATGACATTTTTTGATCGCTTTCTATTCTGATTTTTGTGAAGGCAGAATGAACAAAAAACAGCAATTCAGGATTTTTTTGGGGGGTGGGTTACGGCATACCGTGTGTGGAAAAATTGATAAGGCAGTTTTATTCTTCAGGTCAGTACGATTACAACGATACCTCATTTATATATTTTGTTATGTTTTGGTGCGTTTACACAATAAAAACTATTTTATAGAAAAAATTATTTTAGCATCGCTTTATTCTGAGAGCTATAACTTTTCTATCTTTCTGCTGATGGAGCTATATGGTGGCTTGTTTTTTGCGGGACAAGATGATGTTTTCCACGGTACCATGATTATTTATATCCGTCTTTTTTATTGCGTTTTATTCCACTTTTTGTTCGGCAGTATGATGATACAGCATTGTTTTTTTACTTTTTTTTATGGTGTTCACTAAAGTGGTTAACTAGTCGGACAGTCGTATGTCCCTTTACTTTTGTCCATATAGTTTATGCTATTAGGGGTATGTGGCATTTAGTCTCATATTTCATGTTTGCTGTTTGTAGTTGCTGCCTGATTACAAATTGTTAGTGTCAGAAAGAGGAAAGTACACACTCCCGGTGAAATTTCCTTGGTAAGAAAAAATATAAATTTTTGGGCCAAATACTTTGATCACTAAAATCTCTGCAACAGAGAGGTGAAATAAACAACATATGTCCCGTTCAAGATGAAAAATTTGGTGAAAGGTCTTCTTTAATAGTATGATACACATTTCTTTATGGAAAGCGGGGGTCAGCCACAGCTTTATTTAGAAAATTGAAAAAATTAGGAGCCTTGCAATACAATGGTATGTTTAACCCATTAATTAGAATGTTTGTACAATCCCTTTGCATGTGTCAGTCAACCGCTTATGTTCAATCAGATCGACCTTAACTACCGGGCAAGGCTTCCTTAAAGCTCTTAAAAAAAAAAACATAAGCATATGAGTACAAATATAGAGGGGTCAATTCATCAAGACTGGCATAGGGCACAATTGAGCTACGCCAATCATACTAAAACAAAAGGCATCAAATTCATTATGAGATACTCACCACTTAATGAATTCAGCACATCTAGTATGTGACATATTCCTCACCAAAAATGCTACTCCAGTTAAAGACTGGAGCAGCATTTCTAGCGTACAAAGTGCCGGCATTTCTTATTAGTTTGATGAGCAGGATTGGATAAGCCCCTGTCCCACCCCAGCTTAGCCCATTTCGGCAGAGTGGAGTCAAACTGGCAAAAAAACACTTATAGTGGCCACTTTTTTGCTCAACTTCCTTTAATGAAAACATTGTGACTTTTCAACACTTTTACTTCAGTCTTCTGTTGTAAAAGATTTGATTCATCAGCCCCCATGTCTATAAAAAACAAGTAGCAAGAGCACAATATTTAAGGGCTGGGTGGGACACTTACAATGTTCAATGGACAAGATACTAGATGGGTTGGGCAGGGAAGCCATGAGCTTATAACCTCCCCTCACATACTACCCAGCTCTGCCACAAGCCAATGAAGAAACAAAGGAAAAGTTGCAGATGCTCCTGCCTAACAATAACTTCCTCACAGAGTTAGAGGAACCTTCGTTATGCACTATGGTGCTGGTCAAGAACTCGTTAGAAAAGCCAGAGCCACAGCATTTAGTGGAAGGGTTTGTCCAGATGACCAATTAAGACAAGATTTTAGGCTTAAACTAAAGTAATATTTTATGCAGACATATGAAAGGGGATACAAACGTGGTACTATATTCCCCACACTCGTCCCGGTATGTCTTATTGTGAATATTGTATGTACGTGTTATTTACCTAGATGTCTTACTGTATCTTGGACGTGATGTTGTATTTAACTATTAATGCTGCAATGTACATATTTTCTATTGTGTATATTTAGTAAATATAATATTAGCCACTAGCTGGGGGTGTCATAGTATATGTAATATAGTTAGAAAACAGTTAAATATAGGAGGGGTCAGCTGCAGCTAAGAGAAGGAGAACTTCCTCAAAGTAGTTAGTCAGGCCAGGGTGCCCAAACCACCTGCATGGGCTTAAGTGCCCGGAATGACAGCAGTGACCTTGCAACATTGATTAAGGGAGAAGCCCAGCTATCCGCAGCACCAGGCCTGAACAGTAATAGGCAAGAACAGCAGCAGGAAAAGAAGCTTAAAACAGAAGCAGTGACAGGACGGAGACATAGGTGGCACCATAATGTGGCAACTTATTGAAAGGGCTGATGCCCTCAGATTCAGGGAGAAATAGCTGAGGGAGCGCTCAGATGCAATGAGTTTGGACCAGGAGGACGCTGTGTCCCAGCAAGGGACAGTACAGGTGGGCAGGTCGCTCGCCATATGGCAACTGACTTCAGAGGCTGAAACTCTCATGTCTGGGGTGAAACAGACTAGGGAATGAATGTCTAACCATAATAGAACTGAACAGGGAGGACGCTGAGGAACCATGTGAGATGGTCCAACCTGGGTACGTGCTGTGTGACAGAAAGAGAAGCGCAGGGAAAGAGAAAAAAATGTACAATGTGAAACCTGTTGTAAATGCTGTGAAGAATATGGATGTGAAAAGGAAATAGTAAAGTTGTTCATTTGAAAGTTGAAATGGACTGTGTCTCTATTTATGCAGAACCGTCTATAGGGAGCCTACAGCAGAGCAGAGAGGACTCTGACAGGCAGAAAGTGAAGCCACATGTATGCAGAGTAATGGACACTATTTTCATGTGATGGGAGGCCAGGGCACTAAAGCACCGGTGTCCTCAGCCATGACTATGGCCCTGGCCCTCTCTCACACTTGGCGTAGTTGGCAGGATGCCACTACCTTGCAATGCGGAGACACCATGCAGAAAGGAGATGCTGATCTCTTAAGTGTGACCAGGAAGAGTAAGGATGAAGATGTCGTGGATCTTGCTGAAAAATCAAATGTGACTGATGTATTGGACTTGTCTAGAACCCCATATTTGACTGACAGTGTTATTGTGGCTAAGATGGCGGCCAGGAAGATGGCAGCAGAAGGCGCCAATATGGAAAATAACAACCATGATGACACCCTTCATGGGCATGACAGCGCAGAGATGGCACGAAAATCTGTCCAGCAATGCCCCTTTGCCCCATCCATGAAGGGTGCACCGGAGGAAAAGAAGACCTCGCCTTCTGCCACAGATTGCTAGTAAATGGGTGGAGTTGCCAGAAGTGACCTCACCCTACAACAAGTGGGGCCCAGAAGATAATTTTGTGTGTAGCTGCGGCGGCCTAGGCCGCATTGAATGGAGATGGTGACAGACGGAGAAGGAAAAGACCCGTCCTGGGCGATTGAGAGGAGTCACAGACGAAGCCCGGACCGACCAGTTTTCTGTACCTGTGGAGGAGCGCTGCCGGCGGCTGCCCGAAACAGAACATCAGCGGGGCCGGAACCTCTTCTTGCAGAGCTTCAACGTCTTCTGGAGCAGGAACCTTGTCGCCAGGAACCGAAACCAAGTCATCGAGAGCTGGAGGCCGGAGGACCGGAAACAGCAACCACCTCGGAGTAGCCAATGCCAGAAGTGAAGGCCGAGCCAGAACTTCAGTCTCAGGAGCAGGAGTGTGCAGATGTGTCCGCGGAAGGATCCAATGTTCGCGGGATGGGCGCGGCCAAGCTGTAGGGGCTGGAAGCCGTAAGTGTACCTCGGTCCTTGACCCCAGTAGGCTGGTCCATGCCCCGATCACTCACCCCAGATGCCCAGCCTGTCACCTGGCCTCCCATCCCAGGTAGTGAGCCCCTGCATAGCAGCCCTTTGCCTCTCGGCCTGTCACATCATCATCTGGAGTTATATGCGGGCCTGGAGCAGGCGCAATCGGCCCCCTGTTTCCCAGTTAATAAACGTCTGGGTTTTGCCTCTCTCCTGTCATTGTAGCAACAGGAGGACACAACACCTGCGGCTGCAGGGCCGTCTACTGGAGCACGAGCATGGAGTCCAACGTGGGAAAAAGTGACATGGGAGATGTGTCACTGAGCTGAAGTGTACATTGGACAAAGTGATGTTGTACTTATTGCACTATAAAGTGTTGAAGTAAAAATTACGGGACTGTTCTGCGTCCCTGCGAGCAAAGGAGCCCTGAAGCACCAAAGTCGGGTGCAGTGTGGCCGATACGGGCCACGGTTGAGCAATATTTTCCCCCCATTGTACTGTTTATTTCCCCTTCTGCCATATGGCAGGACTTTGTCTCTGCTGAGTAACGGGCCCGTGGACTGTGGAGCAAACCATGTGCAACCGCGGCAACAGACTGTGCATGAGGAACAGGAGGCACACAAATGGTTAAAGAGCTCTGTGTGATGGAAATGGAGTACGTGTCTGTGGATGGGAAACAAAAATGGACTGTGTGTGGCTGTTGAGCGTGCAGCCCACATATGTTTTTAAGGGACGTACCCCACATAAAGGAAGGGGGGAATCCCCTTCCCAAGGACTGGGGACCTAAAAAGCGGGTCCGGACTGTTTATAATTTGGATGCCTTAACCAAACGACTGTTGACCTAATGGATAGGTCACATATTTGTATATATGTTTGGTCCTTGTATACTGGACCGGAATCTGTGTTACTCGAGGCGGCACCTGGAGTACTGTGAGCCAGGCCCCTCTTAGGAGGCAACCACAAGAGAAATGAAGTATAGCAACTCACAACATCAATAAAAATTATATGTTTATTCAAACACTAAAAAGAACAAAGTATGATCCAACAATATAGTAATACAATCATGCAGAGTTATTCGAAAATTAGGACAAGGTGCACCAAAAAGTACTCAGTATCGCATCATGGAGGGGAGGAGGATATGAGTTCTGACAAAAATAATGAGTCCCTGTAGTCATTCATTATATGTTATGGACTGGTAATTTAGGAGCGACATGCGACTAGCTCTGAGCAGGTGGTAACTATACAGACCGCAGTTCCTGATCTTAACACAACACTAGCAGTAGCCGTGGGATGTTCCTGTCACTCCCTGGACACCTCGTCACAGCCGGAGAACTAGCTACCCCTAAAGGTAGAAATAGGAAAGCTATCTTGCCTCAGCGAAAATCCCCAAAGGATAGGACAGCCCCCCACAAATAATGACTGTGAGAGGAGAAGGAAATGACATATGTAGTATGAAACAAGATTTAGCAAAGGAGGCCACTTCTAGCTAGATAGATAGTAAAGGAAAGAACACTGTGCGGTCAGTAATAAAAACTAGAAAAAGTCCACCGCAGAGATATGCAAAAATCTCCACACCTGACTAAAGGTGTGGAGGGCAAAATCTGCAGCCCAGAGCTTCCAGCTTAGCTGAATAGATCCATACTGATAAGCTGGACAAATGAGCAAAACATAGAATGTGCTGAACAATAAAGTCCACAACAAGTGGACTGCAAAAGGACAAGCAAGGACTTATCTTTGCTGAACTGGACAGAGTGTCAGGGAAATCCAAAAGAGCAGTGACTCCAAGCAGAAACAATTGGCAACTGGCATTGATTGAGGGATAAGGCCAGACTAAAATAGCCGAGCCAGAAAGACGATCAGTGGAAGCAGCTGCTGATGCTAAATCCAAGAAGCAGCTATACCACTCAAAACCACAGGAGGGAGCCCACGAGCAGAATTCACAAAAGTGCTACTTACAACCACCGGAGGGAGCCCAAGAGCGGAATTCACAACAGTACCCCCCCTTGAGGAGGGGTCACCGAACCCTCACCAGAGCCCCCAGGCCGATCAGGACGAGCCAAGTGAAAAGCACGAACCAAATCGTCAGCATGGACATCGGAGGCAACCACCCAAGAATTATCCTCCTGGCCATAACCCTTCCACTTGACAAGATACTGAAGCCTCCGCCTCGAAAAACGAGAATCCAAAATTTTCTCAACCACATATTCCAACTCCCCCTCAACCAACACCGGGGCAGGAGGATCAACAGAGGGAACAACGGGTACCACATATCTCCGCAACAAAGATCTATGGAAAACATTGTGGATGGCAAAAGAGGCTGGAAGGGCCAAACGAAAAGACACTGGATTGATAATCTCAGAAATCTTATAAGGACCAATAAACCGAGGCTTGAACTTAGGGGAAGAAACCTTCATAGGAACATGACGAGAAGATAACCAGACTAAATCCCCCACACGAAGCCGAGGACCAACACACCGACGGCGGTTAGCAAAACGCTGAGCCTTTTCCTGAGATAACGTCAAATTGTCCACCACATGAGTCCAAATCTGCTGCAACCTGTCCATCACAGAATCTACACCAGGACAATCAGAAGGCTCAACCTGCCCTGAAGAAAAACGAGGATGGAAACCAAAATTACAAAAAAAGGAGAAACCAAAGTAGCCGAACTGGCCCGATTATTAAGGGCAAACTCGGCCAACGGCAAGAAAGCCACCCAATCATCCTGATCAGCAGACACAAAGCATCTCAAATAGGTTTCCAAGGTTTGATTAGTTCGCTCAGTTTGGCCATTTGTCTGAGGATGGAACGCCGAAGAAAAAGACAAATTAATGCCCAACCTAGCACAAAAGGCCAGCCAAAACCTGGAAACAAACTGGTAACCTCTGTCAGACACAATATTTTCCGGAATGCCATGCAAACGAACCACATGCTGAAAAAACAATGGAACCAAATCAGAAGAGGAAGGCAATTTAGGCAAAGGTACCAAATGGACCATTTTAGAGAACCGGTCACAAACCACCCAAATAACAGACATCCTCTGGGACACAGGAAGATCCGAAATAAAATCCATGGAAATATGCGTCCAGGGCCTCTCAGGGACAGGCAAAGGCAAAAGCAACCCACTAGCGCGGGAACAGCAAGGCTTAGCCCGGGCACAAGTCCCACAGGACTGCACAAAAGAACGCACATCCCGCAACAAGGAAGTCCACCAAAAGGACCTAGCCACCAAATCTCTGGTACCAAAAATCCCAGGATGACCTGCCAACACCGAACAATGGGCCTCAGAAATTACCTTACTTGTCCATCTATCAGGAACAAACAGCTTCCCCACAGGACAGCGGTCAGGTTTATCAGCCTGAAATTCCTGAAGCACCTGCCGTAAATCAGGGGAGATGGCAGAAAGAATCACCCCTTCCCTAAGAATGCCAACCGGCTCAAGAACTCCAGGAGAATCAGGCAAAAAACTCCTAGAGAGGGCATCCGCTTTAACATTCTTAGATCCCGGAAGATATGAAACCACAAAATCGAAATGGGAGAAAAACAGGGACCATCGAGCCTGTCTAGGGTTCAGCCGCTTGGCCGACTCGAGGTAAATCAAATTCTTATGATCGGTCAAGACCACAACGCGGTGCTTGGCTCCCTCAAGCCAATGTCGCCACTCCTCAAATGCCCACTTCATAGCCAACAACTCCCGATTGCCGACATCATAATTGCGTTCCGCAGGCGAAAACTTTCGGGAAAAGAAGGCACATGGTTTCATCAAGGAACCATCAGAATTCCTCTGTGCAAAACGGCCCCTGCCCCAATCTCAGAAGCGTCAACCTCAACCTGAAAAGGAAGAGACACATCCGGCTGACGCAAGACAGGGGCAGAAGTAAATCGGCGCTTAAGCTCCTGAAAGGCCTCAACAGCCTCAGAGGACCAATTTGTCACATCAGCGCCTTTCTTCTTCAAATCGGTCAGGGGCTTAACCACACTAGAGAAGTTGGCAATGAAACGGTGATAAAAATTAGCAAAGCCCAAAAATTTCTGAAGGCTCTTCACAGATGTGGGTTGAATCCAGTCATGAATGGCTTGGACCTTAACAGGATCCATTTCTATAGACGAAGGAGAAAAAATAAACCCCAAAAAAGAGACCTTCTGAACTCCAAATAGGCACTTAGACCCCTTCACAAATAGAGCATTATCACGAAGGATCTGGAATACCATCCTGACCTGCTTCACATGAGACTCCCAATCATTGGAAAAAATCAAAATATCATCCAAATACACAATCAAGAATTTATCAAGATAATTGCGGAAAATGTCATGCATGAAGGACTGAAATGCAGAAGGAGCATTAGAAAGCCCGAAAGGCATCACCAGGTATTCAAAATGGCCTTCGGGCGTATTAAATGCAGTTTTCCATTCATCACCCTGTTTAACACGAACAAGATTATATGCCCCTCGAAGGTCAATCTTGGTAAACCAACTAGCCCCCTTAATCCGAGCAAACAAGTCAGAGAGCAAAGGTAAAGGGTATTGGAATTTGACCGTGATCTTATTAAGAAGGCGATAATCAATACAGGGTCTCAAGGAGCCATCCTTCTTGGCAACAAAAAAGAATCCCGCTCCCAATGGTGATGAAGACGGACGAATATGCCCCTTCTCCAAGGTCTCCTTAACATAGCTCCGCATAGCGGTATGTTCTGGCACAGACAGGTTGAAAAGTCAGCCCTTAGGGAACTTAGAGCCTGGAATCAAGTCAATAGCACAATCACAGTCCCTATGTGGAGGAAGGGAACTGGACTTGGGCTCATCGAATACATCCTGGAAATCTGACAAAAATTCAGGAACATCAGAAGAGGGGGAAGAGGAAATTGACATTAAAGGAACGTCACTATGTACCCCTTGACAACCCCAACTAGTCACAGACATCGATTTCCAATCCAACACTGGATTGTGTACTTGTAACCATGGAAAACCCAGTACAACAACATCATGTAAATTATGCAACACCAGAAAACGACAATCTTCCTGATGTGCTGGAGCCATGTACATAGTCAGCTGAGTCCAATACTGAGGTTTATTCTTGGCCAACGGTGTAGCATCAATACCCCTCAATGGAATAGGGCTCTGCAAAGGCTGCAAAGAAAAACCACAGCGCCTGGCGAATTCTAAGTCCATTAAGTTCAGGGCAGCGCCTGAATCCACAAATGCCATGACAGAGAAAGATGACAATGAGCAAATCAGGGTCACAGACAGGAGAAACTTAGGCTGTACAGTACTAATGGTAACAGATCTAGCTACCCTCTTAATACGCTTAGGGCAATCAGAGATAGTATGAGCTGAATCACCACAGTAAAAACACAGCCCATTCTGACGTCTGTATCCCCTCTGTTCTGCTCTAGTCAGAATCCTATCACATTGCATAGGCTCAGGACTCTGTTCAGAGGATGCTGCCATATGGTGCACCACTTTGCGCTCGCGCAGGCGCCGATCAATCTGAATGGCTAGAGACATAGATTCGCTCAGACCAACAGGCGTGGGGCAACCCACCATAACATCTTTAAGGGCTTCAGAAAGACCCTTTCTGAAAATTGCTGCCAGAGCATCCTCATTCCATTTAGTGAGCACAGACCATTTTCTAAATTTCTGGCAGTAAAATTCTGCCGCTTCCTGACCCTGGCACAGGGCCAACAAGGTTTTTTCCGCATGATCCACGGAGTTAGGTTCATCATACAATAATCCGAGCGATTGAAAAAATGCATCTACATTAAGCAATGCCGGATCCCCTGACTCAAGGGAGAATGCCCAGTCCCGAGGGTCACCACGCAGCAGAGAAATAACTATTTTAACTTGCTGAGTGGGGTCACCAGAGGAACGGGGTTTCCGAGCAAAAAACAATTTGCAGTTATTTTTAAAGTTCAAAAACTTAGATCTATCCCCGTAAAACAAATCTGGAATAGGAATTCTAGGCTCTAAGGCTGGAGTCTGAACAACATAATCTTGGATACTCTGAACTCTTGCAGCAAGCTGATCCACACGAGAAAACAAACCCTGAACATCCATGTCCGCGCCCAAATCCACCCAGAGATTAAGAGGAAGGAAAAAGACAAAACAGACTAAAGAAAAAAAAAATGGCTCCGAACTCTTTTTCTTTTCCTTCTTTTGAGATGCATTCAACTCATTTTTGGCCAGGTGCACTGTTATGGACTGGTAATTTAGGAGCGACATGCAACTAGCTCTGAGCAGGTGGTAACTATACAGACCGCAGTTCCTGATCTTAACACAACACTAGCAGTAGCCGTGGGATGTTCCTGTCACTCCCTGGACACCTCGTCACAGCCGGAGAACTAGCTACCCCTAAAGGTAGAAATAGGAAAGCTATCTTGCCTCAGCGAAAATCCCCAAAGGATAGGACAGCCCCCCACAAATAATGACTGTGAGAGGAGAAGGAAATGACATACGTAGTATGAAACAAGATTTAGCAAAGGAGGCCACTTCTAGCTAGATAGATAGTAAAGGAAAGAACACTGTGCGGTCTGTAATAAAAACTAGAAAAAGTCCACCGCAGAGAAATGCAAAAATCTCCACACCTGACTAAAGGTGTGGAGGGCAAAATCTGCTGCCCAGAGCTTTCAGCTTAGCTGAATAGATCCATTCTGATAAGCTGGACAAATGAGCAAAACATAGAATGTGCTGAACAATCAAGTCCACAACAAGTGGACTGCAAAAGGACAAGCAAGGACTTATCTTTGCTGAACTGGACAGAGTGTCAGGGAAATCCAAAAGAGCAGTGACTCCAAACAGGAACAATTGGCAACTGGCTGTCATGGTTCCCAATGGCAAGGGAACGTAAGAAACATATAAGTAACGAACGAGCTCTCGGGTGATGGAAACTCGAGTTGACCGTGAGCTAAATCTACCACACAACTAACAGTAGCCAGGGAGCATACCTACGGCTTCCTATATGCCACGCGCCAGCCGGAGGACTAACTACGCCTGGTAGAGGAAGAAACAGACCTGGCTTACCTCTAGGGAAATACCCCAAAAGATGATAGCAGCCCCCCACATGTAATAACGGTGAATTAAGAGGAAAAGACATACACAGTATGAAAGTAGATTTAGCAAAGAGAGGTCCACTTACTAGATAGCAGAAGGATACAAAAGAGGACTTCACGGTCAACTGAAAACCCTTTCAAAAACCATCCTGAAATTACTTTAAGACTCCTGTGTCAACTCATGACACAGGAGTGGCAATTTCAGCCCGCAAGAGCTTCCAGCTACAGAGAATTACAAAAACTGCAAACTGGACAAAAGGTACAAAACAAAAGGACAAAGTCCACTTAGCTGATCAGCAGACTAGTAGCAGGAACATGCAACCGAAGGCTCTGGTTACAATGATGACCGGCAAGGAAAAGACTGGAGAGCAAGGCTAAATAGGAAACTCCCAAACACTGATGGAAGCAGGTGAACAGAAGAAGCAAAGTGCAAACAAGTCACCAGTACCACCAGCAACCACCAGGGGAGCCCAAAAAGCGGATACACAACAGTACCCTCCCCTTAAGGAGGGGGCACCGAACCCTCACAAGAACCACCAGGGCGATCTGGATGAGCCCTATGAAAGGCACGAACCAAATCCGAGGCATGAACATCAGAGGCAGTTACCCAAGAATTATCTTCCTGACCATAGCCTTTCCATTTAACCAGATATTGAAGTCTCCGTCTGGAAATACGGGAGTCCAAGATCTTCTCTACGACGTACTCCAATTCACCCTCCACCAGCACAGGAGCAGGAGGTTCAGTAGAAGGAACCACCGGTACCTCATATCTCCGCAACAACGACCGATGGAACACATTATGGATAGCGAAAGATGCCGGGAGGTCCAAACGAAAGGAAACAGGGTTAAGAATCTCCAAAATCCTATAAGGACCGATGAACCGAGGCTTAAATTTGGGAGAAGAAACCCTCATAGGGACAAAACGGGAAGACAACCACACCAAGTCCCCAACGCGAAGGTGGGGACCAACACGACGACGACGGTTAGCAAACTGCTGAGTCCTCTCCTGGGACAATTCCAAATTATCCACCACTTGTCCCCAAATCCGATGCAACCGATCCACCACCGCATCCACTCCAGGACAATCCGAAGATTCAACCTGACCAGATGAAAAACGCGGATGAAACCCTGAACTGCAAAAGAAAGGAGAAACCAAAGTGGCAGAACTAGCCCGATTATTAAGAGCAAACTCCGCCAACGGCAGAAAGGCAACCCAATCATCCTGATCCGCAGACACAAAACACCTCAAATAAGTCTCCAAAGTTTGATTAGTTCGCTCCGTCTGGCCATTGGTCTGAGGATAGAATGCAGACGAAAAGGACAAATCAATGCCCAACCTGGCACAGACTGCCCGCCAAAATCTAGACACGAACTGGGTACCCCTGTCAGAAACGATGTTTTCCGGAATACCATGCAAGCGAACCACATTTTGAAAAAACAGAGGGACCAACTCAGATGAGGAAGGCAACTTAGGCAATGGCACCAAATGAACCATTTTAGAAAAACGGTCACACACCACCCAGATGACAGACATCTTCTGAGAAACAGGGAGATCCGAGATAAAGTCCATAGAGATGTGCGTCCAAGGCCTCTTCGGAATAGGCAAGGGCAACAACAACCCACTAGCCCTAGAACAACAAGGCTTGGCCCGAGCACACACATCGCAAGACTGCACAAAAACACGCACATCTCGAGACAGGGAAGGCCACCAGAAGGATCTAGCCACCAAATCTCTGGTGCCAAAAATTCCCGGATGACCTGCCAGAGTAGAAGAATGAACTTCCGAGATGACTCTAGTGGTCCACTCGTCAGGAACAAACAGTCTACCAGACGGACAACGATCAGGTCTATCCGCCTGAAATTCTTGCAAAGCACATCGCAAATCTGGAGAGACAGCAGACAAAACCACTCCATCCTTAAGGACACCAGCAGGTTCAGAATTCCCAGGAGAGTCAGGCTCAAAACTCCTAGAAAGAGCATCTGCTTTCACATTCCTAGAACCCGGTAAGTACGAGACCACAAAATTAAACCGGGAAAAGAACAACGACCAACGTGCCTGTCTAGGATTCAGGCGCCTGGCAGACTCCAAATAAATTAAATTCTTGTGATCAGTCAAAACTACCACCTGATGTCTGGCACCCTCAAGCCAATGACGCCACTCCTCAAATGCCCACTTCATGGCCAAAAGCTCCCGATTACCAACATCATAGTTTTGCTCGGCGGCCGAAAATTTTCGCGAAAAGAACGCACAAGGTCTCATCACTGAGCAGTCGGAACTTTTCTGCGACAAAACCGCCCCCGCTCCGATCTCGGAAGCATCGACCTCAACCTGAAAGGGAAGAGAAACATCAGGCTGGCGCAACACAGGGGCAGACAAAGAGCGGCGCTTAAGCTCCCGAAAGGCCTCCACGGCAGCAGGGGACCAATTGGCAACATCAGCACCCTTTTTAGTCAAATCCGTCAGAGGTTTAGCAACGCCAGAAAAACCAGCTATAAATCGACGATAAAAATTAGCAAAGCCCAAGAATTTCTGGAGACTCTTCAGAGAAGTAGGCTGCGTCCAGTCGTAAATAGCCCGAACCTTGACAGGGTCCATCTCAATAGAAGAAGGGGAAAAAATATACCCCAAAAATGAAATTTTTTTAACCCCAAAAACACACTTTGAACCCTTTACACACAAAGAATTCTCCCGCAAAACCTGAAGAACCCTCCTGACCTGCTGAACATGAGACTCCCAGTCATCAGAAAAAATCAAAATATCATCCAAGTACACAATCACAAATTTATCCAAATATTCACGGAAAATATCATGCATTAAGGACTGAAAGACAGAAGGTGCATTAGAAAGGCCGAAAGGCATCACCAAATACTCAAAATGGCCCTCAGGCGTATCAAATGCGGTCTTCCACTCATCCCCCTTCTTAATTCGCACCAAATTATACGCCCCATGAAGATCAATCCTAGAGAACCACTTAGCCCCCCTTATGCGAGCAAACAAATCAGTCAGCAAAGGCAACGGATACTGATATTTGACTGTAATTTTATTCAGGAGACGATAATCAATACAAGGCCTCAGAGAGCCATCCTTTTTAGAGACAAAGAAAAAACCAGCTCCTAAAGGAGATGAAGAAGGACGAATGTGTCCCTTTTCCAGGGACTCCTTAATATACTCGCGCATAGCAGCATGTTCAGGTACAGATAGGTTAAAAAAACGACCCTTTGGAAATTTACTGCCAGGAATCAGATCTATGGCGCAATCACAATCCCTGTGAGGAGGGAGTGAACCAATCTTAGGCTCTTCAAAAATATCACGATAATCAGACAAAAATGCCAGAATCTCAGATGGAATAGATGACGAAATGGACACCATAGGAGTGTCCCCATGAGCCCCCCGACATCCCCAGCTTAACACAGACATAGCCTTCCAGTCAAGGACTGGGTTATGAGACTGTAACCATGGTAATCCAAGCACCAAAACATCATGTAAATTGTACAACACAAGGAAGCGAATCACCTCCTGATGGTCTGGAGTCATACGCATAGTCACTTGCGTCCAGAACTGTGGTTTATTACAAGCCAAAGGTGTAGAATCAATACCCTTCAGAGGTATAGGGACTTCCAGAGGCTCTAAATCAAACCCACAGCGCCTGGCAAAGGACCAGTCCATAAGACTCAGAGCGGCGCCAGAGTCCACATAGGCATCCACGGTAATAACTGATAATGAACAAATCAAGGTTACAGACAAAATAAATTTGGACTGTAAAGTGCCAATTGAAATGGACTTGTCAACCTTCCTAGTACGCTTAGAGCATGCCGGTATAACATGAGCAGAATCACCACAATAGAAGCATAACCCATTTTTACGCCTATAATTCTGCCGCTCGCTTCTGGACATAACTCTGTCACATTGCATTTTCTCTGGCGTCTCTTCAGAAGATACCGCCAAATGGTGCACGGGTTTGCGCTCCCGCAAACGCTGATCAATCTGAATTGCCATTGTCATGGACTCATTCAGACCTGTAGGCGCAGGGAACCCGACCATAACATCTTTAACGGCATCAGAAAGGCCCTCTCTGAAATTTGCCGCTAAGGCGCACTCATTCCACTGAGTAAGCACAGACCACCTACGAAATTTTTGGCAGTATATCTCCGCTTCATCTTGCCCTTGAGATAGGGCTATCAAAGCTTTTTCAGCTTGAATCTCCAAATTAGGTTCCTCATAAAGCAACCCTAAAGCCAGGAAAAAGGCATCCACATTGAGCAACGCAGGATCCCCTGGTGCCAATGAAAATGCCCAATTTTGAGGGTCACCTCGCAGCAAAGAGATTACAATCTTAACCTGCTGGACAGGATCTCCTGAGGAGTGAGGTCTGAGAGAAAGGAATAATTTACAATTATATTTGAAATTCAAAAACCGAGATCTATCTCCGGAAAACACCTCTGGGGTAGGAATTTTAGGTTCAGAAATAGGAGTATGCATAACAAAATCTTGTAAATTTTGAACCTTCGTAGTAAGATTATTTAAACCTGCAGCCAAACTCTGAGGATCCATCTTTAAACAGGTGAGCTCAGAGCCATTCAAGGATTATAAGGAGAGAAAGGCAAAGGCTGTAATTAAAGCTGAAATACAACTGATCCAACTATGGAGCAAGCATAGAGGAAAAAGGGAGAAAAAAAAAAAAAAAATTTACAGACTTCTTTTTTCTCACCTTTCTTCTGCCAATAAGTTTAACACAGGCCGGTCATACTGTCATGGTTCCCAATGGCAAGGGAACGTAAGAAACATATAAGTAACGAACGAGCTCTCGGGTGATGGAAACTCGAGTTGACCGTGAGCTAAATCTACCACACAACTAACAGTAGCCAGGGAGCATACCTACGGCTTCCTATATGCCACGCGCCAGCCGGAGGACTAACTACGCCTGGTAGAGGAAGAAACAGACCTGGCTTACCTCTAGGGAAATACCCCAAAAGATGATAGCAGCCCCCCACATGTAATAACGGTGAATTAAGAGGAAAAGACATACACAGTATGAAAGTAGATTTAGCAAAGAGAGGTCCACTTACTAGATAGCAGAAGGATACAAAAGAGGACTTCACGGTCAACTGAAAACCCTTTCAAAAACCATCCTGAAATTACTTTAAGACTCCTGTGTCAACTCATGACACAGGAGTGGCAATTTCAGCCCGCAAGAGCTTCCAGCTACAGAGAATTACAAAAACTGCAAACTGGACAAAAGGTACAAAACAAAAGGACAAAGTCCACTTAGCTGATGAGCAGACTAGTAGCAGGAACATGCAACCGAAGGCTCTGGTTACAATGATGACCGGCAAGGAAAAGACTGGAGAGCAAGGCTAAATAGGAAACTCCCAAACACTGATGGAAGCAGGTGAACAGAAGCAGCAAAGTGCAAACAAGTCACCAGTACCACCAGCAACCACCAGGGGAGCCCAAAAAGCGGATACACAACAACTGGCATTGATTGAGGGATAAGGCCAGACTAAAATAGCCGAGCCAGAAAGATGATCAGTGGAAGCAGCTGCTGATGCTAAATCCAAGAAGCAGCTATACCACTCAAAACCACAGGAGGGAGCCCACGAGCAGAATTCACAAAAGTGCTACTTACAACCACCGGAGGGAGCCCAAGAGCGGAATTCACAACATTATAATAACATAAAGTGCCAGTGCTTAATACTAACTAGGCCCCCCAAGGAAGCCGTGGGCGAAACGCGCATAAGGCATGTGTCAGCATTAATGGAGAAGGAGAAGGGTAAGACCTTACTATGAGAGTAATATTCCTTGCTGTAAGGATGAGATTGTGGGTCACTGGACTGTGGGATATCTCCCTGACATATCTCTGCAGGATTGGGTCCTTGTAGTGCCCTAGTTAGTATTAAGCACTGGCACTTTATGTTATTATAATGAGTGACTACAGGGACTCATTATTTTTGTCAGAACTCATTTCCTCCTCCCCTCCATGATGCGATACTGAGTACTTTTTGGTGCACATTGTCCTAATATTCGAATAACTCTGCATAATTATATTACTATATTGTTGGATCATACTTTGTTCTTTTTAGTGTTTGAATAAACATATAATTTTTATTGATGTTGTGAGTTGCTATACTTCATTTCTCTTGTGGTTGGCTGTTGTGAATTTACCTTTTGGCTCCCTCTAGTGGCTACTAGTGTTTTTACTCTGGGTATGTCTATCATCCCTTGTATGCTCACCTGGGTCGTTAGGTCAGGGGTGTTGCTATATTAGCTCCCTGGACCTTCAGTTCAATGCCTGGCAACGTTGATATCAGAGCTAATCTGTAGTGCTCTTGTCTACTGATCCTGGTTCCGGCTTGATTAAGCTAAGTCTGCTTTCTTGCTTTTTGCTATTGTTTTTGTTTTGCATTTTTGTCCAGCTTGTACATAATCTGTATTCTATCCTTGCTGGAAGCTCTAGGGAGGCTGGAGTTCTCCCCCCGGGCCGTTAGACGGTTCGGGGGTTCTTGAATCTCCAGTGTGGATTTTTGTGAGGGTTTTTGTTGACCATATAAGTTATCTTACTACATTCTGCTATTAGTGAGTGGGCCTCTCTTTGCTAAACCTAGTTCATCTCTGTGTTTGTCATTTCCTCTTACCTCACCGTTATGATTTGTGGGGGGCTTGTATCCAACTTTTGGGGTCTATTCTCTGGAGGCAAGAGAGGTCTTTGTTTTCCTCTTCTAGGGGTAGTTAGTCCTCCGGCTGGCGCGAGACATCTAGCGACCAACGTAGGCATGTTCCCCGGCTACTTCTAGTGTTGGCGTTAGGAGTAGATATATGGTCAACCCAGTTACCACTGCCCTATGAGCTGGATTTTTGTACTTCGCAGACTTGCTGATATCTCTGAGACCCTCGCCATTGGGGTCATAACAGTTTGCCAGGCCAGTATTAAATGTTAAATGCATTGCAGAAGCGGGATTATAAGAAAGAAAGTTCTGAGTTTTTTTTTCTCTCTCTCATTTTTTTTTTCTTTTCCCCTTTACCTCTGAGTGGCTTGTGATTGCTGCAGACATGAATGTCCAGACCTTGATTACAAGTGTGGACCAGCTTGCTGCTCGTGTGCAGGGCATACAAGATTATGTTACCAGAAATCCTTTCTCAGAACCTAAGATACCGATTCCTGAACTGTTTTCCGGAGACTGATTTAAGTTTAGAAATTTCAGGAATAATTGTAAATTGTTTTTGTCCCTGAGACCCTGTTCCTCTGGAGACTCCGCTCAGCAAGTGAAAATTGTTATTTCTTTTTTACGGGGCGACCCTCAGGATTGGGCTTTCTCGCTGGCGCCAGGAGATCCGGCATTGGCTGATATTGATGCGTTTTTTCTGGCGCTCGGTTTGCTTTATGAGGAACCCAATCTTGAGATTCAGGCAGAAAAAGCCTTGCTGGCTATGTCTCAGGGCCAGGACGAGGCTGAAGTGTATTGCCAAAAATTTCAGAAATGGTCCGTGCTGACCCAGTGGAACGAGTGTGCATTGGCTGCAAATTTTAGAAATGGTCTTTCTGAAGCCATTAAGAATGTGATGGTGGGTTTTCCCATTCCCACAGGTCTGAATGATTCTATGGCCCTGGCTATTCAAATCGACCGGCGGTTGCGGGAGCGCAAAACCGCAAATTCCCTCATGGTGTTGTCTGAACAGGCACCTGAATTAATGCAATGTGATAGAATCCTGACTAGAAATGAGCGGAAAATTCATAGACGCCAGAATGGCTTGTGTTACTACTGTGGTGATTCTACACATGTTATCTCAGCATGCTCTAAACGTCTTACTAAGGTTGTTAGTCCGGTCGTCATTGGTAATTTGCAACCTAAATTTATTCTATCTGTAACTTTGATTTGCTCACTGTCATCGTATCCTGTCATGGCGTTTGTGGACTCAGGTGCTGCCCTGAGCCTTATGGATCTGTCATTTGCCAAGCGCTGCGGATTTGTTCTTGAGCCATTGGAAAATCCTATCCCTCTTAGGGGTATTGATTCTACGCCATTGGCAAAAAATAAACCGCAGTTTTGGACACAGGTTACCATGTGCATGACTCCCGAACATCGGGAGGTAATACGTTTTCTTGTTCTGCATAAAATGCATGATTTGGTTGTTTTGGGTTTGCCATGGTTACAGACCCATAATCCAGTCTTGGACTGGAAGGCTATGTCAGTGTCAAGTTGGGGCTGCCATGGAATTCATGGAAATTCCCTGCCCTTGTCTATTGCTTCTTCTACGCCTTCGGAAGTTCCGGCGTATTTGTCTGATTATCAGGATGTCTTCAGCGAGTCTAAGTCCAGTGCACTGCCTCCTCATAGGGAATGTGACTGTGCAATAGATTTGATCCCTGGCAGTAAGTTTCCTAAGGGGAGACTGTTTAATCTGTCGGTACCTGAACATACCGCGATGCGATCATATATCAAGGAGTCTCTTGAGAAGGGGCATATCCATCCTTCTTCTTCCCCTCTTGGTGCGGGATTTTTTTTGTGGCCAAAAAGGACGGATCTTTGAGGCCTTGTATTGACTATCGGCTTTTAAATAAGATCACTGTCAAATTTCAGTATCCTTTGCCGTTGTTGTCAGATTTGTTTGCCCGGATTAAAGGTGCCAAGTGGTTCACCAAGATAGACCTTCGTGGTGCGTACAACCTTGTGCGCATTAGGCAGGGCGATGAATGGAAAACCGCATTCAATACACCCGAAGGTCATTTTGAGTACTTGGTGATGCCATTTGGGCTCTCTAATGCACCTTCAGTTTTTCAGTCCTTCATGCATGACATTTTCCGGAAGTATCTGGATAAATTTTTGATTGTTTATCTGGATGATATTCTGGTTTTTTCTGATGATTGGGACTCGCATGTGGAGCAGGTCAGGATGGTTTTTGAGATTTTGCGTGAAAATTCTTTGTTTGTAAAAGGCTCAAAGTGTCTCTTTGGTGTACAGAAGGTTCCCTTTTTGGGGTTCATTTTTTCCCCTTCTGCTGTGGAGATGGATCCAGTCAAGGTCCGAGCTATTCATGATTGGACTCAACCCTCGTCAGTTAAGAGTCTTCAGAAGTTCCTGGGTTTTGCTAACTTCTACCGTCGTTTTATCGCAAATTTCTCTAGCGTTGTTAAACCGCTGACGGATATGACCAAGAAAGGCTCTGATGTAGCTAACTGGGCTCCTGCTGCCGTGGAGGCTTTCCAGGAGTTGAAACGCCGGTTTACTTCGGCACCTGTTTTGTGCCAGCCTGACGTCTCACTTCCCTTTCAGGTTGAGGTGGATGCTTCGGAGATTGGGGCAGGGGCCATATTGTCGCAGAGAGGCCCTGGTTGCTCTACTATGAGACCTTGTGCCTTTTTCTCTAGGAAGTTTTCGCCGGCAGAGCGAAATTATGATGTGGGCAATCGGGAGTTATTGGCCATGAAGTGGGCATTTGAGGAGTGGCGTCATTGGCTCGAGGGTGCTAAGCATCGGGTGGTGGTCTTGACTGATCACAAAAATTTGATGTATCTCGAGTCTGCTAAACGCCTGAATCCTAGACAGGCCCGCTGGTCATTGTTTTTCTCCCGTTTTGACTTTGTGGTCTCGTATTTACCAGGTTCTAAGAATGTGAAGGCCGATGCTCTGTCTAGGAGCTTTGTGCCTGATGCTCCTGGAGTCGCTGAACCTGAGGGTATTCTTAAGGAAGGAGTTATCTTGTCAGCGATTTCTCCAGATCTGCGACGTGTGTTGCAGAGATTTCAGGCTGGTAGGCCTGACTCTTGTCCACCTGACAGATTGTTTGTGCCTGCTAAATGGACCAGCAGAGTCATTTCCGAGGTTCATTCCTTAGTGTTGGCAGGGCACCCGGGAATTTTTGGCACCAGAGATCTGGTGGCCAGGTCCTTTTGGTGGCCTTCCTTGTCAAGAGATGTGCGGTCATTTGTGCAGTCCTGCGGTACTTGTGCTCGAGCTAAGCCTTGCTGTTCTCGTGCCAGCGGGTTGCTCTTGCCCTTGCCTGTCCCGAAGAGACCTTGGACGCACATCTCTATGGATTTCATTTCGGATCTCCCGGTGTCTAAAGGCATGTCTGTCATCTGGGTGATATGTGATCGTTTCTCCAAGATGGTCCATCTGGTTCCTTTGCCTAAGCTGCCTTCCTCTGCTGATCTGGTTCCTGTGTTCTTCCAGAACGTGGTTCGTTTGCACGGCATTCCTGAGAATATTGTGTCGGACAGAGGATCCCAGTTTGTTTCCAGGTTCTGGCGATCCTTTTGTGGTAGGATGGGCATTGATTTGTCGTTTTCGTCCGCTTTTCATCCACAGACTAACGGACAAACGGAACGAACTAATCAGACTCTGGAGGCGTATTTGAGGTGTTTTGTCTCTTCTGATCAGGATGATTGGGTGACCTTCTTGCCGTTGGCTGAATTTGCCCTTAATAATCGGGCTAGTTCTGCCACCTTGGTTTCGCCATTTTTCTGCAACTCCGGTTTCCATCCTCGTTTTTCCTCGGGACATGTGGAGCCTTCTGACTGTCCTGGAGTGGATTCTGTGGTGGATAGTTTGCAGCGGATCTGGAATCATGTGGTGGACAACTTGAAGTTGTCACAGGAGAAGGCTCAGCGTTTTGCCAATCGCCGCCGCGGTGTGGGTCCCCGACTTCGTGTTGGGGATTTGGTATGGCTGTCTTCTCGATTTGTTCCTATGAAGGTCTCCTCTCCCAAATTTAAGCCTCGATTCATTGGTCCTTACAAGATATTGGAGATCCTTAATCCTGTATCCTTTCGCCTGGATCTTCCGGTGTCGTTTGCCATTCACAACGTATTTCATAGGTCCTTGTTGCGGCGGTACGTTGTGCCTGTGGTTCCTTCTGCTGAGCCTCCTGCTCCGGTGTTGGTTGAGGGCGAGTTGGAGTACGTGGTGGAGAAGATCTTAGATTCTCGTCTCTCCAGGCAGAGGCTTCAGTACCTGGTCAAGTGGAAGGGCTATGGTCAGGAGGATAATTCCTGGGTGGTCGCCTCTGATGTGCATGCGGCCGATTTAGTTCGCGCCTTTCACGCCGCTCATCCTGATCGCCCTGGTGGTCTTGGTGAGGGTTCGGTGACCCCTCACTAAGGGGGGGGTACTGTTGTGAATTTACCTTTTGGCTCCCTCTAGTGGCTACTAGTGTTTTTACTCTGGGTATGTCTATCATCCCTTGTATGCTCACCTGGGTCGTTAGGTCAGGGGTGTTGCTATATTAGCTCCCTGGACCTTCAGTTCAATGCCTGGCAACGTTGATATCAGAGCTAATCTGTAGTGCTCTTGTCTACTGATCCTGGTTCCGGCTTGATTAAGCTAAGTCTGCTTTCTTGCTTTTTGCTATTGTTTTTGTTTTGCATTTTTGTCCAGCTTGTACATAATCTGTATTCTATCCTTGCTGGAAGCTCTAGGGAGGCTGGAGTTCTCCCCCCGGGCCGTTAGACGGTTCGGGGGTTCTTGAATCTCCAGTGTGGATTTTTGTGAGGGTTTTTGTTGACCATATAAGTTATCTTACTACATTCTGCTATTAGTGAGTGGGCCTCTCTTTGCTAAACCTAGTTCATCTCTGTGTTTGTCATTTCCTCTTACCTCACCGTTATGATTTGTGGGGGGCTTGTATCCAACTTTTGGGGTCTATTCTCTGGAGGCAAGAGAGGTCTTTGTTTTCCTCTTCTAGGGGTAGTTAGTCCTCCGGCTGGCGCGAGACATCTAGCGACCAACGTAGGCATGTTCCCCGGCTACTTCTAGTGTTGGCGTTAGGAGTAGATATATGGTCAACCCAGTTACCACTGCCCTATGAGCTGGATTTTTGTACTTCGCAGACTTGCTGATATCTCTGAGACCCTCGCCATTGGGGTCATAACAGTTGGCTATGTAATAGGAAGTATCTCAGGGTACAATTCCAAATAGTTCTGTCAATTTTGACAGGACTAATTTATGATTATGGTTTCTGGACCTGAGTCTTTGTTCCCTCTTAGGAGGCAATAGACCATGATCCGTGGAAAGGAACTTTGCTCGCGTCGAGCAGATTTTATCTCTCCCTGTGTGGAGTAAAACCCAGTAAAATTAATAAATCTAATTGTGAATGGTTGGGGACGACCATCTTAAAAGGAAGGGGGATGTAAGGGGATGCAAAGGCAGTACTATATTCTCCACACTCGTCCCGGCATGTCTTATTGTGAATATTGTATGTACGTGTTTTTTACCTAGATGTCTTACGGTATCTTGGATGTGACGTTGTATTTAACTATTAATGCTGCAATGTACATATTTTCTATTGTGTATATTTAGTAAATATAATATTAGCCACTAGCTGGGGGTGTCATAGTATATGTAATATAGTTAGAAAACAGTTAAATATAGGAGGCATCAGCTACAGCTAAGAGAGGGAGAATTTCCTCAAAGTAGTTAGTGGAGCCAGGGTGCCCAAACCGCCTGCATGCGCTTAAGTGCCTGGAATGAAAGCAGTGACCATGCAACATTGTTTAAGGAAGAAGCCCAGCCATCCACAGCACCAGGCCTGAACAGTAGTAGGCAACAACAGCAGCAGGAAAAGAAGCTTAAGACAGAAGCAGTGACAGGATGGGGACATAGGTGGCTCCACAATGTGGCAACTTATCGCAAGGGCTGATGCCCTTAGATCCAGGGAGAAATGGCTGAGGGAGCTCTCAGATGCAATGAGATTGGACCAGGAGGACGCTGTGTCACTGCAATGGACAGTACAAATGGGGAGATTGTGGCAACTGACTTCGGAGGCTGAAACTCTCATGTCTGGGGTGAAACAGACTAGGGAATGTCTAACCGCAGCAGAGCTGAACAGGGAGGACGCTGAGGAACCATGTGAGATGGTCCAACCCGAGTACGTGCTATGTGACAGAAAGAGAAGTGCAGGGAAAGAGAAAGAAATGTGCAATGTGAAACCTGTTGTAAATGCTGTGAAGAATATGGATGTGCTGCGTAACGAAAACAGTAAAGTTGTTCATTTGAAAGTTGAAATGGACTGTGTCTCTATTTATGAGGAACCGTCTATAGGGAGCCTACAGGAGGGCGGAGAGGACCCTGACGGCGCAGAAAGTGAAGCCACAGGTATGCATAGTAATGGACACTATTTTCATGTGATGGGAGGCCAGGCCACTAAAGCACTAGTGTCCTCGGCCATGACTACAGCCCTCTCTCACACATACGCAGACCCACCACCTTCCATTCTCCATTTTATAATTACCATGAGTTCTCTCTTGAAGAGATGTGAAGTCTCTCTCTTACTGCAGCAACTTTATATAAACTTATGATGATAGGAAGTAGAGTTGTCACCTTGGTTATATCTCTTTTCATGACTTCTATGAGAAAAAAAAAATATATTGTCTATGCAAATATGTTTTAAAATACTTTTGTCCATCATGATTGAACCAAAAATGGATAAAATGTGTCACTAAATTAATTAAATCATTTATGTCTTCAAAATGTTACAGATTAGGGGATTCAACCCCTGCGTCAGACATATTGGCCGAAGAAACAGTTAAGGTCCATAATGTTTAACACTTTTGAGGTTTTAAGAAACTATTATCGCCATTATATCACTAGAATTTTAATCTTACTTCAAATTCACAGATGATAGTTAGTGATGCATGTTATCCATCTATGTCCAATTCACTTTTGTGCTGGGTTGAAAATACAGAACAAGAGACTGGGGCTTCTGCATTCATTCATGAGTTGTGCCTTCAACACAGCTGAACAACGTGAGCGGCTAAGCTATCGTGTAACTATAGTTTTATGCCAGGAACTTACTGTGCTGGATCATAAAAACTGGTAATTATTATAAAGATATATTATACAGTTCAAATTATTGGATAAACGAAATCTAGTGAACGGAACAAACTTACCCAACTTACCCAGATATACTGTGTGCAAAATTATTAGGCCAGTGAGTGTTTTGACTACATCATCATTTTTATGCAGATTTCTCTATTCCGCGCTGTACAGACTTGAATTCTTATTGGATGAAGCAGAGATCAGGTGATGTTTATATGTGTAATGAGGGGGAGAGGCCTATGGATACAACACCTTTTATCTAGGTGTGCAGAATTAGGCAGCTTGTTTCCCTAAGGCAAAATGGGCAAAAAAAGAGATTTCACTTACTACTTGAGAAAAGGGTCCCACTCCCTAAATGTCGCAATTGATGGGCGATTGCACACCCATTCCCTATCCATGATGTCTCTATGAAAGGCTGGTTGTA
This sequence comes from Ranitomeya variabilis, assembly GCF_051348905.1. Taxonomy (NCBI): domain Eukaryota; kingdom Metazoa; phylum Chordata; class Amphibia; order Anura; family Dendrobatidae; genus Ranitomeya; species Ranitomeya variabilis. The sequence continues at coordinate 317,619,061 of NC_135235.1, forward strand.
TTTACAGCTGTTGCAGCTCACTCCACAATTTTGCATTGAATCGTCTCACAGAACTCACCATTGATACCAGCTCTGAAAATTATTCTATGCTGCAAGTATTTGGCAAGTATCCATACAATTAGCTGTGAAGTATTTTTTCTTGTACTTATACTATCTTGTTGGCATACTTACTACAAGTAAATAATAGTAACTGTAGAGACACAGGGTTAGTGGGTGCTTTCATCTCCTGGCTCAGCTGTCTTTAGAAAAATTGCATGGACCAGGGATCCTACCACTGAACGCCTACTCTCTCTCCTCGTGGGCAGAACACTATTCAGATAACACAGATTGAGGGTAAAACAGTGTGGCAATAATGTATTGAACCACCAACACACAATAGCATATAGAACAGTCCCAGGAAATATCCAAATGGTGCAAATTAAAGAGTCTCACCCTTCGACTGACTCACCGGGATTAGAGCTGCTTCCAGAGCCAACTACCCCCACCAGTGGCTCCCCGCTTTTGGCAGGCCCCCACAAAGAGGAGGTAACAACAAGCCTTGGAAGCTGATAGTTCATTGAGGTATGAGGCCAGGTGACTAGATTGTCCCAACCTGGATTCTCTAAACGTCTTAAAGGATTTAGTGATGGTCAATTAAGCAGCTCTGTATTTCTTCAGTTGGAGCCATGATGCCATGGCTACTGTAATATAGTCTATTTAAACACAGGCAGATCCTCCTTTTTATAGGTCATAACTTCTCATTCAATCATTCCTCCACTGGCTTGGGGGAAGGTGGAAGGAGGCCACCCCTCACTGCTGAAGTGCTTTTGGCAGGCCCCCACAAAGAGGAGGTAACAACAAGCTTAGGAAGCTGATAATTCATTGAGGTATGAGGCCAGGTGACTAGATTGTAACAACCTGGATTCTCTAAACATCTTTAAGGATTCAGTGATGGTCAATGAAGCAGCTCTGTATTTCTTCAGTTGAAGCCATGATGTCATGGCTACTGTAATATAGTCTATTTAAACACAGGCAGATCCTCCTTTTAATAGGTCACAACTTCTCATTCAATCATTCCTCCACTGGCTTGGGGGGAGGCGGAAAGAGGACAACCCTCACTGCTGGTGTGTTGAAACAACATGCATCGATTGTCCATCATATTTTCAGAGCACTAATGGGTCATCAACATATTAGCAAACATTCAAACAATGTGCCTTTGTTTTCCAAAGATAGTAGAACAATACTAGGACTACAGTACTAGGACAGATGCAATAGCTAATCAGCATCCAGTCAACAAATGGCAGCCATTGAAAATTAATTCAATGACAGTAAGGGTACCGTCACACAGTACCATTTTAATCGCTACGACGGCACGATCCGTGACGTCGCAGCGATCGTATGATTATCGCTCCAGCGTCGTAGACTGCGGTCACACTTTGCAATCACGGCGCTGGAGCGATGCCGAAGTCCCCGGGTAACCAGGGTAAACATCGGGTTACTAAGCGCAGGGCCGCGCTTAGTAACCCGATGTTTACCCTGGTTACCAGCGTAAACGTAAAAAAAACAAACAGTACATACTTACATTCCGGTGTCTGTCCCCGGCGTTCTGCTTCTCTCCACTGTGTAAGCGCCATAGCCGGAAAGCAGAGCGGTGACGTCAGACGTCACCGCTGTGCTCGCTTTCCGGCCGGCGCTCACACTGCAGAGAAGCTGAGACGCCGGAGGACAGACACCGGAATGTGAGTATGTACTGTTTGGTTTTTTTACGTTTACGCTGGTAACCACGGTAAACATCGGGTTACTAAGCGCGGCCCTGCGCTTAGCTTAGACGGCACGATCCGTGACGTTCCAGCGATATACTTACGATCTCGCTGTGTCTGACACGCTACTGCGATCAGGGACCCCGCTGAGAATCGTACGTCGTAGCAGATCGTTTGAAACTTTCTTTCGTCGTCAAGTGTCCCGCTGTGGCGGCATGATCGCATCGTGTAACAAAGGTGTGCACGATATTGTATACTGTATATATTGTATATCGTACTGTCCCGTACGACTTCTACATTGCAAATACGTCATGAAATTATCGCTCCAGCGCCGTGCATTGCAAAGTGTGACCGCAGTCTACGACGCTGGAGCGATAATGGAGCGACGCTGGAGCGTCATGGATCGTGCCGTCGTAGCGACCAAAGTGCCACTGTGAGACGGTACCCTAAGGGTACTAAAAAGTATATAGTGAACAGCGCTCCATCCAGGTGTAAAAGTTTTCAAACCAAACTTTAATTAAGCCATGGTAAAATAGCGATGTTTCGACCACAACATGGTCTTTATCAAGACCATGCTTGATAAAGACCATGTTGTGGTCGAAACGTCGCTATTTTACCATGGCTTAAATAAAGTTTGTTTTGAAGACTTTTACACCTGGATGGAGCGCTGTTCACTATATACTTTTTGGTCTGATGATATCCAAGACGGTTCCCTGGATGTGGAACGAGCGCCCCAGTAAACAGTGAGTGCTGTCAGCCTGTTTTGCTTTTTATGGTACCCTAAGGGTACTGTCACACAGTGGCACTTTGGTCGCTACAACGGCACGATCCGTGACGTTCCAGCGATATAGTTACGATATCGCTGTGTCTGACACGCTACTGCGATCAGGGACCCCGCTGAGAATCGTACGTCGTAGCAGATCGTTTGAAACTTTATTTCGTCGTCAAGTGTCCCGCTGTGGCGGCATGATCGCATGATTCCCAATGTCCCGTATGACTTCTACATCGCAACTACGTCATGAAATTATCGCTCCAGCGCCGTGCATTGCAAAGTGTGACCGCAGTCTACGACGCTGGAGCGATAATCAAGCGACGCTGCAACGTCACGGATCGTGCCGTCGGAGCGATTAAAGTGCCACTGTGTGACAGTACCCTAAGAGTCAACATTCATTCACACATGAACTCTAGATCATGCCCCTGGGTCTACTGAAATAATACGCCTGGACAATTCAGATTAAATGCTGTGTCGCCACAGTAACTTTTAAAATTATTCGGACTTGTGTCCTTTTCATTATACTTTGAGTATATTGAGTACACTTTTTTTGCATATATGGTCTATGTTGTTTTTGAGAGCCAAATTGCCTGCATTTTGCTGCACAGGTATTGTGTATTGGGTATTTCTTATATATTCAGGTTTCACGGTTATTAACTTTTTGGTTTGATTGACCACATTGGAGTGGTTCATTAATAACATTAATTATCAAAAATACAAATTGCCTAATAATTGTGCACACAGTGTATTACTAGGCCATTCACCTTCCTAGAATACTTGACTTCTACAAGCAGGCTAATCATCAGCTATATGTCTCTGCCGAGGAAGCCATAGCCGGACTTCCCCTAGGACACCTTCTTTAGCAGTCTAAACAGTTTGCCCCTCATTTTCCTAGTCTCTTCTCCATCTCTCATCACTCTTCATCCCTACTAGGTATTGATTCATACAATACACATTGATTTACATCCAAAAGCCTTCTTCCAACACTTTGCATATTTAGGGGATATCTCCATTCATAAACTTTACATCATTCTCTCATCTTAAACCTTTAACTGTAAAAAAAAGGCAACTCTCTTAAAGAAGCTCCATGGTTTGAAGACGCCAAACAAGCCAGCTTTCATTACTCCTAAAATAGTGGGTAAAGAAACTATATAAAACTCACACCTTCAAACAATTTATGGCTAGATCCCACATTTTTATGAGCTTGGGATCTTGACCTTGGCATCTTAACATTCACCAGTTCTCAGCTATTTACCCAGCACCTTAAGACCCATGAAACTTCTGAAAATGAGCTTCAAACACACCATTAGGCTTCGTTCAAATGAGCGTTGTAACAAATCATTCAATTTCCATCTAAAAAAATGACAATTTTTCTTCTGTATTGTCACTCCTTTGGCATCCCTTTTTATACATCGACAATGAATACAATTTACACTACCAAATACAGCTTCATATGTTAATAAGAGCAATGTATCCATAACAGTTGGATGCCATATGGTTGATCTATATGGTGTCCTTTTTTTTGTGCACCTATAGACTTGAATAGGTGAATCTCATTTGAAATGCGGAAGAGACTAGTACATTTCATCTGTACATTTGATCTGTGTAAAAGATTGAATAACATTGATCCAAGTGCTGTTCGATTTTTTAATGGACAGAACGCAGGGCGAAAATACGGTCGTTTGAATGTAGCCTCAGATGGTATAAAACCTAAAAGTGGCTACATCAAAATAAACTAACGAGTAACGACACCTGGAAGTTCCAATCAATTTTCGACCTAGACATATGGTGGCTCTGTCCAAATTATTTTTCCTTAATAGGAAAGGTTGCTGGTGATCACGAGACAAATCTGTCTATAATGCATAGACATTATGATTCAATCTATTTTTCTCAATATTTCGCCTAAACATTGAACATTTCCCATGTTTCAACTTTTCGTTTATATGATAAAGGCATCAAAAACCTTGATATCACTTTATTGGGTAAATAAACCCCCTTGATCTCAAGTGTTAGATAAAGTATTACATATTTGCATGCCAGAATAAATTCTCACATTTTGAACTGCGCTTCCCCTAAAATTTCCACCTCCTATTGCAGGTATGGCTGGACTTTCGACATCTTATGCAAATCACAACCTGATGGAAATCTGAGGTCTATTTAGACTATATCAGCTACTTACACTTGTGTTGAATATTCTTTCACTTTCTTTATGAATTACGGTATATTAGAATCGCTCGACAAATATTTTTAAGTAAGGTTTTAGAAGCCTTCCCAAAAAATGCTTCTCAGCATACCATGTTGGTTTGCTCGTTAGTTCACATTGTCTATCTTTCTGCTTTGTTTAATCCGAGTAAACATGTTTCATTATTTACTGGGCGCCTTTTATGTGCATGTATTTTCATATCTGAATAAACAGAAAAGAAAAGAAAAAATCAATAAACAGATTTGTGTCCTATAACCTACAAATTTTTTTCTCCTTTTGTCCCCCAAAATGGTCATGAAGCCTCAAGCCTCATATTGCCTCAAGTCCTCCAATTCCATGGAAATTCTGTAGCTCCTATAGATTTGCACCCTTTACAACACTGGTTCACTTGAGAACCTCCGTCAGCATGATGACATCCGATATTTGCTTCTGTGGTTACCATGGATAGAACTTGTACCTGTGATAATCTATGGGGCCATTCACACATTCGTAATTTTTCAAACATCCTGAAAATCTCAGAAACATGTTTGATTTTGATCCCAGGGTTAGATGTAAATTTGCAATTTAAGTCTATGGGCCCGATTTTCACAGACTGTCACATAGAGAAGATGAAGAACCTTTTTTTTCTCCAAGTACAAGAAAGACAGGTGACACTTATGGAGCGCCCCCAGACTCAGGGCCGCGGGGTACTCGGTACCGGGCCTCTCTGTCTCAGTTCTGGGGTTGTCACGGTGGCTAGACCCATTCCGTGACCCTGCTAAGGGGCGTCCAATGAAAGATGTGATGATGGTGCGTGGTGCAGGTCGCGATGAATAACGAGGACACAGGGTTGCAGTCTCTTTACCTCTTTACTGAAGGCTTTGGGATCCTCAATCCAGAGTACTGCTAACAGGGCTGGCTGAGACCGGCCGGTCCGAAGGCACATCCAGAGTTCCCTTTGCAGGTGGAAATCAGTGCCTACCTTCTAGCGCCTGTGTGTTGTAGTACCTCCCTGCTGAGCACCACGGGATAGTCCTCACAACTGTTGTGTCTGTTTCTGATGTTCTTCTCTCTCACAAGTCGTATCTATTCTGATGTTCTTCTCCGTCCCCCAGATGATATGCATAGGATGCACCCGTATGACGGGTAGGCCTGGAGTTCTTCCGGGACCCTAGCGTCGCCCCTCTCCCACAATTGCCCCCTATGTCTGCTTAGGTGATTTAGGTGAGACAGCCAACCTAAAATTAACTGTCCTGCCGCTGTTTGAAGTATTGCTTGGAGCCTAATACTTCCTCGGCGTTCCGGCCACCGGCTACGCGCCTCAGTAGGATGTTGCCTCGATCTTACGGCACGACTCCTACTGGCTTTATCCCCTTTTTGCTGCGATCTCGTTTCTCACTTCTCCACAATAAACCTCGCTTCTTTTCCTTTCTTTGGATGCCGCCGCAATGGGTGCAGGCGTGGCTCCGTAACGTTCTGTTCTGTTCGCTAGGCCACTGTCAGGATCCCACCCCTGACAGAGACCCCCCTGAATCTTCCCCTGCAACACCCTCTGCCAGAGGATGTTGCCTGGATCCAACCCAGTCAGCTTCTGACTAACTTCCTATCCAGCCCCCAGTTTTACCAGATTGTGAGGAGTGGCCTAATACATAGAACCCTTTGCTCCCCCTGGTGGCCAGAATGTGAAGTGTAAAGTGTGACTGTGATACCTGGTCAGGTGAACTCCTTAAGTGCCATCAGATGTACCATCACTCCCCTTAGCGGCAGAGCGGCAGTACTGCAACGACCAGGACTCTGGGGCGCTGCACTCCCCCCCGGTTAAATCCAGTACTCCCGGACTGGAAAGAAAACAACAATACATGTCAGCAAAAGACATACAAATTTTGAAATGCAAAGAACAAGTAATATTAACAGTGCTTCCCTTTATGGGAGGTGAGGACTCTTGAACGTTACAAACAAAACATGGTTAAATATTTTAAATAACATACTATAAATAACTTCTATTACCCAGCCGGGTATGCTACTAAGTGCAAACTCTGAACAATAATTTAACTTTTCCTTTAAGGGCGTATAAGCTGAACCCACTAAAGGCTTACTATAAAACTTCTAAAATATAAATTAACTTTTTCTTTATTTTTCTCTTCTAAGTGCAACATTTTCTTTTTACTCTCTGATTTTTCATATGCAGGACCGCCTGTCTATCTGCCCAGGCCTACTGCCTCTTTTCTTAGTACAGGATCAATTAACCATCTCTCTATGGCTCTCAGGAGGACTTCACTAACTAACCCCTACGGGTCTACTTTCCTGTCCTCATTCTCTAGTAACATTATTAAACCATTCTCTATAACTATCTAGCTAACTACATATTACTCCTATGTAAAACATTATTACCATCTACTTTCTTTTAAGGCAACATTATACTTTAAGTGCAACTAGTGAACGTTCCCTTTAAGAGGGAACCAAGTCTCTTTGAGGTAATGCAGACTCTCTCTAACTGCAAGTCCAGTTAAGGCAAGAGCTTCCATGCTGTACTCAGGAACAGTCTCTTCACAAAGCTCTCCTTCTTGTAAAACCAGTAAGGGGCACCTTTAAGAAGGTGCGAACTATTTACAATACAGTTTGTGAACCATTCACCGTCCATGATTCGGTAGTCTTTGTAACATTGTTGAACAAAAGCAAAAATGAAAACAAAAGCAAAAATAAAAAGCAATGGGGATCCCGGGTAAACGAAGGGATCCCTTTAAGAATAACCCAGGTCGGGTATTAGCAGCGAAAAGCAGGAAAACTAACAGTTAACTATTTGCATACTCGTGGTTCCGAGGTTTATCTTTACAGGAGGTCACACTGCATCAGCTGGTGACGGACACTCTCCGGCCGGTAAGGCTGCGGTCCTCTGTCTTCGGCGGATGCAGGATCGGTATCATTGGTTGGTCTCCCAGGCCCAGTCAGATCACCCGGTGTCTGGATTCGAATGTCAGCTGTGGTTGCAAGTTCAGTAGCGGCGATAATACACACCTTGGCGACAGTAGTGGCGTTGGTCAAATCCGGGTTAGTCGTGGTCGGGACAACAGGTGGCGCTACTGCCGGCTCGCATCGTTGGACGTCTTGAGCGCACCACCCCTGCGCACTCCGGTGGCGAGTGTAGGTCACCTGGTCCCCTTTACATGGTAGCTGATTGTCACATCTATTGTGGAACGGGGTTTTCACATTGTAGCTGGTAAAGAAGATTTCAGTCGGCAGTCCTGGTTCTTGTATAGAGCCCCAACCCAGCTTCGGGTGAAAGGCTAGTACAGTCCCCTGCCTTACCGAGTTCCTCCTGTTGTGTTCAGTCATTGGTCTTTGTACTATTGGTGGGTCATTTGGTTTTGTCTCTTTTTGGTTTTGCCATTGTAGAATTAAGCATTGCTTATACTGTTCCCAGGTGAGCGCAGCAATGCTGAGGCCCTCCTGCCTGGCCCCATCCGGCCACGATCCGTGGGGTGTCCCACTGGAAGATCACCCCCTCTGAGCTCACATCTAGCGGTTTCCCCATCGTTGTTGGTAACGGAGGCACTAGCTTCTCCATGGTGCCTGGGGTTAGCGCTACCAGCTCAGCGTTGAAAATTCGGTTATTGTCGGGCTGGGGAGCGGTCACGGGAGCAGGATCGGTCGGGGAAGCAGAGACGCTTTCCATACCTGCGTCTGATGTGGTTCCACCGATGTCGATCTGTTCCGTTGACAAGGACACTGGAATCGGCTGCAGCCTGGACTGCGGTTCCTCCAATGCGACCCTCTCGCCCGGCTCCGACTTCCGTGGCTTCACAGCGGCTGGCTCCATGTTCGGTATAGGCGGGCTCGGCTCCGCCGCCTGTAGCTCCAAGAGGTCCGGATCCTCCAGCTGCGGTGGGTTCGGGTCCGTCTCCGGTGGACGAGGACAGGCCGGGATCACTTTGCCGTCGCTCTGGGACTCGCTGGTCACCATCTCTGCTCCGGGATCTTCGGTGGCACATGCACGTTGCCCCTCCATTTTCTGAGGGTGTAGTGTTATGATCCGGTGGTAGGATCTCAAAACTGACCTGACACATATGACCAGAATATAGGACAAATTCTGGGGATGTTTAAGCTATACTGACCGCAATCCTGATCCTATCCACAAACACTAAAGGCAGCTGTGGAGCGTTCCTAAAATCCTAGACGCCTCGTTCACAGCCTGAGAAACTGACTACCCCTAGAGAGAAAGCAAAGACCTCACTTGCCTCAGAGAAATAACCCCAAAGTTATAGTCAGCCCCCCACAAATAATAACGGTGAGTTAAGGGGAAAAGACAAACGTAGAAATGAAACAGGTTCAGCAAATGAGGCCCGCTAACACTAGATAGACTGAAAATAGATAGGAGTCTGTGCGGTCAGTACAAAAACTATCAAAAATAAACCACACAGAGAATACAAGAACCCCCACACCGACTCACGATGTGAGGGGCGCACTCTGCACCCCAGAACTAACCAGCAAGCGAAAAATCACATATAAGCAAGCTGGACTGAACTCATCATATACAGAGAAACGTTTTCAAGGAAATAATGAGCAAAATGAACAAACAAACTTAACTTCTCCAGCAGGAGACTGGTCACAAGGAATATTCAGGAGCACTCAGAAACAGGACTGAATACACCGACAGCAGGCAACAAATGAAGGTCCAGGTGAGTTAAATAGGCCCAGCATAGAAGGACATGAAGCGGCTGAGCCCAGCCATATCGCTAAAGGCCACCAGAGGGAGCCCAAGAACAAACTCACACAGTACCACTTATGACCACAGGAGGGAGCCCGAGAACGGAATTCATAACAGTGTAGCTTCTCCTTCCTCTCGTTCCCGCTGTTGCAAATCAGGGGGCGGTTCTCCTCTGCTTCTGGGCAGGTCGCCATCTCGCAGCAGTAGTCGGAGGGGCGGTCGCCACTTTTGGTGCCACTTTGATAGTCTCCTCCCATGGCACGCCCTTCTTCTTCCTCTGCGCTCCCTGTGGTGCTGCAATGGCGGCGGTTTTGGTGGGAACTTTTGGCGGCAAGTGGCAATTCACAGTCTTTGCAATAAATCACAGTTCAAGCACAATTCAGTCACAGTTCCAAGGCACACATGACCTGATTCTTCAGGCTTAAATAGATCCTGTTCGTGACGCCAAGTTGGAGCGCCCCCAGATGTAGGGCCGTGGGGTACTCGGTACCGGGCCTCTCTGTCTTAGTTCTGGGGTTGTCATGGTGGCTAGACCCGCTCCGTGACCCTGCTAAGGGGCGTCCAATGAAAGATTTGATGATGGTGTGTGGTGCAGGTCGCGATGAATAACGAGGACACAGGGTTGCAGTCTCTTTACCTCTTTACTGAAGGCTTCGGGATCCTCAATCCAGAGTACTGCTAACAGGGCTGGCTGAGACCGGCCGGTCTGAAGGCACATCCAGAGTTCCCTTTGCAGGTGGAAATCAGTGCCTACCTTCTAGCGCCTGTGTGTTGTAGTACCTCCCTGCTGAGCACCACGGGATAGTCCTCACAACTGTTGTGTCTGTTTCTGATGTTCTCTCTCACAAGTCGTATCTATTCTGATGTTCTTCTCCGTCCCCCAGATGATATGGATAGGACGCACCCGTATGACGGGTAGGCCTGGAGTTCTTCCGGGACCCTAGCGTCGCCCCTCTCCCACAATTGCCTCCTATGTCTGCTTAGGTGATCTAGGTGAGACAGCTAACCTAAAATTAACTGTCCTGCAGCTGTTTGAAGTATTGCTTGGAGCCTAATACTTCCTCGGCGTTCCGGCCACCGGCTACGCACCTCAGTAGGATGTTGCCTCGATCTTACGGCACGACTGCTACTGGCTTTATCCCCTTTTTGCTGCGATCTCGTTTCTCACTTCTCCACAATAAACCTCGCTTCTTTTCCTTTCTTTGGATGCCGCCGCAACGGGTGCAGGCGTGGCTCCGTAACGTTCTGTTCGCTAGGCCACTGTCAGGATCCCACCCCTGACAGAGACCCCCCTGAATCTTCCCCTGCAACACCCTCTGCCACAGGATGTTGCCTGTATCCAACCCAGTCAGCTTCTGACTAACTTCCTATCCTACCCCCAGTTTTACCAGATTGTGAGGAGTGGCCTAATACATAGAACCCTTTGCTCCCCCTGGTGGCCAGAATGTGAAGTGTAAAGTGTGACTGTGATACCTGGTCAGGTGAACTCCTTAAGTGCCATCAGACGTACCATCACTCCCCTTAGCGGCAGAGCGGCAGTACTGCAACGACCAGGACTCTGGGGCGCTGCACTTAGACCACACTCTGATCAAATTCTCATCAGAATAATTGGTTCAATTTCTTGTACATGAGGAAAACAGACATCTGAATGAGACATCATTAAAGTAAGAACGCCTCCCCAAGTAACCCAATTAATAGTCACTGTATGGATTTATTGTATGATAGCCAAGGTGCACATGTGAGCATAACCTTATGCGTATTTTGATTCTCAGCATCATAACCTTATTTTTGGGCAAAAACATTTTAACAGAAATTCTGTTCAGTTCTATAGCTGAAAATTATTGTAAAATGCTATGTAAGTGTAGAGACTAATTAGTAATGTAATGATTTAGAAATAAAAGAAATGGAACATGGAAAGTGTGCTTGTCCTTTTTAAAAACACGATATGGTGGATATAACATGTGCAATCTGGGCAGAGGAGTCTGGTTGATAATAGTTATGGTGGCCTCATAGTGATGCCTTCAGGACTAAGTGTGTCATGGAGTCTCAATTCTTCACCCTGTGAGGCAAATTCAGTTTGACATTTTAGACATGGAAATTGCAAACATTTGCAGGTTCTTCAGTGTAAAATTTAACACGCTGGTATTTTACTTTTGAAAATGGCTCTGAGGCTAGAATATGTCGGTATTTTAGTCCCTGTAATGTTATTTAACCTTTGGGATAGTCATAACTGAGAGGGCTTTAATGGGAACAAACCACAGGTGGCTTCAAAGCCACTGGTTGAAGAATGTTGATATAGTGTATATAGTGTATATCTGATGGCCTTCTTTTTAATAAGCCCCTTTTTATAGGTGACACTTCAGAAAAAAATTGTGTCACTATGAGCTGTCCAATGTGAATGCACAACCGTAGGCATTGGGGAACTAATTGGGGACTAATAACACCATTTAAATGCTTCATCTCCTTAGACTGCAGACCTCTGTTAGTCTATCAATGTTGAGTAACACTCCTATGGATTACTACTACAGCAAACAAAGGTCTAATAATGGTTGCCAGATTTGCCATGAGCTTCTGCCTTTTAGGTCATGCCAAAAATATAGTCATATATTCTGCCAGTCAGTATATCATTAACAGACAAGTTTCAGGATACTGTACACATAAAGTTTAATTCACATACACCCTAAAATAATGTTTTTTAATTAATCCGTAAGCTATACATACCCTAAACAGTATTAACAAAATAATAACCTGTTCCAATATAAAAAAGATATGAGAGATATGAGGTGGTCCTGACACTTCGATGTCCAAACATTCCTAGACCGACAATTATTTTCTGGTGAAATGAGGTGATGTGTTGCGGTGGACCAATATACCTGTCCTGTAACAGGATCTTCCATTTATATCCACCACTGCTGTTAATAAACACTTGACTTCATTTATTTTTTTCTATCGCTTGCGTCTTCCAAGTCTTATGGTAATTATTGAATCATGTAAATACAAGTGAGGATAAGACACCAGGGGACAATAAAGGAAATAAATCTTCAGGGACTATGAATTTATGGGATTCAATTTATTTGCTTAAAGCAAATGTATAACTACTCTTTTTGTTTAATTAAAAGAACTAAGAAGACCTAATAAAAATTATTTACGTTGTTTTCAGATTATTTATTATTAGGAAAGACCGAACCCGAACTGGGAAGACCTAGTGTCCATTACCGTACCCTGAACACGGACGTTTTACTGTACGTCTTTTTTCTTATTCGGGTTCGCCAGTCTAAAAAAGCCTGTTGAAAGTCTGTAGCACAGTCAATTAACATGATTTCAGACTGTGGGCGCTTCCAGAGCTATCACAGCCATGCCAAGCATTGGCATGGCTGTGATTGGCCTGCATAGCGTGTGACCCAGCCTGTATAAAGGCCGGACCATGAGTGTCATCTCCGTTATGCTCTCATTAGTGTAGGGATAGGACGCAGATGGAGTGAGGGATAGATTCTGACTGTGCACTCTGCAAACACAACACTGTGCTTACTCTGCAATCCATATCTGTGGGAGTACTGTGCTAAAGGCTGTTGAGTGTACCCTGCACCCCCTGTCTGTGGGAGTACTGTACTTTAAGCTACTGTGTGTACTCTGCAGACCTTCATCTGTGGGAATACTGTCCTTGAAGTTGCTGTGTGCAGGGCCGCCATCAGGGCATTACAGCCGTGACTGGCGTGTGGGGCCCGGTGGGCAGAGGGGGCCCTCTCATCTGCTCACCGGGCCCCTACCGGCAGCCGCAGGCTGAACCGGGCCCTTAGCGCCGGCCGGCGCTGCAGCTGTTTAAAGCTATTGACGTGCGGGCGCACAGCTGACAGCTGACGTCAGCCGCAGCGTGGATGTCGCCGGCGTCTGACGTCATTGTCAGTCGCCGGCGAGTGCACGCTTCAGCTGCGTCGAGAGAGCAGGAGCGCGGCAGGTAAGCAGAACTTGTTTTTTTTTATTTTATTTTGAGCAGCGATCCAGGGGGCCCAGGGCAGAACGCTGGACACACTGGGGCAGAACGGCTGGACACACTGGGGCAGAACGGCTGGACACACTGGGGCAGAACGGCTGGACACACAGGGGCAGAACGGCTGGACACACTGGGGCAGAACGGCTGGACACACTGGAACAGAACGGCTGGACACACTGGGGCAGAACAGCTGGACACACTGGGGCAGAACGGCTGGACACACTGGGGCAGAAGGCTGGACACACTGGGGCAGAAGGCTGGACACACTGGGGCAGAACGGCTGGACACACTGGGGCAGAACGGCTGGACACACTGGGGCAGAACGGCTGGACACACTGGGGGAGAACGGCTGGACACACTGGGGCAGAACGGCTGGACACACTGGGGCAGAACGGCTGGACACACTGGGGCAGAACGGCTGGACACACTGGGGCAGAACGGCTGGACACACTGGGGCAGAACGGCTGGACACACTGGGGCAGAACAGCTGGACACACTGGGGCATGACTGGAGACACTGGGGCATGACTGGAGACACTGGGGCATGACTGGAGACACTGGGGGCATGATTGGAGACGGGGCAGAATGGTGATACGGGCATGATTGGAGACACTGGAGGCAGGATTGGAGACGGATGGGGCAGGATGCATACTCATTAGGGCAGGATGGGAGAACATATGGCTGGAGCCAGGAATGAGATACACGGGCCAGGATGGGGAATATTATTACCATAGGGGCTAATTAAGGGATATTATTACTGCAGTGATTTATTTATTTTATTTTTTGAGTACACTGTTTTAAATGGAGGGGCGGTCCTATTACTGTGTAGAGTGACACTATGTCACCTTCTTCATGTGGTGTAATGTAGAAGTTGGGAAAATTAAGTAATGTGTTCTGCAAGTGGAACTCGAGATAATGGTGTTATTTCCTGCAGAGAGGAGTCCTGGCTGGATGAAGTGATGGCGGTCTGTGCTGGATGAAAGATGAAGGACTTCATCTAGAGACGTCACTGGTGAGTCAGTGTGTTATCTATACACTGACACTATGCACTGTATACTATATACAGAGGTCCTGTGTATAATGTCACCGGTGATCACTGGATTACCTATACACTATATACAGAGCTCCTGTGTATAATGTCACTGGTGATCACTGTATTACCTGTACACAGACACTGCATACTAAGTACAGATCTCCTGTGAATACTGGCACTTATGGTGATAGTATTGTGGGTTTTTTTTATTATTGATCAGTATTGTAGTATTCAGTCACTATGTGGTGGTAATATGTGGTCTGGTCATGATGTTGTGGTATTTGTTCCTTGTATTTGATATTATTCGATCACTGTGGTGGTAATATGTCATCTGGTCATGGTGTGGCGGTATTTGTGCCTTGTAGATAGTATTATAGGTCACTGTAGTGTTAATATGGTGTCTGGTCATGGTGTTGTGGTATTTGTTCCTTGTATGTGGTATTATAGGTCATTTTAAAAATTGAAAAATAAATAAAAATATACCTAAATTGTATTGCATATTTTAACAAATATTTAATAGGTTACAGTAGAGTAGGGCCCGGCCAAAAGTGTCTACCTTGTCATTTTGGTGGCTTAAAAAATCTTTTGTCGAAAACAAAAGCTGCCGGCTATATGTTTGATCTGGTGATGGGAACTGTCAGTGTGTGATAGGTGAGAAGTGGAATTTTTCCAAGAGAGAGCGGAGGGACTGTGGACAGTTTGAGGGGTGGAGCGTGGAGGCGGGACTGGGGTGGAGCCTGGGCGGAGTCTCAAGGGGGCCCCGAAAATTTTGACAGTATGGGGCCCCGAAATTTCTAGTGGCAGCCCTGGCTGTGTGTACTCTGCACTCACCGCATGTGATAGTACTGTCCTTTAAGCCACTGCATGTACTCTCCCCCTGCCTGTAGGAGCACTGTCTTTGAGGCCTCTGTGTGTACTCCGCACCCCCTCCACCAATGTGAGTCTTGTCCTTGAAGTTGCTGTGTTTACTCTGCATGCCTCAACTGTAGGAGTACTGTCCTTTAAGTCACTGTGTGTACTCTACACCCCGCCAACTGTGGGAGTACTGTCCTTCAAGTCTCTGTGTGTACTCTGCACCCCCCATCTGTGGGAGTACTGTCATTGAAGTCACTGTGTGTACTCTGCACCCCCAACCTGTGGGAGCACTGTCCTTGAAGCTGCTGTGTGTACTCTGCACCCCCACGCCTGTCAGATTCCTGTCCTTTAAGCCACTGAGTGTACTCTGCATGTCCCAACTGGAGAAGTACTGTTCTTTAAGCTGCTTTGTGTACTCTGAACCCCCCCATCTGTGAGAATACTGTCCTTGAAGCCACTGTGTGTACTCTGCATCCCCTGCCTGTGACAGTACTGTCCTTTAAGCGCAGTGTGTATTCTGCACTCACCGCCTGTGGGACCACTGTCCTTTAAGCGGCTGTGTGTACTCTTCACCCCTCCGCCTCTGTGAGCACTGTCTTTTAAGCTGCTATGTGTTTTCTAGTACTCTGAGAAATAAATGATTGGCATCAGCCATCTCATTGCCATTAGTAGGCCACATAAAGAATTTTTCAGGACCGCTGTTTGTTTTCTAGCAGTTTTGCAAATAAATATATCACATCAACCGTCTCGTTGCCATTTCTAGGCACATGAAATCATTTTTCTAGACTAGTGTTTTTTAGTAGTCTGTGAAAAAAATAATTGGCATTAACCGTCTTATTGCCATTAATAAGACGAACAAATAATTTTTCAGGATCGGTGTATTCTAGTAGTCTGGGAAAAAAATAATTGCCATCAGCCATCTTGTCGCCATTTATAGGCCAAATAAATATTTTTTCAGGACTGCTATGTGTTTTCTAGTAGTATTGCAAATAAATAACACATCAGCAATCTTTTTGCCATTTATAGGCCAAAGAAATTATTTTTTTACCTATGTGTGTTTTTTAATAGTTTGGGCAAAAAAATTATTGGCATCAGCCGTCTGTTGCCATTTGTAGGCCAAACAAATAATTTTACTGTACTGCTGTGTCTATATGAGTAGTGTGTGTAAAAAATGATTTTACTCTATGACTTTTTTGCGAGTAGTGTGTAAAAAACTATTGTACTCTGCATCGGTTTTTTGCAAGTAGTGTATCTCAAAAAATCTTGTACTCTGTGGTGTTTTTTGCAAATAGTGTGCCTAAAAAAATCAGTGTACTCTGCATCATTTTTTTTAGAGTAGTGTGTCTAAAAAATAAGTGTGCTCTGTGGCGTTTTTTTTGGGACTAGTATGTCTAAAAAGCAGTGTACTCTGCAGCATTTTTTTGCAAGCACCTTGTTTAAAAAATGCTGTGCCTGCATAGCGACCTGATTATTACTAGTGCTGATTGGTGGGTGGCCACACTGTTGGATCCATGTACAAGGACAACGTATCATAATTACTTCTGCCACTGAAGCGTGATCGCAAAATACATGAATACAAGCACACGCTGGTAGAGAAACTTCTGTTGGTTTTCCCACCTGACAGCGGGGGCTCAGTGGAAGAACAAGGCAGAGGTGAAAAAGGAAGTTGCCAAAGCAGCTGGTGCACCACCAGCACCACGGAAGTCAGGATAAGTATGGCCGAAATGTGGCAAAACTTTATGAACACACCACAATATCTGGCACCATCATGTCACACTGTCCGTATTAGCAGGAGGCAGCGTTATAACACCATTGTTGAAGAGTGCCTATCCACATGGCTCTACGCACTAAATAATGGGTCTGCCCCACTTAGCTTTTGGGTCTATAAATTGAACACATGGCCTGGGCTTGCCCTTTATGCCTTGGAGGTGCTGACCTGCCCTACAGCAAGTGTACTTTCGGAATGTGTATATAGAATGGCAGGGGATGTGATCACAGACAGGTGCTTTCACCTGTCCACATTCAATGTGGGGAAGCTAACATTCCTTAAAATTAACGAGGTGTGTGTTAGGGCTAGCGGAAGGCACCAAATAATTAGAAAGATAGAGTAAGGTGCATTCGCAGCCCGGGGTCCACCGTGCAGAGATGGAACCTGCTGCTAAGTAATGACGGACTATATGGTGGTACAATATGGATTCACACACGGGTTAACTTCACCCAGTGTGAAGAAAGTGAACCCTGTTGCTTCACAGGGCCACAGTACTGCACAAAGTGCACAAGCAAGAAGTCACAGAACTCTACCCCTAGACTCGGGATTAGAGTACAACTAGACCTCTTGCGCTCGACACCGCAACTGGGGTGTCAGCGTAACTGAAATAATAATTTAGATGCATGGGAGTGCGTGCGGTGCCGCTCTGGCGAACGCCACTAACCACCCAGGCTTGGGTAAGGAAAGCGCTGTGAAAGCCCACGGCGCCACACTGGCGGTCACAGCAATTTGACACTGTTTTGCTGATAGCTAAGTCAAGCGCTAGATAGCAATCATCCACCTTACTCGGAGCAGTCATACACAAGGGAGGGGATAATAAAAGGGACTCTGTCAGCTCAAATTGGCGGGATATTAAAATGATTTCTTACCGGTCAGATAGGCGGCATATCCTCTTTATTTCTCCACCCCGTCTGTCCCTGTTTTCCGCATTGTTTTCGGGAATAAGAGTATGCGTGCACCATAGTTGGTGCATGTGCCATGCAGTCTTCGGTGGCGCATGCGCAGTATGTTTTGCCCTACTGCGGGCAAAGCCGAAAAGCATTACTGTGCATGCGCCCGACCACTGTGTCCTGGAAGTATTTCGCTGTGCTCCGGGACATAGTGCGCAATAAAGAAAGGATATCTGAGGGCCAAAAAGACTAGTAGGAATGATCTTCTCGCTGAGAGAAGTAAGACGCAGAGAAAAGTGTGGGATGATCAACCCAGATTTGTATCTACATATAACCACAAGTGGGATGAAATGCGGCGCATCCTAAGAAAACACTGGCCAGTCTTAACAACTGACCCCCTTTTGTGAAAGGTCTTGTCTGAACAACCCCTAATGACTGCACGTAGGAGCAATAATGTTAGGGATATACTCGTGCATAGTCATTATGTGGCGAAAACACCAGACCTGTTATGGTTCTCAATGGCAAGAGAACATAGCCCAGCATACATAGGAACTAGCTCTTGGAAGGATGGAAACTTAAACTGACCATGAACTAAACCTGCCGCACAACTAACAGTAGCCGGGTAGCGTAGCCTGCGTTTTATCCCTAGACGCCCAGCGCCGGCCGGAGGACTAACTAATCCTGGCAGAGGAAAATATAGTCCTGGCTCACCTCTAGAGAAATTTCCCCGAAAGGCAGACAGAGGCCCCCACATATATTGGCGGTGATTTAAGATGAAAATGACAAACGTAGTATGAAAATAGGTTTAGCAAAATCGAGGTCCGCTTACTAGATAGCAGGAAGACAGAAAGGGTACTTTCATGGTCAGCTGAAAACCCTATCAATACACCATCCTGAAATTACTTTAAGACTCTAGTATTAACTCATAACATCAGAGTGGCAATTTCAGATCACAAGAGCTTTCCAGACACAGAAACGAAACTGCAGCTGTGAACTGGAACAAAATGCAAAAAACAAACAAGGACAAAAGTCCGACTTAGCTGGAAGTTGTCTGGTAGCAGGAACATGCACAGAAAGGCTTCTGATTACAATGTTGACCGGCATGGAAGTGACAGAGGAGCAAGGTTAAATAGCGACTCCCACATCCTGATGGGAACAGGTGAACAGAGGGGATGATGCACACAAGTTCAATTCCACCAGTGGCCACCGGGGGAGCCCAAAATCCAATTTCACAACACAGACCCATTTCAGGCAGGCAGACAAAAAAATGGTTTCTTTCCCTGTGGAGACTGCCTTGCCTGCAAGAATCTTATTAGAGCTTTCACATTTGAGTCATCGGATGGCAAGCGTAAATTTCGAATAAATGAATATATCACATGTAGTACAACTCATGTTGTATATTACGCTACCTGTACGTGTAAGCTTGTCTATGTTGGGTTGACGTCTAGAGAGCTGCGTGTTCGCATACGTGAACACATAAGAGACATAGAAGCGGCACGAGATGTCGAAGATGTCAACAGTCTAAAACCTATACCAAGACACTTTCGAAAATATCATAAATGCAACCCTAAAGATTTGAAAGCCTGGGGTATAGATAGGATTCGGGTAGGCATTAGAGGAGGTGACGCAAAGCAGAAGTTAGCCCAGAGAGAATGCCGCTGGATTGCGGTATTAAATACCACTGCCCCCGCAGGCCTAAATGAACACCTGAGTTTTAGTTCCTTCTTATAGACTTGTCTCCGTTTTTATTATTTTTTATTTATTGTGTGTTGGTTTGTGTGTCTTTTATCTTGTTTTTTAATTACTCATTTGTTCTTTTTTATTTATAATTTACGTATAGTTACCCTATTTTCCTTCATGGCGCTCCTGACATGGGTTCCCCATTGGAAAGGACTTTGATTGGGCACGAAGTGTTCTGATTGTTTCTCGCTCCAAATAATGTCCGCTTGCGGCACTCCAATTATCCGAACATCTGCGGATTGAAGAAAAAGAGGGAAAAAAAATATTTTTCTATTGACTATTTGTATTTTTTACACGTTCTATATGGTGTCACTAATTTTTAATATTGTGATAATATTTCCACATTTTTAATCACGATAAGCTTTTATGACTGTAGATTTTTTGTCTATACTGTCTTTTTGTGCCACTTGAAATTTTGAGCATATTTGTAAATTAATGTTTTTTCTTCGTTCACTATTGTATTTTTTTGATATTGGCACTATATTTTAACACTGGGATTTGTGTTTTTATTGTAATCACTAACTGTGGACTTTATATTTAATGTTTACAGGATTATTTTACACATCTTAAGGGTGTTCTGTATCATTAAATTTGCTTTCACTTTCACCTTCCCCCTTCTTAAACTTTAAACATTATTTTTTCTTTCCTATAATAGTGATGATTCTCTTCTCGGGCAGATTGCAATTAATAGACACTTTTGGCAGTTACCTTCCCCTTTTCGTTTTTTTTTTTTTCTTTCTCTCCTTTAATTACTCGCTATCTTCTGGGTGTACAAGCGATCGCTATGTCCGTTCCTGTTAGACAAGTTTAATTAGCTATATCCACTGTGCGCATGCTCGTTATCGCTTAGTCCCGGGGCATTGTGGGTGGCGCCATATGATGACGCTTGCGGTTCGGTGACATCATCGCGACGGAGCTGCGAACATGCGCCGCTACAGGTGGATCAAGTACTCTAAATTGGGGTCCCTATTAATAGTAGCGCCAGACACCTAACAGCACCGCCCCCTGACGAAGCTAACGCGAAACGCGCGTTGGGGCAACGGTGCTGTCCTTTTCAGATGCCAATATACGGGTAAGAGGATTAGGATGTTTCTGACTGTATGAATTATGAATATATGAGCCTGTGTACAGGGCTAATTACTTTCTTATGCAGCCCCTTATCATCCTATACTCAGTGCCCGCTTTACTGATTATTCTTTGCATTATGCATATGATTTTTTGTACATATGGCGTCAGCTAGTGGACAGCGCTGTTCTTCCGGTCTGTGCTACTTACCTTTGTCTGAATTCTTGTATATTTATCCTATTATATTTTTTTCATAGAAGTATTGTGATACATGTTTTTTCCTATGTGTGTAATTTAATAAAATTTATTATTATTATTATTTCTGGACGTGCACTCCAATTTTTTTCTGGTTTCTTAAGGCAACAACTTGCAGGGCTCATTCAAATATTTTTAAAATGTAGCTGATGTGCTCCTACACTTATAAAGTCTTTGCACAAAGTACAAAGGCAGAAAAAAATTTTAAGGATGGTCATTCATAGACCCCTGTAAGGCAGCAACTGCCAGGCCAACATTCAAATATTTATAAAGTGTAGTTTCTGTACTCCTACACTCAGAAAGGCTTTGAAAAAAGTACAAACCCATGAAAAAATTCTAAGGACAGTCATCCACAGACCCCTGAAAGGCAACAACTGGCAGGCCTCATTCAAATATTTTAAAAGTATAGTTGCTGTACTCCTACATTTATAAAGGCTTTACACAATGTACAAAGACAGAAACAATTATAAGGATGGTCATCCATAAACCCCTGTAAGGCAAAAACTGTCAGGCAACATACAAATATTTATAAAGTGTAGTTGCTGTACTCCTTCACACATAAAGGATTTGCACAAAGTTCAAAGCCAGGAAAAAAATTCTAAGGACTGTCATCCATACACCCCTGAAAGGCAACAACTGACAGGCCTCATTCAAATATTTTTAAAGTGTAGTTGGTATACAGCTACACTTATAAAGGCTTTGCACAAAGTTCAAAAAATTATAAGGATGGTCATCCATAGACCCCTGTAAGGCAACAACTGGCAGGCATCATTCAAATATTATTAACCCCTTTCCAACATCAGGCGTAATAGTATGCTGATGTTGGATACCCTCCCTTTGATGTGGGCTCCGGTGGAGAGCCCACAACTTTCCTGACACATGTAAGCTGTTTTGAACAGCTGACATGTGTCTGGAATAGCCACAGGTGGAATTGCGATCCACCCGCGGCTATTAACTAATTAAATGCCGCTGTCAAATGCTGACAGCGGCATTTGACTCGCGCTTCTGGATATCGGGCCGGAAATCTGCCCACCGGTGACCCCCGTCACATGATCGCTGGTTACCGGTTCATTGGCATGACAACCAGAGGTCTCCTGGAGACCTCTATGGTTTGCACTGCTGGATTGCTGTGAGCGCCACCCAGTGGTCGGCGCTCATAGCTAGTAAGTAATTCTACTACATAAAGGTGATTTCATCATTGCCTCTATGTAGCAGAGCCTATAGGGTTGTGGCAGCTTCTAGTCTCCCATGGAGACTATTGAAGCATGCCAAAAGTTAATAAAAAATGTTTTTAAAAATATAAAAATATATAAAAGTTCAAATCACCCCTCTTTTGCTCCATTCAAAATAAAACAATAAAAAAAAATCAAACTTACACATATTTGGTGTCGCCGCGTTCAGAATCGCCCGTTTTATCAATAAAAAAAAGGATTAACCTGATCGCTAAATGACGTAGCGAGAAAAAAGTCAAAAAGCCAGAATTACTTTTTTTGGTCTCGATGAATGTCAAAACATCATATCTGTACCAAAATGGTATCATTAAAAACATCATCTCAGCACGCAAACAATAAGCCCTAAGCCAGCCCCAGATCATGAAAAATGGAGACGCTACGGGTCTCAGAAAATGGCACATTTTTTTTTTTAACAAAGTCTGGAATTTTTTAACCACTTAGACAAAAAGAACCTAGACATGCTTGGTGTCTCTGAACTCGCAATGACCTGGAGAATCATAATGGCAGTTTCAGCATTTAGTTACCTTATTCAAAAATCCAAACAAAAAAACAGTGTGGGATTGCACTTTTTTGCAATTTCACCAATTTCACTGCACTTGGAATTTTTTTATTACTTTCTAGTACACAACATGGTAAAACCAATGATGTAATTCAAAAGTACAACTTGTCCTACAAAAAACAAGACCTCACACGACCATATTAATGGAAAAATAAAAAAAGTTATGGCTCTGGAAAAAAGGGAGCAAAAAACGAAAACGCAAAACTGAAAATACCTCTGGGGTTAAGGGGTTAAAGTGTAGTTGCAGTGCTCATGCACTCATAAAGGCTTTTTACAAAGGCAGAAACAAATTATAAGGCTGGTCATCCATAGACCTCTGAAAGACAACAACTGGCAGGCCTCATTCAAATATTTTTAAAGTGTAGTTGAGGTATTCCTATACTCATTAAGGATTTGCACAAAGTAAAAGCAAGGAAAAAATTATAAGGATGGTCATCCATAGAACCTATGAAAGGCAACAACTGGCAGGCCTCTCTTCAAGTATTTCCATTGTGTAATTGCTGTACTCCTACACTTATAAAGGCTTTACACAAAGTACAAAGGCAGAAAAAAATTATAAGAATGGTCATCCATAGTCTCGTGTGGTGTGGCATAAAGAGGATGCATCCCGTGTGGTGTAGTTTATAGAGGATGTGTCCCACGTGGTGTAGTATATACACTGTGTGCAGAATTATTAGGCAAGTTGTATTTTAGAGGATTATTTTAATCATTGATCAACAACTATGTTCTCAATCAACCCAAAAGTCTCTTAAATATCAAAGCTTAATATTTTTGGTAGTTGGAGTGGGTTTTTTTTAAATTTGGCTATCTTAGAAGGATATCTGTTTGTGCAGGTAACTATTACTGTGCAGAATTATTAGGCAACTTAATAAAAACAAAATATATCCCCATCTCACTTGTGTATTTTCACCAGGTAGACCAATATAACTGCACAAAATTTAGAAATAAAAATTTCTGACATGCAAAAACAAAACCCCAAAAAACTAGTGACCAATATAGCCACCTTTCTTTATGACACTCAACAGCCTTCCATCCATAGATTCTGTCAGTTGCTTGATCTGGTTACGATCAACATTGCGTGCAGCAGCCACCACAGCCTCCCAGACACTGTTCCGAGAGGTGTACTGTTTTCCCTCCCTGTAGATCTCACATTTTATGAGGGACCACAGGTTCTTTATGGGGTTCAGATCAGGTGAACAAGGGGGCCATGTCTTTATTTTTTCTTCTTTGAGACCTTTACTGGCCAGCCACGCTGTGGAGTAGTTGGAGTCATGTGAGCATTGTCCTGCATAACAATCATGTTTTTCTTGAATGATACCGACTTCTTCCTGTACCACTGCTTGAAGAAGTTGTCTTTCAGAAACTGGCAGTAGGTCTGGGAGTTGAGCTTCACTCCATCCTCAACTCTGAAAGGTCCCACAAGTTCATCTTTGATGATACCAGCCCATACCAGTACCCCACCTCCACCTTGCTGGCGTCTAATTCGGAGTGGAGCTCTCTGCCCTTTACTGATCCAGCCTCTGGCCCATCCATCTGGCCCATCAAGAGTCACTCTCATTTCATCAGTCCATAAAACCTTTGAAAAGTCAGTTTTAAGATATTTCTTGGCCCAGTCTTGACATTTTATCTTATGTTTCTTGTTAAAAGATGGTCATTTTTCAGCCTTCCTTACCTTGGCCATGTCCCTGAGTATCGCACACATCTTGTGCTTTTTGTTACTCCAGTAACGTTGCAGCTCTTAACCCCTTCCCGACCTTTGACGCCACGTAGGCGTCATGAAAGTCGGTGCCAATCCGACCCATGACGCCTATGTGGCGTCATGGAATTATCACGTCCCTGCAGAGCGGGTGAAAGGGTTAACTCCAATTTCACCCGATCTGCAGGGACAGGGGGAGTGGTACTTCAGCCCAGGGGGGGTGGCTTCACCCCCCCGTGGCTACGATCGCTCTGATTGGCTGTTGAATGTGAAACAGCCAATCAGAGCGATTTGTAATATTTCACCTAAAAAACTGGTGAAATATTACAATCCAGCCATGGCCGATGCTGCAATATCATCGGCCATGGCTGGAAACACTTATGTGACCCCCCCACCCCACCGATCGCCCCCCCAAGCCACCAATCTGTGCTCTGCTCCCCTCCGTCTTGTGCTCCGCTCCCACGTCCTCCTGTCCGCTCCCCCCGTGCACCTATGCCACCCCCCATGCTCCGACGCCCCCCCCCCGTGCCCCGATCTCCCCCCCTTATACTTACCGAGGCTCCCGGTGTGCATCCATCTTCTCCATGGGCGCCGCCATCTTCCAAAATGGCGGGCGCATGCGCAGTGCGCCCGCCAAATCTGCCGGCCGGCAGATTCGTTGCAAGTACATTTTGATCGCTGTGATAGGTTCTATCACAGCGATCAAAATAAAAAAAATAATAAATAACCCCCCCCTTTATCACCCCCATAGGTAGGGACAATAATAAAATAAAGAAAATATTTTTTTTTTCTTTTTCCACTAGGGCTAGGGTTAGAACTAGGGTTAGAACTAGGGGTAGGGTTAGGGTTAAGGTTAGGGGTAGGGTTAGGGGTAGGGTTAGGGTTAGGGTTATGGCATGTGCACACAGTGCGGATTTGGCTGCGGATCCGCCGCGGATCCGCAGCGGATTGGCCGCGGATCCGCAGCGGATTGGCCGCGGATCCGCAGCGGATTGGCCGCGGATCCGCAGCGGATTGGCCACGGATCCGCAGCGGATTGGCCGCTGCAAATTCGTAGCAGTTTTCCATCAGGTTTACAGTACCATGTACACCTATGGAAAACCAAATCCGCTGTGCCCATGGTGCGGAAAATTCCGTGCAGAAACGCTGCGTTGTATTTTCCGCAGCATGTCAATTCTTTGTGCGGATTCTGCAGCGTTTTACACCTGTTCCTCAATAGGAATCTGCAGGTGAAATCCGCACAAAAAAACACTGGAAATCCGCTGTAAATCCGCAGGTAAAACGCAGTGCCTTTTACCTGCAGATTTTTCAAAAATCGTGCGGAAAAATCTCACACGAAACCGCAACGTGGGCACATAGCCTTAGGGTTAGGGTTGGAATTAGAGTTAGGGTTGGAATTAGGGCTAGGGTTGGAAATAGTGTTAAGATTAGGCTTGTGGTTAGGGTTACGGATAGGGTTAGGGGTGTGTTGGGGTTACAGTTGTGGTTAGGGTTGGCATTAGGGTTAGGGTTGGGATTAGGGTTAGGATTAGGGTTAGGGTTGGAATTAGGGTTACGGGTGTGTTGGGGTTAGGGTTGTGGTTAGGGGTGTGTTGGGGTTAGGGTTGTGATTAGGGTTATGGCTACAGTTGGGATTAGGATTAGGGGTGTGTTGGGGTTAGTGTTGAAGTTAGAATTGAGGGGTTTTTCCACTGTTTAGGCACATCAGGGGTCTCCAAACGCAACATGGCACCACCATTGATTCCAGCCAATCTTGCGTTCAAAAAGTCAAATGGTGCTCCCTCCCTTCCAAGCCCCGACGTGCGCCCAAACAGTGGTTTACCCCCACATATGGGGTACCAGCGTACTCAGGACAAACTGGGCAACAACTGTTGGGGTCCAATTTCTCCTGTTACCCTTGCAAAAATAAAAAAATTACTTGCTAAAACATAATTTTTTGAGGAAAGAACAATTATTTTTTATTTTCACGGCTCTGCGTTATAAACTTCTGTGAAGCACTTGGGGGTTGAAAGTGCTCACCACACATCTAGATAAGTTCCTTGGGGGTCTAGTTTCCAAAATGGAGTCACTTGTGGGGTGTTTCTACTGTTTAGGCACATCAGGGGCTCTGCAAATGCAACGTGATGCCCGCAGACCATTCCATCAAAGTCTGCATTTCAAATGTCACTACTTCCCTTCCGAGCCCTGACGTGCGCCCAAACAGTGGTTTACCCCCACATATGGGGTATCAGCGTACTCAGAAGAAACTGGACAACAACTTTTGGGGTCCAATTTCTCCTGTTACCCTTGGGAAAATAAAAAATTGTGGGCTAAAAAATCATTTTTGAGAAAAGAAAAATTATTTTTTATTTTCATGGCTCTGCGTTATAAACTTCTGTGAAGCACTTGGGGGTTCAAAGTGCTCACCACACATCTAGATTAGTTCCTTGGGTGGTCTAGTTTCCAAAATGGGGTCACTTGTGCAGGAGCTACAATGTTTAGGCACACAGGGGCTCTTCAAACGCGACATGGTGTCCGCTAATGATTGGAGCTAATTTTCCATTCAAAAAGCCAAATGGCATGCCTTCCCTTCCGAGCCCTGCCGTGCGCCCAAACAGTGGTTTACCCCCACATATGGGGTATCATCGTACTCAGGACAAACTGGACAACAACATTTGGGGTCCAATTTCTCCTATTACCCTTGGGAAAATAAAAAATTCTGGGCTAAAAATCATTTTTGAGGAAAGAAAAATTATTTTTTATTTTCACGGCTCTGCGTTATAAACTTCTGTGAAGCACCTGGGGGTTATAAGTGCTCACTATGCATCTAGATAAGTTCCTTGGGGGGTCTAGTTTCCAAAATGGGGTCACTTGTAGGGGAGCTCTGTCATGGTTCCCAATGGCAAGGGAACGTAAGAAACATATAAGTAACGAACGAGCTCTCGGGTGATGGAAACTCGAGTTGACCGTGAGCTAAATCTACCACACAACTAACAGTAGCCAGGGAGCATACCTACGGCTTCCTATATGCCACGCGCCAGCCGGAGGACTAACTACGCCTGGTAGAGGAAGAAACAAACCTGGCTTACCTCTAGGGAAATACCCCAAAAGATGATAGCAGCCCCCCACATGTAATAACGGTGAATTAAGAGGAAAAGACATACACAGTATGAAAGTAGATTTAGCAAAGAGAGGTCCACTTACTAGATAGCAGAAGGATACAAAATAGGACTGCACAGTCAACTGAAAACCGTTTCAAAAACCATCCTGAAATTACTTTAAGACTCCTGTGTCAACTCATGACACAGGAGTGGCAATTTCAGCCCGCAAGAGCTTCCAGCTACAGAGAATTACAAAAACTGCAAACTGGACCAAAGGTACAAAACAAAAGGACAAAGTCCACTTAGCTGATCAGCAGACTAGTAGCAGGAACATGCAACCGAAGGCTCTGGTTACAATGATGACCGGCAAGGAAATGACTGGAGAGCAAGGCTAAATAGGAAACTCCCAAACACTGATGGAAGCAGGTGAACAGAAGAAGCAAAGTGCAAACAAGTCACCAGTACCACCAGCAACCACCAGGGGAGCCCAAAAAGCGGATACACAACAGTACCCTCCCCTTAAGGAGGGGGCACCGAACCCTCACAAGAACCGCCAGGGCGATCTGGATGAGCCCTATGAAAGGCACGAACCAAATCCGAGGCATGAACATCAGAGGCAGTTACCCAAGAATTATCTTCCTGACCATAGCCTTTCCATTTAACCAGATATTGAAGTCTCCGTCTGGAAATACGGGAGTCCAAGATCTTCTCTACGACGTACTCCAATTCACCCTCCACCAGCACAGGAGCAGGAGGTTCAGTAGAAGGAACCACCGGTACCTCATATCTCCGCAACAACGACCGATGGAACACATTATGGATAGCGAAAGATGCCGGGAGGTCCAAACGAAAGGAAACAGGGTTAAGAATCTCCAAAATCCTATAAGGACCGATGAACCGAGGCTTAAATTTGGGAGAAGAAACCCTCATAGGGACAAAACGGGAAGACAACCACACCAAGTCCCCAATGCGAAGGTGGGGACCAACACGACGACGACGGTTAGCAAACTGCTGAGTCCTCTCCTGGGACAATTCCAAATTATCCACCACTTGTCCCCAAATCCGATGCAACCGATCCACCACCGCATCCACTCCAGGACAATCCGAAGATTCAACCTGACCAGATGAAAAACGCGGATGAAACCCTGAATTGCAAAAGAAAGGAGAAACCAAAGTGGCAGAACTAGCCCGATTATTAAGAGCAAACTCCGCCAACGGCAGAAAGGCAACCCAATCATCCTGATCCGCAGACACAAAACACCTCAAATAAGTCTCCAAAGTTTGATTAGTTCGCTCCGTCTGGCCATTGGTCTGAGGATGGAATGCAGACGATAAGGACAAATCAATGCCCAACCTGGCACAGACTGCCCGCCAAAATCTAGACACGAACTGGGTACCCCTGTCAGAAACGATGTTTTCCGGAATACCATGCAAGCGAACCACATTTTGAAAAAACAGAGGGACCAACTCAGATGAGGAAGGCAACTTAGGCAATGGCACCAAATGAACCATTTTAGAAAAACGGTCACACACCACCCAGATGACAGACATCTTCTGAGAAACAGGGAGATCCGAGATAAAGTCCATAGAGATGTGCGTCCAAGGCCTCTTCGGAATAGGCAAGGGCAACAACAACCCACTAGCCCTAGAACAACAAGGCTTGGCCCGAGCACACACATCGCAAGACTGCACAAAAACACGCACATCTCGAGACAGGGAAGGCCACCAGAAGGATCTAGCCACCAAATCTCTGGAGCCAAAAATTCCCGGATGACCTGCCAGAGTAGAAGAATGAACTTCCGAGATGACTCTAGTGGTCCACTCGTCAGGAACAAACAGTCTACCAGACGGACAACGATCAGGTCTATCCGCCTGAAATTCTTGCAAAGCACGTCGCAAATCTGGAGAGACAGCAGACAAAACCACTCCATCCTTAAGGACACCAGCAGGTTCAGAATTCCCAGGAGAGTCAGGCTCAAAACTCCTAGAAAGAGCATCTGCTTTCACATTCCTAGAACCCGGTAAGTACGAGACCACAAAATTAAACCGGGAAAAGAACAACGACCAACGTGCCTGTCTAGGATTCAGGCGCCTGGCAGACTCCAAATAAATTAAATTCTTGTGATCAGTCAAAACTACCACCTGATGTCTGGCACCCTCAAGCCAATGACGCCACTCCTCAAATGCCCACTTCATGGCCAAAAGCTCCCGATTACCAACATCATAGTTTCGCTCGGCGGCCTGAAAATTTTCACGAAAAGAACGCACAAGGTCTCATCACTGAGCAGTCGGAACTTTTCTGCGACAAAACCGCCCCCGCTCCGATCTCGGAAGCATCGACCTCAACCTGAAAGGGAAGAGAAACATCAGGCTGGCGCAACACAGGGGCAGACAAAGAGCGGCGCTTAAGCTCCCGAAAGGCCTCCACGGCAGCAGGGGACCAATTGGCAACATCAGCACCCTTTTTAGTCAAATCCGTCAGAGGTTTAGCAACGCCAGAAAAACCAGCTATAAATCGACGATAAAAATTAGCAAAGCCCAAGAATTTCTGGAGACTCTTCAGAGAAGTAGGCTGCGTCCAGTCGTAAATAGCCCGAACCTTGACAGGGTCCATCTCAATAGAAGAAGGGGAAAAAATATACCCCAAAAATGAAATTTGTTGAACCCCAAAAACACACTTTGAACCCTTTACACACAAAGAATTCTCCCGCAAAACCTGAAAAACCCTCCTGACCTGCTGAACATGAGACTCCCAGTCATCAGAAAAAATCAAAATATCATCCAAGTACACAATCATAAATTTATCCAAATATTCACGGAAAATATCATGCATTAACCCCTTTCTGTCATTAGACGTACTATTCCGTCCATGTGGGGTGGGCCCTATTTCCCAAGGACGGAATAGTACGTCATACGCGATCGGCCGCGCTCACGGGGGGAGCGCGGCCGATCGCGGCCGGGTGTCAGCTGCCTATCGCAGCTGACATCCGGCACTATGTGCCAGGAGCGGTCACGGACCGCTCCCGGCACATTAACCCCCGGCACACCGCGATCAAACATGATCGCGATGTGCCGGCGGTGCAGGGAAGCATCGCGCAGGGAGGGGGCTCCCTGCGGGCTTCCCTGAGCCCCCCGCAGCAACGCGATGTGATCGCGTTGCTGCGAGGGTCTTACCTCCCTCCCTGCCTGCTCCAGACCCGGATCCAAGATGGCCGCGGATCCGGGTCCTGCAGGGAGGGAGGTGGCTTCACAGAAGCCTGCTCAGAGCAGGCACTGTGAAGCAGCCTGCACTTCTCGCAGATCGGTGATCTGTCAGAGTGCTATGCAAACTGACAGATCACCGATCTGTATTGTCCCCCCCTGGGGCAAAGTAAAAAAGTAAAAAAAAAATTTTCCAAATGTGTAAAAAAATAAATAAATAAATATTCCAAAATAATGAAAAAAATATATATATATTATTCCCATAAATACATTTCTTTATCTAAATAAAATAAAAAAAAAATAAAAGTACACATATTTAGTATCGCCGCGTCCGTAACGACCCGACCTATAAAACTGGCCCACTAGTTAACCCCTTCAGTAAACACCGTAAAAAAAAAAAAAAAACCGAGGCAAAAAACAACGCTTGATTATCATACCGCCGAACAAAAAGTGGAATAACACGCGATCAAAAAGACTGATATAAATAACCATGGTACCGCTGAAAACGTCATCTTGTCCCGCAAAAAACGAGCTGCCATACAGCATCATCAGCAAAAAAATAAAAAAGTTATAGTCCTGAGAATAAAGCGATACCAAAATAATTATTTTTTCTATAAAATAGTTTTTATCGTATAAAAGCGCCAAAACATAAAAAAATGATATAAATGAGATATCACTGTAATCGTACTGACCCGACGAATAAAACTGCTTTATCAATTTTACCAAACGCGGAACGGTATAAACGCCTCCCCAAAAAGAAATTCATGAATAGCTGGTTTTTGATCACTCTGCCTCACAAAAATCGGAATAAAAAGCGATCAAAAAATGTCACGTGTCCGAAAATGTTACCAATAAAAACGTCAACGCATCCCGCAAAAAACAAGATCTCACATGACTCTGTGGACTCAAATATGGAAAAATTACAGCTCTCAAAATGTGGTAACGCAAAAAATATTTTTTGCAATGAAAAGCGTCTTTCAGTGTGTGACGGCTGCCAATCATAAAAATCCGCTAAAAAACCCGCTATAAAAGTAAATCAAACCCCCCTTCATCACCCCCTTAGTTAGGGAAAAATAAAAAAATTAAAAAATGTATTTATTTCCATTTTCCCATTAGGGTTAGGGTTAGGGCTAGAGTTAGGACTAGAGTTAGGGCTAGGGTTATTGCTAGGGTTAGGGCTAGGGTTGGGGCTAGGGTTGGGGCTACAGTTAGGGTTGGGGCTAAAGATAGGGTTAGGGTTTGGATTACATTTACGGTTGGGAATAGGGTTGGGTGTGTCTGGGTTAGAGGAGTGGTTAGGGTTACTGTTGGGATTAGGGTAAGGGGTGTGTTTGGATTAGGGTTTCAGTTATAATTGGGGGGTTTCCACTGTTCGGGCACATCAGGGGCTTTCCAAACGGGATATGGCATCCGATCTGAATTCCAGCCAATTCTGCGTTGAAAAAGGAAAACAGTGCTCCTTCCCTTCCGAGCTCTCCCGTGTGCCCAAACAGGGGTTTACCCCAACATATGGGGTATCAGCGTACTCAGGACAAATTGGACATCATCTTTTGGGGTCCAATTTCTCCTGCTACCCTTGGGAAAATACAAAACTGGGGGCCAAAAAATAAGTTTTGTGGGAAAAAAAAGATTTTTTATTTTCACGGCTCTGCGTTGTAAACTGTAGTGAAACACTTGGGGGTTCAAAGTTCTCACAACACATCTAGATAAGTTCCTTGGGGGGTCTAATTTCCAATATGGGGTCACTTGTGGGGGGTTTGTACTGTTTGGGTACATCAGGGGCTCTGCAAATGCAACGTGACGCCTGCAGACCAATCCATTTAAGTCTGCATTCCAAATGGCGCTCCTTCCCTTCCGAGCTCTGTCATGCGCCCAAACAGTGGTTCCCCCCCACATATCGGGTATCAGCATACTCAGGACAAATTGGACAACAAATTTTGGGGTCCAATTTATCCTGTTACCCTTGTGAAAATACAAAACTGGGGGCTAAAAAATCATTTTTGTGAAAAAAAAAAAGAATTTATTTTCACGGCTCTGCATTATAAACTGTAGTGAAACACTTGGGGGTTCAAAGTTCTCACAACACATCTAGATAAGTTCCTTGGGGGGTCTAGTTTCCAATATGGGGTCACTTGTGGGGGGCTTGTACTGTTTGGGTACATCAGGGGCTCTGCAAATGCAACGTGACGCCTGCAGACCAATCCATTTAAGTCTGCATTCCAAATGGCGCTCCTTCCCTTCCGAGCTCTGTCATGCGCCCAAACAGTGGTTCCCCCCCACATATCGGGTATCAGCATACTCAGGATAAATTGGACAACAAATTTTGGGGTCCAATTTATCCTGTTACCCTTGTGAAAATACAAAACTGGGGGCTAAAAAATCATTTTTGTGAAAAAAAAAAGAATTTATTTTCACGGCTCTGCGTTATAAACTGTAGTGAAACACTTGGGGGTTCAAAGCTCTCAAAACACATCTAGATAAGTTCCTTAGGGGGTCTACTTTCCAAAATGGTGTCACTTGTGGGGGTTTTTAATGTTTAGGCACATCAGGGGCTCTGCAAACGCAACATGGCATCCCATCTTAATTCCAGTCAATTTTGCATTGAAAAGTAAAATAGCGCTCCTTCCCTTCCGAACTCTGCTATGCGCCCAAACAGTGGTTTACCCCCACATATGGGGTATCGTCGTACTCAGGACAAATTGCACAACAACTTTTGTGCTCTAATTTCTTCTCTTACCCTTGGGGAAATAAAAAAAATGGGGGCGAAAAGATCATTTTTGTGAAAAAATATGATTTTTTATTTTTACGGCTCTGCATTATAAACTTCTGTGAAGCACTTGTTGGGTCAAAGTGCTCACCACACATCTAGATAAGTTCCTTAGGGGGTCTACTTTCCAAAATGGTGTCACTTGTGGGGGGTTTCAATGTTTAGGCATATCAGGGGCTCTCCAAATGCAACATGGCGTCCCATCTCAATTCCAGTCAATTTTGCATTGAAAAGTCAAATGGCGCTCCTTTCCTTCCGAGCTCTGCCCTGCGCCCAAACAATGGTTTACACCCACATATGGGGTATCAGCGTACTCAGGACAAATTGCACAACAATTTTTGGGGTCCAATTTCTTCTCTTACCCTTGGGAAAATAAAAAATTGGGGGCGAAAAGATCATTTTTGTGAAAAAATATGATTTTTTATTTTTACCGCTCTGCATTATAAACTTCTGTGAAGCACTTGTTGAGTCAAAGTGCTCACCACACATCTAGATAAGTTCCTTAGGGGGTCTACTTTCCAAAATGGTGTCACTTGTGGGGGGTTTCAATGTTTAGGCACATCAGGGGCTCTCCAAATGCAACATGGCGTCCCATCTCAATTCCAGTCAATTTTGCATTGAAAAGTCAAATGGCGCTCCTTTCCTTCCGAGCTCTGCCATGCGCCCAAACAGTGGATTACCCCCACATATGGGGTATCAGCATACTCAGGACAAATTGTACAACAAATTTTGGGGTCTATTTTCTCCTGTTACCCTTGGTAAAATAAAACAAATTGGATCTGAAATAAATTTTGTGTGAAAAAAAGTTAAATGTTCATTTTTATTTAAACATTCCAAAAATTCCTGTGAAACACCTGAAGGGTTAATAAACTTCTTGAAAGTGGTTTTGAGTACCTTGAGGGGTGCAGTTTTTAGAATGGTGTCACACTTGGGTATTTTCTATCATATAGACCCCTCAAAATGACTTCAAATGAGATGTGGTCCCTAAAAAAAAATGGTGTTGTAAAAATGAGAAATTGCTGGTCAACTTTTAACCCTTATAACTCCGTCACAAAAAAAAATTTTGGTTCCAAAATTGTGCTGATGTAAAGTAGACATGTGGGAAATGTTACTTATTAAGTATTTTGCGTGACATATGTCTGTGATTTAAGGGCATAAAAATTAAAAGTTGGAAAATTGCGAAATTTTCAAAATTTTCGCCAAATATTCGTTTTTTTCACAAATAAACGCAACTTATATCGAAGAAATTTTACCACTATCATGAAGTACAATATGTCACGAGAAAACAATGTCAGAATCGCCAAGATCCGTTGAAGCGTTCCAGAGTTATAACCTCATAAAGGGACAGTGGTCAGAATTGTAAAAATTGGCCCGGTCATTAACGTGCAAACCACCCTTGGGGGTGAAGGGGTTAAGGACTGAAAGACAGAAGGTGCATTAGAAAGGCCGAAAGGCATTACCAAATACTCAAAATGGCCCTCAGGCGTATTAAATGCGGTCTTCCACTCATCCCCCTGCTTAATTCGCACCAAATTATACGCCCCACGAAGATCAATCTTAGAGAACCACTTAGCCCCCCTTATGCGAGCAAACAAATCAGTCAGCAAAGGCAACGGATACTGATATTTGACTGTAATTTTATTCAGGAGACGATAATCAATACAAGGCCTCAGAGAGCCATCCTTTTTAGAGACAAAGAAAAAACCGGCTCCTAAAGGTGATGAAGAAGGACGAATATGTCCCTTTTCCAGGGACTCCTTAATATACTCGCGCATAGCAGCATGTTCAGGTACAGATAGGTTAAACAAACGACCCTTTGGAAATTTACTGCCAGGAATCAGATCTATGGCGCAATCACAATCCCTGTGAGGAGGGAGTGAACCAATCTTAGGCTCTTCAAAAATATCACGATAATCAGACAAAAATGCCGGAATCTCAGATGGAATAGATGATGAAATGGACACCATAGGAGTGTCCCCATGAGCCCCCCGACATCCCCAGCTTAACACAGACATAGCCTTCCAGTCAAGGACTGGGTTATGAGACTGTAACCATGGTAATCCAAGCACCAAAACATCATGTAAATTGTACAACACAAGGAAGCGAATCACCTCCTGATGGTCTGGAGTCATACGCATAGTCACTTGCGTCCAGAACTGTGGTTTATTACAAGCCAAAGGTGTAGAATCAATACCCTTCAGAGGTATAGGGACTTCCAGAGGCTCTAAATCAAACCCACAGCGCCTGGCAAAGGACCAGTCCATAAGACTCAGAGCGGCGCCAGAGTCCACATAGGCATCCACGGTAATAACTGATAATGAACAAATCAAGGTTACAGACAAAATAAATTTGGACTGTAAAGTGCCAATTGAAATGGACTTGTCAACCTTACTAGTACGCTTAGAGCATGCCGATATAACATGAGCAGAATCACCACAATAGAAGCATAACCCATTTTTACGCCTATAATTCTGCCGCTCGCTTCTGGACATAACTCTGTCACATTGCATTTTCTCTGGCGTCTCTTCAGAAGATACCGCCAAATGGTGCACGGGTTTGCGCTCCCGCAAACGCCGATCAATCTGAATTGCCATTGTCATGGACTCATTCAGACCTGTAGGCGCAGGGAACCCGACCATAACATCTTTAACGGCATCAGAAAGGCCCTCTCTGAAATTTGCCGCTAAGGCGCACTCATTCCACTGAGTAAGCACAGACCACCTACGAAATTTTTGGCAGTATATCTCCGCTTCATCTTGCCCTTGAGATAGGGCTATCAAAGCTTTTTCAGCTTGAATCTCCAAATTAGGTTCCTCATAAAGCAACCCTAACGCCAGGAAAAACGCATCCACATTGAGCAACGCAGGATCCCCTGGTGCCAATGAAAATGCCCAATTTTGAGGGTCACCTCGCAGCAAAGAGATTACAATCTTAACCTGCTGGACAGGATCTCCTGAGGAGTGAGGTCTGAGAGAAAGGAATAATTTACAATTATATTTGAAATTCAAAAACCGAGATCTATCTCCGGAAAACACCTCTGGTGTAGGGATTTTAGGTTCAGAAATAGGAGCATGTATAACAAAATCTTGTAAATTTTGAACCTTCGTAGCAAGATTATTTAAACCTGCAGCCAAACTCTGAGGATCCATCTTTAAACAGGTGAGCTCAGAGCCATTCAAGGATTATAAGGAGAGAAAGGCAAAGGCTGTAATTAAAGCTGAAATACAACAGATCCAACTATGGAGCAAGCATAGAGGAAAAAGGGAAAAAAAAAAAAAAAATTTACAGACTTCTTTTTTCTCTCCTTTCTTCTGCCAATAAGTTTAACACATGGCCGGTCATACTGTCATGGTTCCCAATGGCAAGGGAACGTAAGAAACATATAAGTAAAGAACGAGCTCTCGGGTGATGGAAACTCGAGTTGACCGTGAGCTAAATCTACCACACAACTAACAGTAGCCAGGGAGCATACCTACGGCTTCCTATATGCCACGCGCCAGCCGGAGGACTAACTACGCCTGGTAGAGGAAGAAACAGACCTGGCTTACCTCTAGGGAAATACCCCAAAAGATGATAGCAGCCCCCCACATGTAATAACGGTGAATTAAGAGGAAAAGACATACATAGTATGAAAGTAGATTTAGCAAAGAGAGGTCCACTTACTAGATAGCAGAAGGATACAAAAGAGGACTTCACGGTCAACTGAAAACCCTTTCAAAAACCATCCTGAAATTACTTTAAGACTCCTGTGTCAACTCATGACACAGGAGTGGCAATTTCAGCCCGCAAGAGCTTCCAGCTACAGAGAATTACAAAAACTGCAAACTGGACCAAAGGTACAAAACAAAAGGACAAAGTCCACTTAGCTGATCAGCAGACTAGTAGCAGGAACATGCAACCGAAGGCTCTGGTTACAATGATGACCGGCAAGGAAATGACTGGAGAGCAAGGCTAAATAGGAAACTCCCAAACACTGATGGAAGCAGGTGAACAGAAGAAGCAAAGTGCAAACAAGTCACCAGTACCACCAGCAACCACCAGGGGAGCCCAAAAAGCGGATACACAACAGAGCTCCAATGTTTAGGCACACAGGGGCTCTCCAAACGCAACATGGTGTCCGCTAACGATTGGAGCTAATTTTCCATTCAAAAAGTCAAATGGCACGCCTCCCCTTCCGAGCCTTGCCGTGCACCCAAACAGTGGTTTACCCCCACATATGAGGTATCGGCGTACTCAGGAGAAATTGTCCAACAAATTTTAGGATCTATTTTATCCTGTTGCCCATGTGAAAATGAAAAAATTGAGGCTAAAAGAAATTTTGTGTGAAAAAAAAGTACTTTTTCATTTTTACGGATCAATTTGTGAAGCACCTGAGGGTTTAAAGTGCTCACTATGCTTCTAGATAAGTTCCTTGGGGGGTCTAGTTTCCAAAATGGGGTCACTTGTGGGGGAGCTCTGTTGTGAAATTGGATTTTGGGCTCCCCCGGTGGCCACTGGTGGAATTGAACTTGTGTGCATCATCCCCTCTGTTCACCTGTTCCCATCAGGATGTGGGAGTCGCTATTTAACCTTGCTCCTCTGTCACTTCCATGCCGGTCAACATTGTAATCAGAAGCCTTTCTGTGCATGTTCCTGCTACCAGACAACTTCCAGCTAAGTCGGACTTTTGTCCTTGTTTGTTTTTTGCATTTTGTTCCAGTTCACAGCTGCAGTTTCGTTTCTGTGTCTGGAAAGCTCTTGTGATCTGAAATTGCCACTCTGATGTTATGAGTTAATACTAGAGTCTTAAAGTAATTTCAGGATGGTGTATTGATAGGGTTTTCAGCTGACCATGAAAGTACCCTTTCTGTCTTCCTGCTATCTAGTAAGCGGACCTCGATTTTGCTAAACCTATTTTCATACTACGTTTGTCATTTTCATCTTAAATCACCGCCAATATATGTGGGGGCCTCTGTCTGCCTTTCGGGGAAATTTCTCTAGAGGTGAGCCAGGACTATATTTTCCTCTGCCAGGATTAGTTAGTCCTCCGGCCGGCGCTGGGCGTCTAGGGATAAAACGCAGGCTACGCTACCCGGCTACTGTTAGTTGTGCGGCAGGTTTAGTTCATGGTCAGTTTAAGTTTCCATCCTTCCAAGAGCTAGTTCCTATGTATGCTGGGCTATGTTCTCTTGCCATTGAGAACCATAACAGTTTGACCGGCCTTAAAGGGTTAAATTAATTGGCAGAGAAAGGAGAGAAAAAAGAAGTCTGCTGAAAAATTTTTTATTTTTTTTTCCTTCAGTTCTGAGTGTGCTTTCAATTGAATCACTTGCAAGTCTGCCTATATTGCAGCCTTCCTCTCTCTCTCTCCTTCTTATCCTGGAATGGCTCTGTGTTCACCTGTTTAAAATGGATATTCAGAGTTTAGCTGCAGGTTTGAATAATCTCACCACGAAAGTTCAAAATTTACAAGATTTTGTTGTTCATGTTCCTATATCTGAACCTAGAATTCCTTTGCCTGAATTTTTGTCGGGGAATAGATCTTGCTTTCAAAATTTCAAAAATAATTGCAAGTTGTTTTTGTCCCTGAAATCTCGCTCTGCTGGAGATCCTGCTCAGCAGGTCAGGATTGTGATTTCCTTGCTCCGGGGCGACCCTCAAGATTGGGCTTTTGCATTGGCTCCAGGGGATCCTGCGTTGCTCAATGTGGATGCGTTTTTTCTGGCCTTGGGGTTGCTTTATGAGGAACCTCATTTAGAGCTTCAGGCGGAAAAAGCCTTGATGTCCCTATCTCAGGGGCAAGATGAAGTTGAAATATACTGCCAAAAATTCCGTAAATGGTCTGTGCTTACTCAGTGGAATGAGTGCGCCCTGGCGGCGAATTTCAGAGAGGGTCTCTCTGATGCCGTTAAGGATGTTATGGTGGGGTTCCCTGTGCCTGCGGGTCTGAATGAGTCCATGACAATGGCTATCCAGATCGATAGACGTCTGCGGGAGCGCAAACCTGTGCACCATTTGGCGGTGTCTACTGAGAAGACGCCAGAAAATATGCAATGTGATAGAATTCTGTCCAGAAGCGAACGGCAGAATTTTAGACGAAAAAATGGGTTGTGCTTTTATTGTGGTGATTCAACTCATGTTATATCAGCATGCTCTAAGCGTACTAAGAAGCTTGATAAGTCAGTTTCAATTGGCACTTTTCAGTCTAAGTTTATTCTATCTGTGACCCTGATTTGTTCTTTATCATCTATTACCGCGGATGCCTATGTCGACTCTGGCGCCGCTTTGAGTCTTATGGATTGGTCCTTTGCCAAACGCTGTGGGTATGATTTAGAGCCTCTTGAAACTCCTATACCTCTGAAGGGGATTGACTCCACCCCATTGGCTAGTAATAAACCACAATACTGGACACAAGTAACTATGCGAATTAATCCGGATCATCAGGAGATTATTCGCTTTCTTGTGCTGTATAATCTACATGATGTGTTGGTGCTTGGATTGCCATGGCTGCAATCTCATAACCCAGTCCTCGACTGGAACGCTATGTCTGTGTTAAGCTGGGGATGTAAGGGGATGCATGGGGACGTACCTTCGGTTTCCATTTCGTCATCTATTCCCTCTGAGATTCCTGAATTCTTGTCTGACTATCGTGACGTTTTTGAAGAACCTAAGCTTGGTTCATTACCTCCGCACCGGGAGTGCGATTGTGCCATAGATTTGATTCCGGGTAGTAAATACCCTAAGGGTCGTTTATTTAATCTGTCTGTGCCTGAACATGCTGCTATGCGAGAATATATAAAGGAGTCCTTGGAAAAGGGACATATTCGTCCTTCGTCATCTCCCTTAGGAGCCGGTTTTTTCTTTGTGTCTAAGAAAGATGGCTCTTTGAGGCCGTGTATTGATTATCGGCTTTTGAATAAAA
The DNA here is from genome assembly GCF_051348905.1 of Ranitomeya variabilis. Taxonomy (NCBI): domain Eukaryota; kingdom Metazoa; phylum Chordata; class Amphibia; order Anura; family Dendrobatidae; genus Ranitomeya; species Ranitomeya variabilis. The sequence goes on from NC_135235.1 coordinate 317,659,491, forward strand.
TCACGGTTAAATATCAATATCCGTTGCCACTGCTGACTGATTTGTTTGCTCGCATAAAGGGGGCCAAGTGGTTCTCTAAGATAGATCTCCGTGGGGCGTATAATTTGGTGCGAATTAAGCAGGGGGATGAGTGGAAAACCGCATTATTTAATACGCCCGAGGGCCACTTTGAGTATTTGGTGATGCCTTTTGGCCTTTCAAATGCCCCTTCAGTCTTTCAGTCCTTTATGCATGACATTTTCCGTGATTATTTGGATAAATTTATGATCGTGTATCTGGATGATATTCTGATTTTTTCGGATGACTGGGACTCTCATGTCCAGCAGGTCAGGAGGGTTTTTCAGGTTTTGCGGTCTAATTCCTTGTGTGTGAAGGGTTCTAAGTGCGTTTTTGGGGTTCAAAAGATTTCCTTCTTGGGATACATTTTTTCCCCCTCTTCCATCGAGATGGATCCTGTCAAGGTTCGGGCTATTTGTGATTGGACGCAACCCTCCTCTTAAGAGTCTTCAGAAATTTTTGGGCTTTGCTAACTTTTATCGTCGATTTATTGCTGGTTTTTCTGATGTTGTTAAACCATTGACTGATTTGACTAAGAAGGGTGCTGATGTTGCTGATTGGTCCCCTGCTGCTGTGGAGGCCTTTCGGGAGCTTAAGCGCCGCTTTTCTTCCGCCCCTGTGTTGCGTCAGCCTGATGTTGCTCTTCCTTTTCAGGTTGAGGTCGACGCTTCTGAAATCGGAGCTGGGGCGGTTTTGTCGCAAAGAAGTTCCGACTGCTCCGTGATGAAACCTTGTGCTTTTTTTTCTCGTAAATTTTCGCCCGCCGAGCGGAATTATGATATTGGGAATCGGGAGCTTTTGGCCATGAAGTGGGCTTTTGAGGAGTGGCGTCATTGGCTTGAGGGGGCTAGACATCAGGTGGTGGTATTGACCGACCACAAAAATTTAATTTATCTTGAGTCCGCCAGACGCCTGAATCCTAGACAGGCGCGCTGGTCGTTGTTTTTCTCTCGGTTTAATTTTGTGGTGTCATACCTACCGGGTTCTAAGAATGTTAAGGCGGATGCCCTTTCTAGGAGTTTTGAGCCTGACTCTCCTGGTAATTCTGAACCTACAGGTATCCTTAAGGATGGAGTGATATTGTCTGCCGTTTCTCCAGACCTGCGGCGGGCCTTGCAGGATTTTCAGGCGGATAGACCTGATCGTTGCCCACCTGGTAGACTGTTTGTTCCTGATGATTGGACCAGTAAAGTCATTTCTGAGGTTCATTCTTCTGCGTTGGCAGGTCATCCTGGAATCTTTGGTACCAGGGATTTGGTGGCAAGGTCCTTCTGGTGGCCTTCCCTGTCACGAGATGTACGAGGCTTTGTGCAGTCTTGTGACGTTTGTGCTCGGGCCAAGCCTTGTTGTTCTCGGGCTAGTGGATTGTTGTTGCCCTTGCCTATCCCGAAGAGGCCTTGGACGTAGGGTTGAGCGAAACGGGTCGATCATTTTCAAAAGTCGCCGACTTTTGGCTAAGTCGGCGTCTCATGAAACCCGATCCGACCCCTGTGCTTGTCGGCCATGCGGTACGCGACTTTCGCGCCAAAGTCGCGTTTCAATGACGCGAAAAGCGCCATTTCTCAGCCAATGAAGGTGAACGCAGAGTGTGGGCAGCGTGATGACATAGATCCTGGTCCCCACCATCTTAGAGAAGGGCATTGCAGTGATTGGCTTGCTGTCTGCGGCGTCACAGGGGCTATAAAGGGGCGTTCCCGCCGACCGCCATCTTACTGCTGCTGATCTGAGCTTAGGGAGAGGTTGCTGCCGCTTCGTCAGAAGCAGGGAGAGCGTTAGGCAGGGTCCACTAACCACCAAACCGCTTGTGCTGCAGCGATTTCCACTGTCCAACACCACCTTCGGTGTGCAGGGACTGTGGAAGCTATTTTTTTTTTTTTTTCCCCTCAGCGCTGTAGCTCATTGGGCTGCCCTAGAAGGCTCCGTGATAGCTGTATTGCTGTGTGTACGCCACTGTGGAAACCAACTGCTTTTTTCAAAGCACATATCCTCTTGTTCCTTCCTTTCTGCACAGCTATCTTTTTTGTTTGTCCACACTTTTTATTTAATTTGTGCATCAGTCCACTCCTATTGCTGCCTGCCATACCTGGCTTACATTACTGCAGGGAGATAGTAATTGTAGGACAGTTTTTTTTTTTTTTTTTTTTTTTTTTTTTGTGGGAGATTAAGATTGGCATTTCTGCTACAGTGCCATCCCTGTGTGTGCCATCTCTCACTGAGTGGGCCATAGAAAGCCTATTTATTTTTTCCGTGATTTGTGTTCTAAAATCTACCTCAACACAAAAACACTACATCAATCAGTGGGAGAAAAATATTGGCCTCAGTCAGGGCTTGTGTGCCACTGCTGTGTGTGCTATCTCTCATTCAGTGGGCTATAGCAAGCCTATTTTTTTTTTTTTTTTTTAATATTATTTGGTTTCTAAAGTCTCCCTGAAAAAAAAAAAAAACCTAAAAAAACAGTGGGAGAGTAATATTGCCCTTTCAGCTTGTGTGCCAGTCTTGACTCCTGGGTGTGCCACCTCTCTCCCTCTCATTCAGTGGGCCATAGAAAGCCTATTTATTTTTTTTAAAAAATATTATTGGGTTTCTAAAGTCTCCCTGAAAAAACAAAAAATACATAAAAAAACAGTGGGAGAGTAATATTGCCCTTTCAGCTTGTGTGCCAGTCTTGACTCCTGGGTGTGCCACCTCTCTCCCTTTCATTCAGTGGGCCATAGAAAGCCTATTTATTTTTTCCGTGATTTGTGTTCTAAATTCTACCTCAACACAAAAACACTACATCAATCAGTGGGAGAAAAATATTGGCCTCAGTCAGGGCTTGTGTGCCACTGCTGTGTGTGCTATCTCTCATTCAGTGGGCTATAGCAAGCCTATTTTTTTTTTTTTTTTTTATATTATTTGGTTTCTAAAGTCTCCCTGAAAAAAAAAAAAAAACCTAAAAAAACAGTGGGAGAGTAATATTGCCCTTTCAGCTTGTGTGCCAGTCTTGACTCCTGGGTGTGCCACCTCTCTCCCTCTCATTCAGTGGGCCATAGAAAGCCTATTTATTTTTTTTTTTAAATATTATTGGGTTTCTAAAGTCTCCCTGAAAAAACAAAAAATACATAAAAAAACAGTGGGAGAGTAATATTGCCCTTTCAGCTTGTGTGCCAGTCTTGACTCCTGGGTGTGCCACCTCTCTCCCTTTCATTCAGTGGGCCATAGAAAGCCTATTTATTTTTTTTTTAAAATATTATTGGGTTTCTAAAGTCTCCCTGAAAAAAAAAAAAAAACCTAAAAAAACAGTGGGAGAGTAATATTGCCCTTTCAGCTTGTGTGCCAGTCTTGACTCCTGGGTGTGCCACCTCTCTCCCTCTCATTCAGTGGGCCATAGAAAGCCTATTTATTTTTTTTTTTAAATATTATTGGGTTTCTAAAGTCTCCCTGAAAAAACAAAAAATACATAAAAAAACAGTGGGAGAGTAATATTGCCCTCTCAGCTTGTGTGCCAGTCTTGACTCCTGGGTGTGCCACCTCTCTCTCTCTAATTGTGGGCCATAGAAAGCCTTTTTTTTTTTTTTTTTTAATATTATTTGGTTTCTAAAGTCTCCCTGAGAAAAAAAAAAAAATAAATTAGGTGGGAGATTAATATTGACATTAGTGCTTGAGTGACAGTCCTGCGTGTGTGTCATCTCTGTGATTTTGTGCCACAGAAAACAGAGTGTGTAACATTGTGCCTGATTTTCCTTGTGGTCTCACCAACCTGTTAAGGGATATTGAAATCATACTGAAGTTATAGCTCACCGTGTAAGTTGTTTGACAGCAACAAATAAAGTTACTTTGGTTAAGATTTTAAAACAATGAGGAAGTCTGGTGCAAGAGGTCGTCGTGGGCGTTCATTGTCAGCTGGTAATGATGGTAGTGGTAGAGGAGCATCAGGTGGTCGTGGGGATAAAAATATTCCACCTAAGTCTGGAGCTGTGGAGCCAGTTTCGTCGTCAGGCTACACAAGGCCTCGAACGCTCTCTTTTCTGGGAGTAGGAAAACCGCTTTTAAAGGCGGAGCAGCAACAGCAAGTTTTGGCTTACATTGCAGACTCAGCCTCTAGCTCTTTTGCCTCCTCTTCCGAAACTGGTAAATGTAAAAGCAGCGCGTCGCTTGTGGATGTTCACGGTCAGGGACAAGTCGCTTCCTTGTCCTCCTCAGCAAAAACTACAACAAGAGAGAAGGATGCAGCAGGCGACACAACGGGTCACTCCATGGAGCTCTTTACACATACCGTCCCTGGCTTAGAAAGTGAAACATTTAACAGGCCATGCCCATTACAAGTATATTCTGACATGGAGTGCACTGATGCACAGCCACAGCCAGAGTACTATGCTGCTCCTTTGACTCAGACCACCACATTGCCCTCTCAGGGTACAGATCCACAATCAGACCCTGATGAGACTATGTTGCCCCGCCACGAACGCTATACCACCGACCGACACAGTGACACAGACGAAGTTGCACACGAGCTCGAAGAGGAGGTAATAGATGACCCAGTTATTGACCCCGATTGGCAGCCATTGGGGGAACAGGGTGCAGGCGGCAGTAGTTCAGAAGCGGAGGTGGAGGAGGGGCCGCAGCAGGCATCAACATCGCAACAGGTTACATCTGCCGGGCCCGTATCTGGCCCAAAACGCGTGTCAAAGCCAAAACCTGTTGGAGCACAGCGTTGCCATCCGGTTAAAGCTCAGTCTGCAATCCCTGAAAAGGGATCCGAGTCTAGGAAGAGTGCAGTCTGGCATTTTTTTAAACAACATCCAACTGATCAGCGCAAAGTCATCTGTCAAAAATGTTCAACTAGCTTAAGCAGAGGTCAGAATCTGAAAAGTCTAAATACTAGTTGCATGCATAGACACTTAACCACCATGCATTTTCAAGCCTGGACTAACTACCAAACGTCCCTCAAGGTTGTAGCACCCTCGGCCAATGAAGCTAGTCAGCAACGCAACATCCCTTCCGTCACTGTAAGGCCACCATTTTCCGCACCACAGGCAGTATCTGTGCAGGTTTCTTTGCCAGCCAAAAGCAGTCAGGGTCAGGGAATCACCAGTTTTGTAGGAGGAAATATTGCATCTAGGGCACCGGCGGAAACAATACCGTCTCCAACCGTCTCTCAGTCTGCCATGTACACCGGCACACCCGAAAGTTCCACGATCTCCAGCTCTCCAGTCCAGCTCACCCTACATGAGACTCTGGTTAGAAAAAGGAAGTACTTATCCTCGCATCCGCGTACACAGGGTTTTAACGCCCACATAGCTAGACTAATCTCGTTAGAGATGATGCCCTACCGGTTAGTTGAAAGCGAAGCTTTCAAAGCCCTGATGGAGTACGCTGAACCACGATACGAGCTACCCAGTCGACACTTTTTTTCCAGAAAAGCCATCCCAGCCCTGCACCAGCATGTTAAACAGCGCATCGTCCATGCACTCAGGCAATCTGTGAGTACAAAGGTGCACCTGACTACAGATGCATGGACCAGTAGGCATGGCCAGGGACGTTATGTGTCCATCACGGCACACTGGGTGAATGTGGTGGATGCAGGGTCCACAGGCGACATCAATTTAGGGACAGTTGTGCCTAGCCCACGGTCTAGGAAACAGTTGGCTGTAGGCGTTCGCACCCCCTCCTCCTCCTCCTCCTCGTCCTCCTGCAGAAGCTACAGCTCTTCCACAGAACGCAGTCTGCCAACCACTCCATCGGCAGATGACACTGTTGCACACCAGTTGTCCCATTATGGGCCAGCTACTGCCAAGCGTCAGCAGGCTGTATTGGCTATGAAGTGCTTGGGCGACAATAGACACACCGCGGAAGTTCTGTCCGAGTTCTTGCAACAAGAAACGCAGTCGTGGCTGGGCACAGTAGATCTTGAGGCAGGCAAGGTAGTGAGTGATAACGGAAGGAATTTCATGGCTGCCATCTCCCTTTCCCAACTGAAACACATTCCTTGCCTGGCTCACACCTTAAACCTGGTGGTGCAGTGCTTATTGAAAACTTATCCTGGGTTCTCCGACCTGCTCCTCAAAGTGCGTGCACTTTGCTCACATATCCGACGTTCGCCTGTACACGCCAGCCGTATGCAGACCTATCAGCGGTCTTTGAACCTTCCCCAGCATCGCCTAATCATAGACGTTGCAACAAGGTGGAACTCAACACTGCACATGCTTCAGAGACTGTGCGAACAGAGGCGTGCTGTTATTTATTTGTGGGAGGATACACGGGCAGGCAGTAGGATGGCAGACATGGAGTTGTCAGGTGTGCAGTGGTCTAAGATACAAGACATGTGTCAAGTCCTTCAGTGCTTTGAGGAATGCACACGGCTGGTTAGTGCAGACAACGCCGTAATAAGCATGAGCATCCCCCTAATGCGTCTGCTGATGCAAAGTTTGACGCACATAAAGGAGCAGGCGTCTGCACCAGAGGAAGAGGAAAGCCTTGATGACAGTCAGCCATTGTCTGGTCAGGGCAGTGTACAGGACGAGGTAGCGGGCGAAGAGGAGGTGGAGGACGAGGAGGATGATGGGGATGAGTATATTTTTAATGCCGAACCTTTCCCGGGGGCACAGGAATTTGGTTGCGTGTCACGGCCGGGTTCTGGTTTTTTGAGGGACACAAGTGACGTAGATTTGCCTGCAACTGCCCCTCAACCAATCACAACCGGAGATTTGACAACTGGAACTTTGGCCCACATGGCGGATTATGCCTTACGTATCCTAAAAAGGGACACACGCATTACGAAAATGATGAACGATGACGATTACTGGTTGGCCTGCCTCCTTGATCCACGCTATAAAGGCAAATTGCAAAATATTATGCCACATGAGAACTTGGAACTAATATTAGCAACCAAACAATCAACTCTTGTTGACCGTTTGCTTCAGGCATTCCCAGCACACAGCGCACGTGATCGTTCTCACACGAGCTCCAGGGGGCAGCAGACTAGGAGTGTTAGGGGTGCACACATCAGAAGTGGCATTGGACAGAGGGGTTTTCTGACCAGGTTGTGGAGTGATTTTGCTATGACCGCAGACAGGACAGGTACTGCTGCATCAATTGAAAGTGACAGGAGACAACATTTGTCCAGTATGGTTACTAACTATTTTTCATCCCTTATCGATGTTCTCCCTCAACCGTCATTCCCATTTGATTACTGGGCCTCCAAATTAGACACCTGGCCAGAATTGGCAGAATATGCATTGCAGGAGCTTGCTTGCCCGGCAGCAAGTGTCCTATCAGAAAGAGTATTCAGTGCTGCAGGTTCAATATTAACCGAAAAAAGGACTCGTCTGGCTACCCAAAATGTTGACGATCTAACATTCATTAAAATGAACCACAACTGGATTTCGAAATCTTTTGCCCCACCTTGCCCGGCCGACACCTAGCTTTCCTATGAAAAGCTCTTGCCTGTGAATTACTTTTCTAATGTCTAATTTGCTGCAGCTGATTGTACAGCATACGACATGTTTACACCTCCCTAAATGGCAAAACTCCCCACACGGGGCCGTGGTATCGCGACTTGGCGCAAGCACCCGTGAGACTGCTGTTTGTCTGAAGAGGTGGGTGTGCTCGCTTTTGGTTGACGGCATTGCTACTGGGTCCCTCATAGTACAATGTAGTGTCTCTGGCGGTGGTGGTGCGCACCCAACGTCAGACACACCGTTGTAACATGAGGGGCCCTGGGGCGGTCCCGCCGGCCTCAAGAGAGTTCCCCCCTACCCCAGCTCAAAATGTGCTCTACCACGTGCAAAATTATGTCGCACAGCTCCACCAATCTTTAGTCTATTCGCTGACATCATTCAATGTCTGGCACTGACAATACAAATTTGTAGACATCTATGATGCAACTTAAAGTAGTCTGTGTCTGTGTCCTATATTGGCACCATTAAATAGTTACTGCCAAATTACTATGTCAGAAACTCAGTAGATGAGCCCACCCCTGTACCTAAGTATGCCACCTTTTTTTTTTGTTTTGGTTGTTTTGCGAGACATTAACATCTATTTATATTTTGGGAGTACTGGGACAGACACTCCTTGCACTACTCCTCCACTCACCACCAAGCTGCCTGTGTATCCATGTAACCGCTGTAAAACTGCCATGAGCCTATTGTTTGTTATTTTAGGCCTTTGATAGCCTGTCTGCGGCCCCTACTTGCAATACTCCTCCACTGACCACCAAGCTGCCTGCCCGTGTATCCATGTAACCGCTGTGAAACTGCCATGAGCCTATTGTTTGTTATGTTAGGCCTTTGATAGCCTGTCTGCGGTCCCTACTTTAAATACTCCTCCACTGACCAGACCACTGCTGCCCGTGTACCCCTGGAACCAATTATAAAGTGCCTACAGCCAGCCCATTTTCTTATGTTAGGCCTTTGAAGCCTGTCTGCGGTCCCTACTTTAAATACTCCTCCACTGACCACCAAGCTGCCTGGAGTGCCTGCCTGTGTATCCATGTAACCGATGTAAAACTGCCATGACTGCCTACTGTTTGTTATTTTAGGCCTTTGATAGCCTGTCTGCAGCCCCTACTTGCAATACTCCTCCACTGACCACACCAATGCTGCCCGTGTACCCCTGGAACCTATTTAAAAGTTCATAGAGCCTAGTTATATATTTTATTTACTATTAATAAGGCCATGATGGACTACGCTGTACCACGCTACAAGCTAACCAGTCGACACTTCTTTTGCGAGAAAAGCCATCCCAACCCTCCACCAGCATGTAGAAGACCGCATTGTCCATGCACTCTGGCAATCTGTGAGTACAAAGGTGCACCTGACAACAGACGCATGGACCTGTAGGCATGGCCACGGAAGATTACGTGTCCATTACGGCGCAATGGGTTAATGTGGTGGATGCATGGTCCACAGGGGACAGCCTACTAAGTCTGTCTGCAGTCCCTAATTCAAATTGTCCTCCACTGTCTAAATCGGAACTTCCACCTTCTGGCTTTCGGCCTATAGTATCAGAAATTAAACTGCATTTGGCCTTCAACTTTGGTTAGGGCCTACTAACGGCTTCTGCCCCTCCCTGGTGTTGCCCTCAACTAAATAAAGCTGAGCTTCAACCTTCCGGCTCTCATTATGTGGTTTAAAAAAAAAAAATGGTGGTTAGGGCCTACTAACGGCTTCTGCCCCTCCCTGGTGTTGCCCTCAACTAAATAAAGCTGAGCTTCAACCTTCTGCTCCAAATTACCATTTTAAAAAATGCAATAGGCTTTTCAGGCCTACTAAAGGTGTCTGTCTGTGTGCCCCTCCCTGGTGTTGTCCTCAACTAAATAAAGCTGAGCTTCAACCTTCCGGCTCTCATTATGTGGTTTTAAAAAAAAAAATGGTGGTTAGGGCCTACTAACGGCTTCTGCCCCTCCCTGGTGTTGTCCTCAACTAAATAAAGCTGAGCTTCAACCTTCCGGCTCTCATTATGTGGTTTTAAAAAAAAAAATGGTGGTTAGGGCCTACTAACGGCTTCTGCCCCTCCCTGGTGTTGTCCTCAACTAAATAAAGCTGAGCTTCAACCTTCCGGCTCTCATTATGTGGTTTTAAAAAAAAAATGGTGGTTAGGGCCTACTAACGGCTTCTGCCCCTCCCTGGTGTTGCCCTCAACTAAATAAAGCTGAGCTTCAACCTTCTGCTCCAAATTACCATTTTGAAAAATGCAATAGGCTTTTCAGGCCTACAAAAGGTGTCTGTCTGTGTGCCCCTCCCTGGTGTTGTCCTCAACTAAATAAAGCTGAGCTTCAACCTTCCGGCTCTCATTATGTGGTTTTAAAAAAAAAAATGGTGGTTAGGGCCTACTAACGGCTTCTGCCCCTCCCTGGTGTTGTCCTCAACTAAATAAAGCTGAGCTTCAACCTTCCGGCTCTCATTATGTGGTTTTAAAAAAAAAATGGTGGTTAGGGCCTACTAACGGCTTCTGCCCCTCCCTGGTGTTGTCCTCAACTAAATAAAGCTGAGCTTCAACCTTCCGGCTCTCATTATGTGGTTTTAAAAAAAAAATGGTGGTTAGGGCCTACTAACGGCTTCTGCCCCTCCCTGGTGTTGCCCTCAACTAAATAAAGCTGAGCTTCAACCTTCTGCTCCAAATTACCATTTTGAAAAATGCAATAGGCTTTTCAGGCCTACTAAAGGTGTCTGTCTGTGTGCCCCTCCCTGGTGTTGTCCTCAACTAAATAAAGCTGAGCTTCAACCTTCCGGCTCTCATTATGTGGTTTTAAAAAAAAAAATGGTGGTTAGGGCCTACTAACGGCTTCTGCCCCTCCCTGGTGTTGTCCTCAACTAAATAAAGCTGAGCTTCAACCTTCCGGCTCTCATTATGTGGTTTTAAAAAAAAAATGGTGGTTAGGGCCTACTAACGGCTTCTGCCCCTCCCTGGTGTTGCCCTCAACTAAATAAAGCTGAGCTTCAACCTTCTGCTCCAAATTACCATTTTAAAAAATGCAATAGGCTTTTCCGGCCTACTAAAGGTGTCTGCCCCTCCCTGGTGTTGTCCTCAACTGAACAAAGCTGAGCTTCAACCTTCCGGCTCTCATTATGTGGTTTTAAAAAAAAAATGGTGGTTAGGGCCTACTAACGGCTTCTGCCCCTCCCTGGTGTTGCCCTCAACTAAATAAAGCTGAGCTTCAACCTTCTGCTCCAAATTACCATTTTGAAAAATGCAATAGGCTTTTCAGGCCTACTAAAGGTGTCTGTCTGTGTGCCCCTCCCTGGTGTTGTCCTCAACTAAATAAAGCTGAGCTTCAACCTTCCGGCTCTCATTATGTGGTTTAAAAAAAAAAATGGTGGTTAGGGCCTACTAACGGCTTCTGCCCCTCCCTGGTGTTGCCCTCAAGTAAATAAAGCTGAGCTTCAACCTTCTGCTCCAAATTACCATTTTAAAAAATGCAATAGGCTTTTCAGGCCTACTAAAGGTGTCTGTCTGTGTGCCCCTCCCTGGTGTTGTCCTCAACTAAATAAAGCTGAGCTTCAACCTTCCGGCTCTCATTATGTGGTTTTAAAAAAAAAAATGGTGGTTAGGGCCTACTAACGGCTTCTGCCCCTCCCTGGTGTTGCCCTCAACTAAATAAAGCTGAGCTTCAACCTTCTGCTCCAAATTACCATTTTAAAAAATGCAATAGGCTTTTCAGGCCTACTAAAGGTGTCTGTCTGTGTGCCCCTCCCTGGTGTTGTCCTCAACTAAATAAAGCTGAGCTTCAACCTTCCGGCTCTCATTATGTGGTTTAAAAAAAAAAAATGGTGGTTAGGGCCTACTAACGGCTTCTGCCCCTCCCTGGTGTTGCCCTCAACTAAATAAAGCTGAGCTTCAACCTTCTGCTCCAAATTACCATTTTAAAAAATGCAATAGGCTTTTCCGGCCTACTAAAGGTGTCTGCCCCTCCCTGGTGTTGTCCTCAACTGAACAAAGCTGAGCTTCAACCTTCCGGCTCTCATTATGTGGTTTTAAAAAAAAAATGGTGGTTAGGGCCTACTAACGGCTTCTGCCCCTCCCTGGTGTTGCCCTCAACTAAATAAAGCTGAGCTTCAACCTTCTGCTCCAAATTACCATTTTGAAAAATGCAATAGGCTTTTCAGGCCTACTAAAGGTGTCTGTCTGTGTGCCCCTCCCTGGTGTTGTCCTCAACTAAATAAAGCTGAGCTTCAACCTTCCGGCTCTCATTATGTGGTTTAAAAAAAAAAAATGGTGGTTAGGGCCTACTAACGGCTTCTGCCCCTCCCTGGTGTTGCCCTCAAGTAAATAAAGCTGAGCTTCAACCTTCTGCTCCAAATTACCATTTTAAAAAATGCAATAGGCTTTTCCGGCCTACTAAAGGTGTCTGCCCCTCCCTGGTGTTGTCCTCAACTGAACAAAGCTGAGCTTCCACATTCTGGCTTTCGCCCTATACTATCAGATATTAAACTGCATTTGGCCTACTAGTGTGGTTAGGCCCTTGAAACAGTGTCTGCTGCTCTTGGGTTTGCTACTCCACTGAACAAAGCAATGCCGCCTGTTTAGTCCTGTTACCAATTTTGAACTGCATGTAGCCTACTTTATTCTTTGGCCCTATATCTGTTTCCTCCTCATCCTGCCCATTGCCCAGCCACTGCTAAATGAGTCTGCTGGTACATTGACCTAGACCACTACATTCCCCTTGTACTCTACACAGCCAGAATCTGTCCCTGCTGAAAGTAAGGTTCCCCTTCCCGCATGTTATACCACCTTACACAGGGACAAAGAGGAAGGTGCAGATGAAAGTGCAGGTTCCTTCATCAGGTGGGGGGGCATACTCGTTGGCGACGTCACTGGCACAGGGCCCCTCAGAGTACGCAAAAGTGTCGCTGCTGGTGGGAGGCGCCCCCGCCATGCAAACACACCGCCGTACTTTGAGGGGCCCTGTGCCAGTGGCAATGCGAACGAGTGGGCCCCCCCCCTGCTTGCTCAGGATCACAGCACTTGCAACTTTTAAATACTTACCTTTCCCTGCAACACCGCCGTGACGTAGTCCGCATTTCCTGGGCCCACGAAAAACTTGAGCCAGCCCTACTCCCCCCACAACTTTCACCCAATTCCCTATGCCCAACTATTATTATACAGTTAATTAAGATTGGCAAGCTTCAGAAACAAGAATGGATGTTTTTGGCATTAAAATGGGCACTGTAGGTGTTTTCCTGGCCTCCACTCACTGCCGACTATGCTTCCCCATTGACTTGCATTGGGTTTCGTGTTTCGGTCGATCCCCGACTTTTAGCGATAATCGGCCGACTGCACTCGACTCGACTCTGGACAAAATCGGGTTTCCCAAAACCCTACTCGATCTTAAAAAAATGAAAGTCGCTCAACCCTACTTGGACGCACATCTCGATGGATTTTATTTCGGATCTTCCTGTTTCTCAGAAGATGTCTGTCATCTGGGTGGTGTGTGACCGTTTCTCTAAGATGGTCCATTTGGTTCCCCTGCCTAAGTTGCCTTCTTCTTCCGAGTTGGTTCCTCTGTTTTTTCAAAATGTGGTTCGTTTGCATGGTATTCCGGAGAATATCGTTTCTGACAGAGGAACCCAATTCGTGTCTAGATTTTGGCGGGCATTCTGTGCTAGGATGGGCATAGATTTGTCTTTCTCATCTGTTTTCCATCCTCAGACTAATGGCCAGACCGAGCGGACGAATCAGACTTTGGAGACATATTTGAGGTGTTTTGTGTCTGCAGATCAGGATGATTGGGTTGCTTTTTTGCCTTTAGCGGAGTTTGCCCTCAATAATCGGGCCAGCTCTGCCACCTTGGTGTCTCCTTTTTTCTGTAATTCGGGGTTTCATCCTCGATTTTCCTCCGGTCAGGTGGAATCTTCGGATTGTCCTGGAGTGGATGCTGTGGTGGAGAGGTTGCATCAGATTTGGGGGCAGGTGGTGGACAATTTGAAGTTGTCCCAGGAGAAGACTCAGCTTTTTGCCAACCGCCGGCGTCGGGTTGGTCCTCGGCTTTGTGTCGGGGACTTGGTGTGGTTGTCTTCTCGTTTTGTCCCTATGAGGGTTTCTTCTCCTAAGTTTAAGCCTCGGTTCATCGGCCCGTACAAGATATTGGAGATTCTTAACCCTGTGTCCTTCCGTTTGGACCTCCCTGCATCTTTTTCTATTCATAATGTTTTTCATCGGTCATTGTTGCGCAGGTATGAGGTACCGGTTGTGCCTTCCGTTGAGCCTCCTGCTCCGGTGTTGGTTGAGGGCGAGTTGGAGTACGTTGTGGAAAAAATCTTGGACTCCCGTGTTTCCAGACGGAAACTCCAGTATCTGGTCAAATGGAAGGGATACGGTCAGGAGGATAATTCTTGGGTGACTGCCTCCGATCTGGTCCGTGCCTTTCATAGGGCTCATCCTGATCGCCCTGGTGGTTCTGGTGAGGGTTCGGTGCCCCCTCCTTGAGGGGGGGGTACTGTTGTGAAATTGGATTTTGGGCTCCCCCGGTGGCCACTGGTGGAATTGAACTTGTGTGCATCATCCCCTCTGTTCACCTGTTCCCATCAGGATGTGGGAGTCGCTATTTAACCTTGCTCCTCTGTCACTTCCATGCCGGTCAACATTGTAATCAGAAGCCTTTCTGTGCATGTTCCTGCTACCAGACAACTTCCAGCTAAGTCGGACTTTTGTCCTTGTTTGTTTTTTGCATTTTGTTCCAGTTCACAGCTGCAGTTTCGTTTCTGTGTCTGGAAAGCTCTTGTGATCTGAAATTGCCACTCTGATGTTATGAGTTAATACTAGAGTCTTAAAGTAATTTCAGGATGGTGTATTGATAGGGTTTTCAGCTGACCATGAAAGTACCCTTTCTGTCTTCCTGCTATCTAGTAAGCGGACCTCGATTTTGCTAAACCTATTTTCATACTACGTTTGTCATTTTCATCTTAAATCACCGCCAATATATGTGGGGGCCTCTGTCTGCCTTTCGGGGAAATTTCTCTAGAGGTGAGCCAGGACTATATTTTCCTCTGCCAGGATTAGTTAGTCCTCCGGCCGGCGCTGGGCGTCTAGGGATAAAACGCAGGCTACGCTACCCGGCTACTGTTAGTTGTGCGGCAGGTTTAGTTCATGGTCAGTTTAAGTTTCCATCCTTCCAAGAGCTAGTTCCTATGTATGCTGGGATATGTTCTCTTGCCATTGAGAACCATAACAGAGCTCCAATGTTTAGGCACACAGGGGCTCTCCAAACGTGACATGGTGTCCGCTAAAGATTGGAGCCAATTTTTCATTCAAAAAGTCAAATGGCGCTCCTTCCCTTCCGAGCCCTGCCGGGCGCCCAAACAGTGGTTTACCCCCACATATGAGGTATCAGCGTACTCAGGACAAATTGGGCAACAACGTTCGTGGTCCAGTTTCTCCTTTTACCCTTGGGAAAATAAAAAAATTGTTGCTAAAAGATCATTTTTGTGACTAAAAAGTTAAATGTTCATTTTTTACTTCCATGTTGCTTCTGCTGCTGTGAAACACCTGAAGGGTTAATAAACTTCTTGAATGTGGTTTTGAGCACCTTGAGGGGTGCAGTTTTTAGAATGGTGTCACTTTTGGGTCTTTTCAGCCATATAGAACCCTCAAACTGACTTCAAATGTGAGGTGGTCCCTAAAAAAATGTTTTTGTAAATTTTGTTGTAAAAATGAGAAATCACTGGTCAAATTTTAACCCTTATAACTTCCTAGCAAAAAAAAAATGTGTTTCCAAAATTGTGCTGATGTAAAGTAGACATGTGGGAAATGTTATTTATTAACTATTTTGTGCACATAACTCTCTGGTTTAACAGAATAAAAATTCAAAATGTGAAAATTGCGAAATTTTCAAAAAAAACCGCCAAATTTCCGTTTTTTTCACAAGTAAACTCAGAAATTATCGACCTAAATTTACCACTAACATGAAGCCCAATATGTCACGAAAAAACAATCTCAGAATCGCTAGGATCCGTTGAAGCGTTCCTGAGTTATTACCTCATAAAGGGACACTGGTCAGAATTGCAAAAAATGGCAAGGTCATTAAGGCCAAAATAGGCTGGGTCATGAAGGGGTTAAATATGGCAAAACTGGTGGCAACTGGCATCTTGGCACCTTCACGCTTGATTTTCCTCAATTTATGGGCAGTTATTTTGCGCCTTTTGGCTGTTGGCTATTTGCCATGAAATGCTTGATTGTTCAGAGATCACGCTCCAAAAGTTTGGCAATTTCAAGACTGCTGGATCCCTCTGCAAGACATCACACAATTTTGGACTTTTCAGAGCCCGTCAAATCTCTCTTCTGACCCATTTTGCCAAAGGAAAGGAAGTTGCCTAATAATTAAGCACACCTTATATAGGGTGTTGATATCATTAGACAACACCCCTCCTCATTACAGAGATGCACATCACCTGATTTATTTAATTGGTAGTTGGCTCTCAAGCCTGAACAGCTTGGAGAAGGACAGCATGCATAAAAAGTATCATGTGATCAAAATATAACTTGCCTAATAATTCTGCACACAGTGTAGAGAATGTGTCCTGTGTGGTGTAGTATATAAAGGATGTGTCCCGTGTAGTGTAGTATATAGAGGATGTGTCCCTCGTGGTGTAGTATATAGAGGATGTGTCTCATTTGGTGTAGTATATAGAGGATGTGTCCCGTGCAGGGCCGCCATCAGGGCATTACAGCCGTTACTGCTGTATGGGGCCCGGTCAGCAGCAGTACACAGAGGGGCCCGCAGATCCGGGGCCCCACTGTTGTGCTTCTACTGATCGGGCCCCATCGTGCACTAAAATACTGTGCACTGCGGCGCACACATCGCCGGGAGCCGTTTTGGAGCTGTGCACGGCCGTTTTACCTAGTCGGCTGTGCAGCTCCTGCTCGGCTGTAGCTAGAATGTATGGGCTCTCTGCAGGTCCTGACTATAGCCCATACATTCTAGCAATCTCAGTAGTGAATGTGCTAGAATGTATGGGCTCCTGTCAGGTCCTCTCAGCAGCCCATACATTCTAGCTGCTGCTTCACTGCTGGAAACACTAGACGCCCCGGAACGACTGAGGTAAGTATAAAAAACATTTTTATTTTTGTTTTTCTAAATGGGAGGTGGGGGAGAGTGAGACTGCAGATGATGAAGTGTGTTTGGGGGGTACTGCACATGATGAAATGATAGGGGCTGCAGATGATGAAGTGTGTTTGAGGGGGCACTGGGCATGATTAAATGATAGGGGGCTGCAGATGATGAAGTGTGTTTGAGGGGGTACTGCACATGATGAAATGATAGGGGGCTGCAGATGATGAAGTGTGTTTGAGGGGGTACTGCACATGATGAAATAATAGGGGGCTGCAGATGATGAAGTGTGTTTGAGGGGGCACTGTGCATGATAAAATGATAGGGGGCTGCAGATGATTAAGTGTGTTTGAGGGGGCACTGTGCATGATGAAATGATAGGGGGCTGCAGATGATGAAGTGTGTTTGAGGGGGCACTGTGCATGATGAAATGATAGGGGTACTGCACATGATGAAATGATAGGGGGCTGCAGATGATGAAGTGTGTTTGAGGGGGTACGGCGCATGATGAAATGATAGGGGGCTGCAGATGATGAAGTGTGTTTGAGGGGGCACTGGGCATGATGAAATGATAGGGGGCTGCAGATGATGAAGTGTGTTTGAGAGGGTACTGCGGATGATGAAATGATAGGGGACTACAAATGATGAAGTGGGGGTGATGGGGACTGCAAATGATGATGTGGGGGTGATGTGGACTGCAAATGATGATGTGGGGGTGATGGGGACTGCACATGATGATGTGGGGGTGATGGGGACTGCAAATGATGATGTGGGGATGATGGGACTGCAAATGATGATGGGGACTGCAAATAATAATGTGGGGGTGATGTGGACTGAAAATGATGCAGGGGTGATGGGGACTGGAAATGATGAGGTGATGGTGATGTGGACTGCAAATGATGATGTGGGACTGATGGAGACTGCAGATGATGAATTGTGTTTGAGGGGGTACTGCACATGATGAAATGATAGGGGGCTGCAAATGATAAAGTAAGGGGGACTGAAGATGAAGTGAAGGGGGATAGGGGACTAAATGATGAAGTAAGGTGGACTGCAAATGATGAAGTGGGGGTGATGGGGACTGCACATCAAGTGAGTGTGAGGGACGGTGGACAGCAATTGAATTGAAGGTGGGGGTGGGGAGAGCCAATGGTGTATTGAAGGTAGGGAGAGCAAATAATGAATTTTGAGGGTGGGGAAGAGCAGTTGATAATGAATAGAGGGTGGGAGAGAGAGAAGACATGACAATGAATTGAGGCAGAAGGGGCATGTAACTATAATGAATCGGAGTTAGGGTTAGAGCGGGAGGTATATAGTGAGATCGTTGAGGATAAAGTAACTGGAAATAAATTGGGGGAAAGAGTACAGGTGCTAATTAATTTATATATTAAATGGGGAAAGTGGCTATGTATAGCTAGAAGGGGCTCAGTGGCATATTATTATTTATATTTGGAATGGTGGGTTGCATAATAACCAATTACAGTATATATTAATGGTGGGTGAATGTCAGTATTCAGATGTGTAGTGTAGAAGAAAGGGAAAAAGTGGGGAATGTGCTCTGGAAGCGGTGCTCTAGATAACTGTGTTATTTTATGCAGAGATGAGTCCTGGCTGAAATAAGTGATGGTGGTCTGCGCTGGATTAAAAAGAAACGCAAAGATGAAGGACTTCAGCTAGAGACATCACTGGTGAGTCAGTATGTTACCGGTACACTGACACCATACACTGTATATAGAGCTCCTGTGTATAATGTCACTGGTGATCACTATATTATCTGTACACTATACACTATATACAGAGCTCCTGTGTATAATGTCACTGGTGATCACTGTATTACCTGTAAACTGACACTATACACAGAGCTCCTGTGTATAATGGCACCGGTGACCACTGTATTACCTGTACACAGACACTGCATACTAAGTACAGATCTCCTATGTATAATGGCACTTATGGTGATAGTATTTTTTTTTATTAATGATCAGTGTTGTACTATTCAGTCACAATGTGGTAGTAATATGTTGTCCGGCCATGATGTGGCAGTATTTGTTCCTTGTATGTGCTTTTATTTGGTCACTATGTGGTGGTAATATGTGGTCTGGTCATGGTGTGGTGGTATTTGTTCCTTGTATGTGCTATTATTCGGTCACCGTGTGGTGGTAATATGTGGTCTGGTCATGTTGTGTTGGTATTTGTTCCTTGTATGTAGTTGGTCACCATGTGGTGGTAATATGTGGTCTGTACATGCTGCAGTGGTATTTGCCCCTTGTATGCGATATTGTTCGGTCACTGTGGTGGTAATATGTGGTCTGCACATGGTGTGGCAGTATTTATTCCTTGTAGATAGTATTATAGGTCACTATGTGGTGATAATGTGGTGTCTGGTCATGGTGTTGTGGTATTTGTCCCTTGTATGTGGTATTATTGGTCATTTGAAAAATTGAAAAATAAATAAAAATATACCTAAATTGTATTGCACATTTTAACAAATGTTTAATAAGTTAGAGTAGAGTAGGGCCCGGCCAAAAGAGTCTACATTGTCATCGTGGCAGATTAAAAAAATCTTTTGGCCAAAACAAAATCTGCTGGCTATGTGTGTGATCTGATGATGGGAACTGTTAATGTGTGATTGGTGAGAAGTGGAGTTTTTCCAAGAGACAGCGGTGGTGCTGTGGACAGTTCGAGGGTTGGAGGCGGGGCTGGGGTGAAGCCTGGGCGGAGTTTTAAGGGGGCCCCGAAAATTTTGCCAGTATGGGGCCCCGAAATTTCTAGTGGCAGCCCTGGTCCCGTGTGGTGTAGCATATAGAGGATGTGTCCCGTGTGGTGTAGCATATAGAGGATGTGTCCCGTGTGGTGTAGTATATAGAGGATGTGTCCTGTGTGGTGTAGTATATAGAGGATGTGTTCCGTATGGTGTAGTATATAGAGGATGTGTCCTGTGTGGTGTAGTATATAGAGGATGTGTTCCGTATGGTGTACTATATAGAGGATGCGTCCCGTATGGTGTAGCTTATAGAGGATGTGTCCTGTGTGGTGTAGTATATGGAGGATGTGTCCCGCGTGGTGTAGTATATAGAGGATGTGTCCCACGTGGTGTAGTATATAGATACATTTATAAAATTCATGCAATATGATTTTCTGGATTTCATTTTTTATATTCTATCAATGCTAAAATTAACCTACCCTTAACCCCTTAGTGACAGAGCCAATTTACTACTTAATTACCAAGCCAATTTTTACAATTCTGACCACTGTCTCTTTATGTGGTTATAACTCTGGAACGCTTCAACGGATCCCACTGATTCTGAGACTGATTCTGAGATTGTTTTTTCATGACATATAGTACTTCATATTAGTGATAAAATTTCTTCGATATGACTTGCGTTTATTTATGAAAAAAATGGAAATATGGAGAACATTTTGAAATTTTTGCAATTTTCAAACTTTTAATTTTTATGCCCTTAAATTAGAGAAATATGTCACACAAAATACTTAATAAATAGCATTTCCCACATGTCTACTTTACATCAGCACTATTTTGGAAACAATATTTTTCTTTGTTAGGAAGTTATAAGGGTTAAAAGTTGACTAGCGATTTCTCATTTTTCCAACCAAATTTACAAAACCATTTTTTTAGGGACCACTTCACATTTGAAGTGAGTTTGTGGGGTCAATATAACAGAAAATACCCAAATGTTACACCATTCTAAAAACTGCACTCCTCAAGGTGCGCAAAACCACATTCAAGAAGTTTTTTAACTCTTCAGGTGCTTTACGAGAACTAAATCAATGTGGAAGGAAAAAATTAACATTCACAAGGGTACCAGGAGAAAATGGACCACAAAATTTGTTGTTCAATTTCTCCTGAGTACACTGATACCCCATGTGTGGGGAAAAGCCACTGTTTGAGCGCATGGCAGGGCTCAGAAGGGAAGGAACACCGTTTGACCTTTTGAATGCAAAATTGGCTGGAATCAATGGTGGCGCCATGTCACGTTTGGAGACACCCTGATGTACCTACACAGTGGAAACCCCCCAATTCTAACTCCAACCCCAACCCCAACACACCACTAACCCTAATCCCAACCATAACCTTAACCCTAACCACAACTCTAACCCCAACACACCCCTAACCCTAATCCCATCCCTAACCATAACCCTAACCATAAACCTAACCCCAATACACCCCTAATCCCAACCCTAACCCCAACACACCCCTAACCCTAATCCCAACCCTAACCATAACTCTAAACACAAACCTAACCCTAGCACACCCCTAACCCTAATTCCAACCCTAACCCTAATCCCAACCCTAACCTTAACCCTAACAATAACCCTAACCCTAGCCCAACTCTAACCCTAATGGAAAAATGGAAATAAATATATATTTTTTATTTAATTATTTTTTTCCTAATTAAGGGGGTGATAAAAGGGGTTTTATTTTTTTTTTGAGCACTGTGATAGGGTCTATCACCTCCTATTGTTGCCAGGTGGCGGCCGGCAGATCTCGGCGGGCGCACAGCGCATGCACCTGCCATTTTCGTCCCGGAAGAAGATGCCAGCGGCCGTGGGGGGATGCAGGAGGGTCCAGGGACACCGGGAGGTACCGGGGTGAATTGAGGGACCCTATTTCTCCCTCTTCTGATGTGCAATCACATCAGAGGAGAGAGAAATTAAATGGCAAATCGGACTTTTTTTGTTTGCGGTTGCCGTTATGCGGTTAATAATAGCGATCGCAACACCGGGGTCGGTAAAAACCAACCCGAATCATGTTATCTGGGGTCTCAGGTACCCTCGGTAGCCGAGACCTCAGAAAAAATCTGACTCTGGGGGCTCTATACACGTTTTTCACAGCGCCGTTAGTTAATAACGCTGTGGTTTAAGTACCCTTAACTACCACGTTGAAAGGTGTATCGGCGGTCGTTAAGGGGTTAAAATTATACACTGTTCATGACTTTGTCAGTGGGCAAACTTACAAAATCAGCAAGGAATCAAATACTTATTTCCCACACTGTATGCACTGCACAGTCCCACTTCTCCTGCCCTGTTTTACTGGGTGTAATTCCCAACATCTACAGTATATTATACTGTATACATACACAGCACAGTACTTCTATTCTGTATACTGGGTGTAATTCTCAGTATCTGTAATATTCTGTATACATACACAGCATAGTACCACTTCTATCCTGTATACTGGGTGTAATTCTAGTATCTGTATATATTTAAACTGTACAGTACCACTTCTCCTGTCCTGTATATTGGGTGTAATTCTCAGTATTTGTAGTATTCTGTATATATAGTTCCAAAGTTTAGGGTCACTTAGAAATTTCCTTATTTTTGAAAGAAAAGCAGTTTTTTTCCAATGAAGCTAACATTAAATGATTCAGAAATACACTCTGTACATTTTAATGTAGTAAATGACTATTCTAGCTGCAAATGTCTGGTTTGTAATGCAATATCTTCATAGTTGTATAGAGGCCCATTTCCAACAACCATCACTCCAGTGTTCTTATGGTTCTTTGTGTTTGCTAACTGTATAAGAAGGCTAATGGATGGTTAGAATACCCTTGAAAACCCTTGTGCAAGTATGTTAGCACAGTTGAAAACAGTTTGGCTGATTAGAGAACCTATAAACCTGACCTTCCTTTGAGCTAGTTGAGAATCTGGAGCATTACATTTTTTGGCTCCATTAAACTCTCAAAATGGCCAGAAAAAAAGAACTTTCATGTGAAACTCGACAGTCTATTCTTGTTCTCTGAAGAAGGCTATTCCATGCGAGAAATTGCCAAGAAACTGAAGATTTCCTACAACGGTGTGTACTACTCCCTTCAGAGGAGAGCACAAACAGTCTCTAACCAGAGTAGAAAGAGAAGTGAGAGGCCCCGCTGCAAAACTGAGCAACACAGTTGCTAGGTCCTCAACTGGCAGTTTCATTAAATAGTACAAGCAAAACGCCAGTGTCAACGTCTACAGTGAAGAGGCGTGTTGTGAAATTGGATTTTGGGCTCCCCCGGTGGCCACTGGTGGAATTGAACTGGTGTGCATCATCCTCTCTGTTCACCTGTTTCCATCAGGATGTGGGAGTCGCTATTTAGCCTTGCTCCTCTGTCACTTCCATGCCGGTCAACATTGTAATCAGAAGCCTTTCTGTGCATGTTCCTGCTGCTAGACAACTCCCAGCTAAGTTGGACTTAGTCCTTGTTTGTTTTTGCATTTTGTTCCAGTTCACAGCTGTAGTTTCGTTTCTGTGTCTGGAAAGCTCTTGTGATCTGAAATTGCCACTCTGATGTTATGAGTTAATACTAGAGTCTTAAAGTAATTTCAGGATGGTATTTTCATAGGGTTTTCAGCTGACCATGAAAGTGCCCTTTCTGTCTTCCTGCTATCTAGTAAGCGGACCTCAATTTTGCTAAACCTATTTTCATACTACGTTTGTCATTTCATCTAAAATCACCGCCAATATTTGTGGGGGCCTCTGTCTGCCTTTCGGGGAAATTTCTCTAGAGGTGAGCCAGGACTATATTTTCCTCTGCCAGGATTAGTTAGTCCTCCGGCCGGCGCTGGGCGTCTAGGGATAAAACGCAGGCTACGCTACCCGGCTACTGTTAGTTGTGCGGCAGGTTTAGTTCATGGTCAGTTTAGTTTCCATCCTTCCAAGAGATAGTTCTTATGTTTGCTGGGCTATGTTCTCTTGCCATTGAGAACCATAACAGTTTGACCGGCCTAAAAGGGTTAAATTAATTGACAGAGAAAGGAGAGAAAAGAGAAGTCTGCTGAAGATTTTTTTTTTTTTTTTTCTCAGTTCTGAGTGTGCTTGTAATTGAATCTCTTGCAAGTCTGCCTATATTGCAGCCTTTCTCTCTCTCTCTCTCCTTCTAATCCTGGAATGGCTCTGTGTTCACCTGTTTAAAATGGATATTCAGAGTTTAGCTGCAGGTTTGAATAATCTCACCACGAAAGTTCAAAATTTACAAGATTTTGTTGTTCATGTTCCTATATCTGAACCTAGAATTCCTTTGCCTGAATTTTTCTCGGGGAATAGATCTTGCTTTCAAAATTTCAAAAATAATTGCAAGTTGTTTTTGTCCCTGAAATCTCGCTCTGCTGGAGATCCTGCTCAGCAGGTCAGGATTGTGATTTCTTTGCTCCGGGGCGACCCTCAGGATTGGGCTTTTGCATTGGCTCCAGGGGATCCTGCGTTGCTCAATGTGGATGCGTTTTTTCTGGCCTTGGGGTTGCTTTATGAGGAACCTCAGTTAGAACTTCAGGCGGAAAAGGCCTTGATGTCCCTATCTCAGGGGCAAGACGAAGCTGAAATATACTGCCAGAAATTCCGTAAATGGGCTGTGCTTACTCAGTGGAATGAGTGCGCCCTGGCGGCGAATTTCAGAGAGGGTCTCTCTGATGCCATTAAGGATGTTATGGTGGGGTTCCCTGTGCCTGCGGGTCTGAATGAGTCCATGACAATGGCTATCCAGATCGATAGGCGTCTGCGGGAGCGCAAACCTGTGCACCATTTGGCGGTGTCTACTGAGAAGACGCCAGTGAATATGCAATGTGATAGAATTCTGTCCAGAAGTGAACGGCAGAATTTTAGACGAAAAAATGGGTTGTGCTTCTATTGCGGTGATTCAACTCATGTTATATCAGCATGCTCTAAGCGTACTAAGAAGCTTGATAAGTCTGTTTCAATTGGCACTTTACAGTCTAAGTTTATTCTATCTGTGACCCTGATTTGTTCTTTATCATCTATTACCGCGGATGCCTATGTCGACTCTGGCGCCGCTTTGAGTCTTATGGATTGGTCCTTTGCCAAACGCTGTGGGTATGATTTGGAGCCTCTTAAAACTCCTATACCCCTGAAGGGGATTGACTCCACCCCATTGGCTAGCAATAAACCACAATGCTGGACACAAGTAACTATGCGGATTAATCCGGATCACCAGGAGATTATTCGCTTTCTTGTGCTGTATAACCTACATGATGTGTTGGTGCTTGGATTGCCATGGCTGCAATCTCATAACCCAGTCCTTGACTGGAAAGCTATGTCTGTGTTAAGCTGGGGATGTAAGGGGACGCATGGGGACGTACCTGTGGTTTCCATTTCATCATCTATTCCCTCTGAGATTCCTGAATTCTTGACTGAATATCGTGACGTTTTTGAAGAACCTAAGCTTGGTTCATTACCTCCGCACCGGGAGTGCGATTGTGCCATAGATTTGATTCCGGGTAGTAAATACCCTAAGGGTCGTTTATTTAATCTGTCTGTGCCTGAACATGCTGCTATGCGAGAATATATAAAGGAGTCCTTGGAAAAGGGACATATTCGTCCTTCGTCATCTCCCTTAGGAGCCGGTTTTTTCTTTGTGGCTAAGAAAGATGGCTCTTTGAGGCCGTGCATTGATTATCGGCTTTTGAATAAAATCACGGTTAAATATCAATATCCGTTGCCACTGCTGACTGATTTGTTTGCTCGCATAAAGGGGGCCAAGTGGTTCTCTAAGATAGATCTTCGTGGGGCGTATAATTTGGTGCGAATTAAGCAGGGGGATGAGTGGAAAACCGCATTTAATACGCCCGAGGGCCACTTTGAGTATTTGGTGATGCCTTTTGGTCTTTCAAATGCCCCTTCAGTCTTTCAGTCCTTTATGCATGACATTTTCCGTGATTATTTGGATAAATTTATGATTGTGTATCTGGATGATATTTTGATTTTTTCGGATGACTGGGACTCTCATGTCCAGCAGGTCAGGAGGGTTTTTCAGGTTTTGCGGTCTAATTCCTTGTGTGTGAAGGGTTCTAAGTGCGTTTTTGGGGTTCAAAAGATTTCCTTTTTGGGATATATTTTTTCCCCCTCTTCCATCGAGATGGATCCTGTCAAGGTTCAGGCTATTTGTGATTGGACGCAACCCTCTTCTCTTAAGAGTCTTCAGAAATTTTTGGGCTTTGCTAACTTTTATCGTCGATTTATTGCTGGTTTTTCTGATGTTGTTAAACCATTGACTGATTTGACTAAGAAGGGTGCTGATGTTGCTGATTGGTCCCCTGCTGCTGTGGAGGCCTTTCGGGAGCTTAAGCGCCGCTTTTCTTCCGCCCCTGTGTTGCGTCAGCCTGATGTTGCTCTTCCTTTTCAGGTTGAGGTCGACGCTTCTGAAATCGGAGCTGGGGCGGTTTTGTCGCAGAGAAGTTCTGATTGCTCCGTGATGAGACCTTGTGCTTTTTTCTCGCGTAAATTTTCGCCCGCCGAGCGGAATTATGATGTTGGGAATCGGGAGCTTTTGGCCATGAAGTGGGCTTTTGAGGAGTGGCGTCATTGGCTTGAGGGGGCTAGACATCAGGTGGTGGTATTGACTGACCACAAAAATCTAATTTATCTTGAGTCCGCCAGACGCCTGAATCCTAGACAGGCGCGCTGGTCGTTGTTTTTCTCTCGGTTTAATTTTGTGGTGTCCTACCTGCCGGGTTCTAAGAATGTTAAGGCGGATGCCCTTTCTAGGAGTTTTGAGCCTGACTCCCCTGGTAATTCTGAACCTACAGGTATCCTTAAGGATGGAGTGATATTGTCTGCCGTTTCTCCAGACCTGCGGCGGGCCTTGCAGGAGTTTCAGGCGGATAGACCTGATCGTTGCCCACCTGGTAGACTGTTTGTTCCTGATGATTGGACCAGTAAAGTCATTTCTGAGGTTCATTCTTCTGCGTTGGCAGGTCATCCTGGAATCTTTGGTACCAGGGATTTGGTGGCAAGGTCCTTCTGGTGGCCTTCCCTGTCTCGTGATGTGCGAGGCTTCGTGCAGTCTTGTGACGTTTGTGCTCAGGCCAAGCCTTGTTGTTCTCGGGCTAGTGGATTGTTGTTGCCCTTGCCTATCCCGAAGAGGCCCTGGACGCACATCTCGATGGATTTTATTTCGGATCTTCCTGTTTCTCAGAAGATGTCTGTCATCTGGGTGGTGTGTGATCGTTTCTCTAAGATGGTCCATTTGGTTCCCCTGCCTAAGTTGCCTTCTTCTTCCGAGTTGGTTCCTCTGTTTTTTCAAAATGTGGTCCGTTTGCATGGTATTCCGGAGAATATCGTTTCTGACAGAGGTACCCAATTCGTGTCTAGATTTTGGCGAGCATTCTGTGCTAGGATGGGCATAGATTTGTCTTTCTCGTCTGCTTTCCATCCTCAGACTAATGGCCAGACCGAGCGGACGAATCAGACCTTGGAGACATATTTGAGGTGTTTTGTGTCTGCAGATCAGGATGATTGGGTTGCTTTTTTGCCTTTAGCGGAGTTTGCCCTCAATAATCGGGCCAGCTCTGCCACCTTGGTGTCTCCCTTTTTCTGTAATTCGGGGTTTCATCCTCGATTTTCTTCTGGTCAGGTGGAATCTTCGGATTGTCCTGGAGTGGATGCTGTGGTGGAGAGGTTGCATCAGATTTGGGGGCAGGTAGTGGACAATTTGAAGTTGTCCCAGGAGAAGACTCAGCTTTTTGCCAACCGCCGGTGTCGGGTTGGTCCTCGGCTTTGTGTTGGGGACTTGGTGTGGTTGTCTTCTCGTTTTGTCCCTATGAGGGTTTCTTCTCCCAAGTTTAAGCCTCGGTTCATCGGCCCGTACAAGATATTGGAGATTCTTAACCCTGTGTCCTTCCGTTTGGACCTCCCTGCATCTTTTTCTATTCATAATGTTTTTCATCGGTCATTATTGCGCAGGTATGAGGTACCGGTTGTGCCTTCCGTTGAGCCTCCTGCTCCGGTGTTGGTTGAGGGCGAGTTGGAGTACGTTGTGGAAAAAATCTTGGACTCCCGTGTTTCCAGACGGAAACTCCAGTATCTGGTCAAATGGAAGGGATACGGTCAGGAGGATAATTCTTGGGTGACTGCCTCTGATGTTCATGCCTCCGATTTGGTCCGTGCCTTTCATAGGGCTCATCCTGATCGCCCTGGTGGTTCTGGTGAGGGTTCGGTGCCCCCTCCTTGAGGGGGGGGTACTGTTGTGAAATTGGATTTTGGGCTCCCCCGGTGGCCACTGGTGGAATTGAACTGGTGTGCATCATCCTCTCTGTTCACCTGTTTCCATCAGGATGTGGGAGTCGCTATTTAGCCTTGCTCCTCTGTCACTTCCATGCCGGTCAACATTGTAATCAGAAGCCTTTCTGTGCATGTTCCTGCTGCTAGACAACTCCCAGCTAAGTTGGACTTAGTCCTTGTTTGTTTTTGCATTTTGTTCCAGTTCACAGCTGTAGTTTCGTTTCTGTGTCTGGAAAGCTCTTGTGATCTGAAATTGCCACTCTGATGTTATGAGTTAATACTAGAGTCTTAAAGTAATTTCAGGATGGTATTTTGATAGGGTTTTCAGCTGACCATGAAAGTGCCCTTTCTGTCTTCCTGCTATCTAGTAAGCGGACCTCAATTTTGCTAAACCTATTTTCATACTACGTTTGTCATTTCATCTAAAATCACCGCCAATATTTGTGGGGGCCTCTGTCTGCCTTTCGGGGAAATTTCTCTAGAGGTGAGCCAGGACTATATTTTCCTCTGCCAGGATTAGTTAGTCCTCCGGCCGGCGCTGGGCGTCTAGGGATAAAACGCAGGCTACGCTACCCAGCTACTGTTAGTTGTGCGGCAGGTTTAGTTCATGGTCAGTTTAGTTTCCATCCTTCCAAGAGCTAGTTCTTATGTTTGCTGGGCTATGTTCTCTTGCCATTGAGAACCATAACAGAGGCGACTCCAGGATGCTGGCCTTCAGGGCTGAGTGGCAAAGAAAATGCCATATCTGAGACTGGCTAATAAAAGGAAAAGATTAAAATGGGCAACAGAACACAGATATTGGACAGAGGAAGATTGGAAAAAAGTGTTATGGACAGACGAATCCAAGTTTGAGGTGTTTGGATCACACAGAACATTTGTGAGACGTAGAACAACTGAAAAGATGCTGGAAGAGTGCCTGACGCCATCTGTCAAGCATGGTGGAGGTAATGTGATGGTCTGGGGTTGCTTTGGTGCTGGTAACTCATATGATTAATAAAAGTATGAGTTTTCAAGGACAACAAAAAATTGTCAGGGTGACCCTAAACTTTGGAACTATAGTGCACACAGCGCAGTACCACTTCTATCCTGTATACTGTGTGTAATGCTCAATATCTGTAATATTCCGTGTATATTCACAGCACAATACCACTTCTATCCTGTATACTGGATGTAATCCTCAGTATCTGTAATATCCTGTATATATATGTAAGGTTTTAGCAGGAAACGGGATGCAGTAACGCACGGGAGGCAGAGCAAGGGTTAACAGGTTTATTTACAGGGGAAACACTCCATGCAGGGAGGTAAAGGGTTAAACAGTGTAAGTGGCAAAACTGAAGTACGACAGTACAATTAACGACAATACGATAGCGAGGGTTCCAAGAAGTCCAAACACTGCAGCTACTGCTGCTTACTCTATAGCGCCGGCAACTGTGGGCGCAGTGTCCTTGCTAATGGGGTTCAGCACAACAATACCCCATGTCCTGGTGACAGTGGTTGGTCTCTGGTACCATCCACTGCCCCTAGTCCATATTTTGGGGTGGCTAGCTAATGGTGAGGGCCACAGTCCTGTATGAGCCCAGCATGGCTCTGCTAACATACGCTGGCAAGGTTAGATCACAAGCATCTGGGTCGATATTCACTAGCACAGTCGGGATGTAAATAACGGTCACACTCCCGGTCTCTTTCAGGTGGCACACGCACGATACTCACAATCCTGAAGCGACTGACACCTGGCTTTATGGCGGTCACCAGGCACACACTGCTTGTCTC
This sequence comes from Ranitomeya variabilis, assembly GCF_051348905.1. Classification (NCBI taxonomy): domain Eukaryota; kingdom Metazoa; phylum Chordata; class Amphibia; order Anura; family Dendrobatidae; genus Ranitomeya; species Ranitomeya variabilis. The sequence continues at coordinate 317,688,857 of NC_135235.1, forward strand.
TCTCTTTCTGGTCCCCGCTGTTGATGGCGGGTGACAGCGGTCGCAGGTCTGTGTGGCACTGGTGCTCCATGGACGGAGCACTCCTCTCTTTGGCTGCTGCAGCACCCAGCTTGGCTCTGCTCTGCTGGCACAGCTCGGCTCTACACAACTCTGCTCTGCATGGCTCTGATCTACAGGCGACGAGGGCTCCTTCTATATGGCCCATCGCCACACTGCTACCCTCTGGCGGGGGAAGCAGTCTGCGCGCTGCTCTCTGCTGGCGCCAGACTGCCCTGCTTTGTGCGCTTTTTCCTCTTATCCTTCCAATGCTGCGCGCCCTTTTCAGGTTCTCTCCACCCTCTTGGGACAGCAGGAAACTCTTGTCTCACTAGAGCTTCCCCCAGGCTGCATGGGAAGGTCACCTCCTCAAAGCTTGCCCCCGGGAACAGAGGATGCAGCCCTTTTAGTTCCGAACCCGGCATGCAGGTACCCGTGGTCCGGTCAACCTCCTTACATATACCCAGCACAGTACCACTTCTATCCTGTATACTGAGTGTAATTCTCAGTATCTGTATATATTTAAACTGCACAGTACCACTTCTCCTGTCCTGTATATTGGGTATAATCCTCAGTGTCAGTATTATTCTGTATATATGCACTGCACAGTCCCACTTTTCTTGTCCTGTATACTGGGTGTAATTCCCAGTTTCTGTATGATTCAGTATATATTTAAACTGCACACTACTACTTCTGACCTGTATAGTGGGTGTAATTCTCAGTGTCTGTATTATTCCGTATACTGTATATACACTGCACAGTACCACTTCTATCCTGTATACTAGGTGTATTTCTCATTACCTGCATATATTTAAAGGGAACCTATCACTCCCAAAATCGAAGATGAGCTAAGCCCACCAGCTTCAGGGGCTTATCTACAGCATTCTGTAATGTAGATAAGCCCCCCGATGTAGTCAGAAAGATGACAAAAAGAGGTTATATTATACTCACCCAGGGGCGTTCCTGCTGCGGTCCGGTCCGATGGGCGTCGCGGTCCGATCCAGGGCCACCCATCTTCTTACGATGACATCCTCTTCTTGTATTCACGCTGCGGCTCTGACGCAGGTGTACTTTGTCTGCCCTGTTGAGGGCAGAGCAAAGTACTGCAGTGCGCAGGCGCCTCATACTTTTCCGACCGCACATTTAGCGTTTCCCACTCCCACACTACCTCCTCATCCCACCCTCTCTCTGTTGGAGACCCTCAAGGCTCTGTCCTGGGGCCCCTACTCTTTTCCATCTATACCCTTGGCCTAGGACAGCTCATAAAGTCCCATGGCTTCCAGTACCACCTGTACACGGACGACACTCAGATCTACCTCTCTGACCCAGATGTCAACTCTCTGCTGTCCAGAATCCTGGAGTGTCTATCAGCCATATCCTCCTTCTACACCTCTCGCTTCCTAAAACTCAATGTGGACAAAACCGAACTCATCATCTTTTCTCTATCTCGCGTATCTCCTCTACCTGACCTGTTTATTATGGTAAATGGCATCACGCTCTCTCCCGCACCTGTAATCCGCTGCCTCGGAGAAACTCTTTACTCTGCCCTGTCCTTCAAACCACACGTCCAAACTCTTTCCACCTCCTGTCGCCTCCAACTCAAAAATATTTCCAAAATCCATCCCTTCCTCAGCCCTCAATCTACTAAAACTTTTGTGCATGTCCTCATCATCTCCCGCCTTGATTACTGCAACCCCCTCCTCTGTGGCCTCCCCGCTAACTCTCTTGCACCACTCCAGTCTGTCCTTAACTCTGCTGCCTGACTAATCCGCCTCTCCCCTCTACAAATCCCTCCACTGGCTCCCAATTCCCCAAGGAATCCAGTTAAAACTACTAACACTGATCTTCAAAGTCATCCACAACCTGTCCCCTCCCTATATCTCTTAACTAATCTCCCAATATCTTCCCTCACGTAATCTTCGATCCTCCCAAGACCTCCTACTCTCCTCCACACTTATTCGTTCCTCACACAACCACCTCCAAGATTTCTCCCGAATATCCCCCATCCTCTGGAATTCCACTCCTCAACACGTCCGATTATCCACCACCCTCGGATCCTTCAAACGGAACCTAAAGACCCATCTCTTCAGGAAAGCTTACAGTCTGAAATAACCATTCTGCCACCTTACCTCCACCCGAGCTGCCGCCTCACCACCACCAGAGCTGCTGCATCCCCGACCTTCTGTCTCTTCCCCATTATTCCGTAGAATGTAAATTTGTTTACTGTAAACGATATCTATAACTTTGTATGTAACCCCTTCTCATGTACAGCACCATGGAATTAATGGTGCTATATAAATGATAATAATATGTATTATGTAGTGTAGTGGTGTCCACGCTGTGCAGTGATGAGGCAGGGACATAGGAAAGTTCAAAGTAAATGTAGGAAATAGACCAGCCCCACTACCTTTCTGCAGTCCATTTAAAAAATAAAAGCCCACACCTGGTTTTCCTGAACAATTCCTTGGCCACATAATCTGACCTGGTTCAACATTCTTTTATTCTGCCTTGTGACCCACAGACATCCTACTGTGAACACAAGGCACTCCAACGGATCTAATACGCTTCTGAGCACATCCTGGAGGACACATAGCGACCCTCGCAAATGACACCAGTCACTGCCTCACAATATATACACTGCACAGTCCCACTTCTCTTGTCCTGTATACTGGGTGTAATTCCCAGTATCCGTATTGTTATGTATATATTTAAACTGCACAGTACTACTTCTCCTGTTCTGTATGCAGGGTGTAATTATCAGTATCTGTATTATTCTTATATATGCACTGCACAGTACCACTTCACCTGTCCTGTATATTGGGTGAAATTTTCAGAATCTGTATTATTCTGTATACATACACTGCACAGTACCACTTCACCTGTCCTGTATACTTACTGCACATGATTTGATCTCTCATGTAAGGTGCGTAGAAGATGAAGAACTTAATTTAATTTCTCCACCTTTGTCATTATCTATGTGAGAGGACATCAGAGTGCACTAGGATGACATCTGAGTACAGTCCGATGTTTCACACACACCCATAGACTTGTGTTGGTGCACTTGATCTGAATATCGGAGGCACTCACAGTGTGCTGCAATTGTTATCTCATGCCGAATCGGCATGAGAAAATAATCGTAGATCTGCACTGCCCCATAGTATTACATTGGTCCGAGCGCTATGCAATAAAACATCGGATAGCACTTGGCCGTGTTATACGGTGGTGTGAGCGAGCCCTTATTCTGTATACTGCACAGTGCTACTTCTCCTGTCCTGTACCCTGAGCACAATTCTCAGAATCAGTATTATTCTCCAGTCCTGTTGTCGGGGAGGCGGCATTGGACTTCAGGAGAGTCACTATTGGTGGGTTTATTGTTGTCTAATTCTGATGGGCAAATAAAAATAAATCTTGAAAAACCTGTTGAAATGGTTTATCCCAAGTTTAGAAGTCCCAATCTTCTAGATATGGGATAACTTTCCAATCGCTGGGACCTCCGATGAACCAGAGCTCTGAAGAGCCCCATGTAGCTGGAGCAGTGGTTGATCATATGCACATTCACACGTGACTCCTCAAATAACTAATTTAATAGACTGATGAGAGGCATGACTAAAGGTACCTTCACACTAAGCGACGCTGCAGCGATATCGACAATGATGCCGATCGCTGCAGCGTCGCTGTTTGGTCGCTGGAGAGCTGTCACACAGACAGCTCTCCATCGACCAACGATGCCAAAGTCCCCGGGTAACCAGGGTAAACATCGGGTTACTAAGCGCAGGGCCGCGCTTAGTAACCCGATGTTTACCCTGGTTACCAGTGTTAAATGTAAAAAAACAAACAGTACATACTTACATTCACGTCCCCCGGCGTCCGCTTCCCTGCACTGTGTGAGCGCCGGCCCTAACAGCAGAGCGGTGACGTCACTGCTGTGCTTTGCTTTCCGGCCGGCACTAACACACTCAGTGCAGGAAGCTCTGAGCAGCAGCGCGGACGCCGGGGGACGTGACAGACATCAGAGGGTGAGTATGTACTGGTTTTTTTTTTACTTTTACAATGGTAACCAGGGTAAATATCGGGTTACTAAGCGCGGCCCTGCGCTTAGTAACCCGATATTTACCCTGGTTACCATTGTAAAACATTGCTGGCATCGTTGCTTTTGCTGTCAAACATGACGATACACGCCGATCTGACGACCAAATAAAGTTCTGAACTTTCAGCAACGACCAGCGATATCACAGCAGGATCCAGATCGCTGCTGCGTGTCAAACACAACGATATCGCTATCCAGGACGCTGCAACGTCACGGATCGCTATCGTTATCGTTGTAAAGTCGTTTAGTGTGAAGGTACCTTAAGTAATGCAAAATTAATCGATCGTGGAATGCTGGGGGGGTCTTATGGTTTCTAGGCTGGTGGGATTTGTGTGCCAGGGCTGTTTTTTCCTGTCCTAATCAGGCTCTAGTCTTATCCCTGTATAAGTCTATAGCAGGACATGCACTCCAAGTGTTAACAATTTTCTTTGTTTTTCTTCTGCTGGACTAATTATATTATTATTATCATCATTTTGTGAAATGACAACTGGGAGCAGAATTTCCACAGAAGCTGCGTCTTCTACGATAAATACTCACTGATTCCACGAGCCTTTATTAGGTAGGGGTCAGTGAGTGAGCTGATGGTATAGAGCACATCACATAATGAATTATGCTATTACATGTAGAGAAGTATTAATATAAAACTGTTACTTTATGTTTAATTTCTTCTAAGACTTCTGCTACCTCTCAGGTGAGGGTCACATCGGTATGACATCTATATGTTAGATGCTTTTGTGAAACTTGAAATTTCACTTGTGTTTACCAAGAATAATCACTTTAGAACTTTTTCCACCTTTAATGTCACCCATAATCTGAGAAACAAACTGAAGTAATTTTGGAGGGGGAAACTCAAAATGACAAACTAAATATAATGTGATAGTGTGCATCTGAATATGTTGCTTTATCAGAAGCAATGACACAAGACACTAGAAATTGTTTCTTCTGTTGCTACCTTAAGAAATATGCTTCTTGACAATATGTGACTTGAATGATTTTCTTGTTCTTTTCTTTAATACTACACTGAAAATTTAATAAAATCCAACTATAAAAAAATAATGTGGTAGCGTGAATATCTCTTTATAAATTGAGAATGTTGTTGTGTTCAGAATCAGCCAGTCACATTTACACTCATGTTACATAGTAATCAGTACAACACTGCAATAATTTACAGTGATTCTGATTAACCCCTTATAAAGCTTAGCTGCACAAGTAGGATTTTCCTAAAATTTTTAGTTGCATTTCACAGCAAAAAGCCATGTTCCATAAACAGGTTACAACACAGCAAATGGATCTCATTGCTGAAAGTTATCAGTCATCAAAAGGGGAGAAAAAAAAATTGCCAAGCCATGAAATACAGTGTGAAGACTGTCATCAAGAAGTGGCTTAAATTTGGCACAACAGAGACATTACTAAAACTGGAAATCCTTCAATACTTGACATAAAGACAAGATGAAAATTGGTCCAGTAGGTTGCCAAGTGGCCTACAGAAACTTCAAAAGAGTTGCAGGAATTTATGGTAAATACTGGATGCGTACTGCATGTGACAACAATCTCCTGTATTCTTCATAAGTCTTACTTGTGAGTCACAGTGGCAAAAAGGAAGCCCTTTCTTACAAAGAAAAACATCCAAGCCTGGCTATGTTTTGGCATAACCTACATTAAGTCTACCAAAAGCATGTAGGAAAACATGTTATATGAGACAAAAGTTGAACTTTTTGGCCATAATTCCAAAAGGTATGTTTTGCTCTAAGCCAACACTGTACATCACAGAACATAGTACCCACAGTGAAGCATGGTGGAAGCAGCTATGAGCTTCTGGGCTGATTTGGAACTGGGGCTTTAGTGAGTTCAATTTATCAATTGAATTGTACATATTATGAGAGACATTACCAGTGGGAAAAGTTCTGAAATGATTCTTCTTAGTATGATTTGTTTTACATGACAAAAACCTGACATTTTAATAGGAATGTGTAGACTTTTTATATCCCCTGTATTAAGAGGTGCACACCTTTTAATAAATCTAACACATTGCTTACTGTATGTGCACCAAAATAATCACATAATCAAAATCGCACTATAAATTACACCACCGTCTGGCGTCAATAATGGTAAATTTGTTGGTGTTGTGGGTGGCTCCACCCCGTTTCATAAAACTCCACCCACATTTAAGAAATGTGCCATGAGCAGAGGAAGTAAGTTTAAAAAATTGTGAATTATGGCATACGTATCTCTGGCAAAAATTAAGAGACCACCACATCAAAACCCTGACATGGGCAGCCCAATCTCCAGACCTGAACCCCATTGAAAACCTCTGGCATGTAATCAACAGGATGATGGATAGTCACAAGCCATCAAGCAAAGAAGAACTGCTTAAATGTTTGCACCAAAAGCAGTGTGAAAAACTGGTGGGAACTATGCGAAGACGCATGAAAGCTGTGATAAAAAAAATCATGGTTATTCCACAAAATATTGATTTCTGAACAATTCTGAGTTAAAACATTAGTATTGTTGTTTCTAAATGATTACTAAATCAAATGATTACTAAATGAACTTGTTTTCTTTGCATTATTTGAGGTCTGAAAGCACTGGGTTGTTTTTAATTTGGACCATTTTTCTTTTTCAGAAAAAAATACAAAATGTATTGCTTGGAAATTTGGAGACATGTTGTCAGAAGTTTATAGAATAAATGAACAATTTACATTTTAGTCAAAAACATACCTATAAAGAGAAAAATCAGACAACCTGAACATTTTGCAGTGGTCTCTTAATTTTTGCCAAAGCTGTATGGTGTAACTTTTCGCTACCAGAAAGTGGCATAAATTAAAATAATAGAGACTCCGATTTACCATTACAACCTTTTTTATCTGGAGTAAAATTGGTTTTAATAGTGTTGTTTTAATTTGCGCATTATACAGTATTAAATTTGCTTCTTTATTTGTTTTTTATTCTCAACAATGTGAGTGTGGTTTTCCTTATCCAGATACTTTTGTTTCACCATTTGCAACTTTTCAAAATGATGCAAATTTTTCAATCAATTGTACTCTAATACTGTAGTGGAGTCCAAAATCTGTGTGTTTTTATTTTTTGCGCAGTTAAAGATTAACATGCACCATTTTAAATGATTGTGTAACTATTTGCTCTAAAAAGGCTAAAAAAAACTAAAAGAAAAAGATTATCTTTGATTTTGTGTAACGTTTATCAACTCTCATGCTCCATGAAGAAGAAATTGGTCTTCAATCATTTTTATTGTTTTTTTAAAGCTTTATATACATGGCTAAGGAGGGGGGGGAGGAAACATTTATTAGGGGAGGATGTAGAAGAGTTTGGTGCAAAAATCAGCAACAAATTACCTCACTTAAAAAAACATAAATAATTAGTTTAGGCTAGAAACGTAGATATATTGGGTTTATTGCTTACCTCATTTTTATATTTTTTTTCTTAGGTGTCAAATTCACAGTTTCTGAATCTAAGGTAATATACATCAATCTCTTCTTTGTGCGCAAAAAAATAGAGAATGTGGTATGCAACGATGCATCAGATAATACTAGAAATCTATCTACAGTATCTATCTATCTAATCTGTGGCCACTAGACATGAGTTGTGAGAGTCTCCTCTTAGTAATGAGCATCCATAACTCTTTTTTTGAATAGATGGCCTGCTGCAATGATACATATATGTTACGCCACAATGGTAAAGTTGTACAAGGTCGGCTAATCAAAAGAAGAGTTCCAGATGCGTCAGGTAAGAGGCTGTTCCCAGGACTCCCGTCAAGCGGGCACAGATTACTGGCATGGCCAACTGACCAGATGCTGGGAACCTTTATGCTCTAATTCTAGTAATGACCTAAAAATCTGAGGTCAAAGAGTCTTTGTTTATATTTGAGCCTCTTTTGCCAAGGCTGCAAGAGTAAACAGTAACCCAATCACCCTTCTCCCGATAACCCAAAAATAAATTTCTTCACATGTAGTAGGTCCAGGGCAGAAAGCAAAGTAGCCTCCCCGACTAACTTCCCTCTCCCCTCCTAGCATTTTTGAACAAGTTTTGATATTTCAGCCCACATAATACCCCTACATAGGGCCAAAATAGCACTGCCAAGATATTTAAAATTCAAATCATCAACCTTCAAAAATCTATTAATACTACATCTGACTCCCTCTGTGGCTCACGTCCTCAAAGGGCTCCTAGGAAATGGAAGCCTAGTTTGCCACCACTTAAAGTCAGCCACTGGCCACATGCATGGTAACTGTGCATGAATGTTCTTTTTAGTCAGCTTCTATGACTGTATCAATGGTATATATTTCATTCATCTGCTGCATTTATCCATTTTAAAGTCTTCACCCTCACTTCTATCTTTGCAAGCCTGCATTAATTATAGATATTTCGAATAATCTTACTGAGTTTGTTCCCTGATGCTGTAAGGTCATCGCACTTGCTCAAAAAGTTTATGATCCTTGTTGGTCTGTAAGTTTATTTGTTTGTTTGTCTCTGCACTTTATTGCTTCTGTTGTCTTAAGTTAGTTAACTGATTGTTAACGTGTTAAATTAGTGATAGATCTAAGCATAAACTTCCCTGTATATTAAGGCTGCGTGCACACATTCCGGATTTTTCACGTTTTTTTCGTGTTTTTTCGCTATAAAAACGCAATAAAACCGAGAAAAAAATGCATCCATTAAGCATTCTATTCATAGAATGCAATCCGCAATTTTTGTGCACATGTTGAATCGCGGTAATAAATGCAGCATGTTAATTTATTTTGGGGATTTTTTGCGGATTTCCCGCTAGTTAATGCATTGGGACGCTCCAGAAAGAAACGCGAAAAAGCCGCACAAAAAACGCATGCGGATTTCCTGCAGAAAAAGTCCACTTTTGTTCAGGAAATTTCTGCAAAGAATCCTGACGTGTGCACATAGCCTAGGACACAGCCAAGGGAAGATGATTGTGCAGTTTGTATCCAAGTGCCATATTTTTCAAAGTGCCAGGGCAGTTAAACATTGAGTTGCAGGATACTCCGGTCACATGGGAGTGCACAGGACACAGATGAAAGGATTAAAAGTATGCCATGCAAGACAATCAAAGAAACTTGTTTCCAGCTCATTTGCATTGCAAAATGATGCATTCACTGGTTGCATTTGTATCATTTACAGTGGGGGAATTAAGTATTTGATCCCTTGCTGATTTTGTACGTTTGCCCACTGACAAAGACATGAACAGTCTATAATTTTAAGAGTAAAGGTACCTTCACACTAAACGACTTTGCAGCGATAACGATAGCGATCCGTGACGTTGCAGCGTCCTGGATAGCGATATCGTTGTGTTTGACACACAGCAGCGATCTGGATCCTGCTGTGATATCGCTGGTCGTTGATTAAAGTTCAGAACTTTATTTGGTCGTCAGATCGGCGTGTATCGTCGTGTTTGACAGCAAAAGCAACGATGCCAGCAATGTTTTACAATGGTAATCAGGGTAAATATCGGGTTACTAAGCGCAGGGCCGCGCTTAGTAACCCGATATTTACCCTGGTTACCATTGTAAAAGTAAAAAAAAAACACTACATACTCACCCTCTGATGTCTGTCACGTCCCCCGGCGTCCGCGCTGCTGTTCAGAGCTTCCTGCACTGAATGAGTCAGTGCCGGCCGGAAAGCAAAGAACAATGGTGACGTCACCGCTGTGCTCTGTACTGCCGGCGCTTACACAGTGCAGGGAAGCGGACGCCGGGGGACGCGAATGTAAGTATGTAGTGTTTGTTTTTTTACATTTACACTGGTAACCAGGGTAAACATCGGGTTACTAAGCGCGGCCCTGCGTTTAGCAACCCGATGTTTACCCTGGTTACCCGGGGACTTCGGGATCGTTGGTCGCTGGAGAGCTGTCTGTGTGACAGCTCTCCAGCGACCAAACAGTGACGCTGCAGCGATCGGCATCGTTGTCGATATTGCTGCAGCGTCGTTTAGTGTGAAGGTACCTTAAGTTAATTTTAACATTGAGAGATAGAATACCAAAAATAAAATCCAGAAAATCACATTGTATAAATTGTATAAATTTATTTCCATTTTGCGGTGAGAAATAAGTGTTTGATCCCTCTGGCAAACAAGACTTAATACTTGGTGACAAAACCTTGTTGGCAAGCACAGCAGTCAGACATTTTTTGTAGTTGATGATGAGGTTTGCGCACATGTCAGGAGGAAGTTTGGTCCACTCCTCTTTGCAGATCATCTCTAAATCATTAAGATTTTGAGGCTGTCGCTTGGCAACTCGGAGCTTCAACTCCCTCCATAAGTTTTCTGTGGGATTAAGGTCTGGAGACTGGCTAGGCCATTCCATGACCTTAATGTGCTTCTTTTTGAGCTACTGTTTTGTTGCCTTGGCTGTGTGTTTTGGGTCATTTTCTTGCTGAAAGACCCAGCCACGACCCATTATTAATGTCCTGGCAGAGGAAAGGAAGTTGTCACTCAGGATTTTGTGGTACATGGCTCCGACCATACGGACGCCGTACTTTACTGTTCGGGTTCGCCCATCTCTATCCTAGATCTCTCTGTAACATTCAACACAGTGGATCACCAGCTCACCCTAACTATTCTCAGTTTTCTCCTGGTTCTCCTCTTACCTCTCTGAAAGCTCCTTCACTGTGTCAAAATTTTACTGGTTCCTCTTACTCTCCTCTTCCCCTTACTGTCAGGGTTCCTCAAGGATCAGTCCTATGCCCCTCCTTTTCTCTTTATATACTGCCCCTGTTGGACAAACCATCAGTAGATTCAGCTTTCAGTACCATCTCTCTGCTGATGAACCCAAATTATACACATCGGCTCCTGACATCACCCCTGCATTACTAGAAAATACCAGTGATCTTTTTTCTGCTGTCTCAAACATTATGTCTTCCATCTATCGAAAACTGAATGTGTCAAAAACTGAACTAGTTGTTTTTCCTCCCTCCACTAACCTACCTATGCCCGATATTGCCATTTCCATGTGTGGGTCTACCATTACTCCCCAGCAACATGCCTACTGTGTAGGGGTCATATTTGATTCACATTTTTCAATCACCCCCTACATCCAATCAATTACTCGCTCATGTCACCTACACCTTAAAAACATTTCTAGAATTCAACCTTTTCTTACCTTTGACTCTGCAAAAACTCTTACTGTTGCTCTTATTCATTCTCGTCTGGACAATTGCAACTCTCTACTAATTGGTCTGCCTCTTACTCTCTCTTACTCTCTCCCTCTCACTTCTACAATTAATCCTAAATACTGTAGCCAGGATCATATTCCTTTCCAACTGCTTCAACAATGCCACTACCTCGTGCTAGTCATTCACTGGTTGGCTATCCGCTACACAGTCCAATATAAACGTGCCCTTCCTTCTGCTAATGACTTAAAACTAAAGGTACTGTCACACTAAGTGACTTTGCAGCGAGAACGACGACGATCCGTGACGTTGCAGCATCCTGGATAGCGATCTCGTTGTGTTTGACATGCAGCAGCGATCTGGATCCCGCTGTGATATCGCTGGTCAGAGCTAGAAGTCCAGAACTTTATTTCGTCGCTGATCACCCGCTGTCATCGCTGGATCGGTGTGTGTGACACCGATCCAGCGATGTGTTCACTTGTAACCAGGGTAAATATCGGGTTACTAAGCGCAGGGCCGCGCTTAGTAACCCGATATTTACCCTGGTTACCATTGTAAAAGTAAAAAAAAAACACTACATACTCACCTTCTGATGTCTGTCACGTCCCCCGCCGGCGGCTTCCCTGCACTGAATGTGTCAGCGCCGGCCGGCCATAAAGCAGAGCACAGCGGTGACGTCACCGCTGCTGCCGGCGCTGACACATTCAGTCAGTGCAGGAAGCTCTTGGCAGCAGCGCGTAACCCTGTGGACGCCGGGGGACGTGACAGACATCAGAAGGTGAGTATGTAGTGGGTTTTTTTACTTTTACAATGGTAACCAGGGTAAATATTGGGTTACTAAGTGCAGCCCTGCGCCTAGTAACCCGATGTTTACCCTGGTTACCCGGGTGCTGCAGGGGGACTTCGGCATCGTTGAAGACAGTTTCAACGATGCCGAAGTCGTTCCCCTGATCGTTGGTCGCTGGAGAGAGCTGTCTGTGTGACAGCTCCCCAGCGACCACACAACGACTTACCAACGATCGCATCGCTGGTCGTGATCGTTGGTAAGTCGTTTAGTGTAACAGTACCCTAACATCCTCAATAATCTGAACCTCGCACTCTTATCTCCATGACTTCTCAAGTGCTGCACCAGTTCTTTGGAATGCACAACCCAGGACAATTCAATTAATTGCCAATAGTCACCTTTTTAAGTGTGGCCTAAAAACGCTCGTCCTTAAACTGGCCTTCACCTCACCTCACTTATCTAACTATCCTCATTTAGCCCATACAAAATTCTCTTCAAAATCATGACCCTCATAGCCTCTTTTCACACCCTCCATGCACTTAATAGCCTTCTGTGTCCATACTTGTATACATTCTGGCTGGTGAACAGTTCTTGCAACATTGTGTGACTACCGTATTAATTATATTGGTGGCTGGAATGTACAATACAAGTACTTTTTACCATTTACCTCTCATATCTCCCCTATTTCCTCATAGATTGTAAGTTTGCATGCAGGGCCCTCACTACTTTTGGTGTCTGTTGAGTTATGCGTTATTCTGTAATGTTTTTAATATTTGTACAAGTCCAATCTAAAATGTAAAGTGCTATAGAAATAAATTATTATTATTATTATTATGACTCTGTTTCAGATGCTATTGATTGACCTACAACATCAGAACTACACATCACTGGAAAACTTTTTGCTTCTTACATTTTCTGACGGTGTGTTCTTTGTCACCTTTTTATTTTTTGTCATTTATTGCACAATCCTGATTGGAAATCTCTGCATTTTCACCATCATTAGACTTGAGAGCCATCTTCACACTCCCATGTACTTTTTCCTAAGTAACCTCTCCTTGCTGGACATTTTCTATTCTTCGTCCACACTTCCATTGGTGTTATTTAACTGTGTAACTGGCAACAGAAAAATTTCCTTTCGAAAATGTATCTTTCAGTTATATTTATTTGTATCACTCGGAGGGGCAGAGTGTATATTGCTGGCCATAATGGCGTATGACCGTTTTGTTGCAATATGCAACCCGTTCCATTATCCAGTGGTGATGAGTGGTAAGCATTGCGCTAGTCTCGCTGCAGCATCATGGTTAAGTGGGTTCCTCAATTCTATTCTTCACACAGTCATGACCGCCAACCTCTCGTTTTGTAAATCACAACAGATCATTAACCATTTCTACTGCGATGTACCTCCACTCATACAGGCGTCCTGTAATCCCACCAAAACCAGTAAAATCTTGCTGTACATTGTCAGTGTATTTTTAGGTTTTACCCCGTTTCTCTACATTGTCATCTCTTACATACACATCATCTCCACCATAATGAAGATAAAGTCTTCTGAAGGACGATGGAAGGCATTTTCAACCTGTTCGTCCCACCTTATTGTGGTGACCATGTTCTATGGGACAGCTAACTTCAACTATATAGGACCTTCAGGATACTCCTTTGAGGTGGAGCATTTGGCCTCTTTCTTATACAGCCTTTTGACTCCTCTTGTAAATCCAATTATCTACTGCTTTAGGAACAAAGAAGTGAAGGGGGCATTGCAGAAACATCTCAGGCGTTGTTACTTTAAGATATATAGATAATTGATTTTGCATTGACATATTCTCATGGATTATTTATTAACTTGTCACTTACCGGCACCCATGTTGAGGGAAACCGCTATAAAATCTAATAAAAGTATGCCCCTGAATACATTGTGCTTAGTTTTATATGTTTACAGTGGGTACGGAAAGTATTCAGACCCCTTTAAATTTTTCACTCTTTGTTTCATCGCAGCCATTTGGTAAATTCAAAAAAGTTCATTTTTTTTTCATTAATGTGCACTCTGCACCCCATCTTGACTGAAAAAAAGAGAAATGTAGTAATTTTTGCAAATGTATTAAAAAAGAAAAACTGAAATATCACATGGTCATAAGTATTCAGACCCTTTGCTCAGTAGAAGCCCCCTTTCGAGCTAGTACAGCCACAAGTCTTGGGAATGATGCAACAAGTTTTTCACACCTGGATTTGGGGATCCCCTGCCATTCTTCCTTGCAGATCCTCTCCAGTTCCATCAGGTTGGATGGTGAATGTTGGTGAATAGCCATTTTCCAGTCTCTCCAGAGATGCTCAATTGGGTTTAGGTCAGGTCTCTGGCTGGGCCAGTCAAGAATGGTCACAGAGCTATTGTGAAACCACTACTTTGTTATTTTAGCTGTGTTCTTAGGGTCATTGTCTTCTTGGAAGGTGAACCGTCGGCCAAGTCTGAGGTCCAGAGCACTCTGGAACAGGTTTTCATCCAGGATATCTCTGTACTTGGCCGCATTCATGTTTCCTTCAATGGCAACAAGTCATCCTGTCTCTGCAGCTGAAAAACACCCCCATAGCATGATGCTGCCACCACCATGTTTCACTGTTGGGTTTGTATGGGGCAGGTGATGAGCAGTGCCTGGTTTTCTCTACATATAACGTTTGGAATTATCACCAAAAAGTTCTGTCTTCGTCTCATCAGACCAGAGAATCTTATTTCTCATAGACTGGGGGTCCTTTATGTTTTCTTAGCAAACTCTATGCGGGCTTTCATATGTCTTGCACTGAGGAGAGGCTTCCGTCGGGCAACTCTACCATAAAGGCCCGACTGGTGGAGGGATGCAGTGATAGTTGACTTTGTGGAACTTTCTCCCATCTCCCTACTGCATCTCTGGAGCTCAGCCACAGTGATCTTGTGGTTCTTCTTTACCTCTGTCACCAATGCTCTTCTCCCACGATTGCTGAGTTTGGCTGGTCGGCCAGATCTAGGAAGACTTCGGGTGGTCCCAAACTTCTTCCATTTAAGAATTATGGAGGCCACCGTGCTCTTAGGATCTTGAGCACTGCAGAATTTCTGTTGCATCCTTGGCCAGATCTGTGCCTTGCCACAATTCTGTCTCTGAGCTCCTCGGCCAGTTCCTTTGACCTCATGATTCTCAATTGGTCTGACATGCACTGTGAGCTAAGAGATCTTATATAGACAGGCGTGTGCCTTTCCAAATCAAGTCCTACCAGTTTAACCCCTTCATGACCTTGGGATTTTCCATTTTTCCGTGTTCGTTTTTCGCTCCCCTCCTTCCCAGAGCCATAACTTTTTTATTTTTCCGTCAATTTGGCCATGTGAGGGCTTATTTTTTGCGGGACCAGTTGTAAGTTTGAAAGACATCATTGGTTTTACCATATCGTGTACTAGAAAATGGGAAAACAAATCCAAGTGCGGTGAAATTGCAAAAAAAGTGCAGTCCCACACTTGTTTTTTGTTTGGCTTTGTTGCTAGGTTCACTAAATGCTGAAACTGACCTGCCATTATGATTCTCCAGTTCAGTACGAGTTCGTAGACATCTAACATGACTAGGTTATTTTTATGGAAGTGGTGAAAAAAAATTCCAAACTTTGCTAAAAAAAAAAAAGAAAATTGCGCCATTTTCCGATACTCGTAGCGTCTCCATTTTTCATGATCTGGGGTCGGTTGAGGGCTTATTTTTTGCATGCCGAGCTGGTGTTTTTAATGATACAATTTCAGTGCAGATACGTTCATATGATCGCCCGTTATTGCATTTTAATGCAATGTCGCGGCGACTAAAATAACGTAATTCTGGCGTTTCGATTTTTTTTTCTCGCTACGCCGTTTAGCGATCAGGGTAATGCTTTTTTTTTAATTGATAGATCGGGCGATTCTGAACGTGGTGATACCAAATATGTGTAGGTTCGATTTTTTTTTTTATTGATTTATTTTGATTGGGGCGAAAGGGGGGTGATTTAAACTTTTATATTTTTTTTATTTTTTTCACATTTTTTTTACTTTTTTTTTTACTTTTGCCATGCTTCAATAGCCTCCATGGGAGGCTAGAAGCTGGCACTACACGATCGGCTCTGCTACAGAGCAGCGATCATTAGATCGCTGCTATGCAGCAGAAATCCAGGTGTGCTGTGAGCGCCAACCACAGGGTGGCGCTCACAGCTACCGGCGATCAGTAACCATAGAGGTCTCAAAGATCATGTAACGGGGTCGGCAATGCGCTCATTTCCGGCCGCCCCCGGCCGGAAGCGGCAGTTAAATGCCGCTGTCTGCGTTTGACAGCGGCATTTAACTAGTTAGTAGCGGCGGGTGAATCACGATTTCACCCGCCACTATTACGGGCACATGTCAGCTGTTCAAAACAGCTGACATGTCCTGGCTTTGATGCGGGCTCACCGCCAGAGCCTGCATCAAAGCGGGGCTTCTGACCTCGGACGTACTATCCCGTCCGAGGTCAGAAAGGGGTTAATTAAACACAGCTGGACTCCAATGAAGGAGTAGAACCATCTCAAGGAGGATCACAAGTAAATGGACAGCATGTAACTTAAATATGAGTGTCTGAGCATGTGATATTTCTGTTTTTCTTTTTTATTAAATTTGAGAAAAATTCTACATTTCCGTTTTTTTTTTTTAGTCAAGATAGGGTGTAGAGTGTACATTATTAATGTGAAAAAATTAACTTTTTTGAATTTACCAAATGGCTACAATGAAACAAATAGTGAAAAATTTAAATGGGTCTGAATACTTTTCGCACCCACTGTATATATAACACCTGACTCCCCTGCCTTAAGACACACACCTGAAAAAAGCATTAAGAAAAATGGCGTAGGGGTTGGGGACGTGTGGCTGCTGTTTGGGTCCTTTTATGTACTCCGTCATTTCAGATTATGTATTTTCCCCTTTCAATTGGATATATGTGACTCCTCGGGCATTTTAGGAAGCAACACTATATACCATATATACTCGAGTATAAGCCGAGATTTTCAGCCCAAATTTTTGGGCTGAAAGTGCCCCTCTCGGCTTATACTCGAGTCATGATCGGTGGTGGGGTCGGCGGGTGAGGACTGTCATATACTCACCTAGTTCCGGCGTTCCTGTCGCTCCCCCTGCCCGTCCCACTGTCTCCGGGTGCCGCAGCCTCTTCCCCTGAGCGGTCACGTGGGACCGCTCATTAGAGAAATGAATAGGCTGCTCCACCTCCCATAGGGGCGGAGCCGCCTATTCATTTCTCTAATGAAGCGGTGCCGGTGACCGCTGACAGAGGAAGAGCTGCGGCACCGAAGACCAGCTGTCCGGGGGAAGGAGCGGGACGCCGGGAGCAGGTAAGTATTACATATTCACCTGTCCTCGTTCCACACGCCGGGCGCCGCGCCATCTTCCCGGCGTCTCTCTGCACTGACTGTGCTGGTCAGAGGGCGCGATGACGCATATAGTGTGCGCGCCGCCCTCTGCCTGATCAGTCAGTGCGGAGAGACGCCAGGACCGGACGCTGGGGAGCTGCAAGCAAGAGAGGTGAGTATGTGTTTTTTTTTTTATTGCAGCAGCAGCAGCACAGATTTATGTGAAGCATCTATGGGGCAACGGTGCAGAGCACTATATGGCACAGCTATCTATGGGGCAACGGTGCAGAGCACTATATGGCACAGCTATGGGGCAACGGTGCAGAGCACTATATGGCACAGCTATGGGGCAACAGTGCAGAGCACTATATGGCACAGCTATCTATGGGGCAACGGTGCAGAGCACTATATGGCACAGCTATGGGGCAACGGTGCAGAGCACTATATGGCACAGCTATGGGGCAACGGTGCAGAGCATTATATGGCACAGCTATGGGGCAATGGTGCAGAGCATTATATGGCACAGCTATGAGGCAACGGTGCAGAGCACTATATGGCACAGCTATGGGGCAACGGTGCAGAGCACTATATGGCACAGCTATGAGGCAACGGTGAAGAGCACTATATGGCAAAGCTATGGGGCAACGGTGCAGAGCACTATATGGCACAGCTATGGGGCAACGGTGCAGAGCACTATATGGCACAGCTATGGGGCAACGGTGCAGAGCACTGTATGGCACAGCTATGGGGCAACGGTGCAGAGCACTATATGGCACAGCTATGGGGCAACGGTGCAGAGCACTATATGGCACAGCTATGGAGCAACGGTGCAGAGCACTATATGGCACAGCTATGAGGCAACGGTGCAGAGCACTATATGGCAAAGCTATGGGGCAACGGTGCAGAGCACTATATGGCACAGCTATGGGGCAACGGTGCAGAGCACTATATGGCACAGCTATGGGGCAACGGTGCAGAGCACTATATGGCACAGCTATGGGGCAACGGTGCAGAGCACTATATGGCACAGCTATGGGGCAACGGTGCAGAGCACTATATGGCACAGCTATGGGGCAACGGTGCAGAACACTATATGGCACAGCTATGGGGCAATGGTGCAGAGCATTATATATATGGCACAGCTATGGGGCAACGGTGCAGAGCACTATATGGCACAGCTATGGGGCAACGGTGCAGAGCACTATATGGCACAGCTATGGGGCAACGGTGCAGAGCACTATATGGCACAGCTATGGGGCAACGGTGCAGAGCACTATATGGCACAGCTATGGGGCAACGGTGCAGAGCACTATATGGCACAGCTATGGGGCAACGGTGCAGAGCACTATATGGCACAGCTATGGGGCAACGGTGCAGAGCACTATATGGCACAGCTATGGGGCAACGGTGCAGAGCACTATATGGCACAGCTATGAGGCAACGGTGCAGAGCACTATATGGCAAAGCTATGGGGCAACGGTGCAGAGCACTATATGGCACAGCTATGGGGCAACGGTGCAGAGCACTATATGGCACAGCTATGGGGCAACGGTGCAGAGCACTATATGGCACAGCTATGGGGCAACGGTGCAGAGCACTATATGGCACAGCTATGGGGCAATGGTGCAGAGCATTATATATATGGCACAGCTATGGGGCAACGGTGCAGAGCACTATATGGCACAGCTATGGGGCAACGGTGCAGAGCACTATATGGCACAGCTATGGGGCAACAGTGCAGAGCACTATATGGCACAGCTATGGGGCAACGGTGCAGAGCACTATATGGCACAGCTATGGGGCAACGGTGCAGAGCACTATATGGCAAAGCTATGGGGCAACGGTGCAGAGCACTATATGGCACAGCTATGGGGCAACGGTGCAGAGCACTATATGGCACAGCTATGGGGCAACGGTGCAGAGCACTATATGGCACAGCTATGGGGCAATGGTGCAGAGCACTATATGGCACAGCTATGGGGCAACGGTGCAGAGCACTATATGGCACAGCTATGGGGCAACGGTGCAGAGCACTATATGGCACAGCTATGGGGCAACGGTGCAGAGCACTATATGGCACAGCTATGAGGCAACGGTGCAGAGCACTATATGGCACAGCTATGGGGCAACGGTGCAGAGCACTATATGGCACAGCTATGAGGCAACGGTGCAGAGCACTATATGGCACAGCTATGGGGCAACGGTGCAGAGCACTATATGGCACAGCTATGGGGCAACGGTGCAGAGCACTATATGGCACAGCTATGAGGCAACTGTGCAGAGCACTATATGGCACAGCTATGGGGCAACGGTGCAGAGCACTATATGGCACAGCTATGGGGCAATGGTGCAGAGCACTATATGGCACAGCTATGGGGCAATGGTGCAGAGCATTATATATATGGCACAGCTATCTATGGGGCAACGGTGCAGAGCATTGTATATATGGCACAGCTTTATGTGGAGTATCTATGGGGCCATAATGAACGGTGCAGAGCATTCTATATGGCACAGCTTTATGTGGAGCATCTATGGGGCCATAATGAACGGTGCAGAGCATTATATATGGCACAGCTTTATGTGGAGCATCTATGGGGCCATAATGAATGGTATGGAGTATCTATTTCTAATTTTGAAATTCACCGGTACCTGCTGCATTTTCCACCCTAGGCTTATACTCGAGTCAATAAGTTTTCCCAGTTTTTTGTGGCTAAATTAGGGGGGTCGGCTTATACTCGGGTCGGCTTATACTCAAGTATATACGGTAAGTTAACTTGCTGTGATCCATGGTTTTAGGATTTGATTTTCTTATTGCACTGAACACTTTAATCTTGTTGAAACTCCGAGCACAGCTTAAAAATTATCTTTATGCTATGAAATATTAATTGCATCAACCTCTCGTACATCAGAATGTATTCCTAAAGGACCCTATTAGCTGACCCAGCCTTCTTTTGCATCTCCCCTCTATGGAGGTTTATTCCCACCCTGTATTTGTTTATTTTATTATTCTGTGTCATTTTAAATATATTTCAATAAACTATTGATTTTTTTTACATATTGCTGGAATCACTCTGTATCTCTAGACAACAATTATTCAAGTGGTCAAAGATAGTTTATTTGCTTATGGTGTTTAGAGTGTCTAACATTTTCCTTCTTTTTGGACATTTGTTTGAATCATTGTTTTTAAACCAGTATTGGTACTTTTGGTAGTGTGGACAGGTGCCAAGTCATGTTGGAGAATGAAATTTCCATCTCCAAACAGCTTGTCAGCAGAGGGAAGCATGAAATGCTCTAAAATTTCCTGGTAGACAGCTGCGCTGACTTTGGTCTTGATAAAACACAGTGGACCTACACCAGCAGATGATATGGCTCCCCAAACCATCACTGATTGTGGAAAGTTCACACTGGACCTCAAGCAGCTTGGATTGTGGCCTCTCCACTCTTCCTCCAGACTCTGGGATCTTGATTTCCAAATGAAATGCTAAATTTACTATCCTTGTGGAGTGTGTCAATGACTGCCTTCTGGATATCTGTCAAGTCAGCAGTCTTCCCCATGATTGTGGAGACCAACTGAACAGACTAATGGACCTTTTTAAACACTTAGGAAGCCTTTGCAGGTGTTTTTTGTTAATTATTCTAATTTACTGAGATAATGACCAGGGTTTTCATTGACTGTAAGCCATAATTATCAACATTAACAGAAATAAACACTTGAAATAGATCACTCTGTGTGTACATAATGACTTTATATAATATATTAGTTTCACTTTTTGTTTTGAAGAACTGAAATAAATTAACTTTTTGATGATATTCTAATTTTGTGAGAAGCACCTGTATATAAAAAAGTTATAGAACCTTTCACATGGTTTATCCTGTGATGTCCTAGGCTGTGTTTGTTGGATCATGAGTTAAACACACAGAGGCATTTATTACCTGGAGATTCATTAATAAGATGATCTGTTTTGGTAACAAGTTTATAATAATTTATCCTGGGACTGACATCAGCTCAGTTGTTAAGGAGACTACTGGGATTCATTACCAGGCTCCACAGAGAATAGGACTTTGGAACGTGAATCTGTGTGTTCATCCAAACTGTAATGAAATTGATAAAGTCAGTGTAACACTATTAATCTCTGGAATCATCTCCCCCCACATACGAAATATCATAATGCATCGCGATCCCGGTCTAGCGCCTCCCATCTTCATGCGATGACGTCCTCTTCTTGTCTTCCTGCCGTGGCTCCGGCACAGGCGTACTTTGACTGACCTGTTGAGGGCAGAGCAAAGTACTGCAGTGCGCAGGCGCCTTGCCTCTCTAACCTTTCCCGGGGTCATGACGCCCATCGGACCAGACCGCAGCAGGACCGCCCCCTGTTTTTCTTACCTTTCAGGTTACATCGGGGGTTTATCTACAGCATTATAGAATGCTGTAGATAAGCCCCTGGTGCCGGTGGCCTTATCTCATATACGATTTTTGAGGGGAACATACTCCCTTTAAACTTGTACTATAGAAAAAACACCTAAAAAAAGCTTGAAAAAAGAAGTACAAAATGTTGCAAAAAAGAACATTTTGAACTGAGTTTTTATTGCTAAGAGAGCAGGTTTTGGAGGCAGAAAAAAACACACCAAAAACACTGAATGTGAATGTAGCGTACACTGAATGTGAATGTAGCGTGACTGTCACGGGGGTACTGGGTAGACTAAGGCTGGTTACCCGGGCCCCTGCGATTTCCCTTAGGCTAGGGAAACCCTGTCTGTCCCTTTCCCAGAAGTTACACTAAAGGTGTGCATGTCTGGGCCGCCAGGCCTGACCCTGTCTCCTGTTTCAGCCCTAAGCTGAGACCAGCACCCGCCACCCAGTGAAGAGTCCACACACCAATCCCCACAGAAAGCACAGACAGGGAAAACTGAAAAATGCACCATGCCGCAGACATACAGGAATACACTATAATGTGCACAGGGCAAAACAAATACAAATATAGGAAGGAGGAATATGACAAAGGATAATACACCACCAGATACAATATTCCTCCAACAAGACCACCACTCCAGACTGGAATCACTAGGCACAAAGCACAAGCTATAATCGGCGACGCCCAAAGTCCAGCGCGACTATTTAAAGGCCGTGGGCGTGACCCAGCCTCCAACCTGATTACCAGCTAGATTAACCCCGAGCAAGCTGGATAAAATCTAGCCGACGCCACTGAGCGTGTAGTGGATGTAAGTGGAATTACTGCTGCCTGTTGGACGCCCTAGTGTGAACAGCGTCCAACATGACAGTACCCCGCCTTCTACAAGGGACCCCAGGGCCCTCACGACTTATAGGACCCGGCTTGTCCGGATGGCGGCGGTGAAACATACTGACCAGCCGGTCCGCATGTATGTCCGAGGCAGGTACCCAGGACCTCTCTTCCGGCCCATAACCATGCCAGTGTACCAGGAACTGTAATGTGCGGCGCACTACACGAGAGTCAACCACCTTGGAGACTTCAAACTCCAAATTGCCATCCACCAAAACTGGAGGTGGCATAGGCGTCGTGTCCACAGAACCCACCACCTTTTTTAATAAAGATCTGTGGAACACGTTGTGTATTTTATATACCATAGGGAGCGCCAAATGGTAGGCTACCGGGTTAATGATGGCGGCAACCCTAAATGGACCAATAAACCTTGGACCCAATTTCAAGGATGGAATCTTGAGTTTTATGTTTTTTGTGGACAACCACACCCAGTCACCCACACTCAGGTCCGGACCTGTCACACGTTTACTGTCAGCCACTCATTTGTACCTTGCACCTACGCTTAGCAAGCACTGTTTCACTCTCCTCCAAACGGATGACAGTTGTGCTCCTAACTGGTCCTCCTCCGGGACGCCAGTAGAGCCCCCCTGATGCAGAGTACAAAACTGAGGATGGAGCCCGTAAACACAAAAGAACGGGGACTCCCCAGACGATTCCTGATGGTGATTATTTATAGCAAACTCAGCCAAAGGAAGGAACGTCGTCCACTCCTCCTGATTGTCAGAAACAAAACAGCGTAAGTACTGCTCCAAATTCTGGTTCATACGCTTGGTCTGACCATTTGACTGAGGATGAAACGCAGAAGAATGCGACAACTTGATCCCCAGCCATGAGCAAAAAGCTTTCCAAAAATTTGCCACAAACTGAGTACCCCTATCAGACACGATGTCAGATGGGACCCCGTCAAGTCTGACCACCTCCTGCACAAAAACCTGAGCCAGAGTCTTAGCGTTAGGCAACGAAGGCAAAGAAACAAAGTGCGACATCTTTGAGAACCGATCAACAACCACCAGAATGACCATGTTCCCAGCAGAGGAGGGCAAATCTGTGATAAAATCCATGGAAATCTCCGCCCATTGCCTACTGGGTACCCCGAGAGGATGTAGTGTGCCAGCAGGACGAGAGAGGGACGTCTTAGCCCTAGCGCACGTGGTACATGCTGATACGTATGAGATCACGTCCTGTCAGATTTTGGGCCACCAAAACCGACGTGACACCAACTCCAAGGTACCCCTAACCCCTGGATGGCCAGCCAGGACAGCATAATGATGCTCACCCAACACCTTTAGGCGAAGATGGAGTGGTACAAACGATTTGTTAATGGGAAGCTCTCGTGGTACCTCCACCT
Organism: Ranitomeya variabilis; assembly: GCF_051348905.1. Lineage (NCBI taxonomy): Eukaryota > Metazoa > Chordata > Amphibia > Anura > Dendrobatidae > Ranitomeya > Ranitomeya variabilis. The sequence continues at coordinate 317,712,906 of NC_135235.1, forward strand.
GAGCCTCGGCAATCTCAGCCTCAACCTCGGTCGTGAGCGCCGAGACCACTACACCTTTTTGGAGGATGGGTACCGGATCTTCCCGAGGTTCTCCCCCCAGAAAACACCTGGACAAAGCATCCGCCTTAGTGTTCTTAGACCCAGGTAGGTACGTAACAAAAAAGTTGAACCGCGTGAAAAACAATGCCCAGCGAGCCTGCCTGGGGGACAGACGCTTGGCTGACTCCAAATACAGCAGATTTTTATAGTCGGTGATAACTGTAACCTGATGGACCGACCCCTCCAAAAAGTGTCGCCATTCCTCAAAAGCCAACTTGATAGCCAACAACTCCCTGTTGCCAATATCGTAATTACGTTCAGCAGATGACAACTTCTTGGAAAAGTAGGCGCAAGGATGCAACTCGCCCAAGGATGAGCCTTGTGACAGCACCGCCCCCACTCCAACCTCAGACGCATCGACTTCCACGGTAAATGGTTTTGATACGTCCGGTTGCACCAGAATGGGGGCCGAAGAAAAACTGTTCTTCAGAAATTCAAATGCGCGCATAGCAGCCTGAGGCCAGGCAGAGAAATTGGTACCCTTTTTCATCATGTCAGTAATCGGTTTAGCAATGGTAGAAAAATCTTTGATAAACTTTCTATAATAGTTGGAAAACCCAAGGAACCGCTGGAGTGCTTTTAGGTTATCAGGCCGTTCCCAATGCAGCACCGCTTGCACCTTAGCGGTGTCCATTTTAAACCCTGAAGCAGACACAATATAACCCAAGAAAGGCAACTCCTGAACACATTTCTCAAGTTTTGCATAGAGCTTATTTTCCCTGAGAAGCTGTAACACCTGCCTCACATGCTCTAAATGAAAATCACGGTCGCATGAATAAATGAGAATGTCATCTAGGTACACAATAACGAATTTCCCCAGAACATGCGAGAATACATAATTTATGAAATGTTGAAAAACTGCAGGCGCGTTTGTCAACCCAAATGGCATCACCAAATTTTCAAAATGACCCTCAGGAGTATTAAAAGCCGTCTCCCACTCATCACCTTGACGGACTCTTATGAGGCTGTAAGCCCCCCTGAGGTCAAGCTTGGAAAACCACTTAGCACCAGCCACCTGGTTGAACAAATCAGGTATCAGTGGCATAGGGTATGGATCACGAACCGTAATCTGGTTTAACTCCCTGAAATCCAGACACGGGCGTAGTCTTCTTTCTTTTTAATGAAGAAGAACCCCGCTGCCACTGGCGAGGACGAAGGCCTGATGTGCCCTTTGCTCAGACTCTCAGCAATGTAGTCTTTTAACGCTTGCCTCTCAGGACCAGAGATGTTGAACATCCTAGCTTTCGGCAAATTAGCCTCTGGTTTAAACCTAATAGTACAGTCATAGGGGGGATGTGGTGGCAATTCTGAGCAACCCTTCTCTGAGAACACATCCGCGAAATCAAGCAGTGACTCAGGCTTGCTTGGAGTCACAGCGGACACACATGTGGCCAGGCACTTCTCCTGGCAAAATCCGCTCCACTGAATTATGTCCTGAGTTTTCCAGTCAATAACCGGGTTGTGCATAGATAACCATGGAAAACCCAGAACCATTTGTGCAGGAAGATTACTGAGCACCCTACATGTAACCTGCTCAGAATGTAGGACCCCAATGTGAAGTTTAACCTCAGCCACAAACTCAGTAATCTCCCCCTGTGGATGAGGGGTAGCATTGATGGTGACCACCCGGATAGGATGAGGCAATTTTTTGACCGTGAACCCGGCTGTGCGCGCAAACCCCTCATCAATGAGATTAGTGGCCGAACCACTATCCACAAAAACAGTGATTGGCAGCTCTCTGCCAGCGACCATAACTCTGGCAGGGAGCCTACATTGAGAGACCACCATGGAGGATATGCATAAGCTCAGATTGGCCTCCTCCACTCCCTCTGAGCTTAGTAGTTTTCCGCCGTTGCGCTTTTTTTTTAAAACAGAGGACAAGCATTTACATAATGCCCCTTTTTACCACAGCAAAAACAGAGCCCCTGCTTCCTGAGCGAGGGGGCTTGATGACGTGACACCCCTGCGATTTGCATAGACTCCGTGGGCTCATCTGCAGCCACCTCACCTGCACCTACAACCTCCCCCATAGGTGGCGTCTCTAGCGCCCCCTGACGCAAACAGCGATCAATGCGGACAACAAGACTCATGGCAGACTCCAGAGAAGCAGGAGTCTCATACATCAGAAGGGCTTGTTTAACCCTTCTCGAAACCCCACATAAAAACTGACTCCGCAGCGCCGGGTCATTCCATTGTGTGTCCACCGCCCAGCGGCGAAATTCAGAGCAGTAATCCTCCGCCATTCGCTCCCACTGCCAGAGAGCACATATTTTAGATTCTGCTAGATCTGTCAGGATCATCATAAATGAGTCCAAGAGCAGAGAAAAACCTCTCTACTGAGTTAAATGCAGCTGAATCAGAAGGTAATGAAAACGCCCATGCTTGGGGGTCTCCGTTCAGTAATGACAAAACCAAGCCCACACGCTGAGCCTCATTACCTGAGGAAAGCGGGCGCATATGAAAATACAATTTGCAAGCTTCACAGAAAACAACAAATTTACTGCGTTCCCCAGCAAACCTCTCAGGTAAAGGGATTTTTGGCTCTGCAACTCTACCTGCAGTTTCCACTTGCACATTAGATACCACAAGACCCTGTTGCTGAACTGCCCCCTTCAATTCAGTGACCTGTAAGAACAGCACCCTCAACTGGCGGTTTATGGAAGTCATGGGATCCATGACGTACAAAAAAATATATATTATTTTTTTTTCTTTTGGGCCGATTATAATGTCACATGGGGTACTCGGTAGACTAAGGCTGGTTACCCGGGCCCCTGCGATTTCCCTTAGGCTAGGGAAACCCTGTCTGTCCCTTTCCCAGAAGTTACACTAAAGGTGTCCATGTCTGGGCCGCCAGGCCTGACCCTGTCTCCTGTTTCAGCCCTAAGCTGAGACCACCACCCGCCACCCAGTGAAGAGTCCACACACCAATCCCCACAGAAAGCACAGACAAGGAAAAGTGAAAAATGCACCATGCCGCAGACATACAGGAATACACTATAATGTGCACAGGGCAAAACAAATACAAATATAGGAAGGAGGAATATGACAAAGGATAATACACCACCAGATACGATATTCCTCCAACAAGACCACCACTCCAGACTGAAATCACTAGGCACAAAGCACAAGCTATAATCGGCGACGCCCAAAGTCCAGCGTGACTATTTAAAGGCCGTGGGCGTGACCCAGCCTCCAACCTGATTACCAGCTAGATTAACCCCGAGCAAGCTGGATAAAATCTAGCCGACGCCACTGAGCGTGTAGTGGACGTAAGTGGAATTACTGCTGTCTGTCGGACGCCCTTGTGTGAACAGCGTCCGACATGACAGTGACGCCCCGATGCACTACATGAAAGAGTCGGTCTTTGCTGGATATTGGTGTTAGTGCTGTGGGGACGTTGCACCTGTGCAGGCTGCCTGTAGTCAGTGGTGTTGGCCGGACAGGACCATAGGTTTCATAGTTTAATAAAGGAGACTCCCGTTCTAAAACACAATCTTTACTGAAAGGTAACTTGATAAGGGTTATGAACAAGGGGTTAGCAGGTACAATTTTTTATGGACGTTTCCTTTGCAGTACAAAGCATTTTTATACAGACAGTATCCTTCCACTGTAGTCAACTCCAGGGCTAGTGAGGCACACTGTTTTGCTCTATTTCGTCACAACCTAGCTTGTCGCCACAGTCATGATCAGCAAGTCTCTCTACTTGCTCACCAGTTCCGCATCCTATTTCTTTCACTACTGGCACCCTGGATCTACTGCTCTGAACCCCACTATTCCCACAAACTCAATTATGTTTAGGTCCATTATCTTTGGTGTTTTACAAGCTCAGGGTTTCTCATGACTTGTCGTCCTATCCAAGGAACACTTTTCTGTAAGCTCAATCTGACTCATCGGTTGCTTCAGGATCTCACTATTCCTTTGTCCCTTAGTTCCTTTTCCTGTAGTTCACTCAATGTGGCAGCACCGCTCACATAAAACTTCCTACTTGTATTTGAACTTGTGCCTTTCTAACTATCTACAGCTAGCAGTCACTTGCCCTAACGCTAAACACCTCCCACTATGAGCTGGTCCCAAACATTAACTCTATCTTACCCTAATGTCATTACCTAAATACTGTCAACTATCTAATCCTACCTATCTTATGTCCTAAGCCCTAAACTATGTCTTACCCTACACTTATCATATACTGTACATTACCAACATTTACTTATAAACTTAACATATTACACTTCACATGACTCAATATATACAAAGACACAAGATATAACACACAATACACATGACGCCATTGGTATCTTCAGGGATAGGAATGCGACAGTACAGTCTACCACCCTTACTTTCCTTCCCTCTTTAATGATGGTTGTCGTCGACCATTTGGACGCATGGTAAAAACCACTACACTATGCGACACACACAAAACTTATTAACTAACAATTTGAGTTAACGCTAAGACTTCCTCCTGTATGCTACTTCAAAATTTAATACACATGACGCAATTGGTTTCTTCAGCAGTAGAAATGCAACAGTCTGGTCCACCACCCTTACATGGACATAGCCTTTTAGTAGCAATTAAGGCACCCATGTGCTTCATCTATACTTCATATGAATTGCGACAACTTGTAAGCCACGCACAGTTTTCCAAGGCTATCATTGTCCATTCCGCTCCCTAGACATGCGTATCCCACCTAATGCTTTAAGGCTCAGTCCTGCACTGGATTTACCCTCTACCAGCTTAGTGCACATCTCCTTCTCTGTGAACTGAATGGAAACAGACAACTTTTGTCACAATTTATTATTCTTGTAACTCCCATACACGATGCAGTAAAAATGTTGTCACACGTTAGTGATTTTCCAACCATAAATACTTTAATCATCTCCATTACTTGTAAAGCCCGGTAAATGCCTCAGCAATAGGTGTGCATAGGGCTGGACTAGCCATCTGGCAATTCTGGCAAATGCCAAAATTTCCTGTCTGGTCGTGGGCCACCATTTCTGCTACGCTGTTAACAGTATCAAGACGCTGATACTGTTAACAGTTGTAACGTAGACAAAGCCGCTGGCTCAATCACTTACCCCAGTAGATCATGGACTTCCTTCCTGTATGCAGCCTGCCAGAGGCTGGCATCAAGCTGGGGACATTGTTGATACGATGTCGACACTGCATCGCACCATCAGCATCCACTGCCAAAATAGATAGAAGAGGAGACAGAGGCTGTGGAGGAAGAGGAGTCTGGATTAAAGGAGCATAAGGATTATTTTTTATTTTGGGGGGCTGTGAGGGACCATCATACTATATAGGGTGCTATGGGTTGGATCATCATAGTACATAAGAGGCTGTGAGGTGGACCATGATACTACATAGGGGATTGTTGCAATGATCATCATACTATATGTGGGATTGTTGGGGGGACCATCTAAACTATATAGGGGGCTGTCAGGTGGCCCATCATACTATATAGGGGGTTGTGAGGTGGATTGTCATACTACAGTGGGTACAGAAAGTATTCAGACCCTTTTAAATATTTCACTCTTTGTTTCATTGCAGCCATTTGGTAAATTCAAAAAAGTTCATTTTTTTCTCATTTATGTACACTCTGCACCCTATCTTGACTGAAAAGAAAGCAAAAATGTAGAACTTTTTGCAAATTCATTAAAAAAGAATAACTGAAATATCACATGGTCATAAGCATTCAGACCCTTTGCTCTGACACACATATTTCAGTCACATGCTGCCAATTTCCTTGTGATCCTCCTTGAGATGGTTCTACTCCTTGATTGGAGTCCAGCTGTGTTTAAAGGGCCACTGTCACCCCCTCCAGCTGTTATAAACTAAAAGAGCCACCTTGTGCATCAGTAATGCTGCAGTCTAACAAGGTGGCTCTTTTAGTTTTTGTTTCTGTTATTCCCACAATAAATGTATTTATAATGTTGCTGAAATACCTCTCTTTGTACTTGGAGGCGGGTCTGAAGCCTCCTCTTAGAAGCGCCCAACTGCCGTCAGTCATCTCTTGTATTGATTTTCGCCGCCCCCTCAGCGCTGTTATTGTGTGAAATCTGGCGCCTGCGCTCTGCTCTTCTGCCTTGCGCAGGCGCATAGAGAATTTGCCGTCCTTGCGCTCGTGCCGGGTTCCGTTCTGCGACTGTGCGGGCAGTGCGGCCAGCCTGTTACTGAATCCCCGCCCCGCACTGTGTTATGCATTATGCACAGTGTGGGGCTGGGATTCGTGGGCATGCGCCTGCACAAGGCAGAAGAGCAGAGCGCAGGCACCGGATTTCACACAATAACAGCGCTGAGGGGGCGGCGAAAATCAACACAAGAGATGAATGACGGCAGTTTGGCGCTTCTAAGAGGAGGCTTCAGACCCGCCTCCAGGTACAAAGAGAGGTATTTCAGCAAAATTATAAATACATTTATTGTGGGAATAACAGAAACAAAAACTAAAAGAGCCACCTTGTTAGACTGCAGCATTACTGATGCACAAGGTGGCTCTTTTAGTTTATAACGGCTGGAGGGGGTGACAGTGGCCCTTTAATTAAACTGATAAGACTTGATTTGGAAAGGCACACATCTGTCTGTCTAAAGGTATCGTTACACTAAACGATTTACCAACAATCACGACCAGCGATACGACCTGGCCGTGATCGTTGGTAAGTCGTTGTGTGGTCGCTGGAGAGCTGTCACACAGACAGCTCTCCAGTGACCAACGATGCCGAAGTCCCCGGGTAACCAGGGTAAACATCGGGTTACTAAGCGCAGGGCCGCGCTTAGTAACCCGATGTTTACCCTGGTTACCATTGTAAATGTAAAAAAAAAAAAAACAGTACATACTTACATTCCGATGTCTGTCACGTCCCTCGCCGTCAGCTTCCCGCACTGACTGTGTCAGTGCCGGCCGTAAAGCACAGCACAGCGGTGATGTCACCGCTGTGCTCTGCTTTTACTTTACGGCCGGCGCTCACAGTCAGTGCGGGAAGCTGACGGCGGGGGACGTGACAGACACCGGAATGTAAGTATGTACTGTTTTGGTTTTTTTACATTTACAATGGTAACCAGGGTAAACATCGGGTTACTAAGCGCGGCCCTGCACTTAGTAACCCGATGTTTACCCTGGTTACAAGCGAACACATCGCTGGATCGGTGTCACACACTCCGATCCAGCGATGACAACGGGTGATCCAGCGACGAAATAAAGTCCTGGACTTCTAGCTCCGACCAGCGATGTCACAGCCGAATCCTGATCGCTGCTGCGTGTCAAACACAACGAGATCGCTATCCAGGACGCTGCAACGTCACGGATCGCTGTCGTTCTCGTTGGAAAGTTGCTCAGTGTGATGGTACCTTAAGACCTCACAGCTCACAGTGTATGTCAGACCAAATGAGAATCATGAAGTCAAAGGAACTGGCCAAGGAACTCAGAGACAGAATTGTGGCAAGGCACAGATCTGACCAAAGGTACAAAAGAATTTATGCAGTGCTCAATGTTCCTAAGAGCACAGTGGCCTCCATAATCCTTAAATGGAGAAGTTTGGGACCACCAGAAGTCTTCCTAGACCTGGCCATCCAGCCAAATTGAGCAATCGTGGGAGAAGAGCCTTGGTGAGAGAGGTAAAGAAGAACCACAAGATCACTGTGGCTAAGCTCCAGAGTTGCAGTAGGGAGATGGGAGAAAGTTTCCCAAAGTCAATTATCACTGCAGCCCTCTACCCGTCGAGCCTTTGTGGCAGAGTGGCCAGATGGAAGCCTTTCCTCAGTGCAAGACATATGAAAGCCTGCATAGAGTTTGCTAAATAACACATAAAGGACTCCCAGACTATGAGAAATAAGATGCCCAATACAATCCCAAAAGTGAAACATGGTGGTGGCAGCATCATGCTATGGGGGTGTTTTTCAGCTGCAGGGACAGGACGACTGGTTGTCATTGAAGGAAACATTCATGTGGCCAAGTACAGAGATTATCCTGGATGAAAACCTGTTCCAAAGAGCTCTGGACCTCAGACTTGGCTGAAGGTTCACCTTCCAACAAGTCAATGACCCTAATGCACACAGCTAAAATAACAAAGGAGTGGCTTCAGATCAACTCTGTGACCATTCTTGACTGGCCCAGCCAGAGCCCTGACCTAAATCCAATTGAGCATCTCTGAAGAGACCTAAAAATGGCTGTTCACCAACATTCACCATCCAACCTGACGAAACTGGAGATGATCTGCAAGGAAGAATGGCAGAGGATCCCTAAATCCAGGTGTGAAAAATTTGTTACATCATTCCTGTTAAAATCTGTTTAGTTTGTTACTATTTGCCATTTTCTTGTGGAGTTCTGGCTGCTGGTCTTTTTCCTCTGGTGCTGGGTTTGTCTTGGGTCAGGTGTTTGTTTCACTCTTTATTAACCAGCACCTGCCTCCCAGTCCTTGCTGGATAACAGTGTTAATCTGCTTGAGCTCTAGCTTGATGCTTTGCTTAGTGTTCTGTGTGTGTTATTTGTGCAGTACTGGTACCTCTGGTTCTGCTAGCCTTAGTTTCTGTTTTCTATTGGTTTCTGCAGCCTTCTCTGTGTTTTCTACTAGAAGGTGACCCATTTTTGTACCCAGAACTTAGTTCTTTTAGGGTACCCCTTCCCCTTATCTATAGGTCTTTGCTTGAGATTAACCTAGGATCGTCTGTGGGTCTATTCGCAAGGAATGGGTCGCCCATTCCATCGTAGGGTTTCAGCCTAGTCATAGTGCAGGGTCAGTTTTTCCCCTTCTACCTTAGTCCTGTGTTGCAGATCCATAACGGTTTGTCCAGCCAGAAAGAAGTGTAAAAAAAAAAAAAAAAAACCTCCCGGATTTCTGCAACATGAACAGCATTCAAGATCTTCTTCATCGTCTGCAAGGGTTAACGTTGGAAGTTGCCAGCTTACAGCAGTATGGGAGTAATTGCCCTGGAATCCGCTCTGAAGAACCTAAGGTATGTTAGCCTGAATGTTTTTCTGGTAAACAGCAGGAATTTTTTTATTTTAAAAATGCATGTTTACTTTATTTTCGGCTTAGACCCAGGTCTTCAGGGGCTGAATTGCAGTGTGTGGGGATTATCATGTTGTTATTGCGAGGTGAGTCCTAAGTTTGGGCATTTTCATTGCGTCCGGATGACCATTATTTGATGTCTGTAGAAGCGTTTTTTTTTGCTATGTGGGTGTTTTATGATGATCCTGATCGGGTCACTACAGCCGAGGCAGAACTCAGGCGACTGAAACAGGGTTCTGGAGATGCAGATGATGACCCAGTTCAGATGATGGTCTGCAGAGGTCAGCTGGAATGATGGAATGATCCAGCACTCAAGAGTCAGTTTTTAGCAAAAGAAAAAAGGAATATAGTCAGCTTACCGGTCTTGGACGAAATCCCCAGACCTGCCAACGCCCAGCACGGTTCAGGGTGAGCGCCCACAGCAAATGAAGACAAAAAGAGAAATGATCCAGCTGGAGGTGGAGGCAGTTCAAACTTTGTGAGACTTTATTAGACAACTAAACCGATAGATAGTTCTTCAAAATGAAAAATCTTTACATAGCAAACACCTGGCACACCAGTGAGGAGGATCAACGCGTTTCAACTATGAAGTCTTACTCATGATCATGAGCAAGACTTCATAGTCTCCAGCTGGATCATTTCTCTTTTTGTCTTCAGTTTTTAGCAGGTTTGAATGACAGGGTTAAAGATTTGCTCATTGCATATCCTGCACCTGCTACGCTTGAGGCTGCTATGCAATTAGCTATCCTGGTGGATAGAAGATTAAAAAGTAGGCAGAATGAGGAGAAGGTTTCAATTTTGCTGGAGAGACCAGTTGACTGTGGGGAACCGATGCAACTTGGGGCGATGTCCTCTCGTTCCCAGGAAAGGCAGAGAAGATTCTCAGAGGGGCTATGTCTTTATTGTGGTAAGGCTGACCATTTTATTAAGCAATGTGAAGGACGCATAGACAAGGAAAAGAGAAAAAAAAAAGTAAATCAGAAAAACCCTCCCTTTCTCATTGCATTTTTACGGTCGGCAGGAGTTTCTTTTTCTGGTAGTTCTACCTGTCGTGGTCATTCAATTTATTTTCAAGTGATGGTGGACTGTGGTTCTGCGCTTAATTTGATTGATCAACAATTTCTAGACAAGTATAAGATTGATTCTTTACCTTTATCATGCCCTTTCCTGTAGTGGCGATTGATAACACTCCTCTAGAGCATGGGGGCGTTTCTCAAAAGGTCACCGGGTTTCCACTCACTGTGAATATGGAACACTATGAATCTTTAGCTTTGTTTGTACTTGATACATTGCCTTTTCCAGTTGTCCTGGGGTTACCCTGGTTAAAAATGCGCAATCCTGTACTGGACTGGTCGTCAAGTACGATAAGATCCTGGGGTCAGGAATGTTATGGGAAATGTTGTGATGTACACATTGCTGCTGTTGTGAAAAAAGAGCTACCTGAAGCTATTCAAGAATTCTGGAAAGTCTTTTCAGAAGTGGAGTCACAAGCTCTCCCACCTCATAGACATTACGATTGCACTATTGAGTTCGTCCCAGGTGCTACTCTCCCTAAGAGTCATTTATTTAATCTGACGATTCCCGAGAGGGAGGCCTCAAAGGAATACCTGCAGACTAGTCTTGCTGCAGGTCATACAAGACCCTCTAAGTCCCCTGTGGCATTGGGGTTCTTTTTTGTCAAAAAAAAAGATGGGGGTCTTAGACCATGTCTGAATTTCGGGGAGATTAATAAGATCACTGTGCGCAATCCTTACCCCTTGCCGCTAATTCCAGATTTGTTTAACCAATTAGTTGGAGCCAAGTGGTTCTCTAAGATCGATCTCCGTGGGCAGGGCCGTATTTGCCACTAGGCACTGGAGGGCATGTGCCTAGGGCGCTGGCCTACAGGGGGCGCCATTAAGAAGGAGAAGAACTTTTGCTGCTGTATACTGGTGAGAGGAGGCTGGTGACAGGAGGCTGCTCGTGTATACTGGTGAGAGGAGGCTGCTGCTGTATACTCGTGAGAGGAGGCTTTTGATGGGAGGCTGCTGGTGTATACTGGTGAGAGGAGGCTGCTGCTGTATACTCGTGAAAGGAGGCTGGTGACGGGAGGCTGCTGGTGTATACTGGTGAGACAAGGCTGCTGCTGCATACTGGTGAGAGGAGACAGGGGAGAGGAGGCTGCTGGTGTATACTGGTGAGAGGAGGCTGCTGCCGTATACTGGTGAGAGGAGGCTGGTGATGGGAGGCTGCTGGTGTATACTGGTGAAAGGAGACTGCTGTATACTGGGGAGAGGAGGCTGGTGACAGGAGGCTGCTGGTGTTTACTGGTGAGGAGGCTGGTGATGGGAGGCTGCTGGTGTATACTGGTGAGAGGAGGCTGTGCTGTATACTGGTGAGAAGAGGCTGCTGGTGTATACTGGTGAGGAGGCTGTGCTGTATACTGGTGAGAGGAGGCTGGTGACGGGAGGCTGCTGGTGTATACTGGTGAGAGGAGGCTGCTGCTGTATACTGGTGAGAGGAGGTTGGTGACGGGAGGCTGCTGTGTATACTGGTGAGAGGAGGCTGCTGCTGTATACTAGTGAGAGGAGGCTGGTGACGGGAGGCTGCTGGTGTGTACTGGTGAGAGGAGGCTGGTGATGGGAGGCTGCTGGTGTGTACTGGTGAGAGGAGGCTGCTGCTGTATACTGGTGAGAGGAGACTGGTGAGAGGAAGCTGCTGGTGTATACTGGTGAAAGGAGGCTGCTGCATACTGGGAGAGGAGGCTGGTGACGGGAGGCTGCTGGTGTATACTGGTGAGAGGAGGCTGTGCTGTATATTGGTGAGAGGAGGCTTGTGACGGGAGGCTGCTGGTGTATACTGGTGAGGGGAGGCTGCTGCTGTATACTGGTGAGAGGAGGCTGGTGAGAGGAGGCTGCTGGTGTATACTGGTGAAAGGAGCCTGATGAATACTGGGGAGAGGAGGCTGCTGGTGTATATGCGGCGCGCCCCCACACCGCCGCAGGGCCGAGGGGAACCCGGAGCCGGGCCTCTAGGTCTCAGTCCTGGGGTTGTCACGGTGGCTAGACCCGGTCCGTGGCCCTGTCCGTCAGTGGGGGACGTCCGGTGAAATAAGTGGTGCTAATGGTGGTGTAGCGGTGCAGTTGTGGGGTGCAGGTCGCGGTAAATAACGAGGACACCAGGTTGCAGTCTCTTTACCTCTTTACTGGAGATCTCTGAGTCCTCAGTCCAGAATACGGTTCACCAGGCTGCGCAAGTCCGGCCGGTCCAATGGCACTTCCAGAGTTCTCCTCTCAGGTGGAGATCTGTGCCTTCCTTCTAGCGCTATGTGTTGTAGTCCTTCCCTGCTGTGCTCACGGAAAGTGACCCCACAACGGTTGTGTCTGTTTCTTAAGTTCCCTCACAACTCGATTTGATGTTCCTCTGTAATCCACCCCTTCCCTGTATTCAGGTTGGAATGGCACCCGTTTGTCAGGTAGGCCTGGAGTTCTTCCGGGACCCTAGAGACGCCCCTCTCCCGCAATTGCCCCCCAAGACTTCATAGGTGATATGTGGTAGACAGCCCGCCTGAGACCGACTGTCCTGCCGCTGTTTGGAGTATGGCTTGAAGCTGTATTCTAATCCACTCCCTCGGCGTTCCGGCCACCGGTATTGCGCCTCAGCAGGGTGCTGCCTCTTTCAACAAAACCCCTGCTGGTATTCTCCTTCTGCTTGATCTCGTTTCTCACTCAGCACAATCTGCCTCGCTTCTAGTCCTTTCTTGGGCACCGCCGCTAAGCTGAGCAGGCACGGTCCCGTTACGTTCTCTCAATGCCAAGCCTCTGCCAGGATCCCACCCCTGGCAGAGACCCTACAGTCTCTCCCTTCACAACACCCTCTGCCACAGGGTGTTGCTCTGTTCAATCCCGTCAGCGTTCTCTCCTCACTTCCTGCCTGACCCCCAGTTTACCCACTATGGTGGGGAGTGGCCTAATGAATAGCACCCTTAGCTCCCCCCGGAGGCCCTGCTGTGAAACATATTGGTGTCTGTGATACCTGATTGGAGGAACTCCTTCAGTGCCATCGAACGTACCATGGCTCCCCTTAGTGGCAGAGCCACAGTACTGCAACGACCAGAACTCTGGGGCGCTGCACTCCCCCCTGGTTAAACACAGTACTCCGGGACTGGGAAGAAAAACAACAATACAGATTAGTAAACAGACATACAATTTTGTTGAGTGCAAAACAATAAGTATACTTGAACAGGCTTCCCTTTATGGGAGGTGAGGACACTTTTAACGTTACAAACATAGTCAACATTATAAATTACAGGCTATACATAACTCCTGTTACCCAACCGGGTATTCTACTTAGTGCAAATTCTGGAACAATAAATTAACATTGCCTTTAAGAAACATACACTCTTAGTTTACCAAAGGCCTTCCTATAATCACATTACAGGGTAGGGTAACTTCACATTCTCCTACTTTGAACCTGCAGGACCGCCTGTCCCTATGGCACCAGACCTACTGCCTCTCCTTTCTTTTACAGGACCGCCCCGTTCAGCCAGAGCCTACTGCCTTTCGCTACTATACATAGTATAGACATAACATTCCTTTCGTTTAAAGAACTCTGAGCCAGCTCTACTCGGCTCCTTTAAGGACTCACTCTCTAACCCCTACGGGTTCGCTTTCTGTCCTTAGTAACAAAGTAACTTTCTATGGGGACGCAGGGTTTACCTTCTATCCTCACCTTCATCATTACTTCTTTACTTTCAACTACGCAGATCTCTACTTCTACCCCTGCGGGCTCTCTGCATCTTTTCCTTTCACAAAACATTATTTTCAGATTTCAAAATTCAAACAATTTAAACACATATAACTTTTCATGTAAAACAGTTACATTCTTTTTCTCAAAGCATCATCATGTTACCGTTCTAAAACAGTATCGCTTTCAAGTTCAATTCCACGCATCCCCTTTAAGAGGGGACCAAGCCTTTCTGAGGTAGCTCGTCTTCTCAGCCTACCAGTCCACGCAAAGGCTCCGGAATGGCATCTTCGCAAAGTGTCTTTTAACTAAAACCAATAGGAAAGGTATCTTCGCAAAGTGTCTTTTAACTAAAACCAGTAGGAGGCACCCTTAAGAAGGTGCAAACTATTTACAAGGAAGTTCGAATCATGCACAGTCCATGATTTCTGCAGTTTGTGTAACTTTGTGCAAAACTTCAAGAAAACGACAATAGTGACCCCGGGTCAACAAAGGGGTCACCTTTTAAAGTTTACCCTGAACGGGTTTAGCAGCAACAGGAACAAAAGAACAAACAGTAACTATTTACATTTTCAGGTTTCCGAGGTTTACTCTTGCTCAGGTGGCTTGGGCTCCTGCCCCCCAGCCACTGTGGTGCCAGTGCCCGTGGTGGGTCTTCCCAGTGCAGTCAGACCACCTGACGCCTGAACCTGAAGACGGATCCTAGCCGCCAGCTCAGTTGCTGCAATAATATGGGCAGTGGCAATGTTGGTAAGCTCCGCTACATTTAGTTCAGTCGTAGCTGAGGTAGTAGATGACACTCTCTCAGATCCACATCGGCGAACGTTGCGGGCACACTCTTCCCGGGCACTCCGATGGCGGGTATCTCCTGACCGTGCAGGCTTCAGACCCTGGTTCACGGCTAATGCAGCCGGGGTTTGTCCCACCTCTTTCCAGTCTTTCCATTGGGAAATCAGGCACTGTTTATATTGTTCCCAAGTGAGCACGGCAACGGCGTGACTTCTTCTCCAAACCCCATTCGACTGAATCCGGGGGGCCTCCCACCGGAGAATCACTCCCTCCGAACTCACATCTAGGAACTCTCCCATTGCGGTCGGCGGCAGGGGTACCAGACCTTTCTTCACTTCGGAGGATGATGCCACCATTCCCGCCATGAAGAGGCGGCTACTGTTGTGAGAAGGGTCGGTCGCGGGAGCGGGACCGAGCGGGGAGGCAGGGGTGTCTTCCGTACCTACGCCTGATGTGGTTCCACCGATGTCGATCCGGTCCGCTAACAAGGACGCTGGAGTCGGCTGCAGCCCGGACTGCGGCTCCTCCAATAGGATTCTCGGATTCGGCTCCGCTTGCTGTAGTTCCTCCTCCTCTAACTCCGAAGTCAGGATTGGTGGACGTAGCCCCGTTGTCGGGTCCGCAGGCTTCCGGTCCATCGTTGGTGAAGAAGGGCAGGCCGGAACTGCTCCTTCCTCGCTCAGGCACTCGCCGTTCATCGTCGCTGCCCGATAGTCGGTGGCAGTGCATGCACCTAACTCCGCCATTTCCCCGAGGTCGGGCTTCTCCATCCCCAGCCCCTCGCTGTTGCATATCAAGGGGTGTTTCTCTTCCGTTTTGGGGCAGGCCATTCCTCTGCAACCAGAAGTGCAGGGGGCGGTAGCCATTTCTCGCGCCACACTGGGAGTCTCCGCCCATAACACGCCCTCCTTCCCCTTGGATGCAGCAATGGCGGCGCCTTTTGGCGGGAACTTTTGGCGGCTAATGGCGCAGCACAGTCTTACAATAAAGTACAGTCCAAGCACAGTAAATTACAGTCTCTAGGCACACATAACCTGATTCTTCAGGCTTGAGTAGATCCTGTTCGTGACGCCAAGTTGCGGCGCGCCCCCACACCGCCGCAGGGCCGAGGGGAACCCGGAGCCGGGCCTCTAGGTCTCAGTCCTGGGGTTGTCACGGTGGCTAGACCCGGTCCGTGGCCCTGTCCGTCAGTGGGGGACGTCCGGTGAAATAAGTGGTGCTAATGGTGGTGTAGCGGTGCAGTTGTGGGGTGCAGGTCGCGGTAAATAACGAGGACACAAGGTTGCAGTCTCTTTACCTCTTTACTGGAGATCTCTGAGTCCTCAGTCCAGAATACGGTTCACCAGGCTGCGCAAGTCCGGCCGGTCCAATGGCACTTCCAGAGTTCTCCTCTCAGGTGGAGATCTGTGCCTTCCTTCTAGCGCTATGTGTTGTAGTCCTTCCCTGCTGTGCTCACGGAAAGTGACCCCACAACGGTTGTGTCTGTTTCTTAAGTTCCCTCACAACTCGATTTGATGTTCCTCTGTAATCCACCCCTTCCCTGTATTCAGGTTGGAATGGCACCCGTTTGTCAGGTAGGCCTGGAGTTCTTCCGGGACCCTAGAGACGCCCCTCTTTCTGCCTCGCTTCTAGTCCTTTCTTGGGCACCGCCGCTAAGCTGAGCAGGCACGGTCCCGTTACGTTCTCTCAATGCCAAGCCTCTGCCAGGATCCCACCCCTGGCAGAGACCCTACAGTCTCTCCCTTCACAACACCCTCTGCCACAGGGTGTTGCTCTGTTCAATCCCGTCAGCGTTCTCTCCTCACTTCCTGCCTGACCCCCAGTTTACCCACTATGGTGGGGAGTGGCCTAATGAATAGCACCCTTAGCTCCCCCCGGAGGCCCTGCTGTGAAACATATTGGTGTCTGTGATACCTGATTGGAGGAACTCCTTCAGTGCCATCGAACGTACCATGGCTCCCCTTAGTGGCAGAGCCACAGTACTGCAACGACCAGAACTCTGGGGCGCTGCATATACTGGTGAGAGGAGGCTGTGCTGTATATTGGTGAGAGGAGGCTTGTGACGGGAGACTGCTGGCGTATACTGGTGAGGGGAGGCTGTGCTGTATACTCGTGAGAGGAGGCTGGTGATGGGAGGCTGCTGGTTTATACTGGTGAGAGGAGGCTGCTGTGTACAGGTGAGAGGAGGCTCGTGACAGGTGGCTGCTGGTGTATACTGGTGAGAGGAGGCTGGTGACGGGAGGCTGCTGTATACTGGTGAGAGGAGGCTGGTGACGGGAGGCTGCTGCTGTATACTCGTGAGAGGAGGCTGGTGACGGGAGGCTGCTGCTGTATACTGGTGAACAGAGGAGGCTGGTGCTGCTGTATACTGGGGAACAGGGGAGGTTGATGCTGCTATATACTGGTGACAGGGGAGGCTGGTGCTGCTATATACTGGTGAGCAGGGGAGGCTGTGTTGTATACTGGTGAACAAGGGAGGCTGGAGCTGCTGTATACTGGTGAACAGGGGAGGCTGGTGCTGCTATATACAGGTGAACAGGGGAGGCTGGTGGTGCTATATACAGGTGAACAGGGGAGGCTGGTGCTGCTATATACTGGGGAACAGGGGAGGCTGGTGCTGCTATATACTGGTGAGCAGGGGAGGCTGTGTTGTATACTGGTGAACAGGGGAGGCTGGTGCTGCTATATACTGGTGAACAGGGGAGACTTGAGCTGCTGTATACTGCTGAACAGGGGAGGCTGGTGCTGCTATATACTGCTGAACAGGGGAGACTGGAGCTGCTATATACTGTGAACAGGGGAGGCTAGTGCTGCTATATACTGGTGAACAGGGGAGGCTGGTGCTATGCAGTTTGGGGATTTGGGGAGGCTGACGCTTTAGAATGGGGATTAGGGGGCATATTCCTACAGAATAGTTTTTATTGGTGCTATAAAGTTAAATCTACTTTATTTAATATGCAAATGAGGGTGTTTTGCAGCACTCTCGTGTTTGTATACTAAAGCTTGTCTTTATCGTCAGCACTCGGGTAGTAAAAGTGAGTGCTGTCTAAAATCAGCTTGCAAGTCTGCGCTTACTCACTGAGGCTGGTTTCACACTTGTGTTTTTTTTCAAGTCAGGCAAAATCAGGTTTTTCAGCCAAATCCTGATCCTTTCAGGATCCATTTTTTGTCCATTTACTTTAATGGTGTCAGGGAGCAACCTGAAGTAACTGGATTCTACCTGACACCATTAAAGTGAATGGGCAAAAACTGGATCCTGAAAGGATCAGGATTTGGCTGAAAAACCGGATTTTGCCTGATTTGAAAAAAACGCAAGTGTGAAATCAGCGACACTGGATGAGTGCAGCAGCGCGCTCCAAGTGTCAGTGTGGGTACACACACTGTGGCTGCAGGCTCGCTCTGCTACCTGTCTACTCTTGGCTTCCCTTTGAACGCCTTCAGTAAAGAGGAGGGGTGAATGAGCAGACAGCATGTCTCTATATCACAAGGCCTCTCCTCACTGAAGCAATGGTTAGGTCACCTATTTTAATCTCTTGATGACTTTGAAAAGCTGAAGGTGTTAAAAAAACGCTTAAAAGACTAAAAGTGGAGACATTCATTCTTTTAGTGTTTAATTAGCGCTTTTTAAAGATCAGCCTGATGTCATGTGCACAGGCTCAGTGTGTGACGTCAGTAAGGGGCGCGACCACGGAAAGTGCCTAGGGCAGCATAAAGGCCAAATACGGCCCTGTCCGTGGGGCATATAATTTGCTGCGGGTTAAAGAAGATGATGAATGGAAGACAGCCTTTAATACCCCAGAGAGTCATTTTGAGTGTCTAGTTATGCCTTTCGGCCTTACAAATGCTCCAGCGTTCTTTCAAAATTTAATTAACGACATTCTGAGGCCGTTGATCGATAGGAGTGTGATTGTTTATTTGGATGATATTTTGATCTATTTGCCTGATCTGGAGTCACATTGGCAGAGAGTCTGTGAGGTTCTGCAGATTCTGAGAGAAAGCACACTCTTTGGTAAACTGGAGAAATGCGAGTTTGCGGTACAGAAAATTTGTTTTTTGGGGTACTTTGTTTCCAGTGATGGTTTTGAGATGGACCCGGTGAAGGTTCAGGCGGTATTGGAGTGGCCTAGACCTGAATGCTTGAAGTCGATTCAGAGATTTTGGGGGTTTGCTAATTATTATAGAAAATTCATAAATAATTTTTCTGTTATCGCAAAACCCTTTACTGATCTTACTAAGAAGGGATCTAATACTAGCCAATGGTTCCCTGAGGCTGTTAAGGCTTTTGAGCATTTCAAGGAGAGGTTTAGCTCTGCTCCTGTTTTGATCCAGACAGATGAGACTAAGCCCTTTCTGGTAGAGGTGGACGCCTCATCAGTACGAGTGGGGGCTGTTCTATCCCAGGAGGGGGGAGCATGGAATGCATCCCTGTGCTTTCTTTTCAAAAAAAATTTCAGAGGCGGAGCTCAACTACAATGTTGGGAACCGAGAATTGCTGGCTATTAAGCTTGCGTTTGAGCATTGGTGACATTTTTTCTCTTACCCCCATGACGGCACCACGGAGAGAGAGGGATGCGCCCTCAGGGACAGGAAACCCACAGGTTAAAAAGGCGGGACCTCTCCTCCACCTCAGTTCGGTTTCCTGTCCCTGACGGGGAACCCACAGCTTACCATGTCGTCGCAGGATGCCAGGAACCATCGGGCTGAGTACAGGCAGTGGGGGGCCCTGCCACGGTCACGGGTGGATATCCTCCCTGAAGACACATCCGGGGTCGGCGGGCCCTGTGGGCATGTGTGGAGAGGGGGCAGTGAAGAGGACTGAGTCTGCCTCCTCTCTTTTTCCTTTTTACAACAGCCGGTAATAGGTAGCAGCGGCTACCTGGAGTAATTCCGCCGGTCTGAGGTACTCATAGGAGGAGGTGACGCCGGTCACCGACAGGAGGCTCCAAGACAGGGTTGCAGCGGCGGCTGCGGCAACCCCTCCGTCCCTCCTGTGAGCCAGCAGCGCGCGCGAGGTCCGGTGTATCTTACTGCGCAGGCGCGAGGGTCACTTCCGGGGCGGCGCAAGGTACCTCTGGGTAAACCGGATGTCGCCTTGCGCCGCACACTAGGGATAAAACGGCGGGGAATTTTGAATACCGCTGCTCAAACAGCACCACTATGAGTGGAATAGAGCAGTCGGTGGAAGAAACTCCGCAATCATCAGTGAGGAAGGACCCGCAAGAGCGCCGTTTTTCGCAGAAAGGGAAGCCTTCGCAGCGCAGCAGTTCAGGATCCCAACGCAGCAGGGGCTCCAGTGGATCCAGGAGGGAAACTGTGGTTCAAATGGAGGAGGCGTCCCCAAGACCAGAACCGGTATCTTCCTCACGTTAGGAGGGTAAGTGACCTCCGTGAAAGTATATATTCTAAATAGGGGTTTATTGTGTTTTCTTAGGGAAAGAAATGCCTTCAGAGTAATAATAAATTTAAAGAAATTGAACAAATACCTGGTGATAGAAAAATTCAAAATGGAAACAATAAAAACATGTGTCAGATCCCTTCACCCGTCTTGTTTCATGACTGTTATAGACCTAAAAGACGCATATTATCATGTGCCAATCCATCCGGATTTCCAAAAGTACCTCAGAGTGGCGATATTGATACAAGGGAAACTAAAACATTATCAATACAGAGCACTTCCGTTTGGCCTAGCCATTGCCCCGAGGGTGTTTACAAAACTAATGGCAGAAGTAATGGCCCACATAAGGGAACAAGACGTATTGATTGTCCCTTATCTAGACGACCTCCTAGTGATGGGCAGATCCCCTCTACATTGCAGTCAGCAACTAGACAGAGTGATGTCAGCCCTATCAAACCTAGGATGGTTATTGAATCTGGAAAAATCCAGGCTTATCCCAACACAAGTGCAACAGTACTTAGGGATAATAATAGACTCAACAAAACAAGAATGCCGTCTTCCGGAAATGAAAGTATCCAACATGATACGTCTAGTGGATCATTTGAGTCACTCTCCGCTGGTCACTTTGAGGAAAGCAATGTCCATACTAGGGTCAATGACAGCCTGCATCCCAGCAGTTCAATGGGCTCAGGGCCACTCCAGAGATCTCCAGTGGGAGATATTAGAGGCGGAATCCCACTCAAAAGGAAATTTAGAGAAGCAATTAAAAATATCCTCTCGAACAAAAGCTTCCCTGGCTTGGTGGACAGATCCGTCCAACCTCAGAAGGGGGGTTCCATGGGTATGGCCGGTTTCAGTAATCCTGACCACAGACGCAAGCCCTTGGGGGTGGGGAGCCCACCTAAACAGCCAAATTGCTCAAGGTCCTTGGTCAAGGGAAGAGAAGTCCCTCACTTCAAACATGAAAGAACTTTTGGCGGTAGAGTATGCCCTCAATCACTTTTTAGCCTCCCTCCGTTCCCATCACGTGAGAGTGCTGACAGACAACAGGGTAGTAGTGGCGTATTTAAATCATCAAGGGGGGACAAGGTCTCAATCCCTGATGAAAGCGACAAACTCCATCCTGTCACGAGCAGAAGCCAACCTATCCTCCCTGACAGCCCTTCACATCAAAGGGTCAGAGAATCAGACTGCCGATTTCTTGAGCAGAACACAATTAAAACAAGGGGAATGGGAGTTAAACACGGAAATATTCAATCACATAGTGGATCTGTGGGGGGCCCCGGATATAGATTTATTTGCAAACAATCAAAACCGGAAAACGAAGGCCTTCTGCTCAATAGATCCACGGGGGAGTCCAGTGGCTCTAGACGCATTTCTAATTCCCTGGCATTTCCAACTAGCTTATGTTTTTCCTCCGATAGCTCTAATTCCCTTAGTCCTAAAGAAGATCAGGGAGGACAGAGCCAGAGTGATCATGATTGCCCCGTTCTGGCCAAAAAGAATATGGTTCCCATGGTTACGCCTAATGTCCATATCAGACCCTTGGGTCCTCCCAGATGTCCCAGACCTTCTGCACCAGGGGCCGGTGAATCATCCACAAATAAAAAACTTACATATGACGGCCTGGCATTTGAAAGGGAACTTTTAATAAAAAGGGGGTTTTCTTCAAATTTAATTTCAACTCTACTAGCCAGTAGAAAACCGATAACTACCAAGGCATACGGCAAAGTCTGGAAAAAATTCCTCTCCAGCTCAGGGGTTAACCTGTCAGAAGAAATCCCAATTCAGGAAGTACTAGAATTCCTGCAAAAAGGGTTAGAGAAAGGTTTAGCAACAAGCACCCTAAAAGTTCAAATCGCAGCATTAGGCGCCCTTTATAACCAGGACTTGGCGGGTAATCACTGGGTAAAAAGGTTCATAAAAGCTGCAACTAGGTCCAGACCGATCACACATCTCACTGCACCTCCCTGGGACCTGAACCTAGTCCTTTCGGCACTAACTAAAGCGCCTTTTGAACCCTTATCACAGGCTTCCTTAAAAATAATTTCCCTTAAAACCTCTCTGTTGGTGGCCCTAACTTCAGCTCGCAGAATCAGTGATTTGCAGGCCTTGTCAGCTTACCCACCTCTAACCCAAATATTAGAGGACAGAGTGATCCTTAGAACTGACCCATCCTACCTTCCCAAAGTGGCATCAAAATTCCACAGATCCCAGGAAATAGCCTTACCATCTTTTTGCCCAAATCCTAAAAATTAAAAAGAAAAAATTCTGCACACACTAGACGTGAAGAGATGCCTGACACATTATCTATCAGCTACGAGGGAGTGTAGAAAAGGGAGGGCTCTGTTTGTCTGCTTTCAGGGGCCAAATAGGGGTCACAAAGCATCAAAAGCCACGTTGGCGAGATGGGTAAGGGATGCCATCAGTCTGTCATATACCTCATCCGAGGAACCAGTTCCAGAGACAATTAAGGCCCATTCTACCAGATCGGTGGCAACTTCTTGGGCAGAGCGAGGTGGAGCATCGATTGACCAGATATGTAGAGCAGCCACTTGGTCTTCTCCCTCTACATTCTTCAAGCACTACCAGCTTGACCTATCTCCCTCTTCAGACTTAACCTTTGGTAGAAGAGTTCTTGAGGCAGTAATCCCACCCTAAATACACATTCTTTGAAATTCTCTCCGTGGTGCCGTCATGGGGGTAAGAGAATATCGTAGTTACTCACCGATAACGGTATTTCTCTGATCCCATGACGGCACCCGTATATTCCCTCCCTTTCACGTGTGGGTGTACACACTACTAACGCTTTAAGTCACGCGGTGTCGCAAAAAAAAAAAAAAAAAGAGTATATATGTATATAGTTATAATTTTTTGTGTGTATAAATAACCAATTAAATTACAGCTGAAGTCCTTGCAAGGCTCTGTAAACCAAACTGAGGTGGAAGAGAGGTCCCGCCTTTTTAACCTGTGGGTTTCCTGTCCCTGAGGGCGGATCCCTCTCTCTCCGTGGTGCCGTCATGGGATCAGAGAAATACCGTTATCGGTGAGTAACTACGATATTGGAGGGCGCTAGACATCCTATACAAGTCTTTACTGATCATAACAACCTGATCTACCTGGATGCTGCTAAACGTTTGAATCCCCATCAAGCTTGGTGGGAATAGTTTTTTGCCCGGTTCCATTTCTCTGTGACATATATCCCTGGGACAAAAAATGTTAAAGCTGATGCTTTGTCTCGAAGTTTCTCCCCAGCAGTTAATACTGAAAAGGAAAAATCTATTCAGCAGAGAGGGGTGGTCGTGGCAGCATTAAGTTCTGAGTTAGAAAATAGCATTCCTAAAGCCCTGGATGCGGCACCAACTAACACTCCGTATGGGAAATTATTTGTGCCTAAAGCCCGGAGGAGAGCTTTGTTTATGAATTTCATGAGTCTTGTTTGGCGGGTCATCCAGGGATTGCCGAAACAAGAAACTGATCAGTTGGAGTTTCTGGTGGCCGGGGTGGCTAAGAGAAATTGTCAAGTGGGTGTGTAAGTGTACCATGTGCACTAGGTCTAAGGCTTCTCATGCTCCAGCGGCAGGGTTACCTTGCCCGTTAGAGGTTCCTAGTTCTCCATGGACGCATCTTGCAAAGGATTTTATCACCAACCTGCCAGTCTCTGAGTGTTTTTCTGTTATCTGGGTCGTTGTGGACCGGTTTAGTAAGATGTGTCATTGTAATAATTATAGGGGATAACTCAGGAGACTCTTTGCATGGAACAAGACAACTACAGGACACAGTTTTATAAGTGGTAAAGTCTATATTATCACACGGTGATTCAAACAGGTGCAGAGAGAAATTCAAGTCCACAACACTTGGTGTAAATATTAAACGCAGCTTAAACAGTCTATAGGGAACTTCAGAGGAAAATGCAATCACGCAGAAAGTCTATGAAGCACAGTTATTCTTGAGGATACTTGACACGAATAAATCCTTGTCTTAGTCCAGACACAGATAGATATGCTTATAGGCAGTTCAAATCATATCTTAGCTCAACCAGGGAGGCCTGGTTAATAGTCTCAGGTTAATGCAAAGCAGCAGTAGCTTAGATGTCCAGCAAATGCAGGTGTAAGTAAACATGAGCAGCAGATGAAGGAGGATTACTGGAAACTTGTGTATGCAGCAGGAACTTAGAGCAGAGTAGCAGGATCACCACACAGGTTCACAGGAGCAGGTGTATAGCCAGGGAGTAATCAGAGATCAGGAGCTGGATGCAAGGCAGAATACTCTATCACAGACTGAAGGCTGGGGTGGAGTTTTATAGCAGGAAGACACAGTGCACATGAGACCAAAGACGCCATCTTGGAAAAGGGCAGTAATGCACAAGAGGTAAAAAATGTTCAGAGTCCTGACAGTCATCTGGTCCCATTCATTAAATTACCCTGCGCTAAGGCACTTGCCAGGGCATTTGTGAAAGAGATTGTCAGACTCCATGGTGTTCCCAAGGACATTGTCTCCGATAGGGGACCACAGTTTGTGGCTCGCTTTTGGCATGCCTTTTGTGACAGACTTAAGGTTCATTTGTCATTTTCGTCAGGCTATCATCCGCAGTCCAATAGAGAGACTGAGAGGAAGAACCAGGATGTTGAGCAGTTTTGGAGATGTTTTGTGTTATGATCCTTAGTGGTAGAGGATCACAAATTACTCCAGCTAAGTAACAAACATAGGACAAGCTCTAGGGAGGTGGCAAACTGGACTGACCGCAAATCTGAACCTATCCAAACACACTAGAAGTAGCCGGTGAACGTGCCTAAAAATCCTAGACGTCTCGAGCCAGCCTGAGGAACTAACTACCCCTAGAGAGAAAGAAAGACCTCTCTTGCCTCCAGAGAAATAATCCCCAAAGATATAGAAGCCCCCAACAGATAATAACGGTGAGGTAAGAGGAAGGCACATACACAGGGGTGAAAGCAGATTCAGCAAATGAGGCCCACTAATACTAGATAGCAGAAAATAGAAAAGGGAATCTATGCGGTCAGTAAAAAACCCTTACAAAATATCCACTCTGAGATTTCAAGAACCCCCACACCAACTCACGGTGTGGGGGGGAGAAACTCAGTCCCCTAGAGCAACCAGCAAGCGAGGAAATCACATTTTAGCGAGCTGGACTAAAAACATAATGAACACTGATAATCAAAAAATGATCAAACAAAAACTTAGCTTGTCTTGGAGAGACTGGGAGCAAGGTAGACACAAGGAATCTGAAGAGCACTGAATACATTGATAGCAGGCAAGGAACTAAGTCTCCAGGTGAGCTAAATAGGAAACCAACCAAGGATAACGAACCAGCTGATGCAGCCAACCTGCAGAAAGACAACACTACACAGTACCGCTTGTGACCACTAGAGGGAGCCCAAAAATAGAATTCACAACAGTACCCCCCCCTTGAGGAGGGGTCACCGAACCCTCATCAAGACCCCCAGGGCGATCAGGATGAGCCGCGTGGAAGGCACGAACCAAATCGGCCGCATGAACATCAGAGGCGACAACCCAGGAATTATCCTCCTGACCATAGCCCTTCCACTTAACCAAATACTGAAGCCTCCATCTAGAGATACGAGAATCCAAAATCTTCTCCACCACGTACTCCAATTCGCCCTCGACCAGCACCGGAGCAGGAGGCTCAACAGAAGGAACCACATGTACCACATACCTCTGCAACAAAGACCTATGGAACACATTATGAATGGCAAACGATGCTGGGAGATCCAAACGAAAAGACACCGGGTTAAGGATTTCCAAGATCTTATAAGGACCGATGAAGCGAGGCTTGAATTTAGGAGAGGAGACCTTCATAGGAACATACCGAGAAGACAGCCACACCAAATCCCCAACACGAAGTCGGGGACCCACACCGCGGCGGCGGTTGGCAAAGCGCTAAGCCTTCTCCTGTGACAACCTCAAATTGTCCATCACATGGTTCCAAATCTGCTGCAACCTATCCACCACAGAATCCACCCCAGGACAGTCAGAAGGCTCAACCTGACCCGAGGAAAAACGAGGATGGAAACCAGAATTGCAGAAAAAAGGCGAAACCAAAGTAGCAGAACTAGCCCGATTATTAAGGGCAAACTCGGCCAATGGCAAAAAAGTCACCCAATCATCCTGATCAGTAGAAACAAAACATCTCAAATAAGTTTCCAACGTCTGATTAGTTCGCTCGGTTTGGCCATTAGTCTGAGGATGGAAGGCCGACGAAAAAGACAAATCAATGCCCATCTTAGCACAAAAAGTCCGCCAAAACCTGGACACAAACTGGGATCCTCTATCAGACACAATATTTTCAGGAATGCCGTGCAAGCGAACCACATTCTGAAAAAATAGAGGAACCAAATCGGAGGAAGAAGGCAACTTAGGCAAGGGCACCAAATGGACCATCTTGGAAAAACGATCACACACCACCCAGATAACAGACATTTTCTGAGATACTGGAAGATCCGAAAT
Organism: Ranitomeya variabilis; assembly: GCF_051348905.1. Lineage (NCBI taxonomy): Eukaryota > Metazoa > Chordata > Amphibia > Anura > Dendrobatidae > Ranitomeya > Ranitomeya variabilis. The sequence continues at coordinate 317,739,400 of NC_135235.1, forward strand.
AAAATCCATGGAAATGTGCGTCCAAGGCCTTTTCGGAACAGGCAAAGGCAAAAGCAAACCGCTGGCACGAGAACAGCAAGGCTTAGCCCGAGCACAAATCCCACAAGACTGCACAAAGGAACGCACATCCCGCGACAAGGAAGGCCACCAGAAGGACCTAGCCACCAAATCTCTGGTACCAAAAATCCCAGGATGACCCTCCAACACCGAAGAATGAACCTCGGAAATAACTCTGCTAGTCCATCTATCCGGGACAAACAGTCTCTCTGGTGGACAACGGTCAGGTCTATCCGCCTGAAATTTCTGCGGCACTTGTCGCAAATCTGGGGAAATGGCAGACAAAATCACTCCCTCTCTGAGAATACCAGCCGGCTCAGAAACTCCCGGAGAGTCAGGCACAAAACTCCTAGAAAGTGCATCAGCTTTCACGTTCTTCGAACCAGGCAGGTATGAGACCACGAAGTTGAAACGGGAGAAAAACAACGACCAACGAGCCTGTCTAGGATTCAGGCGCTTGGCAGATTCAAGGTAAATCAGATTTTTGTGATCAGTCAAGACCACCACACGATGTTTAGCTCCTTCGAGCCAATGTCGCCACTCCTCAAATGCCCACTTCATAGCCAACAACTCCCGATTACCAACATCATAATTCCGCTCGGCAGGCGAAAACTTTCTTGAAAAGAAAGCACATGGCTTCATCACAGAGCCATCAGAGCTTCTCTGCGACAAAACAGCCCCTGCTCCAATCTCAAAAGCATCAACCTCGACCTGGAAGGGGAGAGAGACATCTGGCTGACATAAGACTGGAGCTGAAGAAAACCGGTGCTTCAGCTCCCGAAAGGCCTCCACGGCCGCAGGAGACCAATTAGTCACATCAGAACCCTTCTTGGTCAAATCCTTCAAAGGTTTAACCACGCTAGAAAAATTAGCGATGAAACGACGGTAAAAATTAGCAAAACCCAAGAACTTCTGAAGACTCTTAACAGACGTGGGCTGAGTCCAGTCATGAATAGCCTGGACCTTGACTGGGTCCATCTCCACAGTAGAAGGAGAAAAAATAAAACCCAAAAAGGAAACCTTCTGTACTCCGAAGAGGCATTTTGAGCCCTTCACAAATAAAGCATTAGCACGCAGGACCTGAAACACCATCCTGACCTGCTTCACATGGGACTCCCAATCATCAGAAAAGACCAAAATGTCATCCAGATAAACAATCATAAATTTATCCAGATATTCTCGGAAGATGTCATGCATGAAGGACTAAAACACAGAAGGAGCATTAGAGAGTCTAAAAGGCATCACCAAGTACTCAAAATGGCCTTCGGGTGTATTAAATGCTGTTTTCCATTCATCTCCCTGCTTAATGCGCACAAGGTTATATGCACCACGGAGATCTATCTTGGTGAACCAACTGGCACCCTTAATCCGAGCAAACAAATCAGACAATAGTGGCAAAGGATACTGAAATTTGACTGTGATTTTATTCAGAAGACGATAATCTATACAAGGTCTCAAAGAACCGTCCTTCTTGGCCACAAAAAAAAATCCTGCACCAAGAGGGGAAGAGGATGGGCGAATATGTCCCTTCTCCAAAGACTCCTTTATATAACTCCGCATCGCGGCATGCTCTGGTATAGACAAATTAAAAAGTCGTCCCTTAGGGAATTTACTACCAGGAATTAAATTTATAGCAGTCACAATCCCTATGAGGAGGCAGGGCACAGGACCTGGGCTCATCAAATACATCCTGGTAGTCAGACAAAAACTCAGGGACCTCAGAAGGAGTGGAAGAAGCAATAGACACCAACGGAGTATCGCCATGAATTCCCTGACAACCCCAACTTGACACAGACATAGCTTTCCAATCTAAAACTGGATTATGAGCTTGCAGCCATGGCAGACCCAAAACAACAACATCATGCAAATTATGCAGAACAAGAAAGCGAATCACCTCCTGATGTACGGGAGTCATGCACATGGTCATTTGCGTCCAATACTGAGGCTTATTCTCAGCCAATGGCGTAGCATCAATTCCCCTCAGAGGAATAGGAAATTCCAAAGGCTCCAGGACAAAACCACAGCGCCTGGCAAACGACAAATCCATCAGATTCAGGGCAGCACCCGAATCCACAAAAGCCATAACCGGGTAGGACGATAAAGAACAAATCAAAGTAACAGACAAAATAAATTTAGGCTGTATAGTACCAATGGTGACAGGTTTAGCGATTTTTTTTTTTTTTTAAGTGTTTAGAGCATGCTGAGATAACATGAGTAGAATCACCACAGTAAAAGCACAACCCATTTTGACGTCTATGACTTTGACGCTCAATTCTGGTCAGAGTTTGGTCACATTGCATAGACTCTCTGTTCTCTCCGGTCTCTGTTCAGAAAATACCGCCAAAGGATGAGCAGATTTGCGCTCCCGCAAACGCCGATCAACCTGAATGGCTAAAGCCATAGAATCACTCAGACTTGCAGGGGTGGGAAACCCCACCATAACATTCTTAACGGCCTCAGAAAGACCTTCTCTGAAATTTGCAGCCAGGGCACACTCATTCCATTGAGTAAGCACCGACCATTTCTGAAATTTTTGACAATACACCTCTGCTTCATCCTGACCCTGAGAGATAGCCAGCAACGCTTTTTCTGCCTGATTCTCAAGATTAGGCTCCTCATAAAGCAGTCCAAGAGCCAGAAAAAATGCATCTACATTAAGCAATGCAGGATCTCCTGGCGCCAGAGAGAAAGCCCAATCTTGAGGGTCGCCACGCAACAAGGAGATAACAATTTTAACTTGCTGAACGGAATCACCAGAGGAACGAGGTCTCAGAGATAGAAATAACTTACAATTATTCTTAAAATTCTGAAACCTAGATCTATCTCCAGAAAACAACTCAGGAATGGGTATCTTTGGTTCTGACACAGGGCTATGAATAACAAAATCCTGAATACTTTGCACCCGTGCAGTAAGATGATCCACACTAGAAGTCAGAGTCTGAACATTCATGTCTGCAGCTGAGCTCAAAACCACCCAGAGTTCAAGGGGATGAAAGAAGCTAAACAGACTGCAGCAAAGGAAAAGCGGGAGGAAAAAAAAAAAATGTACTCAGGTATTCGTCTTCTTTTTATCCCACTTCTGTGATGCATTAAACACTTTTTGGCCTGCTATACTGTTATGATCCTTAGTGGTAGAGGATCACAAATTACTCCAGCTAAGTAACAAACATAGGACAAGCTCTAGGGAGGTGGCAAACTGGACTGACCGCAAATCTGAACCTATCCAAACACACTAGAAGTAGCCGGTGAACGTGCCTAAAAATCCTAGACGTCTCGAGCCAGCCTGAGGAACTAACTACCCCTAGAGAGAAAGAAAGACCTCTCTTGCCTCCAGAGAAATAATCCCCAAAGATATAGAAGCCCCCAACAGATAATAACGGTGAGGTAAGAGGAAGGCACATACACAGGGGTGAAAGCAGATTCAGCAAATGAGGCCCACTAATACTAGATAGCAGAAAATAGAAAAGGGAATCTATGCGGTCAGTAAAAAACCCTTACAAAATATCCACTCTGAGATTTCAAGAACCCCCACACCAACTCACGGTGTGGGGGGGAGAAACTCAGTCCCCTAGAGCAACCAGCAAGCGAGAAAATCACATTTTAGCGAGCTGGACTAAAAACATAACGAACACTGATAATCAAAAAATGATCAAACAAAAACTTAGCTTGTCTTGGAGAGACTGGGAGCAAGGTAGATACAAGGAATCTGAAGAGCACTGAATACATTGATAGCAGGCAAGGAACTGAGTCTCCAGGTGAGCTAAATAGGAAACCAACCAAGGATAATGAACCAGCTGATGCAGCCAACCTGCAGAAAGACAACACTACACAGTACCGCTTGTGACCACTAGAGGGAGCCCAAAAATAGAATTCACAACAGTTTTGTAGCGGACAGTCTGGAGATGTGGTCGGAATATCTACCATTAGCTGAGTTTGCTCTCAATAATCATACGTCTTCTTCGGCTGGGTGTTCTCCTTTCTTTTGTTGTACTGGGAAGAATCCATCTTTCGGTCCTTTTTCTAGGATTGGGGTGGCGGTGCCTGAGGAGGAGAGTTTTTCTGGAAATTTGGAAAGGGTTTGGACCAGTGTGCACCATAATCTTAAACAGGCTAGTAGGAGGTCTAAGAAATTTTTTGACAAGGGTAGAAGGGAGGCGAGGTTTGTTGTTGGGGACATGGCTTGGTTGTCCTCTAGGAATCTGCATTTGAAGATCCCTTCTAAAAAGTTGCGCTCGAAGTTTGTTTTGACCTTTCAAAGTGGTTCACATTGTAAATTCGGCAGCGGTGAGATTAGATATTCCTTCGTCCTGGAAAATTAATTCAGTTTTTCATGTATCTTTGCTGAAGAAGGTTGACACGCCAGATAAGGTGGCTATGCCATCTGCTCCTCCAATTGATGAGGACTGCGAGTTTGAGATTTCACGCATTCTTGATTCCAGGTGGCATAGAGGAGGGTTACAGTATCTTGTGTCCTGGAAGGGTTTCGGTCCCGAGGACAATTCCTGGGTTAAAGCTGTGGACGTCTCAGCCTCGTGGTTAATTAAGGCTTTTCACAGGAGATTTCCAAATAAGGCCCGGCATAGAGGATCCGAGGGATCCTCGTTAAAGGGGAGGTACTGTTAGAATCTGTTTAGTTTGTTACTATCTGCCATTTTCTTGTGGAGTTCTGGCTGCTGATCTTTTTCCTCTGGTGCTGGGTTTGTCTTGGGTCAGGTGTTTGTTTCACTCTTTATTAACCAGCACCTGCCTCCCAGTCCTTGCTGGACAACAGTGTTAATCTGCTTGAGTTCTAGCTTGGTGCTTTGCTTAGTGTTCTGTGAGTGTTATTGTGCAGTACTGGTGCCTCTGGTCCTGCTAGCCTTAGTTTCTGTTTTCTATTGGTTTCTGCAGCCTTCTATGTGTTTTCTACTAGGAGGTGACCCGTTTTTGTTCCCAGTCCTTAGTTCTTTTAGGGTACTCCTTCCCCTTATCAATAGGTCTTTGCTTGAGATTAACCTAGGATCGTCGGTTGGTCTATTCGCAAGGAATGGGTTGCCCACTCCGTCGTAGGGTTTCAGCCTAGTCATAGTGCAGGGTCAGTTTTCCCTCTTCTACCTTAGTCCTGTGTTGCAGATCCGTAACAATTTCCAAGAAGACTCATGGCTGTACTAGCTCAAAAGGTGCTTCTACTCAATACTGAGCAAAGGGTCTGAATACTTATGACCATGTGATATTTAGTTTTAGTTACAGAAAACATTTGACCTCTGTCATTGCCAACAAACGATATATAACAAAATATTGAGATGAGCTTTTGTTATTGACCAAATGCTTATTTTCCATCATAATTTGAAAAATAAATCATGCCAAACCAGACAAGGTGATTTTCTGGATTTGTTTTCTCATTTTGACTCTCATAGTTGTGATCTACCTATGATGTCAATTACAGGCCTCTCTCATCTTTTTAAGTGGGAGAGCTTGCACAATTCGTGGCTGACTAAATGCTTTTTTCCCCACTGTAAGTGGTCATAGAACACAAGAATGTGATCCCAGCCTTATTCTGGAAGTGATCAAAAAATATAATGTACCCCATTATATTACTAATAAAAACCATAATTTATCCTGCATAAAACTAGCTCCCACTCAGGTCCGTCATCTGTCACTTGAACTATAGGGGTTTCCCACTTTTTTTTGTAATTGTTCCAATACACCAAAAAATTTAAACAAAAGTATACAAAAGAAGGGGAATGGTGCCTCACCATGTATTATATGGTAGATAGCCTCTGATACTGCAGTCAGAATCCAGATTCCGTTTGACCATCGGATAAGTTAGGAAAGAAAATTGGATCAGCAAACTGAATTTCAATAAAAAATTATTCTTTATTTAATTCTTTAAAAAAAAAAATTAGTTCAGACAGATTATAAAATTATGTAGCATTCTTATGCGTTTCTGGCCGTAGCCCTTAGTCGAAAGTGCTACAGCCAGAAACGTGTAAGAATGCTACATGATTTTATCATCTGTCTGGATTATTTATTTATTTTTTTTAAAGAATGAAATAAAGAAGAATTTTTTTATTGAAATTCAGTTTGCTGATCCACTTTTCTTTCCTAAAAAAAAAAATATGTGTTTCCATGGTCACAGACTACAAATTTACACTGTGTAGTCAGATTGTCTACAGCTAATAGAAGAATCAACTAACCCATAAGTACGGGATAATACCACACAGGTATGCATGAGAACAATATATACAAAATGACAGGAGATTTTTTTATTACAATTTCCAATTTTTTTGCCATAAAAAGTGCTAGTTGCAAAAGGTTACGCAAACTTTCAAACTTTACAAAGATGTGTTTTGACACTGCGTACATCACGGTATGTGTATAGTTTCCAAGACACTATGTGTGTAAATATTGTGTCAATTCAATTATAATCACATAGAAATTAAACTGTAGTTGGGGAACAAATCTAGGAAAATATTTTTGTAAAAGGCGCTGTGGAGATTTCTTAACACTAAGGCTACTTTCACACTAGCGTTAACTGCATTACGTCTCAATTCGTCTTTTTTCAGAAAAAACGCATCCAGCAAAAGTTTTTGCTGGATGCGTTTTTTCCCCATAGACTTGTATTGGCGACGTATTGTGACGTATTGGCATACGTCGTGTCCGTCTTACGACGTATGCGTCGAAATTTGGCGACACGTCGTCGGCAAAAAACGTTGATTGTAACGTTTTTTTGTCTCCGCATAAAAAACGTGTCGCGATGCATCCTGCGGCATACGTCGTTGGCTACAATGGAAGCCTATGAGCGACGGATGCGTCGGGACACGTCGTACGACGCAATACAGCGCTGCAATACTTTTTTTTACACTGAGCATGCTCAGAAGCAGGATTTTGTTGCCAATTGGCCAGACACCCCCAAATCTATATAAACCTGGCCTGGGCCTTCAACCCCACATATGCCTGCAAGACCCAGAGAGGAGAAGACTGCCAGCAAGACCCCAGCCAGCCACAGGACCCCAGCCATAAGACCCCAGCCACAAGACCCCAGCCTGCCACAGGAGCCAGCCACAGGACTCCAGGCTGCCAGCAAGACTCCAGCCACCATAGAGCCAGTGTGAGTATTGCAATTTTTGTGTGCATCTGTGTGCCTGTGCATTTATCTGTGTATATGAGGTACTGACTACAGCAAGAGCTTAAAACCTGAAGAGAACCAGAGGCCTGCCATCATCCTGCACCAGCCAGTGCCATGCTAGAGTCCAGATCCACCCTGATACCAGCCACTGTGAAGACATGCAGCTCCAGCCGGATGATTGTCAGCCTTTTGTATGTGTGTGTGTAATGTGTGTGTGTGTATGCGTCTTCTGATTGGGTTCACCTTTCTGCCTTTGTTGTACATATGTGTATTTGCATAAAGCTTATGTGCGTGCGTGTGTGTGTGTATTTTTGTACGGCTGTGTGCTTTTGTAAGTATGTCTTCATGTGCCTGCACCTTATTATGCCTTTGCCAATCTTATGCCTGTTCATGTGGGAGGGTATGTGTCCACGTTCAGAATTGCATCAGGATTTGGTCAGGATTTTCCATCAGTATTTGTAAGCCAAAACCAGGAGTGGGTGATAAAAGCAAAAGTGTGCCTGTTTTCCTATTATACTTTCCCTCTAAATGTTACACTCCTGGTTTTGGCTTACAAATACTGATGGAAAATCCTGACCAAATCCTGATGCAATCCGGAATGTGGACACATACCATGCATGTTTGTGTGCGTCTTGTTGATTGCATGTGCATTTGTCCATGCTTTAATTGGTTAATTGCCTTTTTCTGATGGATTTACTGTATAGTGGTCTGTGCAGCATGTGGTATAAAGTGTTTTTTTTGTTTTTTTTTTAATCTGATGTATTTTTTAAAAGTCTAGTGGTCTGCAGCTTGTGGTTTGAATGTGTGAGTGTGGGTTTTTTTTCTATTTAAAAGTGTTGATTTTATTTTACTGTTGAAACCATTTGCAGTTGATGTACTTGTATTTAAAATAAAGAGCATTTCAGCTCCTAAGGCCGGCGTCACACTCGGCGTAAGACAATACGGTCCGTATTTTATGGCCGTAATACGGCCGAAATACGGTGAAATGTTCCCAAAATAGTGATCCGTAGGCAGGGTGTGTCAGCGTATTTTGCGCATGGCATCCTCCGTATGTAATCCGTATGGCATCCGTACTGCGAGATTTTCGCGCAGGCTTGCAAAACCAACATCTAATGGATTTATGTGCTCAAATGTTCATTAAAACATATATACAGTATATATATATATATATATATATATATATGTCATTGAGACACATATATATATATTCTGTATTTAGATTTCATTCAGCGCGATATCTGTGAACAGCCGGTAATTCAATTGCCGGCTTTTCATTTCTCCTGCACAAACCCGACATGATATGAGACATGATTTACATATAGTAAACCATCTCATATCCCCTTTTTTTTGCATATTCCACACTACTAATGTTAGTAGTGTGTATGTGCAAAATTTCAGCGCTGTAGCTGCTGAGATAAAGGGTTAAATGGCGGAAAAAATTGGCGTGGGCTCCCGCGCAATTTTCTCCGCCATTTAACCCTTTATTTTAGCAGCTACAGTGCCCAAATTTTGCACATACACACTATTAACATTAGTAGTGTGGAATATGCAAAAAAAATGGGGATATGAGATGGTTTACTGTATGTAAACCATGTCTCATATCATGTCGGGTTTGTGAAGGAGAAGGAAAAAGCCGGCAATTGAATTACCGACTTTTCACTAACACCGCTGCGTATTTCTTGCAAGTCACACTGCAGGTCCGTGTGGAATCCGTATTTTTCTCGCCCCCATAGACTTTCATTGGCGTATTATTAGCGCAATACGCTGACAAACGCAGCATGCTGCGATTTTGTACGGCCGTAGAAAGCCGTATAATACTGAACCGTAATATACGGCTAATAGGAGCAGCCCCATTGAGAATAATTGTGCCGTATGTAATGCGAGTTTTACGGACGTAGTTTCTGCGCTCTTACGTCCGTAAAACTCGCCAGTGTGACGCCGGCCTAATTGTGATTAAAAAAAAAAAAAAAGTTAAAAAAATGTTTATTAAAAAAATTTCCGTAGTATCATTTCATAAAGGTAAATTTAAAACTGGTGTATGTACCAATGGTTACACATGCAATACAGAGTTGGTTGAGGGCTTATTTTTTTTATAAAGGTTATACTGTAAAGGTTTTTTTTGGGGGGAGGTGATTTTTTAAAATAAAATGTGGCAAATATATTTTTGCATGGTGGGTTCACATTTCAAAATTTTATTTTTTAGGACATGGAAATGAATGCTATAACGTGCAACTTTTTTTGGGGGGTTTTGGTGTTCACCTGTAATGAACATTTCTTACATCATTTTAGCAGGGTGTTTATCGTTAAACATTACCTAGTTCAGGGGGTGGTCTAACTATAAATCCATTATACATATTACAGATACACCAGGACAGCATTCACTGACTTGCCCACCAGGACCACAGCCGCTGCCAGCCTTGCCCACCAAGACCACTGCCGCTGCCTGCCTTGCCCACCAGGACCAGGACCAACAATTGTTTTAAAGTAAGTTTTGAAGACCCCCAATCTGCTACTTCAATGTGTAGAGCAGATTTCAAGTATCTTTTTAACTTACAGAAACACCAGGACCACAGCCGCTGCCAGCCTTGCCCACCAGGACCACAGCCGCTGCCAGCCTTGCCCACCAGGACCACAGCCGCTGCCAGCCTTGCCCACTAGGACCACTGCCGCTGCCTGCCTTGCCCACCAGGACCAACAATTGTTTTAAAGTAAGTTTTGAAGACCCCCAATCTGCTACTTCAATGTGTAGAGCAGATTTCAAGTGTCTTTTTAACTTACAGAAACACCAGGACCACAGCCGCTGCCAGCCTTGCCCACCAGGACCACAGCCGCTGCCAGCCTTGCCCACCAGGACCACTGCCGCTGCCAGCCTTGCCCACCAGGACCACTGCCGCTGCAAGACACAGCAACAATGTCCTCTTCTAACAGCCCTCCTCCACAGCAACAGCGTGTATCGGTAAGTTAACACAAAAAAATGTGGTTTTTTTTAGTTTTTTTAAATTACATTTTTATGGATAACTACATGCATAAATTATGTTTCAACAGGAAGCTGAATCAGATGAGGAGCTGTCAGAAGGGGGCGAGATGGGTGGAGAGATGCAAGTGGAGGAGGAACCAAGTGTAAGTAGTGGGGAAACAGTTGCTTCTCACATCACACTGCACCATACACAAAACAGATTTTCATACATAACTAAACACAGAAAATATATGCCTACATTACTGAGAATTTGTTTCCTTTATTTCAGTCTCCTGCTGCTGCCGCTGAAGGTTCTCCCAGACGCTCCCAGAGTCGGCGGAATCGTCGCCGCGGTCGGCCATCAGTGAGTTTTTTTTGTTAGGAGGGGGATTCTATTGGTACTTTAGTGTTTCAGTGTACTAATTTGTTTGTTTTTCTTCTTTTTTTTTTTTTGGCACAGGCTTCACATCTGCTCCCGCCGAAGACGACGATGACTACATTGACATCGATTGTCTCATCGAGGAGGTTCGCAAGCGGGAGCCGCTGTGGAACATGGCTGACCTCAAGCATTCCGATACCGGTGTCACCCGTCGGCTCTGGGACGAAGTGTGTCACAACCTATTTCCAAGGTGGGAGAGCCTTCATCCTCAGCAGCTGAGCAAACTAGGTAAGTATTCACTTTCCAGTGATGTTTTGAGCTGACTGTAATGTATTGCATTTACCAATTTTTTTTTTTTTTTCTTTTGATTCTTGTCTTCACAGGTGGAAAGGTTAGGAAGCGGTGGCGGTCACTGAGGGATCGCTTTAAGAGGGAATTTAACGCGGAGATGCAGGCCCCGAGTGGCTCTGCAGGAAGGAAGAGGAGCAAATACAAATATGGCCCGGCCCTCTCCTTCCTGAGGCGAACCATGCTGAGCAGAGTGTAAGTATTCTACAGCCCACTACTAACCATGTTAACCTGTCTACTTAGTTTGCTTTCAGTCAGGGCTTTTTCATATCAATGTATTAATTTCTTTTGTTTTTTCTCTCACAGCACCTTCTCCAGCCACCGGGCGCCTGCATCTTCCTCTGCGCCCTCTGGAGCGATCCCTCCTGAGTCCGCCACTGAGGGCCACGTCGGTAGGCCCCACACCACTGACCCCTCCTCTGACCCCTCTTTCCCCTCCTCTGACCCCTCTGTCCCCTCCACTTCATCCGCCCCAAGCAGTGGAGCATTATTGCAGCCTTCATTGCTCGCATCTGATGCTGAACAGTTAGCGTTCCCTTTACCCCACCCCTCTGGTCCTGCCACCTCTAGACCACCATTAGGTTCTTGGCGGCAGCGACAGAGGGGTCAGGAAAGGAGCTATGCTCCTGAGTTCTTACACCTGAATGCATCCTTCCAAGGCTCTTTCAAAATTCTGGGAGAGCAAGTGACTGCTGGTTTCAACATGGTGCAATCACGCATCAGTGAAACAAGCCAGGAAACCAGCAGTCGCTTGGATAGGCTGCATTCAGCTGTAAGTCCAGATCCGGCCAATATTTTTTTTCAATCCATGCTCAGGAGCATGGAGAAGCTTTCTTTTGAGCAACAGATGCGGGTAATGAATACCTGCCATAATGCTCTACTGCAGGCCATTAACGAGCCCCAATCGACCCACACACCTCCCCACACATCCACTACAATTCCACTCCAGGCCCCATTTCCACACCATGCCCAACCCCAGGCCCCATTTCCACACCATACCCCCCATTACCAAACCCAGCCCCAATACCCACACCAGCCCCATTACCAAACCCAGCCCCAATCCCCACACCAGCACCATTACCAAACCCAGCCACAAACCCCACGCCAGCCCCATTACCCAACCCAGTCCCACTACCCAACCCAGTCACAATACCCAACCCAGTCCCAACACCCAACCCAGTCCCCATACCCATCCCGGCCCCAAAACCAAATTCCTTCCCCACTGTTTTCTTCCTTGCCCAGCTTCCCTTCCCCAGTAAGTATTCCCCCTACCCCAACACCACCCCCCTCTGGTCAGCCTCCTGGTTTTACCCCCCTTCCACTGCACCCCAAACAAGTAGGGTTTCCCCACCTATCGACGTGGTCCAACCTTCCAGCCCCTCCTCCCCTCGTATCTCCACCCCATACTTTCAAGACCTATAAATGGCTGTTTGTTAACCCCTTAATCCCATCTGACGTACTATACCGTCGAGGTGGGGTGGGCCTTAATTCCCACCGACGGTATAGTACGTCATACTGTTTAATGCGACATCGCGACTTAAGTCGCGGTGATCGCATTAAATTGCCGGTGCCATCTTACCTGGATGAAGATGGCGCCGACATCCCCGGGCCTGGCTCCGCCCCCCAGGCCTCTGGATCGCTGTGATTGGCTATTCAATTCTGAACAGCCAATCACAGCGTTCCTCATTGTTTCAGCCAATCGGAGCGGCTGAAACAATGAGGTCGCAGGCTAGGATCGAGTACCGATGTACTCGATCCTAGGGCCGGTGCCTGGCAACGCCAGGCACCGGCACAACCCCCCCGGATTGGCGCGATTGCCGATCGTATCGATCGCGCCAATCGCAAGGCACAGCGGCGGTATTACCGCCGCTGTGCCCTGCTGTACTGGCCTGGATCGGTGCTGCAATAGCACCGATCGTAGGCCAGAGCCTAGTGCAGGCCCAGCAGGGCCTGCAGGAGCTGATTGGCGCGATCAATGCGATCGACGATCGTGCCAATCACAGGGCACAGCGGCGGTAATACCGCCGCTGTGCCCTTCTGTACCGTACGCCCTGCTCCCTGCTGTCCCCCGGTGTAGCGGCCTGGATCGGTGCTGCAATGGCACCGATCACAGGCCAGTGATTAGTGCAGGCCCAGCAGGGCCTGCAGGTGCTGATTGGCGCGATCGATGCGATCGACGATCGCGCCAATCACAGGGCACAGCGGCGGTCACGTTGTGACCGCTGTGTGTGCCCTGCTGGTGACCTGGCAGTGACCTGCCTAGGATAGGAGAGATCCAAGGCAGTTGCCATGGTCACCAAGCCCTGCAGGGATTGGTGGGATCGATGTTATCATTCGATCCCACCAATGACAGCTCACAGCAGCGGTGTGACCGCTCTGTGACCTGTCTGTCACCTGCAGGTGACCTGTGTGACCGCTCTGCAGGGGTCCTCACTCTAGCTGAGGGACTCCTGCTGAGCGGTCACACAGCCAGATCCTGTCTTGCTGGGCCTTGTGGTGCTACAGAAGCCTGTAACACCACAATCCCCTGCGATACAAAAAAAGCGAAAGAAAGAAGAAAGAAAACCAAAGAAAGAAGAGAGACTACAAAAGGTAAGTGCTAACAGCCCCTACCCGGTCTCACTTCACCCCCCCATCCCCCCCTCCATCCATCCCCCCCTCCATCCACCCCCCCATCCCCCCCTCCATCCACCCATCCCCCCCTCCCCCCTTCCCCCCCTTCCCCCCTCTTTTTTACCCCCTCCGTCCCTCTTTGCGTCGCCGCCGTGCGCACTTTTAGCAGCCGCCGAGCGTTGATTGGTGACGCAGTTCACTGATCAACACTCGTGCTCGCTTTTTTTTCAGCAGCCCCCTTTGCCCAATTCCGTACACCCATCCCGCAGCCGCCAAACTTTGATAAGTGACGCAGTTCACTTATCAGAGCTTGTGCCTGCCGTTTTCCTTTTTTTTTTTCACCACACCTGTGCGCACACCCAGCAGCCGCCGAACTTTGATAAGTGACGCGGTTCACTTATCAAAGCTCTCGTGCCTGCCGTTTTCTTTTTTTTTTTTTTTTACACATCCCCGTGCGCTCACCCAGCCTCCGCATCTGACCCTTGCCTTCCTTTTCTTTTTTTTTCATCACATCTCCGGGCGCTCACCCCGCCGCATCTAACCCGTGCTTTCCTTTTTTTTTTTCCCCACATCTCCGTGCGCTCACCCCGCCGCGTCTAACCCGTGCTTTCCTTTTTCTTTTTTTTTTTTTTTCCCCACATCTCCGTGCGCTCACCCCGCCGCGTCTAACCCGTGCTTTTTTTTCTTTTTTTCTCACATCCCTGTGCACGCACCCAGCAGCCGCTGAACTTTGATAAGTGACGTGGTTCATTTATCAGAGCTCCCGTGCCTGCGGTTTTTTTTTTCACATCCCCGTTCACACACCCAGCAGCCACTGAACTTTGATAAGTGACGCGGTTCATTTATCAGAGCTCTCGTGCCTGCGTTTTTTTTTTTTCACATCCCCGTTCACACACCCAGCAGCCGCCAAACTTTGATAAGTGACGCGGTTCACTTATCAGAGCTAGGGCCTGCTGTTTTATACTTTTCTTTCACAGGTATTTTTTTTTTCCTTTAGCTTTTTCTTTTCAGAGTAGTTTGCACCAAACACTATCCCCCCACACTTATACAGTTACCAATAAAGTGCACCCAAGCACCACACTTACAAAAAAAATGTCCCGCTCATCTCGTTCGTCCCAACAGCGCTATTCAGCGGAGGAGGCATATTCTTTCCTTGCCTCCGACACTGATAGCGAGGGAGAGGATCCCACTTTTCTTTATTTTTCTGATTCTTCCTCATCCTCTTCCCACTCCTCATCTTCCTCCTCCGGCCCTGCGGAACCGCCACGCAGACGCCGCAGGACAGAAGATGAGGCTAGGCCCATCGTTGATGAAGATGAAGATGAAGCGCCCACCATTGCTGAAGACGAACCAGCGCACCCCACTGCGGACCCCATATGGACCTCGCCACCTGAAAATTACGAGCCACTGATTCCTGATTTTGTGGCAGAATCAGGAATCAAGTTTGACACCACCGGCCTCACAGAACTAGACTTTTTCAAAGTCTTTTTCTCTGAGGCTTTCGTCAACCTCATGGTGGAGCAAACTAATCTGTATGCTCGGCAATTTTTGGACCAAAACTCGGGTTCATCATATTCTAACTGGTCTCCTGTAGACGCAGTTGAAATGATGCAGTTTTGGGGCCTGGTCCTCCACATGGGGATCCTGAAGAAGCCTGAACTTCGGCAATACTGGAGTGTGGATATTTTATATAACACTCCAGTATTCCGAATGGTCATGACCCGGACGCGCTTTGAGGCCATCCATAAGTTCCTGCATTACAACGATAATGCACGGTGTCCCGCACGTGATGACCCCAACTTTGACCGTCTGTTCAAAGTTCGGCCGGTCATCGAACACTTCAACAAAAAGTTTGCAGAAGTGTACGTGCCTCAAAGGGACATCTGCGTGGATGAGTCCTTAATTCATTTTAAGGGGCGGCTTAGATTCCGTCAATACCTGCCCAGCAAGAGGGCCAGGTACGGAATCAAACTCTACAAGCTGTGTGAGAGTACCTCAGGGTACACCCACAGCTTTAGAGTCTACGAAGGGAAGGACAGCAGGATTGAACCGCCTGAGTGTCCTTCTATCCTGGGAGTGAGTGGGAAAATTGTGTGGGATTTGGTGCACCCACTGCTGGATAAAGGTTATCACCTCTATACCGATAACTTTTATTCCAGCATCCCACTCTACAAATCTCTCTTTGCGCGAGGTACCGCAGCTTGCGGTACTGTCCGCAAAAATCAGAGAGGCCTCCCGAAGACGCTACTTGGGCAGATTCTCAGAAAAGGCGAGAGCAAAGCCCAATGTAGCGACCACCTGCTGGTTGTCAAGTACAAGGACAAAAGGGATGTCCTTCTGTTGACCACCATACACGGTGATGGCAGCGCCCTCAGCACTGTACGGGGTACCTCTGCACAGGTCTGCAAACCGGACTGTGTACTGGGGTACAACAAAAACATGGGGGGCGTTGATCTCTCCGATCAACTCCTCCAACCATACAGTGCTTTGAGAAAGGCCAGGGTGTGGTACAAAAAGCTGTCCGTGCACATCGTACAAATGGCAATGCTCAACGCTTTCCTGCTGTCACGATGTGCACGCAACACCGATACGTCGTACCTTCATTTCCAGGAGGTAGTGGTTAAGGCCCTGATGTTTGGCACGAGGGAAGGAGCGGGCTCCAGTACTTCTGGAACTGAAGGTGCACGTGTCGTACCAGGCCAGCATTTTCCTGGGGTGGTCCCGCCAACTGAAAAAAAAGGTAAGCCGCAAAAAAGGTGCCGAGTGTGCTACAAAAGAGGAATTCGAAGTGACACCATCTATCAATGCGACACCTGCCCCGACAAACCTGGCCTGTGTATGAAGGATTGCTTTAAATTGTACCACACCTCCATGCACTACTAATTTACTTTACAGGAAATAGAATAATTCCAAAGTTGGCACATCTAGGTAAGTTCTCTGGGGGTCTACTTTCCAAAATGTTGTCACTTGTGGGTTTTTTCCTGTTTAGGCACATCAGGGGCTCTGTAAACGGAACATGACGCCCGCAGACGATTCCATCAAAGTCTGCATTCAAAAACGTCAGTACTTCCCTTTCGAGCCCCAACGTGTGCCCAAACAGTTTTTTCCCACATGTGGGGTACCAGCGTACTCAGGGCAAATTGGACAACAACTTTTGTGGTCCAATTTCTCCTGTTACCCTTGGGAAATTAAAAAATTGGGGACTAAAAGATCATTTTTGTGGGCAAAAAATAGGATTTTTTATTTTCCCGCACGGGCGGTATAAACTTTAGTGAAACACTTGGGGGTTCAAAGTTCTCACCACACATCTAGACAAGTTCCTTAGGAGGTCTAGTTTCCAAATTGGGGTCACTTGTGGGGGATTTCCACTTTTTAGGCACATCAGGGGCTCGTCAAATGGAACGTGACGGCTGCAGAAGATTCCATCAAAGCCTGCGTTCCAAAACGTCACTACTTCCCTTCCGAGCCCTGACGTGTGCCCAAACAGTAGTTTTCTCCCACATGTGGGGTACCAGCGTACTCAGGGCAAATTGGACAACAACTTTTGTGGTCCAATTTCTCCTGTTACCCTTGGGAAATTAAAAAATTGGGGACTAAAAGATCATTTTTGTGGGCAAAAAATAGGATTTTTTATTTTCCCGCACGGGCGGTATAAACTTTAGTGAAACACTTGGGGGTTCAAAGTTCTCACCACACATCTAGACAAGTTCCTTAGGAGGTCTAGTTTCCAAATTGGGGTCACTTGTGGGGGATTTCCACTTTTTAGGCACATCAGGGGCTCGTCAAATGGAACGTGACGGCCGCAGAAGATTCCATCAAAGCCTGCGTTCCAAAACGTCACTACTTCCCTTCCGAGCCCTGACGTGTGCCCAAACAGTAGTTTTCTCCCACATGTGGGGTACCAGCGTACTCAGGGCAAATTGGACAACAACTTTTGTGGTCCAATTTCTCCTGTTACCCTTGGGAAATTAAAAAATTGGGGACTTAAAGATCATTTTTGTGGGCAAAAAATAGGATTTTTTATTTTCCCGCACGGGCGGTATAAACTTCTGTGAAGCACTTGGGGGATAAAAGTGCTCACCACACATCTAGATAAGTTCCTTAGGGGATCTAGTTTCCAAAATGGGGTCACTAGTGGGGGGTTTCCACTGTTTAGGCACATCAGGGGCTCACCAAACGCGACATGGCGTCCAATCTCAATTCCAGCTAATTTTAGCTTGAGAAAGTCTTATGGCGCTCCTTCCCTTCTGAGCCCTGCCATGCGCCTAAACAGTGGTTCCCCCCCACATATGGGGTATTGGCGTACTCAGGACAAATTGGACTACAACTTTTGTCATCCAATTTCTTCAGTTACCCTTGTGAAAATAAAAAATTGGGGACTAAACCATCATGTTTGTGGAAAAAATAGGATTTTTTATTTTCACGCACGGGCGGTATAAACTTTGGTGAAGCACTTGGGGGATAAAAGTGCTCACCACACATCTAGATAAGTTCCTTAGGGGGTCTAGTTTCCAAAATGGGGTCACTTGTGGGGGGTTTCCACTGTTTAGGCACATCAGGGGCTCACCAAACGCGACATGGCGTCCAATCTCAATTCCAGCTAATTTTAGCTTGAGAAAGTCTTATGGCGCTCCTTCCCTTCTGAGCCCTGCCATGCGCCCGAACAGTGGTTCCGCCCCACATATGGGGTATTGGCGTACTCAGGACAAATTGGACTACAACTTTTGTGGTCCAATTTCTTCAGTTACCCTTGTGAAAATTAAAAATTGGGGACTAAACCATCATGTTTGTGGAAAAAATACGTTTTTTTATTTTCACGTACGGGCGGTATAAACTTCTGTGAAGCACTTGGGGGATAAAAGTGCTCACCACACATCTAGATAAGTTCCTTAGGGGGTCTAGTTTCCAAAATGGGGTCACTTGTGGGGGGTTTCCACTGTTTAGGCACATCAGGGGCTCACCAAACGCGACATGGCGTCCAATCTCAATTCCAGCTAATTTTAGCTTGAAAAAGTCTTATGGCGCTCCTTCCCTTCTGAGCCCTGCCATGCGCCCAAACAGTGGTTCCGCCCCACATATGGGGTATTGGCGTACTCAGGACAAATTGGACTACAACTTTTGTGGTCCAATTTCTTCAGTTACCCTTGTGAAAATTAAAAATTGGGGACTAAACCATCATGTTTGTGGAAAAAATACGTTTTTTTATTTTCACGTACGGGCGGTATAAACTTCTGTGAAGCACTTGGGGGATAAAAGTGCTCACCACACATCTAGATAAGTTCCTTAGGGGGTCTAGTTTCCAAAATGGGGTCACTTGTGGGGGGTTTCCACTGTTTAGGCACATCAGGGGCTCACCAAACGCGACATGGCGTCCAATCTCAATTCCAGCTAATTTTAGCTTGAAAAAGTCTTATGGCGCTCCTTCCCTTCTGAGCCCTGCCATGCGCCCAAACAGTGGTTACGCCCCACATATGGGGTATTGGCGTACTCAGGACAAATTGGACTACAACTTTTGTGGTCCAATTTCTTCAGTTACCCTTGTGAAAATTAAAAATTGGGGACTAAACCATCATGTTTGTGGAAAAAATTGTTTTTTTTATTTTCACGTACGGGCGGTATAAACTTCTGTGAAGCACTTGGGGGATAAAAGTGCTCACCACACATCTAGATAAGTTCCTTAGGGGGTCTAGTTTCCAAAATGGGGTCACTTGTGGGGGGTTTCCACTGTTTAGGCACATCAGGGGCTCACCAAACGCGACATGGCGTCCAATCTCAATTCCAGCTAATTTTAGCTTGAAAAAGTCTTATGGCGCTCCTTCCCTTCTGAGCCCTGCCATGCGCCTAAACAGTGGTTCCGCCCCACATATGGGGTATTGGCGTACTCAGGACAAATTGGACTACAACTTTTGTGGTCCAATTTCTTCAGTTACCCTTGTGAAAATTAAAAATTGGGGACTAAACCATCATGTTTGTGGAAAAAATACGTTTTTTTATTTTCACGTACGGGCGGTATAAACTTCTGTGAAGCACTTGGGGGATAAAAGTGCTCACCACACATCTAGATAAGTTCCTTAGGGGGTCTAGTTTCCAAAATGGGGTCACTTGTGGGGGGTTTCCACTGTTTAGGCACATCAGGGGCTCACCAAACGCGACATGGCGTCCAATCTCAATTCCAGCTAATTTTAGCTTGAAAAAGTCTTATGGCGCTCCTTCCCTTCTGAGCCCTGCCATGCGCCCAAACAGTGGTTCCGCCCCACATATGGGGTATTGGCGTACTCAGGACAAATTGGACTACAACTTTTGTGGTCCAATTTCTTCAGTTACCCTTGTGAAAATTAAAAATTGGGGACTAAACCATCATGTTTGTGGAAAAAATATGTTTTTTTATTTTCACGTACGGGCGGTATAAACTTCTGTGAAGCACTTGGGGGATAAAAGTGCTCACCACACATCTAGATAAGTTCCTTAGGGGGTCTAGTTTCCAAAATGGGGTCACTTGTGGGGGGTTTCCACTGTTTAGGCACATCAGGGGCTCACCAAACGCGACATGGCGTCCAATCTCAATTCCAGCTAATTTTAGCTTGAAAAAGTCTTATGGCGCTCCTTCCCTTCTGAGCCCTGCCATGCGCCCAAACAGTGGTTCCGCCCCACATATGGGGTATTGGCGTACTCAGGACAAATTGGACTACAACTTTTGTGGTCCAATTTCTTCAGTTACCCTTGTGAAAATTAAAAATTGGGGACTAAACCATCATGTTTGTGGAAAAAATACGTTTTTTTATTTTCACGTACGGGCGGTATAAACTTCTGTGAAGCACTTGGGGGATAAAAGTGCTCACCACACATCTAGATAAGTTCCTTAGGGGGTCTAGTTTCCAAAATGGGGTCACTTGTGGGGGGTTTCCACTGTTTAGGCACATCAGGGGCTCACCAAACGCGACATGGCGTCCAATCTCAATTCCAGCTAATTTTAGCTTGAAAAAGTCTTATGGCGCTCCTTCCCTTCTGAGCCCTGCCATGCGCCCAAACAGTGGTTCCGCCCCACATATGGGGTATTGGCGTACTCAGGACAAATTGGACTACAACTTTTGTGGTCCAATTTCTTCAGTTACCCTTGTGAAAATTAAAAATTGAGGACTAAACCATCATGTTTGTGGAAAAAATACATTTTTTTATTTTCACGTACGGGCGGTATAAACTTCTGTGAAGCACTTGGGGGATAAAAGTGCTCACCACACATCTAGATAAGTTCCTTAGGGGGTCTAGTTTCCAAAATGGGGTCACTTGTGGGGGGTTTCCACTGTTTAGGCACATCAGGGGCTCACCAAACGCGACATGGCGTCCGATCTCAATTCCAGCTAATTTTAGCTTGAAGAAGTCAAATGGCGCTCCTTCCCTTCTGAGCCCTGCCATGAGCCCAAACAGTGGTACCCCCCCACATATGGGGTATCAGCGTACTCAGGACAAATTGGACAACAACTTTTGCAGTCCAATTTCTCCTGTTACCTTTGGGAAAATAAAAAAAATGTTGCTAAAAGATCGTTTTCATGACTAAAAAGTTAAATTTTCATTTTTTCCTTCAACATTGCTTTAGCTCTCATGAAGCACCAGAAGGGTTAATAAACTTCTTGGATGTGGTTTTGATCAGCTTGAGGGGTGCAGTTTTTAGAATGGTGTCACTTTTGGGTATTTTTTGCTATATAGACCCCTAAATGTGACTTCAAATGTGAGGTGGTCCCTAAAAAAAATGGTTTTGTAAATTTTGTTGTAAAAATGAGAAATTGCTGGTCAACTTTTAACCCTTATAACTCCCTAACAAAAAAAAAATTTGTTTCCAAAATTGTGCTGATGTAAAGTAGACATGTGGGAAATGTTACTTATTAAGTATTTTGTGTGACATATCTCTGTGATTTAAGGGCATAAAAATTCAAAGTTGGAAAATTGCAAAATTTTCAAAATTTTTGCCAAATTTCCATTTTTTTTGCAAATAAACGCAGGTAATATCAAATAAATTTTACCACTATCATGAAGTACAATATGTCACGAGAAAACAATGTCAGAATCGCCAAGATCCGTTGAAGCGTTCCAGAGTTATTACCTCATAAAGGGACAGTGGTCAGAATTGTAAAAATTGGCCCGGTCATTAACGTGCAAACCACCCTCGGGGCTTAAGGGGTTAAAGTTATTTTCTACCCAAAAATGTAAAAACTATTTTTATGAAAGTTTGAACAGAAAAAATATATATGTTTTTTGGAAATAAAATAAAGTTTTGAAAAAAGAGTTCAAATAAAATTAAGTTTGATAAAAAATCTACTCTGTGTGTGTGTGTGGATTTATTAAGGTCATATGGTAACTAATAACAAAGGTAAGATAAAAATAAACACCAGACGTGTCACAGGTATAAAATATTGGTTTTACTAGCAAGAAAACCACTCTTTTGTAATTGTTTTTTTTTTTTTTCTTTTTTTTTTTTTTTCTGAAGAAACACAATTTTTTACATAAACAAACACATGGAAAACAGGTTAAACAATCATATCTTGCCATGGGATCCGCCCGACAGGTGACACAAAATAATCGGCAAACTGGTCCCTCATCCTTGTAACAGAACCTGTAGAGCGAACTGAGCTGCTGCGGTAGTCCCACAAGGTGGTCTCCAACTCTTCGTCATCCAAGGAAACGGGCTCCTTTGAAAGGACAACGTTGTGGAGCACCACACAGGCTTTAACTACCTCATCTATAGTTGTGTTTTTCAGTTTGATAGCCGTCAGCAGAACTCGCCACTTCGCCGTCAATATACCAAAAGAACACTCCACTACTCTTCGTGCTCTAGTAAGCCGGTAATTAAAGACCCGCTTGGTATGGGTTAAGTTCCGGCTACTATACGGTTTCAGTAGGTGCGGCGACAGTTGAAAGGCTTCATCACCTACACAGACATATTCCATGGCTGGTTCACTTGTTCCTGGCAGTGGTCTGGCTGGCGGGAAATCGTAGCTCTCTCCATAAAGGCAACGACCCATTGGTGAGTTTTTAAAAACTTGCGAATCGTTGGACCGTCCATACGCTCCTATGTCCACGGCAAGGAACCTGCAGTTGGCATCTGCAATAGCCATAAGGACGATGGAGAAATACTTCTTGTAATTATAGTACTCCGATCCTGTTCCTGCCGGTTTCGCAATCCGTATGTGTTTCCCGTCAACTGCACCCACACAATTAGGGAAATTGCAAATTTGCTGAAACTCTTCTGCACTTTGCAACCAGATTTCCAAGGATGGTTGGGGGATATACTCTGGTTGCAAAGTGGTCCAAATAGCCCGACATGTGTCCTTCACTATTCCTGAAATAGTGGAAATGCCCAGCCTGAATTGGTAATGGAGCGAAGTCACAGATTCACCCGTAGCTAGGAAACTTAAAAAAAAAAAAAATGTTAGAAAAAATTGCACAGACCAACAAGTTTCAATATGGCACTGTTAATTTTTTTTTAAGGACGGGACACACAATAAAACCAGCATGAAACCGGTGTAAAAAAGCAGTGGAATGGCCGCAAAGAAAACCAAAATTACATGCTGCAGAAAATAGTGTGCAGTATGTCAGCGCAGTATTGTCTGCAGCATGTAATATAACATTAACCCCTTCACCCCCGGAGCTTTTTCCGTTTTTCCATTTTCGTTTTTCGCTACCCTCCTTCCCAGAGCCATAACTTTTTTATTTTTCCGTCAATTTGGCCATGTGAGGGCTTATTTTTTGCGGGACGAGTTGTACTTTTGAACGACATCATTGGTTTTAGCATGTCGTGTACTAGAAAACGGGAAAAAAATTCCAAGTGCAGTGAAATTGCAAAAAAAGTGCAATCCCACACTTGTTTTTTGCTTGCCTATTTTGCTAGGTTCACTAAATGCTAAAACTGACCTGCCATTATGATTCTCCAGGTCACTACGAGTTTATAGACACCTAACATGACTAGGTTATTTTTCACCTAAGTGGTGAAAAAAAATTCCAAACTTTGCAAAAAACAAAACAAAACAAAATTGCGCCATTTTCCGATACTCGTAGCGTCTCCATTTTTCGTGATCTGGGGTCAGGTGAGGGCTTATTTTTTGCGTGCCGAGCTGGCGTTTTTAATGATAGCATTTTGGTGTAGATACGTTCTTTTGATCGCCCGTTATTGCATTTTAATGCAATGTCGTGGCGACCAAAAAAACGTAAATCTGGCGTTTCGAATTTTTTTCTCATTACGCCATTTAGCGATCAGGTTAATGCCTTTTTTTTATTGATAGATCGGGCGATTCTGAACGCGGCGATACCAAATATGTGTAGGTTGGGTTTTTTTTTTATTGATTTATTTTGATTGGGGCGAAAGGGGGGTGATTTAAACTTTTATATTTTTTTTATTTTTTTCACATTTTTAAAAACTTTTTTTTTTTACTTTTGCCATGCTTCTATAGCCTCCATGGGAGGCAAGAAGCAGGCACAGCCCGATCGGCTCTGCTATGCAGCAGTGATCATAAGATCGCTGCTACACAGCAGATTTGCAGGTGTGCTGTGAGCGCCGACCACAGGGGGGCGCTCACAGCCACCGGCAATCAGTAACCATAGAGGTCTCAAGGACCTCTATGGTTACCTTCCTGACTCATCGCCGACCCCCGATCATGTGACGGGGGTCGGCGATGCGCTCATATCCGGCCGCACGGCCGGATGCGGTAGTTAAATGCCGCTGTCTGCGCTTGACAGCGGCATTTAACTAGTTAATAGCGGCGGGTGATCGCGATTTCACCCGCCGCTATTGCGCGCACATGTCAGCTGTAAAAAACAGCTGACATGTCGCGACTTTGATGTGCGCTCACCGCCGGAGCGCACATCAAAGCGGGGGTCCCGACATGTGACGTACTATACCGTCACATGTCGGGAAGGGGTTAAAAATGACCAATGACAGAAAAAAAAGCAGTTGCATGTTGCATGTCATCAAACCCAAAAAAAAAAAAAAAATGCAGAAAATGCAACGCATTTCAGTGCAGTATTTTCTGCAGTCTGTTATTTATAACATTCAATATGAGCAATGACATTTAAAAGAGGCTTACCGCAGGGTCACCATCAGCCGCTCCGCCGGTGTGATGGCAAGCCTCATCCTTGTGTCCTGCCTTCGGATGACATCCTCCATTTTTGCAAGCAAAAAATCAAAATTTTCCATCCTCATCCGCACGTAGTTGTAGAATTTGTGTGGATTGTGCCGCAACTCCAGGTACAGAGTGGACTGGACACCCCGGGTCATCCGTAGTTCATTAATCGGATGTATCCAGAGTCGCCTCCGTCTCCGTTGCTGCAGAAGCATCCGACGCCTTTCCGCTGCCGCCTCCTTCTCCCGCACTATGATATCCAGGCGATTCGTCTCAAAGATAACGTCGGTAACCAAACTCGCAATCCTCCCAAGAACACCTTCCATCGCTGCCACAAAACTAAAACCCTCAAAGATGGGCTGTAAAAACAGTAACTATATAGTTTTCCATATTTTCCAGTAGCCAATCAAATTTGGGAGCCTCCCATTTTAAAAACGGATCCGTCGTAAAAACGGATGCAACGGATGGTAAAAACGTATGCAACGTATGCAACGCATCCAGTATTTTCGACGGAAACGTTTAGCGGATTTGCGACGTATCCGTCGAAATGCTGTATGCGTGGCATATGTTTGTCACCGTTTTTCACTTTTTTGACGCATCCGTTTTTTCGGCAAAAAAGACGTTTTGAGACGGTTTACAGTTCACGCTAGTGTGAAAGTAGCCTAAGGGGACAAGTTGCCTCAGAGATCACAAAAATTATAAAATCAGTAAACTGAAAGCTTTCGTCTTTGGCTGGTGGCTCAGCTTCGTCATCACAATCATCAGTCCCAGGATTTAAACAAAAGAGGTAATCAATTTCCATATAGTATTTGCCTCATCTATGCCAAGACTTTACACACACAAAACAGTTTGGGAAGGGAAATTGAAAAATAAGAGGTTTTAGATAATTAAGACAAAAATTAAAACTTAGGCCTTATAGAAAGTGAAAAGTTTTCTTTCTATGTTTTTTTGTTATTATAATATTTTTTGTTAGATATTTTAGCTAGATACATATATAGGTACAGTGGCAAAAAGTTTGGGAACCCCTGGCCAAAATCACTGTTATTGTTGTCAAGAGTTAAGCAATCGAAGATAAAATGATTTCTAAAAGGCCTAAAGTTAAACATGACACATTTACTTTTTATTTTAGGCAAACAATATTTGTTGTCTTTTTTACATGTTAAAAATTACAAAAAGCAAAATGCCCAAACATTTACATACCACTGTAGATATACAGATAAATAGATAGTTTGATCTGTTTCTGTTTTTGTATATCTAACTCTCCTCAGTTCATTTCTGCAATCCAGGAGCAGACATACCATGTGGGACACTCGTGCAGTTGTGCAGGGGATGGGATGACTTGTGGGTCATGTCTACTATATGGGAATAATCATAGGTCTTACTACTGTCCTTTGAATTACAGTGGGTACAGAAAGTATGCAGACCCCTTTAAATGTTTCACTCTTTGTTTCATGGCAGCCATTTGGTAAGTTCAAAAAAAGTTCATTTTTTTTTCTCATTAATAATGTACACTCTGCACCCCATCTTGACTGGAAAAAAAAACAGAAATGTAGAATTTTTTTGCAAATTTATTAAAAAAGGAAAACTGAAATATCACATGGTCATAATTATTCAGACCCTGTGTGGGTAGCTACATGTAATCCCTACAATTCACTTCATATTTTGTTGAAACCTTTCTTTTAGATCATCGCTGGTGAGATGATAAAGCAAAATGAGACTTCAGACTTTAGTTTCAATCTGATTGGATTTTCCTACCTTCAGAACCAGAGGGTTATACTGTTCTTGGTCTTCTTTCTTCTCTACCTTCTCACCCTACTTGGTAACACTATCACCATCTTGATTATCTGCATAGACCTTAATCTTCACACACCTATGTATCTCTTCATTAGCCAACTCTCGTTCTTGCATATCTGCAATACATGTGTGACCATCCCTAAAATGCTGATCAACATCATAACCAAAGAGAAATCTATTTATTTTGCTGGTTGTGTCAGCCAACTTTTCATCTTCTCTTCTCTTGGTACAGCAGAGTGTGCCCCTTTTGGTGTTATGGCATACGACCGATACTTGGCCATCTGTAACCCCCTACGATACATGGAAATTATGGGTAGTTGGGTATGCATGGCCCTGGCATCTGCCCCATGTTTAACTGGTTTCGTCCAGTCATCTATTCACACCCTTTTTACCTTTCAATTGTTCTTCTGCCAACCTAGAAACATCAACAGCTTTTACTGTGATGTTCCCTCTCTTTTAAAGTTATCATGTTCAGCAACATATCTTAACGAGATTGTACTGTTCTGTGTTGGGGGACTCTTCAGCTTGAGTCCATTCCTGTTGACTTTTGTATCTTACACCCTAATCCTAGAGGCCATTTTTCAAATCTCATCATCAGAGGGCAGGAGTAAGGCATTTTCAACTTGTGGATCCCACTTGGCAGTAGTAAGTCTCTTCTATGGGGCAACCATGTTTGTCTACTTTCGTCCCACTTCCAGCTATTCCTTGCATGTGGACAGACTGCTGTCAGTGTTCTATACCTTGCTGACCCCATTACTCAATCCCATCATTTACAGTTTAAAGAATAATGAAGTCAAGGGAGCAATGCGAAAAATATTCAAACTCAAAGAAAGAAATTTGAATCCAAAAACACACTGACAGTGAAAAATGAAAAGAAAAAGAAAGAGAAAAACAAATCTGTACAACAAAGTGAGATCTAAATGGTAATGTTTCTCCATGTGGAGAGGCAGTTTGCATACAACAAAGTGATAATAACACTTAGCTGACCACTAAAGGCTAAATAAATTCTGAAACCAATGTGACCCATATGGAGATGTTCCAGGAAAAGGACCTCCTAGAAGCGAAAAATATGTAGCTAAAAATATAACAAAAATTAACAAGAAATGTGATCCAGCCGACTTACAGCGTGAAAACTACAAATAAAAAAATTATCACAACAAATGACAGGTCTGTCTGTTCATCACTTTCTATGTGTTTTACAATAAAATATTATAAATAAATATATTACTTCTTGTATAAGCTACTAAATAACATGTTTTACATTTTCAAATATTTTACTTTGGCCTAGAAAATATGTCCATCTCCTGATTTTTTTATTTTATTTTTTTTCAATTTTTACAGTGCCTTGGTATTCTTATTTTCAGGCATAAAAAAACAGCATAAAAAATAAAGGTTAGATATAATTTAACCCCTTTTTGTGCAAAAATCATTCCAGCTTGTTGGTGATTAATACTAGTAGGCAAACATGAATTGTGATCTCTAATTGTACTAGATGCAGTCTAATTAATCGACTTTTAACTCTATAGGATGCAATTAAATAAGAATTTTAATCAATTCACCTTACCACCGTTCAGATCACAAAGAGAACCGCGTGGATGTGATCACAAAAATCAAATAGCAGGCATTGTATTTATGCATACTCTACTTTGCAAGGTAATTCAGCGGTCACACTTCATGGTAATTTAAGACACAGGCAATGTTATGGAAACGACACATATGACAGTGCGTGTGCATACATACAGTGTGTGTATGTATATATGTGTGTGTGTGTGTATATAAATATATATATATTTTATTGTGTAAATTGTTTGTATACCGGGTCAAACATCACAGGCAAGCAAGTATATCTACAATTGAACGTGCAATTCCCTGAGAGAACATGTAAAAACTAAAAGATGTTAAAAGACCAAAACATACACTCATAAAAATTGATTAGGCAAAAAACACATGTGAGCAGCTTTGGGTTCTCATGCCCTGTGATTTTATTTGCATTAACGTATATAATAATTCTCGGTCTCTGAGAAATAGGAGCATCATTTTCTGTAGTGCACATTTATGTCCATAGTTTGTGCTTTTCGAGTTTATATTGGGTAATTATTTGGGCCAGACTGGCCATCTGACAATTCTGGGAAATAGATTGGCATAAACTGTCCAAAATACATATGAAGCTGGCACTTCAAAACAATATTATAACCAGCATTCTGATGACGATAAACACCAGAAATATGAAGAGATCCAGTGTATAAAATACCCAATTTTTATTAATGATAGATTAAAACAATATCATCAAGGGGAATAAAAAAGCAGAAATGTCTCACCATGAGAGATGCCACAAAATCCCTCAAACGAATTAACAGTACATCAATTTGAGTATCTGAATATAGTCAGGTATACCAGCCAATAAGCATCAGTGCTATTGCTATATAAATAGTAAAACCCACAAGACACAGTACAATCCTCAACTAGTACTGAGCAGAAATAAACTTTGCAACGAAGGGGGAAAAAAGCTGCAGTCAGAAAATAGGGTGTATATAATATACTGTAGCTACCTGAAGGTATGAATGGCGACTCCCCACCCCGACGCGCGTTTCACCACTGGCTTCTTCCACGCCCCCAGAATTGGCTTCTTTATCAATCAAATTTAAATAACTTTGTTGAGGGTCTTTAAAGATTTGTGTGTTAATCTTACACATCTAAGATTAAGAGTTGGATCAAAATATACATATGCCTTCACTATTTTTAATGGAATTATACTAAACCTTTTGGAATACATTTTTTCACAACTGATTTCTGGATTTTAAATCAATTACCGTAATTGGAAAGCAGAAAAAAACTGTACTTTGTGGACTGAGTGCTGTCATCAAAACAACTTACAGCACTCGGACCAATATTATACCATAGGGCTGTTTAGATAACCATTTTTGCACACGTACCAAATGTTGGCTTTAAAATAAATAGCAGCTTGCACCAGTCTCTTTCGTATTTTATCTGAATCTCAACTACTAAAGTATATGGGTACACAAAAAATCAGATCCCATACAGATAATCTGTATAGCATCCGATTTTTTTGGATACATTGCAATTCTTTAATATACACTGACAAGCAAAAGGGTAACAATGTTTTGAGCTTCTGACTTTCGGGCTTCATATCTCACCATACACTACTGCTTCTAAGGTGAGACTGCCATCATTTTATAGATAATCATCTTGACTATCTGATACATAAATTTGACTTCCAACCATTTAGCATATGATTAGTTATGCAGATTCTTGTCATATAACTGCATTGCTACTGTTGTGCTTCTAAAAATCTAAATTTTAATTTTTATTATTTTCTAAATCCACCTTTGGCTTTTAACACTGCCTGAATCTTTCTGGGGTCTAAGGGGTAACGTTTCTCCTTATGGAGAGTGACATACCAGCTGGCTTGTCAAGGTAAGGAGGCTTATTCGCCGTGCAATGCTCCTCTGGGAAATTAAATATGCAAATTGCCTCTTCTGAGAAAAAGAGGACTTAACTCTATAGCGCCACCTGTTGGAAGTAGCGATCCTACAAGTCACAATCAACCCTTTAACGAGTCGTGCAATATGACTTAGGATAAAAGCCAAATTGAGATACTGATTTGGCTTTTTTTTTTTTGTTTCAATAATTTTATTTGAAAAATTTCACCATAATCTCCCAACGTGGGAGTGTTGAAAATACAACAATTACATAAGTATCAACACTAGCATTGTATTGTATGGGGGAAGTATTAATGTTGATTAATTAAAGACAAGACAAAAACAAGACAGAAACAAGAGGGGATGAGCTCAATACCAAAGACATTATAAAACCACTCTACAATTTTACAATAAATTTCTCACATATCAGCAAATATCAATCGGTCGACAACATTGTCCAGCTCAGAAATCCCACTCCACCGATGAGAAAAAAGGAAAGTAACATCTCAGGGAGACAAGGTGAGAGCCATCTTCATTTGACCATCCGGGTGTAGTTCCAGCCATGGCGACCAGGTTTGGAAAAAGGAGTTCCAGCTATCGGTTCTCGTCGCCTGGATGCGCTCATATATCATGATAGTGTTCATTCTATCTTTGACAAGAGATATTGAAAGTGAAGGAGACTTCCATTTTGACGCAATGTGTATTTTGGCCGCCATTCCCAATAAGACCACCATTCTGTGTAATTTTTTAGATAATCCCTGTGGTTTTAATCCCAGGAGGAGGGTCAGTGGATTCATTGGTATCTCTTTTCCAAGCATCCTATCCATTAGGAGCTTTACCTCCCGCCACAGACCAGACACCACCGGACAGGACCACCATATATGACCCATATCTCCTGGTGCGTCACAACCTCTAAAGCATTTGTCAGAAACCTGTGGGTATATGGAATGCAGCCTCGTAGGGACTAGGTATGTTCTATGTAACACTTTAAGGGAAGACTCAACTAGAGACACCTGGTGGGAGCCTGTTTATAAGGTATCACAACAGCTCTGCCACTCCTTCAGCGAGATGTCAAACCCCAAGTCCTCCTCCCACTGTCGCATAAATCTAAACTTTTTCTCCTCTTGTACACTAGTAAAGGAAGAATATAAATAAGAGATAGTCCCCCCCCACCCAGTGGATCATCTATACATTTTTGTTCAAAACCAGTGATTTGAAAAGGCCTCCCACCCGGTACATTCTTTCTGACAAAATCAAAGATTTGATTAATACGGAATATTTCTCGTACTGGCGGGTCATATTTTTGAATAAACTCTTGTTTAGACAGGACTATGTTAAACGGGGAACAAAGATGTTTTATTGAGGTTATTCCTCTTAGTATCTACCAGGAAAAGGGTTGTGGGTCAAGATCCGGAGGGAAGACCGGATTGCAAAATAGTGAATTTAGTGGCATATTCTTGGTTTGCAGCTCACTCTTAAACCTCTCCTTCCTCCAAAGGAGCAAAGACTGAGCTGCGAAAGGTGAGATATTAGTGATATGTTTAGGGAGCTTAGCTTCAGACCATAGCAGGCCCATCAGAGAGCAAGGTTTCAATTTAAATGACTCCAATTGTACCCATCTAGGTTTGTCCACTGTTGAGCATATTCTAGATAACTGTGCAATTTGAGCAGCCTTAAAATAATTTATAAAGTTAGGTAAGGAGAATCCTCCCTTCTTCCGGTGAACAAACATGATCTGTTGTTTGATCCTAGGTTTTTTCCCCTGCCAAATAAATTTGGAGACCATAGAATGTATATCTCGTAATATTCTCGAGGGAACTGGGATGGGGAGGGAGCGGAACAGGTATAGAAACCTTGGGAGGGAGACCATTTTTATGGCATTTATTCTGCCTAACCATGAAAGTGTCAGTGACGACCATCTAGCCAGATCTCGTTGAAAGTTCTTTATAAGGGGAGTATAGTTCCATTTATACAGGGTGGATCTGTCAGACGTCAAGTTAATCCCCAAATAGGTTAGGAAGTGCTCTTTTTTTTCAAACCCGAACTGTGACACCAAGTATGCTTGATCTTTTTCAGGTATGTTCAGGAAGAGGGCCTCTGATTTATCTATGTTTATTTTAAGCCCTGATACCAACTCAAAATCACGAAGTAATGAGAATAAATTTGGGAGGGTGGTGTGGGGGTTAGAAAGGGTTAGAAGCAGATCGTCAGCAAACAGACTGACTTTATATTGGTCGCCCAGATCTGCAGGTCCTAAGATGTTAGGATTTTTTCTTATGGCCTCGGCGAGAGGCTCCATTACTAAGGCAAACAGAGCTGGCGAGAGAGGACAGCCTTGTCTTGTTCCTCTCATTATATTTATTGGGGTGGGTTGCAGCGACGGGAGTTTAAGATACGCAGATGGTTTATAGTATAATAGAGTTAGGCAATTGACTAGTTTGCGGGGTAGGCCGAACAAAGATAGTACCTTGAAGAGGTATGGCCATGACACAGAGTCAAAAGCCTTTTCTATGTCTAAGGCTAGAAGCATAGTAGGCCGCTGAGAATTGGTTGCTGAGTGTATTATATTTAGATTACGTCTTATATTATCTGGCCCCTGCCTCCGTGGTATAAAGCCCACTTGGTCTCCATGTACCAGAGAGGGGAGTACTTTGTTAATTCTATCTGTAATAATGGATGTGAATATCTTTAAATCTACATTAAGTAATGAGATCGGTCTGTAATTTTTAGTTAGTAGGTGATCTTTTTTGGGCTTGGGAATAACAGCTACATGTGCTATATAGAATTCTGGGGGCATTTGAGTACCGTTTAATAGTGCATTGCAGAACTTTGTAATGTGTGGCGTGAGAGTTTCTTTGAATTTTTTATAATATGGTGCTGTAAGGCCATCGGGCCCAGGGGCTTTATCAGTCTTTAGTTTTTGGATTATTAGCTCCACATCTTCGTCTGTTATCTCAGCCTGCAACAAATGGGAGGAGGAATCGCTGAGCTTGGGAAGTGTCAGATGCTGGAGAAAAGTTTGCAGAGAGTGCTGGGGAGGGGGCGTAGGTGAAGAGTATAAATTTTGATAGAAGTTATGGAACTCAGTATAAATATCTTCTGGATGAGCTGAGACATTTCCGTCGCTTTTTTTAATTGAGTGGATAGTGTTTCAAAATTCTTTTTGACGTAATTGTCTTGCTAATAATTTGCTTGGTTTGTTTGCCATTCTATAAAAAGAGGCCTTCGTCCATGTTAGGGCACGTTCTGTTCTATGTGTGAGAACGGTATTTAACTGAATTTTAACGTCTTGTATTTGTTTGATTAGATACCGTGAAGAGGATTGCTGATTTGCTTGTTCAAGATTATGTAATTTGTTTTCTAGTTTAATTTGCAATTCTGTTCTAGTTTTTTTCCTAGCTGTTGCCAACTTAATTATAGTGCCCGTGATAAATTTCTTGTGGGCTAACCATATGTTTCCTGGGGATGTCTCTTCATTAACGTTCGTTTGAAAGTAGAGTTTAAGATCTTTGCTGACGGCCGCCACTATTTCTGGGTCTGTCAAAAGGGAGTTATTTAGTCGCCACCTGAACAGTTTAGATGTGCTAGTGTTAAATTTGAAAACCGAGAGGACTGCATCATGGTCCAACCAGGAAGACGGAACATGATGGGAGAACAGAACCCCCGGCTATGTGCTTGCTGTGGCTAAGTGTAAGTCTATTCTTGAGTACGTTTTATGTACAGAAGACATAAAGGTATATCCTTTTGTGGGGCCATTCGTCTCCCTCCACACATCAGCTAGCTTATACTCACTCATCATTCTAATTATCCTTTGTCTGTCTCTCTTAGATATGTCTGTTCGTTTTGCTGCTTTTATCCTAAGTCATATTGCACGACTCGTTAAAGGGTTGATTGTGACTTGTAGGATCGCTACTTCCAACAGGTGGCACTATAGAGTTAAGTCCTCTTTTTCTCAGAAGAGGCAATTTGCATATTGAATCTTTCTGAGCAGGCTCGCAATCAGTTTCAAGCATGTCTCAACCAAAATCTGATCCCAGATCTCTTCTACATGTTCTCAGAGTTGGTGCATACTGGTCAACTCAATTGGGTATGTAAACAGGTTTTTCTTCATCTCTACCCACAAGGGTTCAATTGGGTTGATGTCGGGGTACTCTGGGGGCCAATCCAGCACCTCTACTTCATTGTCATTGACCCATTTCTTCACCAATCTCAATGTGTGCTTTGGGTCTTTGTCCTGCTGGAACACTATGTCGTCGTTTTCAAACCCATAGTACTCAAGTGTACGAAGTAACTCCTCTTGTAGGATACTCACAAATAGCTCAGCATTGAGACCACCATCGATCCTGGTCAAGTATCCACCACCTTTAGCTGTGAAACAACCCTATATCATCAGGCTTCCTCCAACGAACATTAGCCCCTTTTTCCCTTCAGACTCATTTGCACCCATCAGAGCCTAGTCTATTGACTTTCATCTCATCGCTCCAAACCACCTGTTTCCAATCTTCTACTGTCCACTTTTCGTACCTGTTTGCAAACTTGAACCGGCACTTTTTAAAGTCTAAGGGGGTCGGATCAGGAGACCTTGGTGGCCATTCAACTGCCCCACGACAACCAATCCACTTTCCAGGCCACCAAGGTCTCCCGATCTGAACCCCTAAAGGCCCCGTCACACACAGCGACGCTGCAGCGATACAGACAACGATGCTGATCGCTGCAGCGTCGCTGTTTTGTCGCTGTGTGGTCGCTGGAGAGCTGTCACACAGACCGCTCTCCAGCCACCAACGATGCCGAGGTCCCCGGGTAACCAGGGTAAACATCGGGTTACTAAGCGCAGGGCTGCGCTTAGTAACCCGATGTTTACCGTGGTTACCAGCGTAAAAGTTAAAAAAAAAAAACAGTACATACTCACATTCCGGTGTCTGTCCCCCGACGCTGTGCTTCTCTGCACTGTGTATATAGAGAAAACACCATGTGCACAGCTATTTCCGGTACAGAGACTAGGTACCCAAATCCTTCAGTAGACAGAAAAAGAAGTCTCGCACTCAACTTAAGTATATTTGCAGATTTATTTGGTGCTGAAGTAGCACTGGAGAAACGTTTCAGCCTTAACTAGGCTTTCGTCAGTCACTACAACATTCAGAATGAAAACAAAATGTAATACAGTGTATAATAACAACCAGGTGCAAAAAATAAAACAAAGTATATACAATTTATCAAGAGAGCCATACTTGTAAGATAATACAAAAATTCATGGCAGAGTATAACAATGTGCAATATTCTCGCTCAATATGGCGATCAAGGATGGAAGAAATACATCTTGGGAGAAAGATGGTCTTTCACGATGTATGGACAATTTTTATAGTCAAGATGCAGGTCATACGTGTTGCCTAAATTGGCGTGACAGAAGAGGGCAATGGTTCACAACTGTGTATACGGAGATGATATGAATAGTAGTGCACTGAAAAAAGATGGTGGTACTTACACTAGGTGGTCGCCTTGTGAAAACATACAGTGATTAAGTAACCAGGATGCTGAGGGAACTGTAGATTAATGGTAGTAGAAGAAGAAACAAGAGGAAGGAATGTGGGTATATGCCAGCAGTGTATTATAATATACGTTATATGAACAAAACCTCCCCTGTTTACATGATTACCTCAGACGGACTGGCCCGGGTTAAGGATAATGTGTGCCAAGGACGACCTGATGTGGGATCCGTTGGCTAAAAAATGGAATATGGGGACTGAGTATCGCACAGGGTGGATTATCTGATTATATGTCTCTAAATACGGAGAGGTTCTAACGTACCTGGAGGGAAGCCGCTGTGGAATAGATGTGATCCTCACAGACGCGGTGTCCACCGCTTGTCTGGGATCATTATGTGAGCGGCGCTATTTAAATCCCTCGGTGTGCGTCCGACCGGAAATGACGCCGTACTGCAGTGGCCGGACCGGAAGTCCATAGCCGTGCATGTTAAAAGGAATGTATGCGTTCCATGGTGTCAGTGATAATGCGTTCCACAGTGTAAGCGGTACTGTACCTAGCAAAAGAGCTAGATATTGCCTGTTTAGCAGGTTACATGATATAATGCCCAGTGTATGGGCGTGTAAAATGTAGTATTAGTATTAGGTCAGCTACTTAATGCTGTGATACTGGGTGGGCGGACCTGAAAGGAGGGGGCGAGATCTAGTCAGTGCTGGCTATTGGATACTGTGATACTGAATGGGCGTAACAAAAGGGGGAACCTGAAGGGAGGAAGGAGTGAGTGGGGGCGTGACCTAGTAGATGCAGTTAGTGCCGGAAAAAAGGAGTAACGCATATGCAGCGTCACGGAGAACCGTACCACACGAATGGGCATACTGTCTATGAGGATTGATATATATATATATAGGTGTATACCACGGGGCGCAATATGTGGGCCGTGGGTGATACATGGTGATACATTTAAGTGAATATAGTTGCACCTACACAACACGAGTGCCAACAGACAGGATGGATCTCAGGGTGGTCCGTGGTGCATAGTGGCACAGTGAACAGTGATTGATCCGGTGGAGATTCGTGCTGTGTCAGACATCATTAATACAGACGATTCTACAAAATGAGAAAAAATATATCAGTTCAACATATCATATCACATATGCAATTTAAAATATAGAATATACTGTAATAGTACCAAAAGTAACAATGCCCTTAAATAAATGCAGATAACTCGTACTCC
Organism: Ranitomeya variabilis; assembly: GCF_051348905.1. Lineage (NCBI taxonomy): Eukaryota > Metazoa > Chordata > Amphibia > Anura > Dendrobatidae > Ranitomeya > Ranitomeya variabilis. The sequence goes on from NC_135235.1 coordinate 317,775,921, forward strand.
CTGTTGAGTCCCTTTGGAGATAGTGTATCCAAAGAGTGAATCCAATATGCCTCACGTTTTTTAAGCATAAGTACTCTGTTGCCCCCCCTGCGTTGTATGGGGACATGTTCAAGAACCTGAAATTTCAACTGTGAGATACTGTGTCCTGATATGTGGAAGTGATGAGGTAATGGTAGTAGGAGATTATTACAGCGTATCGTGGATTTGTGCTTGGACACACGGTCCCTAATAGGTTGTGTCGTTTCACCTACATACAACAAACCACAAGGGCACTTGATTACATAGACTACGTAGGCTGAATTGCATGTAAAATACCCTCGGATTTTAAACTCCTTGCCGGAGTATGGATGCCTGACAACATTACCTTTTAATACATTATTACATTGGACACAGTTTAGGCAGGGGAAGGTGCCTTCCCTCGGAGTGCCCAGGAAACTCTGTCTCATAACGGTCTTAGTGCCAATATCTGCTTTGACTAGATTATCTCTCAGACTTGGAGCCCTTTTGAAGCATGGGAGGAACGGTTGTTGGAACTCCTTCACTTTGGGAAAGGCATTGGAGAGGATTGCCCAGTTGCTTCGTATTGCCCTGTGTAGTTTGTACATGTAGGGATGGAACGAGTGTACAAAGGGGATACGTGAGGAGGTGTCCATCCTTGGTCTACTTGTAGTAGTTCTAGAGGTTTCTAATAGAGATGAGGGATAACCTCTGGCCCTGAATTTTTTTGTCATTTCTTGTGTACGTAATTCTCTGGTGTCACTGTTGGAAACTATGCGCTCTACCCTTTGGTATTGTGCTTTGGGTATGGATTTCTTGGTCGATGGGGGATGAAGGCTTTGAAAATGTAGGAGACTATTCCGGTCTGTACTTTTGGAGTATAAATCCGTACTAAGAAGACCGTTCGTGTCTTTAACCACCAAAGTGTCCAAGAAATTCATTTTCCACATGTGACAATTCATGGTGAATGTGATGCTTGGCCAGGAGGTGTTCAAGAATGATAAAAAAGTATGGAGGGTCTCTTCAGAGCACTACTATTCATATCATCTCCGTATACACAGTTGTGAACCATTGCCCTCTTCTGTCACGCCACTTTAGGCAACACGTATGACCTGCATCCTGACTATAAAAATTGTCCATACATCGTGAAAGACACAGCACGGTATGTGTTTCTCCCAAGATGTATTTCTTCCATCCTTGATCGCCATTTTGAGCGAGAATATTGCACATTGTTATACTCTGCCATGAATTTTTGTATTATCTTACAAGTATGGCTCTCTTGATAAATTGTATATACTTTGTTTTATTTTTTGCACCTGGTTGTTATTTATACACTGTATTACATTTTGTTTTCATTCTGAATGTTGTAGTGACTGACGAAAGCCTAGTTAAGGCTGAAACGTTTCTCCAGTGCTACTTCAGCACCAAATAAATCTGCAAATATACTTAAGTTGAGTGCGAGACTTCTTTTTCTGTCTACTGTAGGATTTGGGTACCTAGTCTCTGCACCGGAAATAGCTGTGCACACGGTGTTCTCTATATAGACTCTACCTGTACGTGGTTGCACGCTATAGAGCCATGTCCAATCTTCCTACATTTTCCTACAACGCAGAGGAAACCGCCAATATCCTCGCCCAATCTAAAATATCCAGTGAGTTTCTACTGATTCCACCACGTGAGATTCGTGGACGTGATTTAGAACGAGAACTTAGATCCCAGACGAACCTTGAGCTCCATTGTGCCACTCTGTCAGAGTATATACATGTACAACGGATCCCGAGGGGATTACGGGTTCCTCTACGCCCCACACTGTTTAAAGATTCACCCGACTTCTGCACTAGATTTGAGCACATTCTCAATAAGTGTTCCCTAGATCTGATTACCCTCACAGTGGAGCATCTCCAACGTGCTATTGCAGATAGTGCTGAGAACATTAAATCTATTGAAATTCAGTTGTCTGCCACAGGTTCACCTGAGGAGTTGTCTTCACTCAATGCTGAAATCCAGGACCGGATCACCAAACACAAAAGGGACATCGAAGCCAGGAAACGCAATAAATTTGCGAGGGACGCAGAGGACTATAAAAACAACCACGTCTATAGGTGGCAGGACAACTCAAGGCGCATAACTACCCGTCCAAATCAGCCAACATCCTCAGACCTCTCAACCTCAGGGTCGGATCACGAATCTGCACCATCTACTTCAGTTTCCACCTTTCCTTTTTTAGGACAACGGCGATACCCCACAAGAAGACAAGACGGGGACAGAAACACAAGAAGGAATCAAGAAACCTACAGGACTACTCGACCGAAGGTATGGACAATTTAGTGATAAACATTTCATCTCGTACCTTGAGTGTGGCTGAACACTCGCTTCTACAGAAGGGACTGTCATTCTGTCCATCGTATCGGTGTCGTACTTTCGAGCTGGACATGGACCTTCAGAGATTTTTTCGATCCATTAGATTAAAGGCACATTTTTCCACTATTCCTCTGGTCACAGATACTATCCCTATTGGCAGTGACTCTAAACTGCTATCTTCATCTAGCTTGGGCCTGAGAAATAAAAGTCACTTTAGACCCCCACAATGCTCCCACGCGGTCGAAACCTTTGTTAATTTTGTACAGGACGCATTCACATCCCTTAGGGGTGACATTGAGAGGGGTAACCTGTTTTACCCACCGAATTTAACGGTGGAAGAGAGACACTTGCTAAAAAACCTTCAGGGAGACAAGTCCATTATAATGAAACCGGCAGACAAGGGAGGGGCACTAGTGATCATGGACAAGGTTAAGTACCTAGCAGAAATAATGAGACAACTGACTGACAATTCCATCTACCAGGTATTGGAGAGGGATCCCTCACATTAGATTCGCCATACCATCGAAACTATCCTCCACAAATACACAGACCTAGGAGTTTTAGACCAGAAGACTTGTAGTTTTCTCATGAACCCTAACCCGATTATACCTGTCTTTTACACAGTGCCTAAGGTTCATAAAAATCTCAATAATCCACCTGGGAGACCCATAGTGGCCTCCACAGACTCGATACTATCTCCCTTGGCAAGGTATGTTGAACGGATACTCACCCCTCTTATACAGGAGTCAAAATCTTTTCTACTTGACACAGGTTCTTTCCTACGATTGATTAGAGAAATCAACATCATTCCAGTAGATGCCCTCTTGGTGACCCTTGACGTTAGGGACCTGTATACTTCAATCCCTCACGAGGAGGGCATCCTCTCTGTTCGCCATTTACTGGAAAGTACCAATAGGGAAACAGACCAGACATCTCTATGCATCGACCTCCTAAGAACTATACTTACCTCCAATTTCTTCCTTTTTGAGGACACGTTCTATTTACAAAAACGGGGGACCGCGATGGGGTCACACGCAGCACCTCCGTACGCAAATGCATATATTGTCCATTTTGAGGAGAGTAGTATCTACCTAAACCCTCTCTTTAGGGATAATGTCATCGTTTGGAAATCACGTCCACGAATCTCACGTGGTGGAATCAGTAGAAACTCACTGGATATTTTAGATTGGGCGAGGATATTGGCGGTTTCCTCTGCGTTGTAGGAAAATGTAGGAAGATTGGACATGGCTCTATAGCGTGCAACCACGTACAGGTAGAGTCTATATAGAGAACACCGTGTGCACAGCTATTTCCGGTGCAGAGACTAGGTACCCAAATCCTTCAGTAGACAGAAAAAGAAGTCTCGCACTCAACTTAAGTATATTTGCAGATTTATTTGGTGCTGAAGTAGCACTGGAGAAACGTTTCAGCCTTAACTAGGCTTTCGTCAGTCACTACAACATTCAGAATGAAAACAAAATGTAATACAGTGTATAAATAACAACCAGGTGCAAAAAATAAAACAAAGTATATACAATTTATCAAGAGAGCCATACTTGTAAGATAATACAAAAATTCATGGCAGAGTATAACAATGTGCAATATTCTCGCTCAAAATGGCGATCAAGGATGGAAGAAATACATCTTGGGAGAAACACATACCGTGCTGTGTCTTTCACGATGTATGGACAATTTTTATAGTCAGGATGCAGGTCATACGTGTTGCCTAAAGTGGCGTGACAGAAGAGGGCAATGGTTCACAACTGTGTATATGGAGATGATATGAATAGTAGTGCTCTGAAGAGACCCTCCATACTTTTTTATCATTCTTGAACACCTCCTGGCCAGGCATCACATTCACCATGAATTGTCACATGTGGAAAATGAATTTCTTGGACACTTTGGTGGTTAAAGACACGAACGGTCTTCTTAGTACGGATTTATACTCCAAAAGTACAGACCAGAATAGTCTCCTACATTTTCAAAGCCTTCATCCCCCATCGACCAAGAAATCCATACCCAAAGCACAATACCAAAGGGTAGAGCGCATAGTTTCCAACAGTGACACCAGAGAATTACGTACACAAGAAATGACAAAAAAATTCAGGGCCAGAGGTTATCCCTCATCTCTATTAGAAACCTCTAGAACTACTACAAGTAGACCAAGGATGGACACCTCCTCACGTATCCCCTTTGTACACTCGTTCCATCCCTACATGTACAAACTACACAGGGCAATACGAAGCAACTGGGCAATCCTCTCCAATGCCTTTCCCAAAGTGAAGGAGTTCCAACAACCGTTCCTCCCATGCTTCAAAAGGGCTCCAAGTCTGAGAGATAATCTAGTCAAAGCAGATATTGGCACTAAGACCGTTATGAGACAGAGTTTCCTGGGCACTCCGAGGGAAGGCACCTTCCCCTGCCTAAACTGTGTCCAATGTAATAATGTATTAAAAGGTAATGTTGTCAGGCATCCATACTCCGGCAAGGAGTTTAAAATCCGAGGGTATTTTACATGCAGTTCAGCCTACGTAGTCTATGTAATCAAGTGTCCTTGTGGTTTGTTGTATGTAGGTGAAACGACACAACCTATTAGGGACCGTGTGTCCAAGCACAAATCCACGATACGCTGTAATAATCTCCTACTACCATTACCTCATCACTTCCACATATCAGGACACAGTATCTCACAGTTGAAATTTCAGGTTCTTGAACATGTCCCCATACAACGCAGGGGGGGCAACAGAGTACTTATGCTTAAAAAACGTGAGGCATATTGGATTCACTCTTTGGATACACTATCTCCAAAGGGACTCAACAGGGAGTACGAGTTATCTGCATTTATTTAAGGGCATTGTTACTTTTGGTACTATTACAGTATATTCTATATTTTAAATTGCATATGTGATATGATATGTTGAACTGATATATTTTTTCTCATTTTGTAGAATCGTCTGTATTAATGATGTCTGACACAGCACGAATCTCCACCGGATCAATCACTGTTCACTGTGCCACTATGCACCACGGACCACCCTGAGATCCATCCTGTCTGTTGGCACTCGTGTTGTGTAGGTGCAACTATATTCACTTAAATGTATCACCATGTATCACCCACGGCCCACATATTGCGCCCCGTGGTATACACCTATATATATATATATCAATCCTCATAGACAGTATGCCCATTCGTGTGGTACGGTTCTCCGTGACGCTGCATATGCGTTGCTCCTTTTTTCCGGCACTAACTGCATCTACTAGGTCACGCCCCCACTCACTCCTTCCTCCCTTCAGGTTCCCCCTTTTGTTACGCCCATTCAGTATCACAGTATCCAATAGCCAGCACTGACTAGATCTCGCCCCCTCCTTTCAGGTCCGCCCACCCAGTATCACAGCATTAAGTAGCTGACCTAATACTAATACTACATTTTACACGCCCATACACTGGGCATTATATCATGTAACCTGCTAAACAGGCAATATCTAGCTCTTTTGCTAGGTACAGTACCGCTTACACTGTGGAACGCATTATCACTGACACCATGGAACGCATACATTCCTTTTAACATGCACGGCTATGGACTTCCGGTCCGGCCACTGCAGTACGGCGTCATTTCCGGTCGGACGCACACCGAGGGATTTAAATAGCGCCGCTCACATAATGATCCCAGACAAGCGGTGGACACCGCGTCTGTGAGGATCACATCTATTCCACAGCGGCTTCCCTCCAGGTACGTTAGAACCTCTCCGTATTTAGAGACATATAATCAGATAATCCACCCTGTGCGATACTCAGTCCCCATATTCCATTTTTTAGCCAACGGATCCCACATCAGGTCGTCCTTGGCACACATTATCCTTAACCCGGGCCAGTCCGTCTGAGGTAATCATGTAAACAGGGGAGGTTTTGTTCATATAACGTATATTATAATACACTGCTGGCATATACCCACATTCCTTCCTCTTGTTTCTTCTTCTACTACCATTAATCTACAGTTCCCTCAGCATCCTGGTTACTTAATCACTGTATGTTTTCACAAGGCGACCACCTAGTGTAAGTACCACCATCTTTTTTCAGTGCACTACTATTCATATCATCTCCGTATACACAGTTGTGAACCATTGCCCTCTTCTGTCACGCCACTTTAGGCAACACGTATGACCTGCATCTTGACTATAAAAATTGTCCATACATCGTGAAAGACCATCTTTCTCCCAAGATGTATTTCTTCCATCCTTGATCGCCATATTGAGCGAGAATATTGCACATTGTTATACTCTGCCATGAATTTTTGTATTATCTTACAAGTATGGCTCTCTTGATAAATTGTATATACTTTGTTTTATTTTTTGCACCTGGTTGTTATTTATACACTGTATTACATTTTGTTTTCATTCTGAATGTTGTAGTGACTGACGAAAGCCTAGTTAAGGCTGAAACGTTTCTCCAGTGCTACTTCAGCACCAAATAAATCTGCAAATATACTTAAGTTGAGTGCGAGACTTCTTTTTCTGTCTCTGCACTGTGTAAGCACAGCGGCCGGAAAGCAGAGCGGTGACGTCACCGCTGTGCTGTGTTTTCCGGCCGGCGCTCACAGTGCAGAGAAGCACAGCGCCGGGGGACAGACACCGGAATGTAAGTATGTACTGTTTGTTTTTTTTTACTTTTACGCTGGTAACCAGGGTAAACATCGGGTTACTAAGCGCGGCCCTGCGCTTAGTAACCCGATGTTTACCCTGGTTACCAGTGAAGACATTGCTGAATCCGTGTCAGTATGATAATAAAGCATAGTTTTTTGCCTAGTCTTTTTTTATTTTTTTAACAGTGTTTACTGAAGGGGTTAACTAATGTGAAAGTTTAATTGGTTCAGTCATTTTGGACACAGTGATACCAAATATGTGTACTTTTTTTTTATACATATATAAACGTATTTTATGCCAACTTACTTGCAATTTATATAGGGTATACCCCCTGACGAAGGACAGTGCGTCCGAAACGCGCGTCGGGGTGCACACAATTTAGCCGCTGGCAGCCTGGGAATAGTCCCCTGATAAATTGCAAGTAAGTTGGCATATCTATTGCTATTGCACTGAGCACTTTACTAGGTTTTTTGCACTAAGATGCCCCTTGTGGTGGTAATCGGTCATTGCACATAGCACCTTTGTATAGTCTTCCTCATATTCTTCCTGAGACATTATTGCATCCAAGTTGGTCGATTGCACCACCTTGTGGTAGTAATCTGCCACAGCACTTTTTTACACTATATTTGTCCTATAGCACTTTTTTAATTTTTCCACACATTTTTCTTGATATATTTTTATATTGATTTGAGTGTTTATATGCACATTTATACACAAATATATTTTCATTCATTAATATATATATATATATATATATATATATATATATATATATATATATATATATGCATATTTTTTATATAGATTTTCCTTTAGTCTCTGGATAATATATGTTATAGATTACCTTATAACTAGATATGAATTGGCTTGCCTTATTATAAGCGGCTTAATTTGTGCACATTCTGTATTGTATTTTATTTATGATATATATATTTTTTTTAAAAAGACGTACATTTTTATGCTTGTCACTATTGTCACCAAATAAAAATTAATTTTGTTATAATTATTCCCTGTCACTTTCTCATTGATCCAATTTTGTGTTTCGGAGCATTTTTCCATCAGTAACACACTACGCCGCCAGGGACTCAGGTCCTGCATTGCCAGGTTTGTCCCCTGCTTAAGCCAGTATATGTCTGGGCCCATCTGAAGTGTTTGTAGTAGACAGAATGCTGAGCTGCATCCAAAGAACACTGTACCTACTGTGTAGCATGGGGGTGGCAACATCATGTTTTGGGGCAATTTCTATGCAAAGGGTCCAAGACGTCTGATCCGTGTACATGAAAGAATGAATAAGGCCATGTATCGTGAGATTTTGAGTGCAAACCTCCTTCCATCAGCAAGGGCATTGAAGATGAAACGTGGATGGGTTTTTCAGCATGATAATGATCCCAAGCACACCGACAGGCCAAAGAAGGAGTGACTTCATAAGAAGCATATGAAGGTCCTGGTGTAGCCTAGCAAGTCTTCAGATCTCAACCCCATAGAAAACCTTTGGAGGGAGTTGAAAGTCCGTGTTACCTAGTGAAAGGTCCAAAACATCACTGCTCTAGAGGAGATCTGCATGGAGGAATGGGCCATCATACCACCAACAGTGTGAGCCAGCCTTGTGAAGACGTACAGAAAATGTTTGACCACTGTCATTACCAACAAGGGATTTATAACAAAATATTGAGATGAACTTTTGTTAATGACCAAATACTTATTTTCCACCATATTTTGCAAAAAAATCTTGCAAAATCAGACAAGGTGATTTTCTGGATTTGTTTCCTAATTTTGACTCTCATAGTTGTGGTCTACCTATGAAAATCAGAATAGAAAGAGAGCAAAAATGGTAACAACAAAAACATCAACTTGTCCCACAAAAAACAAGTCATCACATGACTCTGTAGGCCAAAATCTGGAAAAAATATAGCTATCAAAATATGGCGATGCAGAAACTTTTTGCAATGAAAAGCATTTTTTTTAGTGTGACAGCAGCCAAACATAAAAACCCGATATAAATCTGGTATCGCTGTAATCGCACCGACCCAAAGAATAAAGTTGTCTAATCACTTATACCACGAGGAACAGCGTAGAAAATAAAGTCAATTCACCTGGTGTCGATTTTTTTTCATTCTGCCTCCCAAAGATCACAGTATGGCTGGACTCACATTTATCCCACACTCTACGTTTCCATGTAAATCTCTGAAAAACATGATTCAGGTGGAATCCCTGGTGGAAGATTTCCTATATTTAATCAAGTGAAGTCATTGCTCTGCTGTGTACCCAAACAATGGTTTCCCCCTCATATGGGGTATTGGCTAACTCAGGAGAAATTGCACAAAAAATTTGAACTAGATCGACTTAAAGTCTTCCTTCAACCTTAAGGCCGGCGTCACACTCGGCGTAAGACAATACGGTCCGTATTTTACGGCGTAATACGGCCAAAATACGGTGAAATGTTCCCAAAATAGTGATCCGTAGTCAGGGTGTGTCAGCGTATTTTGCGCATGGCATCCTCCGTATGTAATCCGTATGGCATCCGTACTGCGAGATTTTCGCGCAGGCTTGCAAAACCGACATCTAATGGATTTATGTGCTCAAATGTTAGGGAAAACATATATACAGTATATATATATATATATATATATATATATATATATATATATATATATATATATATATATGTCATTGAGACACATATATATATATTCTGTATTTAGATTTCATTCAGCGCGATATCTGTGAACAGCCGGTAATTCAATTGCCGGCTTTTCATTTCTCCTGCACAAACCCGACATGATATGAGACATGGTTTACACACAGTAAACCATCTCATATCCCCTTTTTTTTGCATATTCCACACTACTAATGTTAGTAGTGTGTATGTGCAAAATTTCAGCGCTGTAGCTGCTGAAATAAAGGGTTAAATGGCGGAAAAAATTGGCGTGGGCTCCCGCGCAATTTTCTCCGCCAGAATGGTAAAGCCAGTGACTGAGGGCAGATATTAATAGCCAGGAGAGGGTCCATGGTTATTGGCCCCCCCCCCGTGGCTAAAAACATCTGCCCCCAGCCACCCCAGAAAAGGCACATCTGGAAGATGCGCCTATTCTGGCACTTGGCCACTCTCTTCCCACTCCCTGTAGCGGTGGGATATGGGGTAATGAAGGGTTAATGCCACCTTGCTATTGGAAGGTGACATTAAGCCAGATTAATAATGGAGAGGCGTCAATTATGACACCTATCCATTATTAATCCAATTGTTGGTAAGGGTTAAAAAACACACACACATGATTAAAAAGTAGTTTAATGAAATAAACACAGCGGTTGTTGTAATAATTTATTGTTCTCGCAATCCATTTGCAAACCCTCGCTTGGCCAAATAATAAACGCACAAGATACATACCTTCTGGTGAACCGTCTCGTCCCACGAAGTAATCCATCTGAAGGGGTTAACTAATATTACAGGCAGGAGCTGCGATAAACCACTCGCTGGTGCCTGTAATCCCTGGGTGCTGAAAGGAAAGCAGGATCTGTACTTACATTGAGTCGCGGTGATGCGCCCTCTGGTGGATGTTCTCATGAACTGCAGCCTGGGAACTTTTTCCCACGCTCCAGGTCGTATGAGGACATCCACCAGGGGGCGCATCACCGCGACTGAAGGAAATGTAGGTCAATGACCTACATTTCATTCATTCGCCGGGGATTACAGGCACGGAGCACAGCTGCATTTGCAGGGCTCCTGCCTGTAATAATAGTTAACCCCTTCAGATGGATTACTTCGTGGGACGTGACGGGTCAGCTGAGGGTATGTATCTTGTGCGTTTATTATTTTTCCAAGCGAGGGTGTTCCTGATGGATTGCGAGAACAATAAATTATTACAACAACCGCTGTGTTTATTTCATTAAACTACTTTTTAATCATGTGTGTGTGTGTTTTTTAACCCTTACCAACAATTGGATTAATAATGGATAGGTGTCATAATTGACGCCTCTCCATTATTAATCTGGCTTAATGTCACCTTCCAATAGCAAGGTGGCATTAACCCTTCATTACCCCATATCCCACCGCTACAGGGAGTGGGAAGAGAGTGGCCAAGTGCCAGAATAGGCGCATCTTCCAGATGTGCCTTTTCTGGGGTGGCTGGGGGCAGATGTTTTTAGCCACGGGGGGGCCAATAACCATGGACCCTCTCCTGGCTATTAATATCTGCCCTCAGTCACTGGCTTTACCATTCTGGCGGAGAAAATTGCGCGGGAGCCCACGCCAATTTTTACCGCCATTTAACCCTTTATTTTACAAGCTACAGTGCACAAATTTTGCACATACACACTACTAACATTAGTAGTGTGGAATATGCAAAAAAAATGGGGATATGAGATGGTTTACTGTATGTAAACCATGTCTCATATCATGTCGGGTTTGTGAAGGAGAAGGAAAAAGCCGGCAATTGAATTACCGACTTTTCACTAACACCGCTGCGTATTTCTCGCAAGTCACACTGCAGGTCCGTGTGGAATCCGTATTTTTCTCGCCCCCATAGACTTTCATTGGCGTATTATTTGCGCAATACGCTGACAAACGCAGCATGCTGCGATTTTGTACGGCCGTAGAAAGCCGTATATTACGGATCCGTAATATACGGCTAATAGGAGCAGCCCCATTGAGAATAATTGTGCCGTATGTAATGCGAGTTTTACGGACGTAGTTTCTGCGCTCTTACGTCCGTAAAACTCGCCAGTGTGACGCCGGCCTAATAGCTATGTTACTATGTAAATGTAGGGGTCCATTTTTTCCTATTACCCTTGCGAAAATAAAAAAATTGGGGTCTAAAGTAAAATGTTTGTGAAAAAAGTTAAATGTTCATTTTTTCCTTTCACATTCCATTAATTCCTGTGAAGTACCTGAGGGGTTAATTAACTTTTTGAATGTGGGTTCAAAAACCTTGAGGAGTGCAGTTTTTATAATGGCGTTACTTTTGGGTATTTTCAGTCATATAGGCCCGTAAAAAGTCACTTCAAATGTGAGGTGGTCCCTAAAAAAATGGTTTTGCAAATTTTGTTGGAAACATGAGAAATCGAGGGTCAACTTTTAACCCTTATAACTCCCTAACAAAAAAATTATGTTTCAAAAATTGTGCTGATGTCAAGTAAATATGTGGAAAATGTTATTCATTAACTATTTTGTATGACATAACTCCGATTTAAAGACATAAAAATTAAAATTTGAAAATTGCGAAATTTTCTACATTTTCTCCAAATCTCTGATATTTTCTCAAATAAATGCAAGTTATATTGAACAAATTTTACCACTATTATGAATCATGATATCTCACGAGAAAACATTCTCAGAATCAGTGGGATCTGTTAAAGCGTTCCAGAGTTATAACCAAATAAATTGACATTGGTCAGAATTGAAAAATGTGGCCTGGTCAGGAAGGTGAAAACGGGCAATGGGGTGACAGGGTTAAATATACCACAAATGGTGATGAGCGAGTGTACTCGTTGCTTGGGTTTTCCCAAGCATGCTCGGGTGGTCTCCGAGTATTTGTAACTGCTTGGAGATTTAGTTTTTATTGCGGCAGCTGAATGATTTACAGCTATTAGCCAGCTTGATTACGTATGGGGATTCCTAGCAACCAGGCAACCCCCACATGTACTCAGCCTGGCTATTAGCTGTAAATCATTCAGCTGAGGCAAGAAAAACTAAATCTCTGAACACTAACAAATACTCGGAGACCACCCGACCGTGCTCGGGAAAATCCGAGCAACGAGTACACTCGCTCATCACTAACCACAAAGTGTCTGTCAACATGTGAAACACATGAAGGAAAAAATAAGATAACAAAAAAAAGCCTCACTCAAATTACATTAGTGTCAGAAGAAGTCGCTCCTCAGCAGAAATACTGTGCCACATGGTGGTTTTCTGGTATGATATTCCCGGCATCAGCATCTCCAAAAGAAGGTCAAGTGTAGATACGCTCATGCTACAGTAGTCATAAAACTTTTGCATAGCTCATCATACAGTCTATTAAAGTGACCCTTTGTAGCCCTTTTTGTCAGTAGTTGATGGATCCAGTATCGACAACGCCTCCTCGGATTCTCTACAATTTGGAAGGGCTGCCCCTAGCGCCGAGATAAGACCTAGTGGAAAAGTATCCATTTGGTAGTGTTAAAGGTCAGATTGAAGGTCATGTTGTTGCCAACAAATACAACAAAACCAGCCAACAGGGGTATTATGAGGGAATATTCACACAAGATATAAGTGTTCCCAGTTTGAAACATGGGAAAGAGGCTTTTTATAAGGTTCTACCCAAGGATTGCTTATGCTTTTTATTTAAAACACATGTTAAAAAAAAACGCATGACAGACGGATGACATTCGTATCACATACTCTCGGACCCGAAAAAAAATGCACAATCGCATTACACACTCAGAGGAATCGGATACAAATTCGCATGAAACTCGTTTGACTCCCCTGCATCAAAATCAGACCAATTTTAGAAACGCTAGTGTGTCTCCAGACTGAGGGTTCACTCACAAGAGTGTATAACTCAGATGAGTACAATCTGATAAAAAAGGGGATTGCCCTCAGACCAATGTTATTTAATGAGGCCGTGCAGATCTGCGTATTTTTTCTCAGTTGTATTCGGCATGAGCAAAAATTTGCAGCATGCTCCGATTTGACTCCGAAATCGGTTCAGTGCCAGAAAGTATCAGATGCCATACGAACCATCAGATTTTTATGAATGCATTATAATTCTATAACCTAGGAAACTGTAAATGATTGATTGCTGCTGAGTAAAAAACGGATTTCACAAGGACAGCACACAGATAACAAGTGAGAAAAAAAATCATTCCACTTTTCTGGATGAAAATCGGACTGATTTTTTTTTATACGCTTGTGTTACCCGAGCCAAATGGGGAGATCTATTGTCACTGAATACAGTGAAGTTTTACGCATGAATAGCTTTACTATCACTTTAAATACTCTTAGAATGTCGTGACATCACTGATTGTTGCTGCACATTCCACACCAGAACGTGCTCATCTCTCAGTGAAGATCTGGCCAAGACAGAAAAATGTCCAATCATCAAGACGCTCCAGTTGTTATTTTTGACAATGGATCTGGCATATGTAAAGCCGGACTATCCGGTGATAATACTCCAAGATCAATCATTAGCTCAGTAATTGGTCACGCTAGAACTGGATACAGTATGCTGCAAGCCAAAAGAAAAGCTTACTATGTTGGCGAAGAAGCTCAGACCTTAAGAGGAATCTTGGCATTGACATATCCCATAGAGCACGGCATCGTGAAATCATGGCCGGACATGGAGAAGATCTGGAAACATGTGTATGATTGTGAGCTTCGCATGCAATCCAATGAAAATCCCGTCTTGCTATCTGAAGCTCCGTTCAATCCAAGAAGCAACCGTTAGATGATTGCAGAAGTGATGTTTGAAAGCTTCAATGTCCCTGCCATGTATGTGGCTTTACAAGCTGCCCTGTCTCTATATGCCAGTGGTCATACAACAGGCTTAGTCGTGGACATTGGAGATGGTGTCACCAGTACGTTTCCCATATATGAAGGTTCTCCACTGCCCCATGCAGGTAATGGTGAAACATGTTGGTCAATGAATACTAAGCAATAATCTGCGGGCACACTATGCACTGATAGATGATATACAGTCCCGATACTGAGACTATTCAGGTCTCTTCATCAGACATAGACTAAATACTCTCAAATACGCTCAAATTTTAGTATTTTTACATCTAATGGCTAACTTGTATATAGATATATATTTACTCTGTGCAGTACAATCTCAGAGTTCTATGAGATAATATACACAGCATCTCAAAAAGGGTCAGCTACCACTCTTCCTCCAGATACTTACCTATAACATCTTAACAAAGACCACTATATCTACTAGTTACATAATTTACTAAATAACCAATTGTTTTGTGCAGCGCCCCAGAGTCCTGGTCGTTGCAGTACTGTAGCTCCGCCGCTAAGGGGGGCTATGGTACGTCTGATGGCACTGAAGGAGTTCATCTGACCAGGTATCACAGACACCAATACATTTCACAGTCTGGCCTCCAGGTGGAGCTAAGGGTTCTATTTATTAGGCCACTCCTCACAATCTGGTAAAACTGGGGGTTAGGCAGGAAGTTAGGGAGAAAGCTGACTGGGTTGGAACCAGGCAACACCTTGTGGCAGAGGGTGTTGTGGGGGAAGATTCAGAGGGGTCCCTGTCAGGGGTGGGATCCTGACAGAGGCCTAGCTACCAGAGAGAACGTTACGGGACCGCGCCTGCACGATAAAGCGGCAGTATCCCAAGAAAGGATAAGAAGCGAGATTTATTGTGCTGAGTGAGAAACGAGATCAACGCAAAAAGGAGAATACCAGTAGGAGTCGTGCTGTAAGACGAGGCAACATCCTATTGAGGCGCATAACCGATGGCCGGAACGCCGAGGAAGTATAGAGCTCCAAGCCAAACTTCAAACCTACGGCAGGACAGTCAGTTACAGGCGGGCTGTCTCACCCAGACCCAGGAAGACACAGGGGGGTAACAACAGGAGTGGGGCGACGCTGGAGTCCCGGAAGAGCTCCGAGCCTCCCCGTCATACGGGTGCATCCTAACCGTAAGATCAGGGGGACGTAGAGGGAGAACATCAGGAACGAGTTGTGAGGGAACACGAGAAACAGACACAACAGTTGTGGGGTACTATCCCGTAAGCACAGCAGGGGAGGACCACAACACAAGCGCAGGAAGGTAGGCACAGATTTCCACCTGCAAAGGGAACTCTGGAGGTGCCATCGGACCGGCCGGACTTGCGCAGCCCTGTTAACCGTATTCCGGATTGAGGACTCAGAAGCCTTCAGTAAAGAGGTAAAGAGACTGCAACCTGGTGTCCTCGTTATTTACTGCACCGCACCACCACCATCATCCACATCTATTATTGTACGCCCCTCAGCAGGGTCACGGACCGGGTCTAGCCACCGTGACAACCCCAGAGCAGAGACTCAGAGGCCCGGTACCGGGTACCTCTCGGCCCTGCGGCAGTGGGGGCGCTACAACTTGGCATCACGAACAGGATCTACTTAAGCCTGAAGAATCAGGTCATGTGTGCCTTGGAACTGTGATTTATTACACTTGGACTGTGACTTATTGCAAAGACTGTGCCGCGCCACTTGCTGCCAAAATCCGTCATTACAGCGCTGAGGAGAGCGCAGGAGAAGAAGAGGGGTGTGGAGTGGGCATAGACAAGCTGGAGAGCGCAAACGACAATGGCCGCCCAGTCTAAATATTTCTGTGTCCTGAGGACGTGTCTGTCAGCAGCCGAGGTCCGCCTCCTCATTCTCTTTGGAGGATGGAGACCATGGAGACGGGGCCGCCCACGAAAGAGATCACGGGAAGAGGACACCAGAGAAGAAGCGAAAATGGCGACGCCGGGAGCACCGCGTGGGAATGACCCGACTTAGCGAGAGGCTGCACAACCCGACACAGCCCCGGACACGCCATCGTTGCGGGAATTGACCCTTGCAGAGCTACCGATAGGCCGACCCCCATGGCCGATGTCCGAGGAGTGTGTGGCTGCAGCCGAGGCCCGGCAGATAGCCTACCGCCTGGAAGCCGATGCCCGTGTGATCGCTCAGCTGGGCCAACCTACGGAGGTCCGCCTGTCTCCGGTGTCCCCCGCTTCTTTCAACCCGACCGCGGCGGAGTGTGAGCTGCAGGCACAGGGCCTGAGGATCCTGCCGGAGGCGGAGCACCTGCAGCGCCTGATGACCGCGTGGCGGAACAGACCCCAACCGGCAGCCCAGGTCGATCTGAGGAGCGTTGAGGAGGTTCCACCGTCACACTGGGGTGTAGTAATATCCTTTAACTCCCGGAAAGGAAGGGGAGTTATCCAGGAGATCGGGGAGCCACTGCAGGTCCGTGTGGATCGGGAAGAAGTGGAGCCCTGCGGGGGAAGGTACGAATCCGACCTGGAGCCTGGTGACGCAGTGACCTACACCCGGTGGAGGAGGGAAGCTGGTGAAACTGGCTGGATGGCTCGGGGCGTCCAGCGGTGTGTCGCACTCCAGGCTGCTACCGGGACATCTGAGGACGAGCCTCCTGCAGAGAAAGTGATGGAACCTGTCTCCGAGGAACCCCCGGAAGTCCGGGCTCACCATGTGCCCATGGGTTGTGCTTGCCCATGAGTATGAGTAAGGAGGGCATCCCGCAGAGGGATCCTGTCGTTGCTGGAGCCGGGACCGACCCTTGCTACACCACGGCGACCCGTTGGCCGGGTGAGGCCTGGAAGGAGACCACCCCCTATATTGCAAGAAGACTGAGTAAGCAAAAATGCTTTATTGATTGTACATAGTTAACTGTTTGTTTTTCTGTTGTTTTGCTGCTAAAACCCGTCCAGGGTTAACTCTTAAAGGGATCCCTTTGTTGACCCGGGATCCCTATTGCCTTTTGTTTGTTTTCTACTTGTTGCCTCAGTTATCAAGAGACTGCCGAATCATGGACGGTGAATGATTCAAAAACTGATCTTGTAAATAGTTTGCACCTTCTTAAAGGTGCTCTCTACTGGTTTTATAAACGGAAGGACTCTTTGCGAAGACACTGGTCGCAGAACCAGCATTGGAGTCCTTGCTGCAAACAGACTTGCAGCTTGAGAAGTTGCACTACCTCATAGAGACTTGGTCCCCTCTTAAAGGGGATGTTCACGTATTGCACTTATGAACAGTGTTGCCTTAAGATGGTTGAATGGCAATAATGTCTTGAAAAGAAAGTACTGATGATGCTGATATGCGAAAGTTAAATGTAACTTAAGGTACCTTCACACGAAGCGACGCTGCAGCGATAGCGACAACGATGCCGATCGCTGCAGCGTCGCTGTTTGGTTGCTGGAGAGCTGTCACACAGACCGCTCTCCAGCGACCAATGATGCCGAGGTCCCCGGGTAACCAGGGTAAACATCGGGTTGCTAAGCGCAGGGCCGCGCTTAGTAACCCGATGTTTACCCTGGTTACCAGCGTAAAAGTAAAAATAACAAACAGTACATGCTCACCTGCGCATCCCCCGGCATCCGCTTCCTGTACTGTGTGAGCGCCGGCCCCTAACAGCAGAGCGGTGACGTCACCGCTGTGCTTTTACTTTCACTTTAGGGCCGGCGCTCAGTCAGAGCAGGAAGCGGACGGCAGGGGATGCGCAGGTGAGTATGTACTGTTTGTTTTTTTTACTTTTACGCTGGTAACCAGGGTAAACATCGGGTTACTAAGCGCGGCCCTGCGCTTAGTAACCCGATATTTACCCTGGTTACCAGCGTAAAACATCGCTAGTATCGTTGCTTTTGGTGTCAAACCTGACGATACACGCCGGTCTGACGACCAAATAAAGTTCTGAACTTTATTCAACGACCAGCGCTATCACAGCAGGTTCCAGATCGCTGCTGCGTGTCAAACACAACGATATCGCTATCCAGGACGCTGCAACGTCACGGATCGTTGTCGTTCTCGTTGTAAAGTCGTTTCGTGTGAAGGTACCTTAACTAGTTGATTGTAAGAAATGTTTAATAATGTTAATAGAAGAATGAGGACAGGAAGTGAACCCGTCGGGGTTAGTGGTGAGTCCTCTTAGGAGCCATATAGGGATGGCTCAGTGATCTTGAACTGAAAGAAAAATGATATGTTCTATACTGTGTATAGTAGTGGAAGGACAGTAGGCTCGGGCGGAAAGGGGCGGTCCTGTACAGAAAGGAGAGGCAGTAGGTCTGGAGCAGTTAGGACAGGCGGTCCTGCAGACGTAAAGTAGGAGAATGCAAAAATGTTGAGTAGCCTTATAATGTGATTATAAGAAGGTCTTTAGTGGATTTAGCGAGTACGTCCTTAAAGGCGATGTTAAATTATTGTTCAGAATTTGCACTCAGTAGAATACCCGGTTGGGTAAGCAAAGTTACTTATAGTCTGTTATTTAAAGTATTTAACCATGTTTGTAACGTTCAAGTGTCCTCACCTCCCATAAAGGGAAGCTCTGTTAAAAAGTTTACTTGTACTTGCATTTTCAAAAATTGTATGTCTTTTTGCTGACATGTATTGTTGTTTTCTTCCCAGTCCAGGAGTACTGGATTTAACCGGGGGGGAGTGCAGCGCCCCAGAGTCCTGGTCATTGCAGTACTGTAGCTCTGCCGCTAAGGGGGGCTATGGTGCGTCTGATGGCACTGAAGGAGTTCATCTGACCAGGTATCACAGACACCAATACATTTCACAGTCTGGCCTCCAGGGGGAGCTAAGGGTTCTATTTATTAGGCCACTCCTCACAATCTGGTAAAACTGGGGGTTAGGCAGGAAGTTAGGGAGAAAGCTGACTGGGTTGGAACCAGGCAACACCTTGTGGCAGAGGGTGTTGTGGGGGAAGATTCAGAGGGGTCCCTGTCAGGGGTGGGATCCTGACAGAGGCCTAGCTACCAGAGAGAACGTTACGGGACCGCGCCTGCACGATAAAGCGGCAGTATCCCAAGAAAGGATAAGAAGCGAGATTTATTGTGCTGAGTGAGAAACGAGATCAACGCAAAAAGGAGAATACCAGTAGGAGTCGTGCTGTAAGACGAGGCAACATCCTATTGAGGCGCATAACCGGTGGCCGGAACGCCGAGGAAGTATAGAGCTCCAAGCCAAACTTCAAACCTACGGCAGGACAGTCAGTTACAGGCGGGCTGTCTCACCCAGACCCAGGAAGACACAGGGGGGTAACAACAGGAGTTGGGTGACGCTGGAGTCCCGGAAGAGCTCCGAGCCTCCCCATCATACGGGTGCGTCCTAACCGTAAGATCAGGGGGACGTAGAGGGAGAACATCAGGAACGAGTTGTGAGGGAACACGAGAAACAGACACAACAGTTGTGGGGTACTATCCCGTAAGCACAGCAGGGGAGGACCACAACACAAGCGCAGGAAGGTAGGCACAGATTTCCACCTGCAAAGGGAACTCTGGAGGTGCCATCGGACCGGCCGGACTTGCGCAGCCCTGTTAACCGTATTCTGGATTGAGGACTCAGAAGCCTTCAATAAAGAGGTAAAGAGACTGCAACCTGGTGTCCTCGTTATTTACTGCACTGCACCAACACCATCATCCACATCTATTATTGTACGCCCCTTAGCAGGGTCACGGACCGGGTCTAGCCACCGTGACAACCCCAGAGCAGAGACTCAGAGGCCCGGTACCGGGTACCCCTCGGCCCTGCGGCAGTGGGGGCGCTACATTTGTATCTCCTGTACTATTGGAAAGTTTTCTTTAAATATTGGCCACCACAGTGTATGTAATTTTACTAGTGCACTTTTAACCTTACAGAGTAAAAGAACTAATAAAAGTTATATTTTATATTTAGGAATCTTTAGTTAAGAATTATTTGCCTTTGGCAATTTGTAAATAATGTCATTGTTATCCTACACTGATTCTAAGAACACTTTTGGTTGTTGATGCAGGAAATCGTCTTAACTTCGCTGGTCGGGACATCACAGATTATTTAATGAGGCTTCTTATGGAGACCAGACTTTCCTTTGTCAGCAGCGCAGAAAGGGACATTGCTAGAGAAATAAAGGAGAAACTTTGCTATGTGGCTTTAGATCCAAAGGAGGAAGCGGAAAAGTGTCCTTCAGAAGGTTCAGAGGAAAACATTCCTCCGGATGGGAACGTCGTTACCATTGGCACCCAGAGGTTTCTAGCACCAGAGCAGTAGCGTAGCTACCAGGGGGGCAGAGGGGGCCATCGCCCCGGGCCCCGCGCTCTGAGGGGGCCCACCGGGAGCTACGCTACTGTAACTGCATCGGCGTGCGCTGCGACCCGATGCAGTTACATTCTGCGGCAGAGCAGGGAGAATCGATCCCCTGCTCTGCCGCTATGGGGCCCCTGAGCAGGCGGGGGGGGGGGGCCCGGTGCCAGCAGTGGGCCCCCCGCCCGTCATCACATGGTGAGCTGTATCGGCGGCCGATACAGCTCACCGCAGTGATGAGGGAAGGAGCGCTGCGCTGCGCTCCTCCCATCATCCCCCACACTGTCTGACAGCGGGCGCAATGACGTCACCACCCAGCGCCCGCTGTCAGATGAGCGGGAGCAGGGAGTGCCGCTGGAACAAGGAGGAAGAGAGGTGAGTATTTATTTACTGTGTTTTTATGGGGGCTGCCTTATCTTCAGTATCTGCCTATAGGGAGGGGAGTGCTGCCTTATCTTCAGTATCTGCCTATAGTGGGGGAGTGCTGCCTTATCTTCAGTATCTGCCTATAGGGAGAGGAGTGCTGCCTTATCTTCAGTATCTGCCTATAGTGGGGGAGTGCTGCCTTATCTTCATTATCTGCCTATAGTGGGGGAGTGCTGCCTTATCTTCAGTATCTGCCTATAGGGGGGGAGTGCTGCCTTATATACAGGATCTGCCTATGGGGGGAGTGCTGCCTTATCTTCAGTATCTGCCTATAGGGGGGGAGTGCTGCCTTATCTACAGTATCTGCCTATGGGGGGGAGTGCTGCTTTATCTACAGGATCTTCCTATAGGGGGGGAGTGCTGCCTTATCTTCAGTATCTGCCTATAGGGGGGGGAGTGCTGCCTTATCTTCAGTATCTGCCTATAGGGGGGGAGGGCTGCCTTATCTACAGTATCTGCCTATGGGGGGGAGTGCTGCCTTATCTACAGGATCTGCCTATGGGGGGGTGCTGCCTTATACTACAGAGTCTGCCTATAGGGGTGCTGCCTTGTGCTATGTGCTATATTGAGGACTATCTGGCACATTATACTAATGGAGGTTATCTATGGGGCCATCATACAGTGTGGGGATTACAGAGTTGGAGCCATCAAACAGTTTGAAGGCTACTAAGGGGTCAGTATAATGTGTGGGTGGTCCTATACAGTTAGGGGGCATTATACTGTGTATAGGGGGGGGAAGACTCGGGACATTATTAAATGTAAAGTGGGCACTTATTGTAATAGGATGACTCAGGTTACTGTGACTATCAAAGGGGCACACAGAGGGCATTGTTACTTTCTAGGGGGCAAAATGTGGGCTCTGTTTTCTAGGGCACTTGCACCCATCATTACTATATTGTAGAGGGGTGCTTTAGAATTTAGAGGGTACAGAGAACCACAGAGTAGGTGCAGTAATAGGGTCACATACGGCAGCAGAGGCTCAGTATTGGGTTATCAGGTGCAGTAATAGGGACACATACGGCAGCAGTGGCTCAGTATTGGGGTATCAGGGGCAGTAATAGGGACACATACGGCAGCAGAGGCTCAGTATTGGGGTATCAGGGGCAGTAATAGGGACACATACGGCAGCAGCGGCTCAGTATTGGGGTATCAGGGGCAGTAATAGGGACACATACGGCAGCAGAGGCTCAGTATTGGGGTATCAGGGGCAGTAATAGGGACACATACGGCAGCAGAGGCTCAGTATTGGGGTATCAGGTGCAGTAATAAGGACACATACGGCAGCAGCGGCTCAGTATTGGGGTATCAGGGGCAGTAATAGGGACACATACGGCAGCAGGGGCTCAGTATTGGGGTAGCAGCAGGATGAGGGGTTTGTGCAGGTTGGGAATAGATGGTGATGGCTGGAATATGAGAAGTGAAACGTGTCCTTGTTTTTTTTTCTGCAGACGAGTTGTTGCTGGAAGAAGTTGTCATGTCGGTCTGGGCCAGATGGAAAAGACGGGAAAAGTGACGATTCCATCATAAAGAATGTCAACGGTAAGTCATTATCTGTAACTGTGCTGTGATCTCTTACATGTTCTGCAGGGCTGGTATCTACCACTGACCATATGGCGGTAATATCCATCTTGGTCGTTATATAGAGATTATCTTCAGTAACAGCGCAGTTTGCTGAGGTTCTCCTCCACTATTAGGGGGCGTCATCAAGTTGTACTCAAGGTTACCTGGTTAGGGGCCCACTCAGAAGCTTTGCCCCCCCTGGACCAAAACCCTAGCTACGCCTCTGCACCAGAGAGTTTATTTTCTCCATCTATCATTGGGATAGATGCCCAAGGTCTACATAAAATGATCCATGAAAGTATTTATGGATGTGCTATAGATGTCCGAAGGTCTCTTTTCAATAACATCTTGTTGTCTGGTGCATCTACCCTCTTCCCAGGTCTTCAGGATAGAATTTATAATGAAATCAGAACCCTGGCACCAAAGACTATTGAGGTGAAAGTTATTGCACCGAGTGACAGGAAATTTTCTGTGTGGATCGGAGGATCAGTCCTGACCTGCTTAGAGTCTTTTAAGGAGATGTGGATCACAGCCATGGATTACAGCGAGTTTGGTTCAGCCATTGTACATCGAATGGCCTGACTACATGAACCCTACTATGTCCTACTTATGTGACATTAAAACAGAATTCCATCTGAATACGAGTCCTTTCTGTTGCCTTCTGGTGGTTAAAATCAATAAGGTGCCATGTGGCCCAAATTTCTTACTTTGATGAGCAGCTTTTACATAAGACTTTATTTTGCAATGAATGAAGAATCTGGTGGTTCAGAGTCCACGCTGTCCAAGGTTCAACGTGTTTCAAGGTTTTCAAACCTCTTCATCAGGACCAAACAACAATGAAAAAAACAACAAAAGCTATCATTTGTGGTTTGGTCATGATGAACAAGTTTGGAAACCTTGAAACGCGCTGACAATAAACCCCATTCATGAGTCACCTTCGTGTGCGATCGTATCTTTGAACCATGGGCAGCGCAGACTCTCAACCACCATATTCCTCATTAATTGCAACATATCTCCTTGTTGGTCCTGCTGCAGCCTTTACATGCATCTATAGGAGTCGCGACTGTCACAACCCTATCAGTTGAATGTACCTATTATATTTTACATCACTTGGTTATCACATAAACCCTATTTGTGCTTTGCCTCTTCAGTTTCACCATTTGATTTACATTTTATGACATTTATGCAGCAGCAGACGATGGACATGACATGATAAATAACCATAGCTTACCTTGTAAAGCCCTTGCAATTTCAGTGGTTTCCACCAGTCCTGGAGATGGTTGCATCACCTTTGTAGCCAAGCTGTGATAAAGTATATGACTGCGGAAGTCACTGATTGGCTGCACTGGTCACATAAAGGATATGCTGCACAAAACCAAGGTTCAATGCGTTTCAAGGTTTCTAACCTCTTCATCAGGACTAAACAACAATAAAAAAAGGAATGGGCAGGAGAAGACATGAAGCAGCAACTCTGGAACTTCAAGGAAGTTTAAAGGAGCCATAGCTATTTATTATGTGATCATATTGTCTGCTCATTGACAAATTATATAAAGCCCTTTATTTTTGCACACAGCTTCTACAGTAGGAAAAATGTAATCCAGAAAATAACCAGAAGAAATCACTTTATTCAAATATAAAAACAAGAAGAATAACATAAATATTAATATTAAAATAAAACAACCCTAACCCTAAGAGCGGGGTCCCCAGAGAGATATTCTGAAAAGTAACCTGCCTCAGATGTAGTCTTCAGGAACTCACCCGTCCTCTGCCTCCGAATTTCTTGTACAGGGAATGGTGTGCTCCTTAAGACTGACAGGCACAATTGCAAAGCTCGTCCGAAGTGTGTATTTTTTAGGGACATAGTTATATGAGAATTTGGTTTTTGGGGCATGAGTTATGTTTGCCAGTGATTTTATTTTGGGGTACATCCTGTCTGTGACTAATGACACAAAGATTCCAGTGAGATAGGAAGGTGCTGTAACTGTATAGTCAGCGTGACTGTGAATAATAATACACAGATTCCAGTGAGATAGGGAGGTGCTATAACTGTATAGTCAGTGTGAATTCATTGATCTGTGATATGTTCTAGTGACAACACAACGCTTTAATAACAGTAATGTTTAACAGCTTCATGGATTCCTCTTCCTGAAGCGGTTAAAAGAAATAGCAAAAGACTGAACACATGCATAAGACTGAACACATGCATAAGGCCGGAGTCACACTAGACCGTAATACGGCCGAGTGCAATGCGATAAAAAATCGCATAGCACTCGGCTCAATGTTAATCTATGGGGCAGCTCCTATTATCCGTTGTTTTCTCGGCCGTATTCAGGATCCGAGTAGAATCGCAGCATGCTGCGATTATCAGCGTATCTCGGCCGAGAATCGCCAATGAAAGTCTATGGGGTGAGAAAAAATCGGAATACACACGGACCATCAGTGTGACTTGAGAGAAATACGCACCGGTGTTCTATAGAAAAGCCGGCAATTCAGCGCAGTGTACAGTAAAATCACACTGACATGTTTGAATAGAACAAATAAAATTAATGTCTACACATAGTGTAGGTATACAGTATATATTTATGTCAGTGAGACATATACTGTATATATATATATATATATATATATATATATATATATATATATATTTATATTTCATACAGCGCTAGATAGCAGAAAAGCCGGTAATTCAATTGCCGGCTTTTGCTATCTCCTTCCCAAACCCGACAGGATATAAGACATGGTTTACATACAGTAAACCTTTTCATATCCCTTATTTTTTTTACATATCCCTCACTACTAATGTTAGAAGTGTCTGTGTGCAACATTTTGGGGCTCTAGCTGTTAAATTAAAGGGTTAAAACGCGGAAAAAAACTGGCGTGGGCTCCCGCGCAATTTTCTCCGCCAGAGTGGTAAAGCCAGTGACTGAGGGCAGATATTAACCCCTTACTGACATCGGACGGGATAGTACGTCCGATGTCAGCTCCCCTGCTTTGATGCAGGGCTCCGCGGTGAGCCCGCATCAAAGCCGGGACATGTCAGCTGTTTTGAACAGCTGACATGTGCCCGCAATAGCGGCGGGTGAAATCGCGATTCACCTGCCGCTATTAACTAGTTAAATGCCGCTGTCAAACGCAGACAGCGGCATTTAACTACCGCATCCGGCCGGGCGGCCAGAAAGGACGACATCGCCGACCCCCGTCACATGTTCGGAGGTCGGCGATGCTTCAGAATAATAACCATAGAGGTCCTTGAGACCTCTATGGTTACTGATCCCCGGCAGCTGTGAGCGCCACCCTGTGGTCGGCGCTCAAAGCACACCTGATTTTCTACTACATAGCAGCGAACAGCAGATCGCTGCTATGTAGCAGAGGCGATCGTGCTGTGCCTGCTTCTAGCCTCCCATGGAGGCTATTGAAGCATGGCAAAAGTTTAAAAAAAAGTAAAAAAAAATGTGAAAAAAATAAAAGAAATATAAAAGTTTAAATCACCCACCTTAAGCCCCAATCAAAATAAATCAATTAAAAAAAAATCAAATCTACACATATGTGGTATCGCCGCGTTCAGAATCGCCCGATCTATCAATAAAAAAAGGCATTAACCTGATCGCTAAACGGCGTAACGAGAAAAAAAATCCAAACACCAGAATTACGTTTTTTTGGTCGCCGTGACATTGCATTAAAATGCAATAACGGGCGATCAAAATAACGTATCTGCACCGAATTGGAATCATTAAAAACGCCAGCTCGGCACGCAAAAAATAATCCCTCACCCGACCCCAGATCATGAAAAATGGGGACGCTACGAGTATCGGAAAATGGCGCAATTTTTTTTATTTTTTTTTAGCAAAGTTTGGAATTTTTTTTCACCACTTAGGTAAAAAATAACCTAGTCATGTTAGGTGTCTATGAACTCGTAATGACCTGGAGAATCATAATGGCAGGTCAGTTTTAGCATTTAGTGAACCTACCAAAAAAGCCAAGCAAAAAACAAGTGTGGGATTGCACTTTTTTTGCAATTTCACCGCACTTGGAATTTTTTTCCCGTTTTCTAGTACACGACATGGTAAAACCAATCATGTTGTTCAAAAGTACAACTCGTCCCGCAAAAAATAAGCCCCCACATGGCCAATTTGATGGAAAAATAAAAAAGTTATGGCTCTGGGAAGGAGGGGAGTGAAAAACGAACACGGAAAAACGAAAAATCCCACGGTCATGAAGGGGTTAATGGCCTAGAGAGGGACCATGGCTATAGGACCCCCCTGGCTAAAAACATCTGCCCCCAGCCACCCCAGAAAAGGCACATCTGGAAGATGCGCCTATTCTGGCACTTGGTCACTCTCTTCCCACTCCCGAGTAGCAGTGGGATATGGGGTAATAAAGGGTTAATGTCACCTTGCTATTGTAAGGTGACATTAAGCCAGATTAATAATGGAGAAGCGTCAATAAGACACCTATCCATTATTAATCCAACAGTAGTAAATGGTTAATAAAACACACACACACATTAGGAAAAAAGTATTTTAATGAAATAAAGACACAGGGTGTTGTAATATGTTTATTATACTCTCAATCCAATTGAAGACCCTTGTCACCTGAAACAAAGTTAAAATAAAAAAAACAACAATATCCCATACCTTTCCGGAGCTCAGTCATGTCCCACGATGTAAATCCATCAGAAGGGGTTAAATAATTTTACAAGCAGGAGCCTGCTAATGCAGCTGCCCCTGCCTGTAAAAACTGGGGAATGAATGGGAAGCAGGGGAACGTAACTACCTAGACTTGCGGTGCTGCGCGCATTTTAAAATTACGTCACGGCTTGTGATTGGTTGCGTGCCGCCCATGTGACCGCGACGCGACCAATCACAGCAAGCTATGACGTAATTTCAGGTCCTGTATGCCTAATTCTGCATTCAGGACCTGAAATTACGTCACGGCTTGCTGTGATTGGTTGCGTGCCGCCCATGTGACCGCGACGCGACCAATCACAAGCCGTGACGTAATTTTAAAATGTGCGCGTTTCCTGCCTCCCGTGACGTCACGGCTTGTGATTGGTCGCGTCGCCCATGTGACCGCGACGCAACCAATCACAAGCCGGAACGTAATTTTAAAATACTGAATGCCTAGAATTAGGCATTGAGGACCTGAAAATTACGTCACGGCTTGCTGTGATTGGTCGCGTCGCGGCCACATGGGCGGCACGCGACCAATCACAAGCCGTGACGTCACGGAAGGAAGTAAACACGCGCATTTTAAGCAAAGAACGCTGCCGGTTCCCTCGGTGAGGTCCAGGCTGCGTCGGAGAGGTGAGTATAGCAATATTTTTTATTTTAATTCTTTATTTTACACATTAATATGGATCCCAGGGCCTGAAGGAGAGTTTCCTCTCCTTCAGACCCTGGGAACCATCAGGGATACCGTCCGATACTTGAGTCCCATTGACTTGTATTGGTATCGGGTATCGGTATCGGATTAGATCCGATACTTTGCCGGTATCGGCCGATACTTTCCGATACCGATACTTTCAAGTATCGGACGGTATCGCTCAACACTAGTGCCCATACTTATGCACCTGTCAAATTTTGTTTGAATGCAGATTGCACATTTTCTCTTAGTACAATAAACCTCATTTCAAGGCAGAAACATTACTGTGTCCAACAGTTATTAGATATATGAAACTGAAATAGCTGTTGCAAAAAAAACAATTTTAAAAAACATTAAGCTTAAGATTAATAGGGGTGCCCAAACTTTTTCATATAACTGTATATATTTAGACTGTATATATGTTTTTACTAATATTTGAGGCCATGGATCCATTCTATGTCCGTTTTGCAAGGCAGCGAGAAAATCTCGCCGTACGGATGTCACACGGATAATTTGATGCGGGGAAATCGCATCCTCGCTCTGCACACGGATCACTGTTTTGTAAACATTTGTGCGATTCTCGTCCGTGTAAAACGGACCGTATTTTTATACGTTGTGTGTGTCCCCGGCCTAAATGTCATTTTTACATTGCCGTGGACTATGTTCACTCTTGTGGCGCTTGCTTCTGAGATGCAAAACTAACAAGCTTTTCCTGTCCTGTTTGTTTTTCGGAAGTACAATTGATGCAACTTTTTAAAATCTTTTCTATAACAGATACATTATTTAATTATTTGAATACTTGCTTTAATAGTCCAATTTATGAACCACGCACTCGAAATTCATATTGTACGCTGTTGCCGCAAATTTGCTTCCAGACATGAACTACTACATACTTGTTTGACTATTCCAATTTGGCACCCGTGTGCCCCACAACTATGCTGTGGGCTGTTGCTGGATTGTGAGATGGTGTGCCTACCTCTTGGCTTTCTTTATCCATATATTTGCATACAAATTAATAGAGTAAATTGAGATATTTTAAAGTGCTGGTCTGTTTTTGCATACCTATGTAAATTGTGAAATTGGAGTCACGTTGCGGCGCCCCCACTGCCGCAGGGCCGAGAGGTACCCGGTACCGGGCCTGTGAGTCTCTGCTCTGGGGTTGTCATGGTGGCTAGGCCCGGTCCGTGACCCTGCCGAGGGGCGCACAATGAAAGATGTGACGGGTGACGGCGGTGATGCTGTAGTAGTGCGGTGCAGTAAATAACGAGGACACCAGGTTGCAGTCTCTTTACCTCTTTACTGAAGGTCTCTGGGTCCTCAGTCCAGAACACGGTTCACCAGGCTGCGCAAGTCCGGCCGGTCCAATGGCACCTCCAGAGTTCTCTTCACAGGTGGAAATCGGTGCCTTCCTTTTAGCGCTATGTGTTGTGGTCCTTCCCTGCTGTGCTTACAGAAAGTCCCCACAACTGTTGTGTCTGTTTCTTAAGTTCCCTCACAACTCGATTAGATGATGTTCTGCTAATCCTCCGTCCCTCCCTGATGTTCTGGTTGGAACGGCACCCGTTTGACGGGTAGGCTCGGAGCTCTTCCGGGACCCTAGAGTCGCCCCTCTCCACAAGTTGCCCCCCAAGACTGCATAGGTGATTTAAGTTAGACAGCCCGCCTTAAACTGACTGTCCTGCCGCTGTTTGGAGTATTGCTTGAAGCTGAATGTTATGATACTCCCTCGGCGTTCCGGCCACCGGTAGTGCGCCTCAGTAGGATGTTGCTTCGGTCTTACAGCACGACTCCTACTGGTATTTCTCCTTTTGCGTGATCTCGTTTCTCACTCAGCACAATCTATCTTGCTTCTAATCCTTCCTTGGGCACCGCCGCTATGCTGAGCAGGCACGGTCCCGTTACGTTCGCTCAAGTTTCCAAGCCTCTGTCAGGATCCCACCCCTGACAGAGACCCTACTGTATCTTCCCCCACAACACCCTCTGCCACAAGGTGTTGCCTGGTTCCAACCCAGTCAGCTTTCTCCTCTAACTTCCTGCCTGACCCCCAGTTTACCCACTATGGTGGGGAGTGGCCTAGTGAATAGAACCCTTAGCTCCCCCCGGAGGCCCGGCTGTGAAATGTATTGGTGTCTGTGATACCTGATCAGATGAACTCCTTCAGTGCCATCAGACGCACCATAGCTCCCCATAGTGGCGGAGCCACAGTACTGCAACGACCAGGACTCTGGGGCGCTGCACTCCCCCCTGGTTAAACACAGTACTCCGGGACTGGGAAGAAAACAACAATACAAGTTAGCAAAAAGACATACAGTTTTGTTGAGTGCAATAACAATAAGCATATTTAAACAGAGCTTCCCTTTATGGGAGGTGAGGACACTTGAACGTTACAAACATGGTTAGATATCATAGCAACATGCTACAATTAACTTTTCTTACCCAACCGGGTATTCTACTAAGTGCAAAATTGTGGAACAATAATTTAACATTGCCTTTAAGGACATACACTCTGAATCCACTAAAGACCTTCTTATAATCACATTATAAGGCAATTTAACTTTTTCATTCTCCTTCTTTAAATCTGCAGGACCGCCTGTCCTAACGGCACCAGACCTACTGCCTCTCCTTTCTATTACAGGACCGCCCCGTTCAGCCCGGGCCTACTGCCTTTTCAACTACTATACACGGTATAGAACATAACATTACTTTCAGTTTAAGAGCACCGAGCCATTTCTATATGGCTCCTAGGAGGACTCAGGGTTCACCTTCTATCCCCGTTGTCTATCAACATTATCTAGCATTTCCTATAGAACATTAAACTCTCTTCCATCTTTCACTTTCTTTCAGGGAACATCATCAGCATTTTTTCACAATTAACTAGTTGAATACATATAACTTTCTCATGTAAACATTATCATCACTTTCTTTCGTCAAAACATTATTGCTACCTGTCTTAAAGCAATATCACCGTTTAAGTGCGACAAATGAACATCCCCTTTAAGAGGGGACCAAGTCTCTATGAGGTAGCACGCCTTCTCAAGCTACCAGTCCATACTCAGCAAAGGTTCCAGTGTGGTATCTTCACAAAGAGTCCTTCTTTAAAGTAAAACCAGTAGGGAGCACCTTTAATAAGGTGCAAACTATGTACAAAAAGTTTGTATCATGCACTGTTCATGATTGCGGCAGTTCTGGAAACTTTGTGCAAAAACTTGAAAAACAAACAAAACAATAGGGATCCCGGGTCAACAAAAAGGATCCCCTTAAGAGTTAACCCTGGATGGGTTTTAGCAGCAACATAAGAGAACAGTAACTATTTACATATTCATGGTATCGAGGTTTAGCCTTCTAAGTCGGGGGATGATCTTTGTTCCACGGCCGACGCAGCACCCGTACTGGTAGTTGGTCTCTCAGATGCCATCAGATCAGCCGGTGTCTGGATTTGAAGGCTAATCCTGCTTGCAAGTTCGGTAGCCGCTACAAGGTGTACAGTGGTGATAGGAACAAGGTCTGGCAAATCGGGATCATTCATGATCGGGGCAACAGGGGGCGCCCTCTCAGGTTCACACCGTCGAACGTTCCGGGCACACCATCCTTGTGCATTCCGATGACGGGTGTAGGTCACCTGATCCCCCCTTTGCAAAGGGTCACCATCTCAACTGCAGCAGGGGGTTTTCACGTTATAGCTAGTAACAAAGACATCAGTTGGTAGCCCCGGTTCCTGTATGGAGCCCCATCCCCTCTTCGGGTGGTAGGCCAGCACAGTTCCCCGCTTTACCACGTCTTTCCTGCCGGGCGCAGACTTCTTACGCCGTGTATCATGTTGTTCGGTCTCGTCTCGATCTTTCCAGTGTTGTATTAGACATTGCTTATACTGTTCCCAGGTAAGTACCGCAAGGGTGAGGCCATCCTCCCGGGTCCCATCCGGCCCGGTCCAGGGAGTGTCCCACCGGAGGATCACCCCGTCTAGGCCCACATCTATGGGCTCTACCATCTTGGTTGGTAGCGGAGGCACTAGCTTTCCCATCGCGTTAGAGGTCAGGATGACCCGCTCCACCAAGAAGGAACGATCATTGCTGGGGTGAGGAGCGGTCACAGGAGCAGGATCGGTCAGGGGAGCCGGATCGGTCAGGAGAGCAGAATCGGCCAGGGGAGTAGGGATGCCGTCCATACCTGCGCCTGATGTGATTCCACCGATGTCACTCCGGTCCATTGACAAGGGCACTGGAATCGGCTGCAGCCCGGACCGCGGCTCTTCCGGAGTCACCTCTTGAGGTAGCTCTGCCCTCCAGGGTTCCGTGGCTGGGATAGGTAGGCTCGGCTCCTCCACTGGCGGCTCCACGGGGTTCAGGTCTCTCACCGGCGGTGGACGCGGGTCCGCCTCTGATGGGTGAGGGCAAGCCGGGATCACCTCGCCGTTGCTCGGGCACTTGCTGCTCATCGTCGCTGTCTGGCATTCGGCGGCAACGCATGCACCTGGCTCTGCCATTTCTCCGAGGTCGGGCTCCTCTTTCACCTCGTTCCCGCCGTTGCAAATCAGGAGGTGGCTCTCCTCTGCTGCTGGGCAGGTCGTCATCTCGCAGCAGGAGTTCGAGGGGGCGGTCGCTACTTCTCGCGCCGCTTTGGTAGTCCCCTCCCATGGCACGCCCTTCTTCTTCATCTGCGCTCCCTGTGACGCTGCAATGGCGGCGGTTTTTGGCGCAAACTTTTGGCGGCAAGTAACAATCCACAGTCTTTGCAATAAAGTACAGTCCAAGCACAACAGATCACAGTCCCAAGGCACACATGACCTGATTCTTCAGGCTTAAGTAGATCCTGTTCATGACGCCAAGTTGCGGCGCCCCCACTGCCGTAGGGCCGAGAGGTACCCAGTACCGGGCCTGTGAGTCTCTGCTCTGGGGTTGTCACGGTGGCTAGGCCCGGTCCGTGACCCTGCCGAGGGGCGCACAATGAAAGATGTGACGGGTGACGGCGGTAATGCTGTAGTAGTGCGGTGCAGTAAATAACGAGGACACCAGGTTGCAGTCTCTTTACATCTTTACTGAAGGTCTCTGGGTCCTCAGTCCAGAACACGGTTCACCAGGCTGCGCAAGTCCGGCCGGTCCAATGGCACCTCCAGAGTTCTCTTCACAGGTGGAAATCGGTGCCTTCCTTCTAGCGCTATGTGTTGTGGTCCTTCCCTGCTGTGCTTACAGAAAGTCCCCACAACTGTTGTGTCTGTTTCTTAAGTTCCCTCACAACTCGATTAGATGATGTTCTGCTAATCCTCCGTCCCTCCCTGATG
Source organism: Ranitomeya variabilis (assembly GCF_051348905.1). Lineage (NCBI taxonomy): Eukaryota > Metazoa > Chordata > Amphibia > Anura > Dendrobatidae > Ranitomeya > Ranitomeya variabilis. The sequence goes on from NC_135235.1 coordinate 317,809,292, forward strand.
TTCTGGTTGGAACGGCACCCGTTTGACGGGTAGGCTCGGAGCTCTTCCGGGACCCTAGAGTCGCCCCTCTCCACAAGTTGCCCCCCAAGACTACATAGGTGATTTAAGTTAGACAGCCCGCCTTAAACTGACTGTCCTGCCGCTGTTTGGAGTATTGCTTGAAGCTGAATGTTATGATACTCCCTCGGCGTTCCGGCCACCGGTAATGCGCCTCAGTAGGATGTTGCTTCGGTCTTACGGCACGACTCCTACTGGTATTTCTCCTTTTGCGTGATCTCGTTTCTCACTCAGCACAATCTATCTCGCTTCTAATCCTTCCTTGGGCACCGCCGCTATGCTGAGCAGGCACGGTCCCGTTACGTTCGCTCAAGTTTCCAAGCCTCTGTCAGGATCCCACCCCTGACAGAGACCCTACTGTATCTTCCCCCACAACACCCTCTGCCACAAGGTGTTGCCTGGTTCCAACCCAGTCAGCTTTCTCCTCTAACTTCCTGCCTGACCCCCAGTTTACCCACTATGGTGGGGAGTGGCCTAGTGAATAGAACCCTTAGCTCCCCCCGGAGGCCCGGCTGTGAAATGTATTGGTGTCTGTGATACCTGATCAGATGAACTCCTTCAGTGCCATCAGACGCACCATAGCTCCCCATAGTGGCGGAGCCACAGTACTGCAACGACCAGGACTCTGGGGCGCTGCACTCCCCCCTGGTTAAACACAGTACTCCGGGACTGGGAAGAAAACAACAATACAAGTTAGCAAAAAGACATACAGTTTTGTTGAGTGCAATAACAATAAGCATATTTAAACAGAGCTTCCCTTTATGGGAGGTGAGGACACTTGAACGTTACAAACATGGTTAGATATCATAGCAACATGCTACAATTAACTTTTCTTACCCAACCGGGTATTCTACTAAGTGCAAAATTGTGGAACAATAATTTAACATTGCCTTTAAGGACATACACTCTGAATCCACTAAAGACCTTCTTATAATCACATTATAAGGCAATTTAACTTTTTCATTCTCCTTCTTTAAATCTGCAGGACCGCCTGTCCTAACGGCACCAGACCTACTGCCTCTCCTTTCTATTACAGAACCGCCCCGTTCAGCCCGGGCCTACTGCCTTTTCAACTACTATACACGGTATAGAACATAACATTACTTTCAGTTTAAGAGCACCGAGCCATTTCTATATGGCTCCTAGGAGGACTCAGGGTTCACCTTCTATCCCCGTTGTCTATCAACATTATCTAGCATTTCCTATAGAACATTAAACTCTCTTCCATCTTTCACTTTCTTTCAGGGAACATCATCAGCATTTTTTCACAATTAACTAGTTGAATACATATAACTTTCTCATGTAAACATTATCATCACTTTCTTTCGTCAAAACATTATTGCTACCTGTCTTAAAGCAATATCACCGTTTAAGTGCGACAAATGAACATCCCCTTTAAGAGGGGACCAAGTCTCTATGAGGTAGCACGCCTTCTCAAGCTACCAGTCCATACTCAGCAAAGGTTCCAGTGTGGTATCTTCACAAAGAGTCCTTCTTTAAAGTAAAACCAGTAGGGAGCACCTTTAATAAGGTGCAAACTATGTACAAAAAGTTTGTATCATGCACTGTTCATGATTGCGGCAGTTCTGGAAACTTTGTGCAAAAACTTGAAAAACAAACAAAACAATAGGGATCCCAGGTCAACAAAAAGGATCCCCTTAAGAGTTAACCCTGGACTGGGTTTTAGCAGCAACATAAGAGAACAGTAACTATTTACATATTCATGGTATCGAGGTTTAGCCTTCTAAGTCGGGGGGTGATCTTTGTTCCACGGCCGACGCAGCACCCGTACTGGTAGTTGGTCTCTCAGATGCCATCAGATCAGCCGGTGTCTGGATTTGAAGGCTAATCCTGCTTGCAAGTTCGGTAGCCGCTACAAGGCGTACAGTGGTGATAGGAACAAGGTCTAGCAAATCGGGATCATTCATGATCGGGGCAACAGGGGGCGCCCTCTCAGGTTCACACCGTCGAACGTTCCGGGCACACCATCCTTGTGCATTCCGATGACGGGTGTAGGTCACCTGATCCCCCCTTTGCAAAGGGTCACCATCTCGACTGCAGCAGGGGGTTTTCACGTTATAGCTAGTAACAAAGACATCAGTTGGTAGCCCCAGTTCCTGTATGGAGCCCCATCCCCTCTTCGGGTGGTAGGCCAGCACAGTTCCCCGCTTTACCACGTCTTTCCTGCCGGGCGCAGACTTCTTACGCCGTGTATCATGTTGTTCAGTCTCGTCTTGATCTTTCCAGTGTTGTATTAGACATTGCTTATACTGTTCCCAGGTAAGTACCGCAAGGGTGAGGCCATCCTCCCGGGTCCCATCCGGCCCGGTCCAGGGAGTGTCCCACCGGAGGATCACCCCGTCTAGGCCCACATCTATGGGTTCTCCCATCTTGGTTGGTAGCGGAGGCACTAGCTTTCCCATCGCGTTAGAGGTGAGGATGACCCACTCCACCAAGAAGGAACGATCATTGCTGGGGTGAGGAGCGGTCACAGGAGCAGGATCGGTCAGGGGAGCTGGATCGGTCAGGAGAGCAGAATCGGCCAGGGGAGTAGGGATGCCGTCCATACCTGCGCCTGATGTGATTCCACCGATGTCGCTCCGGTCCATTGACAAGGGCACTGGAATCGGCTGCAGCCCGGACCGCGGCTCTTCCGGAGTCACCTCTTGAGGTAGCTCCGCCCTCCAGGGTTCCGTGGCTGGGATAGGTAGGCTCGGCTCCTCCACTGGCGGCTCCACGGGGTTCAGGTCTCTCACCGGCAGTGGACGCGGGTCCGCCTCTGATGGGTGAGGGCAAGCCGGGATCACCTCGCCGTTGCTCGGGCACTTGCTGCTCATCGTCGCTGTCTGGCATTCGGCGGCAACGCATGCACCTGGCTCCGCCATTTCTCCGAGGTCGGGCTCCTCTTTCACCTCGTTCCCGCCGTTGCAAATCAGGAGGTGGCTCTCCTCTGCTGCTGGGCAGGTCGTCATCTCGCAGCAGGAGTTCGAGGGGGCGGTCGCTACTTCTCGCGCCGCTTTGGTAGTCCCCTCCCATGGCACGCCCTTCTTCTTCCTCTGCGCTCCCTGTGACGCTGCAATGGCGGCGGTTTTTGGCGCGAACTTTTGGCGGCAAGTAACAATCCACAGTCTTTGCAATAAAGTACAGTCCAAGCACAACAGATCACAGTCCCAAGGCACACATGACCTGATTCTTCAGGCTTAAGTAGATCCTGTTCGTGACGCCAAGTTGCGGCGCCCCCACTGCCGCAGGGCCGAGAGGTACCCGGTACTGGGCCTGTGAGTCTCTGCTCTGGGGTTGTCACGGTGGCTAGGCCCAGTCCGTGACCCTGCCGAGGGGCGCACAATGAAAGATGTGACGGGTGACGGCGGTGATGCTGTAGTAGTGCGGTGCAGTAAATAACGAGGACACCAGGTTGCAGTCTCTTTACCTCTTTACTGAAGGTCTCTGGGTCCTCAGTCCAGAACACGGTTCACCAGGCTGTGCAAGTCCGGCCGGTCCAATGGCACCTCCAGAGTTCTCTTCACAGGTGGAAATCGGTGCCTTCCTTCTAGCGCTATGTGTTGTGGTCCTTCCCTGCTGTGCTTACAGAAAGTCCCCACAACTGTTGTGTCTGTTTCTTAAGTTCCCTCACAACTCGATTAGATGATGTTCTGCTAATCCTCCGTCCCTCCCTGATGTTCTGGTTGGAACGGCACCCGTTTGACGGGTAGGCTCGGAGCTCTTCCGGGACCCTAGAGTCGCCCCTCTCCACAAGTTGCCCCCCAAGACTGCATAGGTGATTTAAGTTAGACAGCCCGCCTTAAACTGACTGTCCTGCCGCTGTTTGGAGTATTGCTTGAAGCTGAATGTTATGATACTCCCTCGGCGTTCCGGCCACCGGTAGTGCGCCTCAGTAGGATGTTGCTTCGGTCTTACAGCACGACTCCTACTGGTATTTCTCCTTTTGCGTGATCTCGTTTCTCACTCAGCACAATCTATCTCGCTTCTAATCCTTCCTTGGGCACCGCCGCTATGCTGAGCAGGCACGGTCCCGTTACGTTCGCTCAAGTTGCCAAGCCTCTGTCAGGATCCCACCCCTGACAGAGACCCTACTGTATCTTTCCCCACAACACCCTCTGCCACAAGGTGTTGCCTGGTTCCAACCCAGTCAGCTTTCTCCTCTAACTTCCTGCCTGACCCCCAGTTTACCCACTATGGTGGGGAGTGGCCTAGTGAATAGAACCCTTAGCTCCCCCCGGAGGCCCGGCTGTGAAATGTATTGGTGTCTGTGATACCTGATCAGATGAACTCCTTCAGTGCCATCAGACGCACCATAGCTCCCCATAGTGGCGGAGCCACAGTACTGCAACGACCAGGACTCTGGGGCGCTGCAACGTCACATAAGCCTTTTTGGCCATTAGGTGAACCTTGCCTTGCATTTGTGGTGGATTCCACAGTTTTCCAGGGTTGGTTAGGTGTGGCTGGAAACATATTTTGGTAAAGAAATTAAATGTTATACTTTTGCACATAAACCAAAATGTGGCACTAGCAATGTATGTGGTTTTTCATAAGGAAAAATCTACCCATGCCATGGGAAAAAATGCTGGCACTGCTAGAAATTGATATTTACCTCTTAGGGTATGTGCACATGGTCAATAAATGCTGCGGGTTGGTAGTTGCGTACTTGTGCAGCATCCAACCTGCAGCGTTCAGATGTTACAGCATGGTAGGTGGGATTTCAAGAAATCCATGTCCACTATGACCCCAGAAGCACCTGTGGATCACCTGTGGAGATGGACATGCGGCGCATCTTTCCAGACTGCAGCATGCCTGTTTATCTTGCAGAGATACGAGCCTCCGCAAAATAAATTTCACCCGCACAATGTATTGTACGTGGTGAATCCACACGGTTCAATGAACACATGTGGATTCAACTGCGTTCAATAGCCGGCAGCGCTTTGAACGCAGCAGACATGTGCTGTGTACAAAGTGCTGCCAATTACAGAATGTCTCCACTTACCCTTACAGTAGATTTGTCTCAATTATGCTAGGGCCACACCATTGTATTTACTCTCATCCGAGAGATTTGGGCTGATTGTGCTAATCACACTTTGATCAGAAATTGATCAGAGTGTGATCGTAGCGTGCTCTGATTTTCTTGGATGTTACAGTTCATGAAAATTGGAGTGCACTCAGGTGTCATCCAAATGCAGTCCGATTTTTTTTTTTTCCCTAGGACTCCTTGACTTGCATGGTCGAGTCCAATCTGAATATCGAATGCAAATCGAGCATGCTGTGATTTTTTTTTTTCCTTGGACAGACTGTGTCTGAAGAAAAAATTGGACATGTTCAAGGACCCATAAAATAACAGTGGTCCAAGTGTCGGATCGCACTCAGACAGAAAATACAGTCGTCTGCATGAGACCTTACTGTGGCTCTCTAGCTCCACTTTTCTCCTAACTTACCATTAGTGACCACAGGACTAAAAAGTTAGAAAGATTTGCAAAAATAAGGAATGTTCTACTAAAAATAACAACAACTTTGCAATTTTATCCTATTCTCACAAATGGGTGTAACTGAATGTCCAGATTACAAACTATTTCCCACAATCGGGCATACAATTACATCTTAGGCTATGTGCACACGTAGAATGGTCCTCTGCGGATTTTTACGCAGCGGATTTGATAAATCTGCAGGGCAAAAACACTGCATTTTTGCTGCAGATTTATTGCGGATTTACAGTGGTTTTTGTGCAGATTCCACTGCGGTTTTACACCTGCGGTTTTCTATTGGAGCAGGTGTAAAACCGCTGCGGAATCCGCAGAAAGAATTAACATGCTGCGGAATGTAAACCGCTGCGTTTCCGCTCATTTTTTTTCCGCAGCATGGGCACAGCGTTTTCTGTTTCCCCTAGGTTTACATTGTAATGTAAACTCATGGGAAACTGCTGCGGATCCGCAGCTGCGGAAACGCTGCGGATCCGCAGCAAAATCCGCATCGTGTGCACATAGCCTTAGGAAATAGGGATGGCCCGGACTCAGAAGTTGTGCCTGTGACATCCACAGCAGAAGCAGTTTGTTGTAGACAGCTGAGCTCCTACCTCATGTGTAGTGGCTGGACACAGCACTGATCCCAGCGCCCCTCAGATGCCGCCCACAATAATGACAGTGGCATGTGAACAGTTAGCCAAATGGATTTCGCCCCTTTAGTCTGTCCATTAACAGTGCGATCACAGGGTGCTGGTGGGTTGCTGTAACAACCGAGTCCTAACAATGGCCTCTTTTTTTTTCTTGGTAAGGCTAAGGCTTCTTTCACACTAGCGTCGGGCTCGGCCCGTCGCTGTGCGTCGGGCCGAGGTCCCCGACGCTAGCGTTGTCCCCGCCGCACAACGGGGGCAGCAGATGCATTTTTCCAGCGCATCCGCTGCCCCATTGTGAGGTGCGGGGAAGTGCGGGGAGGTGGGGGCGGAGCTCCGGCGGAGTTCCGGCCGCGCATGCGAGGTCGGAAAAAGCGGACCGTCGTGAGCAAAAAACGTTACATGTAGCGTTTTTTGCTCCCGACGGTCCGCCACTGCACGACGCATTCGTCGCACGACGGGTGCGACGTGTAGCAATCCGTCACAATGCGTCGCTTCATGTTAATCAATGGCGAAAAAACGCATCCTGCAAACACTTTTGCAGGATGCGTTTTTTCGGCAAAACGACGCATTGTGACGGAATGCAGTTAACGCTAGTGTGAAAGTAGCCTAAGTCTTCCAGATTCCACCAAAGGATCCTACAACATGGAAAGCAAAAAAAGAAAACTAAAATAAAATAAGCCTTTTATATAGCTCTGCTGGTGAAAAATTGGGAAACATATGGCTTTCAGAATATGATGACCTAAAAACAAATGATTGTATAAATTATGTAAAAAACTAGGTATTGTCATTGTCAACGTCAATGGTGAGTAAAATTGACACTTTATTTGTGCTGCAGGGCAAATAATGTAAAATCTAAGGTGAAAAAAACAGTGGCAGAACTACAGTTTTGTTTATATTCCTTCCCATAAAGAGTTAATGAATGTTTTTTAATAAATTGTATGAACTGTTAAGAATATTGGAGATATAATTTCATGTCAATCATTTGCATCCTATTTGGCCTGGGATCAAAAAACTCTCCTTTGTCCAGCAGGGACTCAGCAGGAAGTCCAATATTCTCAAAGCCTGAAGGTGAAAGCTGGCACCTAGATATGCAGGAACTCCAAACACTGTGAGTGACAGATCTCACACCATGAGCAAGCGCAGAGCAGGACAAAGGCATGTTTGTAATATAGTGTCATGTTGAAGCTGCCAAAGAACATTCCAGAAACATAATTCCATAAGGAATTATGGAGATACTATACGTCCTAGCTGTATATCGTGTATATTTCCAAAATCTCCAGAATATGATGAAGGCCTTCCAGGGTCGGGTCTCGATCCATTCTAGCACCCCAGGGAGGGAAAATACGTAGAATGGCCAGTAGGAACCAGATAGCACCAAAATCGCCTCCCTAGGACCGTCTATTAAAGAGTTATGACTCATCTTAGGTTATAGAGCTTTTAGCTTGTAGAGTCAAGGGGAGAGGATTTGGGTTCAGCTTAGAAGGCAGAAGTGGAGTGATTCAAGGGGAATATAGGCTAGTGTAAGGCCATTTGGGCGTTCTTTCTGTTGTGTATGCGGTCCACTTCAAAGGAAGATCTCTCGAGTAACGTGCTGAGAAGCCTATGAGCAAGCTGGCAGCCCATGCCTCCTGTGGCCCAGCGCACCCATGGTCGAACATCAACCTGGTAATTGACATGATCCATATGCTTATATCTTTTAGCCTACCACTATTGTATTTGCATATCTGACCATTGTGTATATATATATATAACCATAGTGTATTGTCTAGTGTGCCCTTAAAGCAATTAAATACTGTATATAATTTAACCTTGGGCTGCTCTTTTCTATCGATTCATGAATCCATATGTCCATTTCTCAATTTAACTTTCCATGCTACAGGGGCTGGTTTCTGGGCCCAATATAATCTTGTTAATGGACCGGGCTTATATCTAATGAGGAACTGGTGGCAGTCCATTCCGGCTGGCAGCGCTCTGTTTCACTGGTGCTAGTGAAAGGGGCATCTCAGCCTGTCAGGGTTGTGAGTGAGTGTGGTGCCATGTGAGTGACTGCATGGGCCACATCCTCTTACTCTCCATGCCTCTCTCAGCCATTGTGGACAAGGGGTGCCTGTGTAAAGCTTTACCAAGCTGACCTTACGTCTCTCCAGGGGGTGCGGAATGGTCACATCGGTGAAAGTGGGGAGACCTTATTATGTGATCAATCTGACGTAATAGAGATGCCAGGCGGGGTGGTAAGGCGTGGGTTCATCGTATGTACCCAGGGCTGGACTGGCTATCTGGCAATTCTGGCAAGTGCCAGAAGGGCCTGTCTGGTCGTGGGCCACCTTGTCTGCTATGTTGTTAACAGAATTGGTGTTCTCAAGACACCCATACTGTTAAGAGCTGTGACGAAGCACAAAGTCGCTGACTCCGTCACTTACCCCATCAGGACATGAGTATCATTGGAAATATTGGTCTTGTAGTCAATCTTGGTTTCCTCCATCCAGGGTAATATTAGTAATATATCCCATCTGGCGCTTGGGGACAATGACAGCATGGGCCTGTGTGATTTCAAATGCCAGGGCTGAATTTCATCCCCAGTCCGTACCTGCAGACAGACCAACATTCCCACTTTCAGTGCAATACTACAATTCAATCCACTTTGACCTTTTTCTGTCCCTACATGAAATGAGCTGTACACTTGTGAGGGAGGTACAGGGCGATTGTCGTGGCTGAAAGCATTTGAGTTAATGCGCCCTGACCTCCAATCACATGAACACACTGTCCATAGCTCTGCATACCTGAGGCTTCATCACCTGCACCGTCAGGACCCTCTGCACATTTCTGGAGGCTTCCTCGGTCCGGATTTTCACAAAATGAGCCACAGTCCATATCAAGTTTCAAATGAACGACTTTACTGATCTTCGTACACAGCACATTTATATTTGTTCCAGCATCAGCATCAGTTTTCACATTGTCAGGACTCTGAACATTTTTTACCTTTTGTGCATTACTGCCCTTTTCCAAAATGGCGTCTTTGGTCTCATGTGCACTGTGTCTTCCTGCTATAAAACTCCACCCCAGCTTTTGATCGGCATAAGATCTGTTTCACATCAGCACCGTTGTTGATAAACCCAGATCCAACACTTCCTTTCATTGTGGAGGTGGATGCTTCTGATAATGCTTAGGGGGCTATTCTCTCCCAAGGAACTGGAGAGAAGGGTCTGCTACATCCTTGTGCTTTCTTTTCCCGTAGACTAACCTCAGCAGAGAAGAATTACAACGTGGGAGACAAGGAATTGCTGGCTATTATTGCGGCTTTCAAGGAATGGAGGCATCATCTGCAAGGAGCTGCACAACAGATCATAGTGCTAACTGACCATCGCAATCTAGAGTTCCTTAGATCCGCTAGATGTCTTTCTCCTCGTCAGGCTCGTTGGAACTTATTTTTAAATCAATTTAACTTTTATCTCGTACCGTCCAGGTTCTCGTAATGGGAAGGCTGATGCTTTATCCCGAATCCATGCTGCGGATTCTGTACCTGGAGCCCTGTCCAAGACCATTCTATCTGATGCCAATTTCATCGGAGTTATCCACAATCAGGACTTGTGGAAGGAGTGCAGGGAGGCCTATGAAGGTGATGTATTTCTGGCCAACCCACCTGTGGATATTAATCTTGTCTTTAAGGCCGGTTTCACACGTCAGTGGCTCCGGTACGTGAGGTGACAGTTTCCTCCCGTACCGGAGACACTGACACACGTAGACACATAAAAATCAATGCATCTGTTCAGATGTCATTGATTTTGTGCGGACCGTGTGCGGACCGTGTGTCCGTGTGCCAAACACGGAGACATGTCAGTGTTCGTGGGAGCGCACGGATCACACGGACCTCACACGGACCCATTAAAGTCAATGGGTGCGTGTAAACACGTACCGCACACGGATGACGTCCGTGTGCCGTCCGTGTGCGGTCCGTGTGCGTTTGCCAAATTTTAGGGTTAACATTTGAAGCAATTGTAGCAATTACCAGACAGGTGTCTAGACATTGATTGGGACAAAGCTAAACATCAGTCTAGACTTCATTTTAGCCTCTGAGGTGAAGTTGTGAACTTATCACAGTGCTGGCATCTTCAGACTCTGCTGACAGCCTAATATTATGCCTCCTCGGGTGGACACAGAGCGACTAATAACTTTGGTGGAGCAACATCCTCAACTGTGGGACACACGCTGTGAAGGATATCATGACAGGCTGGCCATTGAACGGGCTTGGTTTGCTGTAGCTGCGCAGCTGTACCCCAGACGTGGTTGGTCCACATATTCACCCGCCAAGCAGGCAAAGTTTGGTAAGTTTCCCCATAGGTGTTCCTTGTTGTCTTAAACCGAAATTTATGTGAAAAATATGCCAAAAAATCATATTGTGAATTATATATGTTAGGGTCCATGTCTTAACATCCTAACCATTGGGCTTATGTGTTCTTAATATTTATATTTACATGGACCTTATCATATACACTTTACAAGATTCTTACTACTTTCCAGTATGTTCCCTGTGTTTGATTGATTCTTTTTGCCTGAAGCATGCATGTTTATAATTGTTCAATAATGCCTTGTGTGTTGCTGCCAGCATTTTATGGTTTTTTGCATTTATGGGAAAATTGGTTTTGTCATGTTAGGACAAACTAAAGAATACCTGGGTAACTGAAGGCATAGTTGTCTGGCATGTTCACAACCTGCATTTTTGGCACACATTTCCCTGCTGTTCCAAAACATGCTACATGAGATTTTGCAAAGTGAACTGTATTCAAGCATATCTCCATAGATGTCTAACATTATTTGCTCTTATGCTTTACAATGTTTTCTGGGTTCAGATTTTGAACTTGACTGTTGGACTATATGCCAAAAGTCAAGCCCTTAAAGTCTGGTAGCAGCGGGTTAATCAGCGTGATGTCCCCAACTTTCAACGGATAATGTTCATTTATTAAGAACTAAGAACATTCAGCATTCAACATGAGAATAGGATAAATCTGGTTTCTGAGAGAGATCTGCTGTTACTTTCACTTTCAATTCCACACACAAGAAAATGTGCTCACAGGGAAGGAGGAGGAGGAGCATCCTGTCTCTAAATGAGGTTTTTTTTTTGTGGGGAACTTTGTTGACATGTGAACAATATGCATGCAGATATATATAAATCACATCATATTAAACAAACAATAGTTGTTGCAATACATACAGATCAATATGCATTAGGCCAACAAAGTCTCTTTTCCTTTTTGAGATTTTTCAATTTCTGTTAAAAGATAATGTAAAACATGTAAGGATCAACATGTGCTGCCTGTTTTGGTCAGCACCAAACCAGGATTTTGTTAAAAATGTAGTGTTTGATTTTAATATGTCTTGCTGGCCACAGCACAGTTTGTGTGTGTGACTGATTGAAAGCAAATGTTTCCACTTAATTAATGCCATCATCCGCAATTATTCACACAAGGCAAGCCCTTACATATGTCTAATGGCCAATGCAACTTGTGTTAATGTTTGTGTTGTTAGACACACACAGTCATGCAGCCTATGTTTTGTGCAAGCGTTCCAAACAGTTCGCATGCTATTTAGATCTTACTTGTAAACATTACGACATGGTGCTAAATGGTCACACAATTCTAACTCATAAATTTTTTGGTTTTTGGATTCAAAAATTAATTTCCAGCCAGGCATGATGATCACAAGCATAATACTTTTAAACTATAACACAGATTAACACATTGTGTTGTTTAAGGAATATGTATTTATTTGTGGGAATGTGACTTGTTGTGTCTCTACTTTTCCTACAGTTGATTTGGTGAAACGGCGATGGCGCTCAGCCAGGGACCAATTTCGGCGGGAATTTAATCCTCTACCCTCCACAGCAGGTGCCACAAAAAAGAGGAAATATGTTTTCTCCCGCAACTTATCCTTTCTTCGCCCAATCATGGAGCTAAATCAGTAAGTGTGACTGAGTATGATTGTACAAACATATTAAATTACCTTTTTTTGGTGGTTTAATTTTTATGATTACACAACAGGGATACACAAGTGATACAAACATCCGAGCAGGGAAAACGTCCAGGCCAGGACGTGGTAGAAGCCCAAAGAATTGATTAATCCATTTCCCTGAAAAAGGCAAAATTAGTAAGCATTAAAATCCACAAACCTTTATTGAAACAAATCCCTAAAATAGTCGATACCAATAGTTGCTTAGGCATAGTATCACATATCAGCCCTCGCTGTACGCGTTTCAAACACAAACGTGTTCTTAGTCTTCAGCTGACTACTATTGGTATCGACTATTTTAGGGATTTGTTTCAAGGGAACCTGTCACCACGTTTTTGGAAGATGGGATAAAAATAGCGTTAAATAGGGGCAGAGGTGGGCGTTACATTAGTGTGTGTGTTATGCGTTTATTACCCACCTAAGTTGCCGAAATAACTTTGCAAAGTCTCCGTTTTCGCCTGTCAATCAGGCTGGTCAGGTCGCATGGGCGTTGTCTTCCCCCAGATTTGGCGTAGTTTTCCGTTGGTGGCGTAGTGGTGTGCGCATGCCCAAGGTCCCGAATCCTCTTCCAGGGGATTTAAAATAGCGCGGTGTTCGTTATTGCATTGGTGATCGGTGGGCGCGGCCATCTTCCTTTGGCCGCGCGTGCGCAGAAGCGGCGCTCTGCTGGCCGCGGCTTCAGGAAAATGGCCGCCGCGATATCCATCTGCGCACGCGCGGCATCCCGCGGCCATTTTCCTGAAGCCGCGGCCAGCAGAGCGCCGCTTCTGCGCACGCGCGGCCAAAGGAAGATGGCCGCGCCCACCGATCACCAATGCAATAACGAACACCGCGCTATTTTAAATCCCCTGGAAGAGGATTCCGGACTTTGGGCATGCGCACACCACTACGCCACCAACGGAAAACTACGCCAAATCTGGGTGAAGACACCACGCCCATGTGACCTGACCAGCCTGATTGACAGGCGAAAACGGAGACTTTGCAAAGTTATTTCGGCAACTTAGGTGGGTAATAAACGCTTAACACACACACTAATGTAACGCCCACCTCTGCCCCTATTTAACGCTATTTTTATCCCATCTTCCAAAAACGTGGTGACAGGTTCCCTTTCAATAAAGGTTTGTGGATTTGACTACCTTCCAAATTTTGCCTTTTTCAGGGAAATGGATTAATCAACTCTTTATAGTCAAATAACTACACGGTATTTTAACACATTTCCAAAGCTTCACCATGTTCCAAAATTCGGGGTCAGATTTTACCCATAGTTATTTGTCAAAAGTACATTTGTGCTTACAAAAATCATCATATTTATATGTTCCATTACTAAATACAAACATGTTCCAAAATTATCCAAAAGTGTTTTCGAAAACTAAATTTCACAAATGTTGGTTAAAGTTTGGTAGCATTGTGAACTAAACTGTTAATGTTCTTTGCTAATAGGACTGATGACAACCTTGAGGACTCGGATGAATCGCCAACAGCCACATCAATGCCAGGAACCTCGGCATCGGAGACCGAAGCCCCAGCAGACCCGACACCCACAACACAGCCTGATGATCAGGTGTCTGATGCTGCTGAAACCTCCACTGATGGTGGTCCTGGAAGCACACAAACAGCAGCTCCAAGCACTTCACAAACAGCAGCTCCAAGCACTTCACAAACAGCAGCCCCAAGCACTTCTCAAACAACAGCCCCAAGCACTTCACAAACAGCATCCCAAAGCAATTCTCAAACAGCCCCAGCACCACAGGCAGCATCAACAGCAAACCTACCTATGTATCTAACACACAGTCTCCGAGATAGGCGAAGTAGGCGACAGGAACAGCCACGTATGCTGCCCGAGCTCATTGATGCTAGAGTTTTATCCATACTCAATTCCATGACACCAGAAACGGCTGTAGATAGGTTTTGTCGCTCACTGTCTCCTTGCCTTGGCAAAGTTCCTGATGGACGGCAGGAACGAGTACGTGCTGCAATCTTGACCCTCATTGATGCTAGCCAAGGAGAGCAGGAACCCAACCAGGTGCTAGGGCCCATTGAACAATGGCGAGCTGCCCAACATCAAATACAGATGCCATCTGCTACCAATATAACAAATGACCAAAATGTAGGTACACAACAAACACAGGAAAGGCCTGCACCCTCGTCCATGCTTCCACCTCCTGCTGTAAGACCTCGTTATCCCCAAAGGACTGCTCCAGTTTGGTTTCCTCCTGCCCATAGCTACACCCATGATTCTGGACAAAGGTCCGATCCTACCTCTGTGCCCCATTCACGTGCCAGTAGCCAGCAATACGGACAAATGTCCGATCCTACCTCTGTGCCCCATTCACGTGCCAGTAGCCAGCAATACGGACAAATGTCCGATCCTACCTCTGTGCCCCATTCACGTGCCAGTAGCCAGCAATACGGACAAGTGTCCGATCCTACCTCTGTGCCCCATTCACGTGCCAGTAGCCAGCAATACGGACAAATGTCCGATCCTACCTCTGTGCCCCATTCACGTGCCAGTAGCCAGCAATACGGACAAGTGTCCGATCCTACCTCTGTGCCTTATTCACGGGCCAGTAGCCAGCAATACGGACAAGTGTCCGATCCTACCTCTGTGCCTTATTCACGGGCCAGTAGCCAGCAATACGGACAAGTGTCCGATCCTACCTCTGTGCCTTATTCACGGGCCAGTAGCCAGCAATACGGACAAGTGTCCGATCCTACCTCTGTGCCTTATTCACGGGCCAGTAGCCAGCAATACGGACAAGTGTCCGATCCTACCTCTGGGCCTTATTCACGGGCCAGTAGCCAGCAATACGGACAAGTGTCCGATCCTACCTCTGTGCCTTATTCACGGGCCAGTAGCCAGCAATACGGACAAGTGTCCGATCCTACCTCTGGGCCTTATTCACGGGCCAGTAGCCAGCAATACGGACAAATGTCTGAGCCTTCCTCTGTGCCTCATGCCCGTGCCACAACTCAGCAATATTGGCAAAGGTCTGAGGCAAGCCACAACTCCAGCCAACATTCAGAAACCCTGTCCTCCAGCATGTCTGTGGGTGATATTAGTGGTGCTCAGTTTGCAAATCCACATCCCTACAATATGCCATCAAGGCAACAGACACCTATGGTCACACAATTTGTTCCGCCAAACCGTATGGCAAGAGGTGAGCCCTATAGTAGTTCACAATCATATGTGAGCCAGATTGGTCAGTCCCAACCTACTTTACCTCACCCACAAAGTGATGAGGCCACATTTGTGAAAGAAACAGACCAAACGCAACCTTATACCCCATCTACATCAGGAACAGCATCATTTTTGCACACTGAACCACCTCAAACAAGCACATGCCAGCCCACAGTGACTACAGGACAAATGCCCTCACTCTCAAGCAGCCCTGAACGTGTCAGCGCAGAAAATAACACAGATGAATCTGTATCCAGTCATGGTGACTTTGTGGATTTAGAAGGAATCTAACTCTGTATTGTTTGTTTTTTGTTGTTAAAGTTAGCTTGATTTGTCCGACACAATTGGCTGACTAAATGTGTTTGCTGAAAAATAAAACACATTGTTCAAGTGTTAATATGTCTTGTTTAGTTTAGAATGTATATGTAATTTGCACACTACTTTATTGATATGAGCATAATCATAAGGTGTAACACATTTTTCCCAACCCAAAACCAAGAAAAAACAAAAAAATAGGGCACAGTAACTCATCCATATATTGCAAATACAGAATTTAAATAAAGGATGTTGGAATTAAGAATCCATCATGGCTTCCAAATAATGGGAAAGGATGAGATGGTGGTGATGCCCGCAGATACAGTGACTCTCAGTGAGTTAGTAAAAGATGCGGCCTCTCAACTGCGTTGATCTATTTTCCATGGCAAAGTAGCTTTGTAAATGTACATTTAGATTACAGTATGTCTGAATAACATGATCTAACGGTCACACACTCTTCTGCAAAATCACACTCAATGAGGGCGGGTCTTAAGGTACCGTCACACTAAACGATCTCGCTAGCGATCCGTGACGTTGCAGCGTCCTGGCTAGCGATATCGGTTAGTTTGCCAGGCAGCAGCGATCAGGATCCTGCTGTGATGTCGCTGGTCCTTGACTAAAGTTCAGAACTTTATTTGGTTGTCCGATCGCCGTGTATCGTTGTGTTTGACAGCAAAAGCAACGATACCAGCGATGTTTGACACTGTTAACCAGGGTAAATATTGGGTTACTAAGCTCAGGGCCGCGCTTAGTAACCCGATGTTTACCCTGGTTACCAGTGTAAAATTTTTAAAAACAAACAGCACATACTCACCTTCGCGTCCCCCGCCGTCCGCTTCCTGCACTGACTTAGCGCCGGCCCTAAAGTGAAAGTGAAAGCACAGCGGTGACGTCACCGCTCTGGTGTTAGGCCCGGCGCTCACACAGTGCAGGAAGCGGACACCGGGGGATGCGCAGGTGAGTATGTACTGGTTTTTTTTGGTTTATTTTTCGCTGGTAACCAGGGTAAACCTCGGGTTACTAAGCGCGGCCCTGCGCTTAGCAACCCGATGTTTACCCTGGTTACCAGGGAACTTCGGCATCGTTGTTCGCTGGAGAGCGGTCTGTGTGACAGCTCTCCAGCGACCAAACAGCGACGCTGCAGCGATTGGCATCGTTGTCTGGATCGCTGCAGTGTCGCTATGTGTGACGGTACCTTTATTTATTTATTTGTTTGTAGGACACAATTATGTGCAAAAATCAAGACTTTCAGACATGGGATATTTTGGACAACCCCAGTAAACACATTAATGAGGTATTAGTTATTTGTAATGGGTAGCAATGTGTTTTAGAGACACACATGTATCAGGTACCCACATCAAATGTAAGCTCGCAACCCACGTCAAGGGTCCTCATTGCCTTGCGAGACCCTAACAAATTGTGACCTAACTAAGAAAAAAAAGGTTATTTAAAAACCAAACCAAAAAAAATAAAAGGGTAACTTTAGTTGGGCTCCTCCATTTGCCATTGCACAATACCCTCTGGTGATAAAAAATAATCTGCAAAAATATTCCTCACTATAAGGGCAGACTGAGATACTCGTGGAGCATGGTCTCTATCCTCTGATAATGCCACATTAACCACTCTCCCATCATCAACATCATCCAAGGCCGGTTCTTGTTGTCTGCAGAAATTATGCAAAACAACAGTTGCCTTTAGGACTGCCTGTACATTTTGGGGATGCATTTGGATTTGGGTTTCAAATATACGCCATCTTGAAGTCAAGATTCCAAAAGCACACTCAACCAATCGCCGGGCTTTCATCAGTCGAGTGTTAAAAATTCTTCTCCGGTTATCCAAACCTCGACGTGGAAAGGGTCTCATAACGTGCCTTGAGAGTGCAAAACCCTCATCAGCAACCATGATAAATGGTGCAGGTGGGCCTGATGAACCAGGAAGCACACATGGTTGTGGAAGATTTAGATTAGTCTCAGCAAGTCGCCGAGCTAATCTTGAAGCTCTAAAGATGCGAGCATCAGAGGCACTCCCATATGCCCCAATGTCAGCAAGAACAAAACAGTAGTTGCTGTCAGCTACAGCCAGGAGCACAACAGAAAAATATTTTTTATAATTAAAAAAACGTGACCCAGAGTTTGGCGGCTTTTTTACACGAATGTGTTTTCCATCCAGGGCACCAATGCAGTTTGGAAACTCTGTGTCTTCCATGAAACCCTGGGAAATCCGAAGCCAGTCTTGTGTGTTTGGCTGAGGCATGAGGCGACTCTTGAGCTTGTCCCAAATCACATCACAGGTTGAGCGCACAATCCCGGCTATGGTTGATGTGCCAAGGAGGAACTCAAAATGAAGTGATGAATATGAGTGTCCAGTAGCCAGGAATCTGTTAACAAAACCATAGTTTGGCTGTGAAACAATTCCCCTCAATTGTTGGTTATGTTGGTAATTCTAAAAAGGATTACATAGTGAATGTAAGCCAGCACAGATAGACCTAAAATATATGTTTGCTCAAATAAAACACACACCCATTAATGCACCACACAGGTGTCAATTATAAGGAACATTTCCCAAAGTGGCCATGTTAAGAGTTTGTTTGGGGGCCATACTATTGGCTTGTTAGTAAGAAGACATATCCAAAGTGTGTGTTTGTCATCATTTCTATGTCAAGGGTTAAACAATACATGTTTTGCAGACAGGATTATGGGCATCGTATAACCTAGTGACCTTGAACATTACTAACTAGAGATCTAAACACTTAACCCATTACGATGGTTTTCACGTTATTGTTGGCAATATTATGTTTAGTAACCAAAAACTAACCTCAAGGTTACAAGCAAACGCTCCTCCGGACAAATGCTGAGTCTCATGCAGGTGTCTTGTCTGAGAAGGTAAGGCCGCAAAACATGAAGTAGGTTGTCAAAGCCGGGAATGGAAAGCCGACAAAAAGCAACAAACTTCACCGGGTACCTGCGCAGTTCATTATATAATTTTGCAAAATGACCATATGCCCCACGTAGCAACAGTAGAGGGTGAACCCATAGCCTCTTTTGGCGCTGTGGTGCCTCTTCAAGCATATGGTTGCGAACCCCAAAGCGACGTGAGACAAGCCATGCCAGCCACAACAACGCATCATTGTCAGTAGACATATTTGTGACACCTAAGGAGTCCTAACATACACCCCTATGATGATATGTCAGTGTGGCAAAGTTTTTAGGAACTATTTAAACACATCATCATTAATGGCTCACAGCTTTGCAAGTTTAAACCCTTTAATTAAAGCCTTAACCCCTCATATGGGCCTTGCAAACTTTGTGTGTGATACGTATGCACACGGACAGCACACGGACAGCACACGGACAGCACACGGACAGCACACGGACGACAAAAACGGACACACGGACAGCACACGGACAGCACACGGATGGCCTACGTGAGCTCACGGACACACGGACACGGATAACTCCGGTACCGATTTGGCCGGTACCGGAATTATCTGGACGTGTGGGACAGCCCTAAGGGTGGCATGTGGTTCAGAGATCGACGTATCTACGTCCCAGAGGTCGTCCGTCTGCAGATCCTCAAGTTGGTACATGACTCCAAGTTGGCTGGTCACAGGGAGGTACAGAAGACACAAGAGTTCCTGAGCCGACTCTTCTGGTGGCCAACTTTCCTGAAGGATACCAAGGACTATGTTCTCTCTTGCGAGGTATGTGCTCGTTACAAGACTCCTCATGTGGCACCTACGGGTCTTCTACAACCATTACCTGTTCCGTCCCGCCCTTGGGGGTCTATATCAATGGACTTTATTGTGGAGCTGCCTACATCAGGGGGCATGAATACAATCATGGTGGTAGTTGATCGCCTGACTAAAGCTGCTCATTTTGTTCCGTGCACCGGCCTCCCCTCAGCTAAAGATACAGTGAACTTGGTTATACAGAATGTCTTTTGGTTGCACGGGGTTCTGGATGAGATCATCTCTGACCGTGGAGTACAGTTCACTTCAAGATTCTGGTAGGGGTTTTGCTCTGCACTCAATATTAATGTCTGTATCTCTTCTGCTTACCATCCCCAGACAAATGGTCAGACTGAGCGTACCAACCAGACGCTGGAACAATATCTAAGATGCTATGTCAGAAATCTCCAGGATGATTGGTTGGAGTTGTTGCCGTTAGCCGAATTTTCATATAATAATTCTCAGAGCGCCTCCACTAAATTTACACCTTTCTTTGCCAATCTGGGTTATCATCCGTGTATTTTACCTAGGTCTCCAACTAATTCTCAGGCTCCGGCAGTGGAGGAAAGGCTGACTGCGATGAGACAAAATCTGGAGGTTCTGAAGGAATCCCTGACCACAGCTCAAGAACGTTATAAGAGATCGGCTGATAGATTCCGTAAACCTGCACCCATGATCAAGGTAGGAGATTCCGTGTGGTTAGCAACTAAGAATCTGAAGTTAAACGTTCCTTCACAAAAACTTGGACAGAAATTCATTGGCCCTTTCAAGATCAACGGTATTGTGAGCTCTGTGGCCTGCCGGCTGAAGCTGCCTAGGACAATGAAGGTACACCCAGTTTTTCATGTATCTTTACTAAAGCCTGTATCTCCTAATACCTTCCAGGGACGTGTTGTGCCACCTCCGCAGCCTGTGGTGATTGATGGGCAAGAACAATTTGTGGTGGAGGAAATTATTGATTCCAGGATTCACAGGAATCGGCTCCAATATCTGATAAGATGGCAGGGATATCCCCTGAGGAAGACTCTTGGGAACCAGTGGAAAACATCAATGCCCAACAGAAGATTTCTTGTTTTCATCAGAGATTCCCTGAGAAACCAGGTCCAGGATCGTCCTGAGGCCACTTCTAAGGAGGGAGTAATGTCAGGACTCTGAACATTTTTTACCTTTTGTGCATTACTGCCCTTTTCCAAGATGGCATCTTTGGTCTCATGTGCACTGTGTCTTCCTGCTATAAAACTCCACCCCAGCCTTCAGTCTGTGCTAGAGTATTCTGCCTTGCATCCAGCTCCTGATCTCTGATTACTCCCTGGCTATACACGTGCTCCTGTGAACCTGTGTGGTGATCCTGCTACTCTGCTCTGAGTTCCTGCTGCATACGCAAGTTTCCAGTAATCCTCCTTCATCTGCTGCTCGTGTTTACTTCCACCTGCATTTGCTGGACATGTAAGCTACTGCTGCTTTGCATTAACCTGAGACTATTAACCAGGCCTCCCTGGTTGAGCTAAGATATGATTTGAACTGCCTATAAGCATATCCATCTGTGTCTGGACTAAGACAAGGATTTATTTGTGTCAAATATCCACAAGAATAACTGCTTCATAGACTTTCTGCTTGATTGCATTTTGCTCTGAAGTTTCCTATAGACTGCTAAGCTGCATTTATTATTTGCACCAAGTGTTGTGGACTTGAGTTTCTCTCTGCACCTGTTTGAATCACCGTGTGATAATATAGACTTTACCACTTATAAAACTGTGTCCTGTAGTTGTCTTGTTCCACGCAAAGAGTCTCCTGAGTTATCCCCTATAACTATTACACACATCATGCATCTCTTCTTCTGTCCCTGTCCTCCTCTCTCTATCACGAAGCTCGCTTCCGGGAAGGACAGTACCTTTCCATTCTTCAGCGTCCTCCTTGTACAGGCTTACCCCGTTTGAGTCTCCCTCAGCCATTTCGCACCGGTCCTGAGGGCATCAGCCCATGCAATAAACTGCCACATAGTGAGTGACCTGCCCGTACTGCTTAGTCTTCCCTAGCAACTGCAGTTCCAACTAAAGCTGCACTGCTAACAATGTTGCCGCTGCTTCCTCTGATTGTGTCCTGACCACCAATACTAGATGGCTGAGCCTTGCTCTTGTTAACGTTGCATAGCAGTGTTGCCCTGGGCTAGCTAGCTGAACTGAGCTGAATGGGCGCCCTGGCCCCAACTCTATCAGGAAGTCCTTCTTGCCTTATCCACCATGACCCCTCCTATGTTAACCATCTACTAGATCAAGCCCTCATTTACAACTATGATGCCCCCATCTAGTGGTAAGAAAGGGGTACTGCTTTTTCCCTATAATATTACAGTATAAACTGTACAATAGCAGCAAAAAGTATTTTACATATGTACAATACTAATTACATTTGTATCACAACGAGACACAGTTAAAAGGGGTTGGACGAGATACTGTACACTGCAACCCCTTAAACACTCATAACTCCCATCGCAACGCTATAAAAGCAGATGTGTGCTGCTTGGCCATCTTTTTTAGTGGCTGTGATAATTCCCCTTGATTTGGATGGTCTAGACCATGTGATGGTTCATGGACCACGTGATTTTGTCTGATCCATGCAAATCGAATCACAAACTGTTCAAACTCACAGGTATTTGCCAATTTTGGAGTTGATTCTTCATGGATATATTTGATCATCTCTAGTTGTAACAAAATAGCAGGAAGGTGTGTGCGGCTGATGCATTTAATGCAGATCTGTCACTAGGTTTCAGAATAGAAACTATATTTATTAGCTCTTCTAGCTCTAATGAGATTTCTGAAGTTAATTTAATAATCCAGGTCAGAATGGCTGTAAATCCTTTTTAAAGTTTATACTCAATCTTCACCCATCTAGTCTCATTGACGACTCCTCTATGTGCGTCCTCCCTACTGATCAAAAGCCTCACTGCTCAATGCAAGCTTAAGCTGTCGGACAGGCTGGTTGTCTGAAGATGGACTACAAATTAGGCTCCTGGGCTTTCTGATGTACGAGATGTGCTTGGTTGGATTCAGGTCTGGGGAATGGGCAGGCCAGTCCATAGCATCAATGCCTTCATCATGCACGACCTCTGACATACTTCAGTCACATGAGGCCTAGCATTGTCATTCATCAGAAGGAACCCTGGGACCACTGCCAGGGCTGTCATCAGGGCATTACTGCCCTTACTGCAGTATGGCACACAGTGGCCCACAGGGTCCCCCTCTTGTGCTACTGCTCATCGGGCCCCATCCTGCACTAATGTGTTGTGTGCTGCAGGCCTGCGGCGCACACGTCGGCAGTGGGCCCCGAAGCTTTCTCAGAGCTGTGCACGGCCATTTACCTTGACAGCTGTGCAGCTCCGATTACCTCCACCCTCCCTGAACTTCTGGTCAGGTGCCAGCATGTACGAGGACACTGTGACCAGAAGAGGAGCTGCGCCTGCTGGGGATCGCTTGTGAGGTAGGTATGTAAAATGTTTTTTTTCTCTATAAAATGAATTAAACGGATGAGGAGGGGGTCTGCATATGATGAAAGGGGGGGTCTGCACATGATGAAAGGGGGTCTGCACATGATGAAAGGAGGGTCTGCACATGAAGAAATGGGGGTCTGCACATGATGAAAGGGGGGTCTGCACATGATGAAAGGGGGGCCTGCACATGAAGAAAGGGGGGTCTGCACATGATGAAAAGGGGGTCTGCACATGATGAAAGGGGGTCTGCACATGATGAAAGGGAGGTCTGCACATGATGAAAGGGAGGGTCTGCAGATGATGAAAGGGAGGTCTTCTCGTGATGAAACCCCCTTCAGGTATCGGCATGTACGAGGACACTGTGACCAGAAGAGGAGCTGCGCCTGCTGGGGATCGCTTGTGTGAGGTAGGTATGTAAAATGTTTTTTTTCTCTATAAAATGATGATGAAAGGGAGGTCTCCACATGATGAAAGGGGGTCTGCACATGATGAAAGGGGAGTCTCCACATGATGAAAGGGGGTCTGCACATGATGAAAGGGGGTCTGCACATGATGAAAGGGAGGTCTGCTCATGATGAAAGGGAGGTCTGCTCATGATGAAACCCCCTTCAGGTATCGGCATGTACGAGGACACTGTGACCAGAAGAGGAGCTGCGCCTGCTGGGGATCACTTGTGAGGTAGGTATGTAAAATGTTTTTTCTCTATAAAATGATGATGAAAGGGAGGTCTCCACATGATGAAAGGGGGGTCTGCACATGATGAAAGGGGAGTCTGCACATGATGAAAGGGGTTCTGCACATGATAAAGAGGGGTCTGCACATGATAAAGAGGGGTCTGAACATGATTAAAAGGGGGTTCTACACATGATGAAAGCGGGGTCTGCACATGATGAAGGTGGGTCTGCACATGATGAAAGGGGGAGTCTGCACATGATGAAAGGAGGGATCTGCACATGATGAAAGGAGGGATCTGCACATGATGAAAGGGTGGGGTCTGCACATGATGAAAGGGGGATCTGCACATGATGAAAGGGAGGGTTTGCACATGATGAAAGGAGGGGTCTGGACATGATGAAAGGGAGAGTCTGCACATGATGAAAGGGGGCTGCACATGATGAAAGGAGGGATCTGCACATGATGAAAGGGGGATCTGCACATGATGAAAGGGGGTCTGCACATGATGAAAGGGGGGCTGCAAATGATGGAGGGGGCTGCAAAGGATGATGGGAGGGGACAGGGGACTACACATGAACAGAAGGGGACTGCACATGATGAAGTGGGGGAGCGGGACTGCACATGAACAGAAGGGGACTGCTGCACATGAAGTGAGGGGAGAATGGGGGACTGCAAATGATGAAGGGAGGGGGACTGCGAATTATGAAGTTAGGGGGAGGGGGACTGCAAATGATGAAGTGAGGGAGGAGGAGGACAGCAAATGATGAAGTGAGGGGGACTGCAAATGATAAAGTGAGGGACAGCAATTGAATTGAAGGTGGGGAATGAGGAGAGCAAATGAGGACCTGGGGAGAGCAAATAATGATGACTTTTGAGGGTGGTAGGAGTAAATGATGTATTGAATGTGGGGGGAGAGCAGTTGATAATGAATAGAGGGTGGGGATGGGAGAGAGAGAAGACATGACAATGAATTGGGGTGGAAGGGGAATGTAAATATAATGAATCGGGGGGAGCGGGGGGGCTTTGAGGATGCAGTGACTGGTAATGAATTGGGGGAAAGAGTACAGGTGCTAATTAATGTATATACACTACTCAAAAAAATAAAGGGAACACTGAAATCCCACATCCTAGATATCACTGAATGAAATATTTCAGTTGCAAATCTTTATTCATTACATAGTGGAATGTGTTGAGAACAATAAAACATAAAAACTATCAATGTAAATCAAAATGAATATCCCATGGAGGTCTGGATTTGGAGTGATACTCAAAATCAAAGTGAAAAATCAAATTACAGGCGGATCCAACTTCAGATAAACCTATAAAGAGGGCATTACAGATAAATGCTCAGCCATCAAAATATCTAATAAACCAAAAAGAAGATGGACTCCAAAAGCTAAAAAATTACAATTTTATTAAAGAACCATAAAAACAATACATACAAATAAAGTATATCAATAAAGACAAGATTTGTAATAGATAGAGAAGAAGCGACACTAGTGCCGCATACACATATATCCTGCTAGAGTATGTGAGACCCAATTATCACATTTGTATACAACTATCCTGGCAACAGTAGCGTGACAGTTCACATAAGGGGAGCAGGTTCAGGGGGACAATAGGTGTGCACATAAGTCACACAGGACAATAGAGTGCCTCTTGCATATAATGAAGGTCAATTCTAGTACCAATGTGTGAGTATAATAAGAAGAATTCCAAGCATAATGTACTTACAAATGAAGAAAAATATGCACACGTAGAGTCACCTCTACTTCCTCTTGTGCTTGTGCCTCTTGCATATAATGAAGGTAAATTCTAGTACCAATGTGTGAGTTACAAATGAAGAAAAATATGCACACGTAGAGGCTCCTCTCTTCCGCATACTACTGCAGGGTGACTCTACGTGTGCATATTTTTCTTCATTTGTAAGTACATTATGCTTGGAATTCTTCTTATTATACTCACACATTGGTACTAGAATTTACCTTCATTATATGCAAGAGGCACTCTATTGTCCTGTGTGACTTATGTGCACACCTATTGTCCCCCTGTACCTGCTCCCCTTATGTGAACTGTCACGCTACTGTTGCCAGGATAGTTGTATACAAATGTGATAATTGGGTCTCACATACTCTAGCAGGATATATGTGTATGCGGCACTAGTGTCGCTTCTTCTCTATTACAAATCTTGTCTTTATTGATATACTTTATTTGTATGTATTGTTTTTATGGTTCTTTAATAAAATTGTAATTTTTTAGCTTTTGGAGTCCATCTTCTTTTTGGATCCAACTTCAGTGGAAATGCCTCAAGACAAGGAAATGATGTTCAGTTGTGTGTGTGTTGCCTCCATGTGCTTGTATGACCTCCCTACAATGCCTGGGCATGTTCCTGATGAGGCGGCGGATGGTCTCCTGTGGGATCTCCTCTTAGACCTGGACTAAAGCATCCGCCAACTCCTGGACAGTCTGTGGTGCAACGTGACGTTGGTGGATGGTGAAAGACATGATGTTCCAGATGTGTTCAATCGGATTCAGGTCTGGGGAACGGGCGGGTCAGTCCATAGCTTCAATGCCTTCATCTTGCGGGAACTGCTGATAGTCCATGAGCCAAGAACCAAATTTGACGATATCGGTACCAAGCGGAGTGACTAATTCTCTTTGGTATTTTTAGGTAGATGCATGTCTGTAGTTTATTTTTTGATATGATAGCCCTTACATATACGTAGCTTATTAACCCCTTCAGCCCTAGGCCTATTTGTACCCAAGTGCCTAAGCCAATCTGACCTGTGCCACTTCATGGGCTAATAACTTTGGAACGCTTTCACCTATCCAAGCCATTCTGAGATTGTTTTCTCGTGACATATTGTACTTCACGTCAGTGCTAAATGGGAGTCAATATATTTTACCTTTCTATATAAAAAAATGCTAAATATTCGGAAATTTTGGAAAAATCGGCAATTTTTTAACTTTGAAATTCTCTGCTTTTTACAAAAATACTGATACCCCCCATAATAGTTATTAATTTACACTCCCCACATGTTTACTTCATATTGGCATCATTTTGAAAATGAAACCTTATTGTTTTACGACGTAATAGGGCTTATAGTTTTATGCGCAATTTTTCACATTTACAGCAAAACCCACTTTTCAAAGGACCAAGTCACTTCTGAAGTCACTTTAAGGGGCTTACATAACAGAAACCACCCATAAATTACCCCATTTTGCAAACTACACCCCTCAAGCTGTTCAAAACTCATTTTTAAAAACTGTTAACCCTTTAGGTGTTCCACAGGAATTTTAGCATGAGCCAAGAACCAAATATGACGATATCGGTACCACCCGGAGTGACTAGATGTAGTATTTGTAACAAAATTTAATCCAAGTTATGTAAATACACACTGAACATGTCATGTGCATATATATATATATATATATATATATATATATATATATATATATATATATATATATATATATATATATATATATGTTACTCCATAATATCTTCAACATCGGACTCTGAATCTGACTGTTGTTCTACTGGCTCGTCTTCAGTACCCTTGTTCTGGCATGTCTGTAATCTGCACATGTCTGTGCACTTCAGGCCATTGCTGAGGCAAGTACACTGAGGAAGTTCACATGACCGCACACACTTGCAGGACAGTAGCTGTATAATAGCTTCTGGTGCTGGTGCCCCTTGCATCCACTTGACAACAAGCTTTCCGTCGTTATCTATCATCCAACCGCAGTCTGTTGGGTTTGCAACCCATGGCTGGCTCTGCAGACTTCTCCTCCAGATCGCAGCCTGGTAGTTTGCACGCAGTGCATGCATGAAAAGGCAGTCCTGGCAAGGAGGGAGTTGACTTGACTCTACCACTCCACGTCTGGCACAGAACAGCTGATAACGGAGCCTGTTTACCTCAGTTGTTTGGGTAGTTGGCAGGTACATGTGGCAGGTGATTTCCTGTAACTTCTCAAAAAGTTCGGTAGACACTTCCCATGAACGACCAACTTCCTGAAAGGCATCCTGGTATGTCTTGTTCATCTTCAACTGCTTGAGTGTCGTCATCTTCCCACGGCCAGCGAATGCACTGACGGTGTCACAGCCTGTAAATGCATGCATACCAATCAATGAATCACATACGCTGCCTCCCAATGTTCGGCTCAGAGTGGTGATATCCAGGAATCTTGTCCGGTTCTGTGTACCGCATTTCTGGAACAGGTGGGATGGGATTTTGTGGCACATGCCCAGACACAGGACCATGACATCAGTATCCTCCGAAGTGATGATGACCGACTTGTAACCAGATTCTGCTGCATGAAGAGCATGGAGAAGGAGGCGTGTGTCTGCTTCTTCTTGATTTGACTTGTTGATTGTCTCTTCAATGGTCTGGTCCACAGGAATTCGTCCAAAAGGATTCTTGCTACCGATCTGGACCGAAAAGCCACCTTGCATGAAGTATTCATGGACCTCTGGGTGTTCTATGGGCAGCCGAGACATTGTGGCATAGTAATAGGTTAGGTATCGGGCATAGTTGACCTTGTCATAGGCAAAACACCATGGTATCATCTGTCGGATTGCTCCTAGGTGAAGCATCCAGTTGCCTTCTCTTGAAGCTCGAACCAGGGCCAGCATGGTCTCGACCATGTCCAAGTATGACATCCAGAATGCTGAGAGTTGTTCATTTCTGAGGGTCTCAAGATAAACTTGAAAGAGCTTCAGGGTAAGTGTGCAAGATTCATTATCCAAGAGCTTTTCGAAGGATCCCTGCGACACACTGATGCGAAAGTTTGTGATGTTCTTCAGTGTTTCATCCAGATGGTGAAGGTCCCTTGCATGGTTTTCTTCTAGCCATGGAAGGAAGTTTTTCCATGCAAGCCTCATAAGTGCTTCATAGACCAGCTTGTGTAGTCTCACTGCTCTGTTGTACCTCCGGCCGTCCATCACTCCAGACACTGATCCTTCAGCGATTACACCGGATTCAACACACAGATCTCTAAGGCCTGCATCCTGAAATCTGTTCCCTATGATAGAGAGGAGATTACAGATTGTGTGGAAGACACCCATTCTAATTATAATGTTCTTGAACTTCTCCTGTTTCCAGATAACCTCGGCAGCTTTGGCATAGAGTGCTTGATCAAACACACACACAATTCTGTTAAGCTTCAGGGTCTGCATGATGGCATGTGTTTGCTCCAAGACTTCATTCACAGTGGACATGGCTGTTGCAGGAGCATTGATAGTGGGCAGGTAGCTTACAGTGTCCTGGGCCACTACAATGTCGCTGCGGATTTTTATGTTGAACCCAGTCCAACTGCTGGTGGTCTGATCCTCATGGTCTGACATTCTAGCCAGAAGCCAGATATGGTTTTTGGTTTTTGAATCCTGGACCTCCTTGGTAGTGTTAACATTCGAAGTCTCAATCCTGGGTGGCTCTCCCCGCTGCCCAACATTGTATATCGGTAGCATTAATTCTGTCAGAGTTATGCTTCTTTTCTTCGACTTGGTTACATCTGGCAGGACTTTCTTTGTCACAGAGCATGCAACATTGGACTGAACAGCAATGCCATTGACTCTATGAGATGTACCTGCTCCACTTAGTGTCTCCTCAAGTCTGTCAATGTTATCCCAGGCCAGGGTTGTGAACACACCTGGGTAGATACTTGCTGGCATTGGGATGTCATCCTTTGAACATTCCAACTTCTGGATACAAAGGGCTGTATCGATCTCCTCAGCCATTGAATATGACACACAGTGGCCAAGACGATTCAGAGTTCGAATCAGTTCTGTATTGCCGGTCAAAGACTTAACTGCAAAGGATAGCAGTACGTGCTTTGGTGGCTTTGTCTTTCCATTGGTAACAGCAAAAACCAAGTCACTGCCGAAGGATGTGGCAAGACGTTGAGCTCTTTCACAGGTAGTTTGGCACTCACAATCTCCTGTAAGCAGGGTTTGCAGGAATTGAGTGACTAATGCAGGAACGACATTCTGATCTGTATTGGGAGGCCATGGCTGACTCACATCTTGCTTCTTGATCTCATTCCTTAGCTGCATTGCTGCTTTGGTTACGATATCTCCAGAGTTAGCAGCTCTTGCTTCTTGCAGATCTTTTGTCATGCTGTGTACTTGCCGGACAAGGTCGTCCATTGATAGGCTACATGGATAGACTAGAAGCTTACCTTTCTCATCTGAGAGAAAGCGGAGTGATTCCCCAATCTCTGTTTCAAGTTTTCGTCGAACATGTTTCTTTGTCGATGGTTTCAGTTGGATGATACCACGGGATATCATTAATCTCTCAAGCCTAGATGTGAGGTTTATCATAGGCAGTACTTCTGGGTTTGGGAACAATTTAGTCCTTATATACAAGAAGAGTTCTTCAAGGGCCTCTTTCTCTGCCTCTTCGTAGCGTACTTCCTCGCTTTCGACCTGATTTTCAGCTGCACTAGACCTACAGGCCACTTGGGAATCATCTTTTGTGAATAGTTTGTAGCACGACTTGTGGTAGTGCCCCTCTGCAGCAACAAGGTCTCTGCTAAGTAAACCAAGTATTCTCTGTGTGCCTTTCCTTATCGCTGCTCTGCGGATCGTCTCATCTGCTCGTAGCTCAACACACTGGACAATTGGCTCCCTTGTTTGTTTTCCTTTTAGGTACTTGCTTGACTTCTCACAGAAGATACATACTTTGGCATACACCCTGCTATCACTGGGGGCACCCCTCGGTAGCTTCCTCATGGAGATTTTGCTTGCTGTTTCGACATTGACACCCTTGCCAAGGATAGAATCCAGTGACTTCTTCATTGTAAAGATACTACGACATTTACGGTGATATTGTATGTGTGGTATTTCTCCTTCTTCAAGGCCCTTAGCTGCTACCAGGACTGATTCATGCTGCCTGATCTCTGCAGCCCTAAGCAATGTTTTCCAGGAGTCCAAATCCTTAAGGGACGCCAGATCATCGCTGTCATCATTAGAGCAGTGTATGATACAGTCGATCCGTGATTTCTTCCTTGCTGGTACTTCCATCATGCCGTTAGATAGTCAGTAAACACCTGCAAACACAAAGAAAAACATTAAAATTTTATTTACCGTATTTCCTGGCGTATAAGACGACTTTTTAGCCATGAAAAACATGGCTCCAAGAGGGCGGTTGTCTTATACGCCGAATACAGCCGCCGGGGGGAAAGGCCGCCGCGCAGGGAAGGAGGAGGCAGGGGCCCACCTTCATGAGGCGCTCGTTCTTAGAGCTGGGAGCGCTGGTGCTAGGTGACTGTTCCCCCTCTCTCCACAAGTTCCTTACCAGCAGCAGCACACAGTACAGGACTACAGGACCTGTGGTGATGTCACGGCCATGTGATCAGTCACAAGCCTGGGAGGTGTCAGCCTCTACAGAGGGAGATAGGAGCTCTGCAGAGAAGACCGGAGAGTCCTGTTCAGCACAGAACGTGTATGTGTCAGTGTGTGTGCGTGTGTTGGGGCACCTCAGGGTGTCTTCAAATGTGACATAGCCCCCTAGATTTCTTCCAGTAAAATTTGCACTCCAAAAGTCATTTGGCGCTCCTTCCCTTCCGAGGCCTGCCGTTCCCCAATACTGCAGTGTACGACAACATATCGGGTGTTGTTGTGTTCGGGAGAGATTGGTGAACAAATAGTGGGGTGCATTTTTTGCTGGTACACCTCTTAAAAATAAAAAAATGAGCCTAAAATGACACCTTCATGTAAAAAATGCACTTTTTCCATTTTCTCAACCAAGTGTTTCCAACTACTGTGAAACACTGGTTGGGTCAAAGTGGTCACTATACCCCCTAAAAGATTCCTTGGGGGTGTAGTTTCCAAAATAGGGTCACTTTTTGGGGTTTCCACTGTGGGGGTACCTCAGGCAGCCTTCAAATGTGACATGGCCCCCTAGATTTCTTCCAGTGAATCCGCCACCCAAAAACCACATAGCGCTCCTTCCGTGTTGAGCTGTGCTGTGTGCCCATACTTTAGTTTACGAGTACATGTGGGGTGTTTCTATAAACTGCAGAATTAGGGTAACCAAGTTTGGGTTTGCCGTTAACCCTTGCTAGGTTGCAGGTAAAATTGGATTACAATGTAATATCTGGAAAAAAAATGAAATTTTGAAATTTCGCCTTCATTCTGCTAAAATTCCTGTGGAACACCTAAAGGGTTAACAGTTTTTAAAAATGAGTTTTGAACAGCTTGAGGGGTGTAGTTTGCAAAATGGGGTAATTTATGGGTGGTTTCTGTTATGTAAGCCCCTTAAAGTGACTTCAGAAGTGACTTGGTCCTTTGAAAAGTGGGTTTTGCTGTAAATGTGAAAAATTGCGCATAAAACTATAAGCCCTATTACGTCGTAAAACAATAAGGTTTCATTTTCAAAATGATGCCAATATGAAGTAAACATGTGGGGAGTGTAAATTAATAACTATTATGGGGGGTATCAGTATTTTTGTAAAAAGCAGAGAATTTCAAAGTTAAAAAATTGCCGATTTTTCCAAAATTTCCGAATATTTAGCATTTTTTTATATAGAAAGGTAAAATATATTGACTCCCATTTAGCACTGACGTGAAGTACAATATGTCACGAGAAAACAATCTCAGAATGGCTTGGATAGGTGAAAGCGTTCCAAAGTTATTAGCCCATGAAGTGGCACAGGTCAGATTGGCTTAGGCACTTGGGTACAAATAGGCCTAGGGCTGAAGGGGTTAATAAGCTACGTATATGTAAGGGCTATCATATCAAAAAATAAACTACAGACATGCATCTACCTAAAAATACCAAAGAAAATTAGTCACTCCGGGTGGTACCGATATCTGGCCCGGCTCATGGACTATGACACACTCTAGCCACATGAGGTCTGGCATTGTCCTGCATTAGGAGGAACCCAGGGCCAACCGCACCAGCATATGGTCTCACAAGGGGTCTGCGGATCTCATCTCAGTACCTAATGGCAGTCAGGCTACCTCTGGAGAGCACATGGAGGGCTGTGAGGCCCTCCAAAGAAATGCCACCCCACACCATTACTGACCCACTGCCAAACCGCTCATGCTGAAGGATGTTCCAGGCAGCAGATCGCTCTCCACGGCATCTCTAGACTCTGTCATGTCTGTCACATGTGCTCAGTGTGAACCTGCTTTCACCTATGAAGAGCACAGGGAGCCAGTGGCGAATTTGCCAATCCTGGTGTTCTATGGCAAATGCCAATCGTGCTGCACGGTGTTGGCTGTGAGCACAACCCCATCTGTGGATGTCGGGCACTCAGACCATCCTCATAGAGTTGGTTTCTACCCGTTTGTGCAGACACATGCACATTGGTGGCCTGCTGGAGGTATTTTGCAGGGCTCTGGCAGTGCGCCTCCTGTTCCTCCTTGCACAAAGGCTGAGGTAGCAGTTCTGCTGCTGGGTGTATTTATTAAGTGGGGAAAATGGCTATTTATTGTTGGTGGGGGAGCAGTGGTGGATTAATAATAACTAATTACCATATATACTCGAGTATAAGCCAAGATTTTCAGCCCATTTTTTTGGGCTGAAAGTCCCCCTCTCGGCTCATACTCGAGTCATACCCGGGGGTCGGCAGGGGAGGGGGGGCGGGGGCTATCTAATTATACTCACCTACTGCTGGCGCGGTCCCTGCGCGTCCCTGCTTCTTCCAGCGCTGCATATTCCTCCTGTACTAAGCGGTCACATGGTCCCGCTCATTACAGTAATGAATATGCGGCTCCACCTCCCATAGAGGTGGAGCCGCATATTCATTTCGGTAATGAGCGGTAACTGTGAACGCTCAATACAGGAAGAAGATGCAGCGCTGGAAGAAGCAGGGACTGCACAGCACCAGCAGTAGGTGAGTATACAGCGCTGCGCAGAGCTGCGCGATATTTACCGCTCCTCGTTCCGGTGCGGCTCCGTCATCAGCATCCTCTGGCTGTGACGCTCAGGTCAGAGGGCGCGGTGACGTAGTCAGTGCGCTCCCTCTGATGAACGTCAGTGCTGAAGACGGAGCCGCACGAGGAGCAGGTAAATATTGAAAGTGCCGGGGGTCCTGAGCGAAGAGAGGTGAGTATGTGATTTATTTTTTTTCGCAGCAAAAGCATATGGGGCAGTGACTGTACGGATCATCTGTATGGGGCCATAACGATTGTGCAGCACTATAAGGGGCAGTGACTGTACGGATCATCTGTATGGGGCCATAACGATTGTGCAGCACTATAAGGGGCAGTGACTGTACGGATCATCTGTATGGGGCCATAACGATTGTGCAGCACTATAAGGGGCAGTGACTGTATGGATCATCTGTATGGGGCCATAACGTTTGTGCAGCACTATAAGGGGCAGTGACTGTACGGATCATCTGTATGGGGCCATAACGATTGTGCAGCACTATATGGGGCAAGTGACTGTACGGAGCATCTTATGGGGCCATAACGCTTGTGCAGCATTATATGGGGCAGTGACTGTACGGAGCAACTTATGGGGCCATAACGCTTGTGCAGCATTATAAGGGGCAGTGTCTGTACGGAGCATCTTATGGGGCCATAACGATTGTGCAGTACTATATGGGGCAAGTGACTGTACGGAGAATCTTATGGGGCCATAACGCTTGTGCAGCATTATAATGGGGCGAGTGACTGTACGGAGCATCTTATGGGGCAATAATGCTTGTGCAGCACTATATGGGGCAAGTGACTGTATGGATGATCTTATGGGGCCATAACGTTTGTGCAGCATTATATGGGGCAAGTGTCTGTATGGAGCATCTTATGGGGCCATAACGTTTGTGCAGCACTATATAGGGCAAATATCTCTATGGAGCATCTTATGGGGCCCTTATTACTGTTTATGCAGGATTATATGGGGCATATTTTAATATGGAGCATCTAATGGGGCCCATCAAACTTTATGGAGCATTATATGGGGCTCCTGATTCAATATGGATTCAAAAACACTTAACCTACTGATGTCTCAATTAATTTTACTTTTATTGGTATCTATTTTTACTTTTGAAATTTACCGGTAGCTGCTGCATTTTCCACCCTAGGCTTATACTCGAGTCATTAAGTTTTCCCAGTTTTTTGTGGCAAAATTAGGGGGGTCGGCTTATACTCGGGACGGCTTATACTCAAGTATATACGGTATATATTAATGGTGGGTGCATGTCTGTATTCAGATGTGTAGTGTAGAAGAAAGGGAAAAAATGGGGAATGTGCTCTGGAAATGGTGATCTAGGTAACTGGAGTGCCCCCAGAGTAGGGCAATGGGGCACTCGGTACCGGGTCCTTCGCTTTGAGGAATGTCACGGTGGCCTGACCCGGTCCGTGGCCCTTGTGAGGGGCGTCCAATTAAAGGTGTAGTTTGTC
The DNA here is from genome assembly GCF_051348905.1 of Ranitomeya variabilis. Classification (NCBI taxonomy): domain Eukaryota; kingdom Metazoa; phylum Chordata; class Amphibia; order Anura; family Dendrobatidae; genus Ranitomeya; species Ranitomeya variabilis. The sequence goes on from NC_135235.1 coordinate 317,844,208, forward strand.
TAGTGTTCGTGACGCCACCTGTGGTGTTCGGTCAGGGTGACCGACGCTGCTTAGGGGTCCGCTGGGGTGATGGAGTGGCAGCTAGATGGAATACCTTCCCACAGGTGAAGTATGTCCCCAGGGCTTCCCAAATGTGAAGACAGTGATAGTGGACGATGTAAGGCGCAATGATTAACAAGGACACAAGGTTGCAGTCTCTTTACCTTTTACTGAAGACTTCAGCATCCACAGCCCAGAGCACCGATCAAAGGGCAGGCAGAGTCCGGCCGGTCTGAAGGCAAATCCAGAGCTCTCTTAACCAAGTGGAAATCAGTAGCCTTCCTACTAGCGCCTGTGTGTTGTAGTACTTCCCTGCTGAGCACCACGGGATAGTCCTCACAACCTTTGTAGATCTTCTAGATGTTATTTCTTCCTCTCTCTCCCCAGATGGTATGGATAGGACAAACCCGTTTGACTGGCATGGCCTGAGGCTTGTTTATAGGGACCCTAGAGACGCCCCGACCACCACAATTTGCCACCGTGTCTTCTTAGGTATTAAGGTCGGGCAGCCAACTTGGAATTGACTGTCCTGCCGGTCTCTGAAGTAATGCATAGAGTCAATTACTCCCTCGGTGTTCCAGCCACCGGCTATGCGCCTCAGAAGGAGGCTGCCTGTCTCGGGGCAGAACTCCTCCCGGTGTTTTCTCCTTGTGCTGTGACTTCGTTTCTCACTCTCTACAATACATTTCTCTTTGTGTCCTTTCTTAGGATACTGCCGCACGTGGGGCAGGCGCAGCTCCGTAGCTTTCTGTCTCGTGCTAGGCCTCTGCCAGGATCCCACCCCTGACAGGGACCCTCTGTCTGCAGCTCAGATGTTCCTCCTTTCTCCCTGTCTGCCTGACAGGTGTTGCCTGGGCAAAGCCCAGCCAGCTTCTCTCTAACTTCCTATCCAACCCACCAGTTTTACCCTTCTGTGAGGAGTGCCCTCCTAGATAGGAGCATGGCTCCCCCTGGGGTAGCTGGGGGAGTCCTCTGCTCCGACCCCACGCTCTAGTCCTGGGCAGCTCGCCATGGCATCCTCCACGTGGTTCGCCTCTTCCTGGTCTTTTTCCCGCTCTCTTCTCCGTGGGCGGATTCGTTTCCTTTGTCTCCGCCCACCATTGAGGATCAGGAGGCGGTTCTCGGCTGCTGACGGACACGTCCTCAAGGTACAGAAATATTTAGACTGGGCGGCCATTATTTTATTTTTCGCGCTTCTCAGTTCGTTCACGCCCACAACTCCACGCCCTTCTTCTTCTCCTGCGCTCCTCGTGGCGCTATAATAGAGGCAGTTTTGGTGGGAATTTTGGCAGCAAATAGCAATACACAGTCTTTAAGCAAATCACAGTTCCAATACAGTTCTGGCACAGTTCTTAGGCACACATGACCCGATTTCTCAGGCTTAAGTAGATCCTGTTCGTGATGCCAAAGTTGGAGCACCCCCAGAGTAGGGCAATGGGGTACTCAGAGAACACCTTAGCATGGCGGACTTTTTCCAGTAATTCGGGAATCAGAGGCAAAGGGTAACGGTTTTGTACGTTTACCTTATTGAGTTCTCGATAGTCAACACAGGGTCTCAGGGCCCCATCCTTCTTCTTTACAAAAAAGATAGGTGCCCCTGCTGGTGAGGAAGAAGGACGCATGAAGCCTTTGGCCAGGTTTTCATCAATATACTCTTTTAAGGCTTGAAGCTCAGGTGCCGCCAAAGGGTATACGTTACCAAAAGGAATGGCTGCCCCGGGAAGCAGCTCAATGGGACAGTCATAATGCCTGTGTGGAGGAAGCTGATCTGCATTCTTCTTGTCACAGATGTCAGAGAACTCTTTATAAGCTGGAGGTAAAGAAAATACCTGTACATGTGGTTCCGTAGCCATGGACTCAGGGACAGCTTCTGTTAACACTGAGTTGCTCCTTGTTGGAAAGATAATCTCCTTGGTCTCCCAGTTGATAATTGGGTTCTGAGAACGCAACCAAGGAATGCCTAAAATCACAGGAAAATGAGGAGAAGAAATTAGCAAGAAAGAAAGTTGCTCCTGATGATTAGGCTCCAACAAAATTTCAAGGGGTACGGTCTCCTGATCCACAGGCCCAGAGATTAAAGGCGACCCATCCACTGTTTCCATGGTAATTGGAGAGGCTCTTTGCTGAATTTCAATACCATGTTCCTTGGCAAATGCGATATCTATGAAATTGCCACCAGAGTCAATCATAGCTGAACTGGAAATCCACTGTCCTGAACACAGGATCTTAATAGGGAGAGAACAGTGAGAGTTCTTTTCCTTCAGCTCCTTGGGGGGTGAAGTCATAGAAAGTGAATGGAATACAGCGTTTAAAGGCAGGCTACATTCAGAGATGTCAGATTCATCATCACAGTTGTCATACTCCCCTATTGCTGCTAGCACCTTGTTAGGCCGTCTAGGACACTTAGGACAATTGATCAAGAAGTGGTCAGACTGCCCGCAGTAGAAACATAGACTTTCACGAAGGCGATGCTCCCGGCGCTCATTGATCTCGCGCCTCTGAACGGAATCAATTTGCATGGGCACCTCCTCCACCTCCCGAGAGGCTTTATCTGCAGGCTCTTTGGAAGGAAGGGAAAAGTTAGACACACAGTTATATGCAGCAAATTTCTCCTGCCTACGCTCAGTAAGGCGAATGTCTATGCGCACACAATGCTGTATAAATGTCTCTAGCTCTTGTGGTGGCTCAGAGCGGGCTAGTTCATCTTTTACAATACCAGACAGACCCCTTTTAAAAATAGGTAATTGTGCATAACTGTCCCAATTGGTATCTACCGCCAATCTCCTGAATTCAGTGGCATACTCAATAACAGAACGTTTAGCCTTGCGTAAAGACAACAAAGCAGATTCAGCTGTTGCACGGCAATTAGGGTCATCAAACATTAATGCCATAGCGGTCATGAAATCATCCGTCATTTAGCCGTGGGCCACGAGACTCAATCATCGGATTCGCCCAGGTGAGCGCTCGTGAGGTCAGTAGCATTATTACACACAATACTTTGGATCTATCAGTAGGAAAACAGTCAGCATGCACATCAAAATATAGCATACATTGATTCACAAAGCCACAAAATTTGTCGCGATCACCATTAAATCTGAATGGGGGCAACTTAGGTGGGCCAGCTGGTGGCGGTTGCCCAGAGGATAAAGTCACTTGTGCAGCTATTTGCCTGCTTATGTCCTGAAAAGCCCATCTATACTGGGACTCTATGCCAGTAAGTTTGTTTTCCTGGGCTGCCATGCGGTTGCTCAAGTCCTGCAAAGTTTGTCCAAACACTTGTTGATTGTGTTCAAAGCTTCCAAACTTCTTTTGCAGACCTTCCACATCTTTCTGCAGTGATCTAATTATGGAAAACACCTGCTCTAATTTGCTTTCTGCAGTCATTGTTCCAGCAGTCTCCTTTTTTTTTTTTAGGCTAGAGTATCCTGTAATAATTATAGGGGATAACTCAGGAGACTCTTTGCGTGGAACAAGACAACTACAGGACACAGTTTTATAAGTGGTAAAGTCTATGTTATCACATGGTGATTCAAACAGGTGCAGAGAGAAACTCAAGTCCACAACACTTGGTGCAAATTATAAACGCAGCTTAGCAGTCTATAGGAAACTTCAGAGGAAAATGCAATCAAGCAGAAAGTCTATGAAGCACAGTTATTCTTGAGGATACTTGACACGAATAAATCCTTGTCTTAGTCCAGGCACAGATACATATGCTTATAAGGCAGTTCAAATCATATCTTAGCTCAACCAGGGAGGCCTGGTTAATAGTCTCAGGTTATTGCAAAGCAGAAACAGCTTACATGTCCAGCAAATGCAGATGGAAGTAAACACGAACAGCAGATGAAGGAGGATTACTGGAAACTTGTGTATGCAGCAGGAACTCAGAGCTGAGTAGCAGGATCACCACACAGATTCACAGGAGCACGTGTATAGCCAGGGAGTAATCAGAGGTCAGGAGCTGGATGCAAGGCAGAATACTCTAGCACAGACTGAAGGCTGGGGTGGAGTTTTATAGAAGGAAGACACAGTGCACATGAGACCAAAGACGCCATCTTGGAAAAGGGCAGTAATGCACAAAAGGTAAAAAATGTTCAGAGTCCTGACACCAGGACTCTGGGGCGCTGCATAACCATATGATATTTTATGCAGAGACGAGTCCTGAATTGGAAGAAATTATGGCAGTCTGCGCTGCATGAAAAAGAAAAGTAAAGATGAAGGACTTCAGCTAGAGACGTCACTGGTGAGTCAGTGTGTTACCTGTACACTAACACTATACACTCAATTACCTGTTCACTGTACACTATATACAGAGCTCCTGTATATAATGTCACAGGTGATTACTGTATTACCTGTACATTGACATTATATACAGAGCTCCTGTGTATAATTTCATTAGTGTTGTGTTTTTTTATTAATGATCAATATTGTAGTATTCGGTCACTATGTGGTGGTAGTATGTGATCTGGTTATGATGTGGAGGTAGTCCTCCCTGTATGTGATATTATTTGGTAACTATGTGATGGTAATATGTGACCTGGTCACGGTATGGAGGTATTTGTTCCTTATATGTGGCATTTTTCCATCACTATGTGGTGGTAATATGTTGTCTGGTCGTGGTGTGATGGTATTTGCCCCTTGTATTTGGTATTAATGGTCGTTCTAAAAAATATATGTGACTCATTCCCTTAAAGAAAAGTAAATAAAATTTACCTCAAAAGAGAATTGGATATTTTAAGAAATGTTTAATAGGTTAGAGTAGAGTAGGGCCAGGCCTAAAGAGTCTATCTTGTCGTAGTGGCAGCTTAAAAATTCTTTTGGCCAAAACAAAAGCTACTAGCTATGTATGTGATCTGGTGTGAACTGGGAACTGTTAATATCAGATTGGTGATTATGTGGTGCAGAAGAAGAGTTTTTCCAAGAGCGGGCGGTGGGACTGTGGAAGGTTTGAGATGTGGAGGCGGAGCTGGGGTGGAGCTTGGACAGAGTCTCAAGGGGGCCCAAAAATGTTGCCAGTATGGGGCCCGAAGATCCTAGTGGCAGGCCTGACCACTGCATATGATCTCACAGTGGGTCAGAGGATCTCATCCCGGTTCATAATCACAGTCAGGGTACCTCTGGATCGCACATGGAGGGCTGTGTGGCCCTCCAAAGAAATGCCTCCCCACACCATTACTGACCCACTACCAAACTGGTCATGCTGGAGGATGTTGTAGGCAACAGAATGTTCTGCATGGTATCTCCAGGCTATGTCATGCCTGCTACATGTGCTCAGTGTGAACCTGCTCTCATCCATGAAGAGCACAGGGCACCAATGTTGAATCTGCCAATGTTGGAGTTCTCTGGCAAATGCCAATTGCCTTGCACGGTGTTAGGCTGTAAGCACAACACCCACTTGTGGACCTCGGGTCATCATATCACTCACATGGAGTCTGTTTCTGACAGTTTCAGCAGGCACATGGATGTTAATGGTCTGCTGCATGTCATTTTGCAGGGCTCTGGTACAGTTCCTCCTATTACTCCTTGCATGGTCCGGCTGCTGGATTTTGCCATCCTACAGCCCCCTCCACATCTGTTGGTGTACTGGCCTGTCTCCTGGTATCTGCTTCATAATTTGGACACTGTGCTGACAGACACAGTTGCCCTTCTTGCCACAGCACCATTTATGTGCCATCCTGAAAGAGCTGCACTACCTAAGTGGAGCGGCCCCATGGGGCCGTGGGGTACTTGGTACCAGGTCCTTCGGTTCACAGGGGGAATGTCACGGTGGCTGACCCGGTCCGTGGCCGTGGGACATCCGTGTAAAAGGGAAACGTCTTTAAAAGGGAAATGTTTGTGACACCACCTGTGGTATTCGGTCAGGGTGACCGACACTGCTTTAAGGGGTCCACTGGGGTGATGTTATGGCAGCTGGATGGTATACCTTCCCACAGGTGAAGTATGTCCCCAGGGCTTCCCGGTGTGTAGATGGTGGATGGTGAGCGGCGCAGAGAAGAACGAAGACACAAGGTTGCGGTCTCTTTACCTTTACTGAAGACTTCAGCATCCACAGTCCAGGGCACCAGATCACAGGGCAGGCAGAGTCCGGCCGGTTTGGAGGCAAGTCCAGAGTCCCCTTGTCCAGGTGGAAATCAGTAGCCTTTCTCTAGCGCCGTGGTGTTGTAGTTCCTTACTGCCTAAGGCTTCACATAAGGTCCTCACAGATGTAATGTCTCTCTCTCTGTCCCCCATATAGGATAGGACAAACCCGTATGAGTGGTGGCCTGAGGCGGTTTATAGGGACTCTATCATGCCCCACCCTCTAAGGGGTGCCACCGTGCCTCCTGGGTGTAGGGCGGACAGGTAACTTGAAATTAGCTGTCCCGCCGGTCTCTGGAGCAAGGCATAAAGGGTCGTTGCTCTCTCGGTGTTTCGGCTACCGGGCTTCTGTGCCTCAGAAGGAGGCAGCCTGTGTGGGGCTGGTCCCCTCCTGGTATCCACTCATTTTTCTATGACTTCCTTCACCCTCTCTGAAATACAGTCCTTCCTTCGATGTCTCTTTCTAGGAGCTGCAGCTCTCAGGGCATGCACAGCTCCGTGTCCTTCTCCTTCGATCTCTGACAGGATCCCACCCCTGTCAGGGACCAACTATCTGAGGGAAGCTCAGCCAGCAACTAACTAACTTTCCCTACAGGCGACCAGTTTTACCAATGTGGGGAGTGACCTAATAAATAGGAGCAAGAGCTCCCCCTGGCGGCCTGGAGTGTGAAATGTGTTGCATGTTTGTGATACCTGGATGTAGTTATCCTTCTTTGCCTCCAAATGTAACATCACTCTCCCCTAGAGGAAAATGACATTACTGCAACGACCAGGACCCTGGGGCGCTGCACTCCCCCCGTTAAATCCAGTACTCCCGGACTGGGAAAAGAAAACAACAGTACATTAGCAAAAGACATGCAAATTTTTGAAATGCTATGAAGCAAATTAATATAACTAATGCTTCAATTAATGGGAGGTGAGGACTCTTGAATGTTGCATAACATAACATATTTACATTGTGAGCTCACTTTTAGAAATGGAACAATTTAGCAAAAAACAGTACATTTACTACCTATGAAATGCAATTACCCGAACGGGTATACTATCTATCAAGTGCAAAGGCAAACGTTCTATCTTTATTCAAGTGCAAATCAACATCTGATTACTTCTATTCTTCTTCAAGTGCAGAACAGTCTATCAACCCCATGGGCTCACTGCATTTTCCTTCAAATTATTCTCTCTTTATTTTATTCAAAAGTGTATCAGGATATCAATACTCATTATCGGCTATATTCTAACTAGATTCAAGTTTCAGCTTTCAATACTACCTACTATATTAACTCTTTTAATATACTCTGTCAAGGGCAATAATTAAACATTCCCTTTAAGGGGGTAAACAGTATTCAAGTCTCTTTTACTGAGGTAGTGCAAAGTATCAATACTCAAGTCAGTTATTAACGTGGTAACAGCAGGAACGATGTGAGGGACCCGTTATCAACCTCCAACGTTGGTCTTTGGCGGGCTACAAGGCGTGTATTCAGACCTGGAATTCTGCCACACCAATGGGTTTTTCTTCAGGTCTCTGTAAGACAAAACAGTTCTCACAACAAGATTAGCAGCAGTCTTTTAGAAGCAGTCTCTGTAAAAGCTTCTTTTGTAAAACCAGTAGGAAGCACCTTTAAGAAGGTGCAAACTATTTACAAGTAAGTTTTTGATCATGCGCAGTTCACGATTCTCAGTTCCTTTCAAGTAACTTGTGCAAACTGGTGCAAATGCAGCGCCCCAGAGTCCTGGTCGTTGCACTAATGTTGTTCTTCCGCCAGGGGGAGTGATGTTACGTCTGAAGGCAATAAAGGAGATCTCTATACCAGGTATCACAAACCACACAACACACTTCACACTCCAGGCCGCCAGGGGGAGCCATGCTCCTATTTATTAGGGCACTCCTCACAATTAGGTAAAACTGGTAGTCTGGACAGGAAGTTAGGCAGAAGCGAGCTGGGCTTCACCCAGTAAGCTGCTATCTGAGCTCAACTCAGGTAGTGGGTCCCTGACAGGGGTGGGATCCTGTCAGATTCCTAGACAGAAGGCCACGGAGCTGCACCTGCCCCACGTGCGGCAGTATCCTAAGAAAGAGACATTAGAAGGGAATTGTATTGTAGCGAGTGAGAAACAAAGTCATAGCAAAAGGAGAGGAAACCAGAAGGAGTTCTGCCCTGCAAAAGGCTGCCTCCTTTCTGATGCGCAGGATCCGGTAGCCGGAACACCGAGGGAGTCATCGTCTCCAAGACTGGCTCCAGAGACCGGCAGGACAGCTAGTTCCATATTAGTTGCCCGACCTTATACCCAGGAGGCACGGCGGCAACTATGGGGGCCGGGGCGTGTTAGAGTCCCTGTAAAAAGCCTCAGGCCATCCGTCATACGGGTTTGTCCTAGCCTTCCATCAGGGGCACAGAGAGAGAAAGAGACACCAACATCAGTTGTGAGAACCTTACCGAGAAGCTCAGCAGGGAGGTACTACAACACCCAGGCGCTAGAGGAAGACTACTGATTTTCACCTGGATAAGGGGACTCTGGATTTGCCTTCAGACCGGCCGGACTCTCCCTACCCTGTGGTCCGTACCCTGGACTGTGGATGCTGAAGCCTTCAGTAAAGGTAAAGAGACTGCAACCTTGTCCTCGTTCTTCACTGCGCCTCACACCATTCACCATCTATACTCTGGGAAGCCCTGGGGATACACTTCACCTGTAGGAAGATATACCATCTAGCTGCCATTACATCACCCCAGCGGACCCCTAAGCAGCGTCGGTCACCCTGACCGAATACCACAGGTGGCGTCACGAACATTATCCCTTTAAAGACCTTTCCCCCATATACAACGGACGTCCCTAGGGCCACGGACCGGGTCAGCCACCGTGACATCCCCGGCGAGAACCGAAGGACCCGGTACCGAGTACCCCATAGCCCTATGGGGGCGCTCTACAAACACATAGGATCCTCGTGAAACTGAGGACCCCTTTAAGAAATACCCTGGCCGGGTTCAATTAACTTTAACAGCAGCAAAAGGCAAACAATTACCTACTTACAGTCTTGTCAGACTTCACCTATTTAAGTAGTTCTGAAGGTAGCACAGGTAATGGCAGTCCCTCAGGGTATGGGCGGCTACCAGGTGCTACGTATGGGGCTCCCTCACTCCAGACGGGGGTCTGAGTGCCCACTGAGTACTGGTCCAGGACTACAGCTTTGGTGCTGGTGACAGTTGGTCCTGTGGTTACCGCAGTCTCTGTGGTAGTGATGGTGCATGCTGTGGTCTTTGTAAGGGTTCAGGCAGGAGTGACTGTATGGGTAGTGGTAGTCTCAGCTATTTTAGCACAAAGTGGAGCTGTTGCTACATGAGGAGGCATGGCTGGTGTCTTGGAATTGGGTGGCTTGTTCATAGAGTCTCTATGCTTGTGAATGTTCAGAGCAAACCACCCCTTGGCGCCAAAGTGTCTGGTGTAACTGACGCTATCTCCTGGATACAGGTCCCTACCCGGGTGTCCTTCCCACAAGTGAGACTCCACGTCCCTCCTGTTTACGAAAATCTCTGCATATAGTCCCTGTTCCTTGATGAAGCCCCAGCCTCCTTTTAATTTAAAGACTACTACGATGCCCTGCTTACGTGGGGCCTACTTAGCGGTGTGGTCCTTGAGGGCCTGGGCTTTGGCCTGCAGATCTCTCTTATCAAAGGCTCTGCGCTGGGCCTGATGCTCCTCCTCTTTGTCCTCCCATTTACGGGTGAGCAGGCACTGGTAGTCCTCCCAACTCAAGACCTCCACAGTCTCTCCTTTCTGCTTCTCCATCCCGGGGAACCCCATAAAGTCTGGCCCGGGATTCACCCAGCGGTGCACGACTCTCTCCGCATGGATTTCACTAGGCAGGCTGGCGGGTTGGATCGGGGCCTTTTGAAAACTGCTCCATCCTTGTGGCCTGGTCCCAGGGTTCAAGATGTTGGAGCCGGCTGGACCCGCGGGGAGGTGGAGCCGCCACGGGGCCTATCAACAGTTCCTCAGTCACCGGGGCAGGGTCGGAGTGCTTACCTGCCGCAGCGTTGTCTTTGGTGCCGGTCATTCCTGTTGGTGGCGGAGTCTGCAGCGGTGCTGGCAGCGGTTCCGGAAGCGGTGCTGGAAGCGATGCTGGTGGATCTTCCGCAAGCGCCGTCCGACTTGTGGACTTGGCGCCAATCTGCATCCGCAGGAGCTGGTCTATGAGCTCCTCTACCGCGGCCTGCAGGAAGTCAGGGCCAACGGGTGATGCCTGGCTGCGGTGTCTTTCCAGGTGGCTGGGGGAGTCCTCCGTTTCCACCCCACGCTCTGGTTCTGGGCGGCTGGCCATGGGGTCCTCCTCGTGGCTTGCTCCTTCCTGGTCTCTTTCCTGCTCTCTCCTCCGGGGCGGTTCCTTTTTCTTTGTCTCCGCCCGCCATTTAGGATCAGAAGGCGGATCTCGGCTGCTGGCGGACACGTCCTCAAAGTACAGAAGTATTTTGACTGGGCGGCCATTATCTTTCACGCTCTCAATTAGCTCATGCCCACGATGGCACGCCCTTTTTCTTCTCCAGTGCTCCTCGTGGTGCTGTTATGGCCGCGGTTTTGGCGGGAATTTTGGCGGTCTTTTGCAATACACAGTCCTTCATTAAATCACAGTTCAAGCACAATTCTGGCACAGTCTCTAGGCGCACATGACCCACTTTGCAGGCTTTAGTAGATCTTGTTCATGACGCCAAAGTTGGAGCGCCCCCATGGGGCCTTGGGGTACTCGGTACCGGGTCCTTCGGTTCACAGGGGGGATGTCACGGTGGCTGACCCGGTCCGTGGCCCTGGGATGTCCGTGTAAAAGGGAAAGGTCTTTAAAGGGGAAATGTTCGTGACGCCACCTGTGGTATTCGGTTAGGGTGACCGACGCTGCTTTAAGGGGTCCACTGGGGTGATGTTATGGCAGCTAGATGGTATACCTTCCCACAGGTGAAGTATGTCCCCAGGGCTTCCCGATGTGTAGATGGTGGATGGTGAGAGGCGCAGAGAAGAACGAGGACACAAGGTTGCAGTCTCTTTACCTTTACTGAAGACTTCAGCATCCACAGTCCAGGGCACCAGATCACAGGGCAGACAGAGTCCGGCTGGTTTGGAGGCAAGTCCAGAGTCCCCTTGTCCAGGAGGAAATCAGTAGCCTTCCTCTAGTGCCGTGGTGTTGTAGTTCCTTACTGCCTAAGGCTTCACATAAGGTCCTCACAGATGTAATGTCTCTCTCTCTCTGTCCCCCATATAGGATAGGACAAACCCGTATGAGTGGTGGCTTGAGGCGGTTTATAGTGACTCTATCATGCCCCAGCCTCTAAGGGGTGCCACCGTGCCTCCTGGGTGTAGGGCGGACAGGTAACATGAAATTAGCTGTCCTGCTGGTCTCTGGAGCAAGGCATAAGGGGCGTTGCTCCCTTGGTGTTCCAGCTACCGGGCTTCTGTGCCTCAGAAGGAGGCAGCCTGTGTAGGGCTGGTCCCCTCCTGGTATCCACTCCTTTTGCTATGACTTCCTTCACCCTCTCTGCAATAGAGCCCTGCCTTCAATGTCTCTTTCTAGGAGCTGCAGCTCTCAGGGCATGCACAGCTCCATGTCCTTCTCCTTTGATCTCTGACAGGATCCCACCCCTGTCAGGGACCAACTACCTGAGCGAAACTCAGCCAGCAGCTAACTAACTTTCCCTACAGGCGGCCAGTTTTACCATTGTGGGGAGTGACCTAATAAATAGGAGCAAGAGCTCCCCCTGGTGGCCTGGAGTGTGAAATGTGTTGCATGTTTGTGATACCTGGATGCAGTTATCCTTCTTTGCCTCCAAATGTAACATCACTCTCCCCTAGAGGAAAATGACATTACTGCAACGACCAGGACCCTGGGGCGCTGCATAAGCAACTTCTGTGAGTTGTAGACACTGCCTCATACTACTGTACCTCTTGGGGTGAGAGCAATGACAAAATGCAAAAATGACCAAAACAATGGGGAAAAAAAAAAGAACAGAGAAGTGGTCTCTGGTCACCCCCTGCAGAACCACTCCATTATAGGGGATGTCTTGCTAATTGCCTATCATTTCTACCTGTTGTCTGTTCCATTTTCACAATGGCAGGACAAATTAATTCACAATCACTGTTCCTTTATACCTGGACAGATTGATTTCACAGAAGTGTGATTGACTTGGGGTTACATTGTGTTGTTTAAGTGTTCCTTTTTTAACTGTGTATATTCCACGCTAAGCTCATTGGTGTTTCTGAGCAAGCAGTGGCCTCCCTGTTTGGGTGACTTTCTTTTAAAGAAGCACACCCATCACAAATTGTATCCTCTTAATATAATATATTGTAATCATCATATTATACAGCACTGTGTACTTACAATTTCTCATCTTATCCTTTTACCCAGCTAATTCTTCTCTTTTCCATTAGGTCTATTACATCACGTGAGTAAAGGGAATCTCACCATTTTTGAGATATACCAGCTAAAAATATGATCTTACTAAGCATTTACTGTGCATTCCCTAAATCATAGCTCCCAACCGTCCCTCATTGTGCGGGACTGTCCCGGTTTTGATGCTTTTCCCCGCTGTCCCGCACGGGACACTCTGCTTCCCGCAGACAACAGGAGAAGCAGCTGTCACACGCCCCTGTCATGGTTCCCAATGGCAAGGGAACGTCAGAGAACATAAATAACAGAACAGCTCTTGGGTGATGGAATCTCGAGCTGACCGTGAGCTAAACCTACCACACAACTAACAGTGGCCGGGTGGCGTACCTACGTTTTATCCCTAGACGCCTAGCGCCAGCCGGAGGACTAACTAACCCTAATAGAGGAAAAGACAGACCTGGCTTACCTCTAGGGAAATTCCCCCAAAAAGGAGACAGAAGCCCCCCACATATATTGACGGTGAGTTCAGAGGAAAAGACATACGCAGTATGAAGGTAGGTTCAGCAAAGCGAGGTCCGCTTACTAGATAGCAAGAAGATACAATAGGGAACTTCACGGTCAGCTGAAAACCCTATTAAAGCACCATCCCAAAATTACTTTAAGACTCATGTGTCAACTCATGACACCGGAGTGGCAATTTCGGCCCACAAGAGCTTCCAGCTACAGAAAAATAACATAACTGTGAACTGGAACAAAAATGCAAAACAAACTTAGGACTAAGAGTCCAACTTAGCTGATAGTAGTCTAGAAGCAGGAACATGCAACAGAAAGGCTCTGGTTACATTGATGGCCGGCACTAGAATAACTGAGCAGCAAGGCTAAATAGGATACACCCATATCCTGATGGAAACAGGTGAACAGAGAAAGTGAAGCACACAAGTCCAGTACCACCAGTGACCACCGGGGGAGCCCAAAAACCAAACTCACAACAGTACCCCCCCTCGGGGGCACCGAACCCTCACAAGAACCACCAGGGCGATCAGGACGAGCCCTATGAAAGGCACGGACCAAATCAGAGGCATGAACATCAGAGGCTGTCACCCAAGAATTATCCTCTTGACCGTAGCCCTTCCACTTGACCAGATACTGAAGTTTCCGTCTGGAAACACGGGAGTCCAAGATCTTCTCCACAACGTACTCCAATTCACCCTCAACCAACACCGGAGCGGGAGGCTCAACGGAAGGCACAACCGGTACCTCATACCTGCGCAATAATGACCGATGGAAGACATTATGGATAGAAAAAGATGCTGGGAGGTCCAATCGAAAGGACACGGGGTTAAGAATCTCCAAAATCTTATACGGGCCGATGAACCGAGGCTTAAACTTAGGAGAAGAAACCCTCATAGGGACAAAACGAGAAGACAACCACACCAAGTCCCCAACACGAAGACGAGGACCAACACGACGACGGCGGTTAGCAAAATGCCGAGTCTTCTCCTGGGACAACTCCAAATTGTCCACCACCTGTCCCCAAATCCGATGCAACCTATCCACCACAGTATCCACTCCAGGACAATCCGAAGACTCCACCTGACCGGAAGAAAAACGAGGATGAAACCCCGAATTGCAAAAGAAAGGAGAAACCAAAGTGGCAGAACTAGCCCGATTATTAAGGGCAAACTCCGCCAACTGCAAAAAGGCAACCCAGTCATCCTGATCCGCAGACACAAAACACCTCAAAAAAGTCTCCAAGGTCTGATTAGTTCGCTCAGTCTGGCCATTAGTCTGAGGATGGAACGCAGACGAAAAAGACAAATCAATGCCCATCCTAGCACAGAACGCCCGCCAAAATCTAGACACGAACTGGGTCCCCCTGTCAGAAACGATATTCTCCGGAATACCATGCAAGCGAACCACATTTTGAAAAAACAGAGGAACCAACTCGGATGAGGAAGGCAACTTAGGCAAGGGCACCAAATGAACCATCTTTGAAAAACGGTCACACACCACCCAGATGACAGACATTTTCTGAGAAACAGGGAGATCAGAAATAAAATCCATAGAGATGTGAGTCCAAGGCCTCTTCGGAATAGGCAAAGATAACAACAATCCGCTAGCCCGAGAACAACAAGGTTTGGCCCGAGCACAAACATCACAAGACTGCACAAAAACTCGTACATCTCGAGACAGGGAAGGCCACCAGAAGGACCTAGCCACCAAATCCCTGGTACCAAAGATCCCGGGATGACCTGCCAACACAGAAGAATGAACCTCCGAGATGACTCTACTGGTCCAATCATCAGGAACAAACAGTCTACCAGGCGGGCAACGATCAGGTCTATCCGCCTGAAACTCCTGCAAAGCCCGTCGCAGGTCTGGGGAAACAGCAGATAATATCACCCCATCCTTAAGGATACCTGTAGGTTCAGAATCACCAGGGGAATCAGGCTCAAAACTCCTAGAAAGGGCATCCGCCTTCACATTTTTAGAACCTGGTAAGAATGAGACCACAAAATTAAACCGAGAGAAAAACAACGACCAGCGCGCCTGTCTAGGATTCAGGCGCCTGGCAGACTCAAGATAAATCAAATTCTTGTGATCGGTCAATACCACCACCTGATGTCTAGCCCCCTCAAGCCAATGACGCCACTCCTCAAAAGCCCACTTCATAGCCAAATGCTCCCGATTACCAATATCATAATTTCGCTCGGCGGGCGAAAATTTTCGAGAAAAGAACACACAAGGTCTCATCACGGAGCAGTCGGAACTTTTCTGCGACAAGACCGCCCCAGCTCCGATCTCGGAAGCATCGACCTGAACCTGAAAAGGAAGAGTAACATCAGGCTGATGCAACACAGGGGCGGAAGAAAACCGGCGCTTAAGCTCCCGAAAGGCCTCCACAGCAGCAGGGGACCAATCAGCAACATCAGCACCCTTTTTGGTCAAATCAGTCAAAGGTTTAGCAACATCAGAAAAACCAGTTATAAATCGACGATAAAAATTAGCAAAGCCCAAAAATTTCTGAAGGCTCTTAAGAGAAGAAGGTTGCGTCCAATCACAAATAGCCCGAACCTTGACAGGATCCATCTCAATGGAAGAGGGGGAAAAAATGTACCCCAAAAAAGAAATCTTTTGAACCCCAAAAATACACTTAGAACCCTTCACACACAAGGAATTAGCCCGCAAAACCTGAAAAACCCTCCTGACCTGTTGGACATGAGAATCCCAGTCATCCGAAAAAATCAAAATATCATCCAGATACACGATCATAAATTTATCCAAATATTCACGGAAAATGTCATGCATAAAGGACTGAAAGACTGAAGGGGCATTTGAAAGACCAAAAGGCATTACTAAATACTCAAAATGGCCCTCGGGCGTATTAAATGCGGTTTTCCACTCATCCCCCTGCTTAATTCGCACCAAATTATACGCCCCACGGAGATCAATCTTAGAGAACCACTTAGCCCCTTTTATTCGAGCAAACAAATCAGTCAGCAGTGGCAGAGGATACTGATATTTGACTGTAATTTTATTCAAGAGTCGATAATCAATACACGGCCTCAAAGAGCCATCTTTTTTAGATACAAAGAAAAAAACGGCTCCTAAGGGAGATGAAGAAGGACGAATATGTCCCTTTTCCAGGGACTCCTTAATATATTCTCGCATAGCAGCATGTTCAGGTACAGATAGATTAAATAAACGACCCTTTGGAAATTTACTGCCCGGAATCAGATCTATGGTACAATCGCAATCTCTGTGAGGAGGTAGTGAACCAAGCTTAGGCTCCTCAAAAACATCACGATAATCAGATAAAAATTCCGGAATCTCAGAGGGAATAGATGACGAAATGGAAACCAAAGGTACGTCCCCATGAGCCCCCTGACATCCCCAGCTTAACACAGACATTGCTTTCCAGTCAAGGACTGGGTTATGAGATTGTAACCATGGTAATCCGAGCACCAAAACGTCATGTAGATTGTACAACACAAGGAAGCGAATCATCTCCTGATGGTCTGGATTCATACGCATAGTCACTTGTGTCCAGTATTGTGGTTTATTACTAGCCAATGGTGTAGAGTCAATACCCTTCAGAGGTATAGGAACATCCAGAGGCTCTAGATCAAACCCACAGCGCCTGGCAAAGGACCAATCCATTAGACTCAAAGCGGCGCCAGAGTCGACATAGGCATCCGCGGTAATTGACGATAATGAACAAATCAAGGTCACAGACAGAATAAACTTAGACTGTAAAGTGCCAATTGAAATAGACTTATCAACCTTTTTTGTACGTTTAGAGCATGCTGATATAACATGAGTTGAATCACCACAATAGAAGCACAACCCATTTTTTCGCCTAAAATTCTGCCGTTCGCTTCTGGACAGAATTCTATCACATTGCATATTTTCTGGAGCCTTCTCAGAAGACACCGCCAAATGGTGCATAGGTTTGCACTCCCGCAAACGCCGATCAATCTGAATAGCCATTGTCATGGACTCATTCAGACCTGTAGGTGCAGGGAACCCCACCATAACATCTTTAATGGCATCAGAGAGACCCTCTCTGAAATTCGCCGCCAGGGCGCACTCATTCCACTGAGTAAGCACAGACCATTTACGAAATTTTTGGCAGTATATTTCAGCTTCATCTTGCCCTTGAGATAGGGCCATCAAGGCTTTTTCAGCCTGAATCTCTAAGTTAGGTTCCTCATAAAGCAACCCCAAAGCCAGAAAAAACGCATCCACATTGAGCAACGCAGGATCCCCGGGTGCCAATGCAAATGCCCAGTCTTGAGGGTCACCCCGCAGCAAGGAAATTACTATCCTAACCTGCTGTGCGGGATCTCCAGCGGAGCGAGATCTCAGGGAAAGAAATAATTTACAATTATTTTTGAAATTCAGGAAACGAGATCTATCCCCGGAGAAAAATTCTGGTATAGGAATTCTAGGTTCAGATATAGGAGCATGAATAACAAAATCCTGTAAATTTTGAACCTTCGTAGCAAGATTATTCAAACCTGTAGCCAAACTCTGAGGATCCATTTTAATCAGGTGAGATCAGAGCCATTCAAGGATTAGAAGGAGAGAGAGAGACAAAGGCTGCAATTAGAGCAGAAATGCAACTCAGTCAACTATAGAGCAAGCTCAGAGGAAAAAAAAAAAAAAAAATCTGCAGACTTCTTTTTCTCTCCTTTCTTCTGCCAACGGTTTTAACACTGGGCCGGCCATACTGTCATGGTTCCCAATGGCAAGGGAACGTCAGAGAACATAAATAACAGAACAGCTCTTGGGTGATGGAATCTCGAGCTGACCGTGAGCTAAACCTACCACACAACTAACAGTGGCCGGGTGGCGTACCTACGTTTTATCCCTAGACGCCTAGCGCCAGCCGGAGGACTAACTAACCCTAATAGAGGAAAAGACAGACCTGGCTTACCTCTAGGGAAATTCCCCCAAAAAGGAGACAGAAGCCCCCCACATATATTGACGGTGAGTTCAGAGGAAAAGACATACGCAGTATGAAGGTAGGTTCAGCAAAGCGAGGTCCGCTTACTAGATAGCAAGAAGATACAATAGGGAACTTCACGGTCAGCTGAAAACCCTATTAAAGCACCATCCCAAAATTACTTTAAGACTCATGTGTCAACTCATGACACCGGAGTGGCAATTTCGGCCCACAAGAGCTTCCAGCTACAGAAAAATAACATAACTGTGAACTGGAACAAAAATGCAAAACAAACTTAGGACTAAGAGTCCAACTTAGCTGATAGTAGTCTAGAAGCAGGAACATGCAACAGAAAGGCTCTGGTTACATTGATGGCCGGCACTAGAATAACTGAGCAGCAAGGCTAAATAGGATACACCCATATCCTGATGGAAACAGGTGAACAGAGAAAGTGAAGCACACAAGTCCAGTACCACCAGTGACCACCGGGGGAGCCCAAAAACCAAACTCACAACACGCCCCCTTGTGTTAGGCCATGCCCCTTCCCCTTCCATATGTTCCTGACTGAGTCTTCCAGTGCCCCCCGGGCCGGTCACTTAGCAGCGATTCGGGCTGCTGGTGGCCGGTGCTGTTCTCTATGTCCTGGCTAGCTGCATCACAGTGGAGCAGACACGCCCCCTGCTCCCTGTGTGCAGGCCTCCTGAAGAGGGAAGGGAACATGGCTGCATCTAACTGCAGGAGAGGAGCTGGTGGATGGCTCAGACATCAGTGGGTATTCAGCTCTCTGTATGGTGAGGAGGCGGACGCTGCTGCTCACCTCCCGATAAGTCCAGGGCCGTGTCTCTGTATAGTATTAGCAGCCGGTCTGCTGATGCTCACAGATTTATTGCAGGAGTCTGAACTTTCATGGTCACCCTGTCAGTGCCAGGTCATCGGCTCCAGGGTCACCAGACTGCAGGAAAGTTCAGTCTCCTGCAATAAATCTCCCTATACTGATAATATGCAAATTGCCTCTGCTGAAAAAAAAGAGGACTTAACTCTATAGCGCCACCTATTGGAAGTAGCGATCCTACAAGTCACAATCAACCCTTTAACGAGTCGTGCAATATGACTTAGGATAAAAGCCAAATCAGTATCTCAATTCGCAGACACGGTGTTTCGGGCTGTTGGCCCTCGACGATGGCCAACAGCCCAAAACACCGTGTCTGCGAATTGAGATACTGATTTGGCTTTTATCCTAAGTCATATTGCACGACTCGTTAAAGAGTTGATTGTGACTTGTAGCATCGCTACTTCCAATAGGTGGCGCTATAGAGTTAAGTCCTCTTTTTTTCAGCAGAGGCAATTTGCATATTTAAATTCCCAGAGGAGCATTGCACGGTGAATAAGCCTCTTTACCTTGACAAGCCAGCTGGTATGTCACTCTCCATAAGGAGAAACGTTACCCCTTAGACCCTATACTGATAATATGACCAAAGACTCTATACAGAATCCAGCACTGGAGTGATCAAGCCTGAACCTGGTGACTGGACATCACATGCTATATACATGGCCCTGTATATATACAGTGCATGTATGTCCAGGGCCAGGTGCAGGATTGATCCATCCCGTGAATATAATATTGTGTATCTGTGCCCATAGTATACAACTATCAGGGGCGTAAGTACCGTGGTCACAGCTGCGACGGGGCCTGGAGCACTCTGAGCTACAAAATGGGTCGCCGACCCCTCAAATCCTCTACACAGGCCTTCGTGCGCACTCTCTCGGTGCCCGCGCTGACCAAGGCCATGGCGGCCCACATGACCGCAGCCCTCGTTCGTGCTTGCGCGTGTAGCTGCGGCCTTTGTCAGTGAGGGAAAACAGGAAAGCGCACGCACCTGGGCCTGTGCTGAAGTTTGAAGAGGCCGCCACTGCGTGCACAGACGCCCGAGCCTCACTGTGTCTGACGCTGGCCAGAACCAGTGTCAGAGAACAGCGCTCTCCTCACCAATCCCCGGCCGGCATCCGCTCCATGTCCATTATATAGGTGATACTGCAACTGATGTGTATATACATTATATAGGTGATACTGCTGTATATATATATATATATATACTGGAACTATACACTGCAATCACAGTATCACCTATATATTGTAAATGCAGCATTTGCAGTTTGACCTGTCTAATGTATATTGACTGTTGTATATACAATATATGTGATACTGCGATTATATACCGCAGTAGCAGTATCACCTATATAATGTATGTACAGCAGTCTATATACATTATATAGGTAAAACTGCGACTAAGGTATGTACGTTATATAGGTTATATATGATCCTGGACTTCCTCTTCATGTTCAGTTTGTCTGAAGGCAGAGACAGTGACACCAGCGCTGATTGGCGCCGGGCATCATGTGTCACAACACATCACAGCCACTGTGGGAACGGCACTGGCACAGGAGGCAAGTATAGGCTTTATAATTTTATCAGGACCGAACATTTAGGGGTTGTCCTAGTAGCGGACAACCCCTTAAAGACTTGGTGCTGCTCAGTTATGATATATATATTGCCTGCGTGGTGTAAATCTAAGTATCTGTATATATACACTGCACAGTACCACCCCTCCTGTCCTATGTATATACACTGCATAGTACCACTCCTCCTGTCCTGTATATATACACCGCACAGTACCACTCCTCCTGTCCTGTATATACACTGCACAGTACCACTCCTCCTGTCCTGTATATATACACCGCACAGTACCACTCCTCCTGTCCTGTATATACACTGCACAGTACCACTCCCCCTGTCCTGTATATATACACTGCACAGTACAACTCCTCCTGTCCTGTGTATATACACTGCACAGTACCACTCCTCCTGTCCTGTATATATACACTGCACAGTACCACTCCTCCTGTATATATACACTGCACAGTACCGCTTCTCCTGTCCTGTATATATACACAGCACAGTACCAGTTCTCCTGTCCTGTATATATACACTACACAGTACCACTCATCCTGTCCTGTATATATACACTGCACAGTACCACTCCTCCTGTCCTGTATATATACACTGCACAGTACCACTCCTCCTGTATATACACTGCACAGTACCACTCCTCCTGTCCTGTATATATACACTGCACAGTACCACTCCTCCTGTCCTGTATATATACACTGCACTGTACCACTCCCCCTGTATATATACAATGCACAGTACCACTCCTCCTGTCCTGTATATATACAATGCACAGTTCCACTTCTCCTGTCCTGTATATATACACTGCACAGTACCCCTCCTCCTGTATATATACACTGCACAGTACCACTCCTCCTGTCCTGTATATATACACTGCACAGTACCACTTATCCTGTCCTGTATATATACACTGCACAGTACCGTTCCTCCTGTCCTGTATATATACACTGCACAGTACCATTCCTCCTGTCCTGTATATATACACTGCACAGTACCACTTATCCTGTCCTGTATATATACACTGCACAGT
Source organism: Ranitomeya variabilis (assembly GCF_051348905.1). Lineage (NCBI taxonomy): Eukaryota > Metazoa > Chordata > Amphibia > Anura > Dendrobatidae > Ranitomeya > Ranitomeya variabilis. The sequence goes on from NC_135235.1 coordinate 317,865,635, forward strand.
ACCACTCCTCCTGTATATATACACTGCACACTACCACTCCTCCTGTATATATATACACTGCACAGTACCACTCCTCCTGTCCTGTATATATACACTGCAGAGTACTACTCCTCCTGTCCTGTATATATACACTGCACAGTACCACTTCACCTGTCCTGTATATATACACTGCACAGTACCACTCCTCCTGTCCTGTATACAGGTCCTTCTCAAAAAATTAGCATATAGTGTTAAATTTCATTATTTACCATAATGTAATGATTACAATTAAACTTTCATATATTATAGATTTATTATCCACCAACTGAAATTTGTCAGGTCTTTTATTGTTTTAATACTGATGATTTTGGCATACAACTCCTGATAACCCAAAAAACCTGTCTCAATAAATTAGCATATCAAGAAAAGGTTCTCTAAACGACCTATTACCCTAATCTTCTGAATCAACTAATTAACTCTAAACACATGCAAAAGATACCTGAGGCTTTTAAAAACTCCCTGCCTGGTTCATTACTCAAAACCCCCATCATGGGTAAGACTAGCGACCTGACAGATGTCAAGAAGGCCATCATTGACACCCTCAAGCAAGAGGGTAAGACCCAGAAAGAAATTTCTCAACAAATAGGCTGTTCCCAGAGTGCTGTATCAAGGCACCTCAATGGTAAGTCTGTTGGAAGGAAACAATGTGGCAGAAAACGCTGTACAACGAGAAGAGGTGACCGGACCCTGAGGAAGATTGTGGAGAAGGACCGATTCCAGACCTTGGGGAACCTGAGGAAGCAGTGGACTGAGTCTGGTGTGGAAACATCCAGAGCCACCGTGCACAGGCGTGTGCAGGAAATGGGCTACAGGTGCTGCATTCCCCAGGTAAAGCCACTTTTGAACCATAAACAGCGGCAGAAGCGCCTGACCTGGGCTACAGAGAAGCAGCACTGGACTGTTGCTAAGTGGTCCCAAGTACTTTTTTCTGATGAAAGCAAATTTTGCATGTCATTCGGAAATCAAGGTGCCAGAGTCTGGAGGAAGACTGGGGAGAAGGAAATGCCAAAATGCCTGAAGTCCAGTGTCAAGTACCCACAGTCAGTGATGGTGTGGGGTGCCATGTCAGCTGCTGGTGTTGGTCCACTGTGTTTCATCAAGGGCAGGGTCAATGCAGCTAGCTATCAGGAGATTTTGGAGCACTTCATGCTTCCATCGGCTGAAATGCTTTATGGAGATGAAGATTTCATTTTTCAGCACGACCTGGCACCTGCTCACAGTGCCAAAACCACTGGTAAATGGTTTACTGACCATGGTATTACTGTGCTCAATTGGCCTGCCAACTCTCCTGACCTGAACCCCATAGAGAATCTGTGGGATATTGTGAAGAGAAAGTTGAGAGACGCAAGACCCAACACTCTGGATGAGCTTAAGGCCGCTATTGAAGCATCCTGGGCCTCCATAACATCTCAGCAGTGTCACAGGCTGATTGCCTCCATGCCACGCCGCATTGAAGCAGTCATTTCTGCCAAAGGATTCCCGACCAAGTATTGAGTGCATAACTGAACATTATTATTTGATGTTTTTTTTGTTTGTTATTAAAAAACACTTTTATTTGATTGGACGGGTGAAATATGCTAATTTATTGAGACAGGTTTTTTGGGTTATCAGGAGTTGTATGCCAAAATCATCAGTATTAAAACAATAAAAGACCTGACAAATTTCAGTTGGTGGATAATAAATCTATAATATATGAAAGTTTAATTGTAATCATTACATTATGGTAAATAATAAAATTTAACACTATATGCTAATTTTTTGAGAAGGACCTGTATATACACTGCACAGTACTACTTCACCTGTCCTGTATATATACACTGCACAGTACCACTCCTCCTGTATATATACAATGCACGGTACCACTCCTCCTGTCCTGCATATATACAATGCACAGTACCACTTCTCCTATCCTGTATATATACACTGCACAGTACCACTCCTCCTGTCCTGTATATATACACTGCACAGTACCACTCCTCCTGTCCTGTATATATAGACTGCACAGTACCACTCCTCCTGTCCTGTATATATACACTGCACAGTACCGTTCCTCCTGTCCTGTATATATACACTGCACAGTACCATTCCTCCTGTCCTGTATATATACACTGCACAGTACCACTTATCCTGTCCTGTATATATACACTGCAGAGTACTACTCCTCCTGTCCTGTATATATACACTGCACAGTACCACTCCTCCTGTCCTGTGTATATACACCGCACAGTACCACTCCTCCTGTCCTGTATATACACCGCACAGTACCACTCCTCCTGTCCTGTATATACACCGCACAGTACCACTCCTCCTGTCCTGTATATACACTGCACAGTACCACTCCTCCTGTCCTGTATATACACTGCACAGTACCACTCCTCCTGTCCTGTGTATATACACTGCACAGTACTACTCCTCCTGTCCTGTGTATATACACTGCACAGTACCACTCCTCCTGTCCTGTGTATATACACTGCACAGTACCACTCCTCCTGTCCTGTATATACACTGCACAGTACCACTCCTCCTGTCCTGTATATACACTGCACAGTACCACTCCTCCTGTCCTGTATATATACACTGCACAGTACCACTCCTCCTGTCCTGTGTATATACACTGCACAGTACCACTCCTCCTGTTCTGTATATACACTGCACAGTACCACTCCTCCTGTCCTGTTCTCGGAGAGGCAACATTGGGAGGGTTAATATTGGTTTATTATTTTCAGGAATACTATGGGAAAATAAAATATATATATATATATATATATATATATATATATATATATATATATATATATATATATATATATATATATATATATATATATATATTGGAAAACCCATTTAAATGGATTATGCTAAGTAATCCCCTTTCCCGAGAACTTTGTAGTCGCTGGGGTCCGACCGCTGGGACCCCCATGATCTCGAGAACAGGCGCTCTATAGAAGTGGTCGATCATGCGCACTGCTGCGGCATTCACACATGGCTCTTCAACTAACGCCTTTCAGAGGACTGTTGAAGGGCACAACAAAATCCACTGATCGGGTGTGGGGGGAGTTTTATAGTTTGTGGGGTTTGTGTTTCAGGGCTGCTTTTTAGTCCCAGTCCGGCCCTGGACATCTCTGCAGGGAGGCTGCCATACGTTGTACTGGTTTTACTCCCTGCATATTGTAGGGCAGCTGAAGTGTTCAGGTAGCAGTGTCATCGCCCTGTGTTGTTCTGTAGCCCACATCCCCACACTGAATATATACAGTGGGCAACTAAGGTGTAGACAGCAGTTCCTTATGAATAGTAAGGTCAGTGGGTAAATGTGTCTACCTGTTTTCCAATGTTATGGCCCAAATGTGAGCTGAGGTAAAACATTGCCAGAAGCTAAGAGGGACCAAGCTTTCTTCTCTCTAACCTCTGACATGTCCATACACGGACACTACACATCCGTGTGTGTGGCAGTAGTTATTTAATAGTCTTATCACACCTGTCTGCCATACTTCCTTGAGGCGGGACGGGAATCATAGTTGACGTGTTCTCGTATTGAATCCCATTTGCCAGCTCTGGAAATGCACAAATTATGGTTGGAGAATTGGCAGTATTACTTGTCAGGATGTGACTTTCCCCACCAGGTGATTGCAGGGTTTAGAGGGGCACACTTCCATTTATAAGGGGTCGTCCCTGTCAGGCTGGGTTTACAGGAGCGTATTACCATAGACACACGAGGGTGTGAGTAAGGATTGGGACACCCTCCACGAGGCTGGAGGTTGTTGTCTGTTTACAGACCATGAACTTCACTCTTGTGAACCCAGCCTACAACTAATTCCGTAATGGTGCATGTATTACTAACGCAGATGTCGTTTGCGTGTGTCACCATTTCTAATTCACCTATATATTTTGGCATGGGGGGACCCCATTTGAAGTTTGCATCGGGGCCCATAACTTTGTAGTTACGCCACTGCTCTGTAGTAAGCTCAGTTCTGCACCCATATCTCTGTAGTAAGCTCCATTCTGCTCCCATATCTCTGTAGGAAGCTCGGTTCTGCTCCAATATCTCTGGAGTAAACCCTGTTCTGTTCCCGTATCTACATACCAGCCTGTTTTTAAAGCCTGTAATCTCTGCTTCTACAATGCAATGGCCAGAAGTAAGCAGGGAAAAGGAGGGCCACCGCAACTCGAGGGCCACTGCCTTGTGATTGCCCCCCAGGCTGAAAAGTGCCAGCCAGCCCCTGGTGGTACAGTTCAGAGAGGGAGAGAGAGGGGACACTTCTTTGAGCTACGTAACACAGTCACCACCTTACCAGGGCTTACCTGCCGAACACAGCCTGGGTGCCGCAATGTAAGCAGCAGACCAGTGGACTGGAGCTAATGAACGCCCTCCCTTTAGCAAATGCAAAGGGGGTCGCATGATAACACAGCCTCGCCCCCCCCCCCTCTTTTTCTCCCAGTTTTGAGCATTCTGTTCTCTTATTAGGCGAGATTCATTTAATAGCCCTATGGTTTGTAAAGGGTTAATTTATGGTAAGCTGTGCTATAAAAAGCACGAGCAGGTTCTGTCTGGTTTGATCTGGTTTGCCTTCCCGCACTTTTCCGTTATTTTGATTGGTTCAGGCAATAAGTGCGGGAAGAATTTCCTCTATAAAGATCAGCTGTTCAACGAACTGTCACCAGTCAGCTGATGAAGATTGAAGATCCCGCCCTCCCTCCCTTAAGTTATGTTTATTCATAGCCGTCGTGCCGTTTATTTGTGGGAAAATCGCCCGTTGATTTCGGGTGGATTTGGTCATGTGATTGGAGTTAAAAATGTGAAGTTTTAGTATTCAATGGTTTAATATTTATTTTCGGTTTAAAATATATTTATGGTAACTCAAAATAAACGCCACGGCCATTTCTTCCAACCAAAATTCCGGTGTCATGTGTTTTTATTGGGGCATTTTATTGGGGCTTGTGTTACCATGCCTGGCTAGTAATCGTGCATGGAATGAGTGGGGCTGAGCAGGGTGGGATGGACACTCACAGCCTCCTGTTTGCCTCGGCTGCTCAGTGCTGTGTGATTGCAGAGCGACAGATGATCACCAGTAGTCGATGTCACAGATGACTCCAGTGCATTGCGGAGGAGGAGAGCTGCAGCTTCCTGGGAGAGGGCGACGACGGTAGGCTAATCAATTGTGGCTGCTATTTTTCCCCATGCATAAAGGGCTAAGCCTGTGACACTGTATCATCATGTGCTCATAATGAGACAGCAAATCATGGCACAATTCAATTGCTCTACACAAAAATTACAAGCAGCTCCGCTCGGTACACACACACGCGGCTCCGCTTGGTACACTTCGTACACACACGCGGCTCCGCTTGGTACACTTCGTACACACACGCGGCTCCGCTCGGTACACTTCGTACACACACGCGGCTCCACTCGGTACACTTCGTACACACATGCGGCTCCGCTCGGTACACTTCGTACACAGACGCGGCTCCGCTCGGTACACCTCGTACACACACGCGGCTCCGCTCGGTACACCTCATACACACGCGCGGCTCCGCTCGGAGGTGTATGGAGTGGAGCCGTGTGTGTATGAGGTCTATGGAGCGGAGCTGAATGTGTACGAGGTGTACAGAGCGGAGCCGTGTGTGTATGAGGTGTATGAAGTGGAGCCATGTGTGTATGAGGTGTATGGAGCGGAGCTAAATGTGTACGAGGTGTACGGAGCGGAGCCACGTGTGTCCGAGGTGTACAGAGCGGAGCCGCATGTGTACGAGGTGTATGGAGCGGAGCGCATGTGTACAGAGCGGAGCCGTGTGTGCAAAAGTGTATGGAGCGCAGCCGCGTGTGTAGGAGTAGCTATGTGTGGCCATTATACGGTACGAAGTATCATGTGCAGCCAATATACAGTATGGAGCATCATGTGCAGTCATTATACAGTATGGAGCATCATGTGGGGCCATTATACAGTATGGAGCATCATGTGGGGCCATTATACAGTATGGAGCATCATGTGTGGTCATTATACAGTATGGAGCATCATGTGGGGCCATTATACAGTATGGAGCATCATGTGTGGCCATTATACAGTATGGAGCACTGTGTGACCATATTTTTTTTGTTTATAATTATTCTTTATGAAACAGTGTGATCAGCAGTGCTAAATGGGTGTGGTTGGGACGTGGATATGGGTGTGACTAGTTATGAATGGGTGTGGTCAGAGGTGTGGCCTAAAATTTGCGGCGGCGCGCGTTGCGCGCCGCAAACTTTATCCCTCTTTCCCATCTTCAAAAGTTGGGAGGTATGCCTAAATACTTATGAAGCCACCTGATGCCTCCCTGTATAACCCTGAACCATCCGGTCCGATGGGCGTGGCTTTAGTCCAGTCAACCCCTCCCCCAGCTGCTGCTCACGGTCATCCTCATATTGTGAGAAATTTTGTGCCTGTGTAGACAAATAGTGTCTCGTCCTTGCGCAGTATGCTTTGCCCAACTGCGAGCAAAGCCAAAAAGGGAAGTGCGCATGCGCTGGCAAACATATTTCCAGTTCATGTACTGGAACTACTTCCAAAATACATCTGCCAGCGCATGAGCATGTCTGCTTTTTGGCCTTCCCCACGATTTGTCTGCGCAGGAACAACATTTCTCACAGCGATGAGAATGACAAAGGAGGCATCATCTACGTCCAGGACAGCAGCCAGATTCCAACAACGTTCTGCTCCTGTTATGACTCTTTCTTAGTCACATGCTCCTCTGACTCAGAAACTCACCCTATCCATTTGCGAATTAAAGGGAATCTGTCACCTCAAATTGGCGGGCTATGTAAATGCCCTGTGTCGGTTCAATGGGTGGTGTTTCGTCTTCTTTCCTCCACCCCATACTTCCCTGCTGCCCGCAATATTTTCGGGAATTTGAGTAGGTGTCCTCCATAGTTCGCACGTGTGCAATGCAATCTTGCCTCGCCCAGTATGCTTTGCCCAACTGCGGGCAAAGCCGAAAAGCATTACTGCGCATGCGCCGGCACGCTTGTCCCGGAAGTATTTTGCTGTGTTCGGGACATAGTGCGCATGTGCAGTAATGCTTTTCGGCTTTGCCCGCAGTTGGGCAAAGCATACTGTGCGTGCGCGAGACAAGATTGCATTGCGCACGCACAAACTATGGAGGGCACCTACTCAAATTCTGTTTTTTGACTTGGCTCATATTTGGACTCCCTTCTGCCTTCTGTCTTTGTCTTATCTACCTCGGACCATTGCTGAACCCCCTGGCTTGATCTTGACCACGTATACTGCTGCTACTATTGGTACTTCTGCTTCTAACGTTTTTTTTTACTCGGCTTGTCTGACCACTCTCTCGCCACTTGGTGGCATCTGTGCTGCTGCTCTGTGTGTGCAGTCTCACTTCTCTCTCAAGCTCCCCCTGGTGGAGGTTGTGCTGTACTGCACTGCAGCAGCATGACTTTATAGCTGACCAATACATTTAAAGGGATTTCTGCATTTTTTTTCTCTGCTCTTTTTGCTATGGATCCGCTTCATACCTTGGCGGATCAAATGGACAGTTTGACAGTGTTGATATAAGACCTGTTTGTGGAACAGAGGGCCTTGGCCTCGTCTCACAACAGCCTGCAAAGGGAGCTTTCTGGCACAGTAAAATCGCTGCAGACTGACTGTAAGCACTCTAACACTGTTGATGTCTCATTGCACTCTCCTGAACCTACAGTCAAGCTCCCAGATACCTTCTCCGGGGAGAGGGAGAGATTCCATACTTTTAAGGAGAGTTACAAGCTATTTTTTTTCTCTTAGACCCCAATCTTCTGGAGATGAGAGTCAGCGGGTGGGGATAATCATTTCCTTACTGCAGGACGGACCTCAGTCGTGGGCTTTCTCTTTACCTGCTTCTGCCCCTGAATGTGTGTCTGTGGAAAAATTCTTTGAGACTTTGGTACTGATTTATGACAAACCAAACTGGGTCAGGGTAGCAGAGGACATGATCATGGGTCTCTCCCAAAATGCACTCACTTCTGAACAGTATTGTTCTGAGTTTAGGCGGTGGTCTGTTGAGGTGTCTTGGGGAGGCTCTACACTGAGATGCCTGATTGAGAGAGGACTTTCTGATCATCTCAAGGACGCACTGGCCCTTCATACGCCACCCAAGTCCCTGGAGGAGGCCATGACCCAGGCCATTCGTATGGACCGGAGGTTACAAGAGAGAGAAATTATCCAGCTTGAGATGCCTGTATTGCCTGCCAAGTTAGTGCCACCAACTTTAAGGAGAAAGAGAGGAAACAACGACGTGATGGGAATTTATGTTTTTATTGTGGATATCCAGGACATTGGAAGAAGGACTGCCCCTCTTGTCCATCGAGTAACAAGCTGCCGAGTCTGGGTGATGGTCTAGGAGGTCATCCAGACTCTCAGGTACCATTTTCATCATTTCAAAAAGTTTTGTTAGAGGTGAAACTGTATTATGGAGGTGGTTTTGCATCCAATTCAGCGTTTGTGGACTGTGGATCTTCCATGAACTTCATTGACTCTAGTCTGATGTCCAAGATAAAGTTAGGGACAGTTAGGGTAGAGACTCCCATCCTTATCGTTGCCATTGATAAGACACCATTGGCTCAAAATGTCCTTAAGTTTGTCTCTAAGGAGTTCCTCCTCAAGGTGGGTTCCTTGGACCAGGAACGAATTTCATGTTATGTTATGAATAATCTTCCTGTGGGACTGGTGTTGGGGTTCCCATGGTTGCAGAGGCATAATCCTGTTAATGACTGGGGATCTCGCGATATTGTTAAATGGGGTCCTAATTGTTCCAATGGTTGTCTTCCTGCTGTTTTTGTATCTGCCATTAGTCTGGAGGGTATTCCGGAGTACCTAAAGGACTTTGGGGACGTGTTCTCCGAAAAAGAGGCTGAGGTCTTACCACCCCATCGTCCTTATGATTGTACCATTAATCTTATTCCAGGTTCTAAATTGCCCAAAGCCCGTTTGTACAATCTTTCTGGCCCAGAACGTACTGCTATGAAAAATTATATCTCTGATAGTCTACGAAAAAAGGTCACATCCGTCCCTCTGTCTCACTTGTGGCCACGGGATTCTTTTTTGACAAGAAAAAAGATGGTGGTTTATGCCCGTGCCTCGATTTCCAGGAACTAAATAAAATTACGGTGAGAAATACCTACCCTCTCCCACTCATTCCTGATCTCTATAACCAATTGTCTGGGGCTAAGTGGTTTTCCAAACTTGATCTCAGGGGAACATATAACCTTATCCGCACTCAGGAAGGGGATGAGTGGAAAACGGCATTTCTCAACTCCCAGCTTGAAAATTTGGTCATGCCCTTCGGTCTCACGAACGCGCCCGCGGTGTTTCAGAACTTCATGAATTATGTTTTTTTCGGATTTTATTGGGCGCTTTATGGTTGTATACCTGGATGATATCCTTGTTTTCTCGCCTAAATCCCACATTGGTCATTTACGTGCTGTTCTTCACAGGTTACGGGGAAATTCTCTGTTCGCTAAACCCGAGAAATGTTTGTTTTGTGTCCAGGAGCTTTCTTTTCTGGGGATCATCCTTTCTGCCAATGGGTTTTGAATGGATCCTGGAAAGCTACAGGCCATTGTTGATTGGGTGCAACCCAGAGATCTCAAGGGGTTGCAGCGTTTTCTGGGTTTCGCCAATTATCGAAAATTCATCAAAGGGTTTTCTCAGGTGGTCAAGCCACTCCCCGATCTCACTCGCAAGGGGGCTGATCTCAAAGTTTGGTCACCCTTGGCAGTTGAAGCATTTGTTACTTTAAGGAAGTGTTTTATGTCAGCTCCTGTATTGGTTCAGCCCGATCCATCTGAACCGTTCATTGTAGAGGTGGACGCATCAGAGGTTGGAGTAGGGACGGGGTTGTCTCAGGGACTCGTTACTTTGACCAATTTAAGACCATGTGCCTTATTCTCCCAGAAGTTTTCTTCTGTAGAGAAGAACTATGAAGTTGGTAAACGGGAGTTATTGGCCATAAAATTGGCTTTTGAAGAATGGAGGCATTTTTTGGAGGGGGCGGTTCATCGGATCACAGTGATTATGGATCACAAGAACTTCTCATATATTGAATCTGTCAAACGATTAACTCCTAGACAGGCTAGGTGGTCGCTTTTTTTTTTCTTGTTTTCATTTTTTAATCACTTTTCGGCCTGGTTCCAAGAATGTCAAGGCGGATGCCTTATCTCGCAGTTTTGATCCAATATCACCCCCCGAACCTCCTTCCTCCATTCTTCAGCATGGGGTGGTTGTTGCGGGTGTATCTCTGATGCATCCTGCTGGCAGTGTCAGCTATAGTTCTGCCTTCGGCAGAACCTGACTCTGGTAGCTCTTGATCTGTGCTGCTGTGATCCCTGACTTGCCCCGTGTCTGTTGACTCCCTCTATCTGCCCTTTTCCCAGTGTTTCCCTGTTTGTTGGCTTGATTCTTTGGTTTTTGACTTGGCTCGTATTCGGACTCTCTTCTGCCTTCTGTCTTTGTCTTATCCACTTCAGACCGTTGCTGAACCCCCTGGCTTGTTCTTGACCACGAGTACTGCTGCTACTATTGGTACCTCTGCTTCTAAGGTTTTTTTGACTGTTTGTCTGACCATTCTCTCGCCACTTGGTGGCATCTGTGCTGCTGCTCTGTGTGTGCAGTCTCACTTCCCTCTCAAGCTCCCCCTGGTGGAGGTTGCGCTATACTGTACTGCAGCAGCATGACAGGTAACAAGAAAAATTGGACCCCAAAATGTATTGTGCAATTTTTTCTGAGAATGCCGATACCCCATATGTGGTTGAAAACCACTGATTTGGCAAGCGGCAAAGCTCTGAAGGGTAGAAGCGACATTTGACGTTTTGAATGTAAAATTTGCTGGAATAATTAGCGAACACCATGTTGCATTTGGAGAGTCCCTGATTTGCCTAAACAGTGGAAACCCCCCACGAATGACATTTTGGAAACTTGACCCCACAGGGAACTTATCTATATGTGTGGTGAGCACCAAGAACCCCCAGGTGCTTCACAGAAGTTTATATTATTGAGCTGTAAAAAAAATTTAAAAAAATCACATTTTCCCCACAAAAAATGTTTTTAGCCCCAAATTTTGTATTTTCAAATGGGTAACAGGAGAAATTGAACCGTACAATTTGTTGTGCAATTTCTCCAGAGGACACAGGACACCAGAGCAGCAGCATTTAGGATAGTATGGAGTGATGCAAGGGTGCTAGTGGAGAGGGCAGAGAGTAGGAGATTGCAATAGACGAGGCGGGAGATGATGAGGGTGTGCACAAGCGTTTTTGCAGTTTCTTGGTCAAGGAATGTATGGATGCGGGAAATGTTTTTGAGATGGAGTCGGCAGGAGGCAAGGGCTTGGATATGTTGCTTTAAAAGAGATGGCAGAGTCGAGGATCACCCCGAGGCACTGAGCATGTCGGACTGGGGAAAGTGAGCAGCCATTGACATTGATGGATAGGTCTGGTGGAGGGGTAGAGTGAGATGGGGAAAGATAGTGAATTCTGTTATGTCCATATTCAGTTTTAGAAAACAAGCAGAAAAGAAAGATGAAATAGCGGACAGACATTGTGGGATTTTGGTCAGTAAGGAGGTGATGTCAGTTGCAGATAGGTACATCAGCGTGTCATTGACGCAGAATGATATAATGAGCTGTCCCAGGCCGAAGGTGTAGATGCAGAAGACTAGGGGTCCTAGAACTGAGCTTTGAGGCACAAGGGAGAAGTGATATTGGACAATAGCTAGCTAGACACAGAGGATGGGTCGGGGGAAGGCTTTTAGAGGGTGGGTGTGATGAGGCAGGTTTGAAGGATGAGGGGAAGACACCATTTGCAAGTGAAAGGTTGAAGAGATGTATTAGGTTTGGGAGGAAGACTGTGGCGAGGTTAGGGATGAGGTGGGATGGGAGCGGGTCAAGCGTGCAAGTGGTGAGATGTGATCTTGACAGAAGTGTTGACAGCTGATCTTCTGTCATGGTGGAGAAGCTGGTTTTGGAAGAAAAGGGCTGAACAGTTAAAAGGAGGGGCATTGGGGCTGCGGGCCAAAGCTTGCTCTGATGTAATCGATCTTCTGCTTAAAGAAAGAGGCAAAGTCTTCAGCAGAAATGAGAAGAGAGGGAGGAGGTGCTGGGGGACAGAGTAGAGAATTGAAAGTGTTGAAAAGCTGTTTAGGGTTGTGAGACAGGGAGGATATGAGAGATGAGAAGTAAGTTTGCTTTGCAGCAGTGAGCGTGGACTTGAAGCTGGCGGGGGACTGCTTGTATGTGATAAAGTGCTCAGCAGAACGGGATCTCTTTCTTCTCTACTCAGCAACCCTGGAAGCCTGTCTCAGTTCTATGGTCAGGCTGGTCAGCCAGGGTTGCCTGTTGATTGTACGAGTTTCACTGTGCGTAAGGGGGCGGCCGAATCGAGTGCTGCTGTTATTGTGGTGTTATATAAAGTGGCAGCAGCATCTGTGTCATGTAAGTGGAGCGCCCCCGTAGGGCTATGGGGTACTCGGTACCGGGTCCTTCGGTTCTCAGTGGGGAGGACACAAGGTTGCAGTCTCTTTACCTTTACTGAAGGCTTCAGCATCCACAGTCCAGGGTACAGATCACAGGGTAGGCAGAGTCCGGCCGGTCTGAAGGGTTGCCTGTTGATTGTACGAGTTTCACTGTGCGTAAGGGGGTGGCCGAATCGAGTGCTGCTGTTATTGTGGTGTTATATAAAGTGGCAGCAGCATCTGTGTCATGTAAGTGGAGCGCCCCCGTAGGGCTATGGGGTACTCGGTACCGGGTCCTTCGGTTCTCAGTGGGGAGGACACAAGGTTGCAGTCTCTTTACCTTTACTGAAGGCTTCAGCATCCACAGTCCAGGGTACAGATCACAGGGTAGGCAGAGTCCGGCCGGTCTGAAGGCAAATCCAGAGTCCCCTGATCCAGGTGGAAATCAGTAGCCTTCTTCTAGCGCCTAGATGTTGTAGTACCTCCCTGTTGAGCGTCTCGGTAAGGTCCTCACAACTGATGTTGGTGTTCTAGATGTTATGTCTCTTTCTCTGTCCCCCTGATGGTAAGGATAGGACAAACCCGTATGACTGGTGGCCTGAGGCTTTTTACAGGGACTCCAGCCCCCACAAGTTGCCACCGTGCCTCCTGGGTATGGGTCGGGCAGGTAACGTGGAATTACCTGTCCCGACGGTCTCTGGAGCAAGGCTTGGAGACGATTACTCCCCCGGTGTTCCGGCTACCGGATCCTGCGCCTCAGAAAGGAGGCAGCCTTTTGCAGGGCAGAACTCCTTCTGGTTTCCTCTCCTTTTGCTATGACTTCGTTTCTCACCCTCTACAATACAATTCGCTGTTCGTGTCTCTTTCTTAGGATGCTGCCGCACGTGGGACAGACGCAGCTCTGTGGCTTTCCGTCTAGGCCTCTGACAGGATCCCACCCTGTCAGGGACCTCTCTGTCTGCAGCTCTTAGATGTTCCTCCTTCCCCTCTGGCTGCCTAACAGGTGCTGCCTGGGTGAAGCCCAGTCAGCTTCTGCCTAACTTCCTATCCAGACCACCTATTGTGAAGAGAGCCCTAATAAATAAGAGCATAGCTCCCCCTGGTGGGCTGGAGTGTGAAGTGTGTCGTGTGGTTTGTGATACCTGGTAAGAAGATTCCCTTTATTACCTTCAGACGTAACATGACTCCCCCCTAGAGGAGAATAATATTACTGCAACGACCAGGACCCTGGGGCGCTGCAACGACCAGGACCCTGGGGCGCTGCACTCCCCATCCCCAACCCCCAGACCCCCTCTGTTAAATCTACTACTCCCGGACAGGGAAAAAAAAAACAATACATTAGCAAAAGACATGCAAAATTTTTAAAATGCTATAAACCAAATTAATTTAACTGCGCTTCCCTTTATGGGAGGTGAGGACACTTGAACATTACAAACAAGTACCTATTTACATTACTGACTTGCTTCTTTATCTGACCGATAACAGATGTGCTAGCTAACTATGAAATACAATTACCCGTACAGGTATACTATCTACTATTTACTAAGTGCATAGGCAAACATTCTATGTTATTTAAGTGCAAAAAACAGTATTCTTCTCTAAGTGCAAACTTTGTAACTAACCCACATGGGTTTACTTTATTAAAATGCAGAACAGTCTATTAACCCCCACGGGCTCACTGCATTTTCTTTCAGTTTATCTAAAGTACATTATCAAACCTTTTCTTACTATCTAAATTTCTAACTACATACTATCAGCTATGTAAACATTATTACTATTTTAAACCTAAACTTTCAGCTCTATTTGCTATATTACTCTGTAATATATTAACTCCTTAGCAAAATGCAACAATTCAACATTTCCTTTCAGAGTAAAATAACATTCAAGTCTTTTCCGAGGTAGTGCAAAATAATTACATCATCAATATTCAAGTCAATTTAAAGGTGACGTGAAGCGAGGGACCCGTGACGAACCCCCAACGTTGGGCTTGGGTGGGCTACAAGACGTGTATCCTGACCCGGAATTCTGCCATACCAACAGGTTTTTCTTCTGGTCTGAAAAGCAAAATAATTTTTACAGCAAGTTTAACAGCAGTTTCTGTTAAGAGGCAGTCTCTGTAAAAGCCTCCTTTGTAAAACCAATCGGAAGCACCTTTAAGAAGGTGCCAACTATGTACAAGGACAGTTTGTGATCATGCACAGTTCATGATTCTGCAGTTCGTTGAAATAAGAAAACTTGTGCAAAACATAGGATCCCTTTAAGCAGGGGACCCCTTTAAGAGTTGACCCGAGACGGGTTCTGTACTTGAAAGTAGCAGCAAAAGATGAACAAACTATTTACATTCTTATCAGTGTTCTTTTACTTGGACGGCTTCCAGGGCTGTACCTGGCACGTAATCCTTCCTGGCCTGGGAAGGGTAGGGTCCAGGGTTACACCTGGTGCCAGATAAACACCATTAGTTTGTCTTTCATGGATAGTTAAGTTATGCGCAGTGATGGAGGTCTGAGTAGCTTGAGTATGGGCATTTGCTGCAGCAGAGGTAGCGGCTGCTACAGGGCCTATCAGCAGGTCCTCTGTCACCGGGGCAGGGTCAGCGTTCTTACCTGCCACAGCGGTGTCTTCGGTGTCAGTCGGTTCTGCTGGCGGCGGCGTCTGCAGCGGTGCTGGCGGTGTCTCTGGGAGCAGTGCAGGGAGCGGTGTTGGAGGTGGTGCCGGTGGGTCCTCCGCAGGCGTTGTCCAGCATGTGGCCTTAGTGTTCACCCACAGCTGCAGGTGCTGATTGATCAACTCGTCCACTCCGGCCTGCAGGAAGTCAGCGCCAACTGTGGAGGCCTGGTTGCGGTGCCTCTCTGGGTGGCTGGAGGAGTCCTCGGCCTCTACCCCTCGGTCTGGCTCCGGGTGGCTCGCCATGGCGTCTTCCACGTGGCTGGCCCCTTCCTCGTCCTTTTCCCACTCCCGCTTTGTCTCCGCCCGCCTCTGAGGATCAGGAGGCGGATCTCGGCTGTTGAAGGACACGTCCTCAAGGTACAAAGATATTTAGACTGGGGGCCATTGTTTTTCGCGCTTCTCAGTTCATTCACGCCCACAACAACACGCCCTTCTTCTCCTGCGCTCCTCGTGGCGCTGTAATGGCGGCAGTTTGGGCGGGAATTTTTTTGGTGGCAAATGGCAATACACAGTCTTTTAGCAAATCACAGTTCAAATACATTTCTGGCACAGTTCTTAGGCGCACATGACCCGATTTTCAGGCTTAAGTAGATCCTGTTCGTGACGGCAAAGTTGGAGCGCCCCCGTAGGACAGTGGGGTACTCGGTACCGGGTCCTTCGGTTCTCAGTGGGGATGTCACGGTGGCTGACCCGGTCCGTGGCCCTAGGGACGTCCGTTGTAAATGGGGCAAAGGTCTTTAAAGGGAAAATGTTCGTGACGCCACCTGTGGTATTCGGTCAGGGTGACCGGCGCTGCTTAGGGGTCCGCTGGGGTGATGGAATGGCACCTAGATGGTATACCTTCCCACAGGTGAAGTGTATCCCCAGGGCTTCCCAGAGTGTAGATGATGGATGGTGTGAGGCGCAGTGAAGAACGAGGACACAAGGTTGCAGTCTCTTTACCTTTACTGAAGGCTTCAGCAACCACAGTCCAGGGTACAGATCACAGGGTAGGCAGAGTCCAGCCGGTCTGATAGCAAATCCAGAGTCCCCTTATCCAGGTGGAAATCAGTAGCCTTCCTCTAGCGCCTAGATGTTGTAGTACCTCCCTGCTGAGCGTCTCTGTAAGGTCCTCACAACTGATGTTGGTGTTCTAGATGTTATGTCTCTTTCTCTCTGTCCCCCTGATGGTAAGGATAGGACAAACCCATATGACTGGTGGCCTGAGGCTTTTTACAGGGACTCTAGCACGCCCCAGCCCCCACAAGTTGCCACCGTGCCTCCTGGGTATGGGTCGGGCAGGTAACGTGGAATTACCTGTCCCGACGGTCTCTGGAGCAAGGCTTGGAGACGATTACCCCCCTGTTTTCCGGCTACCGGATCCTGTGCCTCAGAAAGGAGGCGGCCTTTTGCAGGGCAGAACTCCTTCTGGTTTCCTCTCCTTTTGCTATAACTTCGTTTCTCACCCTCTACAATACAATTCGCTGTTCGTGTCTCTTTTTTAGGATGCTGCCACACGTGGGGCAGGCGCAGCTCCGTGGGCTTCCGTCTAGGCCTCTGACAGGATCCCACCCCTGTCAGGGACCTCTCTGTCTACAGCTCTTAGATTTTCCTCCTTCCCCTCGGGCTGCCTGACAGGTGCTGCCTGGGTGAAGCCCAGTCAGCTTCTGCCTAACTTCCTATCCAGACCACCAGTTTTTCCTATTGAGTGCCCTAATAGATAGGAGCATAGCTCCCCCTGGTGGGCTGGAGTGTGAAGTGTGTTGTGTGGTTTGTGATACCTGGTAAGATCTCCTTTATTGCCTTCAGTCGTAACATCACTCCCCCCTAGAGGAGAATAATATTACTGCGACGACCAGGACCCTGGGGCGCAGAATAAGGAAGCTATGTCTGTAAGAGGGAGAAGGGACTCAGAGAGTGAGTGTAAATTGAGGTGTTTGAGATTAATTTTAGTGCTGCTATACTTATGCCTGCATTCATATGATAGTTGACGTTGATGTGCATATGGGTGAAAATAGAAGATGGAAGGATCCTGTTTACCCGACGGCGATGGAGGAAGATCAGTGTCAATGGATGGTTCTATCTATAAGAAATGGATGAATAAAAATGGGTTATGATTAGGACAGTTATTTTATTACGTCCGACAGATCTATATAATGGGTGTTGTAATCTTGATAAGCTACATAATCGGTATATCATTGTATTTGGTAATAATGAGTTGTATGGTTACTATATAACCCTATCGCCCTATTATGCTTCCAATGTCTTTGTATCTATTGGGTGCGCCATTGGTATACTTTATATTATATTGTAATCTATTAGTGAAATAAAGTTGGTACTGGTTCTGCACAAGTCACTTTAATCAGCAGTCACTCGCACTTTTATATTCTGAGTGTCTGTATGCATAGTTGTTATGCATACTTAGTATTTTTCCTCTTTTTAATATTTACACTTCATTTCATTATTGTAGCATTACTATTGGTACTTGTTACCTGCCTCTCTTCTCCACTCTCTCGCCGGCGGTCCAATGTCATGTGGTGTGGGCGTGGCGCCGACCCGCTCATGTGACCAGGGTGATGCGCCCCCTGGTGGATGTCCTCATATGACCTGGAGCGTGGGAAAAAGTTCCCAGGCTGCAGTTCATGAGAACATCCAGCAGGGGCGCATTACCGCGACTGAAGGAAATGTAGGTCAATGACCTACATTTCCTTCATTCGCCGGGGAATTACAAGCACGAGCACAGCTGCATTTGCAGGGCTCCTGCTTGTAAATTATTTTAACCCCTTCAGATGGATTACCTCGTGGGACGTGACGGGTCAGCAGAAGGTATGTATATTGTGGGTTTATTGTTTTGCCAAGCGAGGGTCTGCAAATGGATTGAGAGAGCAATAAAATATTAAAACAACCGCTGTGTTTATTTCATTAAAATACTTTTAAATCATGTGTGTGTGTTTTTTTTAACCCTTTCAAACAATTGGATTAATAATGGATAGGTGTCATAATTGACGCCTCTCCATTATTAATCTGTCTTAATGTCACCTTACAATAGCAAGGTGGCATTAACCCTTCATTATCCCATATCCCACCGCTACACGGGAGTGGGAAGAGAGTGGCCAAGTGCCAGAATAGGCGCATCTTCCAGATGTGCCTTTTCTGGGGTGGCTGGGGGCAGATGTTTGTAGCCACGGGGGGGCCAATAACCATGGACCCTCTCCTGGCTATTAATATCTGCCGTCAGTCACTGGCTTTACCACTCTGGCGGAGAAAATTGCGCGGGAGCCCACGCCAATTTTTTCCGCCATTTAACCCTTTATTTTAGCAGCTACAGCGCCCAAATTTTGCATACACACACTACTAACATTAGTAGTGTGGAATATGCAAAAAAAATGGGGATATGAGATGGTTTACTGTATGTAAACCATGTCTCATATCCTGTCGGGTTTGGGAAGGAGAAATGAGAAGCCGGCACTTGAATTACCGGCTTTTGACAGATATCGCGCTGTAGTAAATATAAATACAGACTATATATATATATATGTGTCTCAATGACATATATATATATATATATATATATATATATATATATATATATATATATACTGTATATATGTTTTCCCAAACATTTGAGCACATAAATCCATTAGATGTCGGTTTTGCAAGCCTGCGAGAAAATATCGCAGTACGGATGCCATACGGATTACATACGGAGGATGCCATGCGCAAAATACGCTGACACACCCTGCCTACGGATCACTATTTTGGGAACATTTCGCCGTATTACGGCCGTAAAATACGGACCGTATTGTCTTACGCCGAGTGTGACGCCGGCCTTACAGTACCAGCACAGTCTATGAGATTTCAGAAATCTCATGCACACACCTTGGTTTTTTGTCATCAGGATTTTGTGCTGTGCATGTTTTTTTGCACAGTGGAGCATGTCACTTTCAGTGTTTTTTCACCCATTGAAATGAATGGGTGGTAAAAAAAACGCTCCAAAAACGCAGGTATCAGGTTTTGCACAACATGCACAAGAAATAAATCTAGCATGCCAAAACCGCAGCAAAAAAAACCGTAAGAAAAACATGCTTTTTTTTTTTGCGGCTTCTTTCCTGTCAAGAGATCAG
The DNA here is from genome assembly GCF_051348905.1 of Ranitomeya variabilis. NCBI lineage: Eukaryota > Metazoa > Chordata > Amphibia > Anura > Dendrobatidae > Ranitomeya > Ranitomeya variabilis. Next base: position 317,884,911 of record NC_135235.1, read on the forward strand.
GTTTTGGTGCAGAAAAAAACACCTAGTGTGAACTTAACATGTGCACATACTCTAAGGCTGTGTGCACAGTGTGTTTTCTCGGAAATGGGCCAAAAACGCTATGGAATCCTTATGCAAAGCTACAGTTGTGGCCAAAAGTATTGACACCCCTGCAATTCTGTCAGGTAATACTCAGTTTCTTCCTGAAAATGATTGCAAACACAAATTCTTTGGTATTATTATCTTCATTTAATTTTTAAATGAAAAAACACAAAAGAGAATGAAGCAAGAAGCAAAACATTGATCATTTCACACAAAACTCCAAAAATGGGCCAGACAAAAGTATTGGCACCCTCAGCCTAATACTTAGTTGCACAACCTTTAGCCAAAATAACTGCGACCAACCACATCCTGTAACCATCAATGAGTTTCTTACAATGCTCTTTGGAATTTTAGACCATTCTTCTTTGGCAAACTGCTCCAGGTCCCTGATATTTGAAGGGTGCCTTCTCCAAACTGCCATTTTTAGATCTCTCCACAGGTGTTCTATGGGATTCAGGTCTGGACTCATTGCTGGCCACCTTAGAAGTCTCCAGTGCTTTCTCTCAAACCATTTTCTAGTGCTTTTTGAAGTGTGTTTTGGGTCATTTTCCTGCTGGAAGACCCATGACCTCTGAGGGAGACCCAGCTTTCTCACACTGGGCCCTACATTATGCTGCAAAATTTGTTGGTAGTCTTCAGACTTCATAATGCCATGCACACGGTCAAGCAGTCCAGTGCCAGAGGCAGCAAAGCAACCCCAAAACATCAGGGTACCTCCTCCATGTTTGACTGTAGGGACCGTGTTCTTTTCTTTGAATGCCTCTTTTTTCTCCTGTAAACTCTATGTTGATTCTTTTATTGGAGCTTTAGAAAAACATCTCGTTCACGGCCCGGGACAGTGGAACAGGAAAGGAGGTGAGCAGGATGTGACGACGGCCGTTTCGCGCTTACGTCAGCGCTTCAACGGGTCTGAGGTGCAGGGGAGTAGCGTGGCTATAAATAGATGGATAGGAAAGGAAACCTCCCTGCTCACGCCCCCTTCCCTCCACCTCCTCCGGACAAAATACACATGTACAAAACATAAAATACATTAAAATAGATAAAATCCGGGAACACAGCCCGGAACATGTACCTCCCCTTGTGTAAGCTCCCATACACTACAAAGGATATGATCAAAAGACAGCAATTTACGGAAGGAATCCTCCACTACCATCCAGGACGAGCCGAGCAGATCTATATATGACCTCTTATGTAGGTCCCATACCGGCTACTAGAATGGGGTTATGCTAACACAGAAACAGAGATAGTATGTTAATACATAAGCAGAAACCTGCTACCGGGGAAAAAAACAGGTGATAATTAATACACTGTGGAAAGATACATTGCAGAGAGGTACATTACAGAAAAATAGACATATCAATCCTGTCGTTCATGCCAGCTGGACCCATAGCGCGCGTGCGCATGATCCACCTGGCCTCCTTTCTCAACAACAGCTTCTGTAAATCACCCCCCTGCGCAGGTAAGACCACCTTCTCCACCCCAGCAAATCTGAGGACCCCCGGGTCACCTAGATGTACATCTCTGATGTGTTCAAGTTGGCGTATGGTCTTCCCTATATAAAACCTTTTAGAGGGACAAAACAACACATAGACTACGTAATCGGTCTTACACGAAATGAACTGTTGAACAATATGTTTTATAGGACCTATGTTTAACACCTGCCCTGTAACATGATAGTTACACGAAAGGCAGTGGCCACAGCGGAAATTACCCTTAGGGACTGATTGTTCAAGCCATGTAGTCCTAGGATTCGAGATACGGTTACGGACCAGTAAATCCCTCACCCGTGTGCTCTGTTTGTTAGAAATAAGTGGTCCCCCGGTCACCCTATCTGAAAGATCCTTATCTCTGACCAACACTTGCCAATGCTTCCTTATCGATGCCCTAATCTCATGGTCCATCGGGCCATAACGAAAACAAAAAGTAAAGCGCTGTCCTGAGGACGTCCTAGTGTTGCTATTAATCCCACCCGGTGTCCATGTGTTTACCCGTTCCATTGCTATCCAAAGGCTTAAATTATTGCATTCCCGATGCATTTGATTTTTCTGAATTTCAAGTGGACCTGTTTAAAGCCACCAGAAAGATTCACCTTCATAAAGCTTTTTCTAATAACACTGTCAGTTCCATCATTTTGGAAGGGGAGCAACCTTGTGCCATAGGTCCACTCGAGTTTTTGGCAGGCTCGGATGAGCATGCATTGGCGGATGTCCGTGAGGATGCTACCCTTTTGTTAAGTCTAAATGGTGTTGGTCCTGGTGTGGATTTACCCGGTCGGGTGACTCCTTTTATGGGCGATGTCCCCTCACCTTTTATGCCGGTCACCTCCCCGGGCAATATGATTGACTTGTTCGAGAATCTGGTTTTGAGGGACATGGAGGCCTTGGTATACAGGCGGGCTCCATGGAACTTGAACAGTTCGGAGAGGGTGGCATTGAGAGAGATGGCTGGGTGCAGGGCCGCCATCAGGGCATGACAGCCATGACTGGCGTATGGGGCCCGGTGAGCAGAGGGGGCCCGCATCGGGCCCCGTCTCATCTGCTCACCGGGCCCCCCCCCTGCAGGCGCTGCAGCACACCATTGACGTGCGGGCCCGTGCCCGCACGTCAATAGTTAACAGCCGCCGCCAGCCAGTCGGAGGCTGGCAGCTGACTTGAGCGGCCGCAGTGCGCAGTCGCACTTCGCCGGCGTCTGACGTCATTGTCAGCCGCCGGCGACTCGGCGAGTGCGTCCTTCACCTGCGTGGAGGAAGAGCGCTTCGCCAGCCGCAGGAGCATGGCAAGGTAAGAACTCTTTTTTTTTTTTTCTTTGAGCGCGGCGATCCAGGGGGGGCCCGGGGCAGAGATGCTGGACACAGGGGCAGAAAGCTGGATAAGGGCATTATGCTGGACACAGGGGCATTATGCTGGACACAGGGGCAGTATGCTGGACAGTGGACACAGGGGCAGTATGCTGGACACAGGGGCAGTATGCTGGACACAGGGGCAGTATGCTGGACACAGGGGCAGAATGCTGGACACAGGGGCAGAATGCTGGACACAGGAGCAGAATGCTGGACACAGGGGCAGTATGCTGGACACAGGGGCAGTATGCTGGACACAGGGGCAGTATGCTGGACACAGGGGCAGTATGCTGGACACAGGGGCAGAATGCTGGACACAGGGGCAGAATGCTGGACACAGGGGCAGAATGCTGGACACAGGGGCAGTATGCTGGACACAGGGGCAGTATGCTGGACACAGGGGCAGTATGCTGGACACAGGGGCAGAGCGCTGGACACAGGGGCAGAGCGCTGGACACAGGGGCAGAGCTGCTGGATACAGGGGCAGAGCTGCTGGACACAGGGGCAGAGCTGCTGGATACAGAGGCAGAGATGCTGGACACAGGGGCAGAGATGCTAGACATGGACAGAATGGAGATACGGGGTATGATGAAAGACATGGGGGCATGGCTGGAGACAGATGGGGAAGGATTGGAGACACAGGAGGCATGATTGGAGACAAGTGGCAGGATTGCAGACATGGGGGCATGATTGGAGACACTGGGGGCAGAATTGGAGACAGATCGTGCAGGATCATGGGGCAGGATGGATATGATGGAGACAGATGGGTCAGGATGGGGAGATCATATGGGGCAGAATGGATACTCATGAGGGCAGGATGGGAGAACATATGGCTGATGCCAGGAATGAGACACACGTTAGCCAGGATGGGGAATATTAGTACCATAGGGACTAATTTAGGGATATTATTACTGCAGTGATGTATTTATTTTATTTTTTGAGGATACTGTTTTAAATGAGGGGGCGGTCCTGTTACTGTGTAGAGTGATACTATGTCGCCTCTTTTTCTTCATGTGGTGTAATGTAGAAGTTGGGAAAAATTAAGTAATGTGTTCTGCAAGCGGAGCTCGAGATAACTGTGTTATTTCCTGCAGAGACAAGTCCTGACTGGATGAAGTGATGGCGGTCTGTGCTGGTTGAAAGATGAAGGACTTCACCTAGAGACGTCACTGGTGAGTCAGTGTTACCTATACACTGACACTATACACTGTATACTATATACAGAGGTCCTGTGTACAATGTCACCGGTGATCACTGTATTATGTGTACACAGACACTGCATACTAAGTACAGATCTCTTGTGAATACTGGCACTTATGGTGATAGTATGGTGCTTTTTTTTTTTATTACTGATCAGAATTGTAGTATTCAGTCACTATGTGGTGGTAATATGTGGTCTGGTCATGGTGCGGTGGTATTTGTTCCTTGTATGTGATATTATTCGGTCACTGGTGGTAATATGTGGTCTGGACATGGTGTTGCGGTATTTGTTCCTTGTATGTGATATTATTGGTCATTTTAAAAATTGAAAAATAAATAAATAAATCTTTATTTTTATATAGCGCTAACATATTCCGCAGCGCTTTACAGTTTTGCACACATCATCATAAATAAAAATATACCTAAATTGTATTGCATATTTTAACAAATATGTAATAGGTTACAGTAGAGTAGGGCCCGGCCAAAAGTGTCTACCATGTTATGGTGGTGGCTTAAAAAATCTTTTGGCCAAAACAAAAGCTGCCGGCTATATGTGTGATCTGGTGATGGGAACTGTCAATGTGTGATAGGTGAGAAGTGGAGTTTTTTCAAGAGAGAGCGGTGGGACTGTGGACAGTTTGAGGGGTGGAGCATGGAGGCGGGGCTGGGGTGGAGCCTGGGCGGAGTCTCAAGGGGGCCCCGAAAATTTTGCCAGTATGGGGCCCCGAAATTTCTAGTGGCAGCCCTGGCTGGGTGGACTGATGTGATTGTGCGCCCAGCAGACAAGGGTGGTAAGGTGGTTCTAATACCCAGAGAGGCCTACATCTCTGAGGCGATACGACAATTGTCGGATGAAGACACTTATAAAATGTTGTCTGGGGATCCGACTACCAAGTTCAAGGCTGAGCTGCGTTCGTTTTTGCAGACCTCAGTTGAACTTGGGATTATTACACAGAAAAAAGCTGAGAGACTTTTTCCAGAGTTCCCCACCAGACCTCACTGGTATTACCTCCCAAAGGTGCACAAATCTGTCACTCACCCCCCTGGTAGACCCATTCTTTCTGGGGTGCATTCGTTAACCGAACCCCTCTCCCAGTACATAGACTGGTTACTGCTACTCTTACTCCGCTCTGTCCCCTCACTCCGCTCTGTCCCATCCTACATCAGGGACACGAACTCTTTTTTAGAACATATACAGAGGTTTACATGGCAGCCGGGTTTCTCCATGGCATCCATTGATGTGGTCAATCTTTATACCAGGATCCCTCAATCAACGGGGGTGGATGCGATCAGGCGTGTCTTGAACACTACTGATAAGAGCAAAACCTTCGTTGATTTCGTTTGCGATGGGTTAAAGTTCATTCTGACCCATAACGCGTTTAGTTTTTTGGATACCTGGTTTATCCAGACCACGGGGACTGCCATGGGGACCCCGGCTGCATGTACTTTCGCCAATCTGTATTTGGCAGTATTTGAAGAGGTTTATGTTTATTCCTTTGATAACCACTTTCTCAAGCACATTAAACTTTTTCTGAGATATGTCACCGACGTGTTCCTGGTGTGGGATGGGACGGAGGAGGATTTTGAACTATTTGTCCAATATCTGAATACCTCTAATACTATGGGGATGTCATTCACTTCGGTGTTCGGAGGTTCCCGTTTAGAATTCCTAGACGTGGCGGTTGAGGTCCTTGATGGGGAGATATGCACGTCGGTTCACCGTAAATCCACCGCAACAAATTCGTTGTTACATTCTAGGAGTTTCCTAGAATGTAGAATGCGCACATTAAGCGATCATTACCCTATAGCCAACTTCTCCGCACGAGAAGGGTCAACAATACACGATCGGGTTTTGAGCGTCAGTCTCAAGATTTATGTGCGATGTTTCGCGAGAGGGGTTATTCTGATGTTGCATTACGGGAGGAGATGGAACGGGTAAACACATGGACACCGGGTGGGATTAATAGCAACACTAGGACGTCCTCAGGACAGCGCTTTACTTTTTGTTTTCGTTATGGCCCGATGGACCATGAGATTAGGGCATCGATAAGGAAGCATTGGCATGTGTTGGTCAGAGATAAGGATCTTTCAGATAGGGTGACCGGGGGACCACTTATTTCTAACAAACGGAGCACACGGGTGAGGGATTTACTGGTCCGTAACCGTATCTCGAATCCTAGGACTACATGGCTTGAACAATCAGTCCCTAAGGGTAATTTCCGCTGTGGCCACTGCCTTTCGTGTAACTATCATGTTACAGGGCAGGTGTTAAACATAGGTCCTATAAAACATATTGTTCAACAGTTCATTTCGTGTAAGACCGATTACGTAGTCTATGTGTTGTTTTGTCCCTCTAAAAGGTTTTATATAGGGAAGACCATACGCCAACTTTGTGTGCGGTTTAGGGAGCACTTCAGATCCATCCGGACGGGGAAGGGGGTGCCTAGGTTAATTGAACACATCAGAGATGTACATCTAGGTGACCCGGGGGTCCTCAGATTTGCTGGGGTGGAGAAGGTGGTCTTACCTGCGCAGGGGGGTGATTTACAGAAGCTGTTGTTGAGAAAGGAGGCCAGGTGGATCATGCGCACGCGCGCTATGGGTCCAGCTGGCATGAACGACAGGATTGATATGTCTATTTTTCTGTAATGTACCTCTCTGCAATGTATCTTTCCACAGTGTATTAATTATCACCTGTTTTTTTCCCCGGTAGCAGGTTTCTGCTTATGTATTAACATACTATCTCTGTTTCTGTGTTAGCATAACCCCATTCTAGTAGCCGGTATGGGACCTACATAAGAGGTCATATATAGATGTGCTCGGCTCGTCCTGGATGGTAGTGGAGGATTCCTTCCGTAAATTGCTGTCTTTTAATCATATCCTTTGTAGTGTATGGGAGCTTACACAAGGGGGGAGGTACATGTTCCGGGCTGTGTTCCCGGATTTTATCTATTTTAATGTATTTTATGTTTTGTACATGTGTATTTTGTCCGGAGGAGGTGGAGGGAAGGGGGCGTGAGCAGGGAGGTTTCCTTTCCTATCCATCTATTTATAGCCACGCTACTCCCCTGCACCTCAGACCCGTTGAAGCGCTGACGTAAGCGCGAAACGGCCGTCGTCACATCCTGCTCACCTCCTTTCCTGTTCCACTGTCCCGGGCCGTGAACGAGATGTTTTTCTAAGGCTCCAATAAAAGAATCTGCACCACACTTGGACCGGTGAGTGTTGCCGTATTTTTCTTCATACTCCCTGATGGTTTTCTTTTTTCATACGAGCACCTCTACCGTGATGTCAGTTTCATGCTCACAACTGGAGGGACCGTAATCAGTCATTGATCCAGCAGCAGCTGTGCGGTCGTGTTTCTCTTCTTCTGTGTGGAAACTCTATGTTGATGCCTTTGCCCAAAAAGCTCTACTTTTGTCTCACCTCACCAGAGAACATTCTTCCAAAACGTTTTAGGCTTTTTCAACTAAGTTTTGGCAAACTCCAGCCTGGCTTTTTTTATGTCTCGGGGTAAGAAGTGGGGTCTTCCTGGGTCTATCATACAGTCCCTTTTCATTCAGATGCCGACGGATAGTACGGGTTGACACTGTTGTACTCTCGGACTGCATGGCAGCTTGAACTTGTTTCGATGTTAGTTGAGGATCTTTATCCAACATCCGCACAGTCTTGAGTTGAAATCTCTTGTCAATTTTTCTTTTCCGTCCACATCTAGGGAGGTTAGCCACAGTGCCATGGGCTTTAAACTTCTTGATGACACAGCGCACGGTAGACACAGGAACATTCAGGTCTTTGGAGATGGACTTGTAGCCTTGAGATTGCTCATGCTTCCTCACAATTTGGTTTCTCAAGTCCTCAGACAGTTCTTTGGTCTTCTTTCTTTTCTCCATGCTCAATGTGGTACACACAAGGACACAGGACAGAGGTTGAGTCAACTTTAATCCATGTCAGCTGGCTGCAAGTGTGATTTAGTTATTGCCAACACCTGTTAGGTGCCACAGGTAAGTTACAGGTGCTGTTAATTACACAAATTAGAGAAGCATCACAGGAGATGTGACTGCTCTACTCAGCCACTGGCGATACACTGAGGGAGCGATTACCTCCTGTCAGTGTATCACTGAGCTGCAGTGAGAGTTCACCAGCTGATCAGCTCAGATGCTCTCACATACAGCACCGCTGCATGAGAACTTTCTCACGGCAGCTCAGTGATACACTGCAGAGCAATTCCTGTCAGTGTATCGCCGGCTGTGGTCAAAGTCATCAGAATCGTCATGGGACGTTATGGATTATCTTCTCGGCGGACAGGTGAGGAATATTGTGGTTTATTATTTTATTTTTGGTGTAGGAAACGTTGACGTCAGTGGATTAGGGGTTCGGTTAGTAAGGTTAAATTAACATTCATTAAAGGAGTGTCATTATTTCAAATAAAAGGACTTTATTCTGCATGTCTTTTTTTTAATACAATATCACTATAGGGTTATTAATGGATAGGAGTCTTATAGCCGCCTCTCCATTACTAACCTGTGGGCTTGATGTCATCTGACAATACAAAGGTGACATCAACTCCACAAATAAGAAACCTACTTGCAATTGCTGCAGGGCAAGTGGGAAGAGCGAGGCTAAGCACCAGATTTGCCACATTTCTGAGGCGGCTGAGAGCTGATGTTTTTAGTCTGGGAGGGGGCCAATATCCATGGACCCTTCCTAGGATATTAATATCAGCCCACAGCTGTTTGTTTAGCCTTTGCTGGTTAGATTTTATAGGGGGACCCTATGTCAATTTTTTCTGGGGTGACCCTCTAAACTAGCCAGCAAAGGCTAAGCAAACAGATGTGAGATATTAATAGCCTGGGAACCATTATGTCTATTTGCTCCTTCACAGAATATGAACATGAGCCCTCAGCTTTCCGTCTGCTGTTTATGAAAATTATGCGAGAGCCCACACAATTTTTTTTTTCTTTCTTTCAAATCAACAGTTGCTGTTTGGTTACAGACTATGTATGTTCATACTGTTAGCACACTCTTAAGGTACCTTCACACGAAGCGACACTGCAGCGATAGCGACAACGATGCCAATCGCTGCAGCGTCGCTGTTTGGTCGCTGGAGAGCTGTCACACAGACAGCTCTCCAGCGACCAACGATGCCGAGGTCCCCGGGTAACCAGGGTAAACATCGGGTTGCTAAGCGCAGGGACGCGCTTAGTAACCCGAAGTTTACCCTGGTTACTAGCGTAAAATGTAAAAAAACCAAACACTACATACTTACATGCGTCCCCCGGCGTCCGCTTCCTGCACTGTGTGAGCGCCGGCAGTAGCAGGGCACAGCGGTGACGTCACCGCTGTGCTGTGCTTTCACTTTCACTTTGCGGCGCTCAGTCAGTGTGGGAAGCGGACGCCGGGGGACGCATGTAAGTATGTAGTGTTTGTTTTTTTTACATTTTACGCTGGTAACCAGGGTAAACATCGGGTTACTAAGCGCGGCCCTGCGCTTAGTAACCCGAAGTTTACCCTGGTTACCAGTGTAAAATATCGCTGGTATCGTTGCTTTTGCTGTCAAACACAACGATACACGGCGATCGGACGACCAAATAAAGTTCTGAACTTTATTCAGCGACCAGCGACATCACAGCAGGATTCTGATCGCTGCTGCGTGTCAAACTAAACGATATCGCTAGCCAGGACGCTGCAACATCACAGATCGCTAGCGATATCGTTACAAAGTCGTTTCGTGTGAAGGTACCTTTAAGTAGGCTTGTGACAATGTGTGTGTTTACTTATCGGCTTAGTAATGAGGGTGTCAGATTCACACCTTTTCATTACTTAAGGTACCGTTACACTAAACGACTTACCAACGATCACGACCAGCGATACGACCTGGCCATGATCGTTGGTAAGTCGTTGTGTGGTCGCTGGGGAGCTGTCACACAGACAGCTCTCTCCAGCGACCAACGATCAGGGGAACGACTTCGGCATCGGGTCATTCCATGTCAAGTGAACCAATGATTTTTACCACTATATTTTTAATTCTTTTGAGATTTTGTTATTTGGTAATAGTGTGTCAGAGAATGCAAAATGTGAAGAAAAAAAAAATTCTAGATTTTTTTTTTTATTTTTTATTGATTTTCAAAGTTCGAAAAAAGTGTGAATTTCGGTGTTGCCTGCCTTTACATTTCTCCCCATAACTCAGGCTAGAAAAGAGATAGAGAAACAAAATAAACACCACTCTACTCAGAACAGTACAGGCTTTCACCAGATATGTCACAAGCGTATCTTTGATAATAATTTACCTATGCGAACGCAAGCGCAAAACTTTAAAACGCATTTCTGAAAAAAACGTTTAATTTAAAAATTTCAAAACTGCACATGTGCCTGCTATGCTCCTATTCACATCTCCACCAAAATACAAGCTGGGATCGTGATGGGATCATATTTTAAAAAATAAAACTATTACAGTGTCAGTTCAAAAATCTTGATTTCAGATCTGCTCAGCCTGTGGTCTAAAAGTGTGGGGTCTATATTTACCAGATAATCCATGATTGTTAGATATTCCTGTATTATTTTATTATGTTACCACATAGAAGCAGGAGAGGACAGAGGAGAAGCTTTGTTAGGGCTGAGGATGACCAGGGGTAGACGGTGACTGCAGAGCAGATGACAGGCCGACAGCTCGGGCCTCCAGAGGCCGTATTCACACCTAATCTTATCACCCAGGCAACTCCTCAAATGGAGGGAGAATAATACTCTCAACATCCAGTTCATGTATTGTACAAACCAGGACTACGGGGAGGAGGAGAGTTTGTTATAACATCGGTTACAGAACCCATCACAGGGACTCGGCAATACCACACTGTCATTCCATGTAGTGGAAATAAAGACAGTGACGTCTATGAAGTGGTAGAAGGCGGTACAAGATCGGCAATGGATGACACAACTGGTGATGTGACCTGTGAATATGATCAGCGCTGACGGCTACTGGACTCTACAAAGATTGTGAAAATGAAGACGTAGAAGTGACTTTTCTGCACCTTCTGGTCCAGCGCCATCCTTTGTGTATCTAAGAAAATCAGACATTGTAAAAGTGAACAAAAATCAGATATTAACTCAGGTGGAGCCGAGCACCATGACAGCCGCACATACTCTGACACAGAAGGAAACGGCCATTGCTAGTGAGCGCTTATGGGCAAGATGACACTTCACCCACTAGAAGGGGACACATTGATGATAGTAGGCCAGTGTAAAAACCTACTATTAATTGTTTGATTAGTTCATATTTTATAGTACAAGGATTTAACTACTGTACTATTCTTCTTAAACACTTCAGAAATGACATGTTCAGTGATATAGTAGAAAAAAAATTGTTCCATGTATAAATAGGTGGTAGAAATATTGGTTCTTTTATTCTTGTTTTTAACATAATTAGGACGAGACTGTATTTAGAAAACCACACTTGAGGATGTGATCACCTTTTATCTTTTGGCTTGTTCAATGAATTCAGGTTGAAAATGCTGAGCAAGTTGTTATGATGATTAAGATGTATTTATTCTGGCACTTTGGTATTTGTTTTTTTGCGTTTCTTTATTGTTACATATAAATGTTGAATATAATAAGTTGTAATTTGAAAAGAAAAAAGGAAGAAACTCACACAGACATAAAATCAGATGATTCAAGGCTTAAAAAAAAATACAAATGTGATAGATCCCAAGTTGAATCCCTGTACAAATATAAACAAGGACACAAGTAACACACATGCATGTTTTCACAATTTTAAAACATACGTTTTTTTCAGAATTGCGCATCAAAATTTTTAATTTGATTTCTCCAAAACAAAATATAAAGAAAAATAGTCTTGTGACATATCAAATGAAAGCCGGTACCGTTCTGAGAAAAATGATGCCTCTCCCACCTCTATATCTTAATTCTAGCCCGAGATATGATAAAAAATGTAAAGCCATACCAGTATGTAACAGCAAGGTAAATGTACAGGTCGCAAAAGACTTTAAAATTTAACCTTTAATAAATCCCACTAAAATACCGTTGGGTATAAATATCCAATCGGTCTTAGAAACAATAACAAAAATACCACCAGACATAAATCAAACCATTTAAAAATTCCACATAGCACCCCTCCTGTCAAAAAAGAATGGATGTCTATCACAATCACTTCAAAATTTGTGCTCTATCATGGAAAAGAGGCCAACTGGCCAAACAACACTTAGTGGCTTATAAGCCACGAAAATACCTCTATATTATTAGATAAGTAACAGAACGATCTCACCCAGCGTTACTGTACTCTTGTTTCTTTTAGAAGTATCTGTAGGGTTCCAAAAATGTCCGTGAATTCCGGGGGAGGCTTTCTTTAGAGAGACATCCATACAATACCCCGATTCTTTTGGACAGATGGAGAGCCCTAATTATAACGTCCCCAAAAGAGTAGCTCCCGACGCGTTTCCCTTGGCTCCGTTCATCAGGGGAGACAAGCCTTTTAGTACGTTGTGGGGAATAGAGGCGCGGCATCCATAACTCCTCTGTTGTGAGCGAGCTGGCCTTACCGCGTGTGTTTGTGCTGTTTTCAAATAGGGCGTCCGATTGAAGAGCACGCTGTCATATCCGGTGCGCTTCCCCCATGAAGCGCACTGGTGACACGCACACGTCATCACCGACGCGCCCCGAGGAAGAGAAGCCTCATTGGAGCGCTGTTCTCAATAAGTGGAACGTCACATCCGGTGCGTCCTCCATGGAACGCACCGGTGACCCGCATGCATTACTGCCATCACGCCCCACACTGGGACGCTTCAGTGGAACGCGATTGTTACTCCCTGTTACCAGGTGGTCATGTGATCGTTATTATTCCACTATCACCAACCGGTCCGCGATAGATATACATATAAAGTCCTACTACTTTTAGTCATAAAGGAGGACATAAAAACAGGGGCTTTGGCTGTCCTCTGGCCTCAAGCAGGAAAACCGCTGTCACCAACCGGTCTGCGACAGATATAGTACTTATTATTACGTGGAAATAATTGATGATTAAACACATATTAAAAATACGATGTATTTATAAAAAGTTTCAATAAGGGTTTTGCAGCCCAAATCAAAAAATAGTTTTTATAAGGTAATAGATCAACCTCAAATTGTGTTTCAACCCCAGGGTGGCAGAATACTTTCATCGGCCATTTACTTAACCCATAAGGGGGGGGAAAAGAATACATATAAAGTCCTACTACTTTTAGTCATAAAGGAGGACATAAAAACAGGGGCTTTGGCTATCCTCTGGCCTCAAGCAGGAAAACCAGCATGCTAACACCACGGCTGTTTTAGCCTTTACTGGATAAAGAAGTCAAATTGATATGTGTACAAATGTATATTTCCATCACTAAGTGAGAACATAATACAGAGGATTGGACGTTGGAGAGAAAGTGGGGAGATGGAGAGAGTATCCGATTTCTTGTCTGTCCCTGGATACAATAACATCAAAACCCTACCTAGACAGTGGAGGTTGGCACCCTGGGATAGAAACGAGAATGGCGCCCCCACTCGGCGACGTCTATCCCTAGTGGCCCTAAACGTCCCTTTTTCTAGCCAATACTATCTAAGTGCGGGAAACCAAGAAAAAGAAATAGAAATATCTTGATGCCTGGAAGAAGAGATAGAGAGGCGGCAACTGAAAGACAGGGGCTACCTATCAATGCGTATCCTGTATACTCATACTATTCATCGCCCTGCCTAACAATGGAGGTTGGCACCCTAAGGGGAAACGTAAAGTGGCGCCCCCATTCCACGGCGGCTGGCCCTCCAAAGACCCTTTCATATGAAACAATTAAAAGTAAGGATCTCATTAAGACCCAAAGGTTGCTGCGTTTTAAGACGAAAAATCCATTTCGTCTCGCATTGTAGGATCCTTCTGTCCCAGTCGCCACCTCTTTTGGGTGCCTCTATCTTATCAATTCCCATGAACCGCAGATCGGAAATCTCCCCATCATGAGCACTAGCCATGTGTCTTGCTAGAGGCGTGTCCCTTTTAAGGGCAATATCTCTATGGTGCTCGCCTACACGTCTCCTGAGTTCTCGAGTTGTCTTGCCCACATATTCTAAGCCACACGGGCAAGTGGCTTTGTAAATTACTCCTTTGGAGCGACAATTGATAAAGTGTTGTATTTTATATTCCTGGCCTGTCACATTGCTCCTAAAGGATTGACCTGTGTCCATTACGGGGCATCCCACACATCCGCTGCATCTGTAGCAGGCCTTAATATTGCTAGTGAGCCATGTTTCTCTCTTTGGAGGCTGGTAGTGGCTACGCACCACTCTATCCCCTATAGATCTACCCTTTTGGTAGGTGATCCGAGGGTACGTCCCCACCAACTCTCCAACATCCACATCCATCTGCAAGATGGGCCAATGTTTTTGTAAGATGGATCTAACCTGATGAGCTCCAGAATTATAAGTCGTAATGAAACGACTCACACCTGTTTCATCTTTTCGCTGCATTGGATTTAACAATTGGGTTCTACTAAGTTCCTTTGTGTCTCTGTACGCCTTTCGTAGAATCCCATCCGGGTAACCCCTATCCAAAAATCGCTGTCGTAAGTCAGCTGCCTGTTCTTGGAAATCATTCTCAGAAGAGCAGTTACGGCGTACCCTTATATACTGTCCCTTTGGGATGCCCTTCTTCAATGGGACAGGATGGTGACTGTCCCATCTCAGAAGGGCATTAGTAGCCGTGGGTTTCCTGTGGATTTTTGTTTGGATATCCCCATTTTCAGTTTTCACAATGTTAATATCCAAGAATGACAACTCCTTTCTATTGTGTTCAAAAGTGAACGTCAAACCCAAAGGGTTTGCATTCAGTTTGGCCACAAAATTGACAAGTCCTGTAATGTCCCCTTTCCAAATTAACAGCACATCATCGATATAAAATGATGTTTGCACACTCATCCATATAGAGGTCACTGAAGACAATGTTTTCCTCCCACCAGCCCAGGAGCAAATTCGCGTACGATGGCGCACAAGAATTACCCATCGCGGTGCCCCTGAGCTGGTGGTAAAGGGTCCCATTAAACATAAAGATGTTCTTTGTCAAACAGAATTCCAAAAGTCTAAGCACAAAAGAGTTATGCTCAAAACATTGTTGACCTCTACCTCTAAGGAAGTGTTCAGCTGCTCTCAACCCATCCACATGGTTAATGGATGAATACAGCGCCTCTACATCGATACTGCACAAAATTGTGTCAGGTTCGAGATTGAGGCCATCTAGCTTTCTTAAGAGGTCGGTGGAATCCCTCGTGTAAGAGTTTAGAGATGTCACAAAGGGTTTTAGAATTTCATCCAAGTAGATTCCAACATGATGACAGATGCTGTTTATTCCTGATACTATAGGCCTCCCCTTCAGTGGTGATACACCTTTGTGAACTTTTGATGTTATTGTATCCAGGGACAGACAAGAAATCGGATACTCTCTCCATCTCCCCACTTTCTCTCCAACGTCCAATCCTCTGTATTATGTTCTCACTTAGTGATGGAAATATACATTTGTACACATATCAATTTGACTTCTTTATCCAGTAAAGGCTAAAGCCGCGGTGGTAGTAACATGCTGGTTTTCCTGCTTGAGGCCAGAGGATAGCCAAAGCCCCTGTTTTTATGTCCTCCTTTATGACTAAAAGTAGTAGAACTTTATATGTATTCTTTTCCCCCCCCTTATGGGTTAAGTAAATGGCCGATGAAAGTATTCTGCCACCCTGGGGTTGAAACACAATTTGAGGTTGATCTATTACCTTATAAAAACTATTTTTTGATTTGGGCTGCAAAACCCTTATTGAAACTTTTTATAAATACATCGTATTTTAATATGTGTTTAATCATCAATTATTTCCACGTAATAATAAGTACTATATCTGTCGCAGACCGGTTGGTGACAGCGGTTTTCCTGCTTGAGGCCAGAGGACAGCCAAAGCCCCTGTTTTTATGTCCTCCTTTATGACTAAAAGTAGTAGGACTTTATATGTATATCTATCGCGGACCGGTTGGTGATAGTGGAATAATAACGATCACATGACCACCTGGTAACAGGGAGTAACAATCGCGTTCCACTGAAGCGTCCCAGTGTGGGGCGTGATGGCAGTAATGCATGCGGGTCACCGGTGCGTTCCATGGAGGATGCACCGGATGTGACGTTCCACTTATTGAGAACAGCGCTCCAATGAGGCTTCTCTTCCTCGGGGCGCGTCGGTGATGACGTGTGCGTGTCACCAGTGCGCTTCATGGGGAAGCGCACCGGATATGACAGCGCGCTCTTCAATCGGACGCCCTATTTGAAAACAGCACAAACACACGCGGTAAGGCCAGCTCGCTCACAACAGAGGAGTTATGGATGCCGCGCCTCTATTCCCCACAACGTACTAAAAGGCTTGTCTCCCCTGATGAACGGAGCCAAGGGAAACGCGTCGGGAGCTACTCTTTTGGGGATGTTATAATTAGGGCTCTCCATCTGTCCAAAAGAATCGGGGTATTGTATGGATGTCTCTCTAAAGAAAGCCTCCCCCGGAATTCACGGACATTTTTGGAACCCTACAGATACTTCTAAAAGAAACAAGAGTACAGTAACGCTGGGTGAGATCGTTCTGTTACTTATCTAATAATATAGAGGTATTTTCGTGGCTTATAAGCCACTAAGTGTTGTTTGGCCAGTTGGCCTCTTTTCCATGATAGAGCACAAATTTTGAAGTGATTGTGATAGACATCAATTCTTTTTTGACAGGAGGGGTGCTATGTGGAATTTTTAAATGGTTTGATTTATGTCTGGTGGTATTTTTGTTATTGTTTCTAAGACCGATTGGATATTTATACCCAACGGTATTTTAGTGGGATTTATTAAAGGTTAAATTTTAAAGTCTTTTGCGACCTGTACATTTACCTTGCTGTTACATATTGATTTTTGATTGGTAAAGATTTATTGTTGGATAAAGCCATACCAGGCCAAAATCCATGCTTTTTCAAAACTTTAAAAATCTGTAAAAAATTAACTGAAGAAAAAAATTCTAAACTTTTAATTTGTAATTAACTAAAGTTCTAAAGTTATACTTCATAAAAACAAAAAATAAAAAAAATCTAAAGACGTAAGGTAAAAAAAACCCGGTGATATTTGGATCACTTGATATGGAATGACCCCATCGTTGAAACTGTCTTCAACGATGCCGAAGTCCCCCTGCAGCACCCGGGTAACCAGAGTAAACATCGGGTTACTAAGCGCAGGGCCGCGCGCTTAGTAACCCGATATTTACCCTGGTTACCATTGTAAAAGTAAAAAAAAAAAAAAACACTACATACTCACATTCTGATATCTGTCACGTCCCCCGCCGTCAGCTTCCCGCACTGACTCTGTCAGCGCCGGCCGTAAAGCGCCGGCCGAGCACAGTGGTGACGTCACTGCGGTGCTCTGCTTTACGGCCGGCACTGACAGTCAGTGCAGGAAGCTGACGCCGGGGGATGTGACAGATATCAGAATGTAAGTATGTAGTGTTTTGTTTTTTTTAACTTTTACAATGGTAACCAGGGTAAATATCGGGTTACTAAGCGCGGCCCTGCGCTTAGTAACCCGATGTTTACCCTGGTTACAAGTGAACACATCGCTGGATCGGCGTCACACACGCCGATCCAGCGATGACAGCGGGTGATCAGCGATCAAAAAAAAAAGGTCCTGATCATTCTCATCGACCAACGATCTCCCAGCAGGGGCCTGATCGTTTGTCGCTGTCACACACAACGAGATCGTTAGCGGGATCGATGCTACGTCATAAAAATGCGTGACGTTGCAACGATATCGTTAATGAAATCGTTATGTGTGAAGGTACCTTAAACCTAGCGCTAGGTGTCAATGACAGCTGCTGACACCAAGCTCTAATCCCATTACCCTGATGCCACTGAATCAGCATGAAAGAGGTGGCATTGAACCAAGAAATTACAGTAAAAAAAAGTTTTGTGAAATATCTTTTAGTTCAAAAACGGATGCAAAAAACAAGGCAAAAACGCACCAAAAACTTACATTTTTGCCTCAGCATTTTTCCTCCCAAGAGATGCAGAAACCTTGCAGAAATTTCTGCAAGCGAATACTCCAAGTGTGCACATAGCCTAAGGGTAGGTATTTGGTACAGAAATTTCTGCATCTCTTGGCAGGAAAAATGCAGTGTATAATATGGGTATTTTTACATGGGTTTTTGATGCAGATTTCTCCCCACTCATACGGGGAAAATTTGCAGCAAAAATCTGAAATAGTTGACAAGCTGCAGACTTATATCTGCATGAGACTTCATGGTTCTCATTCACTTTGCTGCAATCATGGAAACCCATCCGGTTCTCACAAATCTGTGCAGAAAAAAGAAGATTTGTGACAAGTCTGCAACAGGTTTTGATGTTTAACCACAAAGCAGGCCCATTTAGGGCTATGCCTTTAGATTTGGATTAATTTATAAAGCGGAAAGGCTCTGAAATGTGATGGGGAAAAAAAAAAAAATGTCTGACTGCATCATCATTGCATCCTAGTGGCACTGTTCTGTGTAGGAACACATCTCCATTGCATGTAGGCTTGCTTAGAAAGAAAACACAAACTTTTAAAATGATTTTTTTTCTCTCCATTTCTTTAATAAGAAAAAAAACAAAACATAACATGCAACAACGCGCGAACAATAAAAACACTACATTATTTTTGTGGTAATTATGTGCAATAGAAACATGAAATTATTTGTGGACAAATATATAAATTAAAACATTGAGCTGGGTCATTGGGAATTTTAGGGTCAATGGACACCATGACTACTGAACCTTAATAACTGGCTTATCAGCAGTACTATGACCTAACATCACCATAGGGCCAGGGTTAGATTTTCTCATCTGCATGATGGTCCTTAAGTCCGGTTCTTCACGTTTGCGACATTTGTTTTATATTCACAGTACAAAAAAAGCCAACTAGAATTCCCTTTGCAATGGGTGTTATTTTCTTACTCATCCATTGAGTGTAATAGTACAAGTCTGGTCCAAAAAATGAATCACTATAATGCTTAATTTTTTTTTGCAAGTGGCTCAGCTGACTATGTAAAATTGCTCTTGTGGACTAGCCCAGTCATTTGTATTGGCGTGTGCTGTTCATTTGGAACAAAGACCTAAAATGTGCTGGTCTGAACAAGCTCTAAGGACTCTGCTAATAATCACTCTGCAGATTACATCTTACTACTTCATTTTAGAAATTCTTTACTTTACTTGTGCTGCAGAAGTCTTCTACCCCAGTCACATCCAAAGCTGCATAAAAGGTCACCTGAATCTCCCTACAGCCCCCTGCTTACAGACACAAAGCATCGCCGCAAAGCAAAAACTGTGCAATTTATATTTTATGGGGCAGACTACTGCGGCACCAAGGCCATCACTGCATCACCCTTCATTTGAAGACAACACATCATGGGATACATTGTAATGTATTATGACCTGTCATTCTGTAGCTAAATGCTATTTCTTTTGGTTAAATATTGTAGCCATTTATAAATCCTTTCTTGGAGAGGGTCCGTATTGGAGGACATTCCTTTCTGTATACACGGTGCAGCATGTGAACACATTATAGCAGCTAAAATTGACAGCATGCAATGAACGGACATTGAAAGAACTATAGGTGCTTCTTACTAAATTAGAATAGCATCAAAAAGTTATTTCAGTTCTTCAAAAGAAAAAGTGAAACTCATACAGAGTCATGACACAGTGATCTATTTCAAGTGCTTATTTCTGTTAATGTTAATGATTATGGCTTACAGGCAATGAAAACCCAAAAGTCATTATATCAGTACGTTAGAATTAACAAAAACACCGGCAAAGGCCTCCTAAGAGTTTAGAAAGGTCCCTTAGTCTGTTTCAGCAGGCTCCACAATCATGGGGAAGACTGCTGAATTGACAGATGTCCAGAAGGCAGTCATTGACACACTCCACAAGGAGGGTAAGCCACAAAAGGTCATTGCTAAAGAAGCTGGTTGTTTCCAGAGTGCTGTATCCAAGCACATTAATGGAAAGTTGAGTGGAAGGAAAAAGTGTGGTAGAAAAAGGTGCACAAGCAACCGGGATAACCACAGCCTTGGAAGGATTAAGAAAAGACCATTCAAAAATTAGGGGAAGATTCACAAGGAGTGGACTGCTGCTGGAGTCATTGCTTCAAGAGCCACCACACACAGACGTATCCAGGACATGGGCTACAAGTGTCGCATTCCTTGGGTCAAGCCACTCATGACCAATAGACAACGCCAGAAGCGTCTTACCTGGGGCAAGGAGAAAAATATTGGACTGTTGCTCAGTGATCCAAGGTGTTTTCAGATGAAAGAAAATTTTGCATTTCATTTGGAAATCAAGGTCCCAGAGTCTGGAGAAGAGAGGAGAGGCACACAATCCAAGCTGCTTGAGGTCTAGTGTGAAGTTTCCACAATCAGTGATGGTTTGGGGAGCCATGTCATCTGCTGGTGTAGGTCCACTGTGTTTTATCAAGACCAAAGTCAGCGCAGCCGACTACCAGGAAATTTTAGAGCACTTGAAATAGATCACTCTGTTTGTAATGACTCAATATAATATATGACTTTCACTTTTTCAATTGAATTGAAATAAATTAACTTTTTCATGATATTCTAATTTAGTGAGAAACATTTGTATGATCGCAGGGTGCTACTGGCAAAAGTAGAAGAGAGCCTGATGAAGGCCCCTGCTGCCTCCATCTTGCTGCTCCAGCGAAGGCAAATCACACAGGAAGAGTTTTACTATATAGTACAATACGGAACACTTAAGCCATCAGTACAGTGTGCATTATGCCAGTCTTGACGAGGTGGTCAGACGTTCTTAATTCATGAAAAGGTGCACTGCACAACTCTTCATGAGCCTGAAGAATCTGATGAGTGGCGTGCAAAAACAAAAAAAGTGAACTGTAGTGTAAAACTAAACAATACCAAGTTTGGCTTTGCCGTAATCATACTGATCTTCACAATCATGTGGCCTAATCAATTTTACTAACAATGAATGCCGCAAAAAAACAAGCTCTGATATGGCTCGTCTGGTGGCAAAGTAAAGTATGGTTCTTGGAAGAAGGGAATAAAAAAAAATGATACTGCAAAAACAAATTGGCTGCTTCTTTAATGGGTTATTCTCTGAAACACTACATTTAACAGAATGAATGAGTACGGTGTCATCCAACATAGTATACCATTGTATAGTGTGATATAAATACTACATCTCCCACAATGTAGGACAGTGGAACATGCTCTGTACCAGGTATTATACCATATGGAATAACAGGAGCTGTGAGAAAAAGAATAGAATCTCCAAAATACAGATTGTGATTGCAGTTCTGTGTGTGACTGGAGCGTGACATGATGTAGCTTACTAATTAGATTAAAGCAAATATAGAAAGTTACTTAGCTTTACGCAAGATTAGTTTGAAAAGTGTCGCTTAACGATAAACCATGATCTTCTGTGTAAGCACACCACACGGTCAAACGCTCCTCCTGTGTAATGTGTGAAACACAAAGGTACAAGTGGCTGCTGTGCAGCGAGCGGCCGTGCGTCACCTTACAATAGAGCCACCTCCGCATGCTGCAGAAGCCACTTCAAGCAAAAAGGAAGCTTAAAACTTTGGTTCAACTCGAGGATCTTCTCCCTATAAATCAGTGCAGATGGAGCGGCTTCAATGGCCGTCTGTTCGATCACATCCATATTGCGAACATCAATGAGCACAGGTTATTGCTACTTATAAAGACACTGGCAACAAACTCTACAAGGGAACCCAACAGCAGCTTCATGCTGCCCAAACTACCATCTGCATGTATCAGACACTGGCTCCATTTTAGCCAGGTATTTTTTTTACTTTGAAGTATTTCAGAGAAAACACTTAAGAGCCAGCCAGGGTCAATGAAGTGATAAGTCCAAGAGGAAACTTCTTCCCACCCGGGTCCATGCATACACAGGGAAGGACGTGTCACTCAAGGAAAGTGGGGAGAAACAGCCAGGGACTGCCCTCTTGGACTAGTCAACCGAGGTGCATAATCTCTTAAAAAGGTAGGTTTTCTCCGAAACAATGCAACATAAAACGATGGATCTAGCCTCGCATTCATGTTCGTAGTAGGTTCTGCAGCATGCAGCAAGGCTACAGAGAACCCGTCACCTGGACACGTACCAAAGAGGAATACAGAGGACTGAATCTCAAACTCACTAGGGATCAGTTCCTCAAATACAAGACAATGCTATCCAATATTATTATCGGCATCCAGATCAATATCGAGCAGGAAAAAGAGCATCAATGATTCAATGCTGGCGAGGCGGGGAGGACAACTTTGAGCTAGTTTACCTTTACCAATATTACTCTTGGGCGCGGATGATCATATTTCCTTCTAACCAGATCTCATAGCGAATACATTTTTTTTTTTAAATTACAAAAATATAACTATACATTTAATGGGAACCATGAGACTCATTGGAAAGAAGCCTCTCTTGGTTCATTAGGAGTCAGGTCTGGAATTTAGAGTTTCTTACATACTTCATGAAACGACTCCATCAACGAGCAACGCATCATCTATTGGGTGCTCTGCCAGCCATTTAGCATTACCATTACGGGGGGGGGGGGGAGATATGACACCTGGGAAGGCCAGCTCCGTCCTCTTGACCAAAGAAAACGCTTACTGACACCTTAATGTATTCAGTACCAACCCTCTCAGCCCTACTAATCGGTTCACACAAGGAGGGGCCCATGAGAATTTATTTTTCTCCAAGCGTGAGCTCAACAAGACTTCACCTCCAGTGGCTCATGAGCCGACCCTTAATTTCAAGAGAAAAGGTGATCTAGCCAAAAAGGGGGGGGGGGGGGCGAACAAATCTAAAAAAAAAAACACACATTAACATTTGATACCTTAATACCTACAGGGAAATATTTCGTTCATATTTGGCATAAATGTAACAGCATCAAGAGACCCTGCTATAAAAAAAAGTGCACTTCTTTATAAAGGGAATGTATCAGTTTATTCTTTTTTTTGTTACTAATTAAAGCCAGATACTGAAATATTTAAATCTTCTTTCTTTGCTGCTTTTGTTTTCTGACTGTCCTTTTTCTCTGTATATGAATATGGTGACAGTCTCTCCTAAGCTCTTGTTAACCCCTTAGTGACCAGGCCAAATTATTTTAATCTGACCAGTGTCATTTTATGTGGTAATAACTCTAAAATGCTTCAACATATCACATTGATTTGGAGATTGTTTTTTCCGTGACACATTGTACTTTATGATAATGGTAAATTTATATGTATATGTTTTGTGTTTATTTAGAAATTTGACAAAAAAATGTAAAAATAAATTTTGTAAATTTCCATTTCCTAAAATGCTAACAAAAACATTTTACAACTGGTGCCGATTTAAAGCAGACATGAGGGAAATGTCATTTATTAATGTTTTGCTAAGGTATGACTATCTGGATTAAAGGGATAATCATTCAAAGTTTGAAAATTGCATTCTTTTTAGGGAGCTATCCAGGTTTGAAGTGATTTTGGGGGACTTATATATTGGAAACCCCCCAAAAGTGATACCAGTTTAAAAACAGCACCCCTTGACTTATTGAAAACTGCTGTCAAGCAGTCGATTAACCCTTCAGGTGATTTTCAGGAATTAATACAAAGTGGCATGACAGGAATTAAAAAGTGTATTTTTACCATTTAAATGTCGGTAACTTCTGAACAGGCCGCTAGAGCCGGCAGACTCTAACGACCCCATTTGGCTGTGAATTGCCATGGCAAACATCAGGACCGCATGATCAAGATCTCAGGGTGACATTGTGGATAAAAAAAAGAAGTACCCACACTGTTACCCATTTATATGATTTAGTTACTATTGACAGCAGCATCTAAGGGGTTAAA
This sequence comes from Ranitomeya variabilis, assembly GCF_051348905.1. Classification (NCBI taxonomy): domain Eukaryota; kingdom Metazoa; phylum Chordata; class Amphibia; order Anura; family Dendrobatidae; genus Ranitomeya; species Ranitomeya variabilis. The sequence continues at coordinate 317,908,944 of NC_135235.1, forward strand.
CAGATTTGGACGGTGACAACACTGATCGTGGCTGACGCTCCAAGTTGTCACCTGTATGGGGAGGCTATTCTCTTATATAGCAGGTCAGTAAAAAGACGTATTGGTGGTCATTAAGGGGTTAAAAAGGATTTCCAGGAAGGTGTAAAGAGAAAAAACAAAATAGTAACAGTCACTTTGTTCAAACCTCAGTCTGGGTGGCCCACCACAGTCCTTCTACTTCCCAACAGTTATAATGTGCAGTACATGCATGTGACCACTGCAGCCAATCACTGGCCTCTGTAGTGGCTCTTTTAAGTACAGCACAAGACTGCTAAGGCCTCTGTCTGACTGCAACGATCAGCTATGTACATGGTGTGTCATCACCGTTAGGCCAGGGTCACACTAGCGAGTGCAATGCGAGAAACTCGCGCATCAACACCCGGCACTGCCGCCAGCATTTGGGACCGGAGTGTGTGGCTGCATAGAAATACACGCAGCTGAACGATCCGGTCCCAAGTGCCGGCGGCAGTGCTGAGTATTGATGAGCGAGTTTCTCGCATTGCACTCACAAGTGTGACCCCAGCCTTAACCAAATATCTGGTGGTGGACCACCGGAGGCAGTCCTGAAAAGACAGGAGTTTAATAGGAGTATTTTATTTTTTATTAATTTTTAAAGACCTGAGACATCCACTGTGAAGGGCATCCAGAGATGCTCTTTACAGCAGCTACATTAAGCACGGGTACCTGTAGACTAATTGATTATATCCACACACATTTTAAATATTACTTTCGCACTAGTGTCTACACATTAGAGTTAAGGTATTGGCATCCTACCTTTGTGCGGTAGTGGTCAAGCTACACAAATAGGCGTGAAAGGAACATTCTTTTGGCACTGGCTAAAATCGGTCAATCGTGACACAGAAAATTAAAAACCATGACCGAAAATTTGTAAAAAAAAAAAAAAAAAAACATTGGCAAAATAAAAACTCAATTTGAATAGCTTTACTTCTGATGACACATTCCCTTTAACCCCTTAATCCCATATGACGTACTATACCGTCGAGGTGGGGTGGGCCTTAATTCCCGGTGACGGTATAGTACGTCATACGCGATCGGCCGCGCTCACGGGGGGAGCGCGGCCGATCGCGGCCGGGTGTCGGCTGCATATCACAGCTGACATCCGGCACTATGTGCCAGGAGCGGTCACGGACCGCCCCCGGCACATTAACCCCCGGCACACCGCGATCAAACATGATCGCGGTGTACCGGCGGTACAGGGAAGCATCGCGCAGGGAGGGGGCTCCCTGCGTGCTTCCCTGAGACGATCGGTACAAGGTGATGTACTCACCTCGTACCGAACGTCTTCTCCCTGCAGGCCCCGGATCCAAAATGGCCGAGGGGCTGTATCCAGGTCCTGCAGGGAGCACTTCCGGGTCGCAGCAGGCTGCAGATGAAAGCTGCAGCCTGCTCCGATGAAAGTATGATCGCGGATCTGATAGAGTGCTGTGCACACTATCAGATCTGCGATCTGTGATGTCCCCCCCTGGGACAAAGTAAAAAAGTAAAAAAAAAAATTTCCACATGTGTAAAAAAAAAAAAAAAAAATTCCTAAATAAATAATAATAAAAAAAAAAATATTATTCCCATAAATACATTTCTTTATCTAAAAAAAACAAACAAAAACAATAAAAGTACACATATTTAGTATCGCCACGTCCGTAACGACCCAACCTATAAAACTGGCCCACTAGTTAACCCCTTCAGTAAACACCGTAAGGAAAAAAAAAAAAAAAACGAGGCAAAAAACAACGCTTTATTACCATACCGCCGAACAAAAAGTGGAATAACACGCGATCAAAAAGACGGATATAAATAACCATGTTACCGCTGAAAACGTCATCTTGTCCCGCAAAAAACGAGCCGCCATACAGCATCATCAGCAAAAAAATAAAAAAGTTATAGTCCTCAGAATAAAGCGATGCCAAAATAATTATTTTTTCTATAAAATAGTTTTTATCGTATAAAAGCGTCAAAACATAAAAAAATGATATAAATGAGGTATCGCTGTAATCGTACTGACCCGACGAATAAAACTGCTTTATCAATTTTACCAAGCGCAGAACGGTATAAACGCCTCTCCCAAAAGAAATTCATGAATAGCTGGTTTTTGGTTATTCTGCCTCACAAAAATCGGAATAAAAAGTGATAAAAAATGGTCACGTGTCCGAAAATGTTACCAATAAAAACGTCAACTCGTCCCGCAAAAAACAAGACCTCACATGACTCTGTGGACCAAAATGTGGAAAAATTATAGGTCTCAAAATGTGGAGACGCAAAAACTTTTTTGCTATAAAAAGCGTCTTTTAGGCTACGTTCACATTTGCGTTGTGCGCCGCAGCGTCGGCGCCGCAGCGCACAACGCAAACAAAAACGCGGCAAAACGCATGCTAAAACGCTGCGTTTTGCGCCGCATGCGTCGTTTTTGGCCGAAAGTTGGACGCAAAAAAAATGCAACTTGATGCGTTTCTTGCGTCCAACGCTTGCGGCCATGCGGCGCAAAACGCAGCACAACGCATGTCCATGCGCCCCCATGTTAAATATAGGGGCGCATGACGCATGCGGCGCCGCTGCGGCGCCCGACGCTGCGGCGCTGACCGCAAATGTGAACGTAGCCTTAGTCTGGTTTCACACTTGCGTTTTTATCTGCATGCGTTTTTTAAAAAAACCGCATGTGTGAAAAAATGCATGTAAACGCGGTAAAACGCATGCGTTTTTATAGAAAAACACAAGAAAACAAGAAAAAAACAAAAAACCCTAACCCTACCCCTAACCTGAAATACGTGGCACTGAAATACGTGGCACTGAAATATACGTTTATATACGTATATACGTATATAAGTGCCACGATATTTCAGTGGCCACGTATATAAGTGCCACGTATATAAGAGCCACGTATTTAAGTGCCACGTATTTAAGTGCCACGTATTTAAGTGCCACGTATTTTTCAGTGCCTGAAATACGTGGCACTGAAATACGTGGCACTGAAATATCGTGGCACTGAAATATCGTGGCACTGAAGTATTTACGTGCCACGTATTTTTCAGTGACTGAAATACGTGGCACTGAAATACGTGGCGCTGAAATACGTGGCACTTAAATACGTGGCACTTAAATACGTGGCACTTAAATACGTGGCACTTAAATACGTGGCACTTATATACGTGGCACTTATGACTGTCAGAAAATGTTCAGTAAACGGTTAGGGGTAGGGTTTCAGGTAGAATTGGGGAGTTTCCACTGTTCAGGCACATCAGGGGCTCTCCAAACGCGACATGGCGTCCAATCTCAATTCCAGCCAATTCTGCGTTGAAAAAGTAAAACAGTGCTCCTTCCCTTCCGAGCTCTCCCGTGCGTCCAAAAAGGGGTTTACCCCAACATATGGGGTATCAGCGTACTAGGGACAAATTGAACAACAACTTCTGGGGTCCAAGTTCTCTTGTTATCCTTGGGAAAATAAAAATTTGGGGGGCTAAAAATCATTTTTGTGGGAAAAAAAAATATGTTTTATTTTCACGGCTCTGCGTTGTAAACTGTAGTGAAACACTTGGGGGTTCAAAGTTCTCACAACACATCTAGATAAGTTCCTTGGGAGGTCTAGTTTCCAATATGGGGTCACTTGTGGGGGGTTTGTACTATTTGGGTACATCAGGGGCTCTGCAAATGCAACGTGACGCCTGCAGACCAATCCATTTAAGTCTGCATTCCAAATGGCGCTCCTTCCCTTCCGAGCTCTGTCATGCGCCCAAACAGTGGTTCCCCCCCACATAGGGGGTATCAGCGTACTCAGGACAAATTGGACAACAACTTTTAGGGTCCAATTTATCCTGATACCCTTGTGAAAATACAAAACTGGGGGCTAAAAAATCATTTTTGTGAAAAAGAAAAATAATTTTTATTTTCACGGCTCTGCGTTATAAACTGTAGTGAAACACTTGGGGGTTCAAAGTTCTCACAACACATCTAGATAAGTTCCTTGGGGGGTCTAGTTTCCAATATGGGGTCACTTGTGGGGGGTTTGTACTGTTTGGGTACATCAGGGGCTCTGCAAATGCAACGTGACGCCTGCAGACCAATCCATTTAAGTCTGAATTCCAAATGGCGCTCCTTCCCTTCCGAGCTCTGTCATGCGCCCAAACAGTGGTTCCCCCCCACATAGGGGGTATCAGCGTACTCAGGACAAATTGGACAACAACTTTTAGGGTCCAATTTATCCTGATACCCTTGTGAAAATACAAAACTGGGGGCTAAATTTCATTTTTGTGAAAAAAAAAAAATAAATTATTTTCACGGCTCTGCGTTATAAACTGTAGTGAAACACTTGGGGGTTCAAAGTTCTCACAACACATCTAGATAAGTTCCTTGGGGGGTCTAGTTTCCAATATGGGTCACTTGTGGGGGGTTTGTACTGTTTGGGTACATCAGGGGCTCTGCAAATGCAACGTGACGCCTGCAGACCAATCCATTTAAGTCTGCATTCCAAATGGCGCTCCTTCCCTTCTGAGCTCTGTCATGCGCCCAAACAGTGGTCCCTCCCCACAAATGGGGTATCAGCGTACTCCAGACAAATTGGACAACAACTTTTGGGGTCCAATTTATCCTGATACCCTTGTGAAAATACAAAACTGGGGGCTAAAAAATCATTTTTGTGAAAAAAAAAAATAATTTTTATTTTCACGGCTCTGCGTTATAAACTGTAGTGAAACACTTGGGGGTTCAAAGCTCTCAAAACACATCTAGATAAGTTCCTTAGGGGGTCTACTTTCCAAAATGGTGTCACTTGTGGGGGGGTTTTAATGTTTAGGCACATCAGGGGCTCTCCAAACGCAACATGGCATCCCATCTTAATTCCAGTCAATTTTGCATTGAAAAGTAAAATAGCGCTTCTTCCCTTCTGAGCTCTGCTATGCGCCCAAACAATGGTTTACACCCACATATGGGGTATCGTCGTACTCAGGACAAATTGCACAACAACTTTTGTGGTCTAATTTCTTCTCTTACCCTTGGGGAAATAAAAAAATGGGGGTGAAAAGATCATTTTTGTGAAAAAATATGATTTTTTATTTTTACGGCTCTGCATTATAAACTTCTGTGAAGCACTTGTTGGGTCAAAGTGCTCAACACACATCTAGATAAGTTCCTTAAGGGGTCTACTTTCCAAAATGGTGTCACTCGTGGGGGGTTTCAATGTTTAGGCACATTAGGGGCTCTCCAAACGCAACATGGCGTCCCATCTCAATTCCAGTCAATTTTGCATTGAAAAGTCAAATGGCGCTCCTTCCCTTCTGAGCTCTGCCCTGCGCCCAAACAATGGTTTACACCCACATATGGGGTATCAGTGTACTCAGGACAAATTGCACAACAATTTTTGGGGTCCAATTTCTTCTCTTACCCTTGGGAAAATAAAAAATTGGGGGTGAAAAGATCATTTTTGTGAAAAAATATGTTTTTTTATTTTTACGGCTCTGCATTATAAACTTCTGTAAAGCACTTGTTGGGTCAAAGTGCTCACCACACATCTAGATAAGTTCCTTAGGGGGTCTACTTTCCAAAATGGTGTCACTTGTTAGGGGTTTCAATGTTTAGGCACATCAAGGGCTCTCTAAATGCAACATGGCGTCCCATCTCAATTCCAGTCAATTTTGCATTGAAAAGTCAAATGGCGCTCCTTCCCTTCCGAGCTCTGCCCTGCGCCCAAACAATGGTTTACACCCACATATGGGGTATCAGCGTACTCAGGACAAATTGCACAACAATTTTTGGGGTCCAATTTCTTCTCTCACCCTTGGGAAAATAAAAAATTGGGGGTGAAAAGATAATTTTTGTGAAAAAATATGATTTTTTATTTTTACGGCTCTGCATTATAAACTTCTGTAAAGCACTTGTTGGGTCAAAGTGCTCACCACACATCTAGATAAGTTCCTTAGGGGGTCTACTTTCCAAAATGGTGTCACTTGTGGGGGGTTTCAATGTTTAGGCACATCAGGGGCTCTCCAAATGCAACATGGCGTCCCATCTCAATTCCAGTCAATTTTGCATTGAAAAGTCAAATGGCGCTCCTTTGCTTCCAAGCTCTGCCATGCGCCCAAACTGTGGTTTACCCCCACATATGGGGTATCAGCGTACTCAGGAAAAATTGTACAACAACTTTTGGGGTCTATTTTCTCCTGTTACCCTTGGTAAAATAAAACAAATTGGAGCTGAAATAAATTTTGTGTGAAAAAAAGTTAAATGTTCATTTTTATTTAAACATTCCAAAAATTCCTGTGAAACACCTGAAGGGTTAATAAACTTCTTGAAAGTGGTTTTGAGTACCTTGAGGGGTGCAGTTTTTAGAATGGTGTCACACTTGGGTATTTTCTATCATATAGACCCGTCAAAATGACTTCAAATGAGATGTGGTCCCTAAAAAAAAATGGTGTTGTAAAAATGAGAAATTGCTGGTCAACTTTTAACCCTTATAACTCCGTCACAAAAAAAAATTTTGGTTCCAAAATTGTGCTGATGTAAAGTAGACATGTGGGAAATGTTATTTATTAAGTATTTTGTGTGACATATGTCTGTGATTTAAGGGCATAAAAATTCAAAGTTGGAAAATTGCGAAATTTTCAAAATTTTCGCCAAATATTCGTTTTTTTTCACAAATAAACGCAAGTTATATCGAAGAAATTTTACCACTAACATGAAGTACAATATGTCACGAGAAAACAATGTCAGAATCGCCAAGATCCGTTGAAGCGTTCCAGAGTTATAACCTCATAAAGGGACAGTGGTCAGAATTGTAAAAATTGGCCCGGTCATTAACGTGCAAACCACCCTCGGGGCTTAAGGGGTTAAAACTGCCTCCTGGTCTAGAAGGCAGGGAAATAAAATTGGTTTTTTTGGTGTTAAGGATAGTTTAGTTAAGAGAAAAAAAAAAAAATATATATATATTTTAAGGTTCATGCCACAACAAGTTTCATATAAATCCCATAGATGCAACTTCCATAAAAGCAGGTGACGGGATAATACACATGTACGTACACACGTATAACACACGGCTGACACAGAGTCACACATCGTCATAAATACAAACATTATATAAGGTGATTAAATAGGCTATATACAAGACGCACAAACTAGAAAAAAAAAAAAAGTATGTGTGTCCCTGGTCTTCTTTCCTCTAATAGTAACCTTGTGTACTACGAGACATTATTAACCTTCTTGCTGATAGAACCTCAATAAATGTAATACGAGGAGCTACTCCAAATCAGATAGATCTAACCATGGGAACCATGTTCTGGTTCTGACGTCTCATCCTTCGAAGACATCATTTTTCTTTCATCTCCAGAACCTTCATGGAGTCCTACAATGCCGAAGCATATGGCAGTAGAATATACAGCCTCCTGGGCTGAGACCGACCATGCACTAGCACATGGAATAGATGGTGGGGACAAGGTATGTCCTAAGCATGTACTAACTTATCTCATAGCTCAAGTTCCTATAGCCACGGTCCTGAAGAACCCATTTAAGGACAATTCTCTTGACAGAATACTGTCCAATGCATGGGTCCCTAGTGTGTAAAAAAACCAGCCAAATTCATGTTCCCGCAGGGAACGGTTATTCCTCAGTGCTCATATCTAGAAGTTTGCTGGTCAGTAGAACATGTTCTTCTTGGAATGAGGGTCCAGCAGACCGGATGAGGTCGGGTGAGGTTTCTCCATGTTTATTGGCATATAGACCACTTGTCGTATGTTCCCATATATGACTTCTACGTGAAGCTGTATTGTACAGCTTGTGGGATTGTGTCTTTTTTGAAGAAGTCTCCTTTGGATTCCATGCAATTAAATGCTTTGAAATTTCACCAAACCTCTGGATTAACCTCATGGACAACAAGTGCTTCAGGACATGATTAATGTGAACAAAACTTGGCTCTCCGCAACATTGGCCCCTGGCTAAAAAAGAAAAATTCCACTCATTGGGAAACAGAAGCCCCATGGGACTAAACATTGAAAGTGAAACTGGGTGGCTGAGGGTCACAGATCAGGCGGTGTGAGTGGCGATGTGTCGCTCTAGTAGAGTGCGGTGGGAAAAGTACTTATTGCAGAAGCAGCACTGGAAGCGCTCGGGTCGATGTGTGCGCATGTGCACGTTCAGGGAGCTCTTCTGGGTGAAGCGCTTGCAGCAAATGGAGCACTGGAACGCACGGACGCCGGTGTGGGTCACCATGTGTTTGAGCAGGTAATCCCGTAGTGAGAAGGATCTCCAGCAGATGCTACATTGATGGGGCTTTTCACCTAAGAGGAGGCAAAAGCAGAAAGTTCAGTGTCTCTGGTGAATGGTAATATCTACATAATTTCAGAGAGGAAAAACACATAAAAGGGCTACTATCATTTTTCTCAATTAGAGATCTCAAGTTATGGGTGGTTAGCAGGCTTCCAACTGAGACCGCTACTTTTCACTAAAACAAAAAAAAGTATTGAAGAGAATTCGTCACCAGGTTTTTGCCAATTACTCAGAGCAGCCTAATATAGGGACAGAGAGCCCGATTCCAGCGATGTGTCACTTACTATTTTATTTGCTGTAGTTTTGGTAAAAATCCCTGTTTTGTCAATAGATCATCATTAGCGGACTAGTAACCCTTCTGCCAGGTAGTCCTCCATAGTCAAGAGCTCTGTATAACCCCACCCATCACCGATTGGCAGCTTTCAGTGTACACTGTGCATAGGCAGAAATCTGCCAATCAGTGGGGGGGGTGAAGCAGAACTCAGCATTATGACAATTGGTAGATCTGCAGCAGATATAACAGGGATTTTGTCAAAATTTGAGCAAGAAATCAAGTAAGTGACATTGCTGGAATGAGAATGTATGACCCTACATCATGCTGTTCTCACATGGGGTAGGAAAAACCTGGTGGCAAATGGCCATAGACAGTGTATTGATGTAGAGGAGAGCAGCCAGGAGCTGAAAAACCATGTTACCCAGCAGTACTCCACAGTCCACTCATCCTAGTGACTAGTCGGGGGGTCCGCACAATCTCTGCAGCCACTATATTCCAAAAGGGGTTATCTGACCAATTCATTAAGATTAAGCCAAGAGAATGACATTCTTTTATTCCTTTCAGTAGCATTCAGGTTTCAGCCTCGGGGCAGCACCGGCTGAGTCACCGCTCTGTGTATAGAGAGGTGACTGTAATACCAAGCTGCTGTCCGTCAGTGCGGCGGTGTGAGGGGCTGTAGTTACAGCAGCCGAACACCATGCAGAGAGAAATAACCGTGCACCTCCATGACTGTAGCCCAAATGCTGCTGGGGAAAATAAAAGTTCATTTCCACTCGTCAGGGGGCAGCTTCAGAATGTCATTAACCTGCAGGTTAATATAATTTTTTTTTTTTATGTGACAGGTTCCTTTTAAGTTAATGAAACCATAAACTTGGAAAAGCTGTTGGCTACAAAGATATGAATGTCTTGAAATGCGTCAATCTGGCCCAAGTCTACATGGGGAGGTTCACTGCACAATTGGGAAGCAAGAATTACAAATTTTCAGCAGCAACAAATAAGATACAATAAAAAAAAAAAAAATACAAAAACAATAGCAATAAAGACAACCAGAACGCAAACCTCTATACTTTACACTGCAGGCTGCACCCAGAGAATAAACCTCCCATGCTCAAAAAGAACATGGTTCATACCGTTCCTCTCTTTGTTCCGGTATTCCAGATAGAGCTCCTATAGCCTGATCTCTCAGGGAGCATCTTATAAACATTTAGGTTCTCTAGCAACTTAATCAAAACTTCCGCTGCTAGCTGAAGGAGTAAATGGAAGGAATTTACTAGACGTGTTTAGCATGAAGTATGGCGGCTGGCCCCCATATACTCAGGATGTTTATCCCTCTGAATTATTTATTGCACTCTCTGTATAAACCCCGAGGCGTCTCTTAGAGGCTCCCATAAACGGTTACATAATGGGCTCGCTGAACTGAAAGAATGTCCAAAACTAAGTTTATCCCAGACTGAACCGCGAGAGAGAGAGAGAGCGAGAGAGAGCGAGAGCGAGAGAGAGAGAGAGCGAGAGAGAGAGAGAGCGAGAGAGAGCGAGAGCGCGAGAGAGCGAGAGCGCGAGAGAGAGAGCGCGAGAGAGAGAGAGCGCGAGAGAGAGAGAGAGCGAGAGAGAGAGAGAGCGAGAGAGAGAGAGAGCGAGAGAGAGAGAGCGAGAGAGAGAGAGAGCGAGAGAGAGAGAGAGCGAGAGAGAGCGAGAGAGAGAGAGAGCGAGAGAGAGAGAGAGCGAGAGAGAGAGAGAGCGAGAGAGAGAGAGAGCGAGAGAGAGAGAGAGCGAGAGAGAGAGAGCGAGAGAGAGAGAGCGAGAGAGCGAGAGAGAGAGCGAGAGAGAGAGAGAGAGAGAGCGCGAGAGAGAGAGAGCGCGAGAGAGAGAGAGCGCGAGAGAGAGAGCGCGAGAGAGAGAGAGCGCGAGAGAGAGAGAGGCGAGAGAGAGAGAGAGCGCGAGAGAGAGAGAGAGCGCGAGAGAGAGAGAGAGCGCGAGAGAGAGAGAGAGCGCGAGAGAGAGAGAGAGCGCGAGAGAGAGAGAGAGAGCGAGGAGAGAGAGAGCGCAGAGAGAGAGAGCGCGAGAGAGAGCGCGCGAGAGAGAGCGCGCGAGAGAGAGCGCGCGAGAGAGAGCGCGAGAGAGAGAGCGCGAGAGAGAGAGCGCGAGAGAGAGAGCGCGAGAGAGAGAGCGCGAGAGAGAGAGCGCGAGAGAGAGCGCGAGAGAGAGCGCGCGAGAGAGAGCGCGAGAGAGCGCGCGCGAGAGAGAGAGCGCGAGAGAGAGAGCGCGAGAGAGAGAGCGCGAGAGAGAGAGCGCGAGAGAGAGAGCGCGAGAGAGAGAGCGCGAGAGAGAGAGCGCGAGAGAGAGAGCGCGAGAGAGAGAGCGCGAGAGAGAGAGCGCGAGAGAGAGAGCGCGAGAGAGAGAGCGCGAGAGAGCGCGAGAGAGCGCGCGAGAGCGCGAGAGAGAGCGCGAGAGAGAGCGCGAGAGAGCGCGAGAGCGCGAGAGAGAGCGAGAGAGAGCGAGAGAGAGCGAGAGAGAGCGAGAGAGAGCGAGAGAGAGCGAGAGAGAGCGAGAGAGAGCGAGAGAGAGCGAGAGAGAGCGAGAGAGAGCGAGAGAGAGCTCCTTGCTAAAGTATTTGGCCCCCTGGAACTTTTCAACCTTTTCCCACATATCATGCTTCAAACAAAGATACCAAATGTACATTTTTGGTGAAGAATCAACAAGTGGAACACAATTGTGAAGTTGAATGAAATTTATTGGTTATTTTACATTTTTGTGGAAAATCAAAAACTGAAAAGTGGGGCGTACAATATTATTCGGCCCCTTTAACTTAATACTTTGTTGTTCCACCTTTTGCTGCGATTACAGCTGCAAGTTGCTTGGGTATGTCTCTATCAGTTTTGTACATCAAGAGACTGAAATTCTTGCCCATTCTTCCTTGGCAAACAGCTTGAGCTCAGTGAGGTTTGATGGAGATCGTTTGTGAACAGCAGTTTTCAGCTCTTTCCACAGATTCTCGATTGGATTGAGGTCTGGACTTAGACTTGGCCATTCTAACACCTGGATATGTTTATTTGTGAACCATTCCAGTGTAGATTTTGCTTTATGTTTGGGATCATTGTCTTGTTGGAAGACAAATCTCCGTCCCAGTCTCAGGTCTTTTGCAGACTCCAACAGGTTTTCTTCAAGAATGGTTCTGTATTTGGCTCCATCCATCTTCCCATCAATTTTAACCATCTTCCCTGTCCCTGCTGAAGAAAAGCAGGCCCAAACCATGATGCTGCCACCATGTTTGACAGTGGGGATGGTGTGTTCAGGGTGATGAGCTGTGTTGCCTTTACCCCAAACACATCGTCTGGCACTGTTGCCAAAAAGTTCGATTTTAGTTTCATCTGACCAGAGCATTTTCTTCCACATGTTTGGTGTGTCTCCCAGGTGGTTTGTTGCCAACTTTAAATGACACTTTTTATGGATATCTTTGAGAAATGGCTTTCTTCTTGCCACTCTTCCATAAAGGCCAGATTTGTGCAGTGTACGACTGATTGATGTCCTATGGACAGACTGTCCCACCTCAGCTGTAGATCTCTGCAGTTCATCCTGAGTGATCATGGACCTCTTGGCTGTGTCTCTGATCAGTCTTCTCCTTGTTTGAGATGAATGTTTAGAGGGACGGCCGGGTCTTGGTAGATTTGCAGTGGTATGCTACTCCTTCCATTTCAATATGATCGCTTGCACAGTGCTCCTTGGGATGTTTAAAGTTTTGGAAATCATTTAGTATCCAAATCCGGCTTTAAACTTCTCCACAACAGTATCACGGACCTGCCTGTTGTGTTCCTTGGTCTTCATGATGCTCTCTGTGCTTCAAACAGAACCCTGAGACTATCACAGAGCAGGTGCATTTATACGGAGACTTGATTACACTCAGGTGGATTATATTTATCATCATTAGGCATTTAGGACAACACTGGATCATTCAGAGATCCACAATGAACTTCTGGAGAGAGTTTGCTGCACTGAAAGTAAAGAGGCCGAATAATATTGCACGCCACACTTTTCAGTTTTTTAATTTCCATAAAAATTTAAAATAACCAATAAATTTCGTTTAACTTCACAGTTGTGTTCCACTTGTTGATTCTTCACCAAAAATTTACATTTGGTATCTTAAGGTTTGAAGCATGATATGTGGGAAAAGGTTGAAAAGTTCCAGGGGGCCGAATACTTTCGCAAGGCACTGTTGATTCCCTGGCTTTGGGTTCAGTCTGGGATAAACTTACTTTTGGACATTCTTTCAGTTCAGAGAGCCCATTATGTAACCGTTTACTTACTTGCTTACTCTACAGGAAATATTAAGAACCTGTGACCCTCCGCTCTGAATTTATTGGGAGTCTTTTTTGCCAACCTAACCAAATAATTTAACTGATCGTTCTGTTCCTGTGGTCCCCAAGGGTGTCCCACGTATCCCAATTTGCTAGGTCTAAATGAGCTTGAACGCCGACTCGTCACAGAGGACACACTGCCGGGCAATGTCCGGCTGTCTACTCCTTGTCCCCGCTTACATGGCTTATGACTGACTGCCCTGAGAACAGGGCTTGTGATGACGTTCAATGCCCTTAGGGATTCTGTCACACCATATTAAATGGGGATAGAGGTAAAGGAATGGATTTACTTGGCATAGTGGCCACCTCCATATCGGGACACAACGTGGCGGGTGGGCATCGCACCTCATTTTCTGCAAAAATACTAAAGCAAAAGAGTGTAAAGAGCTTTTAAGAACAGTTGCCTTTTCTTTGTAGCGATCATGACTTTTTCATGTGTACAGGACATGTTTGGATCACCAGCATGATCTTCATCTTAAAAACTATTCACATCTCACTACATGAACGCATTCGGCCTTTGGCACCAGAAGTACTAAATATAGGCATAGGCTCCCAGTCAAATAAAGGAGACCTCAGTTGGGGGTTAAAATGGGTACCTGTATTTAAAAAAAAAAAAAAAAAGTGTAACAATGCAGAAGGCTGCATGTAGCAAAACAGAAAAAAAAAAAAAAAAAAAATACTCCCCAAGTGTAGCTCTGACAAGATGTGAATCTCTCTACGCTAATCCCTAGCGCCTTTACTTTGCACGTCATAGCTGCTGCACCGCCTCTTATCAGGGGCCAGCCTGTAATAAACTTTAGGGTTATAACTCTAGGTTTTATCTTTTCAGTAAGCACAATTATGGGCTGCTTATCACTGTCTCTTATGCTGCACAGGGCTGACAGCTGGAAACTTTGTGTGCACTGCTTACATATCAGACACCAAGAAAATGGCTCCTTCAGCACACAGTAGCAATAGTATACAGAGATAAAGCATCAGTGTTGGCCCTGTACAACACTCTGGACAATAGCATAAACTGTAATTGCCTAAGGGTACCGTTACACAAAACGATTTACCAACGATCACGACCAGCGATACGACCTGGCCGTGATCGTTGGTAAAGGCCCCGTCTCACACAGCGACGCTGCAGCAATACAGACAACGATGCTGATCGCTGCAGCGTCGCTGTGTGGTCGCTGGGGAGCTGTCACACAGACAGCTCTCTCCAGCGACCAACGATCAGGGGAACGACTTCGGCATCGTTGAAACTGTCTTCAATGATGCCGAAGTCCCCCTGCAGCACCCGGGTAACCAGGGTAAACATCGGGTTACTAAGCGCAGGGCCGCGCTTAGTAACCCGATGTTTACCCTGGTTACCAGCGTGAATGTAAAAAAAAACAAACAGTACATACTCACCATCTGTTGCCCGTCAGGTCCCTTGCCGTCTGCTTCCTGCTCTGAGTGCCGTACAGTGAGAGCAGAGCGCAGCGGTGACGTCACTGCTGTGCTCTCACTTTACGGCGGCTCAGTCAGAGCAGGAAGCAGACGCCAAGGGACCTGACGGGCAACAGATGGTGAGTATGTACTGTTTGTTTTTTTTTACATTTACGCTGGTAACCAGGGTAAACATCGGGTTACTAAGCGCGGCCCTGCGCTTAGTAACCCGATGTTTACCCTGGTTACCAGTGAAGACATCGCTGGATCGGTGTCACACACACCGATTCAGCGATGTCAGCGGGACCTCAACGATCAAAAAAAGGTCCAGGCCATTCTGACACGACCAGCGATCTCGCAGCAGGGGCCTGATCGCTGGTACGTGTCACACATAGCGAGATCGCTACTGAGGTCGCTGTTGCGTCACAAAACTTGTGACTCAGCAGCGATCTCGCTAGCGATCTCGCTATGAGACGGGGCCTTAAGTCGTTGTGTGGTCGCTGGGGAGTTGTCACACAGACAGCTCTCCAGCGACCAATGATGCCGAAGTCCCCGGGTAACCAGGGTAAACATCGGGTTACTAAGCGCAGGGCCGCGCTTAGTAACCCGATGTTTACCCTGGTTACCAGCGTAAACGTAAAATAAAAAAAACACATACTCACATTCCGGTGCCCGGCGTCCGCTTCCCTGCACTCCTCCTGCATCCTGTGTAAGCGCCGGCCAAAGCAGAGCGGTGACGTCACCGCTGTGCTCTGCTTTCACTTTACGGCCGGCGCTCACAGTCAGTGCAGGGAAGCAGACGGCCGGGGACCTGACGGACACCGGAATGTGAGTATGTACTGTTTTTTTTTTTTTACATTTACGATGGTAACCAGGGTAAACATCGGGTTACTAAGTGCGGCCCTGCACTTAGTAACCCGATGTTTACCCTGGTTACAAGCAAACGCATCGCGATGACAGCGGGAGATCCAGCGACGAAATAAAGTTTCAAACGATCTGCTACGACGTACGATTCTCAGCGGGGTCCCTGATCGCCGCTGCGTGTCAGACACAGCGATATCGTATGGATATCGCTGGAACGTCACGGAGCGTACCGTCGTAGCGATCAAAGTGCCAATGTGAGACGGTACCCTAAGATACCAACCACAAGCTTAGCAAGCTGCTGGACATTACGTTACTAATTGGGTAGCTTGAGAGCACGGGTAATCGCTGCAGGAGCAATATAAGGTCACTCCTGTGCCCACTTTATAGCTGCAGCTGTAATGCACCGCCCCTGCCAGAAGAGGAAGCAAGGAGTGAGACAAGGGACCTGTGCAGCAGCACAAAAAGGAAGGCGGGGGAAATGAATAAATTATTGGGGATTTTTTAAATATCTTTAGACTTTAGGGTTAACCACATTTTAAACGTCTTGTTATGCTGATGTGGTCTATGCACTTAGCTCCATCAAGAGCAGCTATTAAGGGCAAATTAGAAATATACCAGAACTGCAATCCCATAGTATACATGTTTAATCTGGCTCTTTTCTCAATTACCACAAAAAAGAATTTGTGCTGCCTGCACTGTTTGCAGTTACTCTTACAATATCATGGAGATAAAAAAAACAAAACAAACAAAAAAAACAATGGGGCGGGTCCTCCCCCAAGCACGCGACACCCGAGGAGGCGGGTCCTCCCCCCAAGCCCACCACACCCGAGGAGGTGGGTCCTCCCCCCAAGGCCGCGGCACCCGAGGAGGCGGGTCCTCCCCCCAAGCCCACCACACCTGAGGAGGCAGGTCCTCCCCCAAGCCCACGGCACTTTCAGATGATCCTGCTACACATAGAAGCTGGACAAGACTCTGGTAATCCTTCCCCTGATGAGAGCACTTCTTTATACTGATCTTTCTTATCGCAGCTGCCATATTTGCATAGTAATACAGTTGGAGGAGTGTATAAATAAGCGTTGAGCGCTCTGCTTGCCGGAGGAAGGATGCGCTGTTCTCAAAGAAGTAGATCTCAGAAGATTCACCAGCTCACTGATATGCTAGTTAAGACTCTCCACTATGAGTGGGCTCAGACAACTATTGAACCCCTGTAATTACCAAAAGAACAACAATTCTTCATACAGCACTCGATGTCCAGCTTTTTTTTTGTTAGAAACCTCCCCAAATCATAATAGGACACAAAGCTTCGAAGAATAGACAGTTGCAATCAAGAACTAGAAGCTGCAAATTTACAGCAATCTGAACCGAACATCCCAAAATGCAGGGAGAAAGGGAGGATTTCCAAATTCAGTAGTAATTTATGTGCTTTACAGAACAGCCCTATAAGCAGGTCTCTACAGAAGAGCAGTAGGTGACACCAGTCTAAGGGCGGTAGTAACACTTAACAGGCAACTTATATACAATGACCGCGTCTGCTATTTCAGTTCTAAACTGGCATTTAAGCCACGTCCTAAATAAGAAAGTCAAAGTCTAAAAAGAAGAGAAAAATGATCCTGAAGGATAAACATAGAGAAGACAATCACAGACAAGACAGCTGCCAAGAGAACAGCTAGCCCCTGCCACACCATACACAACCTACACCTGCCAGGACCCGCACGTGACGGTATACCATGGATATAAACCACTATAATCCTCACAAATAATTACTGTACAGTGCTTCCCTGTACACAGCACACCCAAGTGTCTATCAATGATTTACAGACAGATGTCATAGTAATGGCGCAGAAAATATTCCCAAGTCACAGAGAAAATACATAAAGTTTAAAGATTCCCTTCCACATCTACAAGAATCAAATACCCTACAATACTGCTCCCTATGTACAAGAATCTAACTACTATAATACTGCTCCCTATGTACAAGAATATAACTACTATAATACTGCTCCCTATGTACAAGAATCTAACTACTATAATACTGCTCCCTATGTACAAGAATATAACAACTATAATACTACTCCTATGTACAAGAATATAACTACTATATTACTGCTACCTATGTACAAGAATATAACTACTATAATACTGCTCCCTATGTACAGGAATATAACTACTATAATACTGCCCCCATGTACAAGAATATAACTACTATAATACTGCCTATATGTACAGGAATATAACTACTATAAGGCCATGTTCACACTTTGCGGTTTTTACCACGGATCCTCGGCGATTTTGATGCTGCGGGTCCGCAGCAGTTTCCATAGCGTTTACATTAACATGTAAACCCTATGGAAACCGCAAACCGCAGTGCACATGCTGCGGGAAAAAACGCGCAGAAACGCAGCGGTTTACAACCCGCAGCATGTCACTTCTTTGTGCAGAATCGCAGCGATTCTGCACCCATAGAAATGCATTGACCCGCTTACTTCCCGCATGGGGCTGTGCCCACGATGCGGGAAGTAAGCAGATAATGTGCGGTTGCTACCCGGGGTGGAGGAGAGGAGACTCTCCTCCAGGCCCTGGGAAGCATAAATAGTGTAAAAAAAAAAAAGAATTAAAATAAAAAATGAGGCTATACTCACCTCTCAGCGCTGCACGCGGCCGTCCGGTCTGGGTTGCTGTGCGAGCAGGACCTGCGGTGACATCGCGGTCACATGACCGTGATGACGCCGCGGTCACATGACCGTGACGTCACGAAGGTCCTTCTCGGCACAGCATCTTTGGAACCGGAGCGCCGCGTGCAGCGCCGAGGAGATCCGGACATCAGAGGGTGAGTATAACCAATTTTTATTATTTTTAACATTACTATTGATGCTGCATATGCAGCATCAATAGTATAGGAGTAATCCCGCAGCGGAAATCGCAAAACAAACCGCAATAAATCTGCAGGGATAACCGCAGCGGTTTTGCCCTGCAGATTTATCAATTCCGCTGCGGGAGAACCCGCAGAGGACTCCGCAAAGTGTGCACACAGCCTAATACTGCTCCTATGTACAAGAATATAGCTACTATCAGGCTATGTGCACACGTCAGGATTTCTAGCAGAAATTTTCCTGACAAAAACCGGATATTTCTGCCAGAAATCCGCATGCATTGTTTGTGCGTTTTTTTCAAATGCATAGAATTGTGGGAAAAACGCGGAAAATCCGCAAAATTAATGAACATGCTGCTTTTTTTACCGCGATGCGTTTTTTTCGCGGAAAAAAACACACCATGTGCACAAAACATGCAGAATGCATTCTAAATGATAGAATGCATGCGTTTTTAATGAGTTTTTATCACGAAAAAAACGCGGAAAAACCTGAACGTGTGCACATACCCTAATACTGCCCCTATGTACAAGAATATAACTACTATAATACTGCCCCTATGTAAAAGAATATGCAGTGAAGGAAATAAGTATTTGATCCCTTGCTGATTTTATAAGTTTACCCACTAACAAAGACATGAACAGTCTATAATTTTAAGGGTAGGTTAACTTTAACATTGAGTGATAGAATATCAAAAATAAAATCCAGAAAATCACGCTGTATAAATTATATTTACTGTATTTGCAATGAGAAATAAGTATTTGATCCCCTACCAACCATTAAGAGTTCTGGCCCCTACAGACCAGTTAGATGCTCCTAATCAACTCGTTACCTGCATTAAAGACAGCTGTCTTACATAGTCACCTTTATAAAAGACTAGATGGTGGCCAGATTCTAACGCATCGGGTATTCTAGAATATGCATGTCCACGTAGTATATAGCACAGCCCACATAGTATATTGGTCAGCCACATAGCATATTGCCCAGCCACGCAGTATATAGCCCAGCCATGTAGTATATAGCCCAGCCCCGTAGTATATAGCACAGAGCCACGTAGTATATTGCCCAGCCACGCAGTATATTGCCCAGTGACGCAGTATATTGCCCAGTGACGCAGTATTCAGCACAGAGCCACGTAGTATAGTGCCCAGCGACGTAGTATAGTGCCCAGCGACGTAGTATACAGCACAGAGCCACGTAGTATATTGCCCAGCCACATAGTATATTGGCCAGCCACGTATTTCACAGGTTAAAAAATAAAAAATAAACACTCGCCTTCCGATCCGAGGGCCCCTTGTAGTTCTAACACACTCACCATACTTGTATTTGTGTCACCTGTGCGAGGTACAGGCGGCAGCTTCCGGTCCCAGCCTGCTCGCACAGGCGCGCAGGGCCTGTGATGACGTCGCGGTCACATGACCGTGACGTCATGGCAGGTCCTGCTCGCGCAGGGCCTGTGATGACGTTGCGGTCACATGACCGTGACGTCACGGCAGGTCCTTTCCGCGCAGGACTTGCGATGACGTCGCGGTCACATGACCGTGACGTCATGGCAGGTCCTTCTGCCAGACCATCCGTGCCAACGGAACGTGCCGGTTGCATCGCGAGGAGCGGAAAAGGCAGCATAGGTGAGTATATAATAATTTTTAATTTTTTTTATTATTTTTAACATTAGATGTTTTACTATTGGCGCTGCATAGGCTGCGTCAATAGTAAAAAACTTGGTCACACAGGGTTAATAGCAGCGGTAACGGAGTGCGTTACCCGCGGCCCGTTACCGCCGGCATTAACCCTGTGTGAGCGGTGAGCGGAGGGGTGTATGCGGGCGCCGGGCAGTGAGTGCAGGGAGTAAGGAGCGGCCATTTTCTTCCGGACTGTGCGCGTCGCTGATTGGTCGCGGCAGCCATGACAGGCAGCTGGCGATACCAATCAGTGAACGAATAACCGCGACAGACAGACAGAAGGACAGACAGACGGAAGTGACCCTTAGACAATTATATAGTAGATTCCTGTCCACAGACTCTCACCTCTACAACATGGGCAAGACCAAAGAGCTTTATAAAGATGTTCGGGACAAGATCATAGACTGTACAAAGCTGGAATGTGCTACAAAACCATAAGTAAGACGCTGGGTGAGAAGGAGACAACTGTTGGTGCAATAGTAAGAAAATGGAAGAAATACAAAATGACTGTCAATCGACATTGATCTGGGGCACCATGCAAAATCTCACCTCGTGGGGTATCCTTGATCATGAGGAAGGTGAGATCAGCCTAAAACTACACGGGGGGAACTCGTTAATGACCTCAAGCCAGCTGGGAGCACAGTCACCAAGAAGACCATTGGTAACACATTACGCCGTAAAGGTTTAAAATCCTGCAGCGCCCGCAAGGTCCCCCTGCTCAAGAAGGCACATGTGCAGGCCCATCTGAAGTTTGCCAATGAACACCTGGATGATTCTATGAGTGATTGGGAGAAAGTGCTGTGGTCAGATGATACAAAAATTGAGGTCTTTGGCATTAACTCAACTCGCCGTGTTTGGAGGAAGAGAAATGCTGCCTATGACCCAAAAAACACAATCCCCACTGTCAAGCATGGAGGTGGAAACATTATGTTGTGGGGGTGTTTCTCTGCTAAGGGCACAGGACTACTTCACTGCATCAATGGGAGAATGGATGGAGCCATGTACCGTAAAATCCTGAGTGACAACCTCCTTCCCTCCACCAGAACATTGAAAATGGGTCGTGGCTGGGTCTTCCAACAAGACAATGACCCAAAACACACAGCCATGACAACAAAGGAGTGGCTCAAAAAGAAGCACATTGAAGTCATGGAGTGGCCTAGCCAGTCTCCAGACCTTAATCCCATAGAAAACTTATGGAGGGAGTTGAAGCTCCGAATTGCCAAGCGACAGCCTCAAAATCTTAATGATTTAGAGATGATCTGCAAAGAGGAGTGGACCAAAAGTCCTCCTGACATGTGCGCAAACCTCATCATCAACTACAAAAAAACGTCTTACTGCAGTGCTTGCCAACAAGGATTTTACCAAGTATTAAGTCTTGTTTGCCAGAGGGATCAAATACTTATTTATCACTGCAAAATGCAAATAAATTTATATAATTTATATAATGTGATTTTCTGGATTTTATTTCTGATATTCTCTCTCTCAATGTTAAAATTAACCTACCCTTAAAATTATAGACTGTTCATGTCTCTGTCAGTGGGCAAACTTACAAAATCAGAAAGGAATCAAACACATATATCCTTCACTGTAACCACTATAATACCGCCCCCTATGTACGAGAATGCAACTACTATAATACTGCTATATACAAGAATACAACTACTATAATACTGCTCCTATGTACAAGAATATAAATCACTACAATACTGCCCCCTATGTATAAATATAACTACTATAATAATGGCCTCTAAGTAGTAGAATATGTAACTGCTATAACACTGCCACGTATGTGATTATTACTATAAGGACGATGTCACACTTGCGAGTGCAATGCGAGAAACTCGCATCAATACCTGACACTGCCGCCAGCATTCAGGACCGGAGTGTGGGGCTGCGTGTATTTCTATGCAGCTGAACGCTTCGGTCCCGAGTGCCGGCAGTAGTGCGGGTATTGATGCGAGTTTCTCGCACTGCACTCGCAAGTGTGACACCGGCCTAACACTGCTTCCAGTTTATCAGCATATATCTACTATAATAACCCTTTGTGGACAGGAATATGGAGAGCATATTCCCAACAGAATTTGCTTCATAACTGATGAAATCCTTACCAGAATGGATGAACATGTGTTTGGTATAATTTTTCCGTGAACTAAAGGTTTTCTGGCAGTGACTGCACACATAGGAAGGCTCCGGGTTACGGGAAGGTCCAGGACGTGGTGTCTGGTCATTTTGCAAATTTCCTGGGACCATATTAGAGTTCATTTGTACCACATTGCTTGCTCCATCTTGCTGGACGCTGAAAAAGCCCTGCGTGACTCCTGCCGGATTTTGGTTAGGATGAGTCAAGTGGAACTGGAAGATGCTGGGTGAACCGGTCGCCACCCCAGCTGAGACAGAGTTCTTAAGGTCTCTGGGTAGGACAGAAGCCACGAACGGCAGTCCTCTAGATTCAACAACTCTTGCATTAAAGGGTGGATTTGGCTTGAAGTCAGAACTGGCAACCACAGCCAAATTTCTCAAGCTGGAGCCATCCAAACTACAATCAGAGCGGAACTTCTCAGTGTTATCTATTGAACTCTCCCTGGCTCCTTCTGACAGGTTCTCTTCATTCTGCCATGGCGGTATAAAGGATTCGGAAAACACATCTTGGTTGGAGAAGAAATCCTGCCCCTCAGAAGAAAACTCCATCTGCCCTGTGGAGTCTTTCCTTCCACTGCTGGCGTTTTGCACTTTGTCGTCAGGGCTTCCGCTTTTATCGTTTTCTCCGCAGCTGGTGAAGGCTCCACTGCATTCACTGAACACAATACCGCCCTTCTCATCTTCAGTCTCCTCTTTGCCATTGTTCTCTTCAATCTCTTCGTCATCATCGTCCTCATCCTTTATGATGACTGGGACGGAATCAGAGAGCTGGAGGCGCACGGGCTGACGCTGCTTGCGGCTGTGACAACTCTGTGGAGCTTCAGCTTGCGGTAAGTAAGCAGTGGATATGCTTTCGCCATCGGACACGTGCTCAACTTCAGGCGCCATCTCTCTCACCTCCGGAAGCTGTCGCTGCTGTGACGATAACATGTCCCTCAATTTGTACCGCACTTCGGAAGCACACAGTAATTTTGGCGTTTCACTGACGGGTCCCATTTGTGAGATCATCTCTAACTCATTAGACCTCAAGGAAGACTGTAAAGAACAAGTGGAGTCTCTCACACCAATGGCTGATGGGCAGTCACCCTCCTTGATGGGCTGCTCTTGTATTTTGTTGATGGAAGACCTACTTTGTGGTCCACAAGATGCCATCGATCCACCAATAGACACGGGTTTGTTTGCTCTGCTCTGAGATATGATCTGCGTGCACTCATCAATCACCGTCTTAATCTGTAAGATACTGGCAGCCGTCAGAATCTGCAGTGCTTCAGACTGGGCAACCACCAGTGACCCGCTGTACATAAACTCCACTAGCTGCTGAACCACCTGGGTGGGAACAACTGGTGGGACCTCAATCTCAGAGTAACCCAGAAGAAGCTTGTCATGAAAGAAAGGGCTCCCCGCAGCAAGGACACAGCGATGGGCACGCAGGGTGGCATCGTGGATGTGCACGGTGACATCGCAGAAATGACCTCCAAGACGTTGAGCGTTCAGTGTCTCCAAGAGAGACTTACTGAAGTTCTGAAGGTGGATGTAGTGAACTGCATCTGCCATCATTCCTGAAGCGTAGTTTGCTATTTGAAGGAGAGAAAAAAAAAAAAAAAAAAAAAGAACAAGTTTCAATACAAAAGAAATCCCCAAGTTATCCAATGAGAAAATTCTCTAGAGATCAAGAGAACACCTCAAGATAAAAGCATATCCATGTGGAACATTAGTTTATTAGTTCTTTACCGTACTACAACAGACCAGGGTTTTGGCTAAGTGGACCTTTCACTGGACCTTTTTTTTTTTTTCTCTTACCTTCACCAATTGTCACTGTTCCACTGGTTCTGGATCCATTTTTTTTATTCAGTGCCCCTGAGTTCCAAAGTTTTGTCCCAAGCAACAAAAATTCATGCCAGTGTCTCATCCCCTTAAATGTGACAACAATTTTTTTTTTTTTTTTTTTTTTTTTTGGGGGGGGGGGGGGGGGGGGGAGGTCTCCCAAATTTGTTAACAGGCTAAAAAAAGATTCCAATAAGCAATATTTTCTTCTTTTTTTTTTATGAAGCTATGACCTTCTCTCTATAGGATGCAACTGTTTATGGACCATCGCCATAGAGTAGAAAAAGCAAACACTGACTGACTACAAGGGAAAATTTTCATATCGGACACACTTTATGAGGGGGAGGGGGTTGTAACTTTGGAACAGAGGTGCACAGAAAAAAAGAAAAAAAAAAAAAAAAAAAAAAGACTGTTCCAGACTCTGGAGCAGCTCCATTTGGAAGAGGTACCGAGTTTAAAAAACAAAAGGTCCTCTACGTCTAATTTTTCAAGGACCGTCCATAGGACATGTTTTAGAATTTCATTAGAAATACAAAATTAAAGGATTGTCCAGTATTAAAGCCATGGCTGTTTTTTGTTTTTCTTCTCAAAATAGTGCCACACCTATTCACAGGTTATTGCTGTGGAGCCTCATTCACTTTAATGGAGATGTAATTCAAAAACAAAATATATTTTGTTAGCGGAAAGTCAAATGTGAAACACCCTACACTTGTACTGCTTTCTTATTGATTTGGGGGTTCATAGCATTATTTTCAATATGCAGCATGCTCTAGGTGTGAGTTGTTATTGGTAGGTTTCCCTATTATAATGCCAATGTGAAGGACACCTATCTTACGGTGTAGGTTACGTGGAAAGGTGGCAAATTATTACACATTTATCAACTTTTTCCTAATCAAATTCATTGTTCGAGGGACTGTCAGCAAAGAATGACTGATCAAACCAAGCACGAGCTGGGTGCATAGGGATGTGTCCAATCATTTATATACTTCCCACCTGCTTGTTTTGCCATCTATCAGCACCATAATAATAATAATAATATTAACCCAGATTCATGGAGAACCACAATGTTCTTTCTGAACTTGATGAGAGGTGCGGTGGAGTCAGCCGCTCATTCATGAAGAGGTGCATCTGTCTGTATGAATCTGGACCGCCTGACGAGTGGTGTGCGGCTCAGTGCTCCACGCCACAAATCTCACTCGTGTCAGGTACTGGAACGCCACAGTACATCATGAATAAGATGAGCTGTGGTGTCACGCTCCTATTCAGCCCATTTCGGCAGTGCTTGAAGCAACAGGCGTAAAATTGCCAAAAGTATCAAAAACTTGTCGCATCTCTGAACGGCACCAACATTTTTTGACTTTTCAAAGTTTTTACGACACTTTTGAAAGTAAAAGCTTTGATGAATGGGGCCAATGTGTAACAGCAGATTACACTGCACATTAATTACTTCATGCCAGGATTACAAAGGATACAGATATAAAATTAAAAAAAAAAAAAAAAAAAAAAAAAAGACATACAGACTAACCAGTAATTAGGAGGGCACTCCCTACACCAGCAGCACAGCATGAAAGTAATAACTGGGTGGAAGGTCCATCCTGTAGAGCTATGTGTATATATAAATACATGCCAGCATGTTTATATATACACACAACCCCCTCCTATTCTATACACTGAGTACTGTATATAGGAGGGGTGTGTGTGTGTGTGTGTGTGTGTGTGTGTGTGTGTGTGTGTGTGTGTGTGTATATATATATATATATACACACACGCACATATGCACACAGTACAGGACCTCCTTCTGCTGTATACACTGAGCAATGTATGTAGGAGGGGGTTGTGTGTGTGTGTGTGTGTGTATGTATTTATATATATATATATATATACACATACATACATACACATACACACAGTACATAACCTCCTATTGTATGCACTGAGTACTGTATATAGGAGGGGGTTGTGTAAAATATTATATACATAGACAGAGTACAGAACCACCTCCTACTGTATACACTTTGTAATGTATATAGGAGGGGATAAATTATATACACACACCCATCCTAATGTATACATTGACTATTGTAATGGGGGGGGGATTATATATATGTACATACATACATACACACAACCCCCTCCTATTGTACACACACATTGCATACACACACGGATCCCTGCAGCCATACATCACCCAGGCCAGTGGACACATGCAGTGTGGGCACAGTGTATTTGGAGAGGGTCACGTTGTGGGGCACACTGGGGGTGCAGGACATTTGGGAGACTGTACCGTACGGTCACCGGACCTGTAGGTCAGTGGGGGAGCGGCAGGGAATCTTCCTCTGTGGATTTCGCTACATGTAAACCCTGCGGACACTGAAAATCGTGGAGTCTGGATGAAATCCGCAGAATCGATGGCACCGGATTTTACAAACACGACGTCAATTTTTTAAATCTCTTTACCCCCCAGGACAGGCGTTACGTTTGGTCACATCTCGCCCCTTTTCCTGCTACTACAGGGCGGCCAGTCTGACACTTGTAGTGCATGCTGAGCATGCGGGGCTGTCACTGTGCGGGGTTAATGAGAGACCATCGTCCTGTATAGGAGAAATGCGGTTTAGGGTCAGGGGTGCTGCTGGGGTCTAGTGGCCGTCCTCCTATGGGCGCCATTATTATATACCTCAGTATGAAGCACCAGAGCAGCTGCCGTATACAACGCTACTCACCGGCTCTCCCGGGGGCGCGCAGCCGCGCGTTCTCGCTCCTGGCACTAGTCAGGATGTTCCTGCACGGGGCCCGCTGCCCTCCGGGATTCCGCTGCGGCGGGGAGGAGGACGGGGAGCTCTCCGGGGCCGCCAGTCTCTGACTTGTAGTCCGCACAGAAGAGCGGCGCCTCTGGGAACAAAACGGCAGCAGCAGCGGGGCCAGGCGGCTCTCTAGCGCATGCGCAGTATGTCTCACCAGCCAGACACAAAATAACTTTATTTACAGGAACAAAGATCGCAATTCTCTGTTCTATTATCTGAGCAGACACAGGGCAGTCTAGGAGGGCGGGGCTGATGCTTGTGCCTGATCGGTGTGTGAGCAGCATGTCCGCGCTCACCCTCAGTGTGTGCACAGCAGGGCAAGCCGCCATACTGTGCACCTGGCGGTGTGTGCAGACATGGCCCCAGTGTGATAAATATGTATGTGTGACTGTCAGCAGCCATTACCTTTCTTCTGTGACCTGGACGGACTGCTCCGCAAAATAATGCAATCCAGGAGTGTGAGAATCTCGCTGAGATTCCTGTCAGGCGCCAGCTAAGACCCTCACAGCCAGGGACACTGATCCCTGATAGTGATGGGCCCCCATGGCTTCTGATGATTGCCTGAAAAGCTCAGTGCTTGGTGGTTACAATAAGAGTCTCCAGAGTCCAGACGTGTACACGGGCCCACCGCTCTCCAGACGTGTACACGGGCCCACCGCTCTCCAGACGTGTACACGGGCCCACCGCCCTCCAGACGTGTACATGGGCCCACCGCTCTCCAGACGTGTACATGGGCCCACCGCTCTCCAGACGTGTACATGGGCCCACCGCTCTCCAGACGTGTACATGGGCCCACCGCTCTCCAGACGTGTACACGGGCCCACTGCCCTCCAGACGTGTACATGGGCCCACCGCTCTCCAGACGTGTACACGGGCCCGCCGCCCTCCAGACATGTACACGGGCCCGCCGCCCTCCAGACGTGTACACGGGTCCGCCGCCCTCCAGACGTGTACACGGGCCCGCCGCCCTCCAGACGTGTACACGGGCCCGCCGCTCTCCAGACGTGTACACGGGCCCGCCGCTCTCCAGACGTGTACACGGGCCCGCCGCTCTCCAGACGTGTACACGGGCCCGCCGCTCTCCAGACGTGTACACGGGCCCGCCGCTCTCCAGACGTGTACACGGGCCCACCGCTCTCCAGACGTGTACACGGGCCCTCCAGACGTGTACACGGGCCCGCCGCCCTCCAGACGTGTACACGGGCCCGCCGCCCTCCAGACGTGTACACGGGCCCGCCGCCCTCCAGACGTGTACACGGGCCCGCCGCCCTCCAGACGTGTACACGGGCCCGCCGCCCTCCAGACGTGTACACGGGCCCGCCGCCCTCCAGACGTGTACACGGGCCCACCGCCCTCCAGACGTGTACCCGGGTCCGCCGCCCTCCAGACGTGTACACGGGCCCGCCGCCCTCCAGACGTGTACACGGGCCCGCCGCCCTCCAGACGTGTACACGGGCCCGCCGCTCTCCAGACGTGTACACGGGCCCGCCGCTCTCCAGACGTGTACACGGGCCCGCCGCTCTCCAGACGTGTACACGGGCCCGCCGCTCTCCAGACGTGTACACGGGCCCGCCGCTCTCCAGACGTGTACACGGGCCCGCCGCCCTCCAGACGTGTACACGGGCCCACCGCCCTCCAGACGTGTACACGGGCCCGCGCCCTCCAGACGTGTACACGGGCCCACCGCTCTCCAGACATTTACACGGGCCCACCGCTCTCCAGACGTGTACACGGGCCCACCGCCCTCCAGACGTGTACACGGGCCCACCGCCCTCCAGACGTGTACACGAGCCCACCGCTCTCCAGACGTGTACACGGGCCCACCGGCCTCCAGACATGTACACGGGCCCACCGCTCTCCAGACGTTTACACGGGCCCACCGCCCTCCAGACATGTACACGGGCCCACCGCTCTCCAGACGTGTACACGGGCCCACCGCTCTCCAGACGTGTACACGGGCCCTCCAGACGTGTACACGGGCCCACCGCCCTCCAGACATGTACACAGGCCCGCCACTCTCCAGACGTGTACACGGGCCCGCCGCTCTCCAGACGTGTACACGGGCCCGCCGCTCTCCAGACGTGTACACGGGCCCGCCGCTCTCCAGACGTGTATACGGGCCCGCCGCTCTCCAGACGTGTACACGGGCCCACCGCTCTCCAGACGTGTACACGGGCCCGCCGCCCTCCAGACGTGTACACGGGCCCGCCGCCCTCCAGACGTGTACACGGGCCCACCGCCCTCCAGACGTGTACACGTTCGCTTCCTCCTGCCAGGTCTTACAAGTGGCCTATGGCCACAGATTCCACTTAAAAAGCCTGCAGCAAAGGGTTGGGTGTGTCAGTGTTGGTTTGCAAACTGCTGAGCAGGAGGCTCTGCAACATCCGGCTGATGTGAAATAACGGAGCCAAGGGAAGCCAAACTGCCTGGCACCCCTCAGCGTGACACAGCAGTGCAGTTGCCCACGGCAACGGTCTCTGATACGGACTGTCTTGACACCCCGGCTGCAATCCGGAGGATACCATTTGCTTTCCATTTGTGAGTTTCTTTGGACATTAAAGACATTTGCTTTCAACTTTTAAGTTGTCCCTGCCTATCTGTTGTGCTGCACTACAAAGATGAGAAAAATGACACTTTGTCCAAATTTCTGGTTTTTATACGAGTTATGACTAAAACAGTCCGTAGCTCGCGCCGTTGTAAGTTATTACCACTACAGTCAAAGCCATTATAAGACAAATGAATCGAAGTGGTTTCAGAGCTCAGAATTTTGTTTCTAAAGGAAAAGTTGGTGGAACCAGCGGGAGTACGTCTCCCTATCATGGTTCCCTTAAATTCCAAAATGTCTCCAGACCTTTTTTTATAAAGGATAAGCAGAGGTAAGCCTGGTGTCATTAGTAAGAGTAAGCAGTGGACTTATAAGGATACTTATAAGGATACTGTCGTCTGTATTTGCTTTATATAGGAGCAGTCTATTTCATGGTGCGCACCCTCCTGTCATCCTTCAAGCTCAGCTAAATATATAGATAGATGGAGATATATATGGAAAGTAATCATCTATTTCCCATCCAGGCTTTGTATAGAATCAGTGAGGTTGTGTTCTCTGCAAACTGCCATCCTAAATATAACAACACAGTACATGTCTCCGCATAATACGGGCATGTTCACACCTTGTGTTTTTGCCATGAAAAAATGCAGCATTTTACTGTACCAGCAAAATCAATGAGATTTTCTCCTATAAAGGCCCCACTTCATCATTGCTGATTCTCCAGTTTTCTGGACTGATTTGCTCCTTTTAAGCATTAGCAGTTTATTCTCTATACGGTTTGCGCCACTTTGTAAGGCTACGTTCACATTAGCGTTCTGCGGCGCAGCGTCGGGTGCCACAGCGTCGCCGCATGCGTCATGCGCCCCTATATTTAACATGGGGGCGCATGGACATGCGTTGCACTTGCGTTTTGCGACGCATGCGTCCCTGCGGCGCCCGCGTCATGGCGCAGAGGACGCTACAAGTTGCATTTTTTGGGCGTCCAAAATCAACCAAAAAAAGGACGCATGCGTCGCAAAACGCAGCGTTGTGCATGCGTTTTGCTGCGTTTTTGTTTGCGTTGTGCGTTGCGTCGCCGACGCTGCGGCGCACAACGCAAATGTGAACGTAGCCTTAGTTGTCTTTCTTTTTTTAAGTCCCTTTTTTTATCTCCTCAAAACCTTTGGTTATCCACATGTTTCAGACAGATTAATGAAATGCGACTTTTACCAATTGTCGTATTTTTTTTTATCTTTCTTAGGAGAATATCTATGGGTGCAGAATTGTTGGGAAACTATTAGGGTATGTGCACACGCTGCGGATTTCGCTGCGGAACCGCAGCGTTACCGCAACTGCGGGTCCGCAGCGGTTTCCCATGAGTTTACAGTACAATGTAAACCTATGGGAAACGAAATCCGCAGTGCACATGCTGCGGAAAAAAACGCGCAGAAACGCAGCGGTTTATATTCCGCAGCATGTCAATTGTTTGTGCGGATTCCGCTGCGGGTTTCCACCTGCTCCAATAGAAATCTGCAGGTGAAAACCCGCAGAGGAAACCGCACTAGAAACCGCGATAAATCCGCAGTAAAAACCACAGCGGTTTTGCACTGCGGATTTATCAAATCCGTGGCACATGGCCTAAGTGTGCAGGATTGTTATACAACTCAATGATCAACTTTTTGTGTAACACCAACCACAGCCTCACAGATACAGTTCAGAGAGGTGGCCGTTTTCTTTCTGCGTAAGCTGGCTGCAGCCAGCACAAGACAGAAGTCACATCACCACCAGGAACAATGGCGCCAACATCGCTGGAACGGTGCCGCTGCAGGGGGTGAGAACACACTGTTTTTTATTTTATCACAAATCCCGCCCACATCACTGGTTGGCTGCTTTCTGTGTACTGTGCATAGGCAGAAAGCTGCCAATCAGTGGTGTGGGTGGAGCTATAAAGAGCTCATGAATAGGGAGAACTTCATGGCAACAGGTTTACTAGTCATCTTGTGATAATCTGCTGCTGATAAAACTGATTTTATCAAAACTTCAGCAAGCAGCCCAGTAAGTAACATATCTCTGGAATCAGGGTCTCTGTTTTACAACACACTGCTTTCGGATTACATGGCAAAAACCTGGTGATAGAGTGCCTTTAATGAACAGGGCCACTGGAATAGGATGCACCTAAATTAGTAAGAGGCACACAAGCGTTGTGGACTTCTGCCCACAATGTACTCCAAGAGGGGGTGAGAGTACATTTCTGGCTAAAATTACATCACTAACGTGGCGTAAATTTTCATGAATTAGATTTCTGGCTAAAACTACATCACTAACGTGGTGTAAATTTTCATGAATTAGAATAGGAGACTTATATGCAAATTGCCACTTCAGAGAGGATGAGGACTTGAACTGTAGCACCACCTATCAGAAATAGCAATCCTAAAAGTCAATATCGACCCTTTAACGAGCCTTGTCTCATGACTTAAGGTACCTTCACACTAAACGACTTTGCAACGATAACGATAGTGATCCGTGACGTTGCAGCGTCCTGGATAGCGATATCGTTGTGTTTGACACGCAGCAGCGATCTGGATCCTGCTGTGATATCGCTGGTCGTTGCTGAAAGTTGAGAACTTTATTTGGTCGTCAGATCGGCGTGTATCGTCATGTTTGACAGCAAAAGCAACTATGCCAACAATGTTTTACAATGGTAACCAGGGTAAATATCGGGTTACTAAGCGCAGGGCCGTGCTTAGTAACCCGATATTTACCCTGGTTACCATTGTAAATGTAAAAAAAAAACAGTACATACTCACCTTCTGATGTCCGTCAGGTCCCTGGCCGTCTGCTTCCCGCACTGACTGTGAGCGCGGTGTCGACAATCGGGTATCCAGGGCTCACATGAGGTTGTTATGACATGTGGGTACTGCAACCAATCAGCACTGGTGTCGCTGTCTCCGTCTTCGGACGTATAAGTAGCCAACAGGAAGTAAGTGGCCCGCCGCAGCCCTGACTTCCTCTTGGTTACTTACATGTCTGTGTAGTTACGGCGTCTATCTATCGTTAGCACTCTGCTTAGGAACCGATGGCAGTGATGAGTTGACAAATGTGCGCCATTCCAAAAGGAATCAGTGCTTGCCGGCGCCGATCGGTGCAGTCGAGTCCCCAGTACTGGATTTTACAAACCATTTGAAGGGGTTATCCGGGACTACATCAACTTTTTACTGTCGGCCTAAGTACTAACAGTCATATAGTTGTTAACTACTTGGCTGTTGTGCGCCGCGTCGATCAGAGGGGTCACTGACTGCTCTTGCCAGCGATCCTGTAGCTTCCATTGATGCCACATCGACAGAGCAGCAGCTTCTCTTTCGTTTTGCTCTGTTGATGGGGTGGGGCGTGAGTGCCGATGTCAGGAGCTGCCAGTGACCACTCTGAGATGGCGCCGGGTAGAATAGACTGGTGCGTAGCTTTAGTTTTTTTCGGCTCATAGTTCCTCCTGCATGACGGTATTCCTGCACCACGGACCTGGGCACACAGAGCATTTCATTTGCAAAAAGTTGCCCCAGACTGATGCATTTTTCCTCATTGGCAGTACCCGGCAGTTTCCAGCATATACTAATAGCATCAGGCCTCACCAATTCGGATGCTCCTTTGATTACTCAAAGCATTCCTTCACATCTAGCTCTTGTTAAAGAATGTTCTGATGAAGGTCCTATGACGGACCGAAAATGTTCACATTTTTGTCTGGATGCACAATAAAAGGAACTCCAATTTTTCACATACCGAGTGCCAAGTTTGTTATTATATATTATATAAGAAAATGGTCAACCATCATATGCTGAACAACCATGTTGTGCCTAGCAGCCATCTTGGGCAAACTTGAGTAAACTTTGCAGCTTATGAGATGCAGTTTCTGAAGTTCTCCCTGAAGTGGAGACATAAATAACTTGTGTCCGTAGCAAGTATAGGACAAGTCTAAAAAGGCTAATTGGAATATGTGTAGCGGACCGTGGTGGTTGATAAGAGAAGATTTATGGCAGTGAATAGCGAATAAGTTGAATTGATATAGCAACCAAGTTGTCAAAAGAGCTGTCACTATGTGAAGAGCTATGTGAGCAGAGGCGTCTTCAGAGATCAGACAAGGCAGTAATGATCACATTATTGAATTAATTAGAAGGAACATGGAGGCAGGGCTGACTCCAAGTTTTCATGGGTCCCGGGTGAAAGAGTCTCAGTGGGCCCCATTGACACATACCACAAATCATGATGCACAGATATGACAGAGAAATATAGGTATAGTACGATGCCAAAGATTTCACTTCTTACATTACAGGAGTGATATCAATAGCTCAGAAACCGGATAATATAGTCCTCCATGTAGTATTGTGGGCACCACATATTGCTCCATATAGAATAATGAGCCCCATGTATTGCTCCATAAAGTATTATGGGCACCACATATTGCTCCAAACAGAATAATGAGCCCCATATATTTCTCCATATAGAATAATGAGCCCCATATATTGCTCTATACAGTATTATGGGCACCACATATTGCTACATACAGAATAATGAGCCCAATATATTGTTCCATACAGAATAATGGACCCCATATAATGCTACATACAGAATAATGAGCCCCATATATTGTTCCATACAGAATAATGGACCCCATATATTGCTCCATACAGTATTATGGGCAGTGCACCACAAAGTGCTCCATACAGAATAATAAGCCCCATATATTTCTCCATACAGTATTATGGGCACCAAATAGTGCTCCATACAGAATAATGAGCCCCATATATTGCTGCATACAGTATTATCGGCACCACATAGTGCTCCATACAGAATAATGAGCCCTATATATTGCTCCATATAGTATTATGGGCACCACATATTGCTCCAAACAGAATAATGAGAGCCATATATTGCTTAATACAGAATAATGAGCCCTATATATTGATCCATACAGTATAATGAACCCCATATATGGTAATGCTTCATACAATATATGATGTGCTCTATATATTGCCCCAAACAAAATGGGCCCCATATAATGGTCCATATATAATTGGCCCCATAAGATGCTCCATATATAATTGGCCCCATATACTGCTCCATATGTAATTGGCCCCATGTACTGCTCCATATGTAATTGGCCCCATGTACTGCTCCATATGTAATTGGCCCCATGTACTGCTCCATATGTAATTGGCCCCATATATTGCTCCATATGTAATTGGCCCCATATATTGCTCAATATGTAATTGGCCCCATAAGATGCTCCAAAATGTCTGCTAAAGTAGCGTATGTTCCAAATGCCGCTGAAGAAGAGCTTGTAGTCCGCAGCAAGGCTTGCTACTGGCAGTCCAATTAAAAATGGCACTCAGAGAATATGTTTCCAGATTTTCCCCACAGAAGCTGATAACACATTTCCCCCCACAGGCAGGATTGCAGAGGACACACAGTACTCCCACAGATATGGGCTCAAGAATACACACAGCGCATTTTGGCAGAGTACTATGACAGACATGGTTACCTAAGTGTAGAAAACAATTTTGACACACACATCACTCCCACCGACTCAGTTGAAAATTCTAAAAAGTTTTGGCGACGCACGTTACTAACAGAGAGACGGGTGCACAGTGCACACAGAAAGTGTTTTTGTAAAACTGCGCACACACAAAACCTAATACTGTCCCTCACTAGTGCTGCGTCCTTTTATGCTAAGCAGAGCAGAAATAACTAATATGAATATGGAACCAGGAGAAACAGGTCTAAGAGGAGAAGGAGATGGAGGAGGTGGACGTAGCGGTACAGGTGTAAGAGTCTGAGGAGGAGGCAGTCAACTCAGTTTTTTGTGTTTTTTATTAGTGGAGGACGCACCCAAATGAAACGGTGCGGCTGTTATAATTTTCACAGTATGATAAGGAATGATTGATAAGAGTATTTCTAGGAAAATCACTGTGAAACCCAATTAAATATAAAACATAATCTTTTATTAAGGTATATTAAAATATCAAATTATAAAATGTGAGCACTACACCAACACCAACATACACAAGATTAAAACACCACAGGGAGGTGCCTGACCCTGAAAACAGCCTGTTTCACCCTACCTGTCAGCGGAGTTTGGCACCCTATAACCTGCGCAATGGCGCCCCCACTCATCGGCGGCTCCCCCTGCTAGCCCTATGTGCCTCTATCAGTGACAGGGGAGTGAAAAAGATTAACAAAAGGGTGAAACAAAGGATGTAGAGATGATGTAGTGTAAGCTAATGTCAGATTGATGTCTTAGGGTACCGTCACACATTGAAATTTCCATCGCTACGACGTTACGATTCGTGACGTTCTAGCGATATCGTTACGATATCGCTGTGTCTGACACGCTACTGCGATCAGACACCCTGCTGAGAATCGTACGTCGTAGCAGATCGTTTGGAACTTTCTTTCGTCGCTTGATCACCCGCTGACATCGCTGGATCGTTGTGTGTGACAGCGATCCAGCGATGTCTTCGCTTGTAACCAGGGTAAACATCGGGTAACTAAGCGCAGGGCCGCGCTTAGTAACCCGATGTTTACCCTGGTTACAAGCGTAAACGTAAAAAAACAAACCGTACATACTCACCCGTCGGTGTCCTTCAGGTCCCTTGCCGTCTGCTTCCTGCTGAGTGCCGGCCGGAAAGTGAGAGCAGAGCGCAGCGGTGCTGCGATCTGCTCTCACTGTACGGCTGCACTCAGAGCAGGAAGCAGACGGCAAGGGACCTGAAGGACACCAACGGGTGAGTATGTACGGTTTGTTTTTTTACGTTTACACTGGTAACCAGGGTAAACATCGGGTTACTAAGCGCGGCCCTGCGCTTAGTTACCCGATGTTTACCCTGGTTACCCGGGGACTTCGGCATCGCTCCAGCGCCGTGATTGCAACGTGTGACTGCAGTCTACGACGATGGAGCGATGATTATACGACGCTGCGACGTCACAAATCGTGCCGTCGCAGCGATGAAAATTTCAATGTGTGACGGTACCCTTACAAAATTTAAACTTGAATTACTTGTCTAAATAAACTGGTCTAGATAAAATGATCTTTGGCGACTCAATAGTTTTTTCTTTGCTATACTCTAAACTATCTCATCCTATAATTGGTGGATTGTGGAGATAACCACCCTGGAACAAGGGATTCATGTCCCTGCAAATTAGCAAAATAAGCCTCTGTTTCCCTCTCAAAGAGATACACACATTTGAGTGATGGGCGAAAGCAGCAGTGTGATAACGCCGCCGAAAGTGTGCACACACTACCCACACTTTCAGCAACAGCTCTGACATGTGTGGATAGTTTTTTAGGAATCTCTGCACCACCAAGTTTAGCACATGCACCAGACAAGGGAAACCAGCTAGGCCCAGAGCTGCTATAAGATTTCTCCCATTATCGCACACCACCAGGCCGGGCAAGAGGTTCACCGGCAGCAACCACTCATCTGTTTGCTGCTTGATCGCAGTCCACAGCTCCTGCGCGTTGTTGGATTTGTTCCCCAAACAGAGGAGTTTAAGAACAGCCTGCTATTGTTTCCCCCAGGCTGTGCTCATGTTGGTGGTGCAGGTCTTCCTGTGACCGAATGAGGATGCGGTGGAGGAAGCGGAGTAGATGGCGGAGGAAACCTGGACAGATAAATGTCCAGCAATGCTAGGTGGTGGTAGGACATGAAGTAGAACTCCTTCAGCCTCTGCCCCTGCCGCCCCTATATTTACCCAGTAGGCAGTTAGGAAGCTGTAATGTCCCTGGCCTTGCTTATAGATCCATGTATCATTGATTAGTAATTTTGAAATGCTGTCATCAGGACCATGGCTCGTGGGTGGCTAGGTTGGTATCTCCTCTTTCTCTCTAGTATTTGGGGGATGGAAAGCTGAGTACTTCAATTGGATGGTGTGAAGGTGCTCGGTGACATTGGTGGTGATGCTGTCACATCCTCTAAATGCAGGAAGGCAGGTGACCCTGTTGATCGCGGAGGAAGAGGCTGAGACTGCAGCAGAAGAGGGAGTAGGAGGAGGCTCAGACCTGTCATTCTTGGTTTTTAAGGTGTGTACTCCACTGCACCTTATGCTTGGAATTCAGATGTCTCGTCATGCAGGTGATACTCAGGATCAGAACATTTATGCCTCACTTCAGGGTCTGACAGCACATTGTGCAAACTACCTGTCGCTTGTTGGCAGCACATGAAGAAATGCCAAACCAGGGAGCTCTTTTGAGCTGTATTTGGTGTGCTTATTGCAACTATGGGCAGTAGCAGCCGACATACTAGTGTGAGGCAGTGATGGGGATCATATGCGAGGGTCTATATGTATCCCCCAGGATGCACATGGAAGCATATTAAGGCCACTGGATTGCATTGTAGTCACAGATAAAGCTGTGGTTGCAATGCAGAATAAAAGTTTGGTCTTGGACAAGCCATTTGACCAAGACAATGTTTAGAAAAACCCGTTAAGGGCTTTTATTTTTGGAGTGAACTACAGGATGGTGGTGGGGTGGTTCGCTCCCTCTAGGCCGGATCTTACAAGTGGCCCATGGCCACTGGATTCCATTTAAAAACCCTGCAGCGAAGGGTTGGGTGTGAGTCTTGGTTTGCAAACTGCAGAGCAGGTGGCTCTGCAAGGTTCAGCCTGTGTGAAGTAACACGGAGCCAAATGAAGCCAAAAAGCCTGGCACCCCCCAGTGTGACACGGCGGTGCAGTCGCCCACGGCAACCGGTCTTGGATACAGACTGTCTTGACACCCCGGCTGCGATCCGGAGGATACCATTTGTTTTCCAGATGTGAGTTTCTGTGGACATTAAAAGACAAAGACATTTGCTTTGAACTTTTATGTGGTACCTGCCTATCTGTTACACTGCCCCAACCCCGCTGCACTACATATGGTGGAGAATGCGGGCAGTGTGAACTGAGGCATACACAAAGCCCACTGCATGTCAGTAATTATGCCTTCAATGCAACAGCTCAAGCCTGCTGACAAAATGGAGGAAATACTCAAGCAGTTGGCCCTCACGCAGCAGCTGCAGTTCCAGCCACAACAGCAAGAGCAGCAGCTGCAGTTTCAGCAGCAACAACAAGAGCACCGGCGGCAGCAGGAGCAGCAGCAACAGAGCAGGAGCAGCACCATAATCACCAGCAGCAGCTGCTGTATCAGCAGCAGAAAATGAATGAGCTGATCCTGCAACAGATTGTAGCTCTGCAAGAGGCGCCCTCACCAGTGATCCCAATCCGTTCTGAGGCCCGGTAAAAAGTCCAGACAGCGCTGAGGAAGATGAGTCCTGAGGACGATTTAGAGGCCTTCCTTACCGTGTTCGAGCACACAGCAGAGCGTGAGAGCTTGCCGATGTCCCAGTGGGCTGAAGTGCTGGCCCCCTTCTGGACGGGAGATGCCCTGAAGGACAACCTGGACCTCAGTTGGGTCGATGCACTGGACTATGAGAAACTGAGAGGTGAGATTCTTGCGCAACTGGGGGTTAATATTTATGTGCGGGCTCAGCGGGTGTACTAGTAGTCCTTTGCGGAGTCTTGCCCCGCCAGGTCTCACGCATATGACTTGCTCCAGCTGGTAAAAAATGGCTCCAGCCTAAGACCTTAACCCCTTTTCACATGGTAGAGAGGGTGGTGGTTGACCAGCTGGTGAGGGCTCTGCCAGCAGCCATACAGTGTTGGGTGGGGCAAGGGGACCAGGGCACTGTGGACCAGATGGTTGGACTGGTTGAGCGGTATACGGACCACTCAGGACTTAATACTGGACACTGCTCCACTTCGGATGTCACGTCGGGCACTGCCAGCCCAAGAGAATGGGAAAAGACCACGACCCTCTCTTGGGGCCAATCAGAACCATGCCCGTACTGAGGGGGTACCCTGAAGTGAGAGTGACAAAAGTCCCATTCCACTAAACTGGTCCCGAGATCCAGTCATACCGCCGCTCTTAAGTGTTGGCAGTGCCAAGGGCCTGGACATGTGACTGCCAATTGCTCCCTGACAGCTGAACCTATGGACTGCGGGTTTATGCACAGAGACTCTATGTACGCCCAGCCAGTCTGCACCTCAACTACACGCACTGTAGGCAGCGAACCCCAACTGTGCCAGGTACTCGTTAACGGGTACCAAACGGAGGCTCTCTTGGACTCGGGGAGATTAGTGACTCTGGTCCATGGGTCCCTTGTTGCCAGTGACAGCCCCAATGGACAGAAAGTGGAAGTGTGGAAGTGGTGTGTATACATGGGGAACTCCGAGAGTACCCGACCGTGGAGGTTACTTTTTCTACACCATGTGGAGAAATAAAACATGTGGTGAGAGTGGTGAAGACCCTTCCATATGGGAGTGTGTTGTGAAGAGACTTGCCCATATTCTGGTCCCTGTGGGAGACAAGGGTTAACCCTCTCAGTGTAAAGGTCATTCCGGGCGCGGAACTCGAAGATCTCGAGTCAGGGATACCTGCCGTTGGGGTTACCAACTGCGATGGGGTGGCCAATTGCAATGGATCTGGTAGGGCCGACAGTAAAATCTGCCCAGGGCCACCAACATGTATTAGTGGTAGTAGACTACGCCACCCAGCACCCGGTGGCCATTCCGCTTTGGCACACCTCGGCCAAGCTTATCGCCCAGGAGTTGTTCACCATGTTCTGTTGCCTTGGGCTACCAAAGGAGATCCTCACTGATCATAGGACTCCTTTCAAGTTCAGGGTGACAAAAGAACTGTGCAAGCTTCTCAAAATAAAACAATTGCGCACGTCAGTGTATCACCCTCAGACCGACGGACTAGTCAAGCGGTTCAACAAAACCCTCAAATTCATGCTCAAAATGGTGGTCTCCAAACACAGGAGGGATTGAGACATGTTATTGCCCTATCTAATGTTCGCTATCCGCGAGGTACCACAG
Source organism: Ranitomeya variabilis (assembly GCF_051348905.1). Classification (NCBI taxonomy): domain Eukaryota; kingdom Metazoa; phylum Chordata; class Amphibia; order Anura; family Dendrobatidae; genus Ranitomeya; species Ranitomeya variabilis. The sequence goes on from NC_135235.1 coordinate 317,948,890, forward strand.
ATTTCCACAGGTTTCTCTCCTTTTGAGGTATTGTATGGCAGGCAAGGCATCCGGAGAGGGGTTGCTGGATGTAGCTAAGGAGATGTGGCAAAAGGAGCCAACTCTGCATCGGAGTTTAATCGAGCACATGGCAAGCATGCAGGACCAGATTGCGGAAGTCTATCTGCACAACAGCAGAAGAAATTGATTCACAATCAGTATTGCTTCATAACTGGACAGGTTGATTTCACAGAAATGTGATTGACTTGGAGTTACATTGTGTTAAGTGTTCCCTTTATTTTTTTGAGCAGTGCATTTATTTCCCAGATTAATAAAAACCACACACCAGCCCTGAAAAATTAGTTTTCTGGCAGAGAAATGGCAACGACACGGCTGATGCGATATATTAATTTTAAAAAGTACTAGAGAACACAAATCCAGGCCTGTGATGAACCCGCACCTTGCCACCCACGCCTGACATCACTATTACGTCAGACGGATCACATTATGTGGTTTCCCCACCATCACCAACATGCCATTCCGCAACCCCTGGGGACCTTAAGGTCAACTTGGTACAGTTTTACACAGACACCCCCTGTGAACACGGGCACAGGAAGGCGCAGGAAATGAGAGGATGTGGCCCACGCAGTCAGTGACTTGGCACCACACTCGTTCACAATCCTGACAGACTGAGAGGCCAATTTCACTAGAACCAATGAAATAGGGCGCTGCCAGCCCGGTAGAGCTGCCACCAGTCCCTCGTTAGATATAAGCCCGGTTCATTAACAGGACTCTATGGGGCCAGAAACCAGCCCCGGTAGCATTGAAAGTTAAACCAAGAAACGAATGTGTGGATTCGTGGATAGAGATAAAAGAGAAGACCAAGGTTAAATTATATATTTATTCGCCTTTTAGGGCACACTAGAAAATACACTATATACATGATGGTTATACATATACAATGGTCAGATATACAAATACAATAGTGGTGGGACAAAAGTTATTAGCAGATGGATCATGTCAATTACTGGGTTGATGTTCAACCATGTTTTCGCTGGGCCGCAGGAGGCATGGGCTGCCAGCTGACTCCAAGGTCCTTCACAGCACCCCTTTCGAAGAGGACTGCATGCATAACAGATAGAGAGATCCACATGGTCTTACACTAGCCTTTATCCCCTCCTGTTCTCTGGGTTCAACCTAAATCCCCTACCCATGTCTTTAGCAGCTAAAAACTTCAAAACCTAAGATGAGTTATAACTCTTTAATGGACGGTCCTAGGGAGGCGGTTTAGGCACCATCGGATCCGTCCAGGCCCCTGCTACGCGATGAGACTAAACACATCTTTGCTATGTGGTTCCTACTGGCCATTCTACTTATCTCCTCTCCTTCTGGTGCTAGAACAGATCGAGACACTGTAAGGATGTCTAGTATCTCCATAGCTTCTTATGGAATTATGTTTCTAGAATGTTCTTTGGCAGCTTCAGCATGACTCTATGTTGCAACAAGCCTTTGTCCTGCTCTGAGCTGGCAGGCTCAAGATGTGATATCTATCACTCATAGCCTTAAAGGAACTCTGTCACCTGAATTTGGAGGGAACAATTTTCAGCCATAGAGGCGGGGTTTTCGGCTGTTTGATTCACACTTTCCTTACCCACTGGCTGCATGCTGGCTGCAATATTGGATTGAAGTTCATTCTCTGTCCTCCATAGTACACACCTGCGCAAGGCAAGATTGCCTTGTGCAGGCATGTACTACGGAGGACAGAGAATGAACTTCAATCCAATATTGCAGCCAGCATGCAGCCAGCGGGTAAGGAAAGGGTGAATCAAACAGCCGAAAACCCCGCCTCTATGGCTGAAAATTGTTCCCTCCAAATTCAGGTGACAGAGTCCCTTTAAGTAGCTTGACCCACTTGCTGAACTAGGTGCCAGCTTTCTCCTTGAGGTTTTGAGAATATTGGACGTCCTGCTGACTCATTGCTGGACAAAAGAAAGGGGGTTTTATAAGCCCAGGCCAATTAGGATACAAATGATTGCAAATAGATAATGGCTGCACTCAAGTTTATTGTGCTAAAGCAAGGAAATGTGCAATACATGAAATGTGAACAGCATAATGGCTTGTGAAATTTATGAAAAAACACATGAGATTTTTAGCACAAAATTTGGCCAAATGTTGTGAGCCCATTCACCAAACGTCAAGGTAATCTCAGATCGAATGGGTAACTAACCTGTCTGCCTAGTGTGAACACTTACCTATGGCTAATAAAATGGTAAAGCCTGTATTTATAGAGGAGGTTAGAACCAACTGTGTTTGGATGTAATTAAAATCACAGCATGGTGAAGGGCGGGGCGTTCAAGTCAGAAAAAGCAATACATAGTAAATATAGAAAAACTGACTGAACAGCCATCTAGTCTGAACTGGTGCATAACCAAAAAGTCTTACATAGCAAATAGATAATGGCTGCACTCAAGTTTATTGTGCTAAAGCAAGGAAATGTGCAATACATGAAATGTGAACAGCATAATGGCTTGTGAAATTTATGAAAAAACACATGAGATTTTTAGCACAAAATTTGGCCAAATGTTGTGAGCCCATTCACCAAACGTCAAGGTAATCTCAGATCGAATGGGTAACTAACCTGTCTGCCTAGTGTGAACACTTACCTATGGCTAATAAAATGGTAAAGCCTGTATTTATAGAGGAGGTTAGAACCAACTGTGTTTGGATGTAATTAAAATCACAGCATGGTGAAGGGCGGGGCGTTCAAGTCAGAAAAAGCAATACATAGTAAATATAGAAAAACTGACTGAACAGCCATCTAGTCTGAACTGGTGCATAACCAAAAAGTCTTACATAGCAAATAGATAATGGCTGCACTCAAGTTTATTGTGCTAAAGCAAGGAAATGTGCAATACATGAAATGTGAACAGCATAATGGCTTGTGAAATTTATGAAAAAACACATGAGATTTTTAGCACAAAATTTGGCCAAATGTTGTGAGCCCATTCACCAAACGTCAAGGTAATCTCAGATCGAATGGGTAACTAACCTGTCTGCCTAGTGTGAACACTTACCTATGGCTAATAAAATGGTAAAGCCTGTATTTATAGAGGAGGTTAGAACCAACTGTGTTACAAATGATTGGCATGAAATTATAGATCTAATATTTTTCAAAAATTATTTTTGTGTTCTAGAAATTAAAATGACATGGCTGATGCGGTATATTGATTTGCAAGAGTAATAGAAAACACACACCAGGCCTTAAAAATTATTTTTGTGGCCTAGAAAAGGCAACGAGGAGGCTAATGTGATATGTTGATTTGCAAAACTACTAGAAAACAGAAACCAATGCTGAAAAAAATATTTGGGGTGCTTAGAAATGGCAACAACACGGTTGATGCAATATATTGATTTTCAAAACTACTACAATACACACCAGGCCTGAAAAAAATATTTTTGGAGCCTACTAATAGCAATGAGATGACTGACACCAATTATTTATTTCTCAGACTAATAGAAAACACTGCGACTCCAATGACAGTACTCCCACAGGCAGGGGGTGCAGAATACACACTGCGACTTAAAGGACAGTGCTCCCACAGGTGGTGGGTGCAGAGTATACACAGCGGCTTAAAGGAAAGTACTCCCATGGATAGGGGGTGCAGAGTACACACTGGCTTAAAGGACAGTGCTGCCTTAGGTGGGGGGTGCAGCGTACACACAGCGGCTTAAAGGACAGTACTCCCACAGGTGGGGGGTGTACACCGCAGCTTTTATAACACTACTCTCACAGTCTGGTTTGCAGAGTACACACAGCATCTTTCACCACTCCAGCTGCATCCTATCCCTACAGTAACAAGAGCTTAAGGGCCGCGACACTCATGATACAGCCTTTACAAAGGCCGGGTCACGTGCTGCGCCGACCAATCACAGCCAAGACAATACTCGGAAGTGCCCACAGGCTAAAAGCTTGTTGATTGGCTGTGCTGCAGCCTGTAAGCCATAATCCTCAACATTAACAGAAATAAACACTTGAAATAGATCACTCTGTAATAACTCTACAGTTGTATTCAAAAGTGTATGTACCCCAGCAGTATTTTTGCTTTCTTGTCCTTTTTCAGAGAATATGAATAACACCAAAACTTTTTTTCCACTCATGGTTAGTGGTTGGGTGAAGCCATTTATTGTCACACTACTATGTTTTCTCTTTTTAAATCATAATGACAACCTAAAACATCAAAATGACCCTGATCAAAAGTTCACATACCCTGGTGGTTTGGGCCTGATAACATGCACAGAAGTGTCACCTGTGACCTGTTTGCTTGTAATCAGTGTGTGTGCATAAAAGCTGAGTGAGTTTTTGAGATCCAGACAGACTCTTGCATCTTTCATCCAGCCACTGATGGTTCTGGATTGTGAGTCATAGGGAAAGCAAAAGAATTGTCAATGGATCTACAGGAAAAGGTAATTGAACTGTATAAAGCAGGAAAGGGATACAAAAAGATATCCAAGGAATTGATAATGTCAGTCAGCAGCATTAAATCTGTGATTAACAAATGGAAAATCAGGGGCTCTGTAAAAACAAAACCACGGTCAGGTAGACCAACAAAAATGTCGTCCACAACTACCAAGAAAATTGTTTGGGATGCAAAGAAAAACCCACAAATAACATCAGCTGAAATACAGGACTGTCTGAAAACTAGCAGTGTGGCTGTTTCAAGATGCACAATAAGGAGGCACTTGAAGAAAAATGGGCAGCATGGTCAAGTCGTAAGAAGAAAGCTATTACTGCGCAAATGCCACAAATATGCAAAACAGCACAGAGACAAGCCTCAAAATTTCTGGAACAAGGTAATTTGGAATGATGAGACCAAAATTGAACCTTTTGGCCACAACCATAAACATTACATTTGGAGAGAGGTCAACAAGGCCTATGATGAAAGGAACACCATTCCTACTATAACGCACGGAGGTGGATCGATGATGTTTTGGGGATGTGTGAGCTACAAAGGCACAGGAAACTGGGTCAAAGTTGAAGGAAAGATTAATGCAGCACGATATCAGCAAATACTGGAGGTAACTTTGCACTCATCAGCATGGAAGCTGCACATGGGACGTACTTGGATGTTCTAACATGACAACGATCCAAAACAGAAGGCCAAGTCGACCTGTCATTGACTATAGCACAACAAAGTGAAGGTTCTGGAGTGGCCATCTCAGTCTCATGACCTCAATATCATTGAGCCTCTCTGGGGAGATCGCAAGCGCGTAGTTCAAGCTAGACAGCCCAGGAATTTACAGGAACTGGAGGCTTTTTTTTACCAAGAAGAGTGGGCAGCTTTACCATCTGAGAAAATAAAGAACCTCATCCACGACTACCACAAAAGACTTCAAGCATTGATGTCAGGAGGGGCAATACACGGTATTAAGAAATGGGGTATGTGAACTTTTGATCAGGGTCATTTAGATGTTTTGGGTTCTCATTATGATTTAAAAAGAGAAAACAGTAGTTTGACAATAAATAGCTTCATCCAACCACTAACCATGAATGAAGAAAAAATTTGGGTGTTATTATTATTCATATTCTCTGAAAAAAGGCCAAGAAAGCAAAAATTCTGCCAGGGTATGTAAACTTTTGAGCACAACTATATATAATATATGAGTTTCACTCATATATTAACTTTTTGATGATATTCTAATTTAGTGAGAAGCACTTGTATACCAGGATGATCATGGGGCCATATACCAGGATGAGAAAATGAAGAAAGTCAGCTCAGCACGTTGTAAAGATGCAGGCAAGGAGTCCATTACGGACGTCCCGGAACCAGACAAATCTTCAAATGGGAAACGGAGAGGTAGTCCAGCGAGACAACCATGAATAAGGCTTCTTATGCCGAAATGTGTTGGTCAGTGTGCCGCCAGTGATTTTACTATTGTACTTTTTTAAATATTTTTCTGACAAACAAAAATTTCCCTTGGATTTTACAACTTTGCCTCGCTGGACTACCACTCCCTTGCCCCAATCCATTTCCCATACTAGGATGGGGGAACATATAACAGAATGGGGTGCATATACCAGGATGGGGTGTATATACCAGAATGGGGTGAATATACCAAGTTGGGGTATACAAACCAGGATGGGGGAACTTATACAAGGATGGGGGAACATATACCAGGATAGAGGAACATATACCAGGATGGGGTGCATATACTAGGATGGGAGAAATATGCCAAGATGGAGGGATATATACCAGGATGGGGAACATATACTAGGATGGAGCCATATACCAGGATGGGGAGCATATACCAGGATGGGGGACATATACGAGGATGGGGAGCATATAACAGGATGGGGGACATATACCAGAATGAGGAGCATATACCAAGATGGGGAACATATTCCAGGATGGGGGACATATACCAGAATGAGAAGCATATACCAAGATGGGGAACATATTCCAGGATGGGGGACATATACCAGAATGAGGAGCATATACCAAGATGGGGAACATATTCCAGGATGGGGGAACATGTACCAGGATAGTGGAACATACAAGAATGGGGCCCAGGATGGGGAACATATACCAGGATGGGGGACATAGAGTATACACCAGGAAGGTGACCATGATGGGTGACATATGTATGTATATATTTATATATATATATATATATACACTCACCGGCCACTTTATTAGGTACACCTGTCCAACTTCTTGTTAACACTTAATTTCTAATCATCCAATCACATGGCGGCAACTCAGTGCATTTAGGCATGTAGACATGGTCAAGACAATCTCCTGCAGTTCAAACCGAGCATCAGTATGGGGAAGAAAGGTGATTTGAGTGCCTTTGAACGTGGCATGGTTGTTGGTGCCAGAAGGGCTGGTCTGAGTATTTCAGAAACTGCTGATCTACTGGGATTTTCACGCACAACCATCTCTAGGGTTTACAGAGAATGGTCCGAAAAAGAAAAAAAATCCAGTGAGCGGCAGTTCTGTGGGCGGAAATGCCTTGTTGATGCCAAAGGTCAGAGGAGAATGGGCAGACTGGTTCGAGCTGATAGAAAGGCAACAGTGACTCAAATCGCCACCCGTTACAACCAAGGTAGGCCTAAGAGCATCTCTGAACGCACAGTGCGTCGAACTTTGAGGCAGATGGGCTACAGCAGCAGAAGACCACACCGGGTACCACTCCTTTCAGCTAAGAACAGGAAACTGAGGCTACAATTTGTACAAGCTCATCGAAATTGGACAGTAGAAGATTGGAAAAACGTTGCTTGGTCTGATGAGTCTCGATTTCTGCTGCGACATTCGGATGGTAGGGTCAGAATTTGGCGTAAACAACTTGAAAGCATGGATCCATCCTGCCTTGTATGGAGCATCTTTGGGATGTGCAGCCGACAAATCTGCGGCAACTGTGTGATGCCATCATGTCAATATGGACCAAAATCTCTGAGGAATGCTTCCAGCACCTTGTTGAATCTATGCCACGAAGAATTGAGGCAGTTCTGAAGGCAAAAGGGGGTCCAACCCGTTACTAGCATGGTGTACCTAATAAAGTGGCCGGTGAGTGTATATACATATATATATATATATATATATATATATATATATATATATATATATATATATATCTGGAAGGGGCTCAGGATGACATTACTACATAATGGGGGGAGGGGCAAGTTGTATGTCCTTAAAGGAATTACACCACTACTGTGGGCCATACATCTGACCAACATGTGGAAAAGGGGGGGCCCTGTCCAAATTTTGCTCCAGGGCCCATCGGACTCTAGTTGCCCACTGTCAAGAAGGATTGTCTGCAGTGTTTTCTCTGACTTTGTAAAGCTCTTTGACAGTCCAACACATAGTAAAAAAAATAATTTAGTCCTGGATAGCCCCTTTAACTTTGGGGATCGATCAGGATGTCAAAATGTAGTTCCTTCATAGAATTTGACATCCAGCAGAACCGACCCTTCGCCCTTTCTACATTATTGGTGACAACCTCAGATTCCTCTAAAAACAAAAATGTATTTCCTATATAAGTAGCAGCCATAATGCCACCAAAATAGGGACATGTACAGTGCCTATAATAGTGACAGTTCTAACAATATAATGCTACGATAGTGACATGACGTCTTTAAAACTCAGGTGAACCTGCTGGGTTCTTCAAGCAGAAGACACTTCAGGAAACTCAGGTATTTTTTTCCTGAAGAATCTTTTGTCATTTTTCGGTGGTATCCTGAGTGTTATTGGATGGTTTTCTCACTGGTGTTTGTAAAGTAATTTTTACTGTCAATTACTGGTCACTTTTTCACTCTACTGAATAATGGAGAAACTTCAAAAAAATGTAAGCAAAAACTATGGCAAAAAGCTCCCAAAAAAGGTCTGGGCGTCTTTTGATCTTTCCCATTAACTTCTGTTTGTAAGGTACACAGCATCTTCTGATATTATAGGGTTTTCAGGCAGTTTCCGAGAAGCAATCCACTTGACAGACATATTATCATGTACACATACCCTAAAGGGGTCTTCACACACAGACCAGTGGTGTACCGCTAATAGTGGCAGACCACACGCTTCCTTACACTCCCTCCTCCATCATTCTCCCTGGGCGTCTGACGTCTCAGTGTAGCGGGCATGATGACGTCATTACATTGCGACCGCTGTTCTGAGCAGTGCAGACAACACGCTGAAGAGACAGGAGCAGAGGGGGGAACAGGAAAAGGTGAGTATTTTTTTTATTTTAATTAATAAGTACTGTGTTGGGCCATCATGCTAAGATAAGGGCTATTTATGGGATCATATTATGCGGAGGGATATTATGGGGCCATAATACTATGTGGAGAGCTATTTATGGGACCATTAAACTATGCGGAGGGCTATTTATGGGACCATTATACTATGTGGAGAGCTATTTATGGAGCCATAATTCTAAGTGGAGGGCTATTTATGGGGCCATCGTACTATGTGGAAGGCTATTTATGGGGCCATCATACTATTTGCAGGGATATTTATGGGGCCATCATACTATGTGAAAGGCTTTTTATTGTGCCATCATACTATGTGTAAAGCTATTTTCTGGTGTTCCACTCTGTTGTTTGTGAGTGCATATTTGTACGATTGGTATTTTCATTTATCCCTGTACATCTTCCATTGTTAGTCTAGATTGTGTATTCTTATATACAACTACTCCCCACTTTTCTGAGTGGGGAAGGGGACAGATAAGGGCTTATTCAGGAGCTTAGCAAAGTACTTGGCCCCGACATCTTCACCATTAGATGTAATCCGGTGAGCAGGGATAGCTAGGATGCCCCTAGACGTAAGTATAGAGAAGGAACCCATAACTCTGGGATATAATACTGCAGTCACGTGACACCGTCATACTATGGGGAGGGCTATTTATGGGGCCATTATACTATGCAGTGGGATATTTTGGGGCCATAATACTATGTGGAGAGATATTATGGGACCATTATGCAGAGGGCTATTTAAGGGGCCATCATACTATGTGGAGAGATATTATGGGGCCATCATACTATGTGGAGGGATATATATAGGGCCATCATACTATGTGGAGGGCTATATATGGGACCATTATACTATGCAGAGGGCTATGTATGGGGCCACCATACTATGTGGAGAGATATTATGGGGCCATCATACTATGTGGAGAGATATTATGGGGCCGACATACTATGTGTAGGGCTATTTATGGGGCCAGCATACTATGTGGAGGGCTATTTATAGTGCTATCATACTACGTGAAGGGCTATTTATGGGACTATTATACTACATGGAGGGCTATTTATGGAGCCATCATACTATGTGGACAGGTATTATGGGGCCATGGTACTTTGTGCAGGGCTATTTATGGGGCCATGGTACTATGTGGAGGGTTATTTATGGGGCTATTATACTATGTGGAGGCCTATTTATTTAGCCATGATACTATGTAGAGGGATATTTATGGGGCCAGGGCTATTTATGTGGCCATCATACTATGCGGAGGGCTATTTATGGGGTCATCGTACTATGTGCAGGGCTACTTATGGTGCTATCATACTATGTGAAGGGCTTTTTATGGGACGATTATACTATGTGGAGGGCTAAATTTGTGGCCATTGTATTATGTGGAAAGCTATTTATGGGGCCATCATACTATGTGGAGGCCTATTTATTTAGCCATGATACTATGTAGAGGGATATTTATGGGGCCAGGGCTATTTATGGGGCTATCATACTATGTAGAGGGCTATTTATGGGGCCAGCATACTATTTGGAGGGGGATATGTGGGGGCTATTATAGTGTGCGGGAATACTAAGAGGCTTTAAATGGGGCAAAGTTACTTTGTAAGAGCTGCAAAATTGTAGTATATGCCCTTCTGTGCCCCTGCCCAATAGATGGATAGATAGATGGATAGATAGATAGATAGATAGATAGATAGATAGATAGATAGATAATTTATTTTTTTGGGGGGAGGGAGAATAAGGTCTTCTGCTATGGGGCCCCATGATTTCCATGTTCTCCCCTCCACACAGGGTTTTGTATTGCTTTGTTTTCCAAGTTGTTTTTTTCCACATTTTTTGTGACATTGCAACCAAACGATATCTGTCCTCAATATGAAAGCTAAAGCAGTCATTGCATTTTTAGGACTTTTTAATGTGATACTTGGTGTATTTTTAACTTCTCAGGTGGTTTAAAGTGAAAAGCTGATTACAGCAGAGCGGGAAGATGAGAAGCCGTTGCCCTGACAGCACCGCTCAGACTGGGAATTATCGATCCAGCACTGCAGTGCGCTCCTCCCGCCAGCAGATGGCGGCGTAGCGACACACCGGAGGGACGGGCTGTCTATGTGGAGTCACAGTGGACGAGTTCGGTGCACGGTGGATGGGAAATGAGGATGATGAGGGCAGCTGGAGACGGATGAGCCCGGACTCTCGTGGCCTGGGACTCGGTGTATGTGTATATACAGCCGGCAGGTATACAGGGGTGCACAGCTGGGGTGAGGCCACCATGTTTGTTTATATTGTGTCAGGTCATCCACACATAGCTTCCAGTGATGTCACTACAACCCCCATCCTCTCCTGCTGCACCTTATATGGGGCCATACCTATATATAGAGGTATGGCCTTATATATGTGCATCCCTACCCTTTACACAGCTCGCACCGCTGGGGGTTGTTGTCCTGCAGCTGATGATGACCCCTGACATGTCTGAGCACAAATTACTGAGACCCGCAATGTGAGTGCTTCAAAATATCCACAACGCAAGTCCTAGAAAGTTGTGATAGATGATATCTGACGCCCCATAGAGAGGGAAGTATTCTAGACAGTGCTGTCCTGTAGAGAGGGCCTCCCCGTAGTCAGTGCCGCCCCGTAGAGAGGGCCTCCCCGTAGTCAGTGCCGCCCCGTAGAGAGGGCCTCCCCGTAGTCAGTGCCGCCCCGTAGAGAGGGCCTCCCCGTAGTCAGTGCCGCCCCGTAGAGAGGGCCTCCCCGTAGTCAGTGCCGCCCCGTAGAGAGGGCCTCCCCGTAGTCAGTGCCGCCCCGTAGAGAGGGCCTCCCCGTAGTCAGTGCCGCCCCGTAGAGAGGGCCTCCCCGTAGTCAGTGCCGCCCCGTAGAGAGGGCCTCCCCGTAGTCAGTGCCGCCCCGTAGAGAGGGCCTCCCCGTAGTCAGTGCCGCCCCGTAGAGAGGGCCTCCCCGTAGTCAGTGCCGCCCCGTGGAGAGGGCCTCCCCGTAGTCAGTGCCGCCCCGTGGAGAGGGCCTCCCCGTAGTCAGTGCCGCCCCGTGGAGAGTGCCTCCCCATAGAAGGTGCCGCCCCGTGGAGAGTGCCTCCCCATAGAAGGTGCCGCCCCGTGGAGAGTGCCTCCCCATAGAAGGTGCCGCCCCGTGGAGAGTGCCTCCCCATAGAAGGTGCCGCCCCGTGGAGAGTGCCTCCCCATAGAAGGTGCCGCCCCGTGGAGAGTGCCTCCCCATAGAAGGTGCCGCCCCGTGGAGAGTGCCTCCCCATAGAAGGTGCCGCCCCGTGGAGAGTGCCTCCCCATAGAAGGTGCCGCCCCGTGGAGAGTGCCTCCCCAGAGAAGGTGCCGCCCCGTGGAGAGTGCCTCCCCATTGAAGATGCCGCCCCGTGGAGAATGCCGCCCCATGGAGAGTGCCTCCCCAGAGAAGATGCAGCCCCATGGAGAATGACTCCCCGTGAAGAGTGCCTCCCCAGAGAAGGTGCCGCCCCGTGAAGTGTCTCTCCATATATAGTGCAGCGCATTGCAAGTGACGCCCTACAGGGAGCGACAATTCTGTTGAGTCTTGGCAGCTTGAAACCTCATCTATCCTGAGGGTCATGGACGTAGGGTAGCATGGCCCCAGTGAAGTTGGACAGTGCAGTAACCTCCATGTTCTTGAATGATGGGTCAGTTCACCACTGTTATACAAAAAGGAACCTATAGGTGGGATCCCTGTGTGTCAGACATTTATGAAACCCTATAAGGCTTCTCATATAGGAGTCACATAGCGTTTCTCGGACGGTGTAGAAATGTGCCGTGACCAGCGTGGATCGGGGACATGTTCTTTTCTTATTTCTTACTGTCATGTTGGTGTCTGTCTTGTAATCTCCAGGTAAGATCCGCACCTGAAAGGAACGAAATGGTGCGATCATGTTCTGCGGCTAATTGTGTCAACCGCCAAACAGTGCAGACCAAGCGCAAAGGAATAACCTTCCACCGGTAAGTGGTGTGGACCCCTGTACTCCTGGGGTAGGCGGGCTTCAGGGCAGTGCGGAGGGCTGAATCTGATGATAGGACTTGAGACCCGTCGATCACTTACTGTTCCTGTGAGTAACAATGGAATCACACAACCTGATCTACAGTGAGAAGTCTCAGAAATCTGCTCATTGAGGCGACTTTTTTTGCTTCATAGGGGAGCATCGAGGTTGCACAGGACTGCGATCGGGACCCCCGGGTGATCGCACTACATCAATCATTCATCCCTCCCTTTGTGAAATAGGTTGGGTGTGCTGCGTTAATATCGGGGGGTCCTGCATTTCAGGCCTTTCTGTATTGTTTTATGTGATAATACTTACTGAAAACTAGAGCTATTTAACCAATTCAGGACTGGACACCATTTATGTGTTGCATGCGCTGGATTAACAGCTAGATGTTTTCTTATTTGTTGAGCTACTGATGTGATTTCTGGTGTTTGTTTTGGGATCAATTTGAACATTTTGGGGAAACACATAAGTGTTAAAAAAAATTCCTTATTTTTGAGATAGGAGCAGTGTTCATGCGAAAGGACACTACTATATGTACTGTAACTGGTGCTTCCAAAAAAGCAGGCCTGTAAGGCTTTGTTCACACGTTGTTTTCTTGCTGTGTGTTTTTTTTTTTTTTTTTGCAGCCAAAACCTGATCTCTTGTCTGTTTAAAAAAAAAAAAAAGCTGGAGCCAAAACTCAGGTTTTGCTCTTTTTGCTGCGTTTTTCAGTATCCCAAAGTTTAGCCTTGCTTCCACCTTGCAAGCAGGACCAATGCAAGGTGTTAGGTCTTCAATACAACACGTATGTGAAGCCATAAAATATTTTTCAAAACAAGGGTAATTTGATAAAACTTTTTCCTCTAAATATTTTAATGTCTGAAAAAATAGTGACTATTCTAAACAAAAAGGCTGGATTCATGTATGAAACTGCTCAGTGAACTAAGGGTATATGAGTTCATGATAAAATACACAATTGCAAATGTAAAAACGGCACAGGGGGCGGGACGTTGAATTGGTCAGGCATTGATAGGGTTATGAGTTGATAGGCATCGTTCACTTTAACACATTGATACAGCAATGAGTTTGTAGAGTATTGTTCACTTTGACACATTGGTCCAGGGCATTGTTCACTTTCACACATTGGTAAACCATTGTATCCTTTTACATATTGGTAGGGCATTTTATACTTTTACACATTAGTAGGGCATTGATCACTTTTATACATTGGTAGAGCATTGTTTACTTTCACACGTTGGTAGGGCATTGTTTACTTCCCACGTTGGTAGGGCATTGTTTACTTCCCACGTTGGTAGGGCATTGTTTACTTCTCACGTTGGTAGGGCATTGTTTACTTCACACGTTGGTAGGGCATTGTTTACTTCACACGTTGGTAGGGCATTGTTTACTTCACACGTTGGTAGGGCATTGTTTACTTCTCACGTTGGTAGGGCATTGTTTACTTCACACGTTGGAAAGGCATTGTTTACTTCACACGTTGGTAGGGCATTGTTTACTTCACATGTTGGTAGGGCATTGTTTACTTCACACGTTGGTAGGGCATTGTTTACTTCTCACGTTGGTAGGGCATTGTTTACTTCACACGTTGGTAGGGCATTGTTTACTTCTCACGTTGGTAGGGCATTGTTTACTTCCCACGTTGGTAGGGCATTGTTTACTTCACACGTTGGTAGGGCATTGTTTACTTCTCACGTTGGTAGGGCATTGTTTACTTCACACGTTGGTAGGGCATTGTTTACTTCACACGTTGGTAGGGCATTGTTTACTTCTCACGTTGGTAGGGCATTGTTTACTTCTCACGTTGGTAGGGCATTGTTTACTTCACACGTTGGTAGGGCATTGTTTACTTCACACGTTGGTAGGGCATTGTTTACTTCTCACGTTGGTAGGGCATTGTTTACTTCACACGTTGGTAGGGCATTGTTTACTTCTCACGTTGGTAGGGCATTGTTTACTTCTCACGTTGGTAGGGCATTGTTTACTTCACACGTTGGTAGGGCATTGTTTACTTCACACGTTGGTAGGGCATTGTTTACTTCTCACGTTGGTAGGGCATTGTTTACTTTACACGTTGGTAGGGTATTGTTTACTTTCACACCATTGGAAGGGCATTGAGTTAGTCAGGCATTGTTTAACACATATGACTAATTTAATTAAACTACAAATACTGTACTAGCTCTTTGCTTATGTGAAAATGTCATGACATTATGGTTTAAATGTGGGAAAATTAAAATAAAATAAACGGGTTTCAGATCTTGCAATACCTGTGTTCCGTTCACCAAAAACACTTCAGAAACTGATAGCAGTGTTTTTCTGCGTTTTTGCACTCATGCGTTGCTTTCTGCGGGTGAAAAAATGTTGAAAAAAAAAAACTGAAAAACTTGACATGCTTCTGTTCTTAAAAGCATAGCAGTTTTCCAGTTCAATCAGGAAAATTAAAACAAGTGTGTGCATGAGATTTCTGTAAAAAGCAGCTTTTAATTTGCAGAATAAAGCAACAAAAACGCACCATGTGAACGTAGCCTTAGGGTGACTTTTGTAAAGGTTTATGTGGTCTTTTAAGCCATATTCACAAGTGGATCCAGAGGAATAGGGATTATAAAGAAGTCACTTGTCCCCACTGGATCTATGTGCAATAAGCCTCTGCATATGAACACACTTTCTGGATAGACCCAACATCGATGTCTTCCTACCGGTATGCTAGTGATTGTGTGACCACCAGGACCCTTAGGGGCAGTTGGGGATAACGGGTTCCTAGGAAAGCTCGGTTGTCTTTGCTGTCTGATGTGCCTTCACTTTCTTGCAAAATATTTTGTGACCGTTTTTTTGCAAACCAGATTTCCAAAAGAAGAGTCTCGGAGGACCCTGTGGGTGTCTGCGGTGTCTCACTCCCACACGGCTGTCGGCAGTGACTGGACCCCGTCAGTTCACAGTTGCTTGTGTTCGCAGCACTTCCACGATAAACAGTTTGATCGAACTGGACAGACCGTGCGACTCAGGGACTCTGCGGTCCCCGTAATCTTCTCAACTCTCGACTTCTCAAAGGTGAGACTATATCTCATTCTTGAAGGGTTATTTTCACCTCTGAAGATGGGTGTAACTGGAAAAAAGTAAAACTTTCCAATCTGCTATTTATTAAAATTTGAATGGCTTTCCTAATATCACTGCTTTTTCCTTTTTATTATTTTCATCTCGTTGCCTAGGGGACCGGCCACCTCTGTGGTCTAGAGCACAGAGTTTACAAGCTGTTTTCTATTGAGCTCGTAAGCACTGCTCTGGTGCTGGCCAGGATCGCTGTAGCGCACTGTTAGCGCTTGATCTCGGCCAACTTCAGCCCCACAGCACAAGGCTGCCTCATATAGGAACATCAAAAGTGCAAATATCAGAACTGCAACATGGTGGTGATCCTGAAGAAAGAAGATGGATCGACCTCCTTAACCCTTTCACGCCACGACCATTTTCATTTTTTCCTCCCCTTTCAGGTGCCATAACTTTTTTATTTTTCTGTCAATATAGCCATATGAGGGCTTGTTTTTTGCAGGACTAGTGGTACAATTGAATGACACCATTCCTTCTACCACATACTGTACTGGAAAAAGGAAATGTAATCACAAGTGTGTTGAAATTGGAAAAAAAAAAGGTACAATTCCACAATTTTATTTTTTTTATTTACCATGCTCACTATATGGTAAAACTGACCTGGCAATATGATTCCCCAGGTCACTGTGGGTACACAAATACCAAGCATGTATAGTTTATTTTTTTTATTTAAGTGGTGAAAAAAAAATTCCAAAATGTGTATGAAAAAAAGTTTTTGTTGCCATTTTCCAAGACCCATAGTGTCTGCTGGGTTTGTGCAAAGAGGCACAAAAGTCTAGTGTCTCTCTGAAGATTTTTGTGGGACTCCAAATGTTGGTCCTTTTCAGGGACCCATTGCTGATATCTGTATCGGGACTTCAACAAGAAGCAATAGATTGACCCTTTTTTTTCCACTGCTGCCCAAAAATGTTTTGAGATTTCTTCATATTTTAAGACATTTTTTTTCTGTGTTAAAAACAACATATTTTGGACATGGGCCGAGTCTTTTACCAGCTACCGTATATTTCTACCTTCATTATGACTCTGTTAGGAAAATGTGCGAATCACTGGCCATGTCCCCTTCCTTTTTTACAAGTAGTAACTCTTATGTTTAATTAAATATTTCATTTAGTATTTTATATTTCTTCAGGTCTCTCCCGGGTCCACGTTATTTTTATTTGCCTAATCATATTTTTACCTTTTTGGGTTTTTTTTCCCCTGTGTGGTTAAAATAAGAGGTAGATGATGCCATTGGTGGGATCTCCTTCCATTCTGCTTAGCACAAGCCCAATAAAAGAATCCAATAAACATAGACTATTGGTCACTGCTTTGTATGTTTTTGTAAAAACCTGATAACGGATTTCTTACTGTTTCCAAAATCTCTCTGTTTTGGGGTCTAGATGCCGCGTCACTGCTCTGCCCTCGGATGCACCACTCGAGATTCTCAACTGACGAGAGACAACAACATCTCTTTCCACAGGTCTGCGCTAACTACTTATTTTATGATAACGGAAAACCTCTTTAGGGGCGCACTGGGGTTAAGAAGGAATCAAGCAAAGCATCTTAAAGGGGTTCACTGATACTTGTATATTCCTAACCTGTGGGAGACCATGGAAAATCAACTACTATTGTGTGACAAAATGTGGATGTGTCACATACGGGTTCACCTATTAAATTTCACCCTCTATGCTTAACCCCTTCCAGACATTTGCTGTACATATACCTCATGGAAGGAAGAACTTCCTGACTAATGAAGTATATATATGTCATAGCGATCGTCTACATACAGGAGTTGTGCACGGGCGATCGCCACTGGGTGTTTAGCAAACATCACAGCTGATACCCGGTTCACACTTCCAGGAGCGCATGCGCTACCTCTGGCAGCCATTTTTCCGTAGTGAAAAGGATGGGAAGTGCCACTTTCTACATTTTGTGAAAGCCTGGGGCCTCCAAACACCCCCTCTTCCCAGCCCGGGGCCCACAGCATTGCCCCACTCCTGTTGCCGCCAGCTTACTGCAGCAGTGAACCTTCCTCCTGGAACCCTGCCCCCCCCCCCCCCTCCGATTACTGTAAAGCGGGCTATAAGATGCACCACCATTTAAATGTTTCTTTTCTAATTTCCTCCCCATCTTATAGTCTGCAAAATAATGTAAATGTAGTATTGCTGTAATCATACTGACCCGAAGAATAAAACTGCCTTATCAATTTTACGATACCCAAAACCAATTCTTCACCTCCTGTTGATTTGTTCATTCTGCCTCCCAAAGATTTCAGTAAGGCTCGGCTCACATTTAACCTGTGCTCTACAGCTGAGCATGTACACCGAGGTTTCCATGTAAATCTCTAAAATACGTGATTCAGACCGAACCCCCGGCGGAAGATTTCCTATAATGAGGAGGATGAAGGCACTGTGGATGCCGTATGGCCGCTTATGATCCGGCGGTTTCTCTCTTTTTAGGCGTGCATAAAAGGGCGGTATGCCACATTTTGTGCTACTCTGAAAAAAGAACAACACTGATCAGAGGCCAGACTCTGCTGCCTCATTATAGTGAATGGATTCCTTGGGGTATTGTCTCAATCGCGTCACTCAAGAGACTTACGGTAGATGGAAACCCCAAAGTAAGTGCTCAGCGTAGAGTGCCGGATAAATGTGATCCCCAGTGTTATGTAAAATGTTCCCAATAAAAGCTTCAACTCTGCAAAAAAAAAGTCCCCACTCAGGTCCGTCATCTGTTAACGGAAGTATAAGGGGTTTCCATGTTACTGATAGTACAGTGGCACTGGAAAAGCTCTATGGCTCCTCACCTCCCAAAAGAAATCCATCAAATTCTGCGCTCCCAAATCCAAATGCCCCCTCCCTTCTGAGCCTCAGTATGCCTAATCCACATATAGCGTCCACATGTTTGGCATTTCTGTAGTGATGAGAGCCCGCCTAATTTATAGATGCGTAAACATGACCTAGGCATAATGTACAGGCACTATAAGGTACTGGTCACTACAATGGCAGATTTGCAATTTTCGCTCGGCAACATCCACTACTCCTTGTTTATGGAAACTATCCATGGAGTCAAATCATCACTACACCTGTAGATAAATTCCCAAAGGGGTATAATTTACATAATGGGGTCACTTGAGGGGGGGATTCTGCTCTTCTAGCACTTAAGGGCTCTGTATATGGAGTCTGCAAATTATTCTAGGAAAATTTGTGCTCCTGGAGGCAAATAGCCCTCCGTCCCTCCCGAGTCTCGCTGTTTGGCTAAGCGGTAATGTAGCCACATATGGGGTACTTCTACTTTCAGCTGAAATTGTGTGACCAATTTTTTTGCCATTTTTTTTACTCATTACTCCATATGTGTTATGTCGTCCCCTCTCGATTCCAGACATTTTTGCGTTCAAAAAGTCGAACAGTGTTCCTTCTCTTGAGTCTTGCCATTCGCCCAAACAGTAGTTTTCCCCCACATATGGGGTATCTGCGTACTCAGGAGAAATTGCACAACAAATTTTGGGGTCGATTTTCTCCTGTAACACTTGTGGCTAAAGTTAAATTTTTGTGGGAAAAAAGTAAAATGTTCATTTTTTTCCTTCCACACCGCATTAATTCCTGTGAGGCCCCTGAAAGGTTAATAAACTTCTTGAATATGGTTTTGCAGAGTTTCAGGGGTGTAGTTTTTAGAATCGTGTCACTTTTGGATATTTTCTGTCTTACAGACCCATCAAAGTCACTTCAAATGTAATGTGGTCCCTAGAAAAAATTGTTTTGTAAATTTTGTTGGATAAGGGAGAAATCGCTGATCAACTTTTAACCCTTCTAACTTCCTAACAAAAAAAATCATATTTCAAAAATGATGCAGATGTAAAGTAGACATGTGGGAAATGTTATTTATTAACTACTTTGTGTGACATAACTCTCTGATTTAAGGACATAAAAATTGCAAAATGTTTTCCGATATTTTTACGAATAAATGCAAGTCATAGCAAAGAATTTTTACCACTATCATGAAGTACAATATGTCATGAAAAAATTATCTCCGAATCAGAGTTATTACCCCATAAAGTGACACTGGTGAGAATTAAAAATAGCCTGTCATGAAGGTGAAAACAGGCTCAGGGGGTTGAAGGGAACCTGTCAGCAGAAAAACGCTATTAATCTGCAGATTAGTAGTGTTAGTAACCTACCTGGTGCCATCGTATAATTTTCTACCTGCAGGGTTCAACTAACTTTATTCTCCCTGGCAGTGTACCGGTATCAGTCATAGGGGCGGGGCCCTGGCGGATTCAGTCACCGCTCTGAGTATACAGAGTGACGGCTGTAACAGTGTCCCTGGCTCTGATTGATACTGTTGTTGCATTGGGTCCAGTTGTCAGTCAGGGCTGCGTGCGCGGTTACAGCTGCCATTTTGTATAGTGAGTGCAGTGATTGAACCAGGACCGCCACCGTGACTGATACCGGAATGCTGCTGGGGGAAATAAAAGTTAATTTTCGACTATGTGCAGGCGCCGGGCAGGTTAGTAATTTTATTAACCTGTAGATTAACCCCGTATCTGCAGGTTAAAGGGAATCTGTCACCCCAAAATTTGCCTATAAGCTGTGGCCACCGGCATCGGGGGCTTCTCTACAGCATTCTGTAATACTGTAGATAAGCCCCCGATGTATCCTGCAAGATAAGAAAAACAGGTGAGCTTATACTCACCCAGGGGCGGACCCAGTTCGGGTCTGATGGGTGTCGCAGTCCGGTCCGGCACCTCCCATGTTCATACGATGACGTCCTCTTCTTTTCTTTCTGCCGCTGCTCCGATGCAGGTGTACTTTGTCAGCCCTGTTGAAGGCAGCGTAAAGTACTGCAGTGCGCAGGCATCGGGAAAGGTCAGAGAGGCCCAGCACCTGCGCACTGCAGTACTTTGCTCTGCCCTCAACAGGACAGACAAAGTACGCCTGCGCCGGAGCCGCAGCGTGAAGAAAAGAAGAGGACGTCATCGTATGAAGATAGGAGGCCCTGGACAGCAACACCCATCGGACCTGGACCACCCCTGGTTGAGTATAATATAACCTGTGTTCTTACCTTGCAGGATACATCGGGGGCTTATCTACAGCATTACAGAATGCTGTAGATAAGCCCCTGATGCCGGTGGCCGCAGCTTATAGGCGAATTTTGGGGTGACAGATTCCATTTAACTTTTTTTCTAGTGGCATGTTCCCTTTAAATGGGGGAAAATGCACACTAAGTTCCAACAGTATAAAGCACGTTTTATAGTTTATGCTGCATTTTTACTATATGTGAATGGGGTAACCCATTGCACATGTACTGTACTTTGTTGTGGATTTGCTGTGTCTGAACTCTCTCCTAGCCAAAAGTACTTATCTTCTATTGTTGTGGAAGGAATGCCAAGAAATCCCCAAAACCTCTGTTTGAAGGGTTGTGCACACAAATGCCATGGCTTCCTTTTCCTAAGAAAACAGTCATGCCTGCTTGACTGTTTTATTCAATGGGACTGAGCTATAAAACAAGACAACAACCCGTGGGTAGGGGAGGAGGCGTTTCCAATACAAGAAAGCCATGATTTTTCAACCCTAGAAAATCCCTTTAACATTACCATGTATCATATATGTTTAATATCTGAATGTTTTTCTTTACTAAAAGGCTTCCAAAGAAGGACGACCCTAGAAGGAGCCTTTGGATTGCAAACTGCAGGAGAACAGACCCCAGCGGCAATGGGCTTTGGGACCCTTCTTCTGACTATGTTTACTTCTGCTCCAAGCACTTTGAGAAGAGCTGTTTTGAAGCTGTTGGCATTAGGTAGACTTATACTTATTCCCTTACATACGTTATGGAAGATATGTAACCCTTTCCACTCTGTGATACACTATTATGTCATGCACGGGTGGGTTGTAGCACTTGAAGACCTAGGTGTCAGTCAGAACATACATCTCATATCCTGCTGAAACCGCGAGCACCGATATTGGCCGTTTAACCCGCTAGATGCCGCAGTCATAATATATGTAAAAAACACTGCAATAGTCCTTTCTCACTTCTTAAAACTTTTATTATTGGGGGAAAAAATTATATATACACAAAATACTGCTCAGAAGTTTTGCTCCTGTTCATACAATGGTTTTCCTTCCTTTTGTCGGAATGTGCACATCGTGGATTCAGACTGAAGGCAGGAAAACCATGAATTATACATATGGAAAAAAAGGGGTAAAGAAACAAATGTGAAACAAACCAAAATACGTTCTAAACCTTGCTCTTTTATTTACATTACCTCTCTTTTAGGGTACCGTCACACAGTGCAATTTTGATCGCTACGACGGCACGATCCGTGACGTCGCAGCGATCGTATGATTATCGCTCCAGCGTCGTAGACTGCGGTCACACGTTGCAATCACGGCGCTGGAGCGATGCCGAAGTCCCCGGGTAACCAGGGTAAACATCGGGTAACTAAGCGCAGGGCCGCGCTTAGTAACCCGATGTTTACCGTGGTAACCAGCGTAAAAGTAAAAAAAAACAAACCGTACATGCTCACCATCTGATGTCCGTCCGGTCCCTTGCCGTCCGCTTCCTGCTCTGACAGATCCGGCCGTACAGTGAGAGCAGAGTGCAGCAGTGACGTCACCGCTGTGATCTGCTCTCACTTTCCGGCCGGCAGACAGTCAGAGCGGGAAGCGGACGGCAAGGGACCGGACGGACATCAGATGGTGAGCATGTACGGTTTTTTTTTTTTTTACTTTTACGCTGGTAACCACGGTAAACATCAGGTTACTAAGCGCGGCCCTGCGCTTAGTTACCCGATGTTTATCCTGGTTACCAGCGAACGCATCGCTGGATCGCTGTCACACACAACGATCCAGCGATGTCAGCGGGTGATCAAGCGACGAAAGAAAGTTCCAAACGATCTGCTACGACGTACGATTCTCAGCAGGATCCCTGATCGCTGCTGCGTGTCAGACACTGCGATATCGTAACGATATTACTAGAACGTCACGAATCGTACCGTCGTAGCGATCAAAATTGCACTGTGTGACGGTACCCTTAGTCTCATGATAGCTTTACACCCCCTTGGCATTCTCTCACGAAGCTTCATCAGGTGTCACCTAGAATTGCTTTCAATGAACAGATTTGACTCTCAGTGTTCTTTTGTGGAATCACCGGCCGTTAGAAAGTGTTAGCGGTCATCAGATGTGTTTTGCTGAGGCAGTGTTCTAATCCAGAATAGTTCAATAACCATTCAACTAAGCAAAGAGAAACAGTCCATCAGTACTTTAAGGGTATGTGCCCACGATCTGGAATAGCAGCATTTTGGACGCAGCTCACCTTCTCCGCGTTCTAGGTTACAAGAACAGTGGATGGGATTTATAGAAGTCCCATGCCCTCTGTCCTTCTATTTAACGCTGTGTAAACTCACCCGCACTGCGGGTCTACAAGCCGCAGCATGTAGTGATGAGCGAGTATGCTTGTCCGCCGAGTATTTTGGGCGTGCTCAGAGATTTAGTTTCTGTCGATACAGCTGTGTTGTGAATTTGCTTTTTGCTCCCTCTAGTGGTTACTAGTTTTTTGACTCTGGTTTTTCTGTCATTCCTTTTATCCGCACCTGGGTCGTTAGTTAGGGGTGTTGCTATATAAGCTCCCTGGACCTTCAGTTCTATGCCTGGCAACGTAGTTATCAGAGCTAGTCTGCTGTGCTCTTGTCTACTGATCCTGGTTCCAGTTATATCAGCTAAGTCTGCCTTTTGCTTTTTGCTATTTGTTTTGGTTTTGTATTTTTGTCCAGCTTGTTCCAAATCTATATCCTGACCTTTGCTGGAAGCTCTAGGGGGGCTGGTGTTCTCCCCCCGGACCGTTAGACGGTTCGGGGGTTCTTGAATTTCCAGTGTGGATTTTGATAGGGTTTTTGTTGACCATATAAGTTACCTTTCTTTATTCTGCTATTAGTAAGCGGGCCTCTCTGTGCTAAACCTGGTTCATTTCTGTGTTTGTCATTTCCTCTTACCTCACCGTCATTATTTGTGGGGGGCTTCTATCCAGCTTTGGGGTCCCCTTCTCTGGAGGCAAGAAAGGTCTTTGTTTTCCTCTACTAGGGGTAGCTAGATTCTCCGGCTGGCGCGTGTCATCTAGAATCAACGTAGGAATGATCCCCGGCTACTTCTAGTGTTGGCGTTAGGAGTAGATATATGGTCAACCCAGTTACCACTGCCCTATGAGCTGGATTTTTGTATTCTGCAGACTTCCACGTTCCTCTGAGACCCTCGCCATTGGGGTCACAACACAGCTGCATGATTTGCAGCTGCTAGACAACCTGAACACATGCAGGGATTGCCTGTTTGTTAGGGAATCCCCACATGTATTCAGGCTGTCCAGCAACTGCAAATCATGCAGTAATACTGGCATCACTGGTGACATTATACACAGGAGCTCTGTATGTAGTGTCAGTGTACAGGTAATACAATGATCACCAGTGACATTATAAACATGAGCTCTGTATATAATGTCAGTGTACAGGTAATACAGTGATCACCAGTGACTTTATAAACCGGAGCTCTGATTATAGTGTCAGTGTACAGGTAATACAGTGATCACCAGTGACATTATAAACAGGAGCTCTGTATATAGTGTTAATGTACAGGTAATACAATGATCACCAGTGACATAAACAGGAGCTCTGTATATGATGTCAGTGTAAGGTAATACAGTGACCACCAGTGACATACACAGGAGCTCATTATATAGTGTATAGTGTACAGATAATACAGTGATCACCAGTGACATTATACACTTGAGCTTTGTATATTGTGCCAGTGTACAGGTTATACAGTGATCACTGTTGACATACACAGGAACTCAGTATATAGTGTTAGTGTCGGTGCACATGATCAGTAAGGCTACGTTCACATTTGCGTTGTGCGCCGCAGCGTCGGCGACGCAACGCACAACGCAAATGTAAACGCATGCACAACGCAGCGTTTTGTGATGCATGCGTCCACTTTTGCATGGTTTTGGGAGCAGAAAAAACTGCAACTTGCTGCGTCCTCTGCGCCCTGACGCATGCACCACAGTGACGCATGCGTCACAAAACGCAAGTGCAACGCATGTCCATGCGCCCCCATGTTAAATATAGGGGCGCATGACGCATGCAGCGACGCTGCAGCACCCGACGCGGCGCAGAACGTGAATGTGAACGTAGCCTAATTGCTGCAGGTTGGACGCTGCGTACTTGCGCAGCGTCCAACCCACAGCGTCCAGATGTTACAGCATAGTGGATGGGATTTCATGAAATCCCATCCCACTATGTGTGCACAGACGCCTGCGGATCACCCGTGAAGACGGACATGCGGCGCGTCTTTCCAGACCGCAGAATGTCTATTTATCTTGCGGACACACGAGCCTCCGCAAGATAACTTTCACCCTACAGTGTATTGGACGTGGTAAATCTGCACGGTTCTATTGAACCCATTCTACGCCCGAGTGCCGATCATTTTTATTAGTGAATCTCTTGCTCTTATTCTCTCATTCCTGTGCAACACTGTGGTTATATTATAGATAGTATATAGAGTAAGTGTACAAGTAACACACTGACTTACCAGTGACGTCTTTAGTTGAAGTTCGTCATCTTTGCTTTTCTTCTTCATCCAGTGTAGACCGCCATCACTTCTTCCAGCACTGCTCTCGGTCCTCTCGCGCTCTGTCTCGGTCCTCTCGCGCTCTGTCTCGGTCCTCTCGCGCTCTGTCTCGGTCCTCTCGCGCTCTGTCTCGGTCCTCTCGCGCTCTGTCTCGGTCCTCTCGCGCTCTGTCTCGGTCCTCTCGCGCTCTGTCTCGGTCCTCTCGCGCTCTGTCTCGGTCCTCTCGCGCTCTGTCTCGGTCCTCTCGCGCTCTGTCTCGGTCCTCTCGCGCTCTGTCTCGGTCCTCTCGCGCTCTCTCCCTCATTCGCAACACTGCAGTTATATTATAGATAGTGTATAGGATGAGTGTACAGGTAACACACTCACCAATGACGTCTCTAGTTGAAGATACTCATCTTCGCTTTGCTTCTTCTACCATCGCAGACCGCCATCGTTTCTACCAGTCAGAACTCGTCTCTGCAGAAAATAAGTCATCTAGAGCACTGCTTGCAGAGCACATTTTCGAATTTTTTCCCAACTTCTACACCACACCAGATGAAGAAAAAAGCGACCGTGTTGCTCTGAACAGTAACAGCACCTCCCCCACTGAAAACAGTATCCTCAAAAATAAAATGCATCACAGCAGTAATAATATCCAGAATTAACCCCTACAGTGAATGTCCTGCATCCTGGCACCTTCCTGTAATAACTTCCCCCATCCTAGCTCCCCCATGTGGTTCATTCCTATCATGGCCCCATATGTTTTCCCATCCTGCCTCCATATGTTCTCACATCCTGGCCTCATATGTCATCCTATCCTGGCTCTATATGTCCTCCCATCATGCCCCCCATATGACTCCATCCTGCCCTCCACGTAAGTCTCCATCCTGCCCTCCACGTAAGTCTCCATCCTGCCCTCCACGTATGTCTCCATCCTGCCCTCCACGTATGTCTCCATCCTGCCCTCCACGTATGTCTCCATCCTGCCCTCCACGTATGTCTCCATCCTGCCCTCCACGTATGTCTCCATCCTGCCCCCCACGTAAGTCTCCATCCTGCCCTCCACGTATGTCTCCATCCTGCCCTCCATGTATGTCTCCATCCTGCCCCCATATGTCTCCCCATATTGTGAATTTCAGAACAAAAAAAAAGTTTCTGCTTTCCTTACCTGTTTCGCAGGCCAGCGGCATCCTCTTCCTTCAACCATTTGAGGATGCATGACAGTAGCGTCATACACCGGCGACATGCGAGCCTAGGTCTGCTGCCGTCTTCTGATTGGCTGGCAGCTCCTATTGAAGTGCAGGAAGTGAGTCATGCACGGCAAAAGATTTCAACCGAACGTGCGTCCTTGGATTCATGTTCAGTTACTGAGCGAGCAGCCGAAACCTGCGGAATGTGCACTCCATAATTCAAAATCTTTCTTGAGCTTTAGCACTTCAGTGCCTCTGCAAACTGAAATAGTTTTGGGGGAAAAACTAATAAAAAATATGCCCCTAAATCTATCATCCACTGATACCTCTCGTTAAAGTACTGGACCTATTGTAATTTTCTTCTTGAGCTCCACGGTTCAAGGATTGCAGTGGAAACTGACACCGGAGCACGTACGGCAGGGTGTTATGTACCGAGTAATGTTATTTCTATTGTTTTCTGTATTACAGCGGCTACCATCGTCTGAAGGAAGAGGCCGTGCCAACAATATTTACACCATCTGCAAAACTGCACAGAACTGCAAAACTCAGAGCTCAGAAAAAGAAAAGCTTCAAGGTGACCAAAGCAAAAGTAAAAAGGAAAAAGTGAGTGTGAAATGCTCATGTAGAGCAGCGTCTTGTGGAGAGGACAGAGGAGTTGGTTCCTATGGCGTTGTTGTGATGATCATGGGCTCTCCATACACTGACCTCCGGTTGAGCTTGCAGTATAAAGCATGGAGGAGAGACTGAAAGCAGATGAGTTTCAGGATATATTTGACAATATCACAGGGTTCCTTTAACCATTTACCCCTTTTGGTTTTAGCATCTGAATGCTGGTGCTTTTAGTAAAAGTCCCCCATAGTCAGCTGATAGTCAGTGGCACTGCATTAGGAGAAACCCTTTAATCGTGGCCACTTACATGTCTTGTGATGTGGGAGTTTATTTTATAATCCATGAGTATCATTCAGTAGTATTCATTAACCGTTATTTCTTCGATAGGGAGTTCCTGGTAAATGATACTACAGCCCCACCAGAGAGAGCAGATCGTTCCGACAACCAGTGTTTTGATAGCGGGAGGTATGACAATGTACCCACGCCAGATCTGGTCAACTTCCATGGACTATGCCCTGAAAACATTGATATTCCAGGAGATGCCGCTCCGGCTGAAGGAGCCTTGGCCACCACAGTGGACCACCAGATGCATCCAGAAGCTGCACTTGAGGACATAGAGGTTGCATCGGTAATGAATGGACCACTGTCAGACTTAGAACTGTCTCATGTACGAGAGGGAATGTCCTCTGAAATGTCTTTAAACACAGACCCAAGTGAACCCTCGGGACAGGTGGACAGAACACCTCGGCCTGTGTCTCCCTCCACGTACATGATGCGTATCCCACAGCCACCGGGAGCTTACATACAAAACGAGCATAGTTACCACGTGGGGAACGCTCTCCTATGGAAGAGAAGAGCGGAGGCAGCGCTGGAGGCTCTCAGTAAAGTCCAGAGGCAGCTGGAGGCTTGTAGGAGACGTGAACAACGGCTCCGTCTACGTATCTCTTCTTTACAGCAGGAACACATGCGGGAGCGGCGTGCACAGTCCGACGTCCGAGAAAAGCTGAAGGAGCATCTTCAAGTGTTTGAGCTCCAGCTCATCAATGACTTTGTGTAGAATGGTGGCCCCAGAGTTGGGACAATGAAGGCCTATCATTGAAAAGTATTGCGAACTCTCACCAGACTTTGTTTCAATTCCTCATTGCCATTACGATCCCTGGTTGCTGTCATGGGATGAACATATTTAATGAGTTCAGTGGCTGAAAATCCATGCTGGCCTTAACTCAAGGCAACCCAGAGCCTCATCTCCCAGCGTGATGGCTCTTACCGACACTGATATAGTGTCAAAGGCGTCAAAAGAAATTCAGCCTTTGGATTAAATCTAGATTGCTTGACAGTAAGGAGAGATCTTGATGAGGAATTGAAGCACAAGGTATTAGAAAGTTACCCAGCTTTTCATTACAGCAATGATTAGGCTTTATGTCACATAATCCCTGGTGAGCACCACAAGATGTGGGTCTTCTTGGTGGTACTTTACTAACTGTTGCCAAAACTGTAATTGCTTCTGTTTCCCTGGGTCTGCTGTGTTCCCTCGCCAGTTATCTCTGCACTTTTTGTTCTTTCTGAAGTCTTTGTTGGCCACCCTGGTGAAGTTAATATAGATAACATATGTCTACAATGATTTGGCCTGCGTGATGTATCTTCCCTGGGGACGATATGTCATTACATAAAGGGGTGCACAGAGGAGAATTGTGGAACCCAAGCAGGTAAGTGGATGGTACCTTTTCTGTCTTTGTAGTTTGGGCTGCTTTTAGGCTACGTTCCCACAATGAGATTTTGATGTTTCAGATTTTCTGCACCTATTAGGTTGCTTGCGTTTTTTAATAGCCTTTTTTACAGTTTTTTTTTTCTGCTGCATTTTTGTTTTTTTGATAGGTCGTGCTTTACTTAAAGCTGCTTTGTTTTCGATACTTTGGTATTTGACTGTGAAAACTTTCATGATACAGACATGTATGGATTATATCAGTTTTTAGAGTGGAAACGCACTAAAAACGTGTGCGTTTTTTACCTCCAGATTTTCCGCATTCCATGCAATTCTATGGGGAAAATCTGCACATAAAACTCCATGTACCCACAAGAGAAATTGACATGTTGCGGATTTAAAACACGCACCGCAGGTCAGTTTATGCAGCATAAAATAAAAAGAAAAGTACAGTGGGCAGGAGATTTCTATAAATCCCATCCACATTCCTGGAACTGTAAGATGCTACATTGTTTTCACAGCAAAAATACGCAGTCAAAAACTTGCCGTAAACTTATTGTGGGAACGTATCACAATACACAAAGAGGTAGCAGTAAACAACCTATGACAACAGCAGGAAATAAACTAATCATAATTTATCCTACAAATCTCCCACTG
Organism: Ranitomeya variabilis; assembly: GCF_051348905.1. Classification (NCBI taxonomy): domain Eukaryota; kingdom Metazoa; phylum Chordata; class Amphibia; order Anura; family Dendrobatidae; genus Ranitomeya; species Ranitomeya variabilis. The sequence goes on from NC_135235.1 coordinate 317,978,454, forward strand.
TCTTGGTGCTTTAGTGGTCCCCAGCAGTCCTACATCTGTGATGTCAGATACATAGTGACCGCTGCAGCTAATCACTGGTTTGATGTATAGCCTGCAAGACAGGCAGAGACCATCAGACCTGCTACCCTGGATCGGTGGCAGATTCTGAGAGGTGAATGGTTATTTTATTATCACATTGCCTGCTGTTATAGCAGTTACATAAAATACTGCAAAACCCCTTTTAAATCTGTTGTCCCCCAAAAACAAATTATAAAAGGAAGCACTAGTATTTATATTAAAATTTATATTAAAAAGAAAAGTAAACCAGCTCCCCTTGTAGCTCCAGTGCAGGCCACTAAGGGGTATCAATTAAAAATCACTCAAAAATTGAGCTTGGTTTGAGTTGGAATACATGCAGCACATAAACACAAGTTCACATTGGCCATAAAAGATACAAAACCTGCAAGAAACAAAATGAGCAAAAACCCTGCTGTAACTATATAAGTAAAACGCAAAAGTGCATTTAAATAACACAGAGTTCTCGGTAATACTGTTTTTGATCAAAAATAGCATAAAAGCCATCCCACCATCGACAAGGTGACTCTGATCAGGACGGTCCTACACTGTCTAGTATTAAAAACCTTACAATGTGTCAAAGTTGACCTCAGTGTGTGAATAAGGGAAGACAAAAGGACTGAGTCTCCAGTGGACACCAGTCCGGGGAAGCCTTTAAATGTGTTTTCCAGCTCAGGAAAGGGAGGCCACACCCGGCTTGCACAGATGCAAAAATTCAATGAAAAAACACAAGCTGCGTGTGGCCTCCCTTTCCTGAGCTGGAAATCACATTTAAAGGCTTCCCCAGACTGGTGTCCACAGGTTGTGCCCTCTCCTTTTGTCTGCCCTTGTTCACACATTGAGGCCAAATCTGACACATAAGATTTTTAATACTAGACAGTGTAGGACCATCCCGATAAGGGTCACCTTGTCGATGGTGGGATGGCTTTTATGCTATTTTTTATAAAAAACCGTATTACTAAGAACCCTGTGTTATTTAAACCTAGAACGCATGACGTTAAAAATATACATATTAACGTATTGGGGGTCTTTTAGGCCCCCATGCACATAATGTAGAAAAACACACTTAAATAACTTGCACAAGTTTATTTCAAAATTGCTCAATAAAATATGAATAGTGGACAAAATTTTAATTATAACTTTTCACAGAAAACACCCAAAAATCATTTTTTTCCCAAATGTCACACAAAGACATGAAAACACACAAAAACGCATAGAAATCTATAGCAAACTAGCTGCAGCTACATTTTTATTCTAACTTTCTTTTCTATTATATTAGTCTTCCAAACAATTCTGACATGTTATTTTTTCAGAAGTGTGTTCTTTGCAAACAGTTTCCTTACAAGTGGAACAATATCGCTCAGTTTTCCTCTCTGTTTCTTGGACACATGAAACAACGCTTTCGTTTTCTTTCTCCTGGCTCTGGAATAATCTGAAACTGTACGCCACACCGTTTCATTGCTTCTTTAGTTTGCTTTGGCAAGCATTTCAAGTTGCTTCGCTCTATCATGTGAGGCATTACAAGTTCATGACAAAGGTCCTTCAAGAATATGCGTCTCCTGTCCTTCCTCTGTGCATGAAATTCCGGATGAGTTTCTGTATAAATAATGAATGAATTTAGGGCTGCTACATCAAGCATATTTGAAAATAATACTACAGGCCATCGTTTTGTTTGCCTCTTACACGAATATTCTCCCACCATCTCATCCATTTTATCTACACCTCCTTTTGTTGCATTGTAATGCAGGATGATTTCTGGTTTCAATTTTTTGTCATTGCTGTCAACACTGCAATCGTGATGCATGGTACTGAGTAAAATTACAGATTTCTCCTTCTTCGCCTTGTAAGATACCAAAGTCGCTTTGTTATTGAATCCAAAGACACTCTCATAAAGTGCTCGCTGACGATTGTGTTTCAGTAATGCTGGAATTTCTCGTCTGTTTTGCTTTATAGTACCAACAAGTGTAATAGCTTTTGCAAGCAGAAAATTGCCTAGTTCAACATTGGTGAAATAATTGTCCATGGTAATGTTTCTACCTGAATTGAATATTGGAACAGCAAGAGTTTTGACTATTTCAGACCCCAGATCCCACTATTTCAGACCCCAGACAGCTCATTACTGTGTTCCGAAGGACCTGAGGTGATCATGGCCTTATCACTCCCTCCAAAAATCACATGACATCCTCACATGTTATTATCCACACCCTGGCCCCTCCACCAGCATTACTGAGTACAAATAAAGTAACTTGAGACACAAACACTACTGAGAACATGATAAAAATAGCGGGGGCCTAAAAGGCCCCTAATTCGTACAGATGTAGGTTTCACCAAACAAGCATTGTTACACCATAATGCCTATGAAAAAAATTATATGAACAACTGGATATTATCAACAACGACATACTTGAGGAATACCTGGAGTTTCAAAATTCTAACTAAAGTAATTTTGCAGATAATAGCAAAAATGTAAGCATGGGGGCCTAAAAGGCCCCCAATATGCGTTCTAGGGTTAAATGCACTTTTGCTTTTTACTTATTTAGTTACAGCAGGGATTTTGCTCATTTTGTTTCTTGTAGGTTTTGGGGGTTTCAATTAAGCCAGGAAGTGATGACATCCTGTTCTTTGTTCATCTACTGTAAGTGCTAAGGCCTGTGATTGGCTGCAGCGGTCTGGTAACTGTAACGGGACAGATAAAATGTGCATAAGATGATGTCCTGTTATGTGAATGAATTACACAACATCAACACTTCCTGGCATACCAGAGACCACCAGAGCACTGCACTGAAGCAATGGAGGTTAACGCTGGTATTGTACCTCATTTTATTTTAGAAACATGATTTTGTAATATGAACAATCCATTTAACTAGGCCTCTGGGGACTAGACTAGTTTAGTTTTTTTTGCAAAATGATCTGCTAAATGGAACTGTCAATTTAGGGGAGGTTGTTAGTAGCCCACCACCATGACATTCATGTGCCCTTAGCTAAGGCAGAAAATCCATTTAACGCTACTTCTCGCTGACATTCCCTTACCCTGCATACAATACTCTGCTACATGTTCTACCTTGTTTTCTTGATGGAAAGGGTGTATACTTAGTTGACATCTCGTGGGACAACCATTATTTAAGGATGTTTTTTTCATTTTGTAAATGTCTGATTCTATAATTAAAACTTATCTTTTGTGTTCTCTGCCTTCCCATCTTTTTCAATCTTCGCATTGAATAAAAGCAATGTGTCCCCTATAGTGGCCCCTTTTTTTTTTTTTATTAGGGCTGCTACATCAGCTTCCAAGCTTTGATTGGCAGGGTCTGGGACAGAGGTAAATGCACATGCCCGCAGAGAAGGCTTTGAAGGAAAGTCCAGTTAAATTGCAAGTAGAGATTTCACATACTGCGCTCCACAAGAAACAAATTTTAATATCTTTGCAATGGAGCTTTGTAGCACAAAAAGAGCTGCACAATCGAAAGCTCAGGCAGAAAAGTACATCTGCACAGGAGCGCAATGCCGGGAACACTGGATGACGTAGGGACACGTCACCCACACGAAGCAAGAAGAAGCACAGCAACGCAAGGAAGGAGGCGCCGGACCAAGACCAACGACACCCCTTGGACCGGATCCCGCCCCCCAGGTAAGTATAATAAAATGTCTTTTCCTTGTCTTGCAGGTTGGGTTTGAAGTAAACCTGTCAGCAGGAATGTGCACAGTAACCTACAGACAGTGTCTGGTTGGGGCCATTACACTGATTTAAAATGATACCAGGGTCAATTAAATCCGTCTTGTGGTTGTTTTTTCATCTTTATTTTCAGTTTTGAGTTAATCATATGCTCGTGCTCCGGGGCGGCCTGTGGGGGGGTCTTAATGTGGTGGTCTGATTAGGTATTGATGTGTATGGCTACTGACAGGTCCCTCGGTCACCGGCCCCCTAGTTTACATAAAGAATAATTTATATACGGCCTGTGGGGGGTCTTCATGTGGTGGTCTGATTACTGATTAGGTATTCATCTGTATGGCCTCTCACTGGTCACTGATACCTCAGTTACCTGCCCCCTAGTTTGCATAAATAATGTTGTATATATTTAAAGGGAATCTGTCACTCCAAAATTCACCTATAACCTAAGGCCACCGGCATCAGGGCTTGTAACCTGCAAGATAAGAAAAACAGGTTATATTATACTCACCCAGGGGCGGTCCCGGTTCGGTTTGTGTCAGATGGGTGTCCCGGCCCGGCGCCTCCCATCTTCATACGATGTTGTCCTCTTCTTTGCTTCCTCCTGCGCAGGCGTACTTTATCTGCAGCAAAGTACTGCAGTGCGCAGGCGGTGGGAAAGGTCAGAGAGGCCCTGTGCACTGCAGTACTTTACGCTGCCCTCAACAGGGCAAATCAGTACGCCTGCGCAGCAGCCGCGGCAGGAAGAAAAGAAGAGGACGTCATCATATGAACATGGGATGTGCCGGACCCACACCGTGACGCCCATTGGACCCGAACTGGGACCGCCCCTGGGTGAGAAGAAAAGCACGTTATAATCTTGCAGGATACATCGGGGGCTTATCTACAGCATTACGGAATTTTGGGGTGACAGATTCCCATTAAAATCCCCTTCTGCAGGCTCGTGGCGGCGCCTGCGCTGCAATATGATCTCATCCATATTGTGCATTTAATTTTTGCTTTTGATGGTATCCATGAATTCCTAAAAAAAAATCAGTTTGAAAATGGTGCCGGTAGCACCTGTGCAGTAGCAGCTATCAGTGATCCAATGGCTGCTTCTGCGTAGGCAGCGCCATCTTGCTAGAGAAAAAAAAATTGTCTCCACTAAGTTGGTGCCACCGTGCTTGCTCAGTAGCATCTATTGGCGATCCGATAGATGCTACTGCGGCGGCTTCTTGGAAGAGGCAATTTTTTTTTTTTTTCTCTAGCAAGATGGCAGCGCCTGCGCAGTAGCAGTAAATCGCTGATGGATGCTACTGCACAGGTGCGGCTGGCACCATTTTCAAACTGTCTTTTTTTTTTTTCAATTTATGGATAACCTCAAAAACAATTATTAAATGTACAATATGGATGCAATCATGGTACAGCGCAGGCATTGATGCCTGCCTTCAGAACATGATAGATAGATAGATAGATAGATAGATAGATAGATAGATACACATATATATATATATATATATATATATATATAGATAGATACATAGATATATAATAAATAAATATATATAGAGAGAGAGAGACATATACACACACACTCTCTTATTATTCTTCATGTAAACTAGGGGGCAGGTCACTGAGGGATCGGTGACCTGTCAGTAGCCATACACATGAATACCTAATCAGACCACCACATGAAGACAGACCCCCCCACCCACCCACACAGGCCGCCCCGGGGCATGGGCATATCATTAACTGAAAACTGAACATAAAGATTAAACAACAACCACAAGACGAATTTCATCAACCCAGGTATTGTAATCCGTATAACGGTGCCCACCTGACACTGTTGTAGAGAACGCAGGAGTGCTCGGCCAAACAAATGCTTCTTTGAGAGAATTGGATGAGATGGTTGTTGGGCCCCAACCATCGTTCACCTGACAGCCATCAAATGTGTATGGCGGGTTTTACATATAAATACTTTAGTGTCAGAAAATTAACAACTTCTTATACTTTCAATTTGTTCTTTGTCCATTGCTGACATTATAATCTATTGGAATCTAGGAAATTACAGATCCATTTACAATGCAAGATTATCATGAACGAGTGTTCCTAATAGAGAAGAGTGAATTTGTCCGGGTCCTATAGCGCTTACCGAATAAGCTGCAGAGGGAACCCGGATACCTGGATCGCTCCCGATAATCAGGCATCCGGCGCCGCAGTTACATGTGTCTTGGCTATTTCACAGGCACAACAAACAGGCTCTCCATGCATGTGTTGTGACAGTCACACAGCCACAACACATACAGCTGCGGTGCCGAACGTCTGATTATCGCAGCGCTCCAGGTATGCGGATTCCCTCTGCAGCTTATTTGGTAAGCGCTATAGCTTGCCGAATAAGTAGGGACCCGAACATATTTGCTCATCTCCAGTTCCTAGAAGCATAAACAGGCTACTAACAAACAGGCAAAATTCCCATTTATTGGAGGAAATTTTTTTGTGCTGCGCTAAATATCATGCTTGGCAGTAAACAGGCCTCGTACTGTCGAGAGCAATAGCAGCTCATGTGTGCTAAGTTATCTATTACAGATGGCTCCGTGCACATTGGTAAGAGCGGTTTGCCTATGTAAACAGGCTATTGAAGGAATGCCAACCAGAAAATACGGTGACTGATCATTGCTCATTTACTCCCGATGGTCGGTTCTTGTAATTGCTGATCAGCGCTCAGTTACTCCTGATGGTCAGTTCTTGTAGTTGCTGATCAGCTCTGTTACTCCCTATGGTCAGTTCTTGTAATTGCTGATCAGTGCTCAGTTATTCCCGATGCTCGGTTCTTGTAATTGCTGATCATTGCTCATTTACTCCCGATGGTCGGTTCTTGTAATTGCTGATCAGTGCTCAGTTACTCCTGATGGTCAGTTCTTGCAATTACTGATCAGCTCTGTTACTCCCTATGGTCTGTTCTTGGAATTGCTGATCAGTCCTCAGTTACTCCTGATGGTCAGTTCTTGCAATTGCTGATCAGCTCTTACATACTACGTGGCTGTGCAATATACTACGTGGCTGTGCAATATACTACGTGGCTGTGCAATATACTACGTGCTCTGTGCTATATACTATGTGCTCTGTGCTATATACTACGTGCTCTGTGCTATATACTACGTGCGCTGTGCAATATACTCCGTGGCTGTGCAATATACTCCGTGGCTGTGCAATATACTACGTGGCTGTGCAATATACTACGTGGCTGTGCAATATACTATGTGGCTGTGCAATATACTACGTGGCTGTGCAATATACTACGTGGCTGTGCAATATACTACGTCGGTTGTGTTATATACTACGTGACTGTGCAATATAGTACGTGGCCTGTGCTATATACTACCTACATATTCTAGAATACCCGATACGTTAGAATCGGGCTACCATCTAGTTCTGTTATAAAACAAACAAAAACTGTTGTACTCACCTTCCCTGGGTTCACCGCTGAGCGCTGAGTCTCTGCCATTGTGGTCAGTGTCTGTTATTATCTGTTCTCACCCCAAGACCTCAGCAGCCAAATGGTGAGTTCAGTGTCTCGGAGCGGGGTGTTCTGTCTACATGAGCTGAGCGGCTGAGATTAGATATCGGCTGCAGTGCTATCTGCGTGCAGCCAATAACTGACACCATGAGCAGCTATGGAGACGCACTGGTGGATCAAAGGACAGTGAGTAGTCCACAGTTTGTTTGCTTTTTGTTTTGTTTTTTAAACAGGCAAGGGTCTGGAATTGTTAGAACATGTATCAGTGCATGTGTACTTGGTACTTACAGATTTTGGATATTTTACCATACTATTGCATTATAAAGAAGATATCCGTGTACTTGCTATAGCCATCTACTTTTTGTTACGTTTGCTTTTTACCCTTCGCCACGACAGCACCCCACATGAGAGAGGGATCCACCCATAGGAACAGGAAACCTACAGAATAAAAGGAGGTGGTCCCCTCTCCTCCTCAGTTTAGGTTTCCTGTTCCTATAGGAATCCGAAGTACCGCAGTCCAAGAGGATTCCTGGGCCATGCACCCGCCTGCGTCGGTTCTGTGGGAACGGCAGGGGCTGCGGTTCCAGAAGCAGCGGCGGGGGAGCCCCTGCTTGCAGCCTCCCCCCTCGTCTGGCCAGCCATCCATGGTCCGGGTCTGGTCACCGCTGGTCCGCCCGGCTCCATGAGGACGCGCGCTACAGTGGCCGGCTTAATATCCACAGCCGCCGCATGGTGCAGAGAGCGGCGCGTCTAACCCGGAAGTCGCCGGAGCACTTCCGGGTTGGGTCCGGGGAGGCAGGAGATTCGGCGCCAGTTTTAAAAAAGCGGCGCTGACGTCGGACCGGTGTGTATGAGATGGCTTCACCGGCCGACGAAGCACACCTGCCTGCAGCAGAGCAGCGTTCTCCCAGCAAGGAGAGAAGCGCTAGGAGCAGCACTAAAAGTGGTGGTCGACCTCCAGAAAAGAGATCTACCACCAAAGAGAAGGATCACTTGCCAAAAAATCCGCCTCCAGAACCGGTACCTGTCAGCTTCACTGGGTGAGTTTTTAAAAGAGCCTCTTCCTATATGCTGATATATGTTCCTCCTGTATCCCCTTCCTCTAGACTAAGAAAAGGGCACACAAGTCCAAGCACAAGGAATGTGCCTTATGTACGCAGCCCCTTCCAGATTCTTATACCAAAAGGTTATGTTCAGAATGTATCATGCTAACCTTACGGCAGGAGAATATAATGACTCCGTCTGATGTTAAAGCCATAATCTGGGAAGAAATGCAGGGTTTGGCGCATACAAGTAGCACCAGTACCCGTCAACCAAGCAGGTCCCGATCTCCAGCAAGCTCAGAATCAGAGGATGTACATAGATCCTCGGACGAATCTGGATCCCAGCTGAGTTCATCCGAGAATGAAGGGGGGCTTTATCTACCTAACAGCAGTAAAATCTGTCAGGAGCACAATGGGGTGCCCAGACAAGAAAGAGAAAAAATCAGCTCAAGACATGTTTGCGGGGTTAGGACAGAAAAAACTTAGATCCTTCCCCGTCATACCCACTATTAAAGAAATAATTAAAAAAGAATGGGATAAGCAAAATACAAGAGGTTTCCTACCATCATCCTCTAAGAGACGCTATCCCTTCAGCGATGAGGAACTAAATTCCTGGTCAAAGGTTGATGCCGCAGTCGCTTCCACGTCTAAACAATCGGTCTTACCGGTTGAGGATTCGGGGGTCCTGATAGACCCTTTAGACCATAAAGCAGAAGCCTTACTAAAAAGATCGTGGGAGGCTAACACGGGGGCATTCAGGCCAGCTATCTCTAGTACCTGCACTGCAAGGTCACTACTAGTGTGGATGGAACAGCTGGAGGAACACATTAGAGGTAGAACTTGCCGAAAATCCCTCTAATTAAAGAAGCGATAGCATTCCTGGCAGATGCCTCTGTGCATTCGCTACGCCTAGCAGCCAGATCAGCCGGCCTAGTGAACACAGCCCAGCGAGCACTCTGGTTGAAAAACTGGAAAGGGGACGCACAGGCAAAAGCAAAACTTTGTGCGATCCCCTGCCAGGGTGAGTTCCTTTTTGGGAAAACGTTGGATGAACTCCTGAATAAAGCGGGAGAAAGAAAAAAAGGCTACCCTAATCAATCTCTTCCATCTTACAGGAGAGCCTTCAGAAGACGCCCCTTTACCAGAAAGAAACCGTTTGAGCAAAGGGAGAGATGGGAGACGAAAGATCCAAAACAAAAAGGTGCTTTGTTTAGCGGATCCTATAATCCAAAGCGTAACAAATACCGTTGACCATGAAGTGGGTGGCAGATTAAAATTTTTCTTTCCCAAATGGGAACAAATAACATCTAGTCAATGGATTCTGGACATTATACAATACGGTCTAAAATTGGAGTTTGATCGAATCCCTTGGGATTCTTTTGTAGTAACATCACCAAAAGGACGGGAGCAACAAAGGGCTCTGGAATTAGAGATCCTATCTCTTCTATCTAAAAAAGTCCTAATAGAGGTTCCCCAGGATCAAGAAGGGAGAGGGTTCCATTCCCCTTTATTCTTGATCAATAAACCAGATGGTTCATTCAGAACCATCATAAATCTCAAAAAATTAAATTCCTTTTTGCGTAATCATACTTTTAAAATGGAATCCATTAGTTCTACCATCAAACTTTTGTTCCCTAGATGTGTCATGGCCGGGATAGACCTAAAAGATGCCTACTATCATCTTCCCATACATGCCGAACACCAGCAGTACCTAAGGGTAGCAGTCATCCTGGCAGGACAGGTTCGTCACTTTCAATACGTAGCAATGCCATTTGGGCTTTCTATGGCTCCCCGCATCTTCACAAAAGTGATATTAGAAGTGATGGCTCATCTACGCCAACGGGACACTTTGATAATACCCTACCTAGATGATTTTCTAGTAGTAGGAAATTCTATACTTCAATATAAGATTCGATTATCTAATACGATCTCGTCCCTACAGGAGTTAGGTTGGATCGTGAACTTCGAAAAGTCCAGGCTGAATCCAGAAACCGTTCAAACATTTCTAGGAATCCAGCTAGACTCCGTAAGTCAAAAATGCTTCCTCCCACAGTCAAAAAGAGTGCCTATACAATCAAAAGTGTCAGAGGCAATGGAAAACCCACACATGACACTAAGGAAAGCTATATCCTTACTGGGATCATTAACCTCGTGTATCCCAGCTGTGCCGTGGGCACAATTTCATACCCGTCAATTACAGTATGAAGTATTGTCGGCTCAGGGAAAAGAAGGACATCTGGAAAGTAAACTAACTCTTTCCAGAGATGTCATAGAATCCCTATCCTGGTGGCTGGATATGGAGCACCTTTCAAAGGGTGAACCATGGATAATAGACCCTTCTAAGATAATTACTACCGACGCCAGCCCTATAGGATGGGGTGCACATATGGAGGATAGTCTGGCCCAAGATACTTGGGACCAGGCAGAATTAACATGTTCTTCCAATTGGAAAGAGTTAAGAGCGGTAGAATATGCCTTAAATCATTTTCTTCCACAGATTCAAGGAGCACATGTAAAGGTTTTCTTGGACAATTCCACCACAGTGGCATATGTGTACCGTCAAGGTGGTACACGGTCAGGAAGTCTGATGACCATAGCAGCAGACATCTTCCAGCTAGCAGAGACTCATCTCGCATCCCTAACAGCCCTACACATCAGAGGTGTAGAAAACATCAAAGCAGACTACCTCAGTCGAAACATGTTACGCCAATGGGAATGGACCTTAAACAGAACCATATTCAGAATGATAACAAGAACATGGGGTATACCACAGATAGATCTGTTTGCCACAAGAGACAACAGACAAGTAAAAAGGTTCGCTTCTCTGAACTTCATGGATGATCCAGACATCTTGGACTCTCTCCACCATCCTTGGAAGTTCAAACTGGCATACGCCTTTCCTCCGATGTCTCTGATTCCACTAGTGATCAGAAAAATCAGAAGGGAACAAGCAAGAGTAATCCTCATTGCACCCTTTTGGCCAAGAAGACCATGGTTCTCTTGTCTCCAGACCATGTGTCTATGCGATCCATGGATTCTTCCATCAGACAAGGAGCTGCTGTTCCAGGGCCCCTTTTTCCACCCGCAAGTGAAAGGTCTTCACTTGACGGCGTGGAATTTGATAGGCAACTATTAAGTTCAAGGGGGTTTTCAGTGGAACTAGTAAACACCCTTTTACTGAGTAGAAAAAGATCTACCACCCTAATATACACTCACCGGCCACTTTATTAGGTACACCATGCTAGTAACGGGTTGGACCCCCTTTTGCCTTCAGAACTGCCTCAATTCTTCGTGGCATAGATTCAACAAGGTGCTGGAAGCATTCCTCAGAGATTTTGGTCCATATTGACATGATGGCATCACACAGTTGCCGCAGATTTGTCGGCTGCACATCCCAAAGATGCTCCATACAAGGCAGGATGGATCCATGCTTTCATGTTGTTTACGCCAAATTCTGACCCTACCATCCGAATGTCGCAGCAGAAATCGAGACTCATCAGACCAAGCAACGTTTTTCCAATCTTCTACTGTCCAATTTCGATGAGCTTGTACAAATTGTAGCCTCAGTTTCCTGTTCTTAGCTGAAAGGAGTGGTACCCGGTGTGGTCTTCTGCTGCTGTAGCCCATCTGCCTCAAAGTTCGACGCACTGTGCGTTCAGAGATGCTCTTAGGCCTACCTTGGTTGTAACGGGTGGCGATTTGAGTCACTGTTGCCTTTCTATCAGCTCGAACCAGTCTGCCCATTCTCCTCTGACCTCTGGCATCAACAAGGCATTTCCGCCCACAGAACTGCCGCTCACTGGATTTTTTTTCTTTTTCAGACCATTCTCTGTAAACCCTAGAGATGGTTGTGCGTGAAAATCCCAGTAGATCAGCAGTTTCTGAAATACTCAGACCAGCCCTTCTGGCACCAACAACCATGCCACGTTCAAAGGCACTCAAATCACCTTTCTTCCCCATACTGATGCTCGGTTTGAACTGCAGGAGATTGTCTTGACCATGTCTACATGCCTAAATGCACTGAGTTGCCGCCATGTGATTGGCTGATTAGAAATTAAGTGTTAACAAGAAGTTGGACAGGTGTACCTAATAAAGTGGCCGGTGAGTGTATAGTAGAGTATGGAATAAATTCTTACATTTTTATACAGTACCGTTCACTAAGCAAGTTCCGGTGACACCTATTCTAGAGTTCTTACAAAAAGGCCGAGAATTAGGGTTATCGGTAAATACCTTAAGAGTTCAGGTCTCAGCATTAGAAGCCCTATATGGATGCAATATAGCAGCTAATAGGTGGATCTCCAGATTTATAAAGTCTTGTGAACGTAGTAACCCGGTCCATATTCCCCGTCTACCTCCGTGGGATTTAAATCTAGTACTGGAGGCCTTAACCGGCTCCCCATTTGAGCCACTAGATTCCATACCTCTAAATGTCCTAACATATAAAGTAGCCCTAACCTCAGCTAGAAGGGTTAGCGACATCCAGGCCCTATCAGTAGACCCACCTTTCTTACTAGTATTTCAAGATCGAATAGTCCTAAAACCAGACCCCTCATACCTCCCTAAGGTGGCATCCACCTACAACAGATCACAGGAAATTTTTCTCCCTTCCTTTTTTTGATTCCCCTGTAACTCCAGAACAACATAAGTTCCACACCTTAGATGTCAGAAGAGCCATCCTGACCATATAGAAAGGTCTCAGACATGGAGGCAGAGTAGGGCTCTGTTTGTCTCCTTTCAGGGCCACAAGAGCTACCATATCTCGGTGGATCAGAGAAGCTATCTGCTTGGCCTATACATCAAAGGGCGAGATTCCTCCAGTGGGTATAAAAGCACATTCAACACGAGCCATGGCTTCCTCCTGGGCGGAACAAGCAGATGTACCAATCCATTTAATATGTAATCTGGTCTACACCTTCTACTTTTTACAATCATTATAGACTTGATCTATCTACATCTTCTGACCTGACCTTTGGTAGAGCTGTCCCTAGTACAGTAATCCCACCCAGATAATGACTCTCTGAAAATCTCTCATGTGGGGTGCTGTCGTGGCGAAGGGTAAAAAGCCGGATTACTTACCGGTAATGCTCTTTTAATGAGTCCACGACAGCACCCATTTACTACCCTCCCTAATTATGCACAGTTTCTTTCTTTTAAGCTCACAAATAATGGTTGTATAGAGTTTAAGACATTTATGTTGCTGAATATAAGTTAATACTAAAGCTTTTGCGGTTCCCTTTTTATATTCTGTAAACTAGACTGAGGAGGAGAGGGGACCGCCTCCTTTTATTCTTTAGGTTTCCTGTTCCTATGGGCGGATCCCTCTCTCTCATGTGGGGTGCTGTCGTGGACTCATTAAAAGAGCATTACCGGTATGTAATCCGGCTTTTTATTATTCCTCTACCTTTGTTACCACACTGCCATTTGTGCCATTACATGGGTGCTGTGTAGTATCCATCTCTATCGTAGTTGTTGGTTTGGTGCGTACAGTGGCTTGCAAAAGTATTAACTCCCCTCTTGGCACTTTCCATATTTTGCTACTTCACAACCTGGAATTTCACTGTATTATTTTGAGGGTTTGCATAATTTCTTGCAAAGAACATGCCTATAACTGTGAACATTTGTTTTTTATTGTAAAGCAAACGACAAGTAAGACAAAATAACTGAATACTTCTGTGTGCATAAATGTTCACCCCCCTAATGTCAGTACTTAATAGAGCCTCCTTTTGCGGCAATTACAGCTGCAAGTCACTTTGGATAAGCCTCTGAGATATCCACTGGGATTTTTGCCCATTCCTCAAGGCAAAACTTCTACGGCTCCTTCAACTTAGATGGTTTCCCCTGGTGAACAGCAATCTTCATGTCTGACCACATATTCTCAATTGGGTTATGGTCTGGGCTTTGACTAGGCCACTCCAAAACATTTGCATATTTCCTCTTAAACCCCTGAATATTGCTTTAGCAGTATACTTTGGGTCATTGTCTTGTTGGAATGTGAACCTCCGTCCCAGTCTCAAATCACAGACTGAAACAGTTCTCAAGAATATCCCTGTATTTTTCATCATCCATGTTCCCCTCGAATTGGATCATTTTACCTGCCACTGCTTCCAAAAAACAACCCCACAGTGTGATGCTGCCACCACAGTGTTTCACTGTGGGGATGGTGTCCTTGGGGTGATGAGCTGTCTTGGTTTGGCTCCAGAGATAGTGTTTACCTTGGTGGCCAGTTTTGGTCTCATCTGACAACAGCACCTTCCGCGATACATTTGCGGAGTCACCCACATGTGTTTTGGCAAACTCAAAGTGAGCCTTACAATTTTTTTTGCGTAAGTAAAGGCTTTTTTTCTGCCCTCTGTTCCATTACGGCCACCTCTATGGAGTGTACGGCTTATTGTGGTCATATGGACAGATACTCCAGTTTCTGCTTGGGAACTCTGTAGCTCCTTCAGGGTTACCTTTGGTCACTGTGCTGCCTCTCTGATGAATGCCTTCCTTACCCGGGCTGAGAGTTTTGGTGGGCGGCCCTCTCTTGGCAGGTTTGTTGTGGTACCATGTTCTTTCCATTTGATTATAATGGATTTGATGGTGCTCTGGGAGATCATGAGACATTGGGATGTTTTTTTTTTTTTTTTATAACCCAACCCTGACTTGTACTTCTCAACTACTTTGTCCCTGACTTTGGAGATCTCCTCGGTCGCCATAATGGTGCTTGGTTAGTGGTGCCTCTTACTGAATGGTGTTGAAGCCTCTGTGGCCTTTCAGAAAAGGTAAAATGTGTATATACACAGAAAATGTCCACACAGGTGGACTTCCTTTCACTAAGCATGTAAATTATGACAAATTGCTTTCACCAGCCAGGAATTTTTAGAGGCTTCATAGCAAAAGGGTTGAATACATATGCACATGCCAATTTTTAGTTATTTGATCCCATAAAAGGAATGTATGTCTATATTTTTCTCACTTTACCAACTTAGACTATTTAGGCTAAGTGCACACGTTGCAGAATTGCCGTGGAAATTTCCACGGCAATTCTGCAACTCCTGCCGCGGGTATATCGCATGCGAAATTGGCATGCATATTCCCGCAGAAAACTAGCGTTTTGCAAGCATAATTAGCTTGCAGAATGCTAGCGTTTTCCAAGCGATCTGTAGCATCGCTTGGAAAACTGATTGACAGATTGGTTACACTTGTCAAACATAGTGTTTGACAAGTGTGACCAACTTTTTACTATTGATGCAGCCTATACCGCATCAATAGTAAAAGATAGAATGCTAAAAATAATTAAAAAAAAAAAAAAAAAAATGGTTATGCTCACCTTCCGCAAACAGCCGATCTCCTCAGCAGCTTCCGTTCCTATAGATGGTGTGTGTGCAGGACCTTCGATGACGTCGCGGTTACGTGATCGCGACGTCATTGCAGGTCCTTCACACACACCATCTATAAGAACAGAAGCGGCCACGTGCACCGCTGAGAGGCGGGAAGACTCCGGGGGCCATGAGGTGAGTATATCATGATTTTTTATTTTAATTCTTTTGTTTTTTAACAATTATATGGTGCCCATTCCGTAGAGGAGAGTCTCCTCTCCTCCACCCTGGGTACCAACCGCACATGATCTGCTTACTTCCCGCATGGTGGGCATAGCCCCCTGCGGGAAGTAAGCAGATCAATGCATTCCTACGTGTGCGGAATCCCCGCGATTCCGCAAATTTAATGAACATGCTGCATTTTTTTCCGGAATGCGATTCCGCTCAGGAAAAAAATGCAGCATGTGCACAAAAAATGCGGATTGCATTCTATTAAATAGGATGCTTAATGTGAGCATTTTTTTCTGCGGTTTTATAGCGAAAAACGTGAAAAATCTGCTACGTGTGCACACAGCCTTAGCGCTGATGCATCACACACAAATACAAATCGGATTACAAAAATATTTAATCACAGGTTGTAATGTAAACAATATATAAAAAGCCTAGGAGGTTGAGTATTTTTGCAAGCCACTGTATGTACATTCACTAACGATATTGGAACTAAATTTTCATCTAATATATTTATTGTGGTTGTCTGAATAAAATATAAAGAAAAAATAGAATTGCTGTTATTTCTAATTCTCCTCATAAAGAGTTAATAAAACTTTGATAAGTGCTATATACACCAAAAGGATACCACTGACGGAGCACAGCTCTTCCACCAAACAATAATCCTGAATACAGCAATGTCAGCTAAAAAATGTAAATATTATGGCACCTGGAAAAAAGAAAACAAAACAGCTTTGTCTTCAAGGCCCCAAATTGCCGAGTCTTTAAAGGGTTAATGAATAAAGCCGATGGATCTTGTTAAGCTTCTATAAGGGTATGTTTCCACGGGGAGTATTGCTTGAGTTTTTGCTGCAGATTGGATGCTGCGTACAGCCGCAGTGTCCAGATGTTACAGCATAGTGGAGGGGATTTTATGAAATCCCATCTCCACTATGCGTACAAACACGCAGGCGGCAGACCTGTGTAACCGGACTTGCGGCTCATCTTTATAGACCGCAGCATGTCTTTTTATCTTGCGGAGATGCTCAGTTTCTGCAAGATAAATTACACAGTCTATGTATAGGATGCAGTGATTCCGCCTGTGTTCAATGAACACAGGTGGAATCACCGCGCGTACAAAAGAGGGCAGGGCTTTGGGCGGAGCGGGTTATCCACTGCGTCCAAAGCACTGCCAATACACCCCGTGGACACATAGCCTAACAGGTCACATACATTACTATTATAAATGCCTTATCATGATAAAACCAGATATCTATTGACCAGATATAATCACTAATCCTACTCCTTTTTTTGTTATCTTTATAACAATTTTTATGTTAGATTGTTTTTATAGTTTCATACCTGAAATCTAACTTCCCAAAATCATTAAAAACCATATTATAAAAGGATTCAATGTTAGAGCCTCTTCTTTCTAACAGGATGATGGTGGCTGAAAGGGATTGTCCAGTACTCGGACATCCTCTTCTGAATCCCTGTGTGTCCCCCATTAAGGTAACACTTCTACTCACCTCTGCTGCTGTTCCAGATTGGCGTAGCTGGGTCTCTTTGGTTTCTGCCAATTATGGGTTGATGGCACTGCTGGGCATCTTCCGATTTTAACACCTTCACGACATGCGCATTACTAGTACTGCGCATGTCGTGTCCCTCCCTTTGATGTGGGCTCCGGCGCTGAGCCCACATCGTTCCAGGCACATGTCAGCTGTTTTGAATAACTGACATGTGCCCCTAACAGCCGTGGGTGGAATCACGATCTACCACCAGCTGTTAACCCATTAAATGCCGCTGTCAGTCTCTGACAGCGGCATATAATGTGACTTGTGCCAGAAGCGCATCACTAATCCTGCCCATCGGCACCCATGTCCATGACTCTGGGTCACCATGACAACCCAGTGTCTGCCGGAGACCCCTGTGGTTGTCATTGCTGGATTGGTATGAGCACCGCTCAGTGGTCGGCGCTCATAGCAAGTGAGCATTTCTGCTACACACAGGCAATCTGATCATCGCCTGTACACTGTGTTCCAAATTATTATGCAAATTGGATTTAAGTGTCATAAAGATTTAATTGTTTTGTTTTTCAGATAAACTCGTGGATGGTATTGTGTCTCAGGGCTCAATGGATCACTGAAATCAATCTTAAACACATGTGATAATTGGTTTTCCAGGTGATTCTAATTAAAGGAAAACTACTTAAAAATGATGTTCCACATTATTAAGCAGGTCACAGTTTTCAAGTAACATGGGAAAGAAAAAGGATCTCTCTGCTGCTGAAAAGCATCAAATAGTGCAATGCCTTGGTGAAAGGATGAAAACATTAGAAATTTTCCAAAAACATAAGCGTGATCATCGTACTGTTAAGAGATTTGTGGCTGTATCTGACCACAAATGTGTTTGTGCTGATAAAGGCATAATGAAGAAGATTTCTGCCAGGCAAGTTCATCGGATTAAGAGAGCAGCTGCTAAAAAGCCATTACAAAGCAGCAAACAGATATTTGAAGCTGCTGGTGCCTCTGGAGTCCCTCGAACCTCAAGGTGTAGGCTCCTTCAAAGGCTTGCTGTGGTGCATAAACCTACTAATCGGCCACCCTTAAACAGTGTTCACAAGCAGAAATGGTTGTATTGGGCCCACACATACATGAAGACTAATTTCCAAACAGTCTTGTTTACTGATAAGTGTTGAGCAACCCTGGATGTTCCAGATGGATGGAGTAGTGGATGGTTGGTGGATGGCCACCATGTCCCAACAAGGCTGCAACGTCAGCGAGGAGGTGGAGGAGTCATGTTTTGGGCCGGAATCATGGGAAACAGCTGGTAAGGCTCTTTAAGGTTCCTGAAGGTGTGAAAATGACCTCTGCAAAGTATATAACGTTTCTGGCTGACAACTTTCTTCTATGGTCTAAAAAGCAGAAACGGGCCTTCAGGAGCAAAATCATCTTCATGCTGACAATGCCCCATCTCATGCTGCAAAGAATACCTCTGAGTCATTGGCTGCTATGGGCATAAAAGGAGATAAACTCATGGTGTGGCCACCATCTTCCCCTGACCTCAACCCTATAGAGAACCTTTAGAGGATCATCAAGCAAAAGATCTATGAGGGTGGGAGGCAGTTCACATCCAAACAGCAGCTCTGGGAGGCTATTCCAACTTCATGCAAAGAAATACAAGCAGAAACTCTCCAAAAACTCACAAGTTCAATGGATGCAAGAATTGTGAAGGCGACATCAAAGAAGGGTCCTATGTTAACATGTAACTTGGCCTGTTGGGATGTTTTGGCGTTAAATAGCTTTTTTGTTCAGTGAATGTGACCTCCTAATGCTGCAAATTCAACAAATGAGCATTTTCAGTTCTTTAAAACATATCAAATGTTTAGAAATTCTACTGTGCATAATAATTTGGAACAGTGCATTTTGAGTTTTTATTCATTTTGGAGATTATACTGTTATCATTGGGAGGTTTCTTCAATAAAAGTCGATGTATAATCTAACGGGTGATGACTTTTATTAGACTGACTGTCATTTGCACTGACCATTTAGGAAAATCTGATAAAAATGTAATTTGCATAATAATTTGGAACATAGTGTATGTAGCAGAGGAGATTCAAAGTACTGCAGCTTCTAATCTCTCATGATGAGACTATTAAAGAATGCAAAAAGTTAAAAAAATTGAAATATTAAAAAAAAAAAATATATAAGTTAAAATCACCCCCCATTCACCCCATTCAAAATAAAACAATAAAATACACATATTTGGTATCGCCGCGTTCAGAATCGGCCAAAATGGAGTCACCTTAAGGGGGAATTCTGCTCTTCAAGCAATTAGGGGCTCTGTATATGGATTCCGCAAACTGTTCTAGGAAACTCTGCGCTCCATTACGCAAATAGAACGCCATTCCTCCCGAGTCTCTCTGTATGGCTGAGTAGTACTGTACAGCCACATATGGGGTATTGCCTCATTCAGTAGAAATCGTGGGATAAATTTTGGTGCCATTTTTACCCACTTCTTGTGTGAAAATGAAAAAACTGGGGCTAAAACTACATTTTGGTGGTAAAAACGTAGTTATTTTGTTCTTCACTGCCCAATGGTATAAAATTCTGTGACACACCAATGGTGTCAATATGATCACTGCACCCCTAGATGAATTCATTGAGGTATATTTTGTACAATGAGGTCACCTATGAGGGGTTCTGCTGTTCTGCCACCTCAGGGGCTCTGCCAGAGAGTCATGGCACCTGTAAACCATAACAGTAAAATCTGGCGCTCCCTGCCTTCTGAGCTTTGCACTGTGCATGAAAAATATTTCCAGATTACATGTAGGGTATTGGTGCACTGAGGGAAAAAATGGACCTCCATTTGTTGTAAAAAAAAAAAAAAAAAAAAAAATCCTATTAACCCTTTGAAAAATTAAAAACTTGTGTATAAAATAACATTTTAGTGGAAGAAATGTAATTATTCATTCTTCCCTGCTCAGTGGTATAAAATTCTGTGAGGCATATGTGGTGTTAATATGATCACTGCACCCCTAGATTAATTCATTGGGGAGCGTAGTTTGTAAAAGGAGATCCCATATAGGGGGTTTCTGTTGTTCTGGCTCCTCAGGGGCTCTGCCAATGTGACATGGCCCCCTGAAACCATTCCAGCAAAATCTGAACTCCAATGTGTCGCCTCTTTCCTTCTGAGCTTTGCACTGTGCCTCAACAGTAGCATTCCCCCATATTTGGGGTATCTGCGTACTCATGAGAAACTGCACTACAAATTGTATGGTGCCATTTCTCCTGTTACCTTTATCAAAATGCAAAATTTGGGCCTAAAAAAACATTTTTGTAGGGAAAATGTGATTTTATTATTTTCACGGCTCAATGGTATAAACTTCTGTGACGCACCTGGGGTGTTCAAGGTGCTCACCATGCATCTAAATACATTCCTTGAGTGGTCTAGTTTCCAAAATGGGGTTACTTGTAGGGGGTTTCCACTGTTTAGGCACATCAGGGGCTCTCCAATCGGGACATGACATCCGCTAATGATTCCAGGAAATTTACATTCAAAAAGTCAAATGATGCTCCTTCCCTTCAGAGCTCTGCCATGCGCCCAAACAGTAGTTTTCTCCATTATATGGGGTATCGGCGTACTCAGGAGAAATTATACAACAAATTTTGGGGTCCATTTTTTTCTGGTTACCCTTGTCAAATGAAAAAAAAAATGGATCTTAAGTAAAAAAAAAAAAATTGAAAAAAAGTAAAAAGTTCATTATTTTTTTTTACCACATTCCAAAAATTCCTGTAAAGTATCTGAAGGGTTAACACAATTCTTGAATGTGGTTTTGAGCACCTTGAGGGGTGCAATTTTTAGAATGGTGTCACTTTTGTGCATCTTCTATCATATAGACCCCTCAAAGTGACTTAAAATGTGATGTGGTACCTTAAAAAAAAAATTTTGTTGGAAAAATGAAAAATCGCTGGTCCACTTTTAACCCTTCTAACTTCCTAACAAATAAAAATTGGTTTCAAAATTGTGCTGCTGTAACATAGACATGTGGAAAACGTTTATTTATTAAAGTGAACTAGTCACCTGGTTTGGCCAATAAAAGATACAGCTATCAGCTTTCTGGGCTGATATACAGCATTCTATAATGCTATAAATCTGCCCCAACCCAACTTGTAAGAGTAGAAAGATAACTTATTACTCACCTGCGGGACGGTCCGGTCTGTGGGCATCGCTGGTCTTGGTCCGGCACCTCCCATCTTCTTACGATCCCTGTCCTCCTGCTTGCTTTATGTGGATGATGCTTTCCTTCATCATCCACACTGTCTCCTCAGCACCGCCCTCCGGTGGTATTTTCCACCATAATATGCAAAAAAAATGATTAAAAAAAACAGACAATGTGATTTTCTGGATTTTTTTTTCTCAGTTTGTCTCCCATAGTTGAGGTCTACCTATGAGGTAAATTACAGACGCCTCTCATCTTTTTAAGTGGTGGAACTTGCACTATTGCTGACTGACTAAATACTTTTTTGCCCCAATATATATATATATATATATATATATATATATATATATATATATATATATATATATATATATATATATATATATATATATATATATATATATATATATATATACATACATGCATTTCCATTTTATAAAGCATTCTTACTTTGCAGCATTTTTCCCACACCTGTCTAAAACATATGCATAGTACTGTATATTCTCATTTTCAGAGTTATTGATTATTGGGATTTCAGGAGAAGTACCATTCCTTTTCCAGCTGCATTAAGCTTTTTCACAATAAGGCTGGTTTCACATTTGCGTTTTTGCCGCTGCGTTTTAACGCAAAAAAACGCATGCGTTTTTTTTCCTATATTTAACATTAAAAACGCATGCGGTTTTTTTGTATTCGTTTTGCCGCGTTTGACGACGCATGCGTCTTTTCTATGCTTGCGTTTTGTTGCAGAAATGCAACATGTAGTAATTTCTAGAGGCTTTTTTTCCGCAAAAAAACGTATTGCTGTCTATGTAAACGCATGCGGTTTTAAGCACATGCGTTTGGTTGCATTTTAAACGCATGCGTTTCAATAGAAAAAAACAAGAATACACACTGATAAGCCACCCCCCCCCACCATCAAGGTGATAAAGGGATCCAAACCCTAACCCCAAGGATCCTAACCCTAACCCTAGGGACCCTAACCCTAAACCCTAGGGATCCTAACCCCAACCCTAGCTATTTCTGTTTATAGTGGGTTTTCTAGATGATTTTGATGATTGGCAGCTGTCACACACTTCTCAGCATGCGTTTCAAAAATGCAAACGCAGGAAAAAACGCATCAAAACGCCACGTTTTTTTTTACCGCATGAGAAAACGCATGCGTCTAAAAAACGCAGCGTTTGCACGCGTTTACATGCGTTTTTTTCACCACCTGCGTTTGCGTTTTAAACGCAAATGTGAAACCAGCCTAAAGTGTTTTTTTTAAGTGTCAGTTCTCTTATAAATTGGATGTTATTTAGGTTATAAGAAGAAATTCTACAAATACCCTTCACCCACAGACTATTACCTGTTTTTACATTTTAGTTGGTTCCAGATCGGTCTGCTTTTTTTATTATTATTATTTGTTGCTGTTATTTTTTTACTTCTATCCTGTCTGGAAGGAAGATTGTTATCTGTAAAGTGTATGACAGCTAAGAGATCCACTGTGGACAAGTATGCTGTCCTGAGTGGAACTGGGTAATAGCCTTTGCTAAGGTAAGGCTACGTTCACATTTGCGGTCAGCGCCGCAGCGTCGGGCGCCGCAGCGGCGCCGCATGCGTCATGCGCCCCTATACTTAACATGGGGGCGCATGGACATGCGTTGTGCTGCGTTTTGCGCCGCATGGCCGCAAGCGTTGGACGCAAGAAACGCTTCAAGTTGCATTTTTTTTGCGTCCAACTTGCGGGCAAAAACGACGCATGCGGCGCAAAACGCAGCGTTTTAGCGTGCGTTTTGCCGCGGTTTTGTTTGCGTTGTGCGCTGCGGCGCCGACGCTGCGGCGCACAACGCAAATGTGAACGTAGCCTAAATGAGCATTATAGTAATCTCAATACAGTAGAGAAATAGGCGAGACCGTGCACACATGGACACAATGGCCTAATCTACACATCACACAGCCATCTGAGCCACATGTATTCACAAAACATTAAGAAACTGCAAATAAAGGAATCTGACAAAGGATCTTTTATAGTGTGTATTTGTCCCTGTCCAAATACTTCAAGATGTGAACTCTGCATCCAAGGTCTCCACTTCCTAAAGAAAAAACTGATGTGATCAGACTGCTCTGGAACAAATGATATCCCACACCCTACAAGTGATCAGATACAACTGAACCCAATTTCAGAACAAAGGTGTTCTACAAGAGAAAGCCAAGGTAAATCACCTGTACGCCTCTCATTAATGGCAAGAGACAATGTACAATTCTGAAAGATCTGCTATGTCTTGGCAGAAGTGAGTGAATAAATTGATAAAAGCTGCAGAGATAGTAATGAAATCCATGCATCACACCAAAACATGAACATTAAGGCTATGTATACACGTTGCAGAATTGCCGCAGAAATTTCAGCAACTCCATGCGAAAAAAGATCTACTAGCTGAGAGAAAGGCCATATACTGTAAATGGACTTAGTTACATATTATGGTAAAAACAAAAGTCTTAACTTCATCCAAAGTATTGAGGAGGATATACAGAGTTGCATATAAGTTTGTAAACCCCCTTTAGAATTTTCATAAATTTACATAAATCTGACCTAAAAGTAGACCAAGAGAACCAAATCCAATTAATGATTAAAAAATATTACACGTTGCCATTTTTTAAATGAGGAAAATATCCAATATCACATGTCTGAGAGTCATAAGTGTGTGAGCCTTTGCTTTCAGTATTTGGTGTGACCCACTTGTACAGTAATACCTGTATTTAACCCATTAACAACTGCCGATATGCATTAAAATGGTGGTGTAGTGCAGTGGGGTTTGCAAACCAACACTGACACACCTAACCCTTTGCTGCAGGTTTTTAAATGGAATCTGTGGCCATGGGCCACTTGTAAGACCCGGTCTGGAGAGAGCGAACCGCCCCACTACCATCCTGTAGTCCGCTCCAAAAATAAAAGCCCTTAGGCTACTTTCACACTAGCGTTAACTGCAATACCTCGCAAATGCGTCGTTTTGCTGAAAATACGCATCCAGCAAAAGTTCTTGCTGGATACGTTTTTTCGTCATAGACTAACATTAGCGACGCATTTGCGACGCATTGCCAAACGTTGCGTCCGTTTTGCGACGCTTGGGCGTGTGGTAGCGGACCGTCGGGAGAAAAAAACGTTACATGTAACGTTTTTTGCTCCCGACGGTCCGCTTTTTCCGACCGCGCATGCGCGGCCGGAACTCCGCCCCCACCTCCCCACACTTCCCCGCACCTCACAATGGGGCAGCGGATGCGTGGGAAAAATGCATCCGCTGCCCCCGTTGTGCGGCGGAGACCACGCTAGCGTCGGGAACCTCGGCCCGACGCACAGCGACGGGTTGTGCCCGACGCTAGTGTGAAAGTAGCCTCAACGAGTTTTCCTAAACATTGCCTTGGCCAAATAGCTTGACCAGGTCCACACTTTCTTTTATTTTGCCTTGTGATTCGCAGGCGTCCTGCTGTGAACACAAGGCACTCCAGTGGGTTTCATAGGACTACGTCCGCATCTTGGGGGATGCATATTAGCCCTCACATATGATCCCCCTCACTACCTCACAGTGGTCATTAAGGGGCCTTATTCCCCTCCCAAAAATCAGCAAAAGTCTCATGTCAGATTTATCCTGTGTTCACTGCTGAGCTGTTGCATCAGGATTTCCATGTAAATAAAAAAAACGCGATTTAGACAAAACCCTAACAGAATCACGAACTTATGAAGCAGATGAAGAAACTTTGGACTCCATCTGGTCTCTGTTCCAATGTTGTAACATTATCTTAGGTGTCTTTTTAGTGCACAAGTGTGGACGTCCACAGTTCTGTGAATACACCACCGGGACAGACACCAAAAGCCATAGAAATAGTCTCCATCAGCCTCAGTATGGTGGGTGGTTCCGTCAGTATCTGAATCGCATTGTTGTGGGATTACATGGAAACAGCAACATAAGTGATGCCATAGAACTTAAGAATGTGACCCCAAAATTATACTGGAAACGATCCAAAAATGTTATGTACCCCTAAATGTTACCAATAGAAACTCTAATTTCTCCCACATAAAACCAGCTCCCACTTAGGTCCTTCATAGGTCACTGGAAATATAGGGGGTTCCCACGTTACTGGTAAAACAAAGACTTTGGAAAAGTAATGCCCCCTCTCCCCCCTCAAATTCAATTATTTCTGCGCTCCCAAATCCAAATGGCCCCTCCTTCTGAGCCCCACTGTGCCTAAACCACAGTAAGCTGCCACATGTTTGGCATTATTGTAGAGGGGCGAGAGCACTGAACAATTTACAGGGTGTGTGTCGCCAGAAGCACAAGCTGCGCACACTGTATGGGGGGCGCTAGAATACCTAAGCACTACACTGTATGTATGGGACACAAGGTAAGGGGGCACTACAGTATATGGGGCTCTACACTGGGGACACAATGTAAGGGGGCGCTACAGTATATAGGGCTCTACACTGTATGGGGACACAATGTAAGGGGGCGCTACAGTATATAGGGCTCTACACTGTATGGGGACACTATGTAAGGGGGCGCTACAGTATATAGGGCTCTACACTGTATGGGGACACAATGTAAGGGGGCGCTACAGTATATAGGGCTCTACACTGTATGGGGACACAATGTAAGGGGGCGCTACAGTATATAGGGCTCTACACTGTATGGGGACACTATGTAAGGGGGCGCTACAGTATATAGGGCTCTACACTGTATGGGGACACAATGTAAGGGGGCGCTACAGTATATAGGGCTCTACACTGTATGGGGACACTATGTAAGGGGGCGCTACAGTATATAGGGCTCTACAGTGTATGGGGATACACTGTAAGGGAGTGCTACAGTATATAGGGCTCCACTCTATGGGGGCGCTACAGTATATAGGGCTCTACACTGTATGGGGACACAATGTAAGGGGGTGCTACAGTATATGGGGCTCTACTCTGTATGGGGACACAACATATGGGCACTAAACTGGCATACTTGCAATTCACCAGAATAAAGTCTGGCATGGGTGTTAAAAAAATAGTCACTGTAGCCGCAGATGAATTAATTGAGAGGTGCAATTTCAACAATGGGGTCACATTTGGGGTTTTTCTGCTGTTCTTGCAAATGTCGCCGGCAAACTATTCTGCTCTAAAAATTGGAAATAGCGGTCCTGCCTTCTCAGCCCTGACCTATGGCCAAAGTGTAGTTTGAGATGATATATAGGACATCAACATGTTTGAAGGAAATTCTGCAGTAAATTGTGGGGTCTAGTTTCACCTATTAACCCTTGTGTAGCTGTCAAATTTGCAGCAAATAAAACATTTTAGTGGTAAAAATATAATTTTTTTTATTTCCCCATCCCAATGTGAGAATATTTTGTGATACACCCATTGGTTCAAAATCCTCACTACACCCCTAGTTGAATTCCTTAGGCACTGGAGTTTCCATTATGGGGTCAACCTGGGGAGGGGAGGGGGAGTTCTGCTGTTCTGGTACCTCAGGGTCTCGGCTAATGGAGCCCACAAAATATTCAAATGGCATCTGCGTTCTAAAAGCCAAGTAGCGCTCCTTCCCATCCAATCCCTGCCGTGGGCTCAAACAGTAGTGTGCTTGTGCATCTACGGTACATATGGGGTACTATGACTTTCAGTAAAAATTGCATAACAAACTGTGGGGCCCATTTTCTCCTATTACCCCTTGTATAAATTCTAATTTGGTGATAAAACAGTATTTTAGCTTTTAGTCTTTTGTTTCCAGATCTAAGTGTTATAAAGTTTTGTGAATCACCTGTAGGTTAAACCTGCTGGGTAAACCAAAATACGAATACATTGAGGAGTCTAGTTTTCCAAAATAGGGCCGCTTTTGGGGGGGTTTATGCTGTTTTGACATGTCGGGGGGATGTGGCACTCACAATCTATTCCAGACAAATTTACGCTCCAAAAATCAAATTGCGCTCTAGCCTTTCTGAGCCCTGCCATGTGCCCAAACAGCAGTTTGTAACAATATATGGGGTAGTATTGCATTTGGGAGAAATTGCGTAACAAATTATGTTGTCCGTTGTCTCCTATTATCCATCGTGAAAATTACAAATTAGCAGAAAAAACGTAATTTTTGTTTTGACATCTACATTTTTTGAAAAGCACTTATGGGTTCAACATGCTCAACACAGCCCTAGATGAATTCCTTAATAAGTCTAGTTTCCAAAATTGCAGTCTATTCCTACCAAATTTGCTTCCCTTTTTCTGAGCTTTGCCATGTGTCCAAACAGTACTTTTTGACTACTTATGGAGTATTGTCGCGCCTGGAAGAAAGTTAGTAACAAATTGTGGGGTCCAGTTTTTCATGTTTCCTCTTGCAAAAGTGAAACCTTCCTGTAATAATGTTGCCGTCCTGGACTCTTTCTGTAACAATGTTCCACGTCCTGGCCTATTTCTGTAATAATGTCCTCCATCTTGGCCCCTTTCTGTAATAATGTTCCTGGTCCTGGCTCCCATCCTGTAATAATGTCCCTGTCCTAGGCACCTCCCTGATATAATGACACTGTAAGGAGGTGACAGAGGCCATTATATGCCTCCCCCTCTTTGAACAGTATTCACATTGTGTGCGGATCCAGAGTGTTTATGACAATTCATGTAATGCTGCTGTAATGTGTATGGACTTGACATGTGTTGTGTAAAGGATTAGGGATAGTATAAGACAATAGCGGGCATAGAATAGTGGGCACCATAGAGAAGGGAATGAGAGTGTTAGGATGAGTATAGTTAGTATAAGGGGTTTTCCAGGCTGGGAGGAGTTACAGATGGGTGTAGTACAGAACAGTGGGATATAGTGAAGGTACTTCCTGGTTAGTGAGCAGGGCCCGGGCAGCCATGCCCAGGGCAAGGTGTAGGCTGCAGCAGTGAAAGAAAGTCAGATAGCTGTGGAAGTGAAGTTGCTTAGGCAAGAAGGGACCCCAGGCTGAGTGGTGTGCAGACGGTCATCATGTTAAAAGATAACCATTCTAAGGAAGATCTGGGGCCTACGGCCGGGATTAGGTGAAGTTGGGATGGCGAGCCTTTTACCTTTTCTTATTGAAACCGGACAAGGTTATTGGGAGGAAGCTGGTGGACCGAAAGGCACGGATGTCACAGAAGGGACAGAGATTGTCCAGCGAGGCAGAGATTGCCAGGAAGGGCAGAGATTGCCAGGACGGGACAGGGATTGTCCAGTGAGGCAGGGATTGCCAGGAAAAGGCAGAGATTGCCAGGACAAGGCAGAGATTGTCGGGAAAACAGGGAAAGCTCTAGGAATGTCATTGCATGAGGACTGTGCTGTAACTATATCAAAAAACCTGTTACTAAGTAAAGTTGAACTGTCAAACATGGACATGGATTCTGGAATTGTTTGTGAGAATCGGGAATCTGGAGCCGGGATGGCTGAGGCAGAAGGAACCCCAGTATCTAAAGTAAGTGTACTACATTGTTTCCTTCGTGGGGTGCCAGGGTGTGGGAACACTACAGCTCTTTGCCATTACTACCACCCTGGCCACCTTACAACACCATCCTGGGTTAATCCCTTGTGTAATGACCCCATCCTGGACCCCTTTATTATATAATGTCCATTCTGACACTCTTTTCCAAGACATAAAAAAAGATTCTTCTTACCATTGTTTGTTCTCATGTCATGGCGTCCTCCTGTATTTTTTTTTTTAATCAGATACATTTTTATTAAGGAAAATCAATGATAACAAATGACATCAAGCTATTATTCACAGATAATCATATATTTTATGAACATAACTCCCTCCCCTCCTTTTCCCTCCCTATCCCCCCCTTCGAGACCCCTTTAATGCTTTCCCAAATTCCCATCCGAAATTCCTTCCCCAATTCAAATACAGTTGTATAGTATGAACATCATCTATAACATTATGCATCCTCCCCACAATTCTAATTCCATTCTATCCATGGCTGCCAAATCTTTTGAAATACATCTAGTTTATTTCTCTTAGTATAAATACCGTACTTTTTTCCAATAAAATTATATGGTCCGCCTGCGTAAGAAATTCTCTTCTAGTCGGAGGCTCCTCCCTGATCCAGAACCGAGCTATCAATTTCCTTGCTATGAATAACAGTCTAGCAATCGCCAGTTTAACCATAGATACCGCTGCTATTTCTTCCACATAACCTAATATACAGACCAAAGGGTCTCTGGGAATGACACACCTATATACCAATTCAATCCGATTCAATACAACTGTCCAGAAGGCAGACAATCTAGGGCAGTGCCACAGCATGTGTAACATGTCTGCCTGTTCCTGCGAACATCGTGGGCACTCGGAATCAGACCTCAAACCCATCTTGAACAGTCTATCGGGAGTTCTGTAAGCTCTATGAATCACATATAATTGAGGGCGTCCTCCTGTATAGTGTGAAGCTGACTTCAGCGTGCCAGCCATGACAGTGCATTACGTCACTGCCATGCACTGCTCATGACGGGTACGTCATCAGCTGTCGGCCTCTAATTGGCTGACGTCATGTTGTGCAGTGGAAATAGCTAGAGGGTCCTTGGACTCGCATCCAGCTGAAATAGGCACTGGTGTAGGCGGGCTCCACTCCTACACGGCCTTGTCACAGTCAAGAATCGTTACGCCCCTGCTTCTTGCTTGTCCAGGTGATCTTTAGTAAATTGCAAATGTGCAGCAATGTTTTTTTTTAGAGCAGTGGCTTTCTCCTTGCAATCCTGCTATATTTAGTGTCTTCCTGGTGATAGACTCATGAATATTAACATTAGCTAGTGTTAGAGAAACCTTTACTGGCTTAGAGGTTATCTTGGATTATTGAACTCCTTGGTCTTTGAGCGACCTTGGTTGGTCGATAACTCCTGGGGAGGTTAATAATGGTCTTTAATTTCATCCATTTGTAAACAGTCTTTCCGACTGGGGATTGGTGAAGTCTAAACTCTTTAGAGATGGTTTTGTATCCTTTTCCAGATGGATGAGAGTCAGCAATTCTTCTTAGGTTCTCAGAAATCTACTTTGTTTGTGGCATCATACACTTCCACAACTGTGTTTTGTAGATCAGACTTTGATAGGCCCCTCTTGTTTAACCTCTTTCTGACATCTGACATAATAATCCATCCATGTGCCCTGGGCGTATTTGACCAGGGATGGATTATTGCGTCATTGCCAGCTGATTCTGACAGCTGACACCCGGCACTAAGTGCCAGGAAGGGTCACAAACAACTCCTGACTCTGTAACCCCCTGAATGCTGCAATCGATCGCAGTATACTGGGACCTGGCAGAGGGATGACCCCTTTGCATCAGAGACCCCGCGACGTGACTTGGGGTCCAAATAGTTGCCATGGTGACCCGATGTCATCATGACGACATCCAGGTCACCAGAGCTAGGAAAGTTGCTTGATCATGGGCAGTGCAGATATGACAGTTTGCATAGTATGGGGATGCTGCTGCATCCCCATACTATACAAGTGATCAGCCTACAAAAAATGATAGTCCCATAGTGGGACAAAGTAAAAAAGTTTAAAAAATTAATAATTGTAAAAATATTTTTTTAAAATATCAAAAATAATTAAAAAAAATCAAAAGATATTGTATCTATAAATAGTTGTATGAAAAAAGTATAAACACTAGAAGTACACCTATTTGGTACCGCTGCGCCTGCAACAAACCGGCCTATGAAACTGTCCCACTAGTTAACCCCTTTAGTGAACACCACAAAAAAAAAAAAAAAAAAGGCAAATAACGATGCTTTATTATCATACCACCGGACAAAAAGTTGAATAAAACACGATCAAAAAGATGGATAGAAATAAACATGGTAACGCTGAAAACGTCATCTTGTCCCGCAAACAACACGCCACCATACAGCTCCATCAGCGGAAAAATAAAAAAGTTATAAAGTGATGCAAAAATAATTATTTTTTTCTATAAAATAGTTTTTATTGTGTAAAAGTGCCAAAACATAAAAAAGATATAAATGATGTTTTGCTGTAATCGTACTGACCCGAAGAATAAAACTGCCTTATCAATTTTACCACCCACGGAAAGGCATAAACCCCCCTCAAAAAAAAAAAAATCCTAAATTGCTGGTTTTTGTATATTCTGCCTCCGAAAAATCGGAATAGAAAATGATCAAAAAATGTCATGTGCCCAAAAATAGTACCAATAAATGGTCTCGCAAAAAAAAAAAAATGTCCACACATAACTCTGTTGGCCAAAATATGGAGAAATTATAGTTCTCAAAATATGGTGATGCAAAAACTATTTTTTGCAATAAAAGGCATCTTTTAGTGTGTGACAGAAGCCAAACAAAAACCCGATATAAATCTGGTATCGCTGTAATCGCACCGACCCGAAAAATAAAGTCACCTAATCACATATACCGCATGAGGAACGACGTCAAAAATAATCATAACCATTTATTCATCTGCTGTTGATTTTTTCATTCAGCCTCCCAAAGATCGCAGTAAGGCTCGGCGCATATTTATCCTGCGCTCTATGCTGAGCGCTTGCACTGGGGTTTCCGTGTAAATCTCTGAAATATGTGATTCAGACGGAACCTCTGATGGAAGATTCCTTAAAATAAGGCAGATGGAGGCACTGTGGATGCCGTCTAACCTGTGATCCGGCGGTGTCTATCTTTTTAGGATTGCATAAAAGTGCCATCGGCCACAGTTTTGTGCACTTCTGAAAAGAAGGACACCGGCTTCAACTCAATCCACAAAAAAGCAAGCCCTCACTCAGGTATGTCATCTGTTAACAGAAATATAGGGGAATTCCATTGGTAGTAGAAAGGCTCTGGAAAAGCAAAATGGTCCATAGCCCTCCAAAAAAAATTCTGCAAATTCTGCACTCCCAAATCCAAATGCCCCCTCTCTTCTGAGCCCCACAGTGTTCCTAAACCACATATAGCGTCCACATGTTTGGCATTTCTGAAGTGATGAGAGCCCGCTTAACTTACAGGTGCATGCCTCCAGAAGCATGAGCTGGGCATAATATACTGGTGATGCAACATACTGGTCACTACAGCGTACTGGTCACTACAACGGCAGTTTGCAATTTTCACTCTGCAACATTCATTGCTGCTTATTTCTGGAAAATACCCATGAAGTCAAAATCATCACTACACCTGCAGATAAATTCCCAAAAGGGTATAATTTTCGAAAATTGGGTCACTTCAAGGGGGGGGGGTCAGTTCTTCTAGCAATTAGGGGCTCTGTACATATAGTCCTCAAACTTTTCTAGGAAAATCTGTGCTCCAGGAGGCAATAGCGCTTTGTTCCTCCCAAGTCTCTCAGTATGGCTAAGTAGTACTGTACAGCCACAGTAAAATTGTGGGACAAATTATAGTGCCACTTTTATCCACTTGTATGAAAATGTAAAATCTGGGGCTAAAACAAAATTTTGGTGGTAAAAATGTAGTAATTTTTTCTTCACTGCCCAACGGTATAAAATTCTGTGACACCCTCGTGATGTCAATATGATCACTGCACCCCTAGGAAATTAATTGAGAGGTGTAGTTATGGGGGATGTCTGCTGTTCTGGCACCTAATGGGCTCTCCCAGTAGGTCATGGCACCTGCAAACCATAACAGTAAAATCTGGTGCTCTGTGCCATCTGAGCTTTGCACTGTGCCTGAAAAATATTTCCTGATTACATGTAGGGTATTGGCGCACTGAGGAAAAATGGACCTCAGCTTCATGTAAAAAAAAATTCCTATCAGCTCTTAGAAAAATTAAAAACTTGGGGCTAAAACAACATATTAGTGGTAAAAATGTAAATTATTCTTGACATTGCTATTGGTCGATACCCAGAAGGAATCATCCCCTTCTTTTATTTAACATCCCCATATTAGTCGCCGAATGACCCACTCCAAATAACGACAGACTCCAAACTTGGATAATAATTGGCCACAGTGGCCTTTATTATAAACATACAATAACAGTAAAATAACGTAGGGAGGAGTCCTTGAAGCTCCAAACTGGTGGTCAACCATAATAGAGAGTGGACAAAAACATACCATAAATTTACTCCCAGCCGTTACCACCCGGGCTCGGGAGCACCAAATACCCCGAAGGGTTAACCATGTCCACTTAAAACCTGGGAATCCGGCCCACCGTTGCCAAGATTTCCCCCCCCCCCGAACCACCAGACCCGAAATCAAAGTTTATACCAACTGAAGAATCCGTACCCCGACGGATCCCCCAGGCCAATTTAGCACCAACTACAAGGACCCCTCCCACCGCCTCGAGCCACCATGACCCAAAACAACTACCCGAAAAACACAACAATACAAAAAACAGGGTGGGAGGGCGGGATCTTCCTGAAGCCTCCAGAGTGGGAACTGGTAAGAACCACCCCTACCCTATAAACCCCCTCCTCATGCATACGACCCCCCCTCCCATAATTAACCCCTACCTCTTCTGACCTTCTGCTCCCAAACCCCTGTCATGACGGCCTGCACGTACGCCGTCTGTGGGGGATGGGACGGCTCGCTCTGGCCTGCTCTTTCTTCACCGCTCAATAGTATAAATTTCTGTGAGGCACATGTGTTAATATGATCACTGCACCCCTAGATTAATTCATTGGGGTGAGTAGTTTGTAAAATGAGTTCACACATAAGGGGTTTCTGTTGTTCTGGCACCTCAGGAAATCTGCCAATGTGACATGGCACCCTCAAACCATTCCAGCAAAATCTGAACTCCAATATGGCGCCTCTTCCTTTCTGAGCTTTGCATTGTCCCTCAAAAGTAGTATACCCCTACATATGGGGTATCAGCATACTCAGGAGAAATTGCACTACAGATTGTATGGTACAATTTCTTCTGTTACCCTTATGAAAATGCAAAATTTGGGGCTAAAATAGCATTTTTATGGGGAAAATGTGATTTTATTATTTTCACGGCTCAACGGTATAAACGTCTGTGAAACACCTGAGGGTTCAAGGTGCTCACCACACATCTAAATACATTGCTTGAGTTATCTGCTTTCCAAAATGGGGTCACTTGTGGGGGTTTCCACTGTTTAGGCACATCAGGGGCTCTCCAAACGGGACCTGATATCCACTAATGATTTCAGGAAATGTTACATTCAAAAAGTCAAATGACGCTCCTTCCCTTCCGAGCCCTGTCGTGCGCCTAAACAGTAGTTTTCTCCCTCATATGGGGTATCGGCACAATCAGCAGAAAATGCAAAACAAATTTTATGGTGCAATGTCTCCTGTTACCCTTATGAAAATGCAAAATGTGGAGCTAAATTAACATTTTTGTGGGGAAAATTTGATTTTTTTTATTTTTACGGCTCAAACTTATAAACTTCTGTGAAGCACCTGAGGGTTTTATGTGCTAACCACACATCTAGATCAGTTCCCTGATGGGTCTAGTTTCCAAAATGGTGTCACTTGTATTCACTGTTTAGACTCATCAGAGGCTCTCCAAACACAACATGGCGTCCGCCAATTGTTCCAGCAAATTTTGCATTCAAAAAGTAAAATGACGCTCCTTCCCTTCCAAGCTCTGCCATGCACCCAAACAGTGGTTTTCCCCCACATATTGGGTATCGGCATGTTCAGGAGAAATTACATAACAAATTTTGGGGTCCATTTTTTCCTTTTTACCCTTGTCAAAATTAAAAAAAATTGTATCTGAAGTAAATGTTTGGTTAACAAAGTTAAATGTTATTTTTCTCTAGTTGCCTTCCACGACAGCCCAGGAGGTTGTCTCCATACCCTAATGGGGGACAGGAAGCACAAGAGGTTAAAAACCCCTCCTACCTCCCATTAACTAGTGTCTTTCCTGTTCCCCATGGGGCATGGAGAGGTTCCTGGTACGCTGCGCAGCCGGCTCTGGCAGTGTACCTTATTTTTGTGCCGGGCACTGGTGGTCGGGCCCCTGGGCTTCCTCCTCCTGTTGTGCTCCCGTCTCCTCCGGATTCTGGGACCGCATTCCCGGTCCTTCTGCGTCCCCTTGCAGGGGTAAAGCAGGCTGGTGATCCCCTCCTGGAGGTCTCCCTGTGCTCTCCGGCGTCTCCCCCTCCTGTGCGCGCTGTTCGGCGACCCGGAAGTCAAGTGGCGCTTCACTTCCGGGTCGGCGTTCCTGTGCAGGAGCGTTACTGTGTCCGGATTACTGGATCTCCGAACGGTGTGTGAAGCACGCTGCATCCTCGCTTGCCTGCCTGGGACTGCGGAGGGGGAGGGGCGGCTAATTGCCAAGCGCTGGGGCAGCATTATTTTCTATATAAAGCTGCAGAAGACGTCTCAGGTAAGCCTGCTCAGCATGGATACGTCTTGCCCTGCAGCTGCAGAGCCCAGCGCTCCCCAAGCCCCAGTAAGTGTGGCAGGGACGGGTCCCATTTAAGGGTGGATTTTTTAGCATACCTTCTCATACTGCTTCCTCTCTCATTTCAGGGAGACAAGCCTGGCCATAAATCCACTACTAAGCGCGAATGTGCTACATGTAATGAAAAACTGCCCTTAAAATGGGATAAAAAATTGTGCCAACCCTGTACGGACAAAATAATCCGGGCTGAACATCCTTCACTAATTGAAGAGATATGTTCCTTGGTTAGACAGGAGGTTCAGACCTCTTTAGCCACGCTTGCTCCCCCTCCACCGCCACCACCACCCTCACCTGGTCCATCGCTTCCCAAGAAAAGAAAGATCCAGGAATATTCTGACTCAGAATCTGATGGCTCTTATGCGTCATCTTCAGTGAAATGGAAAGATGTCCTACCTCACAAAACTAGTGAAATCAGAAAATACCTTTTTTCCTCTGCATATATTGAGGAATTGGTGTCTGCGGTGAGGAATACTATGGGGCTAAAGGAGGAACCCGTTCCTCAGTCTATACAGGATGAGTTATTCGGCATACATACTGATAAACAACCTGGTTTTCCCGTACATAAAAGGATCATTGATATGATCAATAATGAGTGGGAACTTCCCGAGAAACGGCTAACCACCCCGTCAGACTTTAAACACAGGTTTCCTCTGGATGAGGATTCAATTAAATGGAACATCCCAAAAATAGACGTTCAGGTGGCTAGAGTGGCAAAAACGACTGCCCTGCCATTCGAAGACTCCTCCCAGTTAAAGGATCCCTTAGATAGGAAGATTGAAAGCCTACTCAAAAAATCCTGGGAAACTTCCACCTCGGCCCTCAGGTTCAATATTGCATCCACCTGTGTAGCCAGGTCTCTCTTCCGCTGGATGGAGGAATTAGAAAACCACATCTCTCAGGGTACTCCGAGAGATGAGGTGTTGGACTCCTTGCCTATTTTACATAGAGCAACTGGATTTCTTGCAGACGCCTCCCTGGAATCCATCCGTGTAGCTGCCAGATCTTTAGTCCAGACAAATTCGGCCAGAAGAGCTCTCTGGCTAAAGATGTGGAGTGGAGATGTCACTTCAAAAATAAAGTTGTGTTCCATTCCCCTTAAGGGTGACTGTGTTCGGGCCCTTATTAGATGACATCCTGGAAAAAGCCACAGAGAGAAAAAAGACTCTTCCTGAACAGAGACCTCCCAGGAAGCGTTTTTTTCGGGCTTCCCAGTCCCAGCCCTCCCAGGTTAAGGGTAAAGGAAAATCCAGTAGATGGAGTTATGCCAAGGGGAAACCCAAAAATATCCTTATTCCCCAGCAACCACAGCAAGAAAAGCAATGACTCCGATCCGGTGGGGGGGAGGCTTTTGAACTTCGTTCACAGTTGGCAGAATATCTCCAACAGCCCTTGGGTCGTAAATGTGATCCAGCAGGGTCTTCTTATAGAGTTCGAGGCGCCTCCTCCCAGGATCCTAAGAGTCACCTCCCCGTCATCTCGGGAGACTCAAAAATTAATGATGTCAGGATTACAAGATCTGATGACCTCGAGACCATTTCAATGGTCCCAGTAAATGAGCAGGGAAAAGGGCATTATTCCCGTATATTTATGGTAAAAAAGCCTTCCGGACAAGCCCGGATCATAATAAATTTAAAAGCTCTCAACCAATACATCACTTACCGCAAGTTCAAAATGGAGTCAGTAATATCAGCCATCCCTCTGATAGCTCCTCATTCATATATGGCAACAATAGGTCTCAAGGATGCCTATTTTCATATCCCGATACATCCTTGTCACAGGAGGTATCTGAGATTTGCGGTTCAGTTGAATCACAAGATTCTACATTTTCAGTACAATGTTCTCCCCTTCGGTATCTCCTCGGCCCCAAGTGTTTTCTCCAGAGTCATGGTGGAAGCTGTATCTCATATCAGAGACCAAGTCGTCGCCATAGTACCTTACTTGGACAACCTTCTAATCATCGGTCCTTCCGCCGAAATTCTCAATCAGAGGATTGCCAGAACTCTGAACATCCTACGACTTTTGGGTTGGATACCCAATCTAAAGAAGTCTCATCTATTACCATCAAAAGTGATAAAAATTTTGGGGGTCCTGTTGGACTCGGAAAATCAAAAATCTTTTCTACCAGAAGATCACCGGAGGAACTTGATATCCAAAGTCCTAGACTTCAAAAAACAAAGGTCCCCTACTCTGCGGACAGCAATGTCTCTTCTGGGGTCGATGACGGCCTGCTTACAGTCAGTCCAGTGGGCTCAGGCCCATTCCAGAGTTCTGCAGGCACACATTCTGGAAAACTGGAATGGAAATCCAAACTTCCTAAACAGAAGAGTATACACTCCAGGGAAGGTAAAAGTCTCATTAACCTGGTGGGTGATCCAAACAAACCTCAGGGGTGTGGACTGGATACAAAATCCACTGGTGACAGTAACAACAGATGCCAGTCAAAAAAGCTGGGGTGCGGTTGTGTCACAGGTCCCATTCCAGGGTCACTGGAATCGGAAAGAAAGCTACAGTTCTTCCAACCTCAGAGAATTGATGGCAGTGGAGAAGGCCCTTCTAGCCGCCAACAGTCTAATTGTAGGTCAACATGTCAGAGTGTACTCGGACAATATAACGACTGTAGCGCATCTCAAACACCAGGGGAGTCTGAAGTTCAACTACTTGAGAGTAGTATCAAGCAGAATATTTTGCTGGGCAGAGAAACATCTCCTCTCATTATCAGCAATACACCTCAAAGGGTCAGTAAATGTTCAAGCAGATCTAAGTCGTCACGACTTACAACCAGGAGAATGGAGCCTGAAGACGGACGTTTTGAGTATGTTGACGAACAGGTGGGGCCTTCCCGACATAGATCTCTTAGCTTAAAGTCAGAATGCACAGGTCGAGAACTACTTCTCTCTAGACCCCAAAGACAAGTCTCAGGGAGTAAACGCCTTCGCTCATACATGGAGATTCCGGCTAGTGTACGTGTTTCCTCCAATACCGTTGCTTGCAAAGACCCTTCGGAAGATCCGAGACGATCAAGTCCCGACTATCCTGGTAGCTCCGGCATGGCCGAAGAAGAGCTGGTACCACCTCATCAGAGAATTACAAGTGGATGGTCCAGTTTTTCTACAAGCATCAGAGGATCTTCTCCTCCAGGGTCCCTTTTATCATCCGAATCCCCAAAAATTCAAACTGGCAGCCTGGCTATTGAAGCCCAGGTATTAAGAGCTAAAGGTCTTTCAGAGTCAGTGACTTCCACTTTACAAAAGTCCAGAAAAACCTGTCACCAATGCTATATATAGCAAAATTTGGAAAAGGTTCTCCTCGTGGTGTCACCCTCATAATCCTGACCCTTTCAACCCTAATATCTCACAAATATTAGACTTTCTACAAAAAGGGTTGGAGTTTGGGTTAAAGCCGAGTATATTAAAAGTTCAAGTATCAGCCTTGAGTTCTGTCTTTGACCAAGACCTTGCAGGTCATCATTGGATAAAAAGGTTTATGGTCTCAGCATCAAGACATTGTCCAAAACAACAAATCTTTGTACCGTCATGGGACTTAAACATAGTCCTAAAGGGCCTTACGGCTCCTCCATTTGAGCCGTTATCTTCTTGTTCCTCACAGCTCCTGTCCTGCAAAGCTGCCTTCTTAGTTGCCATATCTACTGGAAGACAAGTGGGGGAAATACAGGCCCCCTCAATCAGAGAACCTTATCTTAGCATAACGGCCGATTCCATTGTGTTCCGACCTGATCCATGTTTTCTTCCAAAGGTGGTGTCAGAATTTCAGCGATCATAGGACATAGTCCTCCCATCGTTCTGTCACAATCCTACAAATCCGGAAGACCATAGATTCCATACCTTGGATGTACGTCTTATAGTATTACACTATATGGAACAAACTAAATCCTTCAGGATTGACCAAAATCTCTTTGTTCATTTATCTGGCCGAAACAAAGGCAAAACAGTAGCGAAGAATACCATTGCCAACTGGATAAAAAAAGGCCATATCTGAAGCGTATCTAGCTCAGAATATCGTGGTACCTGCGGGCCTAAAGGCTCATTCCACCAGATCTACCTCCGTCTCTTGGGCTGAAAGGGCTGGTGCTTCCACGGAGCAGAGTTGCAGGGCTGCAACATGGTCTTCTCTACACACCTTTACTAAACATTATAGATTGGACTTCTGGTCCAACCGGGATCTAGTCTTTGGCCGGAAAGTCCTTCAGGCTGTGGTCCCTCCCTAAATACAGAATTGGTTGGCATTCCTCCTGGGCTGTCGTGGAAGGCAACTGGAGAAAATAGAATTTATTCTTACCATTAATTCGGTTTCTAGGAGCCTTCCACGACAGCGTTAATTCCCTCCCGACGTTCTTGGATATTTTTTTCTGAGAACCTAAAAGGTAACTGGTGCTATGGGTTCAGTTGTAAGTCACTGGTTAATGGGAGGTGGGAGGGGTTTTTAACCTCTTGTGCTTCCTGTCCCCCATTAGGGTATGGAGACGACCTCCTGGGCTGTCGTGGAAGGCAACTAGAAACCGAATTAACGGTAAGAATAATTCTATTTTTTTCTACGTTCCAAAAATTCCTGTGAAGCAACTGAAGGGTTAATAAACTTCTTGAATGTGGTTTTGAGCACCTTGAGGGGTGCAGTTTTTAGAATGTTGTCACTTTTGAGAATCTTCTATCATGTAGACCCCTCAAAGTGACTTGTGGTCCCTAAAAAAAAAAAAAATGGTTTTGTAAATGTTGTTGGAAAAATGAAAAATCGCTAATCAACTTTTAACCCTGATAACTTCCTAACAAAAAAAAATGCTGACGTAAAGTAGACATGTGGGAAATGTTATATATTTTATTTATTATTCTTTGTTTAAATATCTTATTCCGCAGCACTTTACAGACATTATCATCGCTGTCCCCATTGGGGCTCACAATCTAGATTCCCTATCATTGTGTGTGCTTGTAGTGTGGGAGGAAACCAGAGTACCTGGAGGAAACCCACACAAACATGGGGAGAGGACCCGTGGAAGCGCGGCAGTGCGAAACGGCCATGGTCCGTTTGCAGTTCAAGTTCTGCCTTGTTTCCCTGCTAATGACTCGTATGTCACAATAAAAAAATTGGAATTTTAAGGACGGTGAGTGCTCTTCATTCTTTTCTTTTGTACAAACATGGGGAGAACATACAAACTCCTTGCAGATGTTGTCTTGGTGGGATTTTAACCCAAGACCCCAGTTGTTGTGAATTTGGTTTCTGGGCTCCCCCGGTGGTCACTGGTGGTACTGAACTTGTGTGCTTCATCTCCTCTGTTCACCTGTTTCCATCAGGATGTGGGAGTTTTCTATTTAACCTTGCTCCTCAGTCATTTCTATGCCGGCCAACAATGTTACCAGAAGCCTTTCTGTTGCATGTTCCTGCTCCTAGACTACTATCAGCTAAGTTGGACGTTTAGTCCCAAGTTTGTTTTGCATTTTTGTTCCAGTTCTCTGTGATTGAATATTTCTGAGGCTGGAAGCTCTTGTGAGCTGAAATTGCCACTCTGGTGTCATGAGTTGATATTAGAGTCTTAAAGTAATTTCAGGATGGTGTTTTGAAAGGGTTTTCAGCTGACTGTGTAGTTCCCTTTTCTGTCTTCCTACTATCTAGTAAGTGGACCTCAATTTGCTAAACCTATTTTCATACTTCGTATGTCAATTTCCTCTGAAATCACCGACAATATATGCGGGGGCTACTGTCTGCTTTTTGGGGAAAATTTCTCTAGAGGTAAGTCAGGTCTGTATTTTCCTCTGCTAGGGTCAGTCAGTCCTCCGGCTGGTGCTGGGCGTCTAGGGATAAAACGTAGGCACG
Source organism: Ranitomeya variabilis (assembly GCF_051348905.1). NCBI lineage: Eukaryota > Metazoa > Chordata > Amphibia > Anura > Dendrobatidae > Ranitomeya > Ranitomeya variabilis. The sequence continues at coordinate 318,020,083 of NC_135235.1, forward strand.
CTACCCGGCCACTGTTAGTTGTGCGGTAGGTTTAGCTCACAGTCAGCTCGAGTTCCCATCTTCCAAGAGCTAGTCCTTTTGTATGCTTTACTACGTTCTCTTGCCATTGAGAACCAAGACAGTTTGGCCGGCCAAGGGTTAAAATAATTGGCAGAAGAAAGGAGAGAAAAGAAGTCTGCAGAGAATTTTTTTTTTTCTTTTCTGAGTTTGCTCATTAGTTGATTCACTTGCATCTCTGCTTCTGCAGCCTTCGTCTCTCTCTCCTTCTAATCCTTGAATGGTTCTGATTTCACCTGATAAAGATGGATCAGCAGAGTTTAGCTACAGGTTTGAATAATCTCGCTATGAAGGTTCAAAGTTTACAGGATTTTGTAATTCATGCTCCTATATCTGAACCTAGAATTCCTTTACCTGAATTTTTCTCCGGGGATAGATCTCGCTTCCAGAATTTCAAACATAATTGTAAATTATTTTTGTCTCTGAGATCTCGCTCCGCTGGAGATCCTGCACAGCAGGTCAGGATTGTAATTTCCTTGCTCCGGGGCGACCCTCAGGATTGGGCATTTGCTTTGGCACCAGGGGATCCTGCGTTGCTCAATGTGGATGCGTTTTTCCTGGCATTGGGGTTGCTTTATGAGGAACCTCATTTAGAGATTCAGGCTGAAAAAGCCTTGATGGCCCTGTCTCAGGGGCAAGATGAGGCTGAAATATACTGCCAAAAATTTCGTAAGTGGTCTGTGCTTACTCAGTGGAATGAGTGCGCCCTGGCGGCGAATTTCAGAGAGGGTCTCTCTGATGCCATTAAAGATGTTATGGTGGGGTTCCCTGTGCCTACAGGTCTGAATGAGTCCATGACAATGGCCATTCAGATTGATCGGCGTTTGCGGGAGCGCAAACCTGTGCACCATTTGGCGGTGTCTACTGAGAAGGCGCCAGAGATTATGCAATGTGATAGAATTCTGTCCAGAAGCGAACGACAGAATTTTAGACGAAAAAATGGGTTATGCTTCTATTGTGGTGATTCAACTCATGTTATATAAGCATGCTCTAAACATACTAAGAAGGTTGATAAGTTTGTTTCAATTGGCACTTTACAGTCTAAGTTTATTCTATCTGTGACCCTGATTTTCTCTTTATCATCTATTACCGCGGACGCCTATGTCGACTCTGGCGCCGCTTTGAGTCTTATGGATTGGTCCTTTGCCAAACGCTGTGGGTTTAATTTAGAGTCTCTGGAAGTTCCTATACCTCTGAAGGGTATTGACTCCACGCCATTGGCTAGTAATAAACCACAATACTGGACACAAGTAACTATGCGTATTAATCCGGATCACCAGGAGATTATTCGCTTCCTTGTGTTGTATAATCTACATGATGTGTTGGTGCTTGGATTGCCATGGCTGCAATCTCATAACCCAGTCCTCGACTGGAAAGCAATGTCTGTGTTAAGCTGGGGATGTCAGGGGACTCATGGGGACGTACCTTTGGTTTCCATTTCGTCATCTATTCCCTCTGAGATTCCGGAATTTTTATCTGATTATCGTGACGTTTTTGAGGAGCCTAAACTTGGTTCACTACCTCCGCACAGAGATTGCGATTGTACTATAGATCTGATTCCGGGCAGTAAGTTTCCAAAGGGTCGTTTATTTAATCTGTCTGTGCCTGAACATGCTGCTATGCGGGAATATATTAAGGAGTCCTTGGAAAAGGGACATATTCGTCCTTCGTCATCTCCCTTAGGAGCCGGTTTTTTCTTTGTATCTAAAAAAGATGGCTCTTTGAGGCCGTGTATTGATTATCGGCTTTTGAATAAAATCACGGTTAAATATCAGTATCCTTTGCCACTGCTTACTGATTTGTTTGCTCGAATAAAGGGGGCCAAGTGGTTCTCTAAGATTGATCTTCGTGGGGCGTATAATTTAGTGCGAATTAAGCAGGGGGATGAGTGGAAAACCGCATTTAATACGCCTGAGGGCCATTTTGAGTATTTAGTAATGCCTTTTGGTCTTTCAAATGCCCCTTCAGTCTTTCAGTCTTTTATGCATGACATTTTCCGTGAATATTTGGATAAATTTATGATTGTGTATCTGGATGATATTTTGATTTTTTCGGATGACTGGGACTCTCATGTCCAACAGGTCAGGAGGGTTTTTCAGGTTTTGCGCTCTAATTCCTTGTGTGTAAAGGGTTCTAAGTGTGTTTTTGGGGTTCAAAAGATTTAGTTTTTGGGGTACATTTTTTCCCCCTCTTCCATTGAGATGGACCCTGTCAAGGTTCAGGCTATTTGTGATTGGACGCAACCCTCTTCTCTTAAGAGCCTTCAGAAGTTTTTGGGCTTTGCTAATTTTTATCGTCGATTTATAACTGGTTTTTCTGATGTTGCTAAGCCGTTGACTGATTTGACTAAGAAGGGTGCTGATGTTGCTGATTGGTCCCCTGCTGCTGTGGAGGCCTTTCGGGAGCTTAAGCGCCGCTTTTCTTCCGCCCCTGTATTGCGTCAGCCTGATGTTACTCTTCCTTTTCAGGTTGAGGTCGACGCTTCAGAAATCGGAGCTGGGGCGGTTTTGTCGCAGAAAAGTTCCGACTGCTCCGTGATGAGACCTTGCGCGTTCTTTTCTCGTAAATTTTCGCCCGCTGAGCGAAATTATGATATTGGTAATCGGGAGCTCTTGGCTATGAAGTGGGCTTTTGAGGAGTGGCGTCATTGGCTTGAGGGGGCTAGACATCAGGTGGTGGTATTGACCGACCACAAGAATTTGATTTATCTTGAGTCTGCCAGGCGCCTGAATCCTAGACAGGCGCGCTGGTCGTTATTTTTCTCTCGGTTTAATTTTGTGGTTTCTTACCTACCGGGTTCTAAAAATGTGAAGGCGGATGCCCTGTCTAGGAGTTTTGAGCCTGATTCCCCTGGTAATTCTGAACCTACAGGTATCCTTAAGGATGGAGTGATATTATCTGCTGTTTCCCCAGACTTGCGACGGGTCTTGCAGGAGTTTCAGGCGGATAGACCTGATCGTTGCCCGCCTGGTAGACTGTTTGTTCCGGATGATTGGACCAGTAGAGTCATCTCGGAGGTCCATTCTTCTGCGTTAGCTGGTCATCCTGGAATCTTTGGTACCAGGGATTTGGTGGCTAGGTCCTTCTGGTGGCCTTCCCTGTCGCGAGATGTGCGAGGTTTTGTGCAGTCTTGTGATGTTTGTGCTCGGGCCAAGCCTTGTTGTTCTCGGGCTAGTGGATTGTTGTTATCTTTGCCTATTCCGAAGAGGCCTTGGACTCACATCTCCATGGATTTTATTTCTGATCTCCCTGTTTCTCAGAAGATGTCTGTCATCTGGGTGGTGTGTGACCGTTTCTCTAAGATGGTCCATTTGGTCCCCTTGCCTAAATTGCCTTCCTCATCCGAGCTGGTTCCTCTGTTTTTTCAAAATGTGGTTCGCTTGCATGGTATTCCGGAGAATATCGTTTCTGACAGGGGAACTCAATTCGTGTCTAGATTTTGGCGAGCATTCTGTGCTAGGATGGGCATTGATTTGTCTTTTTCGTCTGCTTTCCATCCTCAGACTAATGGCCAGACCGAGCGAACTAATCAGACCTTGGAGACTTATTTGAGGTGTTTTGTGTCTGCGGATCAGGATGATTGGGTTGCCTTTTTGCCCTTGGCGGAGTTTGCCCTCAATAATCGGGCTAGTTCTGCCACCTTGGTGTCTCCTTTCTTCTGTAATTCGGGGTTTCATCCTCGTTTCTCTTCCGGTCAGGTGGAGTCTTCGGATTGTCCTGGAGTGGATGCTGTGGTGGAGAGGTTGCATCAGATTTGGGGGCATGTGGTGGACAATTTGAAGTTGTCCCAGGAGAAGACTCAGCAGTTTGCCAACCGCCGTCGTCGTGTTGGTCCTCGTCTTTGTGTTGGGGACTTGGTGTGGTTGTCTTCTCGTTTTGTCCCTATGAAGGTTTCTTCTCCTAAGTTTAAGCCTCGGTTCATCGGCCCGTACAAGATATTGGAGATTCTTAACCCTGTGTCCTTTCGTTTGGACCTCCCTGCATCTTTTTCTATTCATAATGTCTTCCATCGGTCATTGTTGCGCAGGTATGAGGTACCGGTTGTGCCTTCCGTTGAGCCTCCTGCTCCGGTGTTGGTTGAGGGTGAGTTGGAGTACGTTGTCGAGAAGATCTTGGACTCCCGTGTTTCCAGACGGAGACTTCAGTATCTGGTCAAGTGGAAGGGCTACGGTCAGGAGGATAATTCTTGGGTGACAGCCTCTGATGTTCACGCCTCCGAGTTGGTCCGTGCCTTTCATAGGGCTCATCCTGATCGCCCTGGTGGTTCTGGTGAGGGTTCGGTGCCCCCTTGAGGGGGGGGGGGGGTACTGTTGTGAATTTGGTTTCTGGGCTCCCCCGGTGGTCACTGGTGGTACTGAACTTGTGTGCTTCATCTCCTCTGTTCACCTGTTTCCATCAGGATGTGGGAGTTTTCTATTTAACCTTGCTCCTCAGTCATTTCTATGCCGGCCAACAATGTTACCAGAAGCCTTTCTGTTGCATGTTCCTGCTCCTAGACTACTATCAGCTAAGTTGGACGTTTAGTCCCAAGTTTGTTTTGCATTTTTGTTCCAGTTCTCTGTGATTGAATATTTCTGAGGCTGGAAGCTCTTGTGAGCTGAAATTGCCACTCTGGTGTCATGAGTTGATATTAGAGTCTTAAAGTAATTTCAGGATGGTGTTTTGAAAGGGTTTTCAGCTGACTGTGTAGTTCCCTTTTCTGTCTTCCTACTATCTAGTAAGTGGACCTCAATTTGCTAAACCTATTTTCATACTTCGTATGTCAATTTCCTCTGAAATCACCGACAATATATGTGGGGGCTACTGTCTGCTTTTTGGGGAAAATTTCTCTAGAGGTAAGTCAGGTCTGTATTTTCCTCTGCTAGGGTCAGTCAGTCCTCCGGCTGGCGCTGGGCGTCTAGGGATAAAACGTAGGCACGCTACCCGGCCACTGTTAGTTGTGCGGTAGGTTTAGCTCACAGTCAGCTCGAGTTCCCATCTTCCAAGAGCTAGTCCTTTTGTATGCTTTACTACGTTCTCTTGCCATTGAGAACCATGACACCCAGTGCTGCAAGTTATGCATCATCGCTGACACACTTCGCTATGCCAGCAGGTGTCAGGGCCCACCGGAGAATCCTCCGGTTCTCCGGTGGGCCAGTCCGATCCTGGCTGCAATGCTGCAGGGCTAACCACTGAGCTACCATGCTGCCTGTTACTGATTAACTATTTTGTTTGACATATTTTGTGCAAACCCCCTTCGGGGGTAAAGGGGTTAATTCCTTTTGGATTGGCAATAGACTTTAATCATCTGGTCAGTCCACACTTATTTCTGCACTTATGTTCTACAGCATCAATGCAGTATGAGCAGATAGCTCTAGATCATGTAGCTGCAGTGGTGGGGAGCCGGCTGTCACATACAGACTTCCAGAGAGAAGACATGTATGATTTATTACCATGTTTCCCTTTTCAATCTCTGTATACACAGTGCTGAACCAGGGTTTGTGTATAGAGATTAGGAAGCACTGACTGTGCTTCTTCCTCTGGAACCAGTGGACATGTGATCACTGGGTGCAGGGAGGGAACAGGAACTGCTGGGTCATAGGAAACCAAACCAAGACACCTCTGCTTTGCAGGCAGGAGGCTGAAATTTCCCTGTAGCTGCAGCTGAAATACCAGTTCCAAAGGGGAAAATCAGCATACAAAAGAATGTGTTTATATGCTAAAATGTCCCCCAAAAGGTATGTTAGGACCTTATGTGGGACATAGTTTATAAAATAAATGAAAACAAAAGGAAACAAATGTGTAAATAAAAAGAAAAAATAGACTCTGCCAATCACTGTTTCTAGCCTTGCGACCAAAGAAAAAATATGTTGAATAAATAAAAATAATTTCTACAAAGAGGGGATCACATTGTGAGATGTTTTTCCCAGTCCTTTTTGGTCATAAAAATTGACACGTATTTCCTAGAATTAAGCCCTAAGTGTAGTAAAAAAAAAAAAAAATAGAGAGCCGTTAAAAGCGTATGTACAATAAAACCTGAAAATGTGTTTGGTCACCAATGTGTGGTGGTAAATGGCCCCGTCATGAACAGGTTAAACAAAACAGGTCGCCCACTCACACCTGATAGTTTTCCTACTGAACAAAACTGCCATACTCTAATGTCACCTTCAAATCATCTGCTAATCCTAAAGGTTCACATACTTTTGCCACTTACAAACCTGTGAGATTGAATCATTTGTCCTTGGATGGGGACATTACCCTTTGATGAGGACCAGGATGGGGACATTACCACAAGATGAGGATCAGGATGGGGACATTACTACAAGGACCGGGATGGGGACATTACTACGGGATGGGGACATTACTACAAGATGAGGACCAGGATGGGACATTACTACAAGATGAGGACCGGGATGGGGACATTACTACAAGATGAGGACCAGGATGGGGACATTACTACAAGATGAGGACCAGGATGGGGACATTACTACAAGATGAGGACCAGGATGGGGACATTATTACAAGATGAGGACCAGGATGGGGACATTACTACAAGGTAAGTAACAGGATGGGGACATTACTACAAGATAAGGACCGGGATGGGGACATTACTACAAGATAAGGACCGGGATGGGGACATTACTACAAGAAAGGGACCAGGATGGAGATATTACTCGGAGGAGGGCCAGGATGGAGATATTACACAAAGATGGGGCATTACTACAACATGGAGGGCATTACTACAAGATGGGGACCAGGATGGGAGACATTATTAAGATGTTTGCCAGAATTACTATATGTTCCTAATTGTAAGACAATATTACTGTATGTGGCCAATTGGGGAAAAATAAAGTTGTATAAATGTAAAAAAAATAAAATTCAAAATATAGCATGAAAAAATATATTGCTACTAAAATTGCTGTTTTATATATAAACAAAACAAGTAAACCAAAAACGTGCACATTAATTATCGCTACATCCATAACGACCCAAGCTATAAAATATAAAACTACCATAACCCATACAATGAATGCGATTTTAAAACTAAAATAAACACTGCAAAAATGTTCCCAAAAAATTATCAAAAGGTGTACAGAAAAAATAGTATCACTTAGGGCTCATACTCACCTGCGAGAAACTCGGATAAGTCTCGCATGTTAATACCCGGCACTCAGATCGGAGCGTGCAGCTCCATAGGAATACATGAGTGCCGGCAGCAGCGCTGGGTATTGACGTGCGAGACTCATCCGAGTTTCTCGCAGGTGAGTATGAGCCCTAAAAATGTCACTTTGTCCTACAAAGAATGCACCCTCCCCAAATTCACATTTTTTTCTATGTGTGGCCCATATACCCAGCCGAGTTTGAGAAGCCTGGTCTAAATGGAGGGAGTTGCCCCTCGTCTTGAGAATAAATAAAATGAAACTATTTTTTGCATGGGCCATTATATACTTGTACAAGATAATCATATCGCCCCTTAGACATCTCTTTTCAAGACTAAATAAATCTAAAACTTGTAATGTTTCCTGGTAACTACGATCCACCATGACCGTTATTGGCTTTGTGGTTCTTTGTACCTTTGCTAACTCCACGGAATGCCTTCTATGAACTGGTACCCAGAACTGAATTGTATATTCTAGATGAGGTGAAACTAGATCTCCTGAGATCTCGATCTGCGCATGACCCACCTCCGGTGGCCATTTTCCCAAAGCCCACAGCAGGGATATTATAGGGAAAATGGACTCTGCCCAACAGCGCCAACACCTTCTGAGATCCCAGGGACCACAGCATCGCCCCACTCCTGCCGCCAGCCTCCTGAAGCAGCGACCCTGCCTCCTGTGACCCCGCTCCACCTTCACCGTTCCCCGGTATGCTCACTTCAGATTATAAAATGCATCCCCATTTTCCTTCCTAAATCTGGAGGAAATAAAAGTACGTTTTGTAATTCGAAAAATACAGTATGTGAAATCTGGTACTGTACCTAATCTCACCGACCCGAAGAATAAAACAGTTTTATCACTAATACCATACTGTGAACTGCTCATAAATAAGAACTATTCTTGTACTGCTGTCTGTTCATTCTGCACCCCAAAAGTCAGAATAAGGCTCGGCTCACATTTATCCTGCACTCTCCACTACGCGGTTATGTCAGGGTTTCCATGTAAATCCCTAAAACCACAATTCAGGCAAAACAACCGACGGAACAACTCACTTTGGACTTTTGAGACATTTTGGACTCAATTTGGTCTGTGTTCCGGTGGTGTCACATTATTTTAGGTGCCTTTTTAGAGCACAAGTGTGCATGACCACAGTGCTGTGAACACCTGAAAAGATGGATACCACCGGAACAGATGCCAAATGGACCCCAAAGTGTCTGTTTCTTTATGATGGGTGGTTCCGTCATGGGTCTGAATCATATTTTTGTGGGATTCATGGAAACCCTGAAGTAAGTGCTCAGAGCAAAACACAAGAATGTGATCCCAGCTGTCACGGGTGTACGGCAATAGAGAGGAGCTAGAAGACCAGAGCGTCTGATTTCTCCTACTCATGCAATGTTTAGAAGCATTTCACCTTCATATTAAATGGTGCAGGTTTCTTTTAGTAGTGCTGCAGGGGTTAATCTGGTCAGTTGAGAGCTCTTGGAAGCTTTCCTGCATTAAGGCTCTCAACTGTTCACTGTTAGCTAATCCCATCTCCTAAATAATCTGGGCTTCACTAGCACTCATTGTCAGAACTAGCTTATGGAGATGGTGGTTTGGGGTTGTTGTTTGAAAAGGCATTGATGGATTTGTCTGAGACTGTTGCTAGGTTTTGGGTATGTGCTAGTTCCCCTCCTTCTCCTACTTTGGTTTTACCCCATCCTCCACTCGCCAGTGTTTATCTCTGATTGGTATTTTACTTTATCCCTGTTTGTATTACCTTGTTAGTCTGTCTGGTATATTACAGTACACTACTACTCTTCCAGCTGGGTGGGGGAAGGTATGGACTGAGGGTGGATTCAGGAGCTAAGGCACGGTATGTGGCCCCGGCGTCTTCACCATCAGAAGAAATCCAGGGAACAGGGAAAGCTAGGGCGCCCCTAGCATTAGGGACAGGGAAGGAGCCTCTGGTCCCAGGACACCCAACAACAAAGTTGTGACACCAGCCTTATACTGGAAGCAATCAAAAAAAGTTAAGTACCCCAAAATGTTACCAATAAAAACCCTAATTTATCCTGCACAAAACCAGCCCCCATTTAAGTCCGTCATCTGTCACTGGAACTATAAAGGGGATTCCCACATTGCTGATAGAATAACTGGTGGAGAAAGGTTGAACTAGATGGACCTGGGTCTTTTTCAACCTATGTAAATATGTAACGAAGACTTTGGAAAAGCGACACGTCTCTAACACCCCCCCAAATAAAATCCAGTGAAATCTGTATTCTCTTTCTAAAAGCAAAAGAGGAGAGAAGCCAGCACTGCTTATGGTCAGAACGCAATACATAAAGTTCACATGCACATACTAATTTCTAACTGTATTTCAAAATGAGACATTTAGCAAACAATTGATCAATTCTTTGAGCTACCCCGCCACGTTACAGCATTCTCATAATGGGGCAGTCCTACTCTATGTTTTTTATATTCGCTGTGCCATAAAGGCCATAAAGGACTGCCCCATTATGAGATTGCCGTGAAGTGGCGGGGTAGCTCAAAGAATTGATCAACTGTTTGCTAAATGTCTCATTTTGAAATACAGTTAGAAATTAGTATGTGCATGTGCACTTTATGTATTGCGTTCTGACCATAAGCAGTGCTGGCTTCTCCCCTCTTTTATTCTCTTTCTAAACCCCACTGTGCCTAAATGGCAATAGATGGCCACATGTTTGGCATTATTGTAGTGATTGCAATAAGCGGCAACATGTTTGGCATTGTTGTAATGAGAAAAGCCCAATTAACAATTAACAGGGTTCACGTCACTCACTTTTCCCCCTGGACAAAATACTTTATGTAGTTTCCAAAATAAGGTCACTTGTTGGGGGGTTTCTACTGTTTAGGCACCTTAGGGGCCCTGAAAATGCGACATTTATGTTTCAAAATTCAACTGTTGCTCCTTTCCTTTGTGAAACCTGCCATTTGTCCAAATAGAGATTTCTGACTACAATGGGGTATCTGCGTGCTCAGAACAAACTGGGTAAAAAAATTGGGGTCTATTTTCTTGAGGTATTCCTTGTAAAAGTGAAAAAATTGGGGCTAGAGACATTTTAGTGGAAAAACTACATGTTTTTTTTTTTTCATTCCACTTTGCATTAATTCCTGTGTAGCATCTGAAGGGTTAAAAAATTTGAAGTATTTGAGAGGTACGGTTTTTAAGATGGTATCACTTTTGCAGAATTTCCAATATAAAGGCCCCATAAAGTTCATGTAAATCTGAATAGGTTCCTAAAGCAACAGGTTTTGTAAGTGTCTTGAAAAAAAATGAGAAATTGCTGCTCAAATTTTACCCTCCTAAAAGCCTAACAAAATAAAAAATGTTAGAAAAATGATGCAGATGTAAAGTAGACATATGGGAAATGTTGTTTATTAATTATTTTGTACAGCATGACTAACTGGGTATAGAAATTAAAAGATTGAAAATTTAGATTTTTTTTTTTCTAAAATTTTGCCCGAGTTTAGATATTTTCACAAATAAGTGCAAAACATATCGATCTAAATTTACCACCAACATAAAGTACAGTGTGTCACGAAAAAACTGTCTCAGAATCACGTGTCAGATTTCAAAAATTTGGACAGGAAGGTCATTGACACTGCAGAGTGATAGAAAACAAGACTGGTGGCCAAGGGATACTCACAATAATTTGGAAAGGACTATTATGAGACATTTGCTCGAGTAGTCAAACATGCAATAATCAGGACTTTGGTCACAGTGCTAGCCATAAAGAAAAGGCAGGTGAAACAGTCTGATGTAAAGGCGGCATTCCTGCATAGTAATTTATGAGAAAATATTGCGGTGGCGCAACCACTGAGATTTAGATCAGTCACTTTTTACATTCACAAAAAGGTGGTCAGAGTGTCATCATTGTTTTTAATCCGAGTGTCATCAGTGTTTGCTCAGGGTCAGTTTTTACCATCCGTGATTTTCACATATGAAAAAATAAATATAGTTTACAGCTTCTCCTATTTATGTAATGTCAATCACAGACAGTGCAAGGATTACACACTGATGATATCCAAGTGATGTCCTTGATTTTCACAGACCCATAGACTAAGGCCGGTTTCACATTTGCTGTTGTGTCCACAGCGTTTCTGACGCATACATCGTTGTGTTCTCATATCTTTTACATTGTAGACACAGGTACATGCGTTTGCATGCGTTCGACTGCGTATGCGCACGCATGCGTCATTTTGCAGTGTGCGGCGGGGCCCGGCTAACGCACCATGTTGCAATTTTTGAGGCGTCAAATTTCCACCGCCATACGCACGTGGACGCTTGCGGAAGGAGTGCGTCAAAACAACGCATTCAAGTCTATGGGAACGCATAGGAGTGCAAGGACATGCGTACTCATGCGTTCGATATGCTTGCGTACATCGGACTGCGCATGTCCAGGAACCGATTGAGACATGCCCTCCTGGAAATATCGAACGCATGCACATAAACAACGCAAACGCAGGCAAAAACGCATACAAACACATGCACACGCAGCGTTTTTTGCCGTCATGCGTAAGCTGATGCGAATAAAAAACACTGCGTTAGCATGCGTTTTTGCATGCGTTTGTGGTTGCGGACGATACGCTGTGGACCTAACAGCAAATGTGAACCTAGCCTTACATGGTTAATTTTGTTTTTTGACGTGGATCAAAAAAGGAGACGTATTTGTAACACAAAAAAATACACAAACGTGATCAGCACCATAGATTATAATGGATACGTGTTTTATATGTGATGGAAAACCAAAAGTAATTTGCTGCCATATGACAATCATTACAAAATGGAAATAGGAAAATTTCTATACATTATTAGTGATGAGCGAATATACTCGTTACTCGAGATTTCCTGAGCACGCTCGGGGGTCCTCCGAGTATTTTTAGTGCTCGGAGATTTAGTTTTCTTCGCCGCAGCTGAATGATTTACAGCTACTAGCCAGCCTGCGTACATGTGGGGGATGCCTGGTTGCTAGGGAATCCCCACATGTACTTATGCTGGCTAATAGCTGTAAATCATCCAGCTGCGGCAAAGAAAACTAAATCTCCGAGCACTAAAAAATACTCGGAGTATATTCCCTCATCACTATACATTATCTGTTACAAGAGCTGACGAGGCAGCAGCAGTAGGACTCTCACGCAGAAAGGTTTCAAAGGGAACTATGTCTCTCTAAGATTACCAGCAAGTGATACATATAAAGTGACCAGAGAGGTAGATGCTCACTGGGCTGCAGATCCCTGTAACGGAAAATCCACCAATTTATGCTCTCTGATAGAGCTGTCAGATGGACTTGTAGAAAACAACTCTGGATAAGGGGTCATTCAGACATCCAATTTTTTTGATTTACTAGTGCTGTCCATGTTTTTAGCGAATAACTGTCGTACTTGTGATACTCAATGGGGCTATCCAGGGAAAAATGAGGCAACATGTTCGATTTTGATCCAAGGGTTGGATCAAAATCGGTAATGCAAGTCAATGTGTTTGTGTTAGAATGGAGAAGGTAGAGAAACTGTTTTTTCTACGCAAGAGAAAAACAGATAACACTCGGACCACACTTTGATCAAACTCTGATCAAGGTCTGATCAGAATAATCGGTCCATTTTTTTTGTACGTGGAAAAACCGGACATGTGAATAAGCCCCAAAAATGTATTTGACAGTGTCAAAGAATGTTGTGTCTGCCAATAAGTTATTTGGGTGAGGCAGATGTTTGCTTTTGGGACAACAACAAATTGGACCTGCAAAGATCACTGAAAATAAATGAGGATGTATGGCAGTCCCACAGATGGAAGGTGTTAACCAAAGAACCAGGCATATCGATGTCAAATTCAGTTTTTGAGGGGTCTTCATGAACAAGGCCTTTTAAACTTAAGGTACCTTCACACTCAGCAACTTTACAACGAGAACGACAACAATCCGTGTCGTTGCAACGTCCTGGATAGCGATCTCGTTGTGTTTGACACGCAGCAGCGATCTGGATCCCGTCGTGATATCGCTGGTCGGAGCTAGAAGTCCAGAACTTTATTTGGTCGTCAGATCGGAGTGTATCGTTGTGTTTGACAGCAAAAGCAACGATGTCAGCAATGTTTTTACGTGAACGATAAGTGAGTCGCCGTTAGGTCACTGGATCGCTCCTGCATCGTTCTGGAGCTGCTGTGTTTGACGCCTCTACAGCGACCTAACAGCGACGCTCCAGCAATCTAGTTTAGGTCGGATCGTTGTCTATATCGCTGGAGCGTCGCTTAGTCAAACGGTACCTTAGCACTATCCAACGGAGGACATGACTGCATATCATTTTACAAACACCAGAGCAGACTGCGATTGGTTTGTATATGAACACAATGACACTACACTAATATTTACACAGGTTTAGGGACCTTCTTTAAAGGTACCTTCACACTGAACGATATCGCTAGCGATCCGTGACGTTGCAACGTCCTGGCTAGCGATATCGTTGAGTTTGACAGGCAGCAGCGATCAGGATCCTGCTGTGCCATCGTTGGTTGGAGCAGAAAGGCCAGAACTTTATTTCGTCGCTGGATCTTCTGTAGACATCGCTGAATCGGCGTGTGTGACGCCGAATCGGCGTGTGTGACGCCGATTCAGCGATGTCTTCACTGGTAACCAGGGTAAACATCGGGTTACTAAGCGCAGGGCCGCGCTTAGTAACCCGATGTTTACCCTGGTTACCAGCGTAAACGTAAAAAAACCCAAACACTACATACTTACATTCCGATGTCTGTCCCCCGGCGCTGTGCTTCTCTGCACTGTGTAAGCGCCGGCCGGCCGGAAAGCAGAGCACAGCGGTGATGTCACCGCTGTGCTTTCTGGCTGGCGCTTACACAGTGCAGAGAAGCACAGCGCCGGGGGACAGACATTGGAATGTAAGTATGTAGTGTTTTTTTTTTTTTACGTTTACGCTGGTAACCAGGGTAAACATCGGGTTACTAAGCGGGGCCCTGCGCTTAGTAACCCGATGTTTACCCTGGTTACCAGGGGACTTCGCATAGTTGGTCGCTGGAGAGCTGTCTGTGTGACAGCTCTCCAGCGACCACACAGCGACGCTGCAGCGATCGGGATTGTTGTCTAGATGGCTGCAGCGTCGCTAAATGTGACGGTACCTTAAGACTGACTCAGACACCCATGTTCAATTACCATGTGCTTTGGAGTTTGTCACCATCACGTTCTCTCACGGCATTGACTCCACACAGTGAGTAAGTAAAACTCGGAGACTTTATGCCTATAATCTATAATTTATTACTAGAAGTATTTGGCCTGCATAGGGTGATTTGCTCTTAAGTACAGGGCTTGTATGGGCCCTAGTGCCTGAAGGCAGTCTATGTTAATTATAGAGACATATCCCCTTATTCAATTGGCACATGCACTTTAAAATAGCATGAAGTTATCTATATATATAATTGTCTAAGGGGTACTTCCGTTTGTCTGTCTGTAACGGAAATCCCGCGTCGCTGATTGGTCACGGCCGCAAGGGCACAGTCCGGCAGAGAATTAGTCCCTCCCTACTTCTGTCCAGTCAGTGCCCGGCGCCCGCTCCCAACTCTCCTCCAGTAAGCGCTGACACAGGGTTAATGGTAGCGTTAACGGACCGTGTTATGCTGCGGGTAACACACTCCGTTAACGCTGCTATTAACCCTGTGTGACCAACTTTTTACTATTGATGCTGCCTATGCAGCATCAATAGTAAAAAGATCTAATGTTAAAAATAATAAAAAACAAAAAACCATCTGGGTAATTTTGCAATGCATCGCTGGGAACGGAACCTGGTGGCAGCAGCGCACACATCAGGACAGCTTCGTTGGACGCCGGCGGGTGAGTATATAACTGTTTTTTCTTTTAATTATTTTTTTAACAGGGATATGGTGCCCACACTGCTATATACTATGTGGGCTGTGTTATATGCTGTGTGGCTGCTATATACTACATGGCCAGTGTTATATACTGTGTGGGCTGTATTATTGTCACGGGAAGCCTAGGTAGGCAAGAGCTAATAACCCAGGCCCCTGCGATTTCCCTCAACTCTGGGAAACCCTGAATGACCCTTCTCCCAGAGTTTACACTGATGGTGTGCATGTCTGGGCCTCCACCCTCACCCTGTCTCCTGTTTCAACCCTAGGCTGAAACCACCACCCACCACCCAGTGAAGAGACCACACACCAATACCCACAGTTAGCACAGACAAGGATAACGGAAAATATGCACCACGCCGCAGTCACACAGGAATACACTATAAGTGCACAGGGCAAAACAAATACAAATAAAGGAAGGAGAAAATATGACAAAGGGAAATACACCACTGGATACGAAACTCCTTTTCCTAGACCACCACTCCAGACCGAGATAACCAAGCACACGACAGAAGCTATAATCGGCGATGCCCAAAGCTCAGCAAAACTATTTAAAGGCAGTGGGTGTGACTCAGCCCTCAACCCGAGTATCAGCCAGATTAACCCCGGATAATCTGGATCAAATCTAACTGGCGCCACTGAGCATATAGTGGATGAATGAGGAATTACCGCTGTCTGTCGGACGCCCTAGTGTGAACAGCGTCCGACATGACAGTACCCCGCCTTCTACGAGGGACCCCAGGGCCCTCATGACTTATAGGACCCGGCTTGTCCGGATTGCGGTGGTGAAACATACTGACCAGCCGGTCCGCATGTATGTCCGAAGCTGGTACCCAAGACCTCTCCTCCGGCCCATAACCACGCCAGTGTACCAAGTACTGTAATGTGCGGCGCACCACACGAGAGTCAACCACCTTGGAGACTTCAAACTCTAAGTTGCCATCCACCAAGACTGGGGGAGGCATCGGCACCGCGTCCACAGAACCCACCACCTTTTTTAATTACGATCTGTGGAACACGTTGTGAATCTTGTATACCATAGGGAGCTCCAATCGGTAAGCTACCGGGTTAACGATGGCGGCGACCCTAAACAGACCAATAAACCTAGGACCCAATTTAAGGGATGGTATTTTAAGTCTTATGTTTTTTTGTGGACAACCACACCCAGTCACCCACACTCAGGTCCGGACCTGGCACACGTCTACTGTCAGCCACACGTTTGTACCTTGCACCCACGCTCAACAGGCCCTGTTTCACTTTCCTCCAGACGGATGACAGTTGTGCTCCTAACATGTCCTCCTCCGGAACGCCAGAAGAGCCCTCCTGACTCAAAGTACAAAATTGAGGATGATGCCCGTAAACACAAAAGAATGGAGACTCCCCAGAAGATTCCTGGCGGTGATTATTTATGGCAAACTCAGCCAAAGGAAGGAACGTTGACCACTCCTCCTGGTTGTCCGAAACAAAACAGGGTAAGTATTGCTCCAAATTTTGGTTCATACGCTCGGTCTGACCATTTGACTGAGGATGAAATGCCGAAGAATGCGACAACTTGATCCCCAGCCGTGAGCAAAATGCTTTCCAAAATTTTGCCACAAACTGAGTACCCCTATCAGACACTATGTCAGACGGGACCCCGTGAAGTCTGACCACCTCCTGCACAAATACCTGAGCCAGAGTCTTAGCGTTAGGCAACGAAGGCAAAGACACAAAGTGCGACATTTTTGAGAAACGATCAACAATCACCAAGATGACCGTGTTCCCAGCTGAGGAGGGCAAGTCCGTGATAAAATCCATGGAGATCTCCGTCCATGGCCTACTGGGTACCACGAGAGGAAGTAGTGTGCCAGCAGGATGGGAGCGGGGCGTCTTAGCCCTAGCGCACGTGGTACATGCTGACACGTATGAGAGCACGTCCTGACGGATTTTGGGCCACCAAAACCGACGCGACACCAACTCCAAGGTACCCCTAACCCCTGGATGGCCAGCCAGGACAGCATCATGATGCTCACCCAACACCTTTAGGTGAAGATGGAGCGGTACAAAGGATTTGTTAACGGGAAGCTCAGGTGGTACCTCCTCCTGAGCCTCGGCAATCTCGGCCTCAACAATCTCAGCCTCAACCTCGGTCGTGAGAGCCGAGACCACTACACCCTTTTGGAGGATGGGTACCGGTTCTTCCCGAGGTTCTCCCCCCGGAAAACACCTGGACAAAGCATCCGCCTTAGTGTTTTTAGATCCAGGTCGGTACGTGACAAAAAAGTTGAACCGCGTGAAAAACAATGCCCAGCGAGCCTGCCTGGGGGACAGACGCTTGGCTGACTCCAAATACAGCAGATTCTTATGGTCGGTAATAACAGTAACCTGGTGAACCGACCCCTCCAAAAAGTGTCGCCATTCCTCAAAAGCCAATTTGATAGCCAACAACTCCCTGTTGCCTATATCGTAGTTACGTTCGGCGGGCGACAGTTTCTTGGAGAAATAGGCGCAAGGACGCAAGTCGCTCAAGGATGAGCCTTGAGACAGCACCGCCCCCACTCCAACCTCAGATGCATCGACTTCCACGGTAAATGGTTTCGATACATCCGGTTGCACCAGAATGGGAGCTGAAGCAAAACTGTTTTTCAGAAACTCGAATGCGCGCACAGCAGCCTCAGGCCTGGCGGAGAAATCGGTACCTTTTTTTGTCATGTCAGTGAGCGGTTTAGCAATGATAGAAAAATTTTTAATAAACTTTCTATAATAATTAGAAAACCCCAGGAACCGCTGGAGCGCTTTTAGGTTATCAGGCCGTTCCCAACGCAGCACCGCTTGCACCTTAGCGGCGTCCATTTTGAACCCTGGAGCGGACACAATATAACCCAAAAAAGGCAACTCCTGAACCGAAAATACACATTTCTCCAGTTTAGCATAGAGCTTATTCTCTCTGAGCAGCTGTAACACCTGCCTAACATGCTCTAAATGAGTATCACGGTCACATGAATAGATGAGAATGTCATCAAGGTACACAATAACGAATTTTCCCATGACATGAGAGAACACATCGTTTATGAAATGCTGAAAAACAGCAGGCGCGTTTGTCAAACCAAATGGCATCACCAAATTCTCAAAATGACCCTCAGGAGTATTAAAAGCCGTTTTCCACTCATCACCTTGACGGACTCTTATGAGGATGTACGCCCCCCTGAGGTCAAGCTTAGAGAACCACCTAGCACCAGCCACCTGATTAAATAGATCAGGTATCAGTGGCATAGGGTATGGGTCACGAACCGTAATCTGGTTTAACTCCCTGAAATCCAGACACGGGCGTAATCCGCCATCTTTCTTCTTAACGAAGAAAAACTCCCGCTGCCACAGGCGAGGACGAAGGCCTGATGTGCCCTTTGCTCAGACTCTCAGCGATGTAGTCTTTTAAGGCTTGCCTCTCAGGACCAGAGATGTTAAACATCCTAGCTTTCGGTAATTTTGCCCCTGGTTTTAGCCTAATAGTACAGTCATAGGGGCGATGTGGTGGCAATTCTGAAGAACCCTTCTCTGAAAACACATCCGCGAAGTCCTGCAGAGACTCAGGTATGCTAGGAGTCACAGTGGACACACATGTGGCCAGGCAATTCTCCTGGCAAAATCCGCTCCACTGAATTATGTCCTGAGTTTTCCAGTCAATCACCGGGTTGTGTACAGCCAACCATGGAAAACCCAGAACCATTTGAGCAGGAAGATTACTGAGCACCTTACATGTAACTTGCTCAGCATGTAGGACCCCAATGTGGAGTTTAACCTCAGCCACAAACTCAGTAATCTCCCCCTGTGGGAGAGGAGCGGCATTGATGGTGACCACCCGAATAGGATGAGGCAGTTTTTCGATCCTGAAACCGGCTGTGAGCGCAAACTCCTCATCAATGAGGTTAGTGGCCGAACCACTATCCACAAAAACAGTAATAGGTAGCTCTCTGCCAGAAACCACAACCTTGGCAGGGAGCATGCATTGAGAAACCACTATGGAGGATATGCATAAACTCAGATCGGCCTCCTCCACACCCTCTGAGCTTCGTAGTTTTTCCACCATTGCGCTTTTCTTAGATAGCAGAGGACAAGTATCAACATAATGACCAATTTTACCACAGCAAAAACAGGCTCTCTGCTTCCTGAGCAAAGGGACAAGATGCTTCACATGTGACACCCCTGCGATCTGCATAGACTCCGTGGGCTCACCTGCAGCAACCTCACGTGTACCCACGCTCTCTCCCATAGGCGGCGTCTCTTGCTCCCCTTGACGCAGACGGCGATCAATACGGATAACAAGACTCATAGCGGATTCTAGAGAAACAGGAGTCTCATACATCAGAAGGGCTTTTTTAACCCTTCCTGAAACCCCATGAACAAACTGACTCCGCAGCGCAGGATCATTCCACTGTGTGTCTACCGCCCAGCAGCGAAATTCAGAACAGTAATCCTCCGCCATACGCTCCCCCTGGCAAATAGCACGAATTTTAGATTCTACTAGATCCATTCTGTCAGGATCCTCATAAATGAGTCCAAGAGCAGAAAAAAAACTCTCCACTCAGTTATGTGCAGCAGAATCAGATGGTAAAGAAAACGCCCATGCTTGAGGATCCCCGTTCAGTAATGACAACACCAGACCCACACGCTGAGCCTCATTACCTGAGGAGATCGGGCGCATACGAAAATACAGTTTACAAGATTCACGAAAAGTAACAAATTTACTGCGTTCCCCAGCAAACCTTTCAGGCAAAGGAAACTTTGGCTCAACAACTCTGCCAGCAGATTCAGCTTGCACATTAGATACTACTAGACCCTGTTGCTGAACTGCCCCCTTCAGCTCAGTGACCTGCAGGGACAGCGCCTCCAACTGGCGGGTTATGGAAGTCATGGGATCCATGGAATACAAAAATATGGCCGATTATAATGTCACAGGAAGCCTAGGTAGGCAAGAGCTAATAACCCAGGCCCCTGCGATTTCCCTCAACTCTGGGAAACCCTGACTGACCCTTCTCCCAGAGTTTACACTGATGGTGTGCATATCTGGGCCTCCACCCTCACCCTGTCTCCTGTATCAACCCTATGCTGAAACCACCACCCACCACCCACCACCCAGTGAAGAGACCACACACCAATACCCACAGTTAGCACAGACAAGGATAACGGAAAATATGCACCACGCCGCAGTCACACTGGAATACACTATAAGTGCACAGGGCAAAACAAATACAAATAAAGGAAGGAGAAAATATGACAAAGGGAAATACACCACCGGATACGAAACTCCTTTTCCTAGACCACCACTCCAGACCGAGATAACCAAGCACACGACAGAAGCTATAATCGGCGACGCCTAAAGCCCAGCAAAACTATTTAAAGGCAGTGGGCGTGACTCAGCCCTTAACCCGAGTATCAGCCAGATTAACCCCGGATAATCTGGATCAAATCTAACCGGCGCCACTGAGCATATAGTGGATGAATGAGGAATTACCGCTGTCTGTCGGACGCCCTAGTGTGAACAGCGTCCGACATGACAATTATATACTTCGTGGGCTGTGTTATATACTATGTGAATCCAAGTGAAGAAAAAACAGAAGTGCACTCACCGGTCTCTAATGCGATAGTCCTTTATTTAGAACATGTGCAGGCAAACTTGGGGAGAACGTGGACAAAAGACGACGGCCGTTTCGCGCTGCCGCGCTTCTACGGCCGAAAGGAAATGGAAAAGCACCCTTTATCTGCCACATCCAAAAGGGAACTCCCACTTGACGGCATAATGAAGGTAAAAACCCACCCACCAGACAAGTGAACTACTAAAACCAAATATACACAAAAATTGCAAAGCATTTAAAATAAAAGAAACTCAAACTATAAGCACTAAACATAATATAGCTATTTAGACAATTATGAACATTGGAAGAAAAAAATGACAATAGAAAAGATAATTACAAAAATACTGCCTTATCGATCTTTTCATTTAAACCTAATGGGCCTATTGCATTCGTGCGTAGAATCCATTTGCTCTCCCTTCTCAATAGCAAACTGTGGAGATCCCCTCCTCGTTGCGGTAATGTCACCTGTTCTAGCCCCGCAAATTGCAGTATATTACTGTTACCCGCATGAACTTGTCTGACATGGCTGATGAGTCTAGGGGCTCCTTTGCCTGTTCGAATAGAATTGAAATGCTCCCTCACTCTGACAAAAAGTGGACGGATAGTCTTGCCAATATAGAAAAAACCGCAAGGACAGAAAATAGCATAGCATATTTTGGCAAAAGAAGCAGATTTAACAGAAATGACTAAAAATGGCCCCCTGTTTGCATGCCTGCCGATGTGGTAGAAATATAAAAGATTTATTAGTTCGTAACTGTTTCAAGAATGATCCAGCTAGTTGGTTGGAAATTGGGGCTCCCAAGGGAAATTATAGATGTGGACATTGCAATTTTTGCTCTTTTCACATCACAGGTAATTATTTACAAATTGGAGCCATTTTCCATCATGTGCGACAATTTATTTCCTGCAGGTCCACATATATAGTTTATGCTATTTTCTGTCCTTGCGGTTTTTTCTATATTGGCAAGACTATCCGTCCACTTTTTGTCAGAGTGAGGGAGCATTTCAATTTTATTCGAACAGGCAAAGGAGCCCCTAGACTCATCAGCCATGTCAGACAAGTTCATGCGGGTAACAGTAATATACTGCAATTTGCAGGGCTAGAACAGGTGACATTACCGCAACGAGGAGGGGATCTCCACAGATTGCTATTGAGAAGGAAGAGCAAATGGATTCTATGCATGAATGCAATAGGCCCATTAGGTTTAAATTAAAACATCGATAAGGCAGTATATTTGTAATTGTCACGGGTTCCTTCTCCGGTATCACACAATCAACAGAGCAAGAGAATAGTGAACAATTCCAAGACCTTGATTTAGGCAAACCACGAAAGGTCCATATATACGATCCATCACACAAAGGATAAAATATTCCAGAACACGAATGCATTTCAGTAACAGGATAAAGGTCCAACAATCCAGTACAGAGGATAACAGTCCATATTCCCTTCTTTCTCTCTGATATGCTCTTCACATCATGGTTCCACATCAGACTGATCTCTGTGTCTCACCTCCCTGATATTACAAGTCTCCCCCCTCATTCACAGGTCAGGAGGGGGAAGGTCTTAGGGGCTCATTGTTTCAACAAGCTAGGTCAACCTGTCATTAGCATATTAGCAAACAACATTATCCACTGACCCTGTGGAGAGATAACAATACAGAACTGTGGGGGGAATATCAGATGGCAAATAACAACTCATCCTACAAGATACAGTAACACCATGATAATCAGTAAAATAGAAATATACACAAAATGATACCCACATAGCATATCACACCATCACAACCTCTTCCCCCTCATAATAAGTGAGCACGCCATTAGGTCTACACAGACCACTGGTCTGCTCACTTTAGTCCACTTTGCTTCACTGTTTATAGTTCCTTGTACAGTGGCAGGGGTTGCAATAATCATGAGCACTTGTCCATAAATTCCCGGGTCCTGGCTTTATGGTCATACCAGGCATTTTGTCTGGACTGGGCCGTTCGCTGATGTTCATTAGCCAAGGTAGCTAGCTGGGCGAGACAGCCTCTGAACTCTAGAACGTAGGGAATGATGGGCGTTACGGTATCTGCGATATCTCCCTCCAATTGTTCTTTCAGAAGAAGGAGAGGCCCACGGACCTTTTGCTCCCACAAAATGACTTTGCAACTCCCCAATGTCATTTCCAAGGAGGATATCTGCAGGAAGTCCTCCCATAACGCCAATCCAACACAGTTTTTCTCCAAAGCCGAAATCCAAACGTACCAAAGCTCTCTGTATATATTTGCGGACACCCGCCGCCAGGACAATGGGATTTCCCGGGCCCAGGTGAATTGCCTCAGGTCGAAACACACGGGGGTCAGCGATAGTCAGGAATGCCCCTGTGTATCTAAATCCCGACACTTTGTATCCATCAATTAAGACATCCTGCAGGTGGCAATGCCATTGCTGTGTATTTCTGATGGACAAAGGCCGGAGTCCGTACACTCCAGGAGGGGTATCTATGGTGCCGTGGTCGGTGGTCCACTCTGGTGGGGGTGGTGGTTCCTCTTCCTCAGGCGGGATGGAGTGCACAAGATGCACTGGACGAGGTGGGGCTGCGTGGGGCTCCCTCCGAATCCTTGAGGGACAGCCAGACTGCAAATGTCCAGGTTGCCCACACCCGTAACATCTCTCTGTGATACCCCCAGGTCGTGGTCGGAACTGTTGGGACCCAGGATTGTGAGCTGTGATTGTCATCGGCCTACGGCTGGGTGGAGGGGCAGATATAATCGGAGGTGGACGGGGCGTGGTCGAAGGCCGTGGTTCATTGTCCAGAAGCCTCCTCCATTGCGGTCGGATAGTAAGGGCTTCATCAGCCAGGGCTGCAGCTCTATCCACGGTGCATGGCATGCGCTCCCGGACCCATTCCCATACCTCTGCAGGGCACTTGGCAAGAAATTGTTCTATAAGGAACGCCTGTATAACATATTCCACAGTAAAGGCATTTTCTACTTCCAGCTATCTCCGACATACCTGGGACATCTTATGTGCATACATCCTAAACGATCCCCCCGTAGTGCATGGGAGGTCTCGGAACTTGGCCCTATATGAGACTGGGGTGATAGCATGGTAATCCAGGATAGTCTGCTTTACAATGTTATAATCCCGATTCCGCTGTGAGTCAATGGTTCGGTAAGCCTCCGCCAGGCTACCGTTCAGGAGTCCCACTAACAAACGCATTCAGCCAGAGTGGGGCACCTCCATCACAGCACACTGCTGCTCAAAGTCCTTGAAGAACCCCTCCACATCTCCGGAAGCCTCATCAAATGGCTTAAACTCTGTCCGGGTGATCCGTACAGGCTCCCGGATCATTGGGTTTACATTCCACATTGCGTTACTCCCTCTTTCAAGCTCCATTGCTTCTTGTCTCCGCTGTGCCGGCGGGCAGCTTCCTCCTTGTACTCCTGAGAGACGCCTGGGCCCAGAACCGCCATCTCTTCTTCGTACCACACCACCCACTGGCTTTTTGGGGTGGGGGTCCTCATCTCCAGTGCTCTTCCTTCAGACATATGGGAGTAGGTGGTCTGGCTAGCACCCACCAGTAGATCAATTAAGGCCTCTTTAGTCAGTCCCTGGTAGTTCAGGCCCAGGTCTCTGGCTCTCTCCTGTAAACTGGATACAGTCCAATTTCTGTACTCACTCTGTGTGTGGTTCTCCATTAGGTTACTCTCTACTGATCCCGCTGCTTGCCGCCAGTTGTCACGGGTTCCTTCTCCGGTATCACACAATCAACAGAGCAAGAGAATAGTGAACAATTCCAAGACCTTGATTTAGGCAAACCACGAAAGGTCCATATATACGATCCATCACACAAAGGATAAAATATTCCAGAACACGAATGCATTTCAGTAACAGGATAAAAGTCCAACAATCCAGCACAGAGGATAACAGTCCATATTCCCTTCTTTCTCTCTGATATGCTCTTCACATCATGGTTCCACATCAGACTGAGCTCTGTGTCTCACCTCCCTGATATTACAAGTCTCCCCCCTCATTCACAGGTCAGGAGGGGGAAGGTCTTAGGGGCTCATTGTTTCAACAAGCTAGGTCAGCCTGTCATTAGCATATTAGCAAACAACATTATTCACTGACCCTGTGGAGAGATAACAATACAGAACTGTGGGGGGAATATCAGATGGCAAATAACAACTCATCCTACAAGATACAGTAACACCATGATAATCAGTAAAATAGAAATATACACAAAATGATACCCACATAGCATATCACACCATCACAGTAATTATCTTTTCTATTGTCATTTTTTTCTTCCAATGTTCATTATTGTCAAAATAGCTATATTATGTTTAGAGCCTATAGCTTGAGTTTCTTTTATTTAAATGCTTTGCAATTTTTGTGTATATTTGGTTGTAGTGGGTTTTTACCTTCATTATGCCGTCAAGTGGGAGTTCCCTTTTGGATGTGGCAGATAAAAGGTGCTTTTCCATTTCCTTTCGGCATTGAGACCCGTAGAAGCGCGGCAGCGCGAAACGGCCGTCGTCTTTTGTCCACGTTCTCCCCAAGTTTGCCTGCACATGTTCTAAATAAAGGACTATCGCATTAGAGACCGCTGAGTGCACTTCTGTTTTTTCTTCGCTTGGATTCATACATTCTACTGTTTATGTGCACCCAGTTTCTGGCATCAGGCACATATGGCATAACAGAGGCATTTAGCTGTGGCACTAAGCTGTGGAGGCGGTAAACACGCAGGTGTCGCGGTGCTGTGTACTTTTTCTACATTCCTACAATTATATACTATGTGGGCTGTGTTATATACTGCGTGGGCTGTGCTATATATTACGTGGGCTGTTATATACTGTGTGGCTGCCATATACTATGTGGCCAGTGTTATATACTACATGGGCAGTGTTGTATACTGTGTGGCCACTGTTATATACTGCGTGGGCTGTGTTATATACTGCGTGGGCTGTGTTATATACTGCGTGGCCTGTGTTATACACTGCGTGGCCTGTGTTATATACTGCGTGGGCTGTGTTATATACTGCGTGGGCTGTGCTATATATTACGTGGGCTGTGTTATATACTACGTGGCTGTGTTATATACTGCGTGTCTGCTATATACTACATGGCTCCTATATACTAAGTGGCCTGTGCTATATACTATGTGGCTGCTATATACATACATACATACATATTCTAGAATACCCGATCGTTAGAATCGGGCCACCATCTAGTACTGAGTATAATTTGATAACTAGAGGTGTTTATCATCTCCATGACATAGTATTGCACATTAGTACATGAGTGGAAGCAGATGAGTGGAAGCATGTGACCAAAAGAAGCAAGAAGACCATGGAGAAATCACCAACCACACAACTGAAGAACCAATATCAAATCTTTGTAGAGGTTGAAGATGGCACACCTAAGGATGAAGCACTACCAGCAAGCAAAAAAGAAAAGGGTACGCAGCAACAAGTGACAGCAAAAAGTACAGCCAAGAAGCAACGAAGAGTGGTGGTGGTGGAAGACTCACTACTGAGAGGCACAGAAGCAGCCATCTGCAGACCGGACATAACCGCAAGAGAAGTATGCTGCCTTCCAGGTGCGATGATCAAGGATGTGACTGATAGGATACCAAAGCTCTTCAGCTCCAAGGACGTCCACCCATTTCTTCTGATACATGTTGGCACCAATGACACCGCAAGGAAGGACCTACTGACAATCTGCAAGGACTTTGAAGAGTTGGGGAAGAAAGTAAAGGAACTGGATGCACAGGTAGTTTTTTCTTCTATCCTTCCAGTAGACGGGCATGGCACCAGGAGATGGAACAGGATCCTTGATGCGAACAACTGGCTAAGACGATGGTGCAGACAACAAGGATTCGGATTCCTGGACCACGGTGTGAATTACTTGTACGATGGACTCCTCGCCAGAGATGGACTACACCTCAACAAACCTGGGAAACACACATTCGCCAGAAGACTCGCTACACTCATCAGGAGGGCGTTAAACTAGAAGAAGAGGGGACGGGAAGAAAAACATTAGACTCGAACAAAGAAGACCCAGGAAAACATACTCAGAAGGGAGGTAAGAACATTTCTAAAACAATCCACAGCGAGGAGATTGGAACAAAACAAAATCCTCTAAACTGCATGCTCGCAAATGCCAGAAGCCTGACAAACAAGATGGAAGAACTAGAAGCAGAAATATCTACAGGTAACTTTGACATAGTGGGAATAACCGAGACATGGTTAGATGAAAGCTATGACTGGGCAGTTAACTTACAGGGTTACAGTCTGTTTAGAAAGGATCGTAAAAATCGGAGAGGAGGAGGGGTTTGTCTCTATGTAAAGTCTTGTCTAAAGTCCACTTTAAGGGAGGATATTAGCGAAGGTAATGAGGATGTCGAGTCCATATGGGTCGAAATTCATGGAGGGAAAAATGGTAACAAAATTCTCATTGGGGTCTGTTACAAACCGCCTAATATAACAGAAATCATGGAAAGTCTACTTCTAAAGCAGATAGATGAAGCTGCAACCCATAATGAGGTCCTGGTTATGGGGGACATTAACTACCCGGATATTAACTGGGAAACAGAAACCTGTGAAACCCATAAAGGCAACAGGTTTCTGCTAATAACCAAGAAAAATTATCTTTCACAATTGGTGCAGAATCCAACCAGAGGAGCAGCACTTTTAGACCTAATACTATCTAATAGACCTGACAGAATAACAAATCTGCAGGTGGTCGGGCATCTAGGAAATAGCGACCACAATATTGTACAGTTTCACCTGTCTTTCGCTAGGGGGACTTGTCAGGGAGTCACAAAAACACTGAACTTTAGGAAGGCAAAGTTTGACCAGCTTAGAGATGCCCTTAATCTGGTAGACTGGGACAATATCCTCAGAAATAATAATACAGATAATAAATGGAAAATGTTTAAGAACATCCTAAATAGGCACTGTAAGCGGTTTATACCTTGTGGGAATAAAAGGACTAGAAATAGGAAAAACCCAATGTGGCTAAACAAAGAAGTAAGACAGGCAATTAACAGTAAAAAGAAAGCATTTGCACTACTAAAGCAGGATGGCACCATTGAAGCTCTAAAAAACTATAGGGAGAAAAATACTTTATCTAAAAAACTAATTAAAGCTGCAAAAAAGGAAACAGAGAAGCACATTGCTAAGGAGAGTAAAACTAATCCCAAACTGTTCTTCAACTATATCAATAGTAAAAGAATAAAAACTGAAAATGTAGGCCCCTTAAAAAATAGTGAGGAAAGAATGGTTGTAGATGATGAGGAAAAGGCTAACATATTAAACACCTTCTTCTCCACGGTATTCACGGTGGAAAATGAAATGCTAGGTGAAATCCCAAGAAACAATGAAAACCCTATATTAAGGGTCACCAATCTAACCCAAGAAGAGGTGCGAAACCGGCTAAATAAGATTAAAATAGATAAATCTCCGGGTCCGGATGGCATACACCCACGAGTACTAAGAGAACTAAGTAATGTAATAGATAAACCATTATTTCTTATTTTTAGGGACTCTATAGCGACGGGGTCTGTTCCGCAGGACTGGCGCATAGCAAATGTGGTGCCAATATTCAAAAAGGGCTCTAAAAGTGAACCTGGAAATTATAGGCCAGTAAGTCTAACCTCTACTGTTGGTAAAATATTTGAAGGGTTTCTGAAGGATGTTATTCTGGATTATCTCAATGAGAATAACTGTTTAACTCCATATCAGCATGGGTTTATGAGAAATCGCTCATGTCAAACCAATCTAATCAGTTTTTATGAAGAGGTAAGCTATAGGCTAGACCACGGTGAGTCATTGGACGTGGTATATCTCGATTTTTCCAAAGCGTTTGATACCGTGCCGCACAAGAGGTTGGTACACAAAATGAGAATGCTTGGTCTGGGGGAAAATGTGTGTAAATGGGTTAGTAACTGGCTTAGTGATAGAAAGCAGAGGGTGGTTATAAATGGTATAGTCTCTAACTGGGTCGCTGTGACCAGTGGGGTACCGCAGGGGTCGGTATTGGGACCTGTTCTCTTCAACATATTCATTAATGATCTGGTAGAAGGTTTACACAGTAAAATATTGATATTTGCAGATGATACAAAACTATGTAAAGCAGTTAATACAAGAGAAGATAGTATTCTGCTACAGATGGATCTGGATAAGTTGGAAACTTGGGCTGAAAGGTGGCAGATGAGGTTTAACAATGATAAATGTAAGGTTATACACATGGGAAGAAGGAATCAATATCACCATTACACACTGAACGGGAAACCACTGGGTAAATCTGACAGGGAGAAGGACTTGGGGATCCTAGTTAATGATAAACTTACCTGGAGCAGCCAGTGCCAGGCAGCAGCTGCCAAGGCAAACAGGATCATGGGGTGCATTAAAAGAGGTCTGGATACACATGATGAGAGCATTATACTGCCTCTGTACAAATCCCTAGTTAGACCGCACATGGAGTACTGTGTCCAGTTTTGGGCACCGGTGCTCAGGAAGGATATAATGGAACTAGAAAGAGTACAAAGGAGGGCAACAAAGTTAATAAAGGGGATGGGAGAACTACAATACCCAGATAGATTAGCGAAATTAGGATTATTTAGTCTAGAAAAAAGACGACTGAGGGGCGATCTAATAACCATGTATAAGTATATAAGGGGACAATACAAATATCTCGCTGAGGATCTGTTTATACCAAGGAAGGTGACGGGCACAAGGGGGCATTCTTTGCGTCTGGAGGAGAGAAGGTTTTTCCACCAACATAGAAGAGGATTCTTTACTGTTAGGGCAGTGAGAATGTGGAATTGCTTGCCTGAGGAGGTGGTGATGGCGAACTCAGTCGAGGGGTTCAAGAGAGGCCTGGATGTCTTCCTGGAGCAGAACAATATTGTATCATACAATTATTAGGTTCTGTAGAAGGATGTAGATCTGGGGATTTATTATGATGAAATATAGGAATATAGGCTGAACTGGATGGACAAATGTCTTTTTTCGGCCTTACTAACTATGTTACTATGTTACTATGTTACATAATAACATATATCTCTGTATAAGGTGTTCAATTGAGTCTTTAGCCATAAGTGTCTCTCACATAGGAGGTCACTGGATGGTTTTAAATTAATGTTTTACTATTATATGTAAAAATAAAAGTTTTTGTGATTGTAACTTAATGTTGTTTCAACTAGTGCTCATTTCTGTTCACTTAATCACCTACTAATAATGGGGGATTTTAGTGAAATAGACAGATTATGTATTGTCTTTTATAAACCTTAGGTGTGTGCACACGTATCTTTGTATATTCCCTTGTTGCCTTTCTGATTTTTTCAATAAAGTGTGTGTGTGTGTGTGTGTGTATATATATATATATATATATATATATATATATATATATATATATATATATATATATATATATTTATTTATTTATTTTTGGTATACTTGTGCTTAATTTGGGCTCTTATGGTATGGTTGCTCATTCTCCTTTTCAGGGTAATGGGAAAGGAGACAGTAGGTCAGGGAGTTGGAACAGCCTCCTTAGTAGTGAGAGGGCAGTGGGTTTATTGAAGGTTTTTGGCCTTCCTTTAGGGTACCGTCTCACAGTGGCACTTTGGTCGCTACGACGGCACGATCCGTGACGTTCCAGCGATATACATACGATATCGCTGTGTCTGACACGCAGCAGCGATCAGGGACCCCGCTGAGAATCGTACGTCGTAGCAGATCGTTTGAAACTTTCTTTCGACGCTGGATCTCCCGCTGACATCGCTGGATCGGCGTGTGTGACGCTGATCCAGCGATGTGTTCGCTTGTAACCAGGGTAAACATCGGGTTACTAAGTGCAGGGCCGCGCTTAGTAACCCGATGTTTACCCTGGTTACCATTGTAAATGTTAGAAAAAAACAAAACTCCATACTCACATTTCGGAGCCTGTCACGTCCCCCGCCGTCTGCTTCCCGCACTGACTGTGAGCGCCGGCCGTAAAGTAAAAGCAGAGCACAGCGGTGACGTCACCGTTGTGCTGTGCTTTACGGCCGGCTCTGACACAGTCAGTGCGGGAAGCTGCCGGCGGCGGACGTGACAGACATCAGAAGGTGAGTATGTAGTGTTTTTTTTTTTTTACATTTACAATGGTAACCAGGGTAAACATCTGGTTACTAAGCGCGGCCCTGCGCTTAGTAACCCGATGTTTACCCTGGTTACCCAGGGACTTCGGCATCGTTGGTCGCTGGAGAGCTGTCTGTGTGACAGCTCTCCAGCGACCACACAACGACTTACCAACGGTCACGGCCAGGTCGTATCGCTGGTCGTGATCGTTGGTAAATCGTTGGTGTAACGGTACCCTTAGAAATGAGTTTTCAGGTTGTGATTGAAGCCTTCAATTGTTGGAACAATCAAATGTCCTGAAGCAATGAATTCAAGAAGATGGGGGATGTTTGGGAACAATCTTGGAGATGATTGGGTGAGGAATGTAAGAGAGTGGAGAAAAGAAGATTTCGGGAAGACAAGAAATTATGTGTGTGGGGGGGGGGTAACAGGAGACTATGTCCAGAGATGTATGGGGAAGACATATTATGAATGAACTTGTAAGTTACTGTTACTAATTTAAACTGGATTTGCTGGGGAATTAGAAGCCTGTGAAGGGAGTGGCCTAGCGCAGAAGAGTAGTGGATTATTTGGAGTTAAGGATTAATTAGAAAGGAGCGAGAGTGTTAGTTGGTAGGCCACAAATGAGAATATAGAAATAGTTTAAGCGGGAGATGATGTTGGGATGAACTAACATTTTTGCTGATTTGGGGATTAAGAAAAGGCGAATGCTGGAAATATTTTTAAGATGGAGGCATCAGTAGGTGGCAAGGGCTTTGCTGTGTGGTTTGAAGGCCATAGCAGAGCCAAGGTTACACCCAAGGAACAGATTCAGAGAATGTGCAAGTGTCTAGGTGTGAAAGGTTTTTGAATGGATGTACTAATTTCAGATATGGGAGTCAGTTGAAGAGAACTGGTATAAGAAGGTTAATAGATTGTGGTCAGATAAGCAAGACGTGAAGTTACAAGGTTAGATAAGGAAGATTGGGGGTGAGATCTAGTGAATTTCCATCCTTAAGGGTGGGTGTGGAGTAACACTGTACGAGAGCAAAGGATGAAGTAGGTCAGTGCCAAACCATGATGATGGTAGGGATGTCAGCAGAGATAAGGTGTAGATGTCCGGTGTTGAGGTGGTCAATAAAGGTGGTGGCAGGGCCAGGGATACTGAAGGGGCATGTCACTATCGGACAGTGACTTGGGAGGTTGAAAGGAGAGAACATATAAACAGTGTGCTCTTCAAAAGAATCGAGAATAAGGGAGGGTGGAGTTTGGATTGGGTTGAAATAGCAATTCCTAGAAAGAAGGCCAACTCCATGTTTATTGCTAGATGGGAGGAGTGAGGATGGAGTGAAGGCCACCATAACACAGCGAAACAAAGGAGGATGTGTCAGAGGGTTGAATGTTTCTGGAAATCCCAAGAAGGATAGATAATGAGAAAAGAAGAGATTGTGAGCAACCTTGAATTTATTACAGACAGAGCGTGCATTCCAAAATGTTGCAGAAAGAGAGAGTGGTGGAGCCCCATGGCCTCAAGCACATGGGTTTTAGGTTAGAGGGATTGCAGGGATTTCTAGTAGCAGAAGAGTGATAGGAAAGAGAAATAATAGAAACTATTAGGGTACCGTCACACAGTGCCATTTTCATCGCTACGACGGCACGATCCGTGACGTCGCAGCGTCGCATGATTATCGCTCCAGCGTCATAGACTGCGGTCACACTTTGCAATCACGGCGCTGGAGCGATGCCGAAGTCCCCGGGTAACCAGGGTAAACATCGGGTTACTAAGCGCAGGGCCGCGCTTAGTAACCCGATGTTTACCCTGGTTACCAGCGTAAACGTAAAAAAAACAAACAGTACATACTCACATTCCGGTGTCTGTCCCCCGGCGTTCTGCTTCTCTGCACTGTGTAAGCACCATAGCCGGAAAGCAGAGCGGTGACGTCACCGCTGTGCTCGCTTTCCGGCCGGCAGGCGCTCACAGTGCAGAGAAGCTGAGACGCCGGGGGACAGACACCGGAATGTAAGTATGTACTGTTTGTTTTTTTTACGTTTACGCTGGTAACCAGGGTAAACATCGGGTTACTAAGCGCGGCCCTGCGCTTAGTTACCCGATGTTTACCTGGGTTACAAAACAACGTCACACACAACGATCCAGCGATGTCAGCGGGTGATCAAGTGACGAAAGAAAGTTCCAAACGATCTGCTACGACGTATGATTCTCAGCGTGATGTCTGATCGCAGTAGCGTGTCAGACACAACGATATCG
Organism: Ranitomeya variabilis; assembly: GCF_051348905.1. Classification (NCBI taxonomy): domain Eukaryota; kingdom Metazoa; phylum Chordata; class Amphibia; order Anura; family Dendrobatidae; genus Ranitomeya; species Ranitomeya variabilis. The sequence goes on from NC_135235.1 coordinate 318,053,127, forward strand.
TAACGATATTGCTAGAACGTCACGAATCGTGCCGTCGTAGCGATGAAAATGGCACTGTGTGACAGTACCCTTAGATGAGAAGGACCAGGATTCAGAGATATAATCACTAGCAGTAAGGAGTGGCAGGAACAGAGAAAGTAAGTGGCAGAAGGAGAATGCATGGCTGTTATTTTTTGTTGTTGTTCTAAAAGGAGGGATTGAAGGTTTAGGAGAGAGTCTGCGGATGAGGTCAATGAAGGATAAAAGGGATGGAGAGATCAGTATTTGTTTGTTAGGTGTTGGAGTTTGGGGATAGCAAAGAGGATTAACAACTGGGGAGCAATAACTGTAAGGGCATGTGCAAGCATGTTGAAAAAGTGTATTTGTAGAATAGTCATAAAAACAAAGCTGCAGTTAGTTTCAGGAAGTTTCTCTTATCACTTCTGGTATATTTCTAATGTGCAATTTAAAAAGTCGCATTCAAATAGAATGCATCCCAAAATTATTATTTTTTTAATGTTTGTAATTGATGTTAAAAGTTTACTTAGAATTGTATAAAACTAACCGTTATGGTATTTTTTTTTAACATTTAGTTACTCAGCTGCTGGAGGCATTATTTGCTGGTTTGTTTCTGAGCACGGCACTTCCACACGGCAAATATGGCAGCCACAAGGCATATGAGACGAAGGTCGGTGTCTGACCATATCTACTGTGGCCACATCAGCTGTGACCTGGGCAGGCCATGAGGCATTCTCAGTTCACAGATGTAGGTGGAGTCTGGTGCCATTTTATTGCAGCCCAGCACTATGCACAAGTCCTATTGGCTTGTGTCCCCAACTTTTGTCAACATAAGGGAAATAATCAATTTATTATATACAGTGCGGTATTGAGGCTGGGTTGTCCAATACTTCTCCCTCCTTCCTGGATGCACCAATGGGAAGGTTCTTCATGGCACATGCACACCACACCCTACCCTCTTCAACTATGGTATCTTATATATTACCTGTATGATATGACTCTCGCCTAAAAAATGTTATAAGTCAGGGGATGATGTCCAGGATGTTGCTCATTGGATGCAGCAGCCATATAGATTACACTCTTAATTTACATTTTAAAGGTGGTGTGTGAGGTTTCAGAGATGGAAGTCATGTGCTAACTGGGTTCCCCCAGGCATGATGAGGGGGACATTTACATTTCACAGGGATCAATAGACATTCAGGAGTCAGTGGAAAATATCGGGATGTTCTATACAACACATATACAGTAAATTACAGTGGCCTATATGGGCAGCCAACCTGATCTAATAGTTTGGGCATCACTAATCCGCTGTAAGTCAGACACTGTGCTTTTCATCTGTGTGACAAGCACCCTATACAAGCTTTATCTGGGTGCATGTTTAATATTAGGCAATCACCCCCTCCATGAATTGGTTGATGTAAGTGCAATGGTGTTGTGACCTATGTTGGGCTATACAGCTGGCTTTTTTTGTACTATGTTTTTTATATAAAAATATAAAATTAATTCTCCCCTACAGAAAATGCCATACACAGAACTGCATTTTTTTTTTTTTTTTTTTTTTTTTTTTTAATCACCACACCTTCCTAAAAATGCAATAAAAAGTGCTCAAAACAATATGTACCCCAAATAAACATGTCGGCTCTCCACGCAAAAACAAGCCCTTACACAGAATAATTATAGAAAAATAAAAAATTTTAGAGTCTAAGAAAATGGTGACACAAACAAGTTATTTGTTTTTGTCTTTACAAATGTCGGGATTTTTATTCTCACCGTCATCATACTGATCTGAGAATCATGTTACCAGGTAATTTTTGCCATACAATGAGCATTGTAAAAGGTTAACCCAAAAACATTGTTTTAATTGAATTTATTCAATGCATATTTACATTGCACTGTGGGCAGATGAGCCATATCTATTTTCACCCGGATTAGCAGGACAGCCAAAAGTGGCACTGCCGGCGGTCCGACTCCTCAGTGACACTGTCCACATGTCACTATCACATTGCAATCACCAACAAAATGGCTGTGCACTATAATCCTAAACGCTCAATCTCTCCTATCCTTTCGCAGACTCCTAGAAGGGGAAGAGAAAGATCAGGCACATGCGAGCAGGCCCCGCCCATATTTACTGTAGTCGTAAGGCGAGCTAGTATTGCACTTGGTTTTTATTACAAATATCACTAGTGGCTCCCCCTTGTCTTTTAAAAATTAAAAATATTTTAAAAAGTTTGAAAATAATATTTCATATTTTATAACTTTGAAAAAAAAGAAATTAAAACATTAATACTGGATATATCTTTTCAATAGTTAAAAACAGTTGAGACAAGTAGGCCACGTTCACATGTTCAGTATTTGGTCAACATTTTACATCAGTATTTGTAAGCCAAAACCAGGAGTGGGACAATCAGAGGAAAGGTATAATAGAAACACATCACCACTTTTGTATTTATCACCCACTCCTGGTTTTAGCTTACAAATACTGATGTGAAATACTGACCAAATTACTAACGTAGCCTTAGGCTCTGTTCACATGTCCAGCATTCATCCATTTGAAACGGATCTTGCAGCAATCACCTAATCTCCGGTCCTCCCAAGACCTCCTTCTCTCCTCCACACTTATTTGCTCCTCACCTAATCACCTCCAAGATTTCTCCCAAATATCCCCCATCCTCTGGAATTCTCTGCCCCAACACGTCCGACTATCAAACACATTCAGATCCTTCAGACGGAACCTGAAAGCCCACCTCTTCAGGAAAGCCTACAGCCTGCACTGACCCCGCTGCCTCCTCACCAACACCGGAGCTCCTGCAACCCTCAACCTACTGTCTCCTTCCCCACCATCCTGTAGAATGTAAGCCCGCATCTGCCCCTCTGCATCAGTCTGTCATTGTTAGTTTGTTTACTGTAAGTGATATCTCTAACTTGTATGTACCCCTTCTCATGTACAGCACCATGGAATCAATGGTGCTATATAAATAAATAATAAGTTATCTTAGCAGCAGGACTAAAAAGTTGTGCAGACATATAGTATATACTCAAGTATAAGCCGAGATTTTCAGCCCTTTTTTTGGGGCTGAAAGTCCCCCTCTCAGCTTATACTCGAGTCATACCCAGGGGTCGGCAGGGGAGGAGGAGCGGAGGCTGTCTAATTATACTCACCTACTCCTGGTGTGGTCCCAGCATGTCTTTTCCCCGGCGCCGGCAGCGTCTTCCTGTACTGAGCGGTCACATGGTACCGCTAATTACAGTAATGAATATGCGGTTCCACCTCCCATAAGGGTGGAGCCGCATATTCATTACTGTAATGAGCGGTAACGGTGACCGCTCAGTACAGGAAGAAGCAGCAGCACCGGGGAAGCAGGTGAGTATAGTGGGGAGGGGGAGCGCAGCGCTGCGCGATATTCAACTGCTCCTCGTTCCGGCGTCGCTCCGTCTTCAGCGTCTTCTGCAGTGACGCTCAGGTCAGAGGGCGCAGTGATGTTGTTAGTGCGCGCCTTCTGCCTGAGCAGTCAGTGCAGAAGATGCTGAAGATGGAGCGGCACCGGAACGAGGAGCAGGTGAATATTGAAAGTCCCGGGGGCCTGAGCGACGGAGAGGTGAGTATGTGATTTTTTTTTTGTTATCGCAGCAACAGCAAATGGGGCAAGTGTCTGTATGGAGCATCTTCTGGGGCCATAATGTTTGTGCAGCACTATAATGGGGCAAGTGCCTGTATAGAGCATCTTATGGGGCCATAACGTTTGTGCAGCACTATAATAGGGCATGTGTCTGTATAGAGCATCTTATTGGGGCCATAATGTTTGTGCAGCACTATATGGGGCAAGTGTCTTTATAGGGCCATAATCAACGTTTGTGCAGCACTATATGGGGCAAATATATTTATGGAGCATCTTATGGGGCCATAATCAACATTTGTGCAGCATTATATTGGGCAAATGTGTCTATGGAGCATCTTATGGGGCCATTATTAACCATTATGCAGGATTATATGGGGCATATTTTAATATGGAGCATCTTATGGGGCCCATCATGAGCTTTATGGAGCAATATATGGGGCGTATTTTGTATGGAGCATCTTATGGGGCCCATCATGAACTGTATGGAGAATTATATGAAGCTCCTGATTCAAAACGGATATTCAAAAACACTTAACCTACTGATGTCTCAATTGATTTTACTTGTTGGTATCTAATTTTACTTTTGACATTTACCTGTAGCTGCTGCATTTCCCACCCTAGGCTTATACTCAAGTCATTACGTTTTCGCATTTTTTTGTGGCAAAATTAGGGGGGTCGGCTTATACTCGGGTTTGCTTATACTCGAGTATATACGGTAACTTTTTTTCCACCTGAAAAAAACTGATTTCACTAGATCCATATTTTTAACACTGAAGCATATGCAAAAAAGGATCAACATGGTTTTCTAAAATTTGAAAAGGATTATGGTAGTTTTTTACGTACTGGAGGTGGAAAAATAAATATTTACTACTGGACGTGAACTTTCAAGTAATCATCTATTTCTAACTGATCTAGTAAGCAAAAAATGAATCCTTTTCAAATTGGAGAAAAACTGTTGGCTATTTAACAGATCCATTTCCCATAGAATTCAATGTTAAAAAAAGGATCCTGTTGAAATCATTTTTTTTCAGGCTGACCACAAAAGTTGAAAAACCTGCAGGAAGCACAATAAGCATAAACCCTGCTGTAACTAAATAAGTCAAAAGCAAAAGTGCATCTAAATAAAACAGGGTTCTTAGTAATACTGTCTTTGATCAAAAATAGCATAAAAGCCATCCCATCGTCGACAAGGTGACCCTGATCGGGACGGTCCTATGCTGTCTAATATTAAAAACCTTAGAAATAGCATAAAAGCCATCCCAATGTCGACAAAGTGATCCTGATCGGGACGGTCCTATGCTGTCTAATATTAAAAACCTTACCATGTGCCAGAGTTGACCTCAGTGCATGAAGAAAGAACAAAAGAACCGGGTCCCGACTTGTGGACACCGGTCTAGGGAAGCTCTTAGGGCTGAGCCAGACGGCCGTATAACTCGCGCGATGATATCATCGAACTGCACGGACTGGCCCGTCACCTCTCCTGACCTGAGCAAGAAAGTATGATGTATTTCTATGCAGCTGCTAAGCTTAGGTCAGGAGAGCCGGCAGCCAGTACAAGGTTTACGATGCAAATTTTGCACGAGAAATACGGCAGTCTGTCTCTGCACTTAAATGTAGTTTTCAGCTCAAAGGAGGGCGGCCACACCCCGGCTTGCACAGTATGCAAAAATACAAACAAAAAAAACACAAAAATTAAGCTTGGTTTAAGTAATCTTAAACCAAGCTGAATTTTTGTGTTTTGCGAAAAAAAAATTGTGTATGCCTAACTTTTTGTCAACGGATTGCCGCTGGATCTGTTCTAACTCATGATTATTAGATATGTGAGCATAGCCTAACACATCCGTTTTCCATAGACTTCAATGTTAATAATACAGTTCCAGTTGCAATTATTTTTTAGCAGAAAAAAGTGTTGTCTGCACATGGTTATACTGCTAAGATAACTGATTTGCTGCAGGAACTGTGTCAAATGGATGATTACTGAACATGTAAACTAAACCTTACAGGCACTGCATGAACAGACCACCCTTTCTGCTGCATTGGCCTGAAACAATTACACCCTCCAGGCTATCTTCTAAACTAGTCTATCCAGGGGGGTCAAAGTCAAATTCAATGGCAGACATTTACCATCTTCCCTTGATCATCTAGTTTCTCTCAACACCTGAGTGTACCTACATTTTAAAGAGAACTCAAAGGATAAAGATGTTCCATGACTATAGTACAGTCTAGAGCAGTGATGGCAAACCTTTTTAGACACGAAGTGCCCAAATAGAAGCAAACACCGTGTGCACAACTACATAGTGGTGCTGAGACTAGGAACCCAAACCATCCAATCAGTATGAAAAAGTCTCGCACTCAACTTAAGCATAAATTTGTGGATTTATATGTAGCACCAGAAACGTTTCAGTCCCAATGGACTTTCATCAGTCACGTGCTGTGCTTATTATGTTTGGCAAACTCTCTCACATGAGCATGGTACACGTGTTGTGCCTAAATAGAGGGCCGCCACACTATATGTCAGGGGAAATTAGGATTTAGAGATATATTTTTTTTTTTTAATTCGTTTATTAACCATAAAGTGAAACATACAATACACACATTTATATTCATTAGTATTACATTCAATATGGAATATGTACACTGTATGCATGACTGAATATCATAATGTGCATTCGACATATCTTGTACTCCATTCGAACAATACAAATCTAACATGGAGTCATGAAAATTTACAGTCATTGAACTACAACTACAACTATATCTTACTAACTACCTTTCTGCCACCGAACAATAAATCCGCACCTTCTCTTGTGTAACATCTAGAGAAATTTGACACTTTGCATCGACATAACCAACTATAAGTTTATAGAGTGAGATGAGAGGAGTTCCAGTCGCTCCAGATCTTCTCAAATTTACCCGGGCATCCTCTATTTTGATATAGTGTACGCTCATACGGGATAACCGGATTTACTAACTCGATCCAAGCTCTGAGGGAGGGGCACGACCCCCCCATCCACCGCATTGCCACCACCTTCCTTGCCATGAAAAGTGACTCCCGCAAGAAAATCGCAACATGATGACCCCAGGTCTCCTCATCCCACACCCCAAATAAACAAATTAACGGCTCAAGAGGAACGGAAGGTAATACTATGGATGAAAGTAGTGATGTCACCTCTTTCCAATATTGAAGAATGATAGGACAGCTCCACATCATGTGAATAAAATCCGCGTCTGGTGAATGGCAGCGCAGACATTCCGAGGAGTGGAGTCGACCCATCTTAAAAAGCCGTACGGGAGTCAGATATGACTGGTATATTATATATATAGTTGTGTCATTCTATTATTAACCGATGGGGATATCTTCAGTGGGGACTCTAAAATTTCCTCCCATTCTTTGTCCTGTGTGTCAGGGATGAGTCTCTCCCACTTCCCCCTGATGAGTCCTATGGCTGATCCCGCTCCCGCTGACAGCATATAAGTATATAAAGAAGAGATGAGGCCCTGGGGTCCTTGAGATTTGAGGATTCCTATCAAAGGCAAAGACGAAATTGTGCGGCCTGTAGCCACCCCTCTCATATATGACTGGAAAGCTGATCTCAATTGTAAGAAACGAAAAAATTGGGACCTCGGAATATCATATTTAGTCTGCAATTGTTCAAAGGACACAAAGGTCCCTTGGTCATGTAAATCCCCTACCGAGGTAACACCATGCATCACCCAGAAATCAGTGGATGGGTGGTTTAGCAGTACCGGAAAGTAATTATTTTTCCAAAGGGGCATTTCCGCTATAATATCTGTATATCCAACAACCTTTTTTATTTGTCTCCAAACCAATCTTGCCAGTCGAAGCATGGGCAGCGGATGAGGGGCGGTCATCTTTTCTGATTCTAAAAAGCTCAATGGACACTCCACCCGAGCAGAATGAAGCAGATGATGCTCAGAGTTAGGGAGATAACCACCAGGCATCCACGTGTCCAATGCCTTAGCCTGTCCGGCCAGGTAATATAGAAAAAAATCCGGCAATGCCGCTCCACCCCCCTGTTTAGGTCTCTGCAAAACAGATAGTCTAAGTTTGGGCCTAGACTTCCCCCATATAAAGGAAGTAATTTGGGAGTTTAAATTAGTAAAGAGGGATTTAGGTATCGGCACTGCGCTATGCTGAAGGCAATAACTAAGCTTAGGAAGCAGAATCATTTTAATTAGGTTAATACGGCCTGCAACAGATAGTGGGAGTTTGCTCCAAGATGCAAATTTAGATTTGACTAATTCTAACAATGGATACGCATTAAGTTGTAGATCAGAGTTGCTACTTTGGGACATATAGATGCCCAAGTACTTGAAATTGGATACAACAGGTAGCAAGGACAGGGTTTCAAGATTTGGCATTGAGGCACAAGAGAGAGGCAATAGAGCGGATTTGTCCCAGTTTATATACAAGCCGGAGTATTTACTAAAGACATCTATAATAGTAATCACTTTTGGCAGTGTTTCCTCTGCCTTATCCATAAATATCACCATATTGTCGGCATATAAGCCGATGGTGTCCACCCGGCCCGCTATATCTATGCCCCTGATACCAGAGGAGGATCTCATACGTATTGCCAGTGCCTCTATTGCAAGAGCAAAAAGAGCCGGCGAGAGAGGGCACCCCTGACGGGTTCCCCTAAACAATGAGAGGGGCTTAGAAATGGAATTATTTATAATTATGCACGCCTTAGGATTCTTATATAATACATTGATTCACTTTAAAAACTTATCTCCAAAGCCATATCTCTGTAAGCATGCTAACAGGAAGGGCCATTCAAGAGAATCGAAGGCTTTGGCCGCATCCAAGGATGCTAATGCCCAATTGTTATCTGACACCAAAGAACTATATTGAATTATGGATTGAACTCTTCTAATGTTAATAGAGGTATTTTTGCCAGGCATGAAGCCAGTCTGATCTGGGTGAATAAGGTCCAGAATGATGGAATTCAGTCTAATGGCCAGGATTTTAGTGAAGATTTTATAATCGACATTGACTAACGATATGGGCCGATAGGAGCCACATTCCAGAAGATCCTTTCCCTCCTTTTTTAGTATAACAATGTTTGCCTCATAGAAGGTTTCAAGCATAAATTCTCCCTCCCATATACCCTGGAATACTTTCAATAGGAGTGGCGCTAGCATACCTCGATATTTCTTATATACCTGTAACTCAATGGGAAACCCGTCTGGCCCAGGAGCTTTCCCGGAGGACATGTCCATTATTGCATATTCTACCTCCTCTAATGTGAATTTGGCATCCATAAAATCTCGCTGAGTGGGATTCAAAGTGGGAAATACTACATCTGATAAATAATCCAGACACTGCGAAACACCCAGACCACTCTTGGAGCTATATAATGACTCATAGTAGTCATGAAAACAGTGATTTCTTCTGTTGTGGATACCAATAGGCCGTTTGGTGCGCGAATCTGCAATATTGTATTAGGTGTATTATGTTGGCGCACCAAATAGGTTAGAAATTTACCGGTTTGATTCCCCAATTCAAAATATGACTGACGTGCGAAAAACAGCTTACGCTTAGATTTGGTGTCTATATGCTGAGTATACAGTCTCTGTGAGGTCAACCACTCAATTCTATTACCGCTAGTTTGGTTAGATATGTATGCGGCCTCCGCATCTTTCAGTCTCTGCTCCACCCCATCATCCTCTCTCGATGTCGCTCTCTTTATATATGAAATTGTGGAAGACAGACATCCTCTCAAGTATGCTTTGAGGGTGTCCCAAAATAAATTAATATTCTGGGGCTCTGGGTGAGACGAAATAAAACAATTCAACTGATCCTCTGTTCTGTCGTTATTATCCATTAGTTTCAAGGGGTTTTCAAGCCAAAAGGGGTTCAGTTTCCAGACCATGCCACTCTTTGGTTGCCCATATTTGAGTTTAAGTATAATCGGACTATGGTCCGATATCCCTCTATTACCATGTTCCACACTATCCACCCACGTTGCCAACCCGCTGGAACCAAATATATAATCTATGCGGGACAGAGACCGTTTAGTAGACGAGTGACAGATATACCCCTCACTCCAGGGTGACGCATCCGCCATAGGTCCAGCCATCCACTACCCTCTATAAACTATGCCAACTGGGTCGGGGTTGAAGAGGGGGGTTCCCCAGATCTCTCATCATCTAATCTCAATTTATCAAGGCCATTATCCATTACCAGATTAAAGTCTCCCATACAAATGACTTGTGCGTCTGGGTAGTTTAGAGCAAAGCTCATTGCCATCCGGAGAATTGACATATTAGCCGGGGGAGGGTTGTAAACGCATAAAATTACATATTCACTAGAATTAATTAGCGCGTGCACAAAAACAAACCGACGGTCAGAGTCTCTTCGGGCCTCCTTAGCTTCCCATCTAACATCTCTATGTATTAGCAATGAGACGCCTCTCGAGTAACTGGTGTGGAAAGCGTGTATATACCATTGTAACCATGGTTTCTGTACACACCGGGCTGTATCTCTGGTCAGGTGTGTCTCTACCAGGGCTATTATATGGGGGTGGTGGTGCCTGATCTGCGAGAAAACCTTAATTTTCTTTCGGGGGGATTTAATACCTCGTACATTCCAAGTCATACATACTATTTCAGATCCCATGTTTGCTCATCCAAATATGATATATACTATTACTCAAGCAAAGGTCAAAGGTAGCGCGTAGAAAACAAGAGCATTGTCGGCGGCAGTTTCTTCTTAAATAACAGAGAAAAACAATAAGAAGGAAAAAATTAAACAAGAACCAAACAGTATAGGAGCAACGTCCTGTGCTCCCATTATCGAAGAAGTAAGGGGATTCAGCTGGATTCAGCGTCCGGTATAGTTGGTAATCTGGACATCTCCAGAGAGAGCTCCATATTCAGATATCAGAAGAATTTGCTTGACTAGATGCATTTAGGGTTCCTTTGCACAAGACACCCCATGGGATCGTAGCCATTCGGTCACTTCCGCTGGATCCGTGAAGAACACAGAAGAACCTTTGTGGATAACCCAGAGTCGGGCTGGGTAGATCATTGAATAGATGATGTTCCTGTCTCTGAGTTGCTTCTTGATCTCCATGAACCTGGCCCTTTGCTTTTGAAGTTCCACGGAAAAATCCGGAAAGATCGAGATTACAGCATTATTGAATTTAATGGGGCTTTTTTGCCGTGCCAACCGCAAGATGGTATCTCTGTCCTTGCAATTAAGGATCCGTGCCAGAAAAGGTCTAGGTGGGGCCCCAGGGGGGAGAGGTTTTGTGGGTACTCGGTGGGCTCTTTCCACAGCGAACATTGAAGAAAATTCATCTCCCAAAGAAGATCTGAGACACCCCTCCAAGAATACCTCAGGTTGTTGACCTTCTGAGCGTTCTGGTAGACCAATAATACGAATATTATTCCGACGCAGTCTGTTCTCTAGGTCATCTGCCTTTTGTTTCCAGGCATTTATAGAGCCAGCTACTTTTGTCAACTTGGCCTCCATAGGTGTAATGGTATCTTCTACTTGGGACACCCTCGTTTCCACCTCTACAATGCGTCCCTTCATAGTCTGCATATCCTGACGGAGGCGCCCCACCTCAGTATGTACATCCTCTATTTTTTCGGCGAGTAATGTTCTGGTTAAGGAAATAGCTTGCATTAATTGGTCAGACGCTTGTTTAAGCGTCAATTCATCCTGTTCGCCTCCCTCAGCACCATCAGAGGGACGATTTTTACGTTGCACTTGAGAGGAATTATTTCTGAGGTTGCGTGTGTTATCAGAAGCATCAATTCTGGCAAACTCCTTTAATTTATCTGCTGCCCCCGAGCCCTTGGTACGCTGCATGATTAGCAAGGTCAGAGTTATATGGCACAGCAAGGTAATCAAGATCTGGTCTGTCAAAAGTGTCATGCGGCCACACCAGGGTTATTGTATATAACGTATAGCACGGTTGAGCACCACTATAATCAGGAGGTGCACTTATATATAGTCAGGAGGTATAGGCTGGAGGTATAATGGTGATCCCTGTTACAGGGAGACTTCTCAGCAGCAGCAGAGAGGGGGGGCCCAATAGATCTCCAGTCTGACGTGCAGCCGGCTGAGCTATAATAATAGGGGGACGTGGGGCCCAATTTTCCAGGGCGCTCACAGCGTTTCCCCGTAATATGTATAAAGCATATGCTCACCTCCCAGCCGCGCTGCAGTAATGAAGGGCCGTGTCGCGTCTCCTACCGCAGGAGCGCGCGCTTTAGTAATGGCCGCTGCCCACAAAGCTGCCGCCGCCTATGCAGGTCTCTCCTCCTCTCCGTCGGACCCGGGTCCCACAGTGTCCACCCGCAGGTGTCCGGTACCTTCCGGAGGTCAGGAGGGGGGCTCCAGCCACAGCCACAGACACAGACAGCGCCGCGCTGTCTGTCAATGAAGCGTCCTCCTGGAAGATGGCCGCCGCTACACGTGGAGCTCACCGCTCCGCAGTGTTTCTCTCCTCACCGGCTCCCTCCAGTCACCGCTGCAGTCTTCTCCAAGGGCCAGCAGTTTCCAGGTCTCTAGGGGGGTCCCAGCAGAAGCAAATTGTGCATTTAGAAGGGGGTCCTATATGCAGGATACTTGCAGGATTCTAGGAGCTCTCTTAGTATGCGTCCTTCACCTCTCACTCCATAGCCACGCCCCTCGGATTTAGAGATATTTTAGATATAACTTGAATTGGAAGATATGGGGGTGGGGCGGTGACCACCCATAGCCAAAGGGCAAAAAAGGGTCTGTAAGCGCCGATAGAAAGTGAAGGACTCCTCCTCCAGACTTGGTATCCACAAACGGTACAAAAAGGTACGCTACCACTGGGACATTGTATGCATGTGACGGAGAGCCAGGGTGCGCTGAAGCAGCCACCCTTGATAGCCACTACTACAGTCCTTGCCCCTCTCACACAGACATCACAGGAGACATGCAAAATACTCCCACACACACGCTGCCCCTCTGCAAAATATACACAGACCCACACACATATACTGCCCCCTGAATAAAGCAACCCCCATCCCCACACACTGCCTCTAGCAAAACTCTAAAAACTTTGCCCCTTTTCACAATTGTCCCCCCATCCACAATCATACATTTAATGTTTGGCTCCTGTAGGAGATCTTACCAGTGCTCGCGCTGTCTCAGCTCCTGTGCAGCCCAGTCGCAGGCAGCATTGTGATGAGGTCAGTAGCATGATGATGTCATCACACTGCAGCACGTCGGACCCGGGGCTGACGGGCATTCTCTCTGCCCCAATCACGGCGAAGCACTGCTCAAATGTGTTCACGTCTAAAAGATGCAAACATGGGAAGAAGGATGTGGCACCTCCCAGGCCTGGCGTTCATGCTCATAGAGAGTGGTCTGAGTATCCCCTCTGGAATGCATGCCCTAGGTTTGCCACCACTGGTTTAGAGGTTCTTCAATACAGTATGTCCTCCCAGAGTGGCCATATTGGAACCCATAGAAACTAAAGACAATGCACACATTGATGCAGGGCCAGCTGAGGCAGAAAACAGCCCTGGCACACAAACTCCACTAGCCCACATACTATAACACCCACCAGACCCAATCAGTGAATTTTGCTTTACTTTGCCCCTCACTACTCTCTTAACCCCTTTTTGACATTTGAAAATGTTCCTGATCTGTTCCTTTCCACTGCTTTTTCCTAATCCACCCCATTCCCTCTTCCTCACCCCCCTTCTGTTGCCGAAAGAGCGCTGATCAGTACTTGATCGCTGATCAGTACTTGATTGCTCGATTTTTGGCAGTTTTTTCTTGTGTTTGCATCCTGCAGCCACCGAGTGCTGATCAATGATGCACATTACTGATCAGCGTCCGTGGTTGTTTTTCTCTGGGACTGTTTTCCCCTTTCCATTTCCTCGCCCCTTTGCACCACCTCCATGAGTGCGTCCTACAGCCATCGAGCACTGATGCACATCTCTCATCAGCAGACGTGCTCACTTTTTTACAGGACTTTTTTTTTTCTCTGTCCATTGTTTCCACTCCTTTGCACCACCTCCGTGCATGCGACCAACAGCCACTGATCAGTGACACACATAACTCATCAGTGTAAGGCTATGTGCACACGCTGCAGATCCGCAGCGGTTTTGACGCTGCGGATTCACAGCAGTTTTCCATGAGTTTACAGTACCATGTAAACCTATGGAAAACAAAATCCGCAGTGCACATGCTGCGGAAAAAAACGCGCGGAAACGTAGCATTGTTTATTCCGCAGCATGTCAATTCTTTGTGCAGATTCCGCTGCGGGTTACACCTGCTCCATAATAGGAATCTGCAAGTGTAAAACCGCAGGTGTAAAACCGCAGGTGGAATCCACACAAAAACCATGGTAATTCCGCAGTAAATCCGCAGGTAATCCGCAGTGCGGTTTATCTGCAGATTTACAAAAACAGGTGCGGAAAAATCCGCAAAGATCCAGCCTGCGTGTGCACATACCCTTAGGGTATGTGCACACATTGCAGATTTGCCTGTGGAATTTTCTGTGCAGATTCTTCCCTATCTTGCCAGAAAACACAGGTGCATTTTTGCTGCGTTTTAGCTGCGTTTTTTGCTGCGGATTTGTATGCGTTTTTGAAAGCTTAATAAAGATCTCTTATTGAACAAAAAAAAGATTTGTGATGTCATTTTTTTGTCCAACCTCCTCTTTTACATTTGTCCCACCCACACTCCATTACACACAGAAAAGACAGATAGACAGATAGCTAGAAAGATAGACAAATAGAAGGAATTAGATAGATAATAGATAGATAGACAGACAGATAGATAGATGATAGACAGACAGATAGATAGATAAAAGGAATTAGATAGATAGATAGATAATAGACAGATAGACAGATAGATAGATAGATAGATAGATAGATAGATAGATAGATAGAAAAACAGATACATAGATGATAGATAGATAGTAAACAAAAAAAGGGAAACAGCACAAAAAGATGTAAAAAAAGAGGACTTTAATGCCCTGTGGCGTGGCAACGGGGGGGGGGGGGGGGGCGGGGGCTGCCTCTTTGCTAGGGAATTGCAGCGCCCCAGAGTCCTGGTCGTTGCAGTACTGTGGCTCCGCCGCTAAGGGGGGCTATGGTACGTCTGATGGCACTGAAGGACTTCATCTGACCAGGTATCACATACACCAATACATTTCACAGTCGGGCATCCAGGGGGAGCTAAGGGTGCTATTTATTAGGCCACTCCTCACCGTGTGGGTAAACTGGGGGTCAGGCAGGAAGTTAGTTCAGAAAGCTGACTCGGTTGGAACCAGGCAACACCTTGTGGCAGAGGGTGTTGTGGGGGGAAGATTCAGTAGGGTCCCTGTCAGGTTTGGGACCCTGACAGAGGCCTGGCAAACAGAGAGAACGTCACGGGACCGTGCCTGCTCAGCATAGCGGCGGTGCCCTAAGAAAGGACAAGAAGCGAGATATATTGTGCTGAGTGAGAAACGAGATCAAAGCAAGAAGGAGAATACCAGTAGGAGTCGTGCTGTAAGACCAAGGCAACATCCTACTGAGGCGCACAGCCGGCGGCCGGAACGCCGAGGAAGTATTTATATATCTAGCTCTAAGCAATACTTCAAACCAACGGCAGGACAGTCAGTCACAGGCGGGCTGTCTCACCTAAATCACCTACGCAGACATAGGGGGCAACCTGTGGAGAGGGGCGACTCTAGGATCCCCGAAGAGCTCCGAGCCTACCCGTCATACGGGTGCGTCCCAACCGTAACATCAGGGAGGGACGGAGGATTAGCAGAACATCATCTAATCGAGTTGTGAGGGAACACGAGAAACAGACACAACAGTTGTGGGGACTATCCCGTAAGCACAGCAGGGGAGGACCACAACACATAGCGCTAGCAGGAAGGCACAGATTTCCACCTGCAAAGAGAACTCTGGAGGTGCCATTGGACCGGCCGGACTTGCGCAGCCTGGTGAACCGTATTCCGGACTGAGGACCCAGAGACCTTCAGTAAAGAGGTAAAGAGACTGCAACCTGGTGTCCTCGTTATTTACTGCACCGCACCACCACCACTATCCACATCTATTACTGTACGCCCCTCAGCAGGGTCACGGACCGGGTCTAGCCACCGTGACAACCCCAGAGCAGATACTCAGAGGCCCGGTACCGGGTACCCCTCGGCCCTGCGGCAGTGGGGGCGCTACAACTTGGCGTCACGAACAGGATCTACTTAAGCCTGAAGAATCAGGTCATGTGTGCCTTGGAACTGTGATTTACTGTGCTTGGACTGTACTTTATTGCAAGGACTGTGCTGTGCCATTTGCCGCCAAAATCCGCCGCCATTACAGCGCTGAGGAGAGCGCAGGAGAAGAAGAGGGGCGTGGAGTGGGTGTAGGCAATCTGGAGAGCGCGAACGACGATGGCCACCCAGTCTAAATATTTCTGTGTCCTGAGGACGTGTCCGACAACAGCCGAGGTCCGCCTCCTGATCCTGTTTGGAGGGTGGAGACCATGGAGACGGGGCCGCCCACGAAAGAGACCACGGGAAGAAGACGCTGGGGAGGAGATAAAGATGGCGACGCAGGGAGCACCGCGTGGGGATGACCCGACTCGGCATGGAGCCGCATCACCGGACACAGCCTCAGAGACGCCATCGTTGCGGGGCCTGGCCCTCACGGAACCACCGATGGGTCGACCTAACTGGCAAATGTCCGAGGAGTGTGTGGCCGCAGCCGAGGCCCGACAGATAGCACGCCGCTTGGAGGCTGATGCCCGCGTGCTCGCTCGGCTGGGCCAGCCCACGGAGGTCCGCCTGTCTCCGGTGTCCCCTGCTCCTCCCAACCCGGCCGCGGCTGAAGGTACGCTGCAGACACAGGGCATGAGAATCCTGCCGGAGGCCGAACACCTGCGGCGCTTGATGACGGCGTGGCGGAGCCGGCCCCAGCCTGCAGCCCAGATTGACCTGACCAGCGTGGAAGAAACCCCGCCATCACACTGGGGTGTAGTGGTGCCCTTTAACTCCCGACACGGAAGGGGAGTTATACAGGAGATTGGGGAGCCGCTACAGGTCCGTGTAGACCGGGAGGAAGTGGAGCCCTGCGGAGGAAGGTTCGCTCGCGACCTGGAGCCAGGTGACGCTGTGACCTACACCAGGTGGAGGAGGGAAACAGGTGAAGCTGGCTGGATAGCTCGGGGCGTCCAGCGGTGCGTCGCACTCCAGGCTGCTGCCGGAACATCAGAAGACGAACCTCCTGCTGAAAAGGCAACGGAACCTGTCCCTGCGGAGCAGCGGGGAACCCGGACCCACCACGTACCTTGGGGGCGTGCCGGTCCATCAGTGAGAAGGGCGTCACGGCGAGGGATCCTGTCATTGCTGGGGCAGGAACCGCTCCTTGGATCGGCAGCGCGACCCGTTGGTCTGGTGAGGCCCGGAAGGAAACCACCTTCTACACCACAACAGTAAGATCTTAAAACTCTGCATAACATTTAAATAGTTCTTCAAACTGTTTGTTTTCTGCTATGTTGCTGCTAAAACCCGTCTAGGGTTACTCTTAAAGGGATCCCTTTGTTGACCCGGGATCCCTATTGTTTTTGTTTGTTTTCTACGTTTACACAAGTTATCCAGAACTGCTGAATCATGAACAATGCATGATACAAACTCCTTGTATATAGTTTGCACCTTCTTAAAGGTGCTCTCTACTGGTTTTATGTAAAAGACGGACTCTTTGCGAAGATACGGTTCTTGGAACTTGTACTGGAGTCCTTGCTGCATACGGACTTGCAGCTTGAAAAGTTGCACTACCTCATAGAGACTTGGTCCCCTCTTAAAGGGGATGTTTACCTGTGCACTTATGAGTAGTATTGCCTTAAAACAGTAAAGTGATAATGATGTTTTGAAAGAAAGTAATGATGTTGATATGTGAAAGTTAAATGTAACCAATTAGTTGATTGTAAGAAATGTTCAATAATGTTAATAGCAGAATGAGGACAGGAAGTGAACCCGTAGGGGTTAGTGGTGAGTCCTCTTAGGAGCCATATAGAGATGGCTCAGTGATCTCAAACTGAAAGAAAAACATGTTCTATACTGTGTATAGTAGTGGAAGGACAGTAGGCTCAGGCGGAAAGGAGCGGTCCTGTAATAGAAAGGAGAGGCAGTAGGTCTGGAGTGTTTAGGACAGGCGGTCCTGCAGACGTAAAGTAGGAGAATGTAGCACAGTTGCTTAAGCCTTTAAATGTGTTATAAGAAGGTCTTTAGTGGATTCAGAGTGTACATCCTTAAAGGCAATGTTGAATTAATGTTTAAAAATTTTGCACTTAGTAGAATACCCGGTTGGGTAAGAAAAGTTATTTAAAAGTATTTAACCATGTTTGTAACGTTTAAGTGTCCTCACCTCCCATAAAGGGAAG
The DNA here is from genome assembly GCF_051348905.1 of Ranitomeya variabilis. NCBI lineage: Eukaryota > Metazoa > Chordata > Amphibia > Anura > Dendrobatidae > Ranitomeya > Ranitomeya variabilis. Next base: position 318,071,133 of record NC_135235.1, read on the forward strand.
CTCTGTTCAAATATGCTTATTGTTATTGCACTCACAAAAATTGTATGTCTTTTTGCTGACATGTATTGTTTTTTTCTTCCCAGTCCAGGAGTACTGGATTTAACTGGGGGGGAGTGCAGTGCCCCAGAGTCCTGGTCGTTGCAGTACTGTGGCTCCGCCGCTAAGGGGGGCTATGGTACGTCTGATGGCACTGAAGGAGTTCATCTGACCAGGTATCACATACACCAATACATTTCACAGTCGGGCCTCCAGGGGGAGCTAAGGGTGCTATTTATTAGGCCACTCCTCACTGTGTGGGTAAACTGGGCGTCAGGCAGGAAGTTAGTTCAGAAAGCTGACTCGGTTGGAACCAGGCAACACCTTGTGGCAGAGGGTGTTGTGGGGGGAAGATTCGGTAGGGTCCCTGTCAGGTTTGGGACCCTGACAGAGGCCTGGCAAACAGAGAGAACGTCACGGGACCGTGCCTGCTCAGCATAGCGGCGGTGCCCTAAGAAAGGACAAGAAGCGAGATATATTGTGCTGAGTGAGAAACGAGATCAAAGCAAGAAGGAGAATACCAGTAGGAGTCGTGCTGTAAGACCGAGGCAACATCCTACTGAGGCGCACAGCCGGTGGCCGGAACGCCGAGGAAGTATTTATATATCTAGCTCTAAGCAATACTTCAAACCAACGGCAGGACAGTCAGTCACAGGCGGGCTGTCTCACCTAAATCACCTACGCAGACATAGGGGGCAACCTGTGGAGAGGGGCGACTCTAGGGTCCCGGAAGAGCTCCGAGCCTACCCGTCATACGGGTGCGTCCCAACCGTAACATCAGGGAGGGACGGAGGATTAGCAGAACATCATCTAATCGAGTTGTGAGGGAACACGAGAAACAGACACAACAGTTGTGGGGACTATCCCGTAAGCACAGCAGGGGAGGACACAACACATAGCGCTAGCAGGAGGGCACAGATTTCCACCTGCAAAGAGAACTCTGGAGGTGCCATTGGACCGGCCGGACTTGCGCAGCCTGGTGAACCGTATTCCGGACTGAGGACCCAGAGACCTTCAGTAAAGAGGTAAAGAGACTGCAACTTGGTGTCCTCGTTATTTACTGCACCGCACCACCACCACTATCCACATCTATTACTGTACGCCCCTCAGCAGGGTCACGGACCGGGTCTAGCCACCGTGACAACCCCAGAGCAGATACTCAGAGGCCCGGTACCGGGTACCCCTCGGCCCTGCGGCAATGGGGGCGCTACAGAATCCCCACATGTACTTATGCTGGCTAACAGATGTAAATCATTCAGCTGTGGAAATAAAAACTAAAACTCCGAGTAACGAGTATATTCACTCATCACTACAGGTGAGCAATGGCTTCGGGGATCAAGGTGTTGGTGAGTATGTACTCTATGTTGTATGTACTGTATGTACTGTATGTCTATATGTATGTGGTATGTACTGTGTGTATGTATGTTGTATGTTCTGTATTTTGCATGTTCTGTATGTTGTATGTTCTATTTGTTGTATGTACTGTATGTTCTGTATGTTGTATGTACTGTATGTTCTGTATGTTGTACTGTTTGTATGTTGTATGATCTGTATGTTGTATGTTCTGTATGTTATATGTACTGTATGTATGATCTGTATGTTGTATGTACTGTATGTTCTATGTTCTGTATGTTGTATGTACTGTGTTATGTATATTGTATGTATTATATGTATGTTCTGTGTGTTGTATGTACTGCATGTATGTTATGTATGTTGTATGTTCTTTTTTGTTGTATGTACTGTATGTTCTGTATGTTGTATGTTCTGCATATGTGTGTATGTGTTGTTGTTTTTTACACTTGAACACAGTAGTCGGATGATGGGACTATACTGAACAGCAATCTAGTCTGAACTGGTGCATAACCAAAAAAGTCTTACATAGCAAATAGATCAATGGCTGCACTCAACTGTACTAAAGCAAGGAAATGTGCGATACATGAAATGTGAATAGCTTAATGGCTTGTGAAATCTATGAAAAAAACACATGAGATGCTTAGCACAAGATTTGGCCAAAAAATGTGAGCCCATCCACCAAATGTCAAGGTAATCTCAAATCGGATGGGTACCTGACCTGACTGCCTAGTGTGAACACTTACTTATGGCTAATAACATGGTAAAGCCTGCATTTATAGGAAGGTCAGAACCAACTGTGTTTGGATGTAATTAATATCACGGCATGGTGAAGGGCGGGGCGTTCAAGTCAGAAAAAATAGTACATAGTAAATATAAGTAAACTGACTGAAGAGCAATCTAGTCTGAACTGATGCATAACCAAAAAAGTCTTACATGTGCCCCTATGACCCCTTTGTTTCCTCGGGGAGCTTCTTTCCTTTCTCTCTTTCTTCAGACTGTCAGGAGCTTCAGACCCACACGTCTGCTCTGCTCCACTTCTCCTCATCAACTCCTTAACTTCCTAACTCTCTCCTCACCTTGTCCACTTTCTCCACCCACACCTTCTACCTAATCCCTCCCTGGCCTGGAGAGGTCTAGTGATGGGTGCAAGTGTTAGGGTTCTGTGCAGTGTCCCCTCCTTACCAGAGAGTAGGGGCACCACACCTCTGGCTGAGATGCAGTACCTTTGTGGCGACTGGACCTTCAGGGGCACCACAGTAGTAATCAGCATTTATTACAGCATTTTTTAGTGAATACATTCATGATTAATGTCAGATAGTAAAGGGTAAAAAATGAATAAAAATAATTTAGATTAGTTGATAGAGCTAGCTTAAGAACTGTGTAATCCACAGTAAAAATATAACGTAGTAGTTATACTGCAGTATTTTTTACTAAAATATATTGTATTTTGTAGACTTTAGGATACACTTTTTTTCCCCCATTTGGGAAGAAAATTGGGGTGCGTGTTATATCTTACCAGTGAGGGGGAACGGTGGTGGTGCAGTGTCACAGTAGGCAGGGTCCCTGCTGCAGGAAGCTGATGGTGGCATGAGTGGGGAAATGCTGTGGACCCTGTTTGGGAGGAGAGGTTCTCCTGGCGATGTTATTCAAGAAAATTTTGGCGACGCAGGCAGGAGCAGAGTCTCCGCTTTGCATATTGCTCTCTTGGTTGTAGGCTTCAGTAAAATGGCTGCCAGTGGTGGCGCATGCTCAGATTAAGATCTTGGCTCAATGACGAGATCAAAATGGGGTAGCGGCGTACTCAGGAGAAATTGCACAACTAATCTTGTTACCCTTGTGAAAATGAAATAATTTGAAGTGAAAGTGACACAGGTGTGTCAGAGGCTGCAGAAGGTGTCAGCGGTTGGCCTTGAAGACTAGTGGCCACCTTCTGCGGCCTTAATGGTGTCACCTGGATCTGGGTGTTTATAACTCCCAACTTCCTGTTGGGAGTTGTGGGTGTTATTTTCTATATGCACTTCCCTGTTGAGGCTTGGAGCTGCAGCAGTCGGCTAACGTCCTCTTTGAAGTTTGAAGGACGACTGGGTTTCTCTCTGAGTCTATTCAAGCTAAGTTTCCCCTTGTTTTGTGTATCCTAGCTGTCTTTAGTTTTATTGGGGTTCAACCAGTGTTTACCCCTTCCTTCCCTAAGCAGGGTCGTACCGCTAGGATCTAACAGGGACTAGGTATCCTGCTAAGCGAGAGGTGCGGAACCTATTTAGGGTCCCTTAGTGCAGACAGGGTGACTTTAGATATGCCCAGGGGTCTCCACTCCCCTTCTCCTTATCCCTTTGTATTGCACTTAGTCTTTCCTACACATTGCATGACATTAACACCCACCATTCATGTTTGCAAAAGAAAAAAATAATAAAAATTTTGACACGTGGCTTTTTTTGTGTGTGTGTGTTTTTTCTGTTGTTTTTTCTTTTGCTGGGTTCATGGATCCTGTTTCTGTGCTGACAGGGCAGCTGCAGAGGTTGCCACTAGAGGTGACTGACCTTCAGTCTGAGGTTCAGCAGCAATGGCAGCGGCTGCAGGCTCCTATTGTGGGGGTCACTGCAGGTAGGCGGGTACAGCTTCAACCCAAAATTGCCCTCTTGGACAGGTTTTCTGTGGGGTAGGGACACTTTTTTTGTGTTTAAAGAAGCATGCAAATTGTACTTTAATCTGTGTCCTTACTCCTCTTGAGATGAGGAGCAACAAGTAGGAATTGTTATTTCACTGTTGCAAAGGGAACCACAGTCCTAGGCTTTTTCTTTACCACCGGATTCTATGTGTCTCCAGTCGGTTGAGGAATTTTTCAGGGCTCTTGCCCTCATCTATGATGACCCTGACCGTGCTTCCTTGGCTGAATCCAAGCTGCATCGCATGCAGCAAAGGAGTAGTTCAGTGGAGACTTATAGCTCTGAGTTCCGCAGGTGGTCAACTGATACAAAATGGAATAACCCGACTTTCAGAAACCAATTCCTTCAGGGTCTCACTGAAAGGTTGAAGGATGCTTTAGCAGTGTACGAAACCCAAGTCCTTGGAAGCTGTGATGTCTTTGGCTATTCCTGTAGAAAAAAGGACATTTTATTGGGGTCTGTCATTTGATGCCTAAACAAAAGGAGACTTGTTTAACTCTTGGTAGTCTGGAGTTAAATGAGGAAGAGGTGCATTTTTCATCAACCTGCAGTTCCTAGTTTGTCCTGTCAGCAGAGGTGACCAAACCAAGGAAATTTCTGTGTTTGTTGACAGTGGAGCTGGGGTCAGCTTGGTTGATGCTGAGTTTGCCAGAACTCACGGGATGGTTTGTTGTGCTTTAGCTAAACCCATTTCCATCTAAGCCATTGACTCAGCACCACTTGCACAGAAAGCTTTCACTCACATTGTATGTAACTTAAGACTGAGGGTAGGGTCAGTTCATTGTGAAGTAATTCCTTGCTATGTCCTGGATGGTCTCCCCACTCCAATTGTATTGGGTCTTTCCTGGTTGGAGAAACATAATCCGTTGGTGGATTGGCAAGCCAAGGAGGTCATTGAGTGGGGGGACTACTGCCAGAACTATTTAAATATTTCCCTTTCTTCAGTCTCTACAGAAACCTTACTTGCGTTTTGTCTGGGTTTGAGGATGTTTTTTCTGAGAGGGTGTGTCAGGATTTGCCTCTTCATCGTGAATATGAGTGTCCTGCTAATATTGTTCCCGGTATTAAACTGCCAACATCCAGACTGTATAATCTTTCCGGTCCTGATAGACAAGCCATGAAGGATTTCATGGACCCTCATCTTCGCCCATGGCGGCAGGGTTCTTCTCCTTGTGAAGAAAAAAGATGACGGGCTACGTCCATGTTTAGAGTTCCCAGAATTAAATCAAATTACCGAGATCCATACCCTATTCCTCTTATTCCAGATCTGTTCAACCAGGTCATGGGAACTAAGGTGTTATCCAAGTTGGATTTAAGGGGGGCCTACAACCTGGTTAGAATCAGAGAAGGGAATGAATGGAAAACAGCATTCAATACCCCTGAGGGTCATTTCGAGAGTCTGGTCATGCCTTTCGGTCTGACCAATTAATCTGCGGTATTCCAGCATTTCATTAATGATATTTTCCATCATTTGTTTGGTAGGTTTGTGGTGGTCTATCTAGATATTTTGGATTACTCACCTGATTTGGAGACACATCGGGGGCATGTTAGACGTTGCAAATATTAAGAGATAACAAATTTCATGCAAAACTGGAAAAATGTGTTTCAACCTTCTTTGGGTTTTCGGAAGGATACAGAGAAGAGTCATGCTGTCCTTGATTGGGACCGTCCCGAGAACGTGAAGGCTTTACTAATTTTTACTGGAAATTCATTCAGAATTATTCAGTAATTGTGAAACCCCTTAATGACATGACAAAAAAGGGCTGGCGTGTGCGCAGTGGGCTGTGCCCGGATATGTGGTCACGTGATTGTGCGTGTCCGCGCACCGGATGTAGCTTGTGCGCATGCGCTGACGGTGGCCGGACGGCCTATGGACACTACTATTGGAATACATTTATAAGGAATGTGGGGATTGGGCCATTTAGATTTGAGCGCCGATTCATATACGGTCGGATATTGGCAAGGTGATTGTTTACATATGAGGATCGGTTGAAGGATACCATGACAACTGGGTAGCTTTGCGATGATTGCGATATGCACTGAGGGGCTGCGTCTTGTCCTGATGTTTTGTGTGTTTAATGCATAATTCTTATATGGAATTGCTTTTTAAATTGTCATGTTGATAATACTATATATATTGTGTACACATTGTTATGTTTTTCTATGTGATTTATATGTATTTAATAAAGACTGCCCCTTGATGGTGATTGGTGCTGATCTAGTTCCACACTATTTAACATGGCCATTTGCACCATATTGTATACTTGACAAAGACCATGCTGGGTCGAAACGTTGTATGACTTGATGGCAGAATAAAGACTTTTTTACTCTTTTCACGTGGATTGGATGCTGCCCCTTCTTTCTTCGGTTATGACAAGAAAGGGGTCTGACTTTTCCAAATGGTCGGACACTGCCCTGCGGGCTTTTTCCTCCCTAAAGAACTGTTTCGCCACGGCTCCTATACTCAGTCAACCCGAGATTTCTAACCATTTCTTGTGGAAGTTGTGTTGTCTCAGGGTCTGTCCCCTGGTAAATGGCGTCCATGTGCCTTCTTTTTAAAACAAATTTCTTCGGCTGAGTGAAATTTTGATGTGACTACTGGGGAGCTTTTGGCAATCAAGTTGGCATTTGAAGAATGGCAGCATTGGTTGGAGGGGGGTTGTCCATCCTATTACTGTTATCACTGACCATAAGAACTTGTCATATCTCCAATCGGCAAAATGTCTCAACTCTAGGCAGACTAGATGGTCCCTGTTTTTTTACTAGGCTCAATTTTGTGGTCACTTTCAGTCCAGGTGTCAAAAGTGTCAAGGCTGATGCTGCACTGGTGGTGGTGACCAAGAGAGCCCTGTCCAGATTTTGCAGAAGGGGGTAGTAATTTCGGTGTTGTACCCTGAGCTGGAGGGTAAGGTGTTAAGAGGCCCAGGGGGATGTCACTGCCTCCTGCACTCCAGAAAGGTTATTTGTACCACCAAATCTCTCCCACAAAGTAAAAAGGCAACATCACAACTCTGTGCTTGCTGGTAATCCAGGTGGTAAGGCAACAGCGACCCTCATTTCTTGTCGTTTTTGGTTGCCAGGGCTGCATCGGGAAGTGGTTGAACAGGTATCTGCTTGTATTGTCTGCGCACGTTCTAAGGTATTATATACCTGTCCGTCTTGTACTCTTTTTCCGCTGCCTATTCCCTGCAGATCATGGACATACTTGTCTGTTATGACCCCAATGGCGAGGGTCTCAGAGGAACGTGGAAGTCTGCAGAATACAAAAATCCAGCTCATAGGGCAGTGGTAACTGGGTTGACCATATATCTACTCCTAACGCCAACACTAGAAGTAGCCGGGGATCATTCCTACGTTGATTCTAGATGACACGCGCCAGCCGGAGAATCTAGCTACCCCTAGTAGAGGAAAACAAAGACCTTTCTTGCCTCCAGAGAAGGGGACCCCAAAGCTGGATAGAAGCCCCCCACAAATAATGACGGTGAGGTAAGAGGAAATGACAAACACAGAAATGAACCAGGTTTAGCACAGAGAGGCCCGCTTACTGATAGCAGAATAAAGAAAGGTAACTTATATGGTCAACAAAAACCCTATCAAAATCCACACTGGAAATTCAAGAACCCCCGAACCGTCTAACGGTCCGGGGGGAGAACACCAGCCCCCTAGAGCTTCCAGCAAAGGTCAGGATATAGATTTGGAACAAGCTGGACAAAAATACAAAACCAAAACAAATAGCAAAAAGCAAAAGGCAGACTTAGCTGATATAACTGGAACCAGGATCAGTAGACAAGAGCACAGCAGACTAGCTCTGATAACTACGTTGCCAGGCATTGAACTGAAGGTCCAGGGAGCTTATATAGCAACACCCCTAACTAACGACCCAGGTGCGGATAAAAGGAATGACAGAAAAACCAGAGTCAAAAAACTAGTAACCACTAGAGGGAGCAAAAAGCAAATTCACAACAGTACCCCCCCCTTAGTGAGGGGTCACCGAACCCTCACCACGACCACCAGGGCGATCAGGATGAGCGGCATGAAAGGCACGAACTAAATCGGCCGCATGAACATCAGAGGCGACCACCCAGGAATTATCCTCCTGACCATAGCCCTTCCACTTGACCAGGTACTGAAGCCTCCGCCTGGAGAGGCGAGAATCCAAGATCTTCTCCACCACGTACTCCAACTCGCCCTCAACCAACACCGGAGCAGGAGGCTCAGCAGAAGGAACTACAGGCACAATGTACCGCCGCAACAAGGACCTATGAAATACATTGTGAATAGCAAACGACACAGGAAGATCCAGACGAAAAGATACAGGATTAAGGATTTCCAATATCTTGTAAGGCCCAATAAAACGAGGTTTAAATTTGGGAGAGGAGACCTTCATAGGAACAAAGCGGGAAGAAAGCCACACCAAATCCCCAACGCGTAGTCGGGGACCCACACCGCGGCGGCGGTTGGCAAAGCGCTGAGCCTTCTCCTGTGACAACTTCAAGTTGTCCACCACATGATTCCAGATCTGCTGCAACCTATCCACCACAGAATCCACCCCAGGACAGTCAGAAGGCTCCACATGACCCGAAGAAAAGCGAGGATGGAAACCAGAGTTGCAGAAAAAAGGCGAAACCAAGGTGGCGGAACTAGCCCGATTATTAAGGGCAAACTCAGCCAACGGCAAGAATGTCACCCAATCGTCCTGATCAGCAGAGACAAAACACCTCAAATAAGCCTCCAAAGTCTGATTGGTTCGCTCCGTCTGTCCATTAGTCTGAGGATGGAAAGCAGACGAAAACGACAAATCAATGCCCATCCTACTACAAAAGGATCGCCAGAACCTGGAAACGAACTGGGATCCTCTGTCTGACACAATATTCTCAGGGATGCCGTGCAAACGAACCACGTTCTGGAAAAACACAGGAACCAGATCGGAAGAGGAAGGCAGCTTAGGCAAAGGAACCAAATGGACCATCTTGGAGAAGCGATCACATATCACCCAGATAACGGACATGCCCTGAGATAGCGGAAGATCAGAAATGAAATCCATGGAGATGTGTCCAAGGTCTCTTCGGGACAGGCAAGGGCAAGAGCAAACCGCTGGCACGAGAACAGCAAGGCTTAGCTCGAGCACAAGTCCCACAGGACTGCACAAATGACCGCACATCCCTTGACAAGGAAGGCCACCAAAAGGACCTGGCCACCAGATCTCTGGTGCCAAAAATTCCCGGGTGACCTGCCAACACCGAGGAATGAACCTCGGAAATGACTCTGCTGGTCCACTTATCCGGGACAAACAGTCTGTCAGGTGGACAAGACTCAGGCCTATCAGCCTGAAATCTCTGCAACACACGTCGCAGATCCGGAGAAATAGCTGACAAGATAACTCCATCTTTAAGAATACCAACAGGATCAGCGACTCCAGGAGCATCAGGCACAAAGCTCCTAGAAAGAGCATCGGCCTTCACATTCTTTGAACCTGGTAAATACGAGACAACAAAATCAAAGCGGGAGAAAAACAATGACCAGCGGGCCTGTCTCGGATTAAGGCGTTTAGCAGACTCGAGATACATCAGATTTTTATGATCAGTCAAGACCACCACACGATGCTTAGCATCCTCGAGCCAATGACGCCACTCCTCAAATGCCCATTTCATGGCCAACAACTCCCGATTGCCCACATCATAATTTCGCTCGGCAGGCGAAAATTTCCTAGAGAAAAAGGCACAAGGCTTCATAACAGAGCAACCAGGGCCTCTCTGCGACAAAACGGCCCCTGCCCCAATCTCCGAAGCATCCACCTCAACCTGAAAGGGAAGTGAGACGTCAGGCTGGCACAAAACAGGCGCCGAAGTAAACCGGCGTTTCAACTCCTGGAAAGCCTCCACGGCAGCAGGAGCCCAGTTAGCTACATCGGAGCCCTTCTTGGTCATATCCGTCAAAGGTTTCACAATGCTAGAAAAATTAGCGATAAAACGACGGTAGAAGTTAGCGAAGCCCAAAAACTTCTGAAGACTCTTAACTGACGAGGGCTGAGTCCAATCAAGAATAGCTCGGACCTTGACTGGGTCCATCTCCACAGCAGAAGGGGAAAAAATGAACCCCAAAAAGGGAACCTTCTGTACACCAAAGAGACACTTTGAGCCCTTGACAAACAAAGAATTTTCACGCAAAATTTTAAAGACCAACCTGACCTGCTCCACATGCGAATCCCAATTATCAGAAAAAACCAAAATATCATCCAGATAAACAATCAAAAATTTATCCAGATACTTCCGGAAAATGTCATGCATAAAGGACTGAAAAACTGAAGGCGCATTGGAGAGCCCAAAAGGCATCACCAAGTACTCAAAATGACCTTCGGGCGTATTGAATGCGGTTTTCCATTCATCACCTTGCTTAATGCGCACAAGGTTGTACGCACCACGAAGGTCTATCTTGGTGAACCACTTGGCACCCTTAATCCGGGCAAACAAGTCAGACAACAGCGGTAAAGGATACTGAAATTTGACAGTGATCTTATTTAAAAGCCGATAATCAATACAAGGTCTCAAAGATCCGTCCTTTTTTGCCACAAAAAAGAATCCCGCACCAAGAGGGGAAGAAGACGGACGAATATGTCCTTTTTCCTGAGACTCCTTGATATATGAACGCATAGCGGTATGTTCAGGTACCGACAGATTAAACAGTCTTCCCTTAGGAAATTTACTGCCTGGGATCAAATCTATAGCACAGTCACAGTCCCTATGAGGAGGCAGTGCACTGGACTCAGACTCACTGAAGACATCCTGATAATCAGACAAATACTCCGGAACTTCCGAAGGCGTTGAAGAAGCAATAGACACAGGCAGGGAATCCTCATGAATACCACGACAGCCCCAACTTGAGACTGACATAGCCTTCCAGTCCAGGACTGGATTATGGGTCTGTAACCATGGCAGCCCTAAAACGACCAAATCATGCATTTTATGTAAAACCAGGAAACGTATCACCTCGCGGTGTTCAGGAGTCATGCACATGGTAACCTGAGTCCAATACTGCGGTTTATTTGCTGCCAATGGTGTAGCATCAATACCCCTAAGAGGAATAGGATTTTCTAATGGTTCAAGAGTAAATCCACAGCGCTTAGCAAATGAGAGATCCATGAGACTCAGGGCAGCACCTGAATCTACAAACGCCATGACAGGATAAGATGACAGTGAGCAAATCAAAGTTACAGACAGAATAAATTTAGGTTGCAAATTACCAACGGTGACAGGACTAACAACCTTAGCTATACGTTTAGACTTAGAGCATGCTGAGATAACATGTGTAGAATCACCACAGTAGTAGCACAAGCCATTCCGGCGTCTATGAATTTTCCGCTCATTTCTAGTCAGGATTCTATCACATTGCATTAAATCAGGTGTCTGTTCAGACAACACCATGAGGGAATTTGCGGTTTTTCTATCACATTGCACCGAATTAGGTGTCTGTTCAGACAACACCATGAGGGAATTTGCGGTTTTGCGCTCCCGCAACCGCCGGTCAATTTGAATAGCCAGTGCCATAGTATCATTCAGACCTGTGGGAATGGGAAAACCCACCATAACATTCTTAATGGCTTCAGAAAGGCCATTTCTAAAATTAGCGGCCAGTGCACACTCGTTCCAATGTGTCAGCACGGACCATTTCCGAAATTTTTGGCAATACACTTCAGCCTCGTCCTGCCCCTGAGACATAGACAGCAAGGCCTTTTCTGCCTGAATCTCAAGATTGGGTTCCTCATAAAGTAAACCGAGCGCCAGAAAAAACGCATCAAGATCAGCCAATGCCGGATCTCCTGGCGCCAGCGAAAAAGCCCAATCCTGAGGGTCGCCCCGTAAGAACGAAATAACAATTTTTACTTGCTGAGCAGAATCTCCTGATGAACAGGGTCTCAGGGACAAAAACAATTTACAATTATTCACGAAATTCCTAAACTTAAACCTGTCTCCGGAAAACAGTTCAGGAATCGGTATTTTAGGTTCTGACCTAGGATTTCTGATAACATAGTCTTGTATGCCCTGCACACGAGTAGCCAGCTGGTCCACACTTGTAATCAAGGTCTGGACATTCATGTCTGCAGCAAGCATAGCCACTCTGAGGTAAAGGGGAAGGAGAAAAAAAAAACTCAGAATCTTCTTTCTTATAATCCCTCTTCTGCAATGCATTAAACATTTAATACTGGCCTGGCAAACTGTTATGACCCCAATGGCGAGGGTCTCAGAGGAACGTGGAAGTCTGCAGAATACAAAAATCCAGCTCATAGGGCAGTGGTAACTGGGTTGACCATATATCTACTCCTAACGCCAACACTAGAAGTAGCCGGGGATCATTCCTACGTTGATTCTAGATGACACGCGCCAGCCGGAGAATCTAGCTACCCCTAGTAGAGGAAAACAAAGACCTTTCTTGCCTCCAGAGAAGGGGACCCCAAAGCTGGATAGAAGCCCCCCACAAATAATGACGGTGAGGTAAGAGGAAATGACAAACACAGAAATGAACCAGGTTTAGCACAGAGAGGCCCGCTTACTGATAGCAGAATAAAGAAAGGTAACTTATATGGTCAACAAAAACCCTATCAAAATCCACACTGGAAATTCAAGAACCCCCGAACCGTCTAACGGTCCGGGGGGAGAACACCAGCCCCCTAGAGCTTCCAGCAAAGGTCAGGATATAGATTTGGAACAAGCTGGACAAAAATACAAAACCAAAACAAATAGCAAAAAGCAAAAGGCAGACTTAGCTGATATAACTGGAACCAGGATCAGTAGACAAGAGCACAGCAGACTAGCTCTGATAACTACGTTGCCAGGCATTGAACTGAAGGTCCAGGGAGCTTATATAGCAACACCCCTAACTAACGACCCAGGTGCGGATAAAAGGAATGACAGAAAAACCAGAGTCAAAAAACTAGTAACCACTAGAGGGAGCAAAAAGCAAATTCACAACACTTGTCCAAGGATTTATTACTGACCTACCGGTATCTGCGGGCAAGACTGTGGTTTTGGTGGTTGTAGATAGGTTCAGTAAAATGGTCCATTTCGTTGCATTACCGGCAGAGACCCCATTTCTTTCATGCACTAGTCACAGAATGTGTGTTTTTATAACATAAGGTCCTGAATAAAGATGAAGTTTTATGGACCTCTGCAATGGAGACAACTTTTTCCTTTTCAAGTAATATGTGGAACCTTTTGAGCCCACACCGCTACCGCCACCCCCAATAATGGTTGATGTAAATCTGGAGTTTTAGATTTCGAGAATTGTAGATTCTCATCTCCAACATCGTTCCCTACAATGCTTAGTGTAATGGAAGGGTTATGGTCCAGAGGAAAGGATGTGGGTCTTGGCATCAGAGGTGAATGCTCCCAGGCTGGATCGTTCATTTCTCACCTCTTATCCCAAGAATCCTGGTCCTGAGTGTTCGGAGGCCACTCGTAGAAGGGGGGTACTGTCACAGGTGTGTCAGAGGCTGCAGTCGCACTACATCTGGCTGCAGAAGGTCTCAGCAGTTGGCCTTGCAGACTAGTGTCCACCTCCCCCGGCCATAATGGTGTCACCTGGATCTGGGTGTTCATAACTCCCAACTTCCTGTTGAGAGTTGTGGGTGTTATTTTTTATTTGCACTTCCCTGTTGAGGTTTGAAGCTGCAGCAGTTGGCTAGCATCCTCTTTGGAATTTGAAGGATGACGGGGTTTCTCTCTGAGTCTACTCAAGCTAAATTTCCCCTTGTTTTGTGGATCCTAGCTGTCTTTAGTGTTAGTGGGGTTCAACCAGTGTACACCCCTTCCTTCCCTAAGCAGGGCTTACCGCTAGGGTCTGACAGGGACTAGGTATCTTGCTCGACGATAGGTGCGGAACCTAATTAGGGTCTCTTAGGGCAGACAGGGTGATGTTAGATCTGCCTAGGGGTCTCCACTCCCCATTTCCCTAGTGTTGGGTTCCCCTTCCTTTTATCCCTTTGTGTTGCACTTAGTCGGTACTACACTGTGTGTGACAGAAAGCAACATTTTTGTGGGAAAAATCTTTTTTTTCTTCTTTTTCGCGGTTCAATGTTATAAAATTTTGTGAAGCATCTGTGGATTAAAGGTGCTCACCATACATCTACATAAATTCCTTCAGGAGTCTAGTTTCCGTAATGGGGTCACTTGTGGGAAGTTTCCACTGTTTAGGCACATCAGGGGTTCTGCAAACGTGACATGGTACCGACAGACTATTCCATTAAAGTCTGTGCTCCAAAATGTCACTACTTGCTTTTGGAGCTTGTCAGTGTGTCCAAATAGTAGTTTTCCCCACATATGGGGTATCGGTGTACTCAAAAGAAATTGTACAACAAATTTTGGGGTCCATTTTCTTCCGATACCTTATGAAAAAGAAAAATTTGGAGCTAAAATGATATTTTTGTGGGAAAAATGTGTTGTTTTTTTATTTTCACATCCTGACGTTACAAAATTCTGTGAAGCACCTGGGGGTGCAAGGTGCTCACAACACATTTAGATAAATTCCTTGTGGGGTCCAGTTTCCAAAATGGGGTCACTTGAGGAGAGTTTCCACTGTTTAGGCACATCAAGGGCTCTTCAAATGTGACAATGGCGTCCACTATCGATTCCAGACAAATTTGAGTTCAAAGGCAAATGGTGCATCTTCCTTTCCGAGCCTAAACAATAGTTTTCCACAACATATGAGATAGTTGCATATTCAGAAGAAATTGCATAGACTGGTGTGTATATATATATATATATATATATATATATATATATATATATATATAGGAGGCACAGAAGGGAGTATATATATAGGAGGCACAGACTGGTGTTGTATATACAGTGGGTACGGGAAATATTCAGACCCCTTTACAATTTTCACTCTTTGTTTCATTGCAGCCATTTGCTAAATTAAAAAAACGTTTATTTTTTTTCCACATTAATGTACACTCTGCACCCCATCTTGACTGAAAAAAAACAGAAATGTTAAAAGTTTTGCAAATTTATTAAAAAAGAAAAAACTAAATATCACATGATCATAAGTATTCAGACCCTTTGCTCAGACACCCATATTTAAGTCACATGCTGTCCATTTCCTTGTGATCCTCCTTTAGATGGTTCTACTCCTTCATTGGAGTTCAGATTTGTTTAATTAAACTGATAAGACTTGATTTGTAAAGGCACGCACTTGTCTATATAAGATCTCACAGATGGTGGTGGCAGCATCATGCTATGGGGGTTGTTAAACGTGGAGGAATGACAATTATGGCAGCTAAATAGGAAAGGGTTTTTTACAGTAAGAGCAATCAGACTGGAATGCCGACCACAAGAGCTAGTAATGGCAGTTACTATAACAACATTTTAAAAAGATCTGGATGCTTTTTTAACCCCTTTACCCCCAAGGGTGGTTTGCACGTTAATGACCGGGCCAATTTTTTCAATTCTGACCACTGTCCCTTTATGAGGTTATAACTCTGGAACGCTTCAACGGATCTTGGCGATTCTGACATTGTTTTCTCGTGACATATTGTACTTCATGATAGTGTTAAAATTTCTTCGATATAACTTGCGTTTATTTGTGAAAAAAATGGAAATTTGGCGAAAATTTTGAAAATTTCACAATTTTCCAACTTTGAATTTTTATGCCCTTAAATCACAGAGATATGTCACACAAAATACTTAATAGGTAACATTCCCCACATGTCTACTTTACATCAGCACAATTTAGGAACCAATATTTTTTTTGTTAGGGAGTTATAAGGGTTAAAAGTTGACGAGCAATTTCTCATTTTTACAACAGCATTTTTTCTTAGGGCCCACATCTCATTTGAAGTCATTTTGAGGGGTCTATATGACAGAAAATACCCAAGTGTGACACCATTCTAAAAACTGCACCGCTCAAGGTGCTCAAAACCACATTCAAGAAGTTTATTAACCCTTCAGGTGTTTCACAGGAATTTTTGGAATGTTTAAATAAAAATGAACATTTAACTTTTTTTTACACAAAATTTATTTCAGCTCCAATTTGTTTTATTTTACCAAGGGTAAAAGGAGAAAATGGACCCCAAAAGTTGTTGTACAATTTGTGCTGAGTACGCTGATACCCCATATGTGGGGGTAAACCACTGTTTGGGCGCATGGCAGAGCTCGGAAGGGAAGGAGCGCCATTTGACTTTTCAATGCAAAATTGACTGGAATTGAGATGGAACGCCATGTTGCGTTTGGAGAGCCCCTGATGTGCCTAAACATTGAAACCCCCCACAAGTGACACCATTTTGGAAAGTAGACCCCCTACGGAACTTATCTAGATGTGTGGTGAGCACTTTGACACACCAAGTGCTTCACAGAAGTTTATAATGCAGAGCCGTAAAAATAAAAAATCATATTTTTTCACAAAAATGATCTTTTCGCCCCCAATTTTTTATTTTTCCAATGGTAATAGAAGAAATTGGACCCCAAAAGTTGTTGTGCAATTTGTCCTGAGTACGCTGATACCCGATATGTGGGGGTAAACGACTGTTTGGGCGCATGGCAGAGCTCGGAAGGGAAGGAGCGCTGTTTGACTTTTCAATGCAAAATTGACTGGAATTGAGATGGGACACCATGTCGCGTTTGGAGAGCCCCTGATGTGCCTAGACATTAAATCCCCCACAAGTGACACCATTTTGGAAAGTAGACCCCCTAAGGAACATATCTAGATGTGTTTTCACAAAAATGATTTTTTAGCCCCAAGTTTTGTATTTTCACAAGGGTAACAGGATAAATTGGACCCCAAAAGTTGTTGTCCAATTTGTCCTGAGTACGCTGATACCCCATATGTGGGGGGGAACCACTGTTTGGGCGCATGGCAGAGCTCGGGAGGGAAAGAGCGCCATTTGGAATGTAGACTTAGATGGATTGGTTTGCAGGTGTCACGTTGCATTTGCAGAGCCCCTGATGTACCCAAACAGTAGAAACCCCCCACAAGTGACCCCATATTGGAAAATAGCCCTCCCAAGGAACTTATCTAGATGTGTTGTGAGAACTTTGAACCCCCAAGTGTTTCACTACAGTTTATAACGCAGAGCCGTGAAAATAAAAAATATTTTTTTCCACAAAAATCATTTTTTAGCCCCCAGTTTTGTATTTTCCCAAGGGTAACAGGAGAAATTGGACCTCAAAAGTTGTTGTCCAATTTGTCCTGAGTATGCTGATACTCCATATGTGGGAGGGAACTACTGTTTGGGCGCATGGCAGAGCTCGGAAGGGAAGGAGCGCCATTTGGAATGCAGACTTAGATGGATTGGTCTGCAGGCATCACGTTGCATTTGCAGAGCCCCTGATGTAACCAAACAGTAGAAACCCCCCCACAAGTGATCCCATATTGGAAACTAGACCTCCCAAGGAACTTATCTAGATGTGTTGTGAGAACTTTGAACCCCCAAGTGTTTAACTACAGTTTATAACGCAGAGCCGTAAAAATAAAAATAAAAATTTTTTTCCACAAAAATTATTTTTTAGCCCCCAGTTTTGTATTTTCCCAAGGGTAACAGGAGAAATTGGACCCCAAAAGTTGTTGTCCAATTTGTCCCGATAACGCTGATGCCCCATATGTTGGGGTAAACCCCTGTTTGGGCGCACGGGAAAGCTTGGAATGGAAGGAGCACTGTTTTACTTTTTCAATGCAGAATTGGCTGGAATTGAGATCGGATGCCATGTCACGTTTGGAGAGACCCTGATGTGCCTAAACAGTGGAAACTCCCCAATTCTAACTGAAACCCTAATCCAAACACACCCCTAACCCTAATCCCAACGGTAACCCTAACCACACCCCTAACCCTGACACACCCCTAACTCTAATCCCAACCCTAATCCCAACCGTAAATGTAATCCAAACCCTAACCCTAACTTTAGCACCAACCCTAACTTTAGCCCCAACCCTAACCCTAGCCCTAACCCTAATGGGAAAATTGAAATAAATACATTTTTTAAATTTTATTATTTTTCCCTAACTAAGGGGGTGATGAAGGGGGGTTTGATTTACTTTTATAGCATTTTTTATAGCAGATTTTTATGATTAGCAGCCGTCACAAACTAAAAGACGCTTTTTATAGCAAAAAAGTTTTTGTGTCTCCACATTTTGAGACCTATAATTTTTTCATATTTTGGTCCACAGAGTCATGTGAGGTCTTGTTTTTTACGGGACGAGTTGACGTTTTTATTGGTAACATTTTCGGACACGTGACAGTTTTTGATCGCTTTTTATTCCGATTTTTGTGAGGCAGAATGACCAAAAACCAGCTATTCATGAATTTCTTTTGGGGGAGGCGTTTATACCGTTCCACGTTTGGTAAAATTGATAAAACAGTTTTATTCTTCGGGTCAGTACGATTACAGCGATACCTCATTTATATCATTTTTTTATGATTTGGCGCTTTTATACGATAAAAACTATTTTATAGAATAAATAATTATTTTGGCATCGCTTTATTCTGAGGACTATAACTTTTTTATTTTTTCTTTGATGACGCTGTATGGAGGCTCGTTTTTTGCGGGACAAGATGACGTTTTCAGCGGTACCATGGTTATTTATATCCATCTTTTTGATCGCGTGTTATTCCACTTTTTGCTCGGCAGTATGATAATAAAGCGTTGTTTTTTGCCTCGTTTTTTTTTTTTTTTTTTTCCCCTACGGTGTTCACTGAAGGGGTTAACTAGTGGGACAGTTTTATAGGTTGGGTCGTTACGGATGCGCCAATACTAAATATGTGTACTTTTATTGTTTGTTTTTTTATTTAGATAAAGGAATGTATTTATGGGAATAATATATATATATTTTTTTCTTTATTTAGTAATTTTTTTTTTATTTTTTTTTAACACATGTGGAAATTTTTTTTTGTACTTTGTCCCAGGGGGGAACATCACAGATCGCTGATCTGACAGTTTGCACAGCACTCTGTCAGATCGGCGATCTGACTTACAGTGCTGCAGGCTTACCAAGCGCTTGCTCTGAGCAGGCACTCGGTAAGCCACCTCCCTCCCTGCAGGACCCGGATGCCGCGGCCATTTTGGATCCGGGGACTGCAGGGAGAGGAGTTTAGAGACCCTCGGACCAACGCGATCACATCGCGTTGCTCCGGGGGTCTCAGGGAAGCACGCAGGGAGCCCCCTCCCTGCGCGATGCTTCCCTGTACCGCCGGCACACTGTGATCATGTTTGATCGCGGTGTGCTGGGGGTTAATGTGTCGGGGCGGTCCGTGACCGCTCCTGGCACATAGTGCCGGATGTCAGCTGCGATAGTCAGCTGACACCCGGCCGCGATCGGCCGCGCTCCCCCCGTGAGCGCGGCCGATCGCGCTGGACGTACTATCCCCGTCGGTGGTCATACGGGCCCACCCCACCTCGACGGGATAGTACGTCCAATGTCAGAAAGGGGTTAACAAAACATGACATGGGAGTTATATATAATCTAGCAGTATAAAATATATAACTTTGAAGATAGGTTGAACTTGATGGTCCTAGGTCTTTTTTCAACCTATGTAATTATGTGAACTGTGCATTAGGAAAATGCTTGAAATGCAATTCCCTATAATATTATTTTATAAGTAATTTCCCTAATTTTTTTCTGTGTAAAGTGCTAGCTATAAATCCAATCTCTGGATTGAAAAAGTGCAAAACACTCCTGAAACACTTGCACGTTTAATCTGTATTTTTTTATGGTGCCTAAGGGAAACCATAATGATAGGGGCCTGCTTGGTAACAAGTGCAGTTATTTGCCTCTATAATAAAATGAATTACCAATGATGAAGGGGTTAATACTTGGGTCCTGCATCAGTAATAGCCCCTGCAGTAGCCATTACAACTGTTATGAGGTCATAAACAAGTGTGATAAAGAAGATTCTATAATAGAAGGCTGCGCTGCCATGATCAGTGCCATTACTGATGCGCCTGAGGACGTTGAGCTTGACCACCCCACGTAATGTGCCGACCTTCGTGAAATTTTGGAGGTTCTAGCAGGGAAAGGGTTTGTCTGCTTTAGACACCCCCAGGGCATGGGAAGGTAACCGAGGGGGGGTCCCCAGCACAGGATCCCCTTCTGTTATCCTCTACAAGGGGCTGCTCTCCTTTGGGAGTTAATGGAAGTACCTATGACTTTAATGGGTGATAAATTGGGATGGGAGAAGGGGGAGGGGGTATTTCTCCTATTAGGGTTTATCCATTATGAACAGTCCCTGTAACCAAAAGTCTAAATTTATGAGAGGTGGACCTGGATCTGTAAGGAAGAAATAATTAATCCATCTGGGCAATCAATCAACTAAATTAGGTCTAACAACTAATGTGGTGACCGATATCGCAGCCAGATCTCTCCCACATCCAGTTTTTCACATTTATAGTTTATATTTATGTCATTCTCTGTAAATCTGGTAAAATGTACAAATGTTAAACCTTGTTATATAACGGCACTAACTCTCTAAGCCCAAGGGAAGGGCGATCCTCCAGCCATGGTTTCCTAGAGGTTTCCACCACAGGGGTTTTTTCCTCTCCTGAGTGCTGGAGGGTGACTCTTCGTGAGTCGGGGGTTGTGCCATTTTTGGTGTCATGTGAATGTAAATAAAATTGAGAACGTTTGACACCTAATTACAATGCTTTGAGTATTTATTTTGTGTGCTTCTGTGCGATTCATTTTGTTTGGAAGTCGGGGTCCATCACATGTCACTGTGTCATAGGGCCGGACATCCGCCAGCCACACTTTTGCCCCAGGTGTTGCTCCTGCTCCGCTGAATATCATGGAGCAGAGAAGACAAGCAAGTGTGCACTCATCATTGGAATAAGGACTCATATGACAGCAGGATTACAAGCAGCTTCCTCGCCTCATTCACACAGTGAGTATTTGTCAGCTAAAAAAACAGACAGGAGCAAACACTGAGAAAAATAACTGAATGAATTTCACCTCTTCTGTGTTTTGGATCCACTCCTGGATTCTGTTAACAAATACTGATGCAAAATATCGCCACATAAAAGTGATGTAAATCCTTACTGACTTCATCATTACATCGATAACAGCGCTGCAGTCAGTAACTTAGCTCAGTGACTCTGCTTGAGTTGACATCATAAGCTGCTGAGCTCACTAATTGTCTGCAGCACTGTCGATGTGAAGTCAGCGCTGCAGACAATAACAGATACCATGGGTGGCACCAGTGACTCAGCCCTGGAGCAGGGGAGAGTGTGTAAAGTACAGGGGAAAAGAGATTTCACTTTCTGAATACCCTTCATAAAAACCGACGCATTTCGAACCAGGACTAAAAACGTTGTAACGTTTGAAACGCATTGGTTCTTATAGAAAGTGTTCACTTCAACCTTTTGCAAAGATTGTATATTTTTTCACTTTTTCAATGGATTAAATTAAAAAATTATATTCTGGAAGCTGGATCCTTTACCATTCGTGGACAAAAAAATACTACAAAAATTGAGGTGTGTTGAATTTTTGAAATCTTGCGAATTATATGTGTTTTATTTGCGGGATTTCCTCATACAATTTAATGAGATGCCAAATATTCGCATATAAAAAAATTCATATGGGTTTTTATTACATTTCAGCAGCAAAAAATGGATGTAATCCACATGCACACATAACATTATGAATAAAGCATTATCAAACCTCACAGCAAACAAGAAGTTTACAAAACAAAGTAATTTTAATTTAAAAATTATATTCAAAAGGAAGCAAAAGCGAAACTATAAAAAAATGCAATAAAAACATGTAAAAAACACGCAACGAAGAAACTCAAATAACCTAATCTGGCAAGTTGAAGAATGAAATTCTGCAGGAAATCTACAGTGTCAAAATCTCACCAAATACTCATCTTAGAAAGAGCCTTAGAGGGTAATTTCACTGATTGTGAGATGGGAGAAGAGAGACAAGTCTGCTGCCAATGGGAAAGAATTTTTGGTCTAAATTATGAGATTGTCCAGCTAAGAAAAAAGTGCACAAAAAAACCAAAAACAAAACATTTTGATATGGTATCTTGAAAAATACTAAGGAATGTAGGGGTGTCCTTTGTCCGTGATCCTTGTAGTCAGTGTGGTTACAGAGAACATGTCTTGCCCTTGCCTCCGGACGGCTGTTATACTCTGCAGTAACTGTCAATCCACGGATATGAGTAAGCGCTGCATTGTGAGCGGCAGCCAGGGCCGTAGTCATGGCCCACATAGGTGTCTGCTCTAGCGTGCCCTGACCATCCGCATCACATATATACAGTCTCACTTGCCAGGTTCTCAGAGGCCTCCCTTAGACGCAGGGACACTTATTCTCACATAAAGAGACAGTGTCCAATTCCAACTTAAAAAGTAGAATTTTGCTTGTTTCCAATCGCAGCACGTCCACATTAGTTACAGCATCAACAGAGTTCTGCATAGTTCACATCCTTCGCTTTCCTGTGTTCTTTCCTATGTCCTTTAGGTTGTACCCAGCTTGTCCCAACTCGACCATTACTGCAGCGTCCTCCTTGCTCAGCGTCGCTACGTTCAGGTATTCCCTTGTCTGTTTCACACCAGATATAAGGGCATCTGCCCAAGTAGAAAGCTGCCACATTTTGGAGCGACCTGCGTTTCTGTTCTGCGGTAACTTCCGCTATCACCTCTGCTCTCACTTCTGCTGTTTCTGCTCCTCCAACTTTTGCTGTCCTGCTGCTCTCACTTCTGCTGTCCTGCTGTTCTCACTTCTGCTGTTCTGGACGACTGGACTTCACACTTAACGTTACGTGGCCCACTGTTTAGCTGGGGGCCCCCCAGGCCCAGCTGACCTGCCTGGGTTCCCTAGCCTAACTGACCCAAAACCAGGAAATCCTCCTGTCTTACCCACAGTTGGCCCCTACTAAATTAACTGTTACTGTTCCTGAGTTCCTATCTTTAATCTCAGTGTGCTTTAATGCCCCCCTCTAGTGGCTAACCCAGACTCTTAGAGCTGCTTAAAATGTACAGAAACTGGCCAATACCCCATCACCATTTTTTTTTTCACCCCAAATTTTGAAAATGTAAGGGAAGCGACAGTTTAATAAAGAGACACAAGTCTCCTTTAGGAGCCTCTAAAAGCCAGCAATGGTCTTTGTCCAGCACCGGACAATGTAAAGTGCTAACGAATATATATGCCCTATCTAACTAACAATTTGTGAACAGACATATATGCTGACAAGGGACAACTGAACTCTGGACTGGACGTGGTTGCTGACTGTTGTGTCTGTGCAACTGCAGGTTTTGGGCAAGAGGCATCAGCGCCTCCTTCCTGGACAGCAAATTGGGAAGGGTGTAACACAGGGGAATTGAATTACTCCATGCATTTAAATCAGGTACATAAAGCACCCATCCGGAGTTACTTCATTGATGCAAGAAATGCAATTTGTAAAACAGTAACAGACCTACATAGTGTCCTGATGACACCGAAAAATGATATGTTGACACCATGAAATCTCATTTATTCAGGAAACTTTATTGAAAGTTTTTTTTCCTCTTAATACAGTATATTGCAATCACCATATTGTATATCACCGTGTACTTACAATTGCTCATTTTGCTTTTCTACCCAGCTAATTCTTCTCTTTTCCATTAGCTCTATATCATGTGATGTAGAAGTGTAGTTCTAATGATGACTCCTGCAGGGAAGAGAGGCTTCCTGTTTCTACATAGAGCTTAGAAGGATTCAGCTAGTCTGTTTTTACTCACGTGATGTCATAGACCTAATAGAAAAGAAAATAATTAACTGGGAAGGGAAAAATGAGCAATTGTAAGTACACAGTACCGTATAATATGATGATTGCAATATATTAAGAGGAGTGCGTTTTAAAATTTAGTTTCCTTCAGGTGACACATTTTGTGATGCCATCAGATATTACAGCTTTTCTTCTAGAGTTTATTTAGGTGTCTGGTTCATGTAGGAAACTGGGCTCATAAGTAGTGTTGAGCATTCCGATACCGCAAGTATCGGGTATCGGCCGATACTTGCGGGTATCGGAATTCCGATACCGAAATCCAATACTTTTGTGGTATCGGGAATCGGTATGGGGATTAATATCAATGTGTAAAAGAAAGAATTAAAATAAAAAATAGGGATATACTCACCTCTCCGACGGAGCCTGGACTTTACCGCCGTAACCGGGAGCCGTTGTACCTAAAAATGCGCGCTTGAAGGGCCTTAGATGACGTCACGGGACTCTGATTGGTCCGTAGCGGTCGCGTGACCGCTACGCGACCAATCACAAAGCAGTGACGTCACCTAAGGTCTTTCAAGCGCTTGAAAGACCTTAGGTGACATCACTGCTTTGTGATGGGTCGCGTAGCGGTCACGCGACCGCTACGCGACCAATCAGAAGCTGCGGACGTCTTCTAAGGTATTTCAAGCACTTGAAAGACCTTAGGTGACGTCACTGCTTTGTGATTGGTCGCGTAGCGGTCACGCGACCGCTACGGACCAATCAGAGCGCCGTGACGTCATCTAAGGCCCTTCAAGCGCGCATTCTTAGGTACAACGGCTCCCGGTTACGGCGGTAAAGTCCAGGCTCCGTCGGAGAGGTGAGTATATCCCTATTTTTTATTTTAATTCTTTCTTTTACACATTGATATGGATCCCAGGGCCTGAAGTAGAGTTTCCTCTCCTTCAGACCCTGGGAACCATACAGGATACCGTCCGATACTTGGTGTCCCATTGACTTGTATTGGTATCGGGTATCGGTATTGGATTAGATCCGATACTTTGCCGGTATTGGCCGATACTTTCCGATACCAATACTTTCAAGTATCGGACGGTATCGCTCAACACTACTCATAAGATGTGTTTCTCTTCAAGAACTGCAATGAGAAATCATATCTATACCCTTATATGGATACATTTTGGTCAGTGATTTTTAAACGATTTTTGTCATTTTTTTCGTCACGATGTACATTTTTACCATAAGTGTGGTTTTTGTTTGAAAGGATTGAAAAAGATCATCATTTTCCAACTTCTACTTATTTGACTGTGAAATGTAGACAGCATTATGATGCCACGCGGATAGCGTCAATTTATCTATAAAAAAAGCTGGACATGTGAGCATGCCCATAGACTATAATGAGCACTTGATTATAATGGACAGAACACTATGAAAATATTGGATGAGTGAAAATGATCTAATATTTCTTTACTCTATCTTATACTTATCATTGATTGCAGGCTGTTAATAGCCAACAGCTGCATTCACAATTTTACAGAATAAATAACAGTAATCTGCCAGCAGCAATTTCTGACTCAGTGCCTTGAGGTTTAGATTATTGATACTTAAGGTACCGTCACATTTAGCGACGCTGCAGCGATATAGACAACGATCCGATCGCTGCAACGTCGCTGTTTAGGTCGCTGGGGAGCTGTCACACAGACAGCTCTCTCCAGCGACCAACGATCAGGGGAACGACTTCGGCATCGTTGAAACTGTCTTCAACGATGCCGAAGTCCCCCTGCAGCACCCGGGTAACCAGGGTAAACATCGGGTTACTAAGTGCAGGGCTGCGTTTAGTAACCCGATATTTACCCTGGTTACCATTGTAAAAGTAAAAAAAAAACACTACATACTCACCTTCTGATGTCTGTCACGTCCCCCGCCGGCGGCTTCCCTGCACTGAATGTGTCAGTGCCGGCCGTAAAGCAAAGCACAGCGGTGACGTCATATGAACTCATATGAACTCGAGCGTGGGAACTTTTCCAGGGCTCCAGTTCATGAGTTCATCCAGCAGAGGGTGCCTCACCGCGACTCAATGTAAGTACAGATCACCCAGCTTTCCTTTCAGTACCCGGGGTTTACAGGCACGAGCGAGTGCTTTAGCACAACTCCTGCATGTAAAATGATTTAACCCCTTCAGATGGATTTACTTCGTGGGACGTGACAGATCATCAGAAGGTATGTATATTGTTGGTTTATTATTTTGCAGAGCGAGGGTCTTTAGGTGGATTGAGAGAGCAATAAAATATTAAAACAACCTGTGTATTTATTTCATTAAAATACTTTTTAATAATGTGTGTGTGTTTTTTAACCCTTTCATGCAATTGGATTAATAATGGATAGGTTACATAATTGATGCCTCTCCATTATTAATCTGGCTTAATGTCACCTTACAATAGCAAGGTGACATTAACCCTTCATTACCCCATATCCCACCACTACACGGGAGTGGGAAGAGAGTGGCCAAGTGCCAGATTAGGCGCATCTTCCAGATGTGCCTTTTCTGGGGTGGCTGGGGGCAGATGTTAGTAGCCAGGGGGGGGGGGCAATAACCATGGACCCTCTCCTGGCTATTAATATCTGCCCTCAGTCACTGGCTTTACCACTCTGGCGGAGAAAATTGCGCGGGAGCCCACGCCAATTTTTTCCGCCATTTAACCCTTTATTTTAGCAGCTACAGCACCCAAATTTTGTACATACACACTACTAACATTAGTAGTGTGGAATATGCAAAAAAAAAGGGGATATGAGATGGTTTACTGCATGTAAACCATGTCTCATATCCTGTCGGGTTTGGGAAGGAGAAATGAGAAGCCGGCAATTGAATTACCGGCTTTTCACATATATCGCGCTGAATTAAATATAAATACAGAATATATATATATATATGTGTCTCAATGACATATATATATATATATATATATATATATATATATATATGCTGTATATATGTTTTAACGAACATTTGAGCACATAAACCCATTAGATGTCGGTTTTGCAAGCCTGCGAGAAAATATCGCAGTACGGATGCCATACGGAGTACATACGGAGGACGCCATGCGCAAAATACGCTGACACACCCTGCCTACGGATGACATACGGACCACTATTTTGGGGACTTTTCTGCATATTACGGCCGTAAAAAACGGACCGTATTTACATACGCTGAGTGTGAGGCCGGCCTTAGAATGAGTCAGAGCACTTGTGCAAGCACTACAACCAGTGTCGGACTGGTGGACAAGGGCCCACCAATAACAATGACTTTGGGGGGGAACACTTTTCACCTGCATGCAAATATTATACTACCTTCGTTCACAAATTTACCTATATCTCTATATAATAATAAACTGGGTAGCGTGGTTAATG
Organism: Ranitomeya variabilis; assembly: GCF_051348905.1. Classification (NCBI taxonomy): domain Eukaryota; kingdom Metazoa; phylum Chordata; class Amphibia; order Anura; family Dendrobatidae; genus Ranitomeya; species Ranitomeya variabilis. The sequence continues at coordinate 318,098,274 of NC_135235.1, forward strand.
AATGATGAGATGCTGCTTTTTTCTGTACAGAGTGAATCAAGTGAATTATGCCAAGTACTGCCCATACAGTGGGGTTGGGGGCCTAGATCTACACCGGGGCCCACCGGGGGATTCCCGTTACCCTGTGGGCCAGTCGGAGCCTGGGGGTGTTTTTCAGCTGTAGGGACAGGACGACTGGTTGTCATTGAAGGAAACATGAATGTGGCCCAGTACAGAGATGTCCTGGATGAATACCTCTTCCAGAGTGCTCTGCACCTCAGACTTGGCCAAAGATTTTGGAGCCCTGACCTAAACCCAATTGAGCATCTCTGGAGAGACCTGAAAATGGCTGATCGCCAATGTTCACCTTCCAACCTGACGGAACTGGGGAGGATCTGCAAGGAAGAATGGTCGAGGATCCCCAAATCCAGGTGTGAAAAACCCGTTGAGCTGTAGTAGCTCAAAGGGGAGCTTCTACTCAATACTGAGCAAAGGGTCTGAATACTTATGACCATCTGATATTTCAGTTTTTCTTTTTTAATACATTTGCAAAAAATACTACATTTCTGTTTTTTTCAGTCAAGACGGCGGACAGAGTGTACATTAATGAGAACAAATGAACTTTTTTGAACTTATCAAATGGTTGTAATGAAACAAAGAGTGAAAAAAAGATTAAAGAGGCCTGAATACTTTCCGTACCCACTGTATATACTCATATTTATAGCTTGGTTGCCATAAAAGGAGGGGACCTAAACACATTTCTTGCACAGGGGCCCCAAACTGTCAGTATCTGCCCCTGGTCTACATCACCTGACTTTTTATACTCTTAGAATACCATAGAGTCACTCAGATTTAGTTGTCTATTTCTTATTGGTTAAAATGTATTTGCGTAATTAACTTCTTGGAATATTAGTTATCATACAAAAGATACTTGAAGCGACGATGCTGTCTTGAACTGTCTCCACCGAATACGCCTGCTTATCTAACCCACAGGTGTTGATAAAACAAGTGTCATACAGAAAAACAAAAAATCCGTTGTCACGCCGTTAAAGGGGCAGGACGGCGTACTGGGACCCGCACCTGTCCCTGCCACTATAAAGGGGCCCTGGCTTACCCTTATCTCAGGAGTAACTATAATGGTTAGGAGGCCTGAGCCAACAGCGTATCCCTGTCTCCTGTGCAGGCCCTATCAGTGGCCCCCTCTCCCCCCCAGGGAGGAGGACTGCACCAGTGTATTAATATGACAAGTAAACAGGGTATGCAAACAAGGTAACTAAAATCTCAAACTCACCAAATGCTCACACAGCCACAGAGGAAACACAGAGAAGGGAAGAGGGGGGAAAAAACTAGGAAGGAAAACAGGTTTAACATGCAACCAAAACAGCAGACAACAATCTCTGTAGATAAACCTCCAAGCTCCTAACACCACGCTCCTTCCCACTTCAAGCCAGGCAGCAGAACTGATCACTGACAACAGTTGTAGTCAAAGCTGAGTCTATATAGGAGAGGAGATTACAAAAACCAATTCAGCTGAGAGACCAAGCTCTCAGCAACTTCAGCAACAAGGTTTAAATCCTGCCCTGCTGGTACAAGACAGCCAGGTCAGAATTCAGGAGAAGAGGTTCTGTTCACCGTCTGTGAACGGGGCCCAGAGTGCTGCAGTTCTCTGGAACCTCTCTGTCGTGGTAGCCCCGTGACAGTACCCCCCCTTCTACGAGGGACCTCCAGAACCTCAGGACCAGGTTTCTCAGGATGAGCTTTATGAAATGCCCGGACTAACCTAACCGCATGGACATCGGCTGCAGGTACCCACATCCTCTCCTCAGGACCGTACCCTTTCCAATGTACTAGATACTGTAGAGACCGGCAAACAAATCGAGAATCCATGACCCTGGCTATCTGGAACTCGATTTCCATCAACAAGGACCGGAGAGGGAGGTGAAGGTGATGGATTAGGTGACGCCACAAACCTCTTGAGTAAGGAGCGATGAAAAACATTATGGATCCTAAACGACTGAGGTAAAGCCAGCTGAAATGCAACAGGATTGACGACGGCCACAATCCTATAAGGGCCAATAAACCTAGGGCCCAATTTCCACGAGGGAACTCTCAGTTTAATATTCTTTGAGGACAACCAAACCCAATCACCCACACATAGGTCCGGACCTTCCATATGTCTCCGATCAGCCGCATTCTTATATCTGGAACTCATCCTCTTTAATTTATCAAGAACCCCTTGCCATACGGACATGATGGATGAAGAAAACCTCTCCTCTTCAGGCACCCCTGAGGAACCCTTCCTATTAAATGAACTGAATTGAGGATGAAAACCATATGCCCTGAAAAACGGGGACTTACCAGTAGACTCACGAGTACTGTTGTTTATTGCAAACTCTGCCAACGGTAAGTACTTAACCCAGTCCTCCTGATCTTCTGAAATGAAACACCTGAGATAAGTTTCAAGATTTTGATTTACACGTTCTGTCTGACCATTGGATTGAGGATGAAAAGCTGAAGAAAACAACAAATTAATCCTCAGCCGGATGCAAAAAGCCCTCCAAAACTTAGAAATAAACTGCACCCCACGGTCTGACACAATATCTGAAGGAACACCATGCAATCTCACAACCTCCTTGATAAAGATCTGTGCCAGAGTCTTGGCATTAGGTAACACGGGAAGGGCAATAAAATGTGACATCTTGCTAAATCTGTCAACTATGGCTAAAATAACTGTATTACCCTCAGAAACCGGTAAGTCGGTGATGAAGTCTATTGACAAATGGGTCCAAGGTCTATTGGGAATCTCCAGAGGTTGGAGAGACCCAGACGGGCGAGTACGAGGGGTCTTGGAACGCGCACACACACTGCAGGCAGCGACATATTCCTGTACATCGTGATTTACCCCAGTCCACCAAAAACGCCGAGTGAGAAGGTCCGTGGTAACTTTACTTCCAGGGTGTCTGGCCAAAACCGAATCATTATGTTCATTGATGACCCTAAGACGAAGATTAGCAAGAACATAAAGTTTACCTAAAGGACAGGCTGCTGGGGCGTCCCCCTGCGCCTCTACCACCTCTCTCTCAAGATCCGAATTAATTGCGGCGACAATTACACCCTTCTGCAGTATAGGACCTGGCTCACAATTATCCCCACCCCCCGGAAAACAACGGGATAACGCATCAGCCTTGACATTCTTGCTTCCTGGCCTATACGTAATGTAGAAATTGAACCTGGCGAAGAACAGAGACCACCCAGCTTGCCTAGGTGTGAGACGCTTCGCAGATTCTAAATACAACAGATTTTTGTGATCTGTGATCACCATAACTGGGTGAAGTGCTCCCTCCAAAAAATGGCGCCATTCTTCAAATGCCCATTTAATTGCCAACAGCTCCCTGTTACCAATATCATAATTCCTGTCAGTAGGAGATAATTTTTTCGAGAAAAATGCACATGGACGCCACTTACTCGGAGAAATCCCCTGTGACAATACAGCTCCCACCCCCACCTCAGGGGCATCCACCTCTACCACAAATGGCTGCGTGATGTCAGGCTGTATTAGTATGGGTGCAGAGGAAAAACACTTCTTCAAAGTTTCAAAAGCCTGGCAGGCCGCACTGGACCAGACAGAGAAGGCCGTGCCTTTTTTGGTCATGTCTGTTAAAGGTTTGGCTACTACTGAAAAGTCTTTAATAAATTTGCGATATTAGTTTGCAAAACCTAAAAACCTCTGTAAGGCCTTAAGGTCCTCAGGACGCTCCCACTCCAAGACCGCCTTGACCTTAGCCGGATCCATACGAAATCCTGTGGAGGATAAGAAATAACCCAAGAACGGAATCTCTTTGACCGCGAACATGCATTTCTCAAGTTTGGCAAATAGTTTATTGTCCCTGAGTACCTGAAGGACCTGCCTTACATGAACCTGATGGGACTCGAGGTCAGGGGAATAAATTAAGATGTCATCGAGATATACCACCACAAACCTACCTATCAGGTGGCTACGTATATCATTGACAAAGTGTTGAAACACAGCAGGAGCATTACATAACCCAAAAGGCATAACCATGTTCTCGTAATGTCCCTCTGGAGTATTAAACGCCGTTTTCCATTCATCCCCCTCCTTCATCCGAATGAGATTATATGCCCCCCTGAGGTCTAATTTGGAGAACCACTTAGCCCCCACAATTTGATTAAAGAGGTCCAGGATAAGAGGGAGCGGGAAAGAATCCCGGACCGTAATTTGATTTAATTCACGGAAGTCTAAGCATGGGCGTAAACCCCCGTCCTTCTTTACAAAGAAGAACCCAGCAGCAATGGGCGGTGACGAGGGTCTGATATGACCCTTGGCCAGACTCTCCGTGATATAGTCCTTCATGGCCTGTCTCTCTGGGGCAGAGATGTTGTATAGCCTACTCTTAGACAGTTTAGCACCAGGAATGAGACGTATGGCGCAATCATAAGGACGGTGTGGAGGTAGCTTCTGACTCCCCTCCTCAGAGAATACATCCTCAAAATCTGAGATGAACTCTGGCAGAACCTGAAAACTCAACCCAGCCAGCCAAGTTCCCAGGCAATGTTCCTGATAAAACTTACTCCATCTAGTAACCTCCCGAGTCTGCCAGTCTAACACCAGGTTGTGTAACGTGAGCCATGGTAAACCGAGAACTACAGGCGACGGCAATCCCAACACATAACAATCTATTGACTCGGAGTGCAACGCCTGTTGTGAAATTGGATTCTGGGCTCCCCCGGTGGCCACTTGTGGAATTGTACTTGTGTGCATCATCCCCTCTGTTCACCTGCTCCTATCAGGATGTGGGAGTCGCTATATAACCTTGCTCCTCTGTCAGTTTCATGCCGGTCAACAATGTAATCAGAAGCCTTTCTGTGCATGTTCCTGCTACTAGACAACTCCCAGCTAAGTTGGACTTTTGTCCTTGTGTGTTTTTGCATTTTGTTCCTGTTCACAGCTGCTGTTTCGTTACTGTGTCTGGAAAGCTCTTGTGAGCGGAAATTGCCACTCTGGTGTTATGAGTTAATGCTAGAGTCTTAAAGTAATTTCTGGATGGTGTTTTGATAGGGTTTTCTGCTGACCATGAAAGTGCCCTTTCTGTCTTCTTGCTATCTAGTAAGCGGACCTCGATTTTTGCTAAACCTATTTTCCTACTACGTTTGTCATTTCATCTAAAATCACCGCCAATATATGTGGGGGCCTCTGTCTGCCTTTTGGGAAAATTTCTCTAGAGGTGAGCCAGGACTGTCTTTTCCTCTGCTAGGATTAGGTAGTTCTCCGGCTGGCGCTGGGCATCTAGGGATAAAAAAACGTAGGCATGCTACCCGGCCACTTCTAGTTGTGCGGCAGGTTTAGTTCATGGTCAGTATAGTTTCCATCTTCCAAGAGCTAGTTCTCATATATGCTGGGCTATGTTCTCTCGCCATTGAGAATCATGACAGTTTGACCGGCCGCAAAAAAAAGGGTTAAATTACTGGCTGAGAAAGGAGAGAAAAAAGAAGTCTGCTACAATTTTTTTTTTTTTTTTTTTCCTCTAGTTCTGAGTGTGCTCTTGATTGAATCACTTGCTGGTCTGCCTGTGCTGCGGCCTTCCTCTCTTTCTCTCCTTCTTGTCCTTGAATGGCTCTGTGTTCACCTGTTTCAAATGGATCTTCAGAGTGTAGCTACAGGTTTGAATAATCTCGCCACAAAGGTACAAAATTTGCAAGATTTTGTTGTTCATGCACCTATGTCTGAGCCTAGAATTCCTTTGCCTGAATTCTTCTCGGGGAATAGATCTCACTTTCAAAATTTTAAAAATAATTGCAAATTGTTTTTGTCCCTGAAGTCTCGCTCTGCCGGAGACCCTGCACAGCAGGTCAGGATTGTAATTTCCTTGCTCCGGGGCGACCCTCAAGACTGGGCTTTTGCATTGGCACCAGGGGATCCTGCGTTGCTCAATGTGGATGCGTTTTTTCTGGCCTTGGGGTTGCTTTATGAGGAACCTCATTTAGAGCTTCAGGCGGAAAAGGCCTTGATGTCCTTGTCTCAGGGGCAAGATGAAGCTGAAATATACTGCCAAAAATTCCGCAAATGGTCTGTGCTTACTCAGTGGAATGAGTGCGCCCTGGCGGCGATTTTCAGAGAAGGTCTCTCTGATGCCATTAAGGATGTTATGGTGGGGTTCCCTGTGCCTGCGAGTCTGAATGAGTCCATGACGATGGCTATTCAGATCGATAGGCGTCTGCGGGAGCGCAAACCTGTGCACCATTTGGCGGTGTCTACTGAGAAAACGCCAGAAAATATGCAATGTGATAGAATTCTGTCCAGAAGCGAGCGGCAGAATTTTAGACGAAAAAATGGGTTGTGCTTCTATTGTGGTGATTCAACTCATGTTATATCAGCATGCTTTAAGCGTACTAAGAAGCCTGACAAGTCTGTTTCAATTAGCACTTTACAGTCTAAGTTTATTCTATCTGTGACCCTGTTTTGTTCTTTGTCATCTATTACCGCGGACGCCTATGTCGACTCTGGCGCTGCTTTGAGTCTTATGGATTGGTCCTTTGCCAAACGCTGTGGGTATGATTTGGAGCCATTGGAGGCTCCGATACCTCTGAAAGGGATTGACTCCACCCCATTGGCTAGTAATAAACCACAATACTGGACACAAGTGACTATGCGTGTTAATCCGGATCACCAGGAGGTTATTCGCTTTCTAGTGCTGTATAATCTACATGATGTTTTGGTGCTGGGATTGCCATGGCTGCAATCTCATAACCCAGTCCTCGACTGGAGAGCTATGTCTGTGTTAAGCTGGGGATGTAAAGGAACTCATGGGGACGTACCTTTGGTTTCCATTTCATCATCTATTCCCTCTGAGATTCCTGAATTCTTGTCTGACTTTCGTGACGTTTTTGAAGAACCCAAGGTTGGTTCACTACCTCCGCACCGGGAGTGCGATTGTGCCATAGACTTGATCCCGGGTAGTAAATACCCTAAGGGTCGTTTATTTAATCTGTCTGTGCCTGAACACGCGGCTATGCGAGAATATATAAAGGAGTCCTTGGAAAAGGGACATATTCGTCCTTCGTCATCTCCCTTAGGAGCCGGTTTTTTCTTTGTGTCTAAGAAAGACGGCTCTTTGAGGCCGTGTATTGATTATCGTCGACTTTTGAATAAAATCACGGTTAAATATCAATATCCGTTACCACTGCTTACTGATTTGTTTGCTCGTATAAAGGGGGCCAAGTGGTTCTCTAAGATTGATCTCCGTGGGGCGTATAATTTGGTGCGAATCAAGCAGGGGGATGAGTGGAAAACCGCATTTAATACGCCCGAGGGCCATTTTGAGTATTTGGTGATGCCTTTTGGTCTTTCAAATGCCACTTCAGTCTTCCAGTCCTTTATGCATGACATTTTCCGCGATTATTTGGACAAATTTATGATTGTGTATCTGGATGATATTCTGATTTTTTCGGATGACTGGGACTCTCATGTCCAGCAGGTCAGGAGGGTTTTTCAGGTTTTGCGGTCTAATTCCTTGTGTGTGAAGGGTTCTAAGTGTGTTTTTGGGGTTCAAAAGATTTCCTTCTTGGGATACATTTTTTCCCCCTCTTCCATCGAGATGGATCCTGTCAAGGTTCAGGCTATTGGTGATTGGACGCAACCCTCTTCTCTTAAGAGTCTTCAGAAATTTTTGGGCTTTGCTAACTTTTATCGTCGATTTATTGCTGGTTTTTCTGATGTTGTAAAACCATTGACTGATTTGACTAAGAAGGGTGCTGATGTTGCTGATTGGTCCCCTGATGCTGTGGAGGCCTTTCGGGAGCTCAAGCGCCGCTTTTCTTCCGCCCCAGTGTTGCGTCAGCCTGATGTTGCTCTTCCTTTTCAGGTTGAGGTCGACGCTTCTGAAATCGGAGCTGGGGCGGTGTTGTCGCAGAGAAGTTCCGACTGCTCCGTGATGAGACCTTGTGCTTTTTTTTCCCGTAAATTTTCGCCCGCCGAGCGGAATTATGATATTGGGAATCGGGAGCTTTTGGCCATGAAGTGGGCTTTTGAGGAGTGGCGTCACTGGCTTGAGGGGGCCAGACATCAGGTGGTGGTATTGACTGACCACAAAAATTTAATTTACCTTGAGTCTGCCAGGCGCCTGAATCCTAGACAGGCGCGCTGGTCGTTGTTTTTCTCTCGGTTTAATTTTGTGGTGTCTTACCTACCGGGTTCTAAGAATGTTAAGGCGGATGCCCTTTCTAGGAGTTTTGAGCCTGACTCCCCTGGTAATTCTGAGCCCACAGGTATCCTTAAAGATGGAGTGATATTGTCTGCCGTTTCTCCAGACCTGCGGCGGGCCTTGCAGGAGTTTCAGGCGGATAGACCTGATCGTTGCCCACCTGGTAGACTGTTTGTTCCTGATGATTGGACCAGTAGAGTCATCTCTGAGGTTCATTCTTCTGCGTTGGCAGGTCATCCTGGAATCTTTGGTACCAGGGATTTGGTGGCAAGGTCCTTCTGGTGGCCTTCCCTGTCACGAGATGTGCGAGGCTTTGTGCAGTCTTGTGACGTTTGTGCTCGGGCCAAGCCTTGTTGTTCTCGGGCTAGTGGATTGTTGTTACCCTTGCCTATCCCGAAGAGGCCTTGGATGCACATCTCGATGGATTTTATTTCGGATCTGCCTGTTTCTCATAAGATGTCTGTCATCTGGGTGGTGTGTGACCGTTTCTCTAAGATGGTCCATCTGGTTCCCTTGCCTAAGTTGCCTTCTTCTTCCGAATTGGTTCCTCTGTTTTTTCAAAATGTTGTTCGTTTGCATGGTATTCCGGAGAATATCGTTTCTGACAGAGGGACCCAATTCGTGTCTAGATTTTGGCGGGCATTCTGTGCTAGGATGGGCATAGATTTGTCTTTTTCGTCTGCTTTCCATCCTCAGACTAATGGCCAGACCGAGCGGACTAATCAGACTTTGGAGACATATTTGAGGTGTTTTGTGTCTGCGGATCAGGATGATTGGGTTGCTTTTTTGCCTTTGGCGGAGTTCGCCCTCAATAATCGGGCCAGCTCTGCCACCTTGGTGTCCCCGTTTTTCTGTAATTCGGGGTTTCATCCTCGATTTTCCTCCGGTCAAGTGGAATCTTCGGATTGTCCTGGAGTGGATGCTGTGGTGGAGAGGTTGCATCAGATTTGGGGGCAGGTGGTGGACAATTTGAAGTTGTCCCAGGAGAAGACTCAGCTTTTTGCCAACCGCCGTCGTCGTGTTGGTCCTCGGCTTTGTGTTGGGGACTTGGTGTGGTTGTCTTCTCGTTTTGTCCCTATGAGGGTTTCTTCTCCTAAGTTTAAGCCTCGGTTCATCGGCCCGTACAAGATATTGGAGATTCTTAACCCTGTGTCCTTCCGTTTGGACCTCCCTGCATCCTTTTCGATTCATAATGTTTTTCATCGGTCATTGTTGCGCAGGTATGAGGTACCGGCTGTGCCTTCCGTTGAGCCTCCTGCTCCGGTGTTGGTTGAGGGTGAGTTGGAGTACGTTGTGGAAAAGATCTTGGACTCTCGTGTTTCCAGACGGAAACTCCAGTATCTGGTCAAATGGAAGGGATACGGTCAGGAGGATAATTCTTGGGTCACTGCCTCTGATGTTCATGCCTCCGATCTTGTCCGTGCCTTTCATAGGGCTCATCCTGATCGCCCTGGTGGTTCTGGTGAGGGTTCGGTGCCCCCTCCTTGAGGGGGGGGTACTGTTGTGAAATTGGATTCTGGGCTCCCCCGGTGGCCACTTGTGGAATTGTACTTGTGTGCATCATCCCCTCTGTTCACCTGCTCCTATCAGGATGTGGGAGTCGCTATATAACCTTGCTCCTCTGTCAGTTTCATGCCGGTCAACAATGTAATCAGAAGCCTTTCTGTGCATGTTCCTGCTACTAGACAACTCCCAGCTAAGTTGGACTTTTGTCCTTGTGTGTTTTTGCATTTTGTTCCTGTTCACAGCTGCTGTTTTGTTACTGTGTCTGGAAAGCTCTTGTGAGCGGAAATTGCCACTCTGGTGTTATGAGTTAATGCTAGAGTCTTAAAGTAATTTCTGGATGGTGTTTTGATAGGGTTTTCTGCTGACCATGAAAGTGCCCTTTCTGTCTTCTTGCTATCTAGTAAGCGGACCTCGATTTTTGCTAAACCTATTTTCCTACTACGTTTGTCATTTCATCTAAAATCACCGCCAATATATGTGGGGGCCTCTGTCTGCCTTTTGGGAAAATTTCTCTAGAGGTGAGCCAGGACTGTCTTTTCCTCTGCTAGGATTAGGTAGTTCTCCGGCTGGCGCTGGGCATCTAGGGATAAAAAAACGTAGGCATGCTACCCGGCCACTTCTAGTTGTGCGGCAGGTTTAGTTCATGGTCAGTATAGTTTCCATCTTCCAAGAGCTAGTTCTCATATATGCTGGGCTATGTTCTCTCGCCATTGAGAATCATGACAAACGCCCCTATTTGTAGGCTCACCCCATGGACGATCTAAGTGAAAGTCCCCTGGCTCAAAGGTGCAGAATCAATAGCAATTATAGGTATGGGTCTAGACTACTCTTGAGGTTTAAGCCCCTGTGCCTGAACAAACCCATCATCAATTAAATTAAACCCTGCCCCAGAGTCCAGGAAGGCAGAGATTATGAGCCTACTTTCACCAAGACGAATCTCGGCTGGTAAGAAAAATTGTCGCTTACCTATGGAGGAAACAAGTACACCAGAGTTGCCAACCTCCCCGCAACCCGGGCTCAATAGTTTTCCGGCAGTTGTCTTCTAGAAGGACACACATTCGCATAATGACCCCTTCTGCCACAAAAAAACCATGCACCTCCCTTACGCCGTACTACTGCAGCCCCCTTAGAACGAGAAGTGCCACCTAACTGCATAGGTTCCCCTAGAGACTCAGGTTCTGGTAAGTCCAAATCTGAGTTACCCTTGAATAGCGGCGATTCATTAAGTCTCTGGCGCAAGTGGCGGTCCACACGGATCGCTAGAGACATAGCTGCCTCCAGTGTGGTTGGTGTCTCCTGTAGGGCGAAGGCATCTTTTATCTTATCAGATAGTCCCTGATAAAATTGACTGCGGAGTGCAGGGTCATTCCAATTTGTGTCAGTAGCCCATCTCCAAAACTCAGAGCAGTACTCCTCTACTGGCTGTTCTCCCTGCCGAAGGTGGCGTATTGTGGACTCAGCGAGGGAGACGCGGTCAGGATCATCATACACTTGACCTAAGGCTAAAAAAAACTCCTCCACAGTCCGTAACGGCAAAGCGTCAGCGGGAAGTGAAAAAGCCCAGGCCTGAGGATCACCCTGTAGGAGCGATACTACAATTCCAACCCTCTGCTCCTCTGAACCTGAAGTGTGAGGACGCAACCTAAAGTATAATTTACAGGCCTCCCTGAATGTAACAAATTTGTCACACCCCCCCCAGAGAACCTGTCAGGTAATGCAATTTTACGCTCCAGCGAAGCTTGTGGAGGTGTAGCAACCCCTGCAGTGGCTACTGGAGTGCGCTGTACAACTACCGAGCGGAGGTCAGCCACCTCTAAACTGAGTTGCTGCAATTGTCCAGCTAAAGCAGCAACGGGGTCCATATTGGACCAAGAAAATTTTATGGGTCAGTGATACTGTCACACCGTTAACGGCGATAAAGGGGCAGGACGGCGTACTGGGAGCCGCACCTGTCCCTGCCACTATAAAGGGGCCCTGGCTTACCATTATCTCAGGGGTACCTATAATGGTTAGGAGGCCTGAGCCCCCAGCGTATCCCTGTCTCCTGTGCAGGCCCTATCAGTGGCCCCCTCTCCCCCCCAGGGAGGAGGACTGCACCAGTGTATTAATATGACAAGTAAACAGGGTATGCAAACAAGGTAACTAAAATCTCAAACTCACCAAATGCTCACACAGCCACAGAGGAAACACAGAGAAGGGAAGAGGGGGGGAAAAACTAGGAAGGAAAGCAGGTTTAACATGCAACCAAAACAGCAGACAACAATCTCTGTAGATAAACCTCCAAGCTCCTAACACCATGCTCCTTCCCACTTCAAGCCAGGCAGCAGAACTGATAAATGACAACAGTTGTAGACCAAGCTGAGTCTATATAGGAGAGATTACAAAAAAACAATTCAGCTGAGACCAAGCTTTCAGCAACTTCAGCAACAAGGTTTAACTCCTGCACTGCTGGCACAAGACAGCCAGGTCAGAATTCAGGAGAAGAGCTTCTGTTCACCGTGTGTGAACGAGGCCCAGAGCGCTGCGGTTCTCTGGAACCTGTCACGGTAGCCCCGTGACATCCATTAAGATATCTCCAGAGAGGGGACATATCACCCTCACATTGAACATATGGGATTAATTATAACTGGGGAAGTGAGAAAGAGCTGACAGTTCAATCTCCATTGAAGTAGGGACATCCTGCAGTGACCAGGTAATTACAGCATTGTACTGTTTGGGATTTGTTTATTCAGAGGTGGAGGAGGAGAAGTACACTTCCAAGGCATGAGATTCCTCTGATCAAAGAATGGGTCGCAGACTTTTTGCAGCCAGTGGTCAAAAATGAATATTGGGGTTTGCATCGATCCAATATTTATGGGAGATATATTTTCAGCGTCATAGTGAAAGTACGAACATACCACATTCACTCAAATCACCGTAAGGCTATTCTAACCCCTCCAATTTAATATCGGCCCGAGAGATGATGATATCCACACCATGTTGAATCTCTATAGAAAGGTAAATTCGCATTATGACAATATCTACTGCCTACTACATAACTACATCATTTGCTAAAAGACCTAGCACATCTCATAACCAGCCCCCGTATGAGCTCACCAAGGGGAGGTATGTGAGCGCAACCTTGATTTAATAAAAATAAGCGTTTGGGTGTCTGTTACTGTTCCTTTCGAAAGACATAGTTCTCTGTGACAGCGTTCTATTTTCCTAATCTGAGTTTTTCCCTCCATAAAGATAAGAGCCATTCCTGCAACATCAGGTTTAGTACTATTTGCCTATCTTTCCAGATTAAATATATAAAATCGAATAACTCTCTTCCTCTTGTTCTGTAAACCGCACCCCTGAAGCCATATGCTACCTGTAAGGCCGGCGTCACACTAGGCGTAAGACAATATGGTCCATTTTTTATGGCCATAATACGCAGAAAAGTCCCCAAAATAGTGATCCGTATGTCATCCGTAGGCAGGGTGTGTCAGCGTATTTTGCGCATGGCATCCTCCATATGTAATCCGTATGGCATCCGTACTGCGATATTTTCTCGCAGACTTGCAAAACCGACATCTAATGGATTTATGTGCTCAAATGTTCGTTAAAACATATATACAGTATATATATATATATATATATATATATATATATATATATGTCATTGAGACACATATATATATACTGTATTTATATTTAATTCAGCGCGAGATATGTGAAAAGCCGGTAATTCAATTGCCGGCTTTTCTATAGAACACTGCTGCGTATTTCTCGCAAGTCACACTGCTGGTCCATGTGTAATCCGTATTTTTCTCGCCCCCATAGACTTTCATTGGCGATTTTTTTGCGCATTACGGTGACAAACGCAGCATGCTGCGATTTTGTACGGCCGTAGAAGACCGTATAATACGGATCGGTAAAATACGGCTGATAGGAGCTGGGCCGTAGAGAATCATTGGGCAGTGTGTTATGCGTATTTTACGGGTGTATTTTCTGAGCTCATACGTCCGTAAAACTCGCCAGTGTGACGCCGGCCTAACAGTTGTCCAATGGACCTTTATAAATAATTGGTGGAGACAGCAAGTAGTTTATTTTGTTACTGTGGAGTTGGCAGTGACTGTATCAGGAAATATACAGTGGCTTGCGAAAATATTCATCCCCTTGACTTATCTATTTTGTTGCAATACAACCTGTGTTTAAATATTTTTTGTAAAATAAGGTTTATAAAAGACAATGTATCAAAATGTGAGTCATATTTATAGTGTATGGTATAATGCCAATAATGATGCAAAACTGTATATAATGTGGAATACACAGTGGCTTACGAAAGTATTCACACCCCCCTGGCTTCTTACCTATTTTCTTATACTACAACCTGTGTTTAAATATTTTTGTAATCCGATTTGTGTGTGATGTATCAGCATTAAATAGTCTAAGTTGGTAAAGTGAAGTGAGAAAATATATGCATAAATTAAATTTATGGGATCAAATAACTAAAAATTGGCATGTGCATATACAGTATATTCACCCCTTTTTGCAAAGAAGCTCCTAAAAATTTCTGGTGCAAACAATTACCTTCATAAGCCATATGCTTAGTGAAACGTTTTTTGGAAAAAATATGTATGTGGTCAAGCCCTCATTCCTCTTGGTATCTGTTTTGAACTGTGTTTATTGTTATACTGTAATGTCTATTGTCTGTACAAGTCCCCTCTATAATGTAAAGTGCTGCGGAATAGGTTGGCGCTATATAAATAAAATTATTATTATTATTATTAAATTATTATTAATTTAAGGAGCGCTATGGCTATAGAACACACTGCAATGGATTAGTGGTAAACAAACCTTTTATTAAAGCACTATGCGTTTCGGCAGCAGACTGCTTCCTTCCTACCTGCGCTCTTCCATGTTTATTGTCTTATATAATTAGTGAAAGGAAGTCCACCTGTGTGTAATCTAAGTGTGACATGTCTGTCTGCATATATATACCTTCTCAGGAAGGCCAAAGAGGCTGCAACACCATTAAGCAAGAAGCGCCACTGACCAAACACCATGGAGACCAAGGAGATCTCCAAACAAGTCAGGGTTGGGTTATAAAATATATCCCAATCTCTGATGATCCCTTGGCTCACTATCAAATCCATTATCATCAAATGGAAAGAACATGATACCACAACAAACCTGCCAAGAGAGGGTCTCCCACCAAAACTCTCAGCCCAAGCAAGGGAGGCATTAATCAGAGAGGCAGCACAGAGGCCAAAGATAACCCTGAAGGAGCTGCAGAGTTCCCAGAGACTGGATCTGTCCATTCAACCACAATAAGGGCTTGTTTCCACTTGTGAGAAACACATCCGTGTCTCGCATGTGGTAACCAAGCTGTGGCGCCGGCACTCCAGAGCGGAGCGTGCGGCCACATAGGAACACATGGAGCTGCACAGCTCTGCTCCAAAGTGCCGGCGCCAAAGCTTGGTTTCCACATGCGACACACGGACGTGTTTCTCGCAAGTGGAAACAAGCCCTAAGCCGTACACTCCATAGAGGTGGTCTTTATGGAAGAGTGGGCAGAAAAAGACCTTTACTTACACCCAAAAATTATAAGGCTCATTTTATTTTGCCAAAAGACATGTGTGAGATTCCTCAAATATATGGAAGAAGGTGCTGTGGTCAGATGAGACCAAAATTTTACTTTTTGGCCACCAAGGTAAATGCTATGTCAGGCATCAAACCAACATAGCTCATCTTTCCAAAAACACAATCCCCACAGTAAAACACTGTGGTGGCAGCATCATACTGTGGGGATGTTTTTTGCCAGCAGGGACAGGGAAAATGGTCCGGGTAGTGGGGAATATAGATGGTGTCAAACACAGGGATATTCCTGAGCAAAACCTGTTTCAGTCTGTCAGTGATTTTAGACTAGAACGGAGGTTCACCTTCCAACAAGACAATGACCCAAAGCAAACTGCTAAAGCAACACTTGAGTAGTTTAACCCCTTAATGACCGCCAATACGTATTTTTACTGACCTGAGATATAAGAGAATAGCATCCCTATACAGGTGACAATCCAGGAGCTGTCGACTGTCCACTATAGCTCACAACTTGCTGTGTCAGCCACAATCAGTATTGGCACCGTCCATATCTGTGTAACCCCTTAGATGCTGCTGTCAATAATGACTATATCATGTAAATGGTTAAAAGATTGTGGCGGCTCCCTCTTTTTTTTTTTTAAATTCGTTTATTAACCATAAAGTGAAAATATACAATACACACATTTATATTCATTAGTATTACATTCAATATGGAACATGTACATTGTATGCATGACTGAATATCATATTATGTATTCAACATATCCTTTACTCCATTCGAACCATGCAAATCTAACATGGAGTTATGGAAATTTACAGTCATTAAACCACAGCTATAACTATGTCCTACTAACTACTTTTCTGCCGCCTAACAATAAAATTGCATCTTCCCCTGCATAACATCGAGAGAGATTTAACACTTTGCACCAACATGACCAACTATAAGTTTATAGAGTGAGATGAGAGGAGTTCCAGACTCCCCAAATTTTCTCAAATTTACCCGGGCATCCTCTATTCTGATATAATGTACGCTCATACGGGATAATCGAATTTACTAACTCGATCCAGGCTCTGAGGGAGGGGCACGAACCCCCCATCCACCGCATTGCCACCACCTTCCTTGCCATAAAAAGTGACTCCCGTAAGAAAATCGCAACATAATGACCCCAGGCCTCTTCCTCCCACACCCCAAATAAACAAATTAACGGCTCAAGAGGAACAGGAGGTAACATTATGGATGAAAGTAATGATGTCACCTCTTTCCAATATTGGAGGATGATAGGACAGCTCCACATCATGTGAATAAAATCTGCATCTGGTGAATGACAGCGCAGACATTCCGAGGATTGAAGTCGACCCATCTTAAAAAGCCGTATGGGAGCCAGATATGACTGGTATATTATATATAGTTGTGTCATTCTGTTATTAACCGATGGGGATACCTTCAATGGGGACTCTAAAATTTCCTCCCATTCCTCCTCCTGTGCATCAGGGATGAGTCTCTCCCATTTTCCCCTGATGAGTCCAATAGTTGACCCCGCTCCTACTGACAGCATATAAGTATATAAGGAAGAAATGAGGCCTTGGGGTGCCTGGGATTTGAGAATTCCTATCAGAGGCAGAGATGAAATTGTGCGGCCTGTAGCCACCCCTCTCATATATGACTGGAAAGCTGATCTCAATTGTAAGAAACGAAAAAATTGGGATCTCGGAATATCATATTTGGACTGCAACAGTTCAAAGGACACAAAGGTCCCCTGGTCATGTAAATCCCCTACCGAGGTGACACCATGCAACACCCAAAAATCAGCCGACGGGTGATTTAACAGCATCGGAAAGTAATTATTTTTCCAAAGAGGCATTTCCGCTATAATATCTGTATATCCAACAACTTTTTTTATTTGTCTCCAGACTAATCTTGCCAGCCGAAGCATGGGCAGCGGACGAGGGGCAGTCGCCTTTTCTGATTCTAAAAAGCTCAAAGGACACTCCACCCGAGCAGAATGAAGCAGATGGTGTTCAGAGTTAGGGAGACAACCACCAGGCATCCACGTGCCCAATGCTCTAGCCTGCCCGGCCAGGTAGTATAGAAAAAAATCCGGCAATGCCGCTCCACCCCCGTTTAGGCCTCTGTAGAACGGATAGTCTAAGTTTGGGTCTAGACTTCCCCCATATAAAAGAAGTAGTCTGGGAGTTTAAGTTAGTAAAGAAGGACTTAGGTATCGGTACTGCACTATGTTGAAGGGAATAACTAAGCTTAGGGAGCAGAATCATTTTAATTAGATTAATACGGCCTGCAACAGATAGAGGGAGTTTGCTCCAAGATGCAAATTTGGATTTGACTAATTCTAATAATGGATAGACATTAAGTTGTAGATCACAGTTGCTACTTTGGGACATATAGATACCCAAGTATTTGAAATTGGATACGACAGGTAGCAAGGACAGAGTTTCAAGATCTGGCATTGGGGCACAAGAGAGAGGCAATAGAGCTGATTTGTCCCAATTTATATGCAAGCCGGAGTAGTTACTAAAGACATCTATAATAGTAATCACTTTTGGCAGTGTTTCCTCAGCCTTGTCCATAAATACCACCATATCGTCGGCGTACAAGCCAACGGTATCCACCCAGCCCGCTATATCTATGCCCTTGATACCAGGGGAGGACCTCATACGTATTGCCAGTGCCTCTATTGCAAGAGCAAAAAGAGCCGGCGAGAGAGGGCACCCCTGACGAGTTCCCCTAGACAATGAGAAGGACTCAGAGATGGAATTATTTATAATTATACGCGCCTTAGATTTCATGTATAATACATTGATCCACCTTAAAAACCTATCCCCAAAGCCATATCTCTGTAAACATGCTAACAGGAAGCGCCATTCAAGAGAATCGAAGGCCTTGGCCGCATCCAAGGATGCTAATGCCCAATTGTTATCTGACACCAAAGAACTATATTGAATTATGGATTGAACTCGCCTGATGTTAATAGAGGTGTTTTTACCAGGCATGAAGCCAGTCTGATCTGGGTGAATAAGATCCAGTATGATGGAATTTAGTCTAATGGCCAGGATTTTAGTGAAGATTTTATAATCTACATTGACTAACGATATGGGCCGAAAGGAGCCACATTCCAAAGGATCTTTTCCCTCTTTTTTAAGTATAACAATATTAGCCTCATAGAAAGTTTCAGGCATACATCCTCCCTCCCATATACTCTGGAACACTTTCAATAGGAGTGGCGCTAGTATACCCCGATATCCCTTATATAACTCAACAGGGAACCCGTCTGGCCCAGGAGCTTTCCCAGAGGACATGTCCATTATTGCATACTCTACCTCCTCTAGTGTGAATTTAGCATCCATAAAATCTCGCTGAGTAGGATTCAATGTAGGGAATATTACATCTGATAAATAATCCAGACATTGCAAAACACCTAGGCCACTCTTGGAGCTATATAATGACTCATAGTAGTCATAAAAACAGTGAAGCATTTCTTCTGTTGTGGATATCAATAGGCCGTATGGTGTGCGAATCTGCAATATTGTATTAGATGTATTATGTTGACGCACCAGGTAGGCTAGAAATTTACTGGTTTGATTTCCCAGTTCAAAATATGACTGACGTGTGAAAAACAGCTTACACTTAGATTTGGTGTCCGTATGTTGAATATATAGTCTCTGTGAGGTCAACCACTCAATTCTATTGCCGTTAGTTTGATTAGATATGTACGCGGCCTCCGCATCTTTCAGTCTCTGTTCCACCCCATTATCCTCCCTCGAGGTCACCCTCTTTATATATGAAATTGTGGAGGATAGACATCCTCTCAAGTATGCTTTGAGGGTGTCCCAAAATAAATTAATATTTTGGGGCTCTGGGTGAGAGAAAATAAAACAATTCAATTGATCCTCTGTTCTGTCGTTACTATCCATCAGTTTCAGCCAAAAGGGGTTCAGCTTCCAGACAGTACCACTCCTTGGTTGCCCATATTTGAGTTTAAGTATGATCGGGCTATGGTCTGATATTCCCCTATTACCGTGTTCCACACTATCCACCCATGCTGCCAACCCGCTGGAACCAAATATGTAATCTATGCGGGACAAAGACCGTTTAGTAGACGAGTGACAGGTATACCCCTTCACCCCAGGGTGACGTATCCGCCATAAGTCCAGCCATCCACTGCCCTCTATAAATGATGCCAACTGGGTCGGGGCTGAAGAGGGGGGTTCCCCAGATCTCTCATCATCTAATCTCAATTTATCAAGGCTAATATCCATGACTAAATTAAAATCTCCCATACAGATGACTTGTGCGTCTGGATAGTTTAGAGCAAAGCTCATCGCCATCCGGAGAATCAACATATTAGCCGGGGGAGGGTTGTAGATACATAAAATTACATATTCACTAGAATTAATTAGCGCATGCACAAAGACAAACCGACCCTCAGAATCCCTTCGGGCCTCCCTAGCCTCCCATCTAACATCTCTATGTATTAATAATGAAACTCCTCTCGAGTAACTGGTATGAAAAGCGTGTATATACCATTGTACCCATGGCTTCTGTACACACCGGGCTGTATCTCTAGTCAGGTGTGTCTCCACCAAGGCTATTATATGGGGGTGGTGGTGTCTGATCTGCGAAAAAACCTAAATTTTCTTTCGGGGGGATTTAATACCTCGTACATTCCATGCCATACACACTATTTCAGATCCCATGTTTACTTATCCAGACATGATATATGCTATTACTCAGGCAAAAGTCAAAGTTAGCGCATAGGAAACAGAAACAATGTCGGCGGCAGTTTCTACTTAAATAACAGAGAAAAACCAATAGAAAGGAAAATTTAAACAAGAACCAAACAATATAGGAGCAACGTCCTGTGCCCCCATTATCACAAAAGTAAGGGGATACCCTCGCTGGATTCAGCGTCCGGTATAGTTGGTAATCTGGACATCTCCAAAGAGAGCTCCATATTTAGTAATCAGAAGAATTTACTTGACTAGATATATTTAGGATTCCTTTACACAGGACACCCCATGAGATCGCAGCCATTCAGCCGCCTCCGCTGGATCCGTGAAGAACACAGAAGAACCTTTGTGAACAACTCGGAGTCGGGCCGGGTAGATCATGGAATAGATGATGTTTCTGTCTCTGAGTTGCTTCTTGACCTCCATAAATCTGGCCCTTTGCTTTTGAAGCTCCACGGAAAAATCCAGAAAGATCGAGATTACAGCATTATTGAATTTAATGGGGCTTTTTTGCCGTGCCAACCGCAAAATAGTATCTCTGTCCTTGCAATTGAGGATCCGTGCTAAAAAAGGTCCAGGTGGGGCCCCGGGGGGGGAGAGGTTTTGTGGGTACTTGATGGGCTCTTTCCACAGCAAACATTGAAGAAAATTCATCTCCCAAAGAAGATTTGAGCCATCCCTCCAGGAACACCTCAGGCCACTGACCCTCTGAGCGTTCTGGCATACCAATAATACGAATATTATTCCGGCGCAGCCTGTTCTCTAGGTCATCTGCCTTTTGTTTCCAGGCATTTATAGAGCCGGCTACTTTTGTCAACTTAGCCTCCATGGGTGTAATGGTATCTTCTACATGGGATACCCTCGTCTCCACCTCTGCAATGCGTCCCTTCATAGTCTGCATATCCTGACGGAGGCGCCCCACCTCAGTATGTACGTCCTCTATTTTTTCGGTGAGTGATGTTCTGGTTAGGGAGATAGCTTGCATCAATTGGTCAGACGCTTGTTTAAGTATCAATTCATCCTGCTCGCCTCCCTCAGCACCATCAGAGGGACGAGTTTTACGCTGCACTTGAGTGGAGTTATTTCTAAAGGTACCTTCACACTGAACAACTTAACAACGATAACGATAGCGATCCGTGACGTTGCAGCCTCCTGGATAGCGATATCGTTGTGTTTGACACGCAGCAGCGATCAGGATCCCGCTGTGACATCGTTGGTCGGAGCTTGAAGGCCAGCACCTTATTTCGTCGCTGGATCACCCGCTGACATCGCTGGATCGGTGTGTGTGACACCGATCCAGCGATGTCTTCACTGGTAACCAGGGTAAACATCGGGTTACTAAGCGCAGGGCCGCGCTTAGTAACCCGATGTTTACCCTGGTTACCATTGTTAAGTAAAAAAAAAAAACACTACATACTTACATTCCTGTCGCGTCCCTCAGCGTCAGCTTCCCTGCGTCCCCCAGTGTCAGCGCCGGCCGTAAAGCAGAGCACAGCGGTGACGTCACCGCTCTGCTTTCAGGCCAGCGCTTACACAGTGCAGGGAAGCTGAAGGCGAGGGACGCGACAGGAATGTAAGTATGTAGTGTTTTTTTTTTACTTTTACAATGGTAACCAGGGTAAACATCGGGTTACTAAGCGCGGCCCTGCGCTTAGTAACCCGATGTTTACCCTGGTTACCCAGGGACTTCGGGATCGTTGGTCGCTGGAGAGCTGTCTGTGTGACAGCTCTCCAGCGACCAAACAGCGACGCTGCAGCAATCGGCATCGTTGTCTAGATCGCTGCAGCGTCGCTTAATGTGACGGTACCTTAAGGTTGCGTGTATTATCTGAGGGATCAATCCTGGCAAACTCCCTTAATTTATCTGCTGCACCGGAGCCCTTATTACGCTGCATGATTAGCAAGGTCAGAATTATATGGCACAGCAAGGTGGCTCAAACCAGTTCTGTCAAAAGTATCTTGCGGCCACACCAAGGTTATTGTATATAACGTATAGCACGGCTTGGCACCAGTATAATCAGGAGGTGCATTTATATATAGTCAGAAGATGCAGGTTGGAAATGTGGTAGTGATCCCTGTTACAGGGAAACTTCTCAGTGGCAGCAGAGAGGGGGGGGGGGGGGGGCAGTAAATCTCTAGTCTGACGTGCAGCCGGCCAAGCTGTATTTAATAGGGGACTGTGGGGCCCAATTTTCCAGGGCACTCACCACGTTTCCCCGCAGTATGTATAGGATAGGCGCTCACCTCTTAGCCACGCTGCGGTGATGATGAGCCTCGCCGCGTCTCCTACTGTAGGAGCGCGCGGTTTAGTAATGGCCGCCGCCTCCACAGCCGCCGCCAATGCAGGACTCTCCCTCTCTCTGTTGGGCCGGGTCCCGCAACGTATACCCGCAGGAGCCAGGTACTTTCCGGAGGTCAGGAGGGGGGCTCCAGCCATAGCTACATGCAGCGCCGTGCTGTCTGCCGATGGAGCGTCCTCCTGAAAGATGGCTGCCGTCTCACGTGGAGCTCACGGCTCCGCAAGGTTTCTCTCCCCACCGGCTCTCCCCGTCACCGCCGAGGTCTTTTCCAGGGGCCAGCAGCCTCTAGGTCTCCAAAGGGTCTCAGCAGGAGTAAGCCGTATACTTAAAGGGGGGTCCTATTTGCAGGATAGTTGTAGGATTTTAGGAGCTCTCCTGGTGTGCGTCCTTCTTCGTTCACTCCATAGCCACGCCCCCCCCCGGCGGCTCCCTCTTTATCCCCATTGGCACCCTGAGATCATAATTGTGTGGTCTTGATGTTTGCCATGGCAAAATAGGTGCCTTAGAGATTGCCGGCTACATTGGCCTGTTCAAAGGTTAGGTGGAAAAACTACTCTTTCTCATTCCTATCATGCCACTTTGTAATAATTCCTGAAAATAAACTACCTGACAGCAGTTTTTAGAATGTCAAGGGGTGTTGTTTTTAAAATGGTTTAACTGTTGGGTATTTTCCAATAAATAGGACCCCTAAAGTCACTTCAAACCTGGATAGGTCCCTAAAAAAATAAATTTTGTACATTTCCTTGAAAAAAATGAATTGCTGCTACATTTTTAAACCTCCTAAAATGCTAAAATAAAACAACATTTTACAAATGGTGCTGATTTACAGCAGGCATGAGGGAAATGTTATTTATTAATGTTTTTCTATGGTACGACTATCAGGATTAGGCTGGGGTCAGACTTGCGTATGGCATCCGGATGCGATATGCTAATAACCCTCGGCTCCTGCTCTGCTGCGAGTGGGAGCTGAGTGTCATGCGTTTTTGCTCCGAGCCTGTCGCACAGAGCGGATGAGAACACAGCTGCGGAGGAGACAGAGAAATGAATTTCTCCATCTCCTCCATTGCCGGGGTCAGTGTATATCGCACATCACTCAGATGATATCCGAGTGATGTGCGTTGTCTCACTCGCATCCTTAGGCTTATATGGGTGCGAGTGAGCCGAGAATCGGCCAAGTGTTGGTGACAATCGCAGCATGCTGCGATTTCACTCGCGCGTTGAAAACGGCTGAGAGAAAAAACGCTGATGTGAGCTTCCCCATAGAGGAATACTGGTCCGAGTGCTATGCGATGTTTCATCACATAGCACTAGCCCGTATTCATCGCTAGTGTGACCCCGGCCTTAAAGAGATACTCATTCAAAGTTTAAAAACCGTTATTTTTTTTTTTTCATTTTTGTCAAATTTCTGATATTTTTTATAAATACAAAACGTGTCAACCTAAATTTACCATTATCATAAAGTATAATGTGTCACGAACAAACAATCTCAAAATCACTGGGATTTGTTGAAGCGTTTCAGAGTTATTAGTACATAAAGTGACAGTGGTCAGATTTCAAAAATTTGGCCCGGTCACTAAGGGGTTAAGGGGAGATGTGTAAAGGCCCCGTCACACTTAGCGACGCTGCAGCGATACAGACAACGATGCCGATCGCTGCAGCGTCGCTGTTTAGTCGCTGTGTGGTCGCTGGGGAGCTGTCACACAGACAGCTCTCCAGCGACCAACGATGCCGAGGTCCCTGGGTAACCAGGGT
Source organism: Ranitomeya variabilis (assembly GCF_051348905.1). Taxonomy (NCBI): domain Eukaryota; kingdom Metazoa; phylum Chordata; class Amphibia; order Anura; family Dendrobatidae; genus Ranitomeya; species Ranitomeya variabilis. The sequence continues at coordinate 318,122,341 of NC_135235.1, forward strand.
AAACATCGGGTTGCTAAGCGCAGGGCCGCGCTTAGTAACCCGATGTTTACCCTGGTTACCAGTGTAAAATGTAAAATAACAAACAGTACATACTCACCTTCGCGCCCCCCGGCGTCCGCTTCCTGCACTGACTGAGCGCCGGCCCTAACAGCAGAGCGGTGACGTCACCGCTGTGCTGTGGTTTCACTTTACGGCCGGCAGTCAGTCAGTGCGGGAAGCAGACGACAAGGGATCTGACGGACACCGGAATGTGAGTATGTAGTGTTTTTTTTTTTTTACATTTACGATGGTAACCAGGGTAAACATCGGGTTACTAAGCGCGGCCCTGCGCTTAGTAACCCGATGTTTACCCTGGTTACCAGTGAAGACATCGCTGAATCCGTGTCACACACACCGATTCAGCGATGTCAGCGGGACCTCAACGACCAAAAAAAGGTCCAGGCCATTTCGACACGACCAGCGATCTCACAGCAGGGGCCTGATCGCTGGTACGTGTCACACATAGCGAGATCGCTACTGAGGTCGCTGTTGCGTCACAAAACTTGTGACTCAGCAGCGATCTCGCTAGCGATCTCGCTAAGTGTGACGGGGCCTTAAATGTTTTTGAGTGGCCTAGTCAATGCCCAGACCTTAATCTAATGGAGAATCTGTGGTCAGACTTGAAGATTGCTGGTCACCAGAGTAAACTATCTCAAGAGAGAAAAGACTGGACCAATAAGGGTATGCACACCCATAGAATTTACAAAAAATATATCAAACTTTAATTGCACCTCAAAAAAGACAAACACATAATAAAACCACTTAAAACAAGGCCTGAATACAGGACCAAATGACCATCACCCCTATATATAATGTATATGGAACAGCATAATTAACATATAAAGTGCTTGATCAAATAACAATAATGTACCAATATACAGTGTCTCCTATCCATAGTTACAATAACCCCAATAACAGAATGATATACAGGCTTAATATTACAAATATAAGAAAAGAACCAAAATAATAACACACATTAACCTGTAGTCATATGTATATGTTGATATAACCCCATATAATAGATATAGTAAACTGCAGTATTATCTTAGCATGCTCAATACCCCCAACAATAATGGTACCAATAGTTCTCTCATGATATTGACTTGGGCTATACGCCCAAAGTCCCAACCAAGTGTGAACCGAGCCTGCCCACAGTAATCTGTGGAATATGCTGCCAGGTAAAAAGCAATAGATTCACAAGCTCAAAGCAAAGCATGGGAAAGGAATTTCTAAAGACAATTGCCAAAGGCAAAGCAGCGGTGCTAAGGAATCATATGCCATGGGTAGAGATGCTTAGAGAAGATAGGAGACACGCCAAGGGGTGAGGTAAGAGCCCCACGCGTATCGCTGTAGGCACAGCTTCGTCAGGGGAAGGGTTATTGTAACTGGATAGGAGACACTGTATATCGGTACATTATTGTTATTTGATCAAGCACTTTATATGTTAATTATGCTGTCCCATATACATTATATATAGGGGTGATGGTCATTTGGTCCTGTATTCAGGCCTTGTTTTAAGTGGTTTTATTATGTGTTTGTCTTTTTTGAGGTGCAATTAAAGTTTGATATATTTTTTGTAAATTCTATGGGTGTGCATACCATTATTGGTCCAGTCTTTTCTCTCTTGTGGTTCTATTATTCATTACAGACCAGGTTTTTGCACCCTGCTTTCATGACCTATACAGGGGTGTGCCCCTTATATATATAATTACAGAGTAAACTATCTAACTTGAAGTCAAAAATCCCAATGGAAAGCTCATAGAGACTTAAGGTACCGTCACACTAAGGCTGCGTGTCCACGTTCAGGATGGCCGGCGGTATCGCCGGAGCGGCGAAGCCGCTCGGCGCTAAGCCCCGCCCCCTTTTTGGACGCGATGATGCCGGATGTGTTAACTGTACACATCCGGGATCATCGCCCCCCTCCCATAGGGCCCTGTGTTATGCCTTGCAGGGACGCTGCGTCCCCGCAAGGTGTACGGACATGCTGCGATCTGAAAAGACGCACAGCATGTCCGGAGTCGCAGGCCCGCCGCGTGCGGGTTTGCACGCATAGTGGACACGGGATTTCAAAAAATCCCCTCCACTATGCTGGAACATCTGGACGCTGCGTGTTTGACGCTGCAGCGTCAAACACGCAGCGTTAACTGACCGTGGACACACACCCTAAGCGACGCTGCAGCGATACAGACAACGATGCCGATCGCTGCAGAGTCGCTGTTTGGTCGCTGGAGAGCTGTCACACAGACCGCTCTCCAGCGACCAACGATGCCGAGGTCCCTGGGTAACCAGGGTAAACATTGGGTTGCTAAGCACACGGCCGCGCTTAGTAACCCGATGTTTACCCTGGTTACCAGTGTAAAATGTAAAAAAACAAACAGTACATACTCACCTTTGCGTCCCCCGGCGTCCGCTTCCTGCACTGACTGAGTGCCGGCCCTAACAGCAGAGCGGTGACGTCACCGCTGTGCTGTGCTTTCATTTTGCGGCTGGCGCTCAGTCAGTGCAGGAAGCGGACGGCGAGGGACGTGTGACAGACATCAGAGGGTGAGTATGTAGTGTTTGTTTTTTTACATTTTACACTGGTAACCAGGGTAAATATTGGGTTCCTAAGCGCGGCCCTGCTGGTATCGTTGCTTTTGCTGTCAAACACGACGATACACGCCGATCTGACGACCAAATAAAGTTCTGAACTTTAATCAACGACCAGCGATATCACAGCGGGATCCAGATCGCTGCTGCGTGTCAAACACAACGATATCGCTAGCCAGGACGCTACAACGTCATGGATCGCTAGCGATATCGTTTAGTGTGACGGTACCTTTAGCCAAAGCAACTTGACGCTGTAAGGGTATGTGCACACGTTGCGGTTTTTGCTGCGGATCCGCAGTGGTTTTGACGCTGCGGATCCGCAGCAGTTTTCCATGCGGTGTACAGTACAATGTTAACCTATGGAAAACAAAAACCGCAGTGCACATGCTGCGGAAAATTCCGCGCGGAAACGCTGCGGGAAAAAAATTAAGTAGAATGTCACTTCTTTCTGCGGATTCCGCAGCGGTTTTCAACCTGCATCAATAGGAAAGTGCAGTTGAAAACCCGCAGAGAAATCCGCAGAAGAAACCGCGTGAAAATCCGCAGTGGTTTTGCACTGCGGATTTTCCAAATCCGCTGTGGAAAAATCCGCAGCAAAATCCGCAACGTGTGCACATACCCTTATAGCTGCAAATAGAGGCGGTACTAAGTACTGACATGGGGGGGGAATAGTTTTACACACTGAAGTTTTCAGTAATTTTGACCTATTTGTATTTCTATAATCTTTACAGGTCCAGTGTCTCAAGGGTGCGATCTGGTCGGGGATGCGATCTGGTCAGGGGTGCGATCTGGTCAGAGGTGCGATCTGGAGGGGGGTGCAATCAGGTCAGGGGTGCAATCTGGTCAGGGGTTTTGATCTGGTCAGGGGTGCAATCTGGTCAGGGGTGCAATCTGAACTGGGGTGCGATCTGGACTGGGGTGCAATCTGGTCAGGGGTTTTGATCTGGTCAGGGGTACGATCTGGTCAGGGATGCGATCTGGACAGGGGTGCGATCTGGACTGGGGTGCGATCTGGTCAGGGGTTTTGATCTGGTCAGGGATGCGATCTGGACGGGGGTGCGACTGGTCAGGGATGCGATCTGGACTGGGGTGCGATCTGGTCTGGGGTGCAATCTGGTCAGGGGTTTTGATCTGGTCAGGGGTACGATCTGGTCAGGGATGCGATCTGGACGGGGGTGCGATCTGGTCAGGGGTTTTGATCTGGTCAGGGATGCGATCTGGACGGGGGTGCGATCTGGTCAGGGATGCGATCTGGTCAGGGGTGCGATCTGGTCAGGGGTTTTGATCTGGTCAGGGGTGCGATCTGGTCAGGGGTACGATCTGGTCAGGGATGCGATCTGGACGGGGGTGCGATCTGGTCAGGGATGCGATCTGGTCAGGGGTGCGATCTGGTCAGGGGTTTTGATCTGGTCAGGGGTGCGATCTGGTCAGGGATGCGATCTGGACGGGGGTGCGATCTGGTCAGGGGTTTTGATCTGGTCAGGGGTACGATCTGGTCAGGGATGCGATCTGGACGGGGGTGCGATCTGGTCAGGGATGCGATCTGGTCAGGGGTGCGATCTGGTCAGGGGTTTTGATCTGGTCAGGGGTGCGATCTGGTCAGGGGTGCGATCTGGTCAGGGGTGCGATCTGGTCAGGGATGCGATCTGGTCAGGGATGCGATCTGGACTGGGGTGTGATCTGGTCTGGGGTGCAATCTGGTCAGGGGTTTTGATCTGGTCAGGGGTGCAGCTTATAATATTAGCACCCCATTTTATCTCTTTTCCCTCTGAAGTGGGAAGGTGTGTCATCCAGCCATTAAAATGTTAATTTTGCATAAAATTAAGGAAACTCTTAACAGCCAATTGTATGTAATGAGCAGAGGATCAGTAATGCCAATACTAAAGCAATGAATGGGTACAATGGCGGCCTCTCTGTTCGTATTGATAAGTTTGGGATTTCAGTCAGGACACAGAGGACATTGGCGCCACATTGTAATGTCTGGGGAGTGATGCGCCTTCTCTGAGGCGCGGAAGGATATGAGGAGAAAGAAATAAGTGCCGGACAATCAGCTTAGAGTCAGTTAGTCAGCCACCACATGGCGCCATCGATGTCAGCCCCGCCCCGTTTCCCGACGTCATCGCGTTTCGAGCACGTACTCTTTTAATTGATTGTTCCGCCGCTGCTGGAGAGCGGGGGTTTCTGTACCGCGCTTCGAGCACCGCGTGTGTATTCATCCGCCATAAGCCACAGCGCTTGTAGAGGAAGCACAGGGCGAATCATCGTCATCGACACACCGAGAAGCCGCTGCCTTCTGCCTGGAGAACATGTCGGCCACCGTGACGCGCGAAAAGAGGAGCACGGCCACCGCCACCGTCGCCACCAATAACAACGGCGATAATGGCAGCGGGGAGCCTGTGACCGACGGGCCGGAGCTGCTGGAGAACTGCGGCGTGTGTAAGGGCAGGCTGCGGGCGGAGCGGGAGCCTCAGCTGCTGCCGTGCCTGCACACCATGTGCAAGATCTGCCTGAGCGCCGAGCCCGCCGAGGCCAGCCTGGACCCCGGAGCCGGTAAGAGCTTTTCCCGCCATTGGCCACGCGTCCCGCCAGTGTCCTCGGCCCGGCCTGTGCGGCCTCCCGCGGCGCGGCCCCCTCCCGACACCGCGCCAGGCCCATGAGGCCGGGGCTGCAGAACAAAGGGCCGCC